>NC_082684.1:15181700-16391240 GCF_949987515.2 Delphinus delphis
TCAGCTCAGTAACATGTCAGCTTTTCCATCCAAGAGAACAGCCCGGTCCCTGTGACTTGATTTCAGGGTCACCCATGTCATGGCCACAGTTACGAAAGTTCATATGTTGCAGTCCTAACTCCCAGCACTTCAGAATGTGACCTTGTTTGGACATAGGGTCATTGCAGATGGAATTCGTTAAGGCGAAGTCCTACTGGAGTAGGGTGGGCCCCTAATCCAATATGACTGGTGTCTTTATAAAAAGGGAAAATGTGGAGACAGACACAGAGGGAGAACAGCATGTGGAGACTGGAGTTATGTTGCCATAAGCCAAGGAAGTACCAGAAACTGGGGAGAGGCCTGGAGCACATCCTTCCCTAGAGCCTTCAGAGGGAGCATGGCCCTAGTGACACCTTGATCTCGAACTTCTAGCCTCTGAAATTGTGAGACAATACACTTCTGTTGTTTAAGTCACTGGTGCTTTGTAGTGGCAGCCCTAGGAAGCCAACACAGCCATCCACCACTTGGGCTGCCTCTTTACTGGTGGCCAATCTTGCTGCCACTGTGTGGAAACGCTTCCTAATTTCACTCTTGAAAAAAAAACTTAATAAGGCTTTGGGGATTATCTGGCTATCACACATATGTACTAATCACATTATTAGTATTATGAACAAAATCTTTTTAAATAAAACATTTAAATTCTTGGCTTTATTTATTATAAGATAGCTTCATAAATTCCTTTAAGGAAACCTTGCTTTATTGTGCAGTCATCTTGTTTTAAGAAGTGATATAAGAAACTGTCAATAAAAGGAACTCTTCTGTGTTTGAGAATGACATTTAAGGTATTGTTCCTTAAGTTACTCAAGGACCCCGGCCAAAACCCCCATGATGATAAAATCTTCTCAAAGCTCAGAGCCAAGAATCAGTTGAGTGTTTGTTTATTCCCCCCACCATGAACTTGTATACAATGAAATATACATGGTATATATTTTCCTTCCCTTTTTTTCAGACAGCAACGAAGCTTGGGTTTCACTACTGTAACTTCCCTCAGCCGAGGGTTTTTGGTACGTTTTCTCCTTTCTCTTTGTTACATTTTCCTCTTCTCTTATGCCTCATGATGGCTTGTTTTATTGTTCCTTTAGTATGAAAATAAACTACCTCAATTCCCTTTTGGAACCAAGCAAGATATGAATCAACACATTGCAATTAAAATAAAAGACCCAAAGCAATGACGTTTGGGGAGATGAGGAGGAGGGGTAATTATGCCAGAGGCCCAGTCTTAAAACACCCAAACACAAGCAAAACAAAAGCAAGAACAATCCTCAGCCCCTGACATGCACTGCAGGCATGTGGCAGAAGGTGAAGATGAATTAGAGAATGGAGGGGAATGTTCTCAGTAACCATCAAGAGCTGCGAGCTGACGCCGGAGCCTGCTGCCCTACAACTTTTCTACAATTGTTTCACGTCTCTGCTAAATGGGGAACCAAGCAGTTCTGCAACGACCCAGTTTAATCATCTTACGTACTCCTTTCTGCATCTGGAATAAACAGCAAGCCTGCTCCAGGAGCTCTACAAGTAGCCAGCTTCCGTCCCCGGCATTCCCATTAACACCGTGTGCTGTGCCCATCTGGGACTGGTCTTGGGTCCCTGTGGGGAGGGGCCAGCATGCCCAGTCCCTGGAGTCACAATGTTACCAGAAGCAGGGGGGCCAGGCCCAAGACAAAGGCCAGGCGGAGCAGGACTGCGTTCAGGGATCCTGGCCTGAGTCCCTCCCAAGCCCCCCACTCATCAGTGGAGGGTCTTTTAAAGCTGGCCCCGTATTTTGGAGCCCCAGAGTGACTGAGGGAGTGGGGAGGAGCCCCCATAAGGAATTCTGGGGTCTGGACTGGCTAGGAAGCAGCCCAGGGCCCCTGCTGGAGGGTGGCTCTGTCTGATGCCTCAGCTGCTCTCGGCATCTATACACATGGGCACAATTAGGCTTCCCTCCCACAGACAGCAGGCAGGAACCTGGGCGGGGAGGACTTGTGATCAGGACAATCCCAGGATGTCATGAAGCTGTCTGTGTCCCCTACCCCGGCCCCCTTAGCATGCAGGCTCCTGTCCCCACCAACAGGGCCTCAAGCAGCAAAGCGCCCTTCCAGGGCTGGTCAGAAGGGCCCCAGCAGCCCTCAGCTGATGCTGGATGGGAAGTGGAGTTAAACATCCCAGCATTCTCAGCCTTCCGGTATGGGGTCATTCTAATGTGTGTGCTACACCCTTGCTACTCAAAGTGTGGTCCAGGGCCCAGCGGCATCCACATCGCTGGCAGCTTGTGAGCCGTGCAGACTCTCGGGCCCCACCCCAAACGTCTGTGTCAGAATCCGCATTTTTTTCAGGGTCCCAGGAGATCTGTGTGCTTCTTAAAGTTTGGAAAGCACTGTCCTTTGCTGTTTCAAAGTTCTCCCTAGGGAGGAAGGCCTGGTTGCCCATAGAGTTTGCCTTCTCCATACCATACCTTTATGGTTTCCTACACTGTCATGTCTCACTCTCCCTGCCCCCACTGCTTCCTGGGACCCCCCTCCCAAGTAAACTATGTTGTCTCCAGATCTGCTCCTGCCGGAACCAACCTAAGGCCCATGGCCTCTTTGGAGCAAAATAATGGAAGTGCTGCAAAGCCCATTCGACCCCTTCCAAGCTGGGCAAGTGAAATGGGGAGAAAACTAGTATTTAGTTCTTAGAATGCCTGTGAGGATTAAATGAGATGGTTCTTGTGAAGAGTTTGCACAGTGGCTCGCCCAGACTAGCCTTTTCATAAATGTTAGCCAATATTACTCTCGTGCTCCTTCTTCTGAAGCCTGCTCAGTCCCCTGTGCTCTGCGAGCCCCCAACATACAGGTCATGCAGGAAGGTGACCAGAGCTTTGGACTTGAGATAGGAGAAAAGGATTGGATTCAGCTGTACCACCAGCTAAGGAAAATGAACCTTAGTTGGCTCATCTGTGAAATGGGGATGTAAATACCAACCTCCCAGGGCTGTTGTGAAGAAATTAAATGACGTGTAGACTGCCTGTGGCCGTGAATCTGGTATGTGGTGGGTGTTCGGCAAATGCTTGTTGAAGCAAAAGCAGGAGGAACAGCGTTCTGAAAAATCTTCTGGGTTAGAGGAAACTCTCCCTGCCCAGGGCACCATCCCAGCATGACTCATCGCTCTTAAACCTCAGCATGGGTCTGATCCGTTGCCCACTGGTGCAGCCCCTGCATAGGTCACCCCAGTGCCACCTTGGCCTGAGCAAGCAGGAAGAGTCCACAGTCAGAAAGACCTGGCTTCTTGCCACTCCAGTGAGGCTGCATTCCTTGCACCATGCCCAGCCAGGAAACAGTATTATTCCATGAGCCTGACCAGGCAGGGCCAGCAGGAACCACTAGGGCGCTGCTGTTCTTTGTGAGTGGACTGGGCGGGACTCTTGGGTGGGCTTGACCAGAATGAGGGAAGGTGTGTTCTCGAGGGATCTCACCTACCCCAAACAATGGAGGAGGAATCTCCATGGAGAGAGAGAGGAGACACAGATCTGCTGCCCTAGAAATGGGTTTCAGCATCAGTTGGGCAGATTCACCATGAGAAGCTGTTTTCTTGGAAGGGGCTGCAAAATTAAAACAAGACCAGTCATGTTGTAGGCTGCTTTAATTTTACAAAAGTTTGTGATTTATTAGCTTATTTTATCTTCACGACCACCTGTAAAACAGGCTGAGACAAAGGATCCCCTACTTGACAAGTGAGGGAAACTAAGGTCCAAAGAGGCCAATTGTCACCTCATTTGCTAGAGGAAAAAGCAGGAAGAGTCTCATGTTGTGGGTCCCAATCCTGTGAATTATCTGCTCCAGAAAATGGACAATTTAAATGGCAAGAGGAGAGCATCTGCTCTAATTTTTAAACATATTTTCAAAGTAAGGGGGAAAGTCTTTTATATTCACTCACACAGATGCCATTTCCAGTGCTCTTCATTCCTTTGTGTGAATATACATATTTCCATCTTGTCTCATTTTCCTTCTGCCCAAAAGACTTCCTTCCTTCCTTCCTTCCTTCCATCCATCCTTCCTTCCTTCCTTCCTTTATTTTTTGGCTGAGCCGCACAGCTTGCGGGATCTTAGTTTCCTGACCAGGGATCGAACCTGGGCTCTGGCAGTGAGAGTGCCGAGCCCTAACCACTGAACTGTTAGCGAATTTCCAAAAGACTTCCTTTCACATTTCTTGTAGTGCAGGTCTGCTTGGAATAAATTCTTTCAGCTTTAGTATGTCAGCTTCTGTTTCTTGAAAGGTACTTCTGCTGGGTATAGAATTCTAGGTTGACAGGTTTTTTTTTTTTCCTTCACTATTTTAAAAATATGTCTCTGTGGTCTCCTGACTTACATTATTTCTGGTGAGAAAACTTCGGTCATCCTTATCTTTCTTCCTCTGTATGTAATGTGTGCTTTTTTCCTTTGGCTGCTTTTAAGGTTTTCTCTTTATCACTGGTTCTAAACAATTCCATTTTTGTTTACATTGGTATCGTTTTCTTCATGTTTCTAGTGCTTGGGAGTCACCGAGCTTCTTGGATGTATGAGTTTATACTTTTCTTCAAATTTGGAAAAATTTTAGTCATCATTTCTTCAAATATTTCTTTCCATTCCTCCCACCCTCCTTCAGAGGCTTCAATTACATGCATATTACACTGCTCGAAATTGTTCCATTGATCACTGATGCTCTGCTGGCTTTTTCCCATTTGCTTTTTTTCTGTTTCATTTTGGATGATTTCTATTGCTATGTCTTCAAGTTTATTAATATCTTACTCTGCAGTGTTTCATCTGTTGTAACTCTCACCCAGTGTATTTCTTATTGCTGACATTGTATTTTTCATCTCTTGTAGCTCTATTTGGATCTTTTTTTTCCATCTTCTGTGTCTCTCCTTGGCATGCTCATGCTTTCCTCTACCTTCTTAAACATATGAAATACAGTTTAAATGACTGTTTTAATGTCCTTGTTTACTAGTTATATCATCTGTGTCATGTCTGTTTCTATTGAATTATTTTTCATCTCATTTTGGGTTATATACATTTTCCTGCTTCTCTACATGTCTAGTAATTTTCTTTTTAATTGAATGCCAGATGCTATGTTGTTGAGTGCAGGATATTTTTATGTCTCCTTAAATATTCTCAAACTTTGCTCTGGGCTGTAGTTAAGTTACTTTAACCCTTTTGAGTCTTGCTTTTAAGCTTTGTTAGGTGAGACCAGAACATGCTTTAGACTAGGGAAATTTTTTCCCACTACTGAAACAGGCCCTCTGAGCACCTCTATCTTCGCCCTGTGTGTTGTGACATTGTTTTCCATTCTGGCTCGTGGGAACATGCACTACTTAGCCCTGAGTGAGCCCCGTGGAGTGTTTGGTCTGCTCTGTTTGCTGGTTCTTTTTCCAGCCTCAGGTAGTCTCCTCACATCATACAATGATCAGCAGCCATTCAAGGAGAACCACTGCAGGTCCTCAACACTCCTTCTCTTTGTAGCTCTCTCCTCTCCATGCAGCTCTCTTCTCTCAGGTATTCTGCCCTGTGAGTTCTAGAGGCTATAATAGCCTTGAATTCTCAACTCTGTCTCCCAATTCAGAAAGACCATCAGGCTCTGTTTGGGCTTCCCTCCCTGGCTGTACCTTGAAATTCATTCCCCTTATTTATTTCTCTTCTCTCAGGGATCACTTTCTGTACTGCCTATTGTCTAACATCTGAAAAGTGTTTTTTCATATGTTTTATCCACATTTTTAGTTAAGGAAGGAGAGCAAATCCAATCCTTGTTACAGTATCATAGCTGAAAGCATCAGTTCCCATAAAATTTTAATTAAAAACAATTTTTATTGTGGTAACATGTACATAACATTTATCACTTATTTTTTAAGTGTACAGTTCAGTGCCATTAAGTGCACTTCCTCTGCCTTAGTTTTAAGTGAAAAAAAGCTTTACTTTTCTTCTAATAATTATTAAACACTTACTACATGTCAGGTGTTGAAGTAGATATTATGATTACACCCATTTTGCAGGCAAGGAATGTGAAATTTAGAAGGTAACTTGCCCATGGTCTCAGGGTAGTATGGTGGTGAGCTCAGGATTTAGTCCTATGGGGCCAGGCTCTGAGCTTCATTGATGAAGCGTCCCCAAATCACACAGACTTCACCTCTCTGTAAGGGCTTCCACTAGAAGGGTATTTCTTGGCCTGGAGCAGACATCCCTGAAATCAACTCCCACTGCATGGCTGCAGGGGCCCATGCACGCATATACCAGAGGCACACTGGGCTCGGGGACAGACCAATGTCTGAGTGGCAGAGTCTTACCAGCTCCAAATGGGCATATCAGCAGCACTTGATCCAGCACATCAGGGATTCTTGACTTCAAGGAGATGATCCCTTTACGTACATGAAAATAAGACTCTTGTCTCAGAAATACTCTTGTGGCCTCTTTGCAAAGGCTACGGTTCACTTACTCCCAGCCTTTCACAAGAAAACCCAAGAAGCACATTCCTTTGTATAGTTTCAGTTTGTGTCAAATGCACTTTAAGAATCACAAGTGGGTTTTTATTAGTTATTTCTCGCTAGCGACCTATGAAGTTTGGAGCATTTTATAGATGCTTCTTTTACAGACAGGAATATCAAGGCCAAGAGACATTTACTGTCTCACAGCCTCTTCCATCAAATCGGGGCAGCAGAGAAGCCACCACCTCCCCCTTGCCCCTTCTCCAGTGAGTCTCTGCTTGCTTCTGAGGAGGGCTATCCCTCCACTGTGTAAGGAGCCCTCTGCGCCTTGGAAGGCTGGACTGTGCTAATTTGTCTTTGTTTCCCTCCTATGTCTGGGAATTGGACCTCAATATGCACTGAAATAAAAATTTCTTACCTTCATCACCATTGCTTTATCTTCAAACAGTCGCAGTTTTGTGGCATCCAAACCGTTGTTAGTGTTTTCTTACGATGGTGTGCAAGGAAATGAGCAGGTCTCTACCCAGCACAGATTTGGCATAAAACTCATCCCCAAAGAGATCACAGACAAGGAAACAACTACCCAACAGTTTTTCCAGAGATGCAATAGAGTAAGAACTATTCATTTGGCAAAATAATAATTTTTTTTTCAAGAAGATCTGGGAGTGGGCAGTTCTGGGAAATCAACTTTTCAAAAGTTTCATGGTTGTCTCTGCACTTTGGTTGCAGCTGGGGGTGAGAAGGATGCGCTGATTTCATCAGTGGGGGATTGGTTCCGAAAACTTGGCCTCTGTGCACTGGTGCCGAATCAAATCTCAGAGACAGAGTTTTGGGTGAAGTAGAAAAGAAGAGCTTTATTGCTTTGCTTGGCAAAGGGAGACAGAGTGGGCTTCTGCCCTCAAAATCTGTGTGTCCAAACCTGGGAGGATTTGCTGAGGAGTTTTATAGCAATAGTTCAAGGGCAGAGTTGCTGATAAGATTAAGGTATGTGCAGGGCCTGCACTCCTTAATCTGGTCTCAGGTACTCTCTCTCTCTCTCTCTCTTTTTTTTTTTTCTTGGCCACACTGCATAGCATGCAAGATCTTAGTTCCCCAACAAGGGATCGAACCCATGCCCGCTGCAGTAGAAGCATAGAGTCTTAACCACTGGACCACCTGGGAAGTCCCTCAGGTAATCTCTTGTTGAGTTTCTCTGGTTCCTTTAATCTGGCCTCAGGTGGTCTTCTCTGGAATGAAGAATGCTGACATCTTCCATTTGTTTTGGGTTTTAGTTCTGCAGAAGAGGTCAAAGATATTGTTATGTGTATCCCTTGAGGTAGAACCAGGATCCTGTCCCAAGGCTGCACTATTGTTTCTTTTCTTTTCTTTTCTTTTTAATAGATCTTTACTGGAGTATAATTGCACAATACTGTGTTAGTTTCTATTGTACAACAAAGTGAATCACCCATATGCATACATATATCCCCATATCCCCTCCCTCTTGAGCCTCCCTCCCACTCTCCCTATCCCACCCCTCTAGGTCGTCGCAAAGCACCGAGCTGATCTCCCTGTGCTATGCAGCAGCTGCCCACTAGCTATCTATCTTACATTTGGTAGTGTATATGTGTTGATGCTACTCTCACTTCACCCCAGCTTCCCCCTCCCCCCGTGTTCTCAAGACCATTCTCTATGTCTACGTCTTTATTCCTGCCCTGCCACTAGGTTCATCAGCACCACTTTTTCTTTTTAGATTCCATACATATGCATTAGCAAATGGTATTTGTTTTTCTCTTTCTGACTTCACTCTGTATGACAGACTCTAGGTCCATCCACCTCACTACAAAGAACTCAATTTCGTTTCTTTTTATGGCTGAGTAATATTCCATTGTATATATGTGCCACATCTTCTTTATCTATTCATCGTTGATGGACACTTAGGTTGCTTCCATGTCCTGGTTATTGTAAATAGAGCTGCAATGAACATTGTGGTATACATGACTCTTTTTGAATTATGGTTTTCTCAGGGTATATGCCCAGTAGTGGGAGTTTGGGTCATATGGTAGTTCTATTTTTAGTTTTTAAGGAACCTCCAAACTGTTCTCCATAGTGGTTGTATCAATTTACATTCCCACCAACAGTGCAGGAGGGCTCCCTTTTCACCACACCGTTTCCAGCATTTATTATTTGTAGATTTTTTGTTAATGACCATTCTGATAGGTGTGAGTTGATACCTTATTGTAGTTTTGATTTGCATTGCTCTAATAATTAGTGACGTTGAGCATCCTTTCATGTGTTTGTTGGTCATCTCTATGTCTTCTTTGGTGAAATGTCTATTTAGGTCTTCTGTCCATTTTTTTTTTTTTTTTTCCGGTATGCGGGCGTCTCACTGTTGTGGCCTCTCCCATTGCGGAGCACAGGCTCCAGACGCGCAGGCTCAGTGGCCATGGCTCACGGGCCCACCCGCTCCGCGGCATGTGGGATCTTCCCAGGCCGGGGCACAAACCCGTGTCCCCTGCATCGGCAGGCGGACTCTCAACCACTGTGCCACCAGGGAAGCCCCTTTTGTCCATTTTTAAATTGGATTATTATTATTATTATTTTTGATATTAAGCTCCATGAGCTGTTTATATGTATTGGAGATTAATCCTTTGTCCATTGTTTCATTTGCAAATGTTTTCTCCCATTCTGGGGGTTATCTTTTTGTCTTGTTTATGGTTTCCTTTGCTGTGCAAAAGCTTTTAAGTTTAATTAGGTCCCATTTGTTTATTTTTGCTTTTATTTTCATTACTCTAGGAGGTTGGTCAAAAAAGATCTTGCTGTGGTTTATGTCAAAGACTGTTTTTCCTGTGTTTTCCTCTAAGAGTTTTATAGTGCCCGGTCTTACATTTAGGTCTCTAATCCATTTTGGGTTTATTTTTGTGTGTGGTGTTAGGGAGTGTTCTAATTTCATTCTTTACATGTAGCTGTCCAGTTTTCCCAGCACCACTTATTGAAGAGGCTGTCTTTTCCCCATTGCATGTTCTTGCCTCCTTTGTCATAAATTAGGTGACCATATGGTACACTATTGTTTCTTGACTGCTCCTCCCTTGTCTGTGCATCCCCTCCCTTCCCTGATTAACAACTGTTTGAACTTGCCCTTTGGAATTCAGGGAAGGTCATGGAGGCTGGAGTCTATTCCCTACAAATAAGAAACAGGGGACACAGAAACGAGTCCATGCCTAGGAGCCCCCCAGAGTCCCATTCAAGTTCAGGATGATGGAGAATGTGAAGGGTGCTGGAGCCACCCTGCTGAGCTGCAGCTCTGCTCTGATGGCTGGGAGGAGGGGCAGCAAATATAGGGGCCTCACCTGTAGTCAAGGAGGGGAACCAACCTGGGGGCAATGGCATTCCCAGCATACTGGACAATCAAGAGTCAGGGCCAGCTTCGTGGGTGTGTGGTCTTTGAGTCACACAGCACCCATGTTCAGAAGGGCTCCAAACTTGGTTTAATGCTGTACTACTGTTTCCATCTTGAAATTCTTAATCATTTTTTGAGCAAAGGATCTTGCACTAGGCCGTTGAAGTGGTATAGCCAGTCCTGCTTGAAGCAGGCCACTGCTTAAATCCCCTTTACAGGGCAAAATTCTTTTCAGTAACAGTCATGAAATAAAATGAATAATAACAATGGCCAGAAGAGAAATGCAGACATTGACATTTTTCTTTTATTGAACTTTGTACATATAATATATAAATAAAATTTTTTAAAGTATTACAGCACAAAAATGGATAAAAACTCAACTGTTTATTCAACAGTTTTTATATTTACCTAACAGTTTGAACTAATAATGTTTTATGAAAATAAGTGTCCAGTAACTAATTGTTCAGTAATGTTTTATTTTCTTGACCTGTTTTTTCATTTCTAAACAATGAACAATGTACAAAGGAGAACAGATTTCAAAGATTTTAAAGATTGTATTTAAATTCAGTGAAATAGTTCAGGCACGAACTAAAATTTGCACTTTCAAAATTAAATTACTACACTGTACTTTGTTTCCTTTTAAATTTAGACACAAATGCAAATTCCAAGTGGTCACAGCAGAATGAAGTCATTCAAGTTCTGTGCTATCATTATTTATTTCAAATCATTATTTCAAACTTCTGTTCAAACCCAGCCATCTGGCTGGGGATAGGAACTGTGCCCCAAGTACACTCGAAGGACTGCAAGCCATCATGAATTTAATCTTGAAAGGAACCTGAGTAGCTGCCCGACATGTGTCCCAAACTGGGAACAATCACATAACCAGGAGTTCTCCAAATTAACTCCCATATAGAATACAATTTATATTAAAGGATAAGTAATAAAAATGCACTAATTTTAAGGTAACATATAAGGTATTGAAACAACAATAACCATAGCAATTGTTTAGAAATTAGAACCCAAAAAATCCTTTGAGGAGTATTTATCCATGATAATGTTTAGTATTGCTGACGTATGGTGCTAATAAAAAGCATATTGCATTATTGTTTTTAAATTCTCCACAGAGGATGCACCGCCAATTGCCTGCATCTGGGAAGACATACACCACTGCCAGGAGATGCCCTTTTAATTTTGCCATCAAAAGTCACAAAATTTTTTAATGAAGCAAGAGTCAGAATGGCTAAGGGTTCAGGGCTGCCGGTGGAAATACAGTCTTTACGCAGGACAACGTGGCCAAATGTTGAAAGTGCCTATCCTTTGGCCTAAAACTTTTGCTTCAAAGGTTTTAGTCTAAATAGCTTGGCCTGGGTGTATTTAAAGATTTAGCAGTAAAGATATTCATCGCAGTATCACTTATAATAATGACACGAAATAAATTGTTTGAATAAATCATGGTACCTCCATGCATTTGAATACGTGGCAGTCATTTTATAAAATGTCATGTAAAAATATTTAATGTTATGGGAAATTTTTTATAACATAGTCTTAAGCAAAACAATCAGGTTATAAAATACAATGTAATGTGTTTCCCTCTTTTTTTTTTTATAAGAATATGCATATTATTAGTACATGCCACCCACTTCCCAGCTGGAGCACAGAAGTCGTTTACATTTCCTTTTATATCCAAATTATAATGATCCCAGACTCCCCACCCCAAAGATCACAGGAAATCCATTCTCTTTCCTGTTCCCTTCCAAGGTCATTCTCAAGAGCTAGGGAATGATTGGCAGGTCACAAATCCGACCTGCCTGCTCTTCCTGCGGCAGCCCTGCTTTGCTGCAGCAAGTAGTGCTTCGAAGCCCTGTAGGTCACCTCTGGCAGCTGTTTTAGGAAGTGGCTCTCTTTTCTAAGCCACTAGCTCCAAGCAGGTCCCCTCCCTTAGCTGCTCCATCTGCCTAAATCCAAGCTCAGGTGTTCAGCAAGTCTTTGCTGAATGCTTGGGGGAATAACCCAGAGACAAGCGCAGCAAAAGCCTTGGCAGCTACAGCCCACTGGGATTCACTGGCCCAAAGCCCGCCTCAGGGTCTGTGCTTAGAGCCTGGGAGGCCCCACAGGCACCAGCCCAGGGCAGCCACCAGCCCAGCCCTCCTCCAGCCCTAATGAGGTAAGGCGGCCCCTCCCTGGTGCTAGAGCTGACTCTCACGCCCACCCCAGATGACTGAAAGAGAAGGGGTCTCTTTCCTTCTGGGCTTCCACCCCACACGCACATACCCACCCGCGCACTCACACCCCACATGTCTATGGGCACACAGGGTTTGTTCTGACCTCTCTGACCCATAAAAAAGCAAAAACAGCGGTTGTCAGCACAACTCCTAAAGCCAGCTCTATAACTATAAATAACACAAAGAAAGGAACACCAACAGTCCAACCCAAACTGTCATTTAATAAAAATCGTTTCTCCGATGCATTAAGGGCTAAAGAATGGCCTTGTTGCCATCAGTAGCCATGTCACACTACACAGCTGCGGTCACATATGGTGACCTTGCCATTTTCTCTCAGTATCCTGGGTAAGTTCTTTACATCTGTGTAACTGAAGAGTCCAGACTGGGACATCTTCTGAAAATATTAGAAGTCTACTCCAAAGGAGAAACGATGTGTCCACCTCCAGAAACTAAAAATTATCAACACATTTCAAATATAATACTCCAGTTACAAACTTCCACCAGGAAGGGAGCACCCCCAGCCATCACCCTACTACCAGATGTGTGTGTGTGTGTGTGTGTGTGTGTGTGTGTGTTGCCAACTAAAAATTAGCACTTGCCATCTGCCTCTGTGAGGATTAGGTCACTAGACACTGCAGCAGCTGACCTTCAACACACCCTGAAAGAAGTTCAGGGTGGAGATCAGGAATGAGGTGCTCTGTGCTCAGGGAAAAACTGGCAGGACAGGCCCTCCAGACAGATATTTTCAGGAGAAGACTTTATGAGCCCAAATTCTTGCACCTCCTCGTATCTAGAAGAGCACTAAAATCATTAACGGTGACATCTGCTCCTCGTGACTGGCCCCAAGCCTCTGCCAACATGTGTGCTTGACTGAACATACCCCCTTCACTAAAATCATAGATAATACTGACCTTCCCCCCACCTCTTTGGAGCAGTTCCCCAGAGCTATCTGAGTCGCTGTCTCCCGGGCTGTAGTCCTCACTTTGCCCCAAATAAAACTTAACTCACAACTCTCATGTTGTGCATTTCTTTTCAGTCGACAGTTTGTGTGTGCACGCATGTGTTTTGCCTATGCATTGAAGACTGGTAACATGGGTAACGTGCAGAATCACAAATGGTGGCTGGATCAAAGTGAAGGGATTGTAGGCTATGTTAATTTTATTTGCTTTTGGGGGTTTCTTTTTGCTTGGATTTTAAGATTCGTCTGAAAGTGGGGAAGGTAAAAAGCACATGTGCAAAGCTGGGCTTTAGGGGCTTTTTGTTGGTTTTAAGGCCCTAATATTTTATTTTCTCTTCCCTTGATCTTTCTCCTAAAAACAAAGCCCCACAGGTCTGATTAATTAAGGTTTTCAGTTAATCAGATTTTTTTAGGTATTTTACAAGTTTTGTAGGCAATTGTCCTAAGCTGGCCTGATGCAGAATGGCAGATGGGGCCCATCTGATCACGGAGGAGAGCCTGGTAAAGAGAACAGACTGAAAAGCAAAGATGTTCATTTAAATCAATGTGATTTGGAATCGGAAGAGTTTGTTTCAAAAAACATTCATTTTAGCAAATAGTGAGTTGAAATGAGTCTGATGTTTATCTAAAACTACACGAGTTTGGAAACCACGGGGCACCTCGATTATCTTGTCTGTGGCTCACTCTTTGGACTCAAATCTGATTTTTAAAAAAAATATTAATTTTAAAACTTTAAAGCAATTGTTTTTTCTCTGTGCTTGAACAGTTTCCCATCTGTCAGGTGGCAAATGGGCTGGTGCTTTTTTAAACACTTTTTTATTTCAAATTACCAAAGTAATACATATTCATTGATGAAAATATGATAAATACAGAAGAGCCCAAAGAAAAACAATCATCCATCATTTTGCCATGCTGTTCGTGAAAAAGCTGCTCATTTGAGGTATTTACTTCCAGCCTAACACACACACACACACCCATATACACATACAGACATACAGACATAATTACATGTGAACACACCTACCCAGACACATTCACATGTATACAGTAACAGGCTCAGCCTGGGCACACTGCTTTATAATCTGCCTGCCATAACTCAGCAATATGTTATAAACACTTTAGATATTCTTAGATATTCTTTAGATATTCTTAGCTAATGTCTTTTCATTGTTTTTTTTCATTTAGGTATAGTTGTTGTACAATATTTTATGTTTCAGGTGTATGACATAGTGATTCACAATTTTTAGAGGTTTAAATGGATAAACTATCCATTTATAGTTATTATCAAATATTGACTGTATTCCCTGTGTTGTACAATATACCCTTGTAGCTTATTTTATATATAATAGTTTGTACCTCTTAATTCCCTACCCCTATCTTGCCCCTCTCCTCTTTCCTCTCACCACTGGTAACCACTAGTTTGTTCTCTATATCTGTGAGTCTGTTTCTTTTCTGTTATATTTCTAGTTTGTTTTATTTTTTAGATTCCACATATAAATGATATCAAAGAAAGTATTTGTCTTTCTCTGACTTATGTCACGTAACATACTACCCTCCAAGTCCACCCATGTTGCAAATGGCAAAATTTCATCCTTTTTTATGGCTGAGTAGCAGTCCATTGTATATATGTGCCACATTTTCTTTATTCATTGATCTGTCGATGGACACTTAGGTTGCTTCCATATCTTGGCAATTGTAAACAATGCCGCTATGAACATTGGGTGCATGTATCTTTTTTGAATTAGTGTTTTGGGGTTTTTTTGGGATAAATACCTAGGAGTGGAATCACTGGGTCGTATGGTGGTTCTATTTTTAGTTTCTTGAGAAACCACCATACTGTTCTCCACAGTGGCTGCACCAATTTACATTCCCACCAACTGTGCACGAGGGCCCCCTTTCCTTCACATCCTCTCCAACATTTGTTAGTAATTTATTTTATTTTTTAAAAATTTTATTTATTTTTTATTGAAGTATAGTTGATTTACAATGTTGTGCTAATTTCTGCTGCATTTGTTAGTAGTTAATATCTTCCTAATGGCTGCATTGTACTCTAGCGTATTGTTGGATATTTAAATTATTTCTAACTCTTTGTTATCAGAATGACTGCTTCAGTGTACATTTATATATTTTATGTTCATGTATATTTATGTATTTAATATTCAGTTGTATATTCCCTGTTTCCTCTAAATGATTTTTCTTAAAGTGGAATTTCTAAAGCGAAGGAAATGTGCTGAATTTTCAAGTTTTTTGATACATATTGACAAATACCCACCTGGACAAGTTGTACTAATGTATACTTCTTCAAGCCAAATGTGAGAGCACTGGCTTCCCCCCACCTCACACACCCCTATATTCGGATGCCAATATTTTAAAATGTCTTTGGCTAATGGGCTAAAACACTGATATGTTAATATGTGGTTCTGACTCAACAGTCCTAGAATGGGGAATTAGAACACTACCAAAGTACAAGGCAGTAGCATGCATCTATCTTGTTCCCTGACGCTTGAAGCTGGGTCCCTATCCTGCATCTCACTCTACCACTGTTTGAACAGCAGGGTTGCTGGGATAACAGCAAAAGAAGCCAGATAACAAAGATATATACCTGTATATACACACACACATATACATATACATGTATAACTACAGCCCAATTTTGTTAAAATATTTAATGTTTATATACTCATACATACATGCTCCCATAAGGCATAACAATTATAAACCAAAATGTTAATAGCAGTTACCTTTGAGAGGTGGGATTATAGATGACTTTTACTATTTTTCCTTTTACCTATGATGTTTTCAAATTTTCTGCAAGAATCATCCATTACTTTTAAACACACACACACCCAAACAATAAATTTTTTTCTAAGCAAACAAAATTCATCCTGGTGTTCTGGCCAATATGTATTGTCCTGCTATCGTCCAACCATTCCTTTCACCCCACATGGTCGTTACATTTGAAAACCAGGGTGGAGAGTCGGGAGCTCAATCATTGGATGAGGCAAGTCCTGGGATCAGTCTGCAACTAACCATCTGAAGCAAATCTCTGGGTTCCCGTTTGCTCATTTTTGTAATGAGAAATCAGAGGTGGCATTAGATTTCAACTCAAGTATTAACTTTGCTGGACTGGGGAACTGTGTTGAGAAAATGTTGGAATCTTAATTCAAAATTGAATCTGAAATGTTGGAAAGACTTCTGTGATTGACTAGTAATGTCTACCATGGGAAGAAATGCAGTGATTGACTACTGATGTCTGCCGTAGGAATAAGAGTCCAAATCCTCCAGTCTCTTGCAACTTAGTTGCTGTACCCGGAACAAGCATCTCTAAGACCCCTTCCGAGTCTTAAATTCTACTTTCTTGTGCTTCTTCATTCATCTTGCCTTTCCAAGTTAACTTTTCCCTTTTTAAATGCCTCACTTTTTTAAAGAAAATCAGATATTTAATTTGCTGTAGGGAATGTAAATGTAAATAGGTTTTGGGCCATGCTGTCGAGGAACCCCCGATTTTAGGGATGCTGGAGAACGGAGTCCAGGACTACATTTCACGGAAATTTTTTCTTGGCTTGTAAAGGTGACTCAGCCTAGTGATGGCTAAGGAGTTCATCCAAAGGAAAAAGACAGGGATGCAGGGCCCCAGGAGCAATGGAAAGAAAGATCACCATGCAGAGGAGGGAGGCACACCGGCTGACTGTGTAACTGGCTCCCAGCCCATCCTGCAGGCAGTGCGGTTGTGCCTCACCTGTCCCACTTGCCTGCATCCGAGCTTTCCAGGCTGGCGGAGGAGCGCTGGTTGTGCATCGGGATGAACATTGGCTGCCTTGCTGGGTCCTCTCTAGTCTTAGACCGGCATGAAAGGCAAAAGTTTAGGGATGGGGGAATGGGCGAGCTGTTGGTGGTGATAGAATCCCTTCAATGTGTGGTAACTGGTGTTGGATTAGACTCCCCCATGCCAGAGAGTATGGAACCTTGACCCAGAGACACCTGCCCTCCCCGCAGGGGTGAGAAAAGAGGAATAGAAAAATACAAAGCTTTCATTGGGAGGTTGGCCTTGGGCCTGCTACCCTGGGTGCTTTCCTGCTTTGGCAGAGTTTTTGGTCCCAAGAATATATCCCTCTGTGGGAGATGCTCTTTTCACTCAATAGAAAGCAGAACTTCCTGACTTGTAAAGGCATCTGAACGGGAACTTTGAGCCTCAGTGGGAAATTGGATCAGATGTTCTCAAAGGTCCCTTCCAAACTCGAGCCTCTGTGTCCTCCTCCCCTCAAAATGCCACCTTGGAAGCCATTGGATCACTCACCCTGTTAGCTCAAAACACTGTTTCTGTGAGGCATCACCAAGGCTGCCTGACCTCCACGTTTCTCCCAGCTTCTCCACTTACCGTCTTTGTAACCTTGGGCAAATTATTAAATTCCTCTGCCTCAGCTTCCTTCTCTATTAAATAGGGATAATACTACTACTTACTGCTGTGTGAATAAAGTGAGCTAATATGTGCTCGATAATTATGTGTTGAAGGTTGAATGAACATGTCTGTTCTTCCCTCTAGACTGAGTGTGTGGCCCATGATTCATCTCTGTGTCTTTGGTGCAAAGACAGATTGCACCTGAACTTTCAGCTACAAACATTTCCCTCAGTCTTCTTCTTTCAAGCGAAGGACATACGTAACAAAGTATGCAGATGTATGAGATGTGGGAAAAGAAAGGAAACTTCCAGTGGAACACCAAAGTCAGTAGGGCTCCAGCTAACATCCTGTGTCTTCTCAGACAACAGTTCTGTGCCGATTATCACGATTTGCAGGACACACAGGAGTCTCACGCAGCAACTCAAATGTCAGGATAGGGCCTCGTGCCAACATTTTAAATAGCAGGGCCTGTAGGGGGGGCAGCTTACAAACACGAACTTATTTATAGATGTGGGTGTAATAAAGGAAAGAGAATAACAAAAACATAAAAATTTAAAATACAATAAATGTATTTATTTTATAATTTATTTGTTATACTTTAAAATATAAATTTATTGTACTCTATAACAATAGAACATAAGGTCTTTCTTAGTGGCGCAGTGGTTAAGAATCCGCCTGCCCATGCAGGGGACACGGGTTCAAGCCCTGCTCCGGGAAGATCACACATGCCGCAGAGCAACTAAACCCGTGCACCACAACTATTGAGCCCACGTGCCACAACTACTGAAGCCCACGCGCCTAGAGCCCGTGCTCCACAACAAGAGAAGCCACCGCAATGAGAAGCCTGCGCATCGCAACGAAGAGTGGCCCCCACTCGCCACAACTAGAGAAAGCCTGCGCGCAGCAAGGAAGACCTGACACAGCCAAAAATAAATAAAATAAAATAAATTAATTTTAAAAATCTTTATTAGAAAATAGAATATACTTTAAAAACTAATAAAAGCATATGCCACATTGTAATCTTCCCACATAACAAGTTGTATTCATAAACATCCTTCCCGCTGCAGGCAGAGTCTAAGCAAGGGTTGAGTAGCAGACAAGGGGGGCTGTGTCTGACAAGCGAGGGGTGGCCCTCAAGTTCCCCCATCACCTGAGGATCGGGAACTGGTGGAACCATTTTTACCCCCTGGAGCACTCAACCTCAGCTGCACATGGGATCACCTGGGAAGCTTTAAAAAAATACTAATGTCCAGCTGATTCACAGGTGCCGTCAAGGTGGAGAACCGCTGGTCCAGGGCGCTCTCAGCCTCAAGCTCTGACAGGTGTTTATCATCACAAATTATAAGTAAGGGAGGGGCCCCTCCTACGCAAGGGGCCGTGGAGGCCCATCTCTCTGTGCTTAGGATCCTTCAGTGGAGAGGGCTGGTCACAAGACTGAGATTATTACGCTCGCTGTTGCCACATCATCTGCTTACAGGGCCTTCTATGGATAATGCAGAAGAGATGAAATTAATGTAAATAGTTGTTCTGTTAAACAGAGGAGAATATAGGGAGAGTTTTTAAATGTTGAAATACTTTAAAGTTGATTCTAGTAAATCAACATTTAAAAATTCACAGTTGCATTTCTTTTTAGAGATTCTGAAAATGTGATTCTGTGCTGTGGTCCAGCTGACTCCCCTCAGGGGGCTTCTTTTCTAAAATCACTGCCATGGAGAAACCTGGGAAGGAAGCAGGAGTCAGGTCCCTCAGGGCAGGTGCAGGGCACAGGGACATGTGTGGGAGGACGAGGTTGTTGGACCATTGTTCTCGGCTTTGCTCATTAAGGAGACCTGCTGCGGGAAGAAGGAAAAGGATAACTCTGCAGACGGGAAGCTATGGGGGTGTGAAAATGGGAGGCATGTAGGTTACAGGTCCTGATCACAGAGTGACAGAAGCCAGGAAGTGTGCCCTGGTCATGGCTCTCCAGCAACAAGATGGAGTAGGACATGATGTGGTGACTTTCATCTCCTCCCATGAAAAATGGAGAAGGGTTCTGAAATAGATGATGCCTGAGTCTCCATCCAGCTCAGATATTCTGGGAAATGATACATTTGAAAAGTAGCTTGCTGATTGGCTGCTGGGAGGGAGAAGTAAGGAGATCCCTATTGAGGGACTAATCCTTGGGAGGATTTGGAGAGGGAACAGGGGAGGTCAGATGACAGGGAAATCAGGGACCTCGAGACAGAAGTGAGCCTGGGTTCTTGGTAGCTCTGTCCCCAGTTTTCCCTATGACCTAGAGGCTACCACTCAGACCATGAGGCAGAAAATGGCCGCAGTACCCACTTCCTCTTCCCGGCTTGGAGGGGACTTGCTTTTACCATGGTGATAGCTAGGCAGTGCGATGTGTAGCTTTGTGCTGTGACCACTTCCTTCTTTGTTCTCATCCCGACTGTAGGTACCACCTCTGGGGCTCTAAGAAAGGGCCCAAGTAGGGAATTTCTGTGCCTGTTTGCCTCACCTCAGGAGCAAATCTATTTTTCTCCTGCCATTGCTTCTCTCCTCCAAGGAATTCCATTTCCTGATTAATAGTTCTGAGGCACTTGGATCCTATTTCTTGAGGGAAGCAGAGGACAAAATCTGAAATATAAAACCCACTAAGCGGGCTTCCCTGGTGGCGCAGTGGTTGAGAGTCCGCCTGCCGATGCAGGGGACGCGGGTTCGTGCCCCGGTCCGGAAGGATCCCACGTGCCGCGGAGCGGCTGGGCCCGTGAGCCATGGCCGCTGAGCCTGCGCGTCCGGAGCCTGTGCTCCGCAACGGGAGAGGCCACAACAGTGAGAGGCCCGCGTACCGCAAAAAAAAAAACCAAAAACCACTAAGCGAGAACAGAATAAAGTTTGCTCTGTCCCTTTGTTCTGTCTCTGGCAGTAGTAGCAAGAGATGCTTTATGGGAAAGACACAGTAGTTGCCTTCAGTGAAGTCAATTTCCTAAGGTTAGGGATGTGAGCCTCTTTGACTTGCCCTTAATAACTCATTCTGGCTCTATCATTCATGTGAGCTCCTCTAAGCCCTGCTGAAACTTATTTATTCTTTCAGCTTTTATTGGATTCCAAATGATAGAGGCGACCCCTGAGACTTGTGGTTGAGTTGTGCCCTCATCCATCAGCTGTGGACTCCAATTGTGAAGTAATGTTCTCTGTAGAAAATTCTCTGCTGGGGTTCTTTCCTTGGCTCTGCCCCAAAAAAACTATGACTGTGAGCAAAGTCCTTCCATCTCTCTGAGACTAGGTTTCTTGTTCTAGAAAACAGAAGCAGAAGCATCTGACAACCCCTATAGCTCATAGGGTGGTTGTATTTTGAAGGCAGGAACTGTACCCTATTCATCGTTGCATCCCCAGAGCCCAACATAGTCCCTGACACATCACAAAAACTCAGGGAAGAGCCGTCAAATGGAAGAGATAAAAGGAAACATTAGTGGTGATACTTCTGTACCAGTGGGAACTCTTGGTGGCAAACAACAGAAACCAAGTCAAACTAGTTTAAGCAAACACAGGGAGTTTCTAGCTCATATAACCCAGAAGTCCAGTGGTGGAGTTGGTTTTAGCCATGACTAGATTCCAGAGTCTCTAGGAAACCATGAGAGCATAAACCACTGGAGCAAAAAATTATTTTTCTTGTTTGGGGTCCACACCTCTGCAGGCACAGAAAGGAAGTAAGTTTCTGTGTCAAAAGACACCTGGATTTCTCATCCTGCCCTCCCCTTCCAAGGTAATTGACCTCGGGTGAATCACTTTTTTCTAAGTCCTGGCTTTCAACTCTCTAAGAGGGAGATGAGAATATTTGCTCTGCATAGGGTGATTGAAAAGCTCAAAAGAGGTGAGAATGTGAAAGTTTCTGCTAGCCTTAAAAAGTAATTTAAATGCAAGTTGAGTGGCATGTATATTATCTTTGGTTTAAGTAAACATAAAAGCTTAATTTATTTTGCAGGAATTCGTTTTTCAAAGTGTGTTCCAGACACTTCTTTAAGTAAGTCTATTCCTGTGCTGACTTATATCTAGAATTTATTGAATACTTTACATGGATTATCTTATTTAATTATTACCTAACTCTAGGTGGTAGGCACTACTATTAGTTCCATTTTAAAGATGAGGAAACTGAGGCTTCAGGCATGCAAGTTACTCTGCCAAAGAACACAGATAGTAGGTAATGGAGGCAGGAGGTTAATACTCAGGTCTGTCTGAGCATCCTGCATGTGTCACACCTGGGGACGCTGCTTCTGTTCTCCATGTTCTCCTCGCCTGTCATGATGTGGTAGAGCTGGATGGGACTCAGAAAGTGTAGGGTCCCACTGCCCCTTCTTTTTTTTTTTTTTTTTTGCGGTACGCGGGCCTCTCACTGTTGTGGTCTCTCCCGTTGCGGAGCACAGGCTCCGGACGCGCAGGCTCAGCGACCATGGCTCACGGGCCCAGCCGCTCCGCGGCACATGGGATCTTCCCGGACCGGGGCACGAACCCGTGTCCCCTGCATCGGCAGGCGGACTTTCAACCACTGCGCCACCAGGGAAGCCCGCACTGCCCATTCTTACTGAGGCCCAGTGGAGCCAAGACTAAGCCCCAGCCTTCTGATTTCCATTCTGCACCTGCTAGAGCTTCTAAGAGGAAGCCACAGAAATGCAAACCAAAGGAATGAATGAAAGGAGAACTTACAGAATTTCTGGAGAGGCTGGAGAACAAGGCGGGGGTTATTTGGCAGGAGCAATGCACGAATTGCTGCAGAACTGGCTGGCAGGACACCCCCTCCACCACTGCCCAGCACCAGACACAGCAGTTGGCACCACCAAAACTACCAGCACCGGATGCCACCCCTAGCCACTGGCCGATGTCACATGCACACATGTGTGCACGCACACACTGTAATTCCATTTTCCTACACGTGCTATGGTTCCTGCCTCCTTATCTTGCTAAGCCTGCGTTCAAAGTCTGGTTGGGTACATGTGATTGGTGGAGCCTATGTCATGCACCCTAGCTGCAAGGGAGGCTGAAAGTAAGGATCTGGCAACTTTAGCTTTCCGAGTGAGAAGCGCTCGTGCCACCCAATACTCGAAAAGGTGGTGAGTTGCCCAGACCTCGAAAGGGGATTCAAGTATTTGATGGCCAGAGCTAGTGTTTTTGAAATTCTGAATGGGAGTAAATGCTGCCTCAGGAACTGTTGACTTGTTCCCCAGCCCTCACCCTGGGAGACAAAAGCAAATACCATCTGTCCCCCTTTCCTGCTTCTGAGAGCTTGTGCCCTCTACTGAGCTTTCCGAAGCCTGCCGTTCTCAGCTTCCAGCAGCCTCTATACTGGGTCTGCTTCACGGGCATATGGCACTGTATCATGTTGTTGTAACATAAATAAAAAGGTTTTACATAAAAACTTGAGGGATGGAGGCCTCTTGGAGCCCCACGCTCTATTAGTGACCTCAAGCTATAAAGGGAAGAGTGGGTTTGGTGTCCACACTGCCTCCGTGGGAAGATGCTGGGGGCAGGCTGCCTCTCTCCTGCTGCCTGTTTTGAATCTTTCTCCTCATGTCTTCCTTCTCCTCCCCTGCCCTGACCCCCAAGGCAATTAATTAACTGGGCATGGCTTGGAAAGGCAGAGGCTCCCTGTGTAACTGAGCAGGACCCTATGGGGCCTTCCCAAGACAGGAACCCCCCACTCCCACCCCATGTTCTCTGCCTGCCTCTTGTCTGTAGAAAAACTTTAGCCTCCTATGCCTTCCCTGAGTTTCAAAAAATCCAGAAAAGAATTTCCAAAAAAATTGAATCGGAGAAGTGAGAAAATGCAGGAAGGAAAACAGTCAGGCAAGACAAAATAACAATGGTTTAGCCATTAAACAAAGTCAAGGACTTTCAGTTCCTCCTCAAGGGCTATAGATAACATCCTGAGCCACGTCTTTTGGGTTGTTTTGCAGATGCTGAAACCCACACCAGGGGGCAGAGGTTAACTACATGCTGACCACGAGCACTTAGACCCCAGACTGGATGGAACCAGAAGGCTGATGATGTCGACTCCCAACCACCTCACCACCAACCAATCAGAAGAATGTCCATGAGCCAATCATGCATCCCACAAGCCCCCTCCCTCACCCCTTGTCTTTAAAACCCTTCCCTGAAAGTCATCGGGGAGTTCAGGTCTTCTGAGCGCTCGCTGCCTGGCCCCCTTGCTTGGCGCCTGAAATAAATGCTGCACTTTCCTTCACCACAGCCTGCCGTCAGTAGACTGGGTTTACTGTGCGAGGCCAAGCAGACCCAAGTTTGGTCCGGTAACACCTGGTTTGAGGTGTGACTTTTCCAGGAATCTAGTAGGAGAGAGAACACTTAGGATGGAGAAAACCACACCTGTTGGTTAGTTGGTTGGTGGGTCGATGGCTCTATTGACTCTGCCGTGGCTCACGTCCTGGGTTCACAGTCTGTGATAGCACAGGGAGTTTCCTGCTCCATTAAAGAGATGGGCTTTTGGGTATCTGAGTTCAACATTTTAAACAGGTTCACTTGTGTAGTATTTATGACGTGTCAGAGGCCTCCTTCATCTGACATCTCATTGTCACCAAGTTATTACCCTGAATTGTAAATGGGTAAACTCAGCAAAGTGGGGAAATGACCACTGGCCCATCACGTGGCTAGTTCTTGATGGTCAAAGACTGGTGCCCAAGTTTCCTGCCTCCCAAGCCAGAGTTATTCTAGACCAAAGACTTTGTTTTTTGGTTGTTTTTTTTTTTTTGCGGTACGCGGGCCTCTCACTGTTGTGGCCTCTCCCGTTGCGGAGCACAGGCTACGGACGCACAGGCTCAGCGGCCATGGCTCACGGGCCCAGCCGCTCCGCGGCATGTGGGATCTTCCCGGACCGGGGCACAAACCCGTGTCCCCTGCATCGGCAGGTGGACTCTCAACCACTGCGCCACCAGGGAAGCCCTAGACCAAAGACTTTGAGTCAGAAGGAATCTTAGAATCCCTCTCATTTTATAGGTGAGAACACCATGGCCAAGGTTGGTTAAATGACTTGGTAAACATTGGCACAGCTGGTTAGTGGCCCAGTGGAGACCAGAACTGGCACAGACTATGGCTTTGAGAATCAAACAAACCAGGTTCAAATTCTGCCTTCGCTTCATTGCCAACCAGCTGTCGACTTAAAAAAAAAAGCACACACACACAAAAAAAAAAAAAAAAAAAGCACAACGTGAGAGTTGTGAGTTAAGTTTTATTTGGGGCAAAATGAGGACTACAGCCCGGGAGACAGCATCCCAGAGAGCTCTGAGAAACTGCTCCAAAGAGGCAGGGGGGAAGGTCAGTATATATGTGATCTTGGTGAAGGGGGAATACATGCAGTCAAGCACATATTTTTTACAGAAGGTTTCTGCTAGTCTCGTGCAGATTTCTGCTAGTCACAAGAAGCAGACGTCACCAGGTAGGACTTTAGTGCTTTTCTAGATATGAGGACATATAAGAATTGGGCTCATAAAATTGGCTCCTGAGAGTATCTAACTATCTGAAGACCTGTTCTGCTAGTTTTTCCCAGAGCACAGAGTGCTTCATTTCTGCTCTCCACCTGAACTCCTTTCAGGGGGTGTTGAAAGTCAGCAGCTGCAGTAGCTCATGGTTTAAGCTCTGTGGAGGTAGGTGGCAAGTGACAATTCGTAGCTGACACGGCCCACCCCTGTAAAATGGGCACAGTCCCCTCCATGTCGTAGCATTGCCTTAGCAGTTGAATGAAATAAAAACGTGAAACCCTAGAGCGGTAGCTAGCACACGGCAGGCACGTAGTACGCGCTAGTTCCTCTCTTCCCATCGCGTCTTGCTGCTGATTTGGCGTGACTGTCCCCGATCTTCGAGACATCTTCTGTCTCCTCCCTCGCGGGGGTGGGGTAGGCCCACCCCGTCATCAACCACAATGACTTTGATTAAGTGTCAGCCTGTAATCCTAACAATGTCCCATTATTGAGACCTAATAGAATCCCCAATCACAATCCAGAAAACCATCCTCAAAAGAGCCAGCTAACCAAGCTTTTCCTCGTGTGTCTCGTGCACCAAGATTTTAGGAGCTGTGATTATCATCGTTATTGTTTCCAGCTTCTCATTTTCAGGGATTATTTATGCTCATGTCCTGCAAATATGTGTCCCCGTGCATTCTCAGGGTGGTGAATTGAATGAGTGTCCCTCTCTGCTCCCTCTCAGCCCTGATTTTTTGCTCGGTGATATCTCATTATATTCTAAAGAGCTATGCACAAAGCAGGGCACCATGGATGCAATTAAACCTGCTTCTGTAGCAACACTGCTCTTAAGCAAAATATATTGATCGCCAAAGCTTTGGACCCACTTTAATCAAGTAATCTAAACAGGGCTTAAGCTGCAAAAGCCGAATGATGTGCCCGGCTTCAAAGTGCTTACTTACACTGAATTAATTTATCCACGATGTACTAATGCACCCCGCAACCCTGTGGATTATAATGTTAGAGGTTGCAATCAGGGCTCTGATAATATCCCCAAAGCCCAGCATCTATTGATTGTCATGTAAAAAGACACAAAGGGGAGTGGGGTGCA
Organism: Delphinus delphis; assembly: GCF_949987515.2. Lineage (NCBI taxonomy): Eukaryota > Metazoa > Chordata > Mammalia > Artiodactyla > Delphinidae > Delphinus > Delphinus delphis. Next base: position 15,207,663 of record NC_082684.1, read on the forward strand.
GGGGAAGAGGGAACAAAGGGATTGAATTTGATTGAGTAGGACTGAAACATCCCTGTCCCTGCCATCTGAGGGCCCTCATGGCTCTGCCCCTGGCTCCCAGGGCTAGTTTCTGGGACGGGATTGAGAGCAGCCAGGGTCTGTGTGCAGAGGTGCTACATTAACAGGTGGGATTGCTGAAGGATGCTCCAGCTGTGACTGAGTGGAAGCCAGAGGTATGGCGCGCACCTGTGTGTGTGTGCGCGTGCGCGTGTGTATTGCGGAGAGAGAGGGAAACTGGACATCTGCTGTGCTGGAGGCCAAGCTGCCAGTCACCCTCCTGCTAGTAGATACCCCTCCCACCAATTTAGTCAGGGAACTACTTCTCCTGACCTCAATCCTGCCTTCAGATCTGGAGTTTCTGACCTTGTTACTCATTCATTCAACAATTTATTGAGAACTTGCTATGTGCCCGACATTATTCTAGGTCCTGGGGACACAGCCATGAATGGGATGCACAAAAATCCATGGCTTCATGGAATTCACTTTCCACTGGGGTGGGTGGAAGGAAACTGACATGTCTTTTTACTTACTGATTTGGTGATAGGCTGATGGGAAAACGTACCCTAGGGAAAATAAGGCAGGAAACAGGGACAGGGAGTATGTATGCGTAGGTGGTGTAACAGTGTGAATTTGAAATCCAGTGGTCCTAATTGGGAAGGTGACGTTTGTGTAAAGACCTGAAGGACATGTAGGAGGGAGCCACCATAGACTTCTGGGGGGAGGGTGCTTCAGGCAGAAGAAAGAGCACGTAAAAAAGCCCTGAGGTAGAGCATATCTGAAGCGTCTGAGTGGCAACATGGAGACCAATGTGGCTGAAACAGAGTAGGCAAGGGGAAAGGTAGGATGCCATGAGGTCAAGGGCCAGATGCAAGGCAAAGTCAACCAGTATATTTAGTTCCCTTGGCACAGTTATTGGTTCAGGGATGGACTATAAAGATATGGGCTGAGTAGTCAGCAGCCATCCTGTCCCCTCATGGAGCTGGAGCATAAAGCCAAAATGGAGCCCAGTGGAGCCCAGAGATGGATGACATTGTTTGAGTCTCTTAATCCTACTGAGCCCGAAAACTTCACAACACCTAGATTTTTCAGTTTATGGGAGCCAGTAAATCCTCCTTTTTGCTTAAATTGTTTTGAATGTTTTTTTCTAAATAAATCTTGCAGCCGTAAGGGTCCTGCTTCTTGATACTAACTTCAAAGGGAGAACGTATAACCCAAGCATCATTTTCTCTCTGTATCATGCTGGAGGCCTGGTCTGACTCTCGTCTCTTCTTAGAAGGTCCTTTGTGACTCCTTGCCATGGGACTAAGAAAGGACACCTCCTATCCCTAAGGCCTTGTCCCGCTCGCTTCTTTTTCCTCTCTCTGCCTCTAGAATCCACCTGGGCTAACCGGGATTAGAAGTGGCAGAACTCTGAACCCATTTTTCCAAATTCCATTCTGCTCCCTCCCACTCCATCTCCCCCAAATTGTTTGACCCTGTTGACCCTTTCCTTCCTAAAGTAGGAGAGGACATTAGCATTAATTAAGGACCTACTATGTGCCGCATTTTACATATGCTGCATTTTTACATATGTTATTGCACCTCTGTGAGTTCTGCTATTCACCCAGTATTACCACGATGGTGCACAGACCAGCATCCTATTCTGATGGCTGGTGCCCATGCCATAAAGGCTGCTAAAGTTTTTAGATCTGACTCCTGGATATTATCATCTCCTTGTATCCCAGGTGTCAGCAGAGTCTCCCTGCCCTTTAAGATTCAAATTAAATTGATTCAATGCTACTCTGTGTGTGGTCACAGCCAGCCAGTGTTATTCTCTCTGGGATTTTGTGGAGAGCGGAAATGGCGGCTTACACAGTTTTCTTATTCTCCCCAGCTTCAAGCTCCTATGAGTTACTGATCACCTTGCCCAGGTGTGGACCCCCCCACCCCATATTATTAACAATTCATATTAACACAAGGCATTTGTATGTAGAAGACTTTACTGAAGGTTTAGAGAGATGGAGGGGGATTACATTATAGACTGGGTAAGAAAAGAAATCAAATATGCCTCCTTCTGCACTTACTTGTTTGGCCATTTCCAACAAGAAGACTCTCTCCTTTGTGTCGTTTCTCATCCCAGCCATGTTGCTAAGCCCTCTCTCTTCTTCCAAATCCCTCATTACTCACTTCTTCAGGTTCATCCCCCTTTCTACCTTTCCCTCTCATTCTCTTTCTCCCCTTTCCAACTCGATTTCCAGTCACTCTGCAAAAACAAAGGAGTGTTTTTCACCCCTACCCAAGTTCTGGGCTTAACCGAAGGCTGGTGAACGTCTTTGTCATCAGCGGGACAGTCACTCTGGGTCCCTCTTTTGAGCGGCACAGAGGAACAAGCTTGGCTTTCCACTTTGTCTTGCCCTTCTCCCAGCCACGCGCATCTCTGCTGGGGGAAGCATGGATTAATGATCTATTCCCCAGTGTTATTATGAATGATTCTACCACACACAGGAGACAGAAGCTACCACAGCCAGCCTCGGTTTCAAGAACTAAACTTCTCTTTATTACACCCATTTTAATGGTGAGAAAATGGTTGCTATGTGAGGTTAGGTGGTTAAAGAACTATCCCAATCTAGCACAGCTAGTACCCAGGAGAGAGGGGATTTGAATCCAGGTGTGATGATGGCAAATTTATACCATTTCCACTAGGGGATCATGAATTCAATAAAAACTGCATTGTTATATTTACCTAGATTATTCACACACATTCACAGAGTGTTTCCTCTGTGAAAGCACCAGGCTGGGAAAGTTGATGAGGGGGCATGAGGATGAAGAATAAATGATTCCTTCATAAAAGTAATTCTTCATCTCACAGGGAGATAAGCCAGATGGCCCATGAATTAAAGTGAAAATTCAGGAGGTTCAAGGAAAACAGGATAAAATACTCCAAAAATCCTTTACCTGTCTATTAAAGAAGCAGGCTAGCAGTCGTTATGAACTTGATTATGAAACCCTGTCAAGTTACTTACCTGCTCTGTGCCTCATTTTTTTTTCAGTTGCAAAATGAAGATAATAATAGCACCTTCTGTATAGGCTTACTGAAAGTTAAATGAACTAATACACGTAACATACTTAGAAGAGCACCTGGCACACAGCAAACACTCAATAAACGTTAGCTATTGCTGTTAAATAATGCATGGTGTGCTTGGCCAGCAATGATTTTCTTTGATAAAGATCACTATCCCTTGTTGACAGGGGAGGAAGTTGAAGCAGCCTTTTCCACATCATGAGCTATTTCTGGCAGAGGCAGGGAGAGAATGCAGGTCTTTGGATGCTGGTCTGGTATTGTTCCCATATGTTCCAACTGAGACTTGAGAGGGCGGGAAAGACTACTAGGCAAGCTTATAGAAAAGGTGGGACTGATTTGAGATGGAGTAGATTGTATTTAGGAAAGCTGATGTGATTAAAAAAACCCAAAAAAACAAGAAAACTAGTAGTCCACCCAAATCCACTCTCTTCATCCTGCATAGTGATATTGTTGTAGCTGGACACATGCTACCCAGTTAGGGACTACATTTCCCAACTTGCCTTGTTGCCAAGGGTGGCAGCCATATTGGAAAGTCCTCATCAATGGAATGTGAGTAGAAAAAAGTGTTCCCTTCCCTGGCTGACATCTTAAAACTTGGGATGTGCCTCTTCCATGCTCCTTTCCCATTTCTTGCTTGAAGAATTGATCAGACAGGGTGGCAGAGGCCTAGTGCAGTCCTTCTCAAACTACCGGTGTAGATGCGTCAACTCCACTTGCTGGGACAGTGCCACACCTCCACATGACATTCCTGAGCACCCACTGTGTCCCAGATACTGAAAGATGATACAAGGGCCTCCCTTGCTGGATGCCTTATAACGTGTAGGTTCTTCATATGCCTTGGAATGATCTGGACCCAAGAAAGTCCATGTTCTGAGACTCAAACGAAAGTACAGGTGTTGAAGTGCTTTGAAAAAAAGATGGTAAGCAAATTTTAGTTCCTAAAGCAGCTGGAGATGAGAGGAGACTGAGGGAAGGATTTAGGGAGCCACAGGCAGAGCCCCATGAAGTCTGAGGGACCCTATGGGGCAGTGAGTAAGACCTAAACCTGGAAGTGAGACCAAAATGCGTTTGATGCCTAGAGTCACAAATTCCAGCTGAGTGGCCTTGGGGGAGTCACGAAGCATCCTCTCTGTGAGGAAAGATTGTTACGATGACATTGTGGGATTGGTATGAAGGTCTGTGAGAAGGTACATAAAGACTTGAGTGCACCAAGTGCCAGCCAGGGCCTGGCAGGAGACAGATGGCACGTCAAGCCGGGTGATTTGGAAGAGTGTAATAAAGGGCAATTTACAAAGGTGTGGCTGGGACGGGGAGACTAACAAGGGGCAGCGAGTCCCGGGGCAGCGAGTCCCGGGGCAGCAATGGTATGTACAGGGTTGGGGAGTAGCCGTTATTGCCCCCAGGCCTAAAGGGGAGAGAAGGGAGCCGTTATCAGAATCCAGAAGCCATGCTACATCCAGGAGGCATGACGGAGAGGGCCATCCAACAGGAATGGCGGCCGGTTCTCAGACAGATGACGTGGACCAGTGGAGTCTCTGCAGGCAGTGAGTTGGGTAATATAGATTCCGACACCTACTCTCTTCCCACTCTCCTAACTCCTGCCGTGGCCTCCCACTTCCAGACTCCAGAGGAAGACAGAGGAAAAGAGGGCCTTTGATGCAGGAGAGGGGAGCCCATGGGTCCAGTGACTATATGCCCCCAATCCAGTGGATGAAGCTGCCCAACTTACAGCAGCACCAAAAAAAAAAAAAAAAAGAAAAGAAAAAAAATGAAAAGAAAGAAAGAAAAAATTTACAGTCTGTAGATGTAACTGCAAATGAGAAGTCCTCATGCTTCTTCCGAGGCACCCCTTAACTGAAAATTGGACCTCCCAGACACCAGGCGTGCAGGTCTGTTCTCACCTCTAGCAAAAACGATGAGCACATGATTCTTTCTGTGCTGGCCTCTTGCCAGGTCCTTTTTCACCTCTTTATTCCTTGTTCTCTGCTGTCCTTGCCTTAGAAACCACCATCTGGCTGCCCCCGCTGCCTTAAGAGATGATTAGTGGCTGCTTGTCGGCAGATGTAACTCAGTGGCATCTTCATATACAAATGTCCCCCCCACCCTCAGGAGGGAGGCTGCGGACTATTGAAGGCGTTTCACACAGAGAGCGGTGATTGCGGCAGCAATAATTTCCTTCAACAGCCATTAAAACACTTCTAAATGTGTTTTAAAAAAGAAAAAGAAGAGAGAAAGGGAGGGGGAGGGACAGGAGTCCTCCCTATTTCCTTGCAAAAATCAATGTTCACAGAGTGAACTTTAACTGGACGGGATTTTAATATCAGCGTGTTTGTGGTTATTTGCGCATTGTCAGTGCCCACCTTTTATCCTGAGCTCAGCCTGGAGTTGTGGGTGAGGGCAACTTGGAGATGCATCTGGGCTGCCCCTGGACCCTGAGATATAGCACAGGCAGAGCGCTGTATCTCTTTGGGGTGGGTCGTGCCTGGTCTGCCCGTTGGTCCCGAACGATGTCTTCACGAGTAAATGACCCTTCTCAGTTCAGCTCCTTCACTCCGCAGAAGACCCAGTTCTCCAGCCAGGGCCCATGCTCATACCTGTGGTCCATTTACTAAAAGGCAGGCAGAATACAGTTGTACCTTCATTTATTCACTCAACAAATACTTGTGGAGGGTCTACCAGGTGCCAAGCATGGCTCCAGATGCTGGAGTTGCTACAGGGAAGGTCTGCAGCATAGTAACAGCTGGCAAAGCCCCAGTGATGACCAACCAGAACAGGGTCTGGAACAGGGTCCTGGAGGCCTGGTGGGCCAGGCACTCACCCTTAGGTGTTGAATCCTAGGCAGTAGGGGGCACTTGAGTCTCAGAACAGGGACTGTCAATTGGTCTGGAAGTATTTCAACATCTTCCAATTGTCATAGTCCCACCCGTAAGTGGCAGCTGAAAAAACAAAAACACAACAATCTCCCCCATATGGAGTTTACTTTCTTACAAGCATCAAGACGCAGTTAGCTTGCCTTTTCCACGCTTACTGCCGGGATGTTGTTTTAAAATCTTGCCCAAAGTCGGGGCAGCTCCGTTTTCTGTGCCAGGCACATGGAGACTCTTTTTAAAATGATGAGGTAAAAGTTTCAGGTCACGAAGACACAGGGGTTGCTCAGGAGAGCCACTCAGTCTTTAAGGCAAGACTGAGTGACGCTGGAATGTGTCCTCACTGTTTCTGCTAGAGGCGCATCTAGACCGCTGTCATAGGCGCCACACCCAAAGAGGTGAGCGAAGCCTGCCCACGTATCCGGGTACACAGGCAACCGCTTAAGAGGAGACGGGTTCTGTCCCCTCTTGCTGCCTCTCTTAGGGCCAAAATCATGGGCTATGGTAGCCCTAACTCCAACTGCCTGACATGATTTGCACATTGAGGGGCTGTTTTTTTCTACTAGATCTCTTTCTGGTCTGGTTCCTACTTTGGAATTATGGTCACAGATTATGTGTCCAGTTTTGTCTCTGGAAAGGAAGAACCGTAACATGGTCACTGTTGGCATCCCTTGTCCATAAAAAGGGGTTTTGCTAGCATCATCCATTCATCGCCCTTGGTCTGGGCACCCTCTCTTCCGAGGATTGCAAATGCTACCGAGAAGGCAGAAATGTAGAGAAAAGCCAAGAGAGAGTGAGAGTGCAGTTTACCATTTACAAAGATAGAAGCATTATTATTACCATTACTATTATTATTATTATTATTTTAATTACCAAAGGGGAGGATAGATGCTGTCTATGCTCTTCTGGGTTACTCTTAGATCAAGTTTGCCAAACGTTTCCTGAACATCCGAATGTTCCCACAGGCTTGTAAACAGGAGAGCAGGTTGCAGGAGAGCATATGACCCATTTGCATAAAAAGGAAGGTACGTACAAATGCATATAAACCGCACAAGGAATATGTGCACACACACACGCAACTGTGCAGCAAATGTTGGAAGAACTCTCATTTCAGCGATTTCCTTCAGACTTCAGAGGCAGAAAAAGCTCTCTTATCTTTGAGATAATGTGTATTGTGAAACTTATCAGATTTCCCTTTTGGCTTCAGCTCCTGGGGAGCTCAGATTTAAGCTTGTATTCTCATTTTAATCATGGTAGGCTCCACTCGAGAGCAGTGATTCACAACCTTGGCTGCACTTAGACTCACTTGGGCAGCTTTTAAAAATTCCAATGCCCAGGACTTCCCTGGTGGTCCCGTGGTTAAGACTCCATGCTCCCATTGCAGGGGGCGTGGGTTCGATCACTGGTCAGGGAACTAAGATCCTGCATGCTGCACGGCACAGCCAAAACATAAAATAAAGGTGTATTTTTAAAAATTTGATTTTCAAAAAAAGATTAAAAAATAATTCCAATGCCCAGGTCACTTCCCAGAGCAATTAAGTCAGAACCTCTGGGGGTGGGGCCCAGACATCCTATTTTTAAAGAATGTGCAGCTGTGCTTAAGAACCCTGCCCCAGCTTGTATGTCTGAATTCTGATTTTCCCTTGTTAAAAAAATTGCTTACATTTATCGACACTGTCCTTGGATTTGATTTTTATTTATGTGTAATTTTTCAATTTCATTTCGTGTGTCTGTAAATTGCCACAAGTCCTCTCTGGAACAAGATAGAATGTAGACAAAAGTGATAAACTTGTGTTCAAACCATATAACAATCAGGCCAGAGCTGTGTGATTTCAGCGGCGAGAATACTCTCTGTAAGAGGGTACCACTGGCAGGTTGGAGGTGTGCTGATGGTTGGAGCTCATGCTCCTGGGTTTGGGGTGAGTCTGCCCCAAAGAAACGCCTTCATCTCGAAGATGTCGAAGAAAGACATCCTTTGGACTAGTAGCTGCCCTTATAGACACTGTATTTGTGGGTGGGAGCAAGGAGGTGTAGAGAATTCAAATTCTGTAAGAAATAAGTTCCAGCATCTGTCTCAGTGTGTGACGGAGAGAAGGTGGATCTGACTCCTTCCCAAGGGGAATTTCCCCATCACCTTTTGCTAAGATGGGGTTGATTGGGATAACTACCTACCACTGGAATTGTGGTCAGTGTTCCTAGGGTGGAAGCCAGGTGGGGCTGGTCCCAGGGTCAAGGAAGAAGGTGGAGCATTCTCTCCTCCTACCAAGATTGCCCCCTTTAAAATTTTCACCCTGTAAGTCTGCCCCTGGAATCTTGTAACCAGCCAATGACCTGTGTATAAGTAGGATTCAAGAAGGATGGCAGGAAGGCTGACCTTGAACTCCGGTTGCATATTCAAATGCCCACGGAGGGCAGAGAAGCAGGGATAGGGTACAAGGACAGGGAGGGGGTTGTGCTGTGACAAAATGATCAGACATCATTTGAGGGCTGTGCAGCCTCATAGTAAAATGGGGGTGGGGGAGGTTTGGGGGTAACGAGTAGGGTTCTGGGGAGAGAAGGTCCAGAGGAGAAAAGACCTCCAAAAGGGGGGCAATGCCACCAACGACTATGCTGATCTACTCTGAAAATGTGCCCAAGGGCATTGGCTGCCACCTGGCTCAGATGGAAGCTTTAAACTCAGATGCTTCACACACGTGTACCTTTGGTCACAAGCAGGACCAGGCAAGGGAAGGGAATGTCGGTAAATAGCCCAACAGCTACTGGGGAAAAGAAACAGCATCTCTTATGAGCACTATTGCATTATTGCAGATTCTTGAGAGTCCTACCTGGATTAGCAATACCCCTTGCCCCCCAGGCATCCAGTTCTTGGATAAGTCCTGGGCAGAAATGACCAGAGGTACCTGAAGGAAGTCAAAGCTCACAATGGTGAGAGCAGAAGCTTCCAGAACACTTGGGGCTGATGTCAGCCGGCTTATTGCCCAGGAGACTCTACAACAGAACTTAAAAATAGCATCTTCTCTAATTGCTTGAGTCTCTGGATGTTTAGTAACCGTGTCTGGCAGAGTCTATACCCCAGACAGGCTGGCTGTGGGGAAAGCCGTTGTTAAAATAAAATCATTAGCTTAATAGGCTTGATGAAAAGAGCGGCAAGATGGGAATTTCCTCTTGCAATATGTTCTCCACTCAAAACAGTTCCTGAAAACAGTGGGCCATGTTAGTTACTGACTAAAATGCCCCAGTATATCTCTCAAGTTGTTGTTTCTTTCTTATGGGCCTAACAAACATCACCTCTGAAAACAGCTTGAAATCCCAGAGTCTGCAGCATCAAATAGGACCACGTGTCACCTAACTGCTTTGCTCTCCTGATATATTTATGATGTTTGTTCCCTAGTGACTGTACACACACATGAGCACACACGCACATGCATGCACCAGCATGTGTACACACTCACACGTGCACGTGGTCTTGCCATCTTTCAAGGAAAAGAAACATCAGCTGATGAACTGAAAGCATGGAGTAGTGAAGACGGTTAACGAGGCCAAGTGCTCAGTGATGTCGACATACTGAAGAATATCACACCAAGAATAAGAGTACACTCAAGAAAGTGGTGCTCAAGCACAAAGGACCAGGACTAGGTGAAATTCACTGAGGAACTGTATTAAAAATGAGTCCTTCCAAATCTTACCTCTGGTGGGATTAAAGACGGCCCAAAGAGTGTCTGAGAAGACAGGTGATTGTTATTGTCTTTACATCGTCATTTTGGTCAGTGTCTCCAAACAGAATTATGTGACCCTAACCCCAGTCCCTCTCTGGCAGGAAAGGGGAATGGTTTGGACTAACATTTATGGAGCAGGGACTTAAATGCTAAGCACTGGGCCAGGCACTCTCCCACACACCACCTCCCACATTTCTACAGAGACTGGGTCACCCAGGCTGGCCTTTGGTTGCTTGAAATCCGTAATTTATATATATAGTTATCAACTTGAGCCTTGAGTCTTTTGTTATATTTATTTTAACTTAGCCCCTTTTTAATTAAAGATAGAAAGAATATGGCCCAAAATAATACAAAGGCAACCTAGGAGCGAAGAACCCACTTGCAGTATTTATTACCTTTGATAGAAGTGGAAATGTAGCAACATAAATGTTTGAACAAGTACATCTTCCCCCTTCAAATATAAACATGTCAAGAGGTATTTAAAACGTCCTTCCTCCTTGATTTTGTAATTCACGTTTCACCCCGACATCTGAGCAGCTTCAACATAACATCACAGCAAACCATTTCCTCCTTACTTAATAAGTCAGGAATTAAGGCATCAATTGTATTTGAATACACCAAGAGCTTGCAGAGAGACAGAGTGACTTTTAAGTACTCGGTTATTGTTGATCTGTGGAAGAACTCAGCTACTGTCACTCACGAGGCACATAAAGGTGAGTCGAAAGAAGGGTTCATGGTAGGGATGACCTGTTGTTTTCCGTGTCTACTGAAAAAGACTAACTGCTGAGAGATGAAAGGACTTCTCATCACCAGAACCGGCTTGAGTGGTGATGAAATGCTTTTGTGTATGCGTGTTTTCTAGAATGGTTTGGAAATAGCAATATTTGAAGGTGGGAAGCCAGTCACAGCTTTCCTATTCCTGCTACACTTATTAACAAGTCACATTCCATTTATTTTTAAAAGGAGCTATAAATAAAGCCGGGGCATGGTTCCAGTACTGTTTAGATTGAAAGGTTTGGGTTTTTTGTGTTTTCTTTTCTGTCCTTTTTTTTGCAAATTTTGGGGAAAATCACTAGAGCAATTAATAAAATACTTTTTATTTACTGGAGTTTTTATGTTGATAATGCCCCTCCCCTCAGGATATCTCTAACTTTCAATATTCTCTCTTTAGAAGAAAGTATGTTGGTCTGAAATATATATATACATAATATTTAAATATATATGGAGAAAAAAGTCAAGAGGTGGATGTGGTAGATTACCCTATTTTTTAATAATTCTTCCATTTCTCCCCATTCTTGCCAAAGTTCCCTGAAGCAGTCTTTCCTTTTCACACATGGCCATATTGCTTTGGCTGATAAAATGTGAAGTCAAAACACAGACCACACCAAACAAAAAGTTTTAAATGTTGCTTATGTGGATCTGGCACCATGAGAAGTGGCCAGGTAGTGGCTAATCTTAGGCTTGGATTTGACATGAAACCTGAGCCAAGCCACAGCAGCCACCCACAAACCTCTGAGTAGGAAATAAATATTTGTTGTTGCAAGTCACTGAGATTTTGGGAATTGTTTCTTACACAGCATTACCTCAGCAATAGCTAACTAAAATAGGAGGTGTCAGATGATTTTTAAAATGTGTTTTCTTGGGGCTTCCCTGATGGTGCAGTGGTTGAGAGTCTGCCTGCCAATGCAGGGGACACGGGTTCGTGCCCCGGTCCGGGAGGATCCCACATGCTGCGGAGCGGCTAGGCCCGTGAGCCATGGCTGCTGAGCCTGCGTGTCCAGGGCCTGTGCTCCACAACGGGAGAGGCCACAGCAGTGAGAGGCCCAAGTACCGCAAAAAAAAAAAAAAAAAAAAAAAGTGTTTTCTTGTTATATAGCTGTAGTTCCAGGTTTTCTACAATGAAAAAAAAGTTGTTTAATTCATTCAGTCAATGGTTATATTTTGATCACCTACTGCGTGCTGCCCTGGTGCTAGATACTGGGAAAAATACAAGTGATGAAAAAACAGTTGATATACCTGTGCTCAAAGAACTTATAGTCTAATGGGGGAGACAGGTATTCATCTAATCATCACACACATAAATGTAAAATGGCAATGTGATAAGTGCTACAAATGGGAAGTGTGTGGGGTTAGAAACACATAGAAAATAGAAATGTGACAGGCAGAAATGCCAGGAAAAGACAGCAGAAGCAAGAAGAACTACAGTCCTGCAGCCTGCAGGACGAAAATTACAATCACAGAAAGACAGACAAAATGAAAAGGCAGAGGACTATGTCCCAGATGAAGGAACAAGATAAAACCCCAGAAAAACAACTAAATGAAGTGCAGATAGACAACATTCCAGAAAAAGAATTCAGAATAATGATAGTGAAGATGATCCAGGACCTCGGAAAAAGAATGGAGGCAAAGGTTGAGAAGATGCAAGAAATGTTTAACAAAAGCTTAGAAGAATTAAAGAACAAATGAATAGAAATGAAGAATACAATAACTGAAATGAAAAATACACTAGAATGAATCAATAACAGAATAACTGAGGCAGAAGAACGGGTAAGTGACCTGGAAGACAGAAAGGTGGAATTCACAGCTGCGGAACAGAATAAAGAAAAAAGAATGAAAAGAAATGAAGACAGCCTAAGAGACCTCTGGGACAACATTAAAAGCACCAACATTCGCATTATAGGGGTCCCAGAAGGAGAAGAGAGAGAGAAAGGACCAGAGAAAATATTTGAAGAGATTATAGTAGAAAACTTCCCTAACATGGGAAAGGAAATAGTTGCTGAAGTCCAGGAAGCACAGAGTCCCAGGCAGGATAAACCCAAGGAGAAACATGCTGAGACACATAGTAATCAAAGTGACAAAAATTAAAGACAAAGAAAAACTATTAAAAGCAACAAGGGAAAAACAAAAAAATAACATACAAAGGGACTCCCATAATGTTAATAGCTGATTTCTCAGCAAAACTCTGCAAGCCACAAGGGAGTGGCACAATATATTTAAAGTGAGGAATGGGAAGGAATCTACAGCCAAGAGTACTCAACCCAGCAAGGATCTCATTCAGATTCAATGGAGATGTCAAAAGCTTTACAGACAAGCAAAAACTAAGAGAATTCAGCACCACTAAATCAGCTCTACAACAAATGCTAAAGGGACTTCTCTAAGTGGGAAAACAAGAGAAGAAAAGGACCTACAAAAACAAACCCAAACAATTAAGAAAATGATAATAGGAACATACATATCGATAATTACCTTAAATGTGAATGGATTAAATGCTTCAACCAAAAGACAGAGTCTTGCTGAATAGATACAAAAGCAAGACCCATATATATGCTGTCCACAAGAGACCCACTTCAGACCTAGGGACACACAGAGACTGAAAGTGAGGGGATGGAAAAAGATATTCCATGCAAATGGAAATCACAAGAAAGCTGGAGTAGCAATACTCATATCAGATAAAATAGACTTTAAAATAAAGGATGTTACAAGAGACAAGGAAGGACACTACATAATGATCAAGGGATTAATCCAAGAAGAAGATATAACAATTATAAATATATATGCACCCAACATAGGAACACCTCAATACATAAGGCAAATGCTAACAGCTATAAAAGAGGAAATTGACAGTAACACAACAATGGTGGGGGACTTTAACACCTCACTTATGCCAATGGACAGATCATCCAGAGAGAAAATCAATAAGGAAACACAAGCTTTAAATGACACAATAGACCAGATGGACTTAATTGATATTCATAGGACATTCCATCTGAAAACAGCAGATTATACTTTCTTCTCAAGTGCACATGGAACATTCTCCAGGATAGATCACCTCTTGGGTCACAAATCAAGCTTTGGTAAATTTAAGAAAACTGAAATCATGTCAAGCATCTTTTCTGACCATAACACTATGAGATTAGAAATAAATTATAGGAAAAAAACCGTAAAAACACAAACACATGGATGTTAAACAATATGCTGCTAAATAACCAAGAGATCACTGAAGAAATCAAAGAGGAAATCAAAAAATACCTAGAGGTAAATGACAATGAAAATACAATGGTCCAAAACCTATGGGATGCAACAAAAGCTGTTCTAAGAGGGAAGTTTATAGCAATACAAGCCTACCACAAGAAACAAGAAAAATTTCAAATAAACAATTTAACCCTACACCTAAAGGAATGAGAGAAAGAAGAACAAACAAAACCCACAGTTAGTAGAAGGAAAGAAATCATAAAGATCAGAGCAGAAATAAATAAAATAGAAACAAAGAAAACAGTAGCAAAGATCAATAAAACTAAAAGCTGAGTCTTTGAGAAGATAAACGAAATTGACAAAACTTTAGCCAGACTCATCAAGAAAAAGAGGGAGAGGACTCATATCAGTGAAATTAGAAATGAAAAAGGAGAAGTTACAAAGCATACCTCAGAAGTACAAAGCATCATAAGAGACTATTACAAGCAACTATATTTCAATAAAGTGGACAACCTGGATGAAATGGACAAATTCTTAGAAAGGTATAATCTTCCAAGACTGAACCAGGAAGAAATAGAAAATATGAACAGACCAATCACAAGGAATGAAATTGAAACTGTGATTAAAAATCTTCCAACAAACAAAAGTCCAGGACCAGATGGCTTCATGGGTGAATTCTCTCAAACATTTAGAGAAGAGCTAACACGTATCCTTTTCAAACTCTTCCAAAAAATTGCATGGGAAGGAACACTCCCAAACTCATTCCATGAGGCCACCATCACCCTGATACCAAAACCAGAAAAAGATATCACAAAAAATGAAAATTACAGACCAATATCACTGATGAATATGGATGCAAAAATCCTCAACAAAATACTACCAAACAGAATCCAACAACACATTAAAAGGATCATACACCATGATCAAGTGGGATTTATCCCAGGTATGCAAGGATTCTTTAATATACACAAATCAATCAATGTGATACACCATATTAACAAATTGAAGAGTAAAAACCATATGATCATCTCAATAGATGCAGGAAACGTTTTTGACAAAATTCAACACCCATTTATGATAAAAACTCTCCAGAAAATGGGCATAGAGGGAACATACCTCAACATAATAAAGGCCATATACGACAAACCCACAGCAAACATTGCTCTCAATGGTGAAAAACTGAAAGCATTTCCTCTAAGATCAGGAACAAGACAAGGATGTCCACTCTTGCCACTATTATTCAACATAGTTTTGGAAGTCCTAGCTACAGAAACCAGAGAAGAAAAAGAAATAAAAGTAATACAAATTGGAAAAGAAGAGGTAAAACTGTCACTGTTTTACTTGATGACATGACACTATACATAGAAAATCCTAAAGATGCCACCAGAAAACTACTAGAGCTAATCAATGAATTTGGTAAAGTTGCAGGATACAAAATTAATGCACAGAAATCACTTGCTTTCCTATACACTAACGATGAAAGATCAGAAAGAGAAATTAAGGAAACAATCCCATTCACCACTGCAACAACAACAAAAAAATACCTAGGAATAAACCTACCTGAGGAGATAAAAGACCTGTACTCAGAAAACTCTAAGACACTGCTGAAAGAAATCGAAGATGACACAAACAGATGGAGAGGTATACCATGTTCTTGGCTTGGAAGAATCAATATTGTGAAAATCATTGTACTACCCAAAGCAATCTACAGATTTAATGCAATCCTATCAAACTACCAATGGCATATTTTACAAAAGTAGAACAAAAAATCTTAAAATGTGTTTGGAGACACAAAAGACCCCAAATAGCTAAAGAAATCTTGAGAAAAAAAAAAAAAAAAAAAAAGGAGGTGGAGGAATCAGACTCCCTGACTTCAGGCTATACTACAAAGCTACAGTAATCAAGACAATATGGTGCTGGCACAAACACAGAAATGTAGATCAATGGAACAGGATAGAAAGCCCCGAGATAGACCCACACACCTATGGTCAACTAATCTATGACAAAGGAGGCAAGGATATACAGTGGAGAAAAGACAGTCTCTTCAATAAGTGGTGCTGAGAAAACTAGAGAGCTACATGTAAAAGAATGAAATTAGAACACTCCCTAACACCATACACAAAAATAAACTCAAAATGGATTAAAGACCTAAATGTAAGGCCAGACACTATAAAACTCTTAGAGGAAAACATAGGAAGAACACTCTTTGACATACATCACAGCAAGATCTTTTATTGACACACCTCCTAGAGTAATGGAAATAAAAACAAAAATAAATGGGACCTAGTGAAACTTAAAAGCTTTTGCACAGCAAGGGAAACCATAAACAAGACAAAAAGACAACCCTCAGAATGCGAGAAAATATTTGTAAACAAATCAACTGACAAAGGATTAATCTCCAAAATATATAAACAGCTTATGTAGCTCAATATCAAAAAAATAAACAACCCAATCCAAAAATGGGTGGAAGACCTAAATAGGCATTTCTCCAAAGAAGACATACAGATGGCCAGGAGGCACATGAAAAGCTGCTCAACATCACTAATTATTAGAGAAATGCAACTCAAAAGTACAATGAGGTATCACCTCACACCTGTTAGAATGGGCATCAACAGAAAATCTACAAACAATAAATGCTGGAGAGTGTGTGGAGAAAAGGGAACCCTCTTGCACTGTTGGTGGGAATGTAAATTGATACAACCACTATGGAGAACAGTATGGAGTTTCCTTAAAAAACAAAAAATAGAATTCTCATATGACCTAGCAAGCCCTCTACTGGGCATATACCCAGAGAAAACCATAATTCAAAAAGATACATGCACCCCAATGTTCATGGCAGCACTATTTACAATAGCCAGGTCATGGAAGCCACTTAAATGTCCATCGACAGATGAATAGATAAAGATGACATGGTACATATATACAATGGAATATTACTCAGCCATAAAAAGGAACAAAATCGGGTCATCTGTAGAGATGTGGATGGACCTAGAGACTGTCATACAGAGTGAAGTAAGTCAGAAAGAGAAAAACAAATATCGTATATTAACTAATATATGTAGAATCCAGAAAAATGGTACAGATGAACCAGTTTGCAAGGCAGAAATAGAGACACAGATGTAGAGAAAAAAATGTATGGACATCAAAGGAGGAAAGCAGGGGGTGGGGGAATGAACTGGGAGATTGGGATTGACATATATACACTAATATGTATAAAATAGATAACTAATAAGAACCTGCTGTATAGCACAGGGAACTCCATTTCGTTGTACAGTAGAAACTAACACAACACTGTAAAACAACTATACCCCAATTAAAAACAATTAAAAAAACATTTTCTAGCTTCATTTGATTTCTAATTAAAAAATTTGAATTGTACTATACTGACGTAGTTTAAAAGTTAAAAAAGAGTACAAAATGAAAAAAAAGATATACCAAAAAAAAAAAAAAAGAAATGCCAGGACAGACTTCACAGAGGATGAGACAATTGAGCTGAGATCTGGAGAATAAGTAAGAGTTAACTAGATGAAGGAGTGTGATAAGAAAATAAAAAACTTTTAGTAATAATAACTTTAAAAATTTTTTTCTGGTTCTGCCTGACTGCCATTACAATGAAACATAGTATTTAGCCTGAGGACCAAATTACCATTGAGCTTAATATTAACAGCCTAGAGCTATATGCAGGAGCACCTAGCTGTCCATCAAAAAACCCTGATCCCCTCTCATAGTTTGGGCTGTTGTTAGGATGTGGCCACCTTGCCAGGGAATCATTTCCCAGCCCCCCAGCTGTGTTCAGTTGCCATAGTTCTTGCCAGTGGGATTGAGCCCAAATGATGGGTATCACTCTGGGCCAGGACTGTTAAGAAGCAGATGTGCCTTCCCCCCACTGGCTCTTTCCTCTCCCCCAGCAGATGAAGCTGACAACGATGGGACCCTGAATGGCCCTGTGGAAGAAAGCTGTCCACCAACCAAAATCACCTGCCTTGGGACAACCGCTCACTGTTACGTGAACATAAAATAAACTATCAGGTGAAGCTGCTGAAATCTGGAGATATATTTGTTATAACAACTGTGTTACGCTGATTAATAGAACATATATTTTTAAAGTGAATTCAGTATTTTCCTGATTCACACATGCACACAGTTAACCTTTTAACGGGGTGGAATATTTGCTTTGTGTGAATTGAACTTTAGGTTCAAGTTTCATCCCTCCACCTCCACCCCCATCCACCGGGTAGGACCTTTGTTGTGTGGGTCCTGCGCGTCTCAACTGATTGGTGAGTTTAGCGGAACAGCCTGATTTTATGTACTATTAATTTTGTTTGCTTCTGCACTTTCATGGATTCTTATGGGTGCTGCTGTCATTTTCAGGATGGGGAATGTTTTACACAAATCAGAGGTGTTCTGCTGGAACCTGAGACACATTGCCTTGAAAGAAATATCATATTTACTCACATAAATCTGAAAGGCCATATTTGCAATGGTGGGTGCCAGACAGAGAAGCCTGATTTGGGAGCCAGTGGAGAACCATTTTAGGTTGGCTAGCAGGGGAATGATATCCCTGAAGAGCTGTCATAGAAAGATGAATCCGATTGTAGCACAGAGAAGAAATGAGAAAGAAAATAGCTTAGAGGCATAGGGGCCAGCTCTTACAATAATGCGGTTGTGAAATAAAGAGGCCTGGCTTGGGATGGTGCCAGTAGGAATGGAGAGAAACAGGCAACTAGGTGAGGCTGAAGAAATAAAACAGCAACACTCAACCACTGTTCCCAGCTCATCAGTTGCTCTTACCAAATCTCAGTGGTCCCATATACCAGTTCACCGCTATGGTTCCCTCAGCACCATCTTCCCTGCAAAAATAACAATACAGACATTAAGGTTATGGTACTGTTTTTTAAAGAGTGGTCATAAGGAAAAAGGAGTAACTGCTTCACTAACAGAAATGAGACAAATGAACCATTTTCCAAACTCATGTTTAGTAGCTGACTACTCTCTAGAGAGGAAAGGATTGCACATCTTAGTTGGAAGGGAATATTATGTAAACGCTTTTTATTTATTTATTTATTTATTTATTTTTGCGGTACGCGGGCCTGTCACTGTTGTGGCCTCTCCCGTTGCAGAGAACAGGCTCTGGACGCGCAAGCTCAGCGGCCATGGCTCACGGGCCCAGCCGCTCCGCGGCATGTGGGATCTTCCCGGACCGGGGCACGAACCTGCGTCCCCTGCATCGGCAGGCGGACTCTCAACCACAGCGCCACCAGGGAAGCCCCTGTAAACGCATTTTTAAGGAAAAGGAAACAAGCTAAAGGCTAGGAGATTAGCATGAGAGGAGAGAGAATACCTGAAAATGCTTTTGGGGGCCTTTGGAAAGTAGCATCTGTATGCGTTTTGCGGGAATAACAACCAGACTGAATCCTGGCCCCATCCTCCTCCCTGACCTCTGCTACCACCACTCTGCCCTGCCCACTGCAGAAACAAGTCTGCTTTCCGTTCCTCAAACGCACATGCGCATCCCTACCTTAGCTTCCTTAGCCACCCCTCCTCTAGATCTGGAACACTCTTCCCACTGGCTTTTTCTTGCCATTTACATTTCACCTTAAATTGCCCCTTGGAGAGGATTTCCCGACAACCCAATCCAAAGCAGACACCTCCCCCACCCATTGTCCCTGTAATTGTAATCCTGTCAGAGCATTTATTTCTATCTGCTGTCCTCTCCTTTTTCTACTTGTTTGCTTATTGTCAGTCTCTCCTGCTAGAATGTAAGCCCCCTGAGAGAGTACCCAGCCAGTCTGATTCCCCACAGTGTCTGCAGCATCTAGAACGGTCTTCCATTTAGTAGGCGCTCAATAAATATTTATACTTCATTGGATGACCAAATCAGGGACCAATGATGAAAACATTGAATGAATTACCCCCCAGATACATTCTCTGTCCTCAGAAGAGGTTATTCAAAGAAATATTTTTCCCCCTGTGGTTATATTTGATTAAGCAATGTATTTTCACAATTATGACTGAATTTTTCCAATCTGTATTTCATATCAGACAGCTAGACTCTAGGAAAATGTAAGGTTCCTAATCGAGGGGGGAAAAAACCCAAATATGTTTAAAATCACCTCTGGGGGAATTATAACCTGAAATGCAAGTCATGAATTTTATGCATGGTCTTCTCTGCTACTAATTAGCTTTTCCCCTCTTCTTAAAGTTACAGTATCTTCTTGATAGGGTCTATCACAGGGTTATGCACACTTTCAAAATTCAGAAAATACAGATCAAGGTTGAGGAGAAGGTGTTTGCAACCTGTGGGTTTGGGTGTGGCTGAAAAATCCAAAATATAATGTTTGTCACCACCTCTGGGAAGCCTTTCTGATTCTTCCAGGCAGAATTGAATTTTATCTTTCTCTGCTCTCATATCACTATTCATTTGACTCTCTAATCACCCTGGTGTCCAACACCAATGAGACACAATAGGCACTCAATTAAATCGATGCATAAATGATTACAATCCAAATTATACAAGAAAAAAAAAAACTGTCAGAATTGGGACAGGCTTTAGAAATCACCTAGACAATGTTCAAAAAACATTGGCTGAATGTTCAAAATTCAGTCATTTGTATCTCTCATCACAAGTTTTAGCATACTATTAATTCTTACAGGTTTCTTTATTTTTTTTTTTTTTATTTTTATTTTTTTTGCGATACGTGGGCCTCTCACTGTTGTGGCCTCTTCCGTTGTGGAGCACAGGCTCCGGACACGCAGGCCCAGTGGCCATGGCTCATGGGCCCAGCCGCTCCACGGCATGTGGGATCCTCCTGGACCGGGGCACGAACCCGTGTCCCCTGCATCGGCAGGCGGACTCTCAACCACTGCGCCACCAGGGAAGCCCACAGGTTTCTTTAAATCAGCCTTTCTACTATGTTTATCTTTTAAGAAAAATGTGTATATAATCATAAATGGGAAACTGGCATGGCTTGCTCTAAGTAAAAAAGCAATCCCCACCCTTCCAAAAACCAGTTAATACTAAATAGTATCTTTAAAATCTAGCTGAGTATTATTTGCTGAATTGTGTCCCCCTTCCATTTTCCTATGTTGAGGCCTTAACCCCCCAGTACTTCAGAATGTGACTGTATTTTGAGACAGGAGCTTAGAGGTAATTAAATAAATTCAGCCCTAATCCAATCTGACTGTTGTCCTTAGAAGAAGAAGAGGTTAGGACTGAGAGAGAAACAGCAGACACACAAAGAGATGACCAACTGAACACACAGCGAGAAGACAAGTCACCTACAAGCCACTAGAGAGGCCTCAGAAGAAACCAACACTGCCAACTCCTTGATCTTGGACTTCCAGCCTCCAGAACTATGAGAAAATATATTTCAGTTGTTTAAGCCCCCCAGCCTATGGTGTTTCGTTATGGCAGCCCGAGCAGACTAATATACTGGGTATTATTGCCGGCTAAAGATGCTGAGCCCAAAGTCTCCTCTCTTTTAGTTGAAAACTGAGATTATAAGAGTAAGAGGAGTATTAAAGACCTATGATCCCCAGCAGAGACTTTCTCCTTGACAACAAATCAGAAGAATTAAGTAGACTTGAAAAGGAAATGACATTTTCACCATAAGATTTATATCAGTCAGGCTGGAATATGCTGTGCTTTTTTTTTTTTTAATCTCAGTGTCTTAATATAATGAAGGTTAACTTCTCACTCACGCTCCATGTCCCACACAGGTCCCCAGGGGCTCTCCTCCACCGAGTCACTCAGGGCCTTGGGCTGATGAAGGCTCCACCATCTTAGAGCTGCATCACCTGGATACACAGTGGCCTCCCACCACGTGTGGGGAAGAGAGTTTGGAGACTTGTGCATGGGCTTCTCGCACTTCTCACGTGTGAAGTGACACACATCATCATTCCTGCTCACATCTCATTGGCCAGGACTAGTCACATGGCCCCACCCAAGAGCAAGAGGGCCGGGAAACATGGGTAAGCAAATGGATTCTTTAGAGTGTCTTTCTGTCTCTTCCACAAGATCTGATGCTACTTAATGTCATCTTCCTGTGCTTAAAAAATCATCCTGAGAGTATCTCAAGGGTACATTCCACGCTTTGGAAAAAAATAAACTATCTGGGCCAATCTCTTCATTGCATAACTGAAGTCCACAATGTAAGGGTTAATTTGCTATTCCATACCTTCCTCGTGGTGGACCTGCAGCCAGATCTCTGGTCTCTTGAGGCCTGTACTTAAGCCCTTTCCACTCCACCCTGTGAGCACGAAAATGGTAGCAACTGGAGCAATTTGGATGTCTATTTTTGGTGCAAGAACCTTTCACTGCTCATGAAAGATCACGACAGGAAACATTCTAAAGGCTGATACTGATATCGAAGAACAGAAGAGCAACTTGTCCCATTTAATATTCCCATCGGAACACACAGAGACCTTTCCCACTCAAGTTTGAGGCAAATACATCTGCGGAATCAATGAAAACGTATGATTGCCTCAGTGTTGTCTGGTTAGCGTCCAATTATGTACAGTGTATTTATTTTAAATTTAGAAGACACACACAAGAGATTTCCAAAATGAGAAGAAATTGGCAGCGTGCTGAATGTAAAAAATTAATGACTTGAATTATACAGCGTGTGAATCGAAGCCGACAAGAGGGGGACGGCAGGGGAGAAAGGTGGGTGCCGTTATTCACACTGTACACTGCCGATGGTCCTGATAGGCGCCTGAAGAGCGGTCACACTCCACGCAGCTGTCACATCCTTTATCTTTATGGCGAGGCAGGGCTTTGCGGGCCACACGTGTGTCACGGTTTCAGAAGTACAAAAGCAATGCCCCAAACAGACTTCAGCAGCCAACTTCCTTTTAGAGAATAGATTCAACTCAAGTTTAAGCTTAATCACTTTGTCGGCTCCACCGGGCAAGAAGAAGGTGGGGAGGGAGGAAAGGTGGAGGAAAGGAACAAGGATTGGGCTTTGGCCACCTCTGCTGTGCTAGGGGCTTTCACACACCTTGTCCCATTTATCCCTCAAGATTATCAACAATTTTAGAGGCAAAGAAACTGAGGTCAGAGGGGTTGATTACCTTGTCCCAGGTTGAATCGTGTCCCCTCCAAATTCATACGTTGAATTCCTGGTCATCTCAGATTGTGACCTTACTTACAAAGAGGGTCCTTGAAGATGTAATTAGTTAAGATACGGCCTGCCTGACAACCCAGTGTTCCTCTTGGCTTTCTAACAGGAGGAGGCTGAGGCCCAGAGGTTAGTCTGTCCTGCCCAAGGCTGCACAGCCAGGTAGTTTGGGGCAGAGGCAGGTCCTTCTGTGCTCTTTTCTGCACTATATGATGATTCTTCTCTTCATCACTCAAATTTCAGAGTGTTCTGAGCCAGCTTCTCGGATTCCTGGTAAATCGGGAGCAGTAAGTAGAAAATGAATGCTCCTGGCCTGGAAATGGCTGAAACCTTTTCAGGAGAGGAAGGATTGGAGTCCTGGCTGGCTGTAATGTCAGCCTTGAGATGTAATCTCAGAGCCTCGTTGTGCTGTACAAAGGGAGATTTTTCACGTTTGCGGTCTAAACCACAGGCCCTGGGAGCCTCAGTTTGCACAGAGGGCTGGCTGCTGGGTTTGCATCACATTATCTTTATAAGGGGTTTATATTTCTAATTCTCAAACCAACCTTGGGATACCCAACTCAGAAGGGAAGCTAAAACATATTGAGGGTTTGAAATACTGGAGCATTTCTCCCTGGACATCTACAGTGGGAACTACCATTTATGGGGCACTACTGTGTGCCAAGCCCCGTGCAAAGGGCTAAACGTGCCTTTTGTCATTGGTCCTGCCCTATGAGTGAAGTCTTACTATTCCCGTATCACAGGTGAGAGAACTGAGACTCAAGAGATCGTGCAAGTTGATGGGGGTGGGGATTTGAACCAGCCCTGCAGGCTCCACAGGCTGGTATGTTCCCACCACACAACGCCGTCCCACCCAGAGCCCTAGGATGCCCTGCCTGCCGGGCCTCCCCTAGCTCAGGCTCATCCCTTGGCCTACTGGTCCCATCAGCTCTTATCCATCCTTTCTGTGGTTCCCCCTGGACAGTCTCACATGGAAATCGTACCACAGACAACAGATACCACATCCCAGGACCACTACAGAGGACTCCTACAGGCTGATGAGAAACCAGTTTGCGACACTTTGATGACCTTCACTGGCAAAAGAGGGGCTGGCTGGCTTTAGGGATAGGATTTCTTCGGAGAGCACTGTCCCCATGGAGGTTTCTACCCGTATCTCCCATATGGTGAAAGAGGCTCCAATGTGTGCTGGGAGGGCTTGGGATGTGCCTCTTGGAACTGGGGGGACACAGTGGGTGAAGTGAGCTAAGGAGTAAGAGGGAAGTAGCTGTGTTCTCATCTGACCAAGGTGCAGGTGGCCCATGGACCACACAGGTGGGCCACCTGAGGTGGGCCGTGCTCTCCACTCTCCCGTCTCCTCACTCCGAGTGCAGTCAGATTGAACTAGTTGTAACTCACTAAGTGCACTGGGTTCTCTCTGCCCCCCACACTGCTGTTCGTAGGGGAGCTGCAACCAGCCTAGAACACCCTGCCTCACCCCTTCTCCCGGCCAACCCAAACCAGCCCTGCAGCACGGGGTTGAGGTAGCACTTTCCCTGGGATCCCAAAAGCCGAGTCAGTTTTCCCTCCTGGGCTCACGAGGACTCGAGCCTTCCCAGTTCAGCC
Source organism: Delphinus delphis (assembly GCF_949987515.2). Taxonomy (NCBI): domain Eukaryota; kingdom Metazoa; phylum Chordata; class Mammalia; order Artiodactyla; family Delphinidae; genus Delphinus; species Delphinus delphis. The sequence continues at coordinate 15,232,039 of NC_082684.1, forward strand.
CAAGAACTCCCGAAGTGAGACTCTAGTTCACCTCTTCCCCTCAGAACCCTCCACAGGGTTTCTCTCATTCTACAACACTTACTCAATGAATGGATGAATGGGGACCCACAGGGTGCTCCCCAACAGGGTCGTTGTGGGGACAGTCACACCCTAAGAGAGCGGCGGGCTGGTTGTCCCTTCTCGGGCCTGCTGACCCCCAGCCAGGTGATGGGGGGGAAGAGCAGGGGCATGCCTCCCGCTGTCGGCTGCCCTTGTCACTGAGTTAAGCCCTGCCACGGATGGGGGTGGGTGCACTCATCTCAGAGGTGTTTCAGTGATTGGGAAGTAATTTAGAAACGTGATATTGCCAACAGAAAGACTAATTCCTGGGAGAAGGAGCCCAGCCCTGCAGTCCTGAATGACATGAAAAGGAAGGTCTCAGATGCTCTGAATTCGAATCCCATTTGCCCCCATTTACTAACAGGGTGCCTGGAAGAAGTTCCATCCCCTCCCTGAAATTTGATTCCTCAATGATAAAAAGGGCATCACCACATACCCCCCTCCCTGGCTTGTTGTGAAGACCGGGTGGAATCACAGGTATGAAAATACTGGGGCTCTCAAGTCACAGGAAGGAGCTGTGGCTGCTGTTTCTTTGGGGGCAACCCTGTGACAAGGCAGCACCAGCTTGCGGGTGTGTTCTAAGGATACAGCGTAAACTATTGTGAGTGTGTAGTCAACCCACCCCTCTTAGGGACATCAAGGGATGTATCCATTCCAGACCTGGCCCTCGGGTTCTTGGGAGACACAAAGATAAATGCAGTTTCTGCCTTCGAGGGATTTGCAATTATTTAAGGGAGCTAAGACCTCTCATAGCTACTTAAATATACTAATATCTGACTCCGATGTCAGCTGTGATCTCGTAGCTTTAAAAAATCTAAATAAGATTTGCTTAAAGCTCTCAGTCTGTATTCCATGCGACTCCAAAGTCATCCCAGGGTTTGTGAGAACCCGGAGGTGGATCACAGCCTCTCAGTCACCCAGCCGGCTTTGTGTCCCCGCTGCCTCCAACTGTGGGTCAGTTTAAGGACCACCTACAAGTCCCTCTTCACTATCTCAGTGAATCAGACATGGAGCCCAGTCTCTTCCTGGATTCCCCCAAAGCCCACTCAGACAGGTCTCGTGTGTGTGTGTGTGTGTGTGTGTGTGTGTGTGTGTGTGTGTGTGTGTAGTAGTAGTAGTAGTAGACTTTATTGGAGGCTTGGGAGGAAGGGGGCAGGAAGGGTTTCCATTGCAAAACTTCAACAATGTCAAATTGAATGTTTGCATCAAAGTCTCCCAGCCACTCTGACTCTGCGGGTGTCACCACATGGTTCCCTGGCCGCATCCCATCTCAATCTTGATTCCTTTTCTGTATCACCTGGGATCCAGCGTCACTTGGGATCCAGAGGCCTCACCCTCCTTCTACAGAGCCATCTCTTTCTCCCACATCTCTTCCTGTACTTGGTTCCAGAGTCCCCTCTGCAGCTCAAACTCATCATGGGGCAGGTGGGACAAAAGGGCCTTCAGGAGGTCGACTGTGTTACTCGGGGCTGGGGCCTTCAGGGGCAGGATGGAAGCAGATTCTAGTAGGAGTGGTCCTGGGAGGAGGAGACGGGGACTGAGAGAGCAGAGGACATACCCTCTGACCACCAATGAAGTAGCCAGTAAGAGAAGGGACAGACCCAAGTTGGCCCCCCAGGAAGGACAGAGTGAAGCAGAACCCAGTTCTACTGCTCCAGCACCAGAGGGACCTCTAGTTGTTTGCTTAATTTTTATTCAAATGTTTTATGTATATGTAAACATAGGTGTATATGTATCATATAATACTTATCCATATACACAAGTATTATATATAATATATTCATTGAACGATATGCAATATATATGTTATATGTATTCCTATATATATGAGAGAGAAATGTACACCTCATAGTGCACAGCTCAGTGAATTCTCACCGCTGAATGTGCCTGAGTACCCAGCACCCAGACCCAGAATCAGACCATGCCAGCCCTCAGAAGCCCCCTTTCCCGTCACTCCCCTCCCGGGTGAAGCACTCTCCTGACTGTTATCGGCATACATTTCTTTTACCTGTTTTTGTATTTTATGTAAATAGGATCCCGTAGGCTATCCTCCTTAGTGTTTGGTATCTTTTGTTCAACATTTCCTTTGTGAAATGCATCCACACTTGGGGATGCAGTCATGTGTATCTCATCCCCTTTCTAGTTGTGAGTTTGCCACAATTTATTTATCAATTCTATTGTTGACGGACATTTGGGTTGTTTCCAGCATGGAGCAACAATGTGGCCTCTGCTTTTGTACCAGATCTTTGCAAAAGGCCAGTTACTCTGAAGGAGATGCTGAACACAAAAGAGAGTCATTCATTCATTCAGCCGACATCTTGGAGGACGGCCCCCAGCGTGCCAGCATGTGGACAAAGCACTGGGACCCGACAGAGAGCGAGGTCCTCATGGAGTTGACCGTCTGTCAGGCAGATGGGTGTGTGGACAGACAGAACACAGAGAGGTTAGAGCTTGGTCAAGGGTGGAGAGGAGCCCAGCAAAGGAAGGGCTTGAGGGGAAGCAAGCAAAGGGGGCTGGAGAGAGTCTGTTCAAGGGAGAAGGAGGGATTTGTGCAAACCGTGCATTTGCAAAGCTTCAGTGTCCCTGTTCTTGGGGCCGAGAGAATGTGGTGAGATCTAGGGCAGAGGTAGACAGGGGCTGGAATTTGAAGGACCAAGGAGCCATTTAAGGACTTTCTTGGGGACAAAGAGGCTCCATCTAAACACACAAGTGGCATGAACTACTTAACCTTTCAGAAGCCCGTCCTGGCTGCTGTGCGGGGGATGGGATGGAGCAATCCTGGAGGCAGATGGAAGAGGTGGTGGATCGTGGACCAGAACCCCACCCGCAAACCTGCCAGCTGATATGGACCTCACAGCGCAGGCTACAAAGCAATTTGCCAGAAACCAAGATCAAGGGGTCCTTCCTAGCACACACTTGTCTAGGGAATCCCACATACATCTACTACTCTCCTATGCTGCTTAGTCTGGAATCCTCCACAGTAAACTCCCACCTGACCTTTCCGTGTTTCCGGAGCCCTCTCTTCCTGTTCAGAATTCTGACGCTTGATGGCTGTTTGCTCCAGAGTCGCCTGGCTTGGCTCCTTTGAGGCAGGGAGTCTGGGAAAGGGAAGGATCAGCCTGGCCCCGAGGGAAAGAGGCAGCTGCTGGCCATGTCTCCTCCCCCTTGCTCATTCTGCATTTTTGGGTGAGCTGTTTTTGTTTGATGTAAGCAGAGCAAATCCATCCATAGCAAAATCAGAGAAAATAGCTTGTTGATGTGTAAACCAGGATGTCACAAATAACCCTGTTTGTTTAATTATAGCAGGCTGAGTGCTGTGAGCAGGAAAGGGGGCGGTGGCGGCGGGAGTGCTGATGGGAGGGGAATTCAGGATACCGTTGCCGGTGTCCTAGAGGCCTGCGATGAGATCTTGGGGAAAATGTGAGTGCCTGGAGCCACGTGGATAAACATATGGTGCGTGAATCAAGCTCAACTGAGTGGGTAGGTGGCTTTCAGAGCTAATGGGAGCTTGCTGTAGAGTCGCTAGACAGAAAAATTAAATCACAGGTGAAAGGATAAAAAATATGGCTGGAAATCATATGGCTGTGAACGTAGGAAATTTTGACTTTATGAGTAATCGCTTTATGAAAACGTTTGTTCTTCCCCATGAAATGCATTGATCTGGTAGAGGGCAGAGGACAGTGGGCATGGGAAGTGTGGTCTTCCATCCCACCCCACCGCACCCCACCTACCATTGCCTCTCCTTCCACTCTAAGAAGAACACGGAAGCCAGGATTTCAGAAAAGTCAGAAGCAATGTGGTGCAGCATTTAAAATCCTGGCTTTGGATTTGGTTAGTCCTGGGCTCAAGTCTGGGTTCAAGCTTCCCTTCTCTCTTATGTGACCATGAGAGTTAGCTCACTGCCCAGTGCCTCAGCTGGTCTTTGGGTGTTGGGGAGATCCAACTCAAGAGGCATGGACAAGCTCTTAGCTTGCCTGTATCAGACATAGAGGGCAATATCACTGAATGAGATATAGGCATTAGGAGAAATGAATGCGATGAACAGGGTTGTGGATCTGGGGGAAGGAATTCCTCCCAGCACACACTAAGCTTGTCTTGCACCTGCCTCACCTCCCGGTAGCTGCCCCAGTGTCCCTGTTAAGCCTTATTCGTTCGTTTGTCATTTGTTTGTTTGGCTGCACTGTGCCAGCTTGTGGGCACACACCAATCTCTGGTCTTAGTTCCCCAACCAGAGATTGAACCCATGCCCCCTGCAGTGGAAGCGCAGAGTCAACCACTGGACCACCAGGGAAGTCCCCCCCATTAAGCCTTTTAAAGAAGCAGTTGTTCCTCAGGGAGGGTTACACAGTGGGTGCTAATGCAGGTGCAGAACTGACTTTTTCTGGAGATGGCAGAACATGACACTCACCTTCAGAAATTTAAGAAACGGGTTTGAGGGAAAGAGGTGCAGGTAAGACCACATTATAACTTCCCTGGACTCAAGGCACATTTGCCTTCATGGGCCTTTTCTTCCAAAAAGAAAATTAAATTTTATTGTATGACTGCACTGGTGTAATGATGAATATAATATAGCTTGGATTCATTATTCTATATTAATAGTAATTATCATTAATTTAATTCTGATTTTAAAAGAAATTAAAACATTTTTGTGGCCTCTAGACACACTGCCTGTTGGTGGGTGGGAGTTGGGGCCATGGAAAGTAAATGCATTTTCTACTTAAGTGACATTTTTATAAAAATGGGAAAATGTATTGAGTTTTGTATAAAGCTACCTTTATTTAAATAAAAGAGAACTCTTTGTTCGGATACTTTCTTGTCTGTTTTTATTTTTGTTTCATGGTTAAAATGGGCTTTCCTTCAGGAAATGATCATGAAATTACATAGTAATTTTATTTATCTTATTTTATTTAACATTTTGTTAATCTGACAAGATAAAAACGGCTCTGGGTTCACAAATTACTTTTGTCTACTCAGGATCCTCCCTTGTTTATTATATCAACATTCCTTTGTTGAGCCACCCCTCCCACACTCTCAGTATTTCTGATTTGGGTGGGGCTGGCCACACCTCTTTGAGCTGGTCTAGCCAATCAGAGCAGTCCTTCTTCTGGGCACTGATTGGTTCAATGATGATGAGCACCTGATTGCAGACAGGCCAATGGGAGTCAAACCTGGGATTCTGGCTGGTGATGTGGAAAGGAGGAGCTCTCTTCCTACTAGGATTCTTGGCTATAAAGGCAATTATAAGTTTCCAGCTCCCAGGGGCTACTGAAAGGTAAATGCCCACCAAGAGTGAAACATCATAGAAGAAAACAGAGCAGAGAGAGAGAGATGGTACTCTGATAGCATCATTTGAACACCTGTATCCAATTAGGCCTAAAGCCAACTTAACCCTTCAGATTTAAGTTACCGGAATCAATAACTCCCTTTTTTTTTTTGCTTGAGTCTATTAATTTAGGGTTTTAAAAAATTGAAACAAAGAATTTTGTCTAATACACTTGGCAATCTCAGAAATTTTTAAGTGGTTTAGGAAATATACATATGAATCTCAGAGAATGTTTGTTTTATGCCCAAGTGGAGTAAGAGAAGGTTGTTCCCAGGCATGGTCAACCAGTATTTCCACTTGAATGACCTGGCTTCAGCAACTGCTCTCCTCTTCCTTTTATTTAATTTAAAACAATTACTTTAGGGGGTTCTTTCATCAGCAGCAGGCTTTCTTGAAAGATATTCTTCTGAATCAAAAATTACCTCTTCTTGGTAATCAGGAATTGGTAGGACCAGCCTTCCTTTCACTGGGTCCCAGAACTGTGCTCTTCGATAAGCATGAAAGGAAAGAGGAAAATGAGCAAACATTGACAATTGATACGTGTGATGGGGGCAGATTGGTTCACTGTGGGCAGTGGTTCTCAAAGTGTGGTCTCTGGACCACAACACCAACATCACCTGGGAACTTGTTAGAAATGCAAATTCTTGGCCCCCAACCCAGACTTACTGAATCAGAAACTCTGAGGGTGGGGCCCAGCAATCTCTATTTTTATAAACTCTGGGAACCACTGGCGTAGGGGTTTCCTCTTACTCAGTTACTACAGACACTGCTGCTGGGTGATTAAAATCAAACCTGAGTTACCTTTGCAGAATCACTCTGGTTTTGAGCATTTGTTTTTGCTTTTTCACTTTGAGGACAGAGGGTAGAAGGAGTCAAACTGTAATAGATTGACTGGTTTCTTTTTTTTCCTTTTTATCCATTAGTAGTTTGCTAAATATACATTCTGTTTTCATTTTTCTCTTCAAGCATTTATTTTTTACATTTTACTCAGCATATTTGAATGTATATATTTCCACTGATGTTGAAAAATAATCAATATTTATTATCTACCCCCAATTAAGAAGGCTAGACCTCAACATTTTATCATGTCTTCTTCCGTCTCCATGAACTCTCTGTTCACCCATTCCCAAGTTTTGCTGAAATCTTTTGGAATTTAACAGTTGGACTTTTTTCTCAACAATTCATTAAACTTCGTAGCCATATTGTTGATGATCACCTGGGCTTTACTAGTTTTATTAGTTTCTTTGTACACCGCTGTTGCTTGTATCCTATCTCTCTCTTTCGTGGATTCATTTTTCCTATTGTTGAAGCATATCCTGTAAAGAATCTTTCAGAAAGCATTCATGGAGAGAAATCTTCTGAGTCCTTGTCCACCCAAAACTAATTTATTAAATAATTTTTTGCCTTCAGAACTCTATGACACTATATCTTACAGAATTTTATACTCATTGCGCTTGAGAAGTCTGATTTTCATCTGTTTCTTCTTCCTTTGAGTTAAACTATTCGGATTTTTTTTCCTGTCTGCAATTTTTTTCCTTTATTCTTGGAAATATTACCAATATGTCTAGTGCTGAATCCTCCACACCCCTCTCTCATGTTTCTTTTCAATAGTTTTTGGCTTCATACTAAAGTAGGAAGACTTGAGACTCCTTTAGCTTTGAAATTTGGGGGTATAATTTATTTTATTATTTTCTCTATCCATTCTCCTTCTGGATATTCTCTGAGACAGAGGTTGGAACTCATGGTTCTGTTTTGTTTTTTTTTAATTCACTTTTTTATCTCCCTCTTTTCAACACCTGGAATTTTGCTTAATATCTGGGTGGATTGCTCTTCTCTGTATTCCAGTTTCGTAATGCACTCTTCCATTGTATGCATTTTATTCATCAATCCATCTACTGTGGGATTTTTTTCATTTGGCAAATTTATAAACCATAGAAGATTGCAGAGGATAACATAACAACATCCATGTATCCATCACTCAGAAATAACAAACATTAACATTTTGTCATACTTGCTTTGGTTCCTTTCTGATAAAATACATTAAATATTACTGATAAAATTGCAGTTTCTTCCTCTCCTTACTAAATTTATTCTCTTTACTGTTTCTCTCCATCTTCCCCACAGTAATTCCACCATCCCTCTGTCTGTTTTTTAGCTTTTTAAGATAAATAGTATCACACTGGAGTTACCTTTCTGTAATTAGCCATTTTTCACTCAGCAATAAGTTTTGGGAAATATATTTAGGTTGTTGCATATCTAGTTCATTCATTTTAACCACAGTGTGACAGACCTTTGTATACATGCAATGCATTTATTCATTCCACTCATGGTGGATATTTAAGTTGTATCTAAGTTTTGTGCTGTGAGAAACACCACTGCAGAGAACACAATGTGCTTGTCTGCTTGTGCATGTGTGAGAGTTTCTTTAAAGTTGATACCTGGAGAGAGAACTGCTGAGTCAAATGATACACACAAATACAACAGACTGGGTGGCTTACACAACAGAAATTTATTTTCTCATAGTTCTGGAGGCTAGAAGTCCAAGATCAAAGTGCCAGGGGTTGGTTTCTTCTATAACCTCTCTCCTTGATTTATAGATGGCCACCTTCTCCCTGTGTCTTCACACGGTCTTCCCTTTATGCACGTTTGTGTCCTAATCTCCTCTTCTTAAAAGGACACCAGTCGAGCTTCCCTGGTGGCGCAGTGGTTGAGAATCTGCCTGCCAATGCAGGGGACGCGGGTTCATGCCCCGGTCCGGGAAGATCCCACATGCCGCGGAGCTGCTGGGCCCGTGAGTCATGGCCGCTGAGCCTGCACGTCCGGAGCCTGTGCTCCGCAACGGGAGAGACCACAGCAGTGAGAGACCCGCGTACCGCAAAAAAAAAGGACACCTGTCATATTGGCTTAAGGTCCACCCTAACAGCCTCATTTTAACTTAATCACCTCTTGAAAGACCTTATCTCCAAACATTCTGAGGTACTGGGGTTAGGACTCCAACATATGAATTTGGGAGGGGGTGTAGACAAAATTCACCCATAACAGAGCTACTCTAGGGTTCTGCTAGGAAAAATAATCTCTTTCTTGCACAAGACTGCTCTTTATCCTATCTACTTTATGCCATAACATACAAACTGGACAGTCTCGTGGATGTTAAGGTTTTTAATTGAATCCTGTGATTAGATATTTAGTTGTACTTTTCCCCCAGTCCTTTCTATTATAAACAGTCTGGGTGATAAACTTCTTGTGGCTAAATATGTGTTCATAATTATTTCCTCTTACACAAGTTTCCTTAATTCAAATGAGATAGAATGTGATAGATGAATTAAGGAAAATTATTTGCATTGTAGAGAACTTTATTGATTACAACTCAAATACCTAGTGAGAATTAGCACCAAACATGGAAAGGAAAAAACTATGGGACAATCTGGAATGAACAAGGGTCCTTCTGGAGTGCTGGTAATGTTCTGTTTCTTGATATTGGTGCTGGTAACATGGTTGTGTCCAGCTGGTGAAAATGCATTGAGCTTATGATATATGCACATTTCTGTATGGATAGTGCATTTCAATAAAAAGTAAAAGAGAGAGAACTTGGTAAGCCAGCAGGAGAAGAACACAGTAAATCTGAGTACTGGTTGCTCGGTGGGCACTGCATTTTTTAAAGACAGTTATGAATTATGTGCTGTGTGGCAATTTATTTCAATGGTCTGGTGGTTCTCAACTCTGGTTGCACATTAGAATCATCTGCGGACATGTTTTTAAAGTACTGCTGTAAGCCCCTCTCCAGATCAGCTAAATCAGAACCTCTGCAGGCGGGGCTCAACCATCAGTATTTTTGCAAACCTCCCCAGCGATTCTAGTGTGCAGTCAGTTTCAAGCAAAAGTAGTCTAGGAAAGGAATTATTCTGATCAACTGTGTTCTGTTTAGATTTACTCAGTGATTTCAGATTTTTTTGGTCAGTTTAGATCAACTGCTTCATTTTGCAATAATAAAAATGCACATATAGTTAAATATATTTTATTACCCAAATTCCTGCAGGAAAAAAAAATAACTTTTTACCTGTGAACATGAATTTATTACCGACACACCTCCTTTTAAATCATTGCAACAACTTCAATCAAGCAAATTTTTTGCATTTATTTTTTTTTAATTTTTTATTTTTTTGCGGTACGTGGGCCTCCCACTGTTGTGGCCTCTCCCGTTGCGGAGCCCAGGCTCCAGACGCGCAGGCTCAGCGGCCATGGCTCACGGGCCCAGCCGCTCCGAGTCATGTGGGATCTTCCCGGACCGGGGCACGAACCCGTGTCCCCTGCATTGGCAGGCGGACTCTCAACCACTGCGCCACGAAGGAAGCCCTACATTTATTTTTTAAATTGAAGTATAGTTGATTTACAATGTTGTGAATAAAGCAATTGTTGTAAACTCAGGAATGTGATTATTGTTTTGTAGTAAGATGGAGAGCATTTGCTTAGAATGCATCCTTGGAAGTAAAATTGTTGGTTCACTCGAAAGCATTACGCTAAGAGGAAGAAGCTAGATACGTACACAAGGGCACATATTGTAGTCCATTTATATGAAATGTCCAGAAGAGGCAAATCTGTAGAGAGGTAAAGTAGATGAGTTGTTGCCAGGGATTTGGAGGGGGTGGGACATTGGGAGTGACTAAAAATATTGCGGTTCAAATGGATGTTTTACCTTTGGGCTCTGGTACTGCTGAATTGCTCACTAGGGTCCCCAGTGCTAGCAGAGTGAGCCTCGTGCTCTTTAGCCTTGCTACCTACCCTACCTTTTTTTTTTTTTTAAGAAAAATGTGTTCATTAGAAAACTCCTAATTTCATATGAAACATTAAGGAGAAAGTTAAAACCACCTGAAGTTCTACCACCTAGACAACGTTCTCACCTCACCATCTCAGGTTACGTACAGATATATATAACATGCAGGTGGTGAGATGGACCACAGCATCTTCCTTCCCGTCCACCTCCTCCTCCTGGTCCACTGTGGTCAGGAGAATTAGCCAGAGCCTGGTGCCATGATCACTATTATTATTGAAGAACTAAGAATAGAATCACTTCACAATAAACATATACCCATATACGTTAAACAGACACACACGCACAATTTTTTCTTACAGATTCAACTGAGTGCTCTTTGAAAATAAAATTTGGTTTTATTTTAGATGTTTTGGAAGAAAACAGCTCCAGCCTGTTTCTCCTTCCTCCCCCCTTACCATCTCTAACTCACAGTTACACTTCACCAGGACTAAGTAGAAAAGAAAATGGTTAACCCTCCACCCGCTCCCAAGGTTGTGGAATTTCAAGACACAAGAAGGGACTAGGGCGCTGAGGACCTCCTGGGTAGCTGTTCTCTTCAGGAAACTCACGCTGATTATAAACATCTAAAACATCTACGGTCGAATTCTGTACCTATTCCATCTTGATTCCTGGTCCAGGTCTTGCTCAGTGGTGTTGTTCAGGCCCCTAAATGAGAGCTCATGGTCATACTTGGCCCTTCTTGGTCCCTAAGCACAGCCTGGCCATTGTGCCCTGACTGATTCCATTCCGGAAATCTTTTTTTTGTGTGTGGTACGCGGGCCTCTCACTGTTGTGGCCTCTCCGGTTGCGGAGCACAGGCTCCGGACGCGCAGGCTCAGCGGCCATGGCTCACGGGCTCAACCGCTCCGCGGCATGTGGGATCTTCCCAGACCGGGGCACGAACCCGTGTCCCCTGCATTGGCAGGCGGTCTCTCAACCACTGCGCCACCAGGGAAGCCCCATTCCAGAAATCTTTTTCTTATCTGGCTGCTCCTCTTCCAGCCGCCAGCGCTCTGTGGGGTCAGGCCTCCTCCCTCCACCTTCATCCTCCCACTCTTGAGTTCCTTTCTAAAACTGGTCTGGTCCTGCTCCTTCCCTGTTTCAAGCCTCACTTGGCTTCCTCTGGTTCCAGGGTCAAGTCAAAGCTGGATGGTGAAGGCCTTTTACAGTCAAGAGTCATTTCATTCTTCATTGCTTCACTCTCACTTCTGGCTGCTGTCCACGACACTGCCAACATGCCAGCTGCTCTTTAAACATGCCAGGCTCTTGCAAGCTTCGGGATTTGCAGGGCTGATCCTTTGTCTCAGAATGCCCTTTTCTACCTGGAGAAGTCATCCTGATCCTCCCTAGTTTAGATATCACATGTTTGGGGACCTTTTCCCTCCCAGGGCCAATCACAGAGGAGGAGGTTGGCAGGGGCGGGGGGGGGGGGGGGGGCAGGAGGGTCATCTGACCTGGGCCACACATTCAGGAATGGTCTCAAACTTGGACTTTTGATGTTATCTTCATCATCAAAAGTGATGTATCTGCACATACATACACAGAATGATACACTGACCACATTGAAGAACAAGAAGGTTCACCATTTGCCTTCAAACGTGTCTCATTACCCAACCACACTGGCCATTGGGCACTGTAAATTCATGGTAATTTTCAAATATCCAACTGTGATTATGTAATGACTGATACAATTATACTACATTGTATTTTTTGTTAAAATCATTAATTTGTTAAATGCAAATATTTGAAACATCTCACAAATTGTATAACTCTTTTTTGGCATTTTTGTCTTTTTTTTTTTTAATATACCAAGAGCAGAGAAGTTTATGTAAGTCTCTGCTTGGTCTCCTGCAGAAGTCGAGATACATTTGTTGTGATTTACTGTGTTAGGTTGCAGCAAACCCAGGTTATCCCGCAGGCTGAGCCCAGTGGGTACCAGAGCAAACAGCTTTACTTTCTCTGCCCACTGCCTTCTGACATGCTCTGTGGTCTCTCCCTATCCTGCCCCATAGCTTTTCAGTCACCTGCAGCTATGAGAACAGTTTTATTTGGGGGGTAGTGGAAAGGCCAGCCCAGTAGAGATCAAAACTTCCATCTCACATCCACTTCCACGGAACATCCCTCCCAGCTCAGGCCAGTGGCTGGAGGATGAAGGGAATGGATGGGAACAGGGCTGGGATCACTTCCTCCAGGTAGCTCTTCTACTCCTTCCCTCCCTCCTGCTGGTTCCTCCAGAGTTGGGAAGGGGAGAGGGGACTCCAGGGACAGGGTTGGTGCTCTTGAGATCTGCCTGGCAGGCCCTCCCTCAAAGCGTTCATTGGTCAATGTCTTGAGACCTCCCCAGCTAGAGTGATACACCCTCTCTCTGACCCCCAGCAGCCCCCTGCAGTTCTTATGCTCACCTCTCCTGCTGCACCCACAGGATATTTAGGGTGAGGGTCCTGGACCCGGCAGCAGCCCTTGAGAAGGTTCTTCCATGGAGTTCTCTGGGCCCTGCTCCCACTGCCGCCTTCCCTCTTCCAGACAGCTTCCTGCCTTCACTGTCCTGCAGCCGATAGAGAGGCAGCCGACTCCACGTTCACGCCTCCCAGATGCCTGGGGACATGTCGCCTTCTCCAAAGAATTATCTTCCTGAACCCCGTGGCCTCTCTGAGACAGGCCTTCATGTCTGTGGCTCGGTGAACTGCCTCTGGCCAAGGAGTGAGGGCTCAGTTCTTCCTCAAAGCCTTTCCTAGTCTCCAGGAGCAGCTCTCCCGGGGTCCCCACCTGGCTGAGGATAGGGGTTCCCCCAGAAATCTAAAGTGCTCTTTTCTCCCACCAGTCCCCTGTGCTGGTTTTCTATGGCTGCTGTAACAAATTACAGTTGCACTTAGTAGCTTAGAACAACACGCAGTTATTCTCTTAGAGTTCTGGAGGGGAGACATCTGACACAGGTCTTGTGGGGCTGACATCAAGGTGTGAGCAGAGCTGCTTTTCTTTAGGCTCGAGGGGAAAATCCATTTCCTTGCTTTTTCCAGCTTCTAGAGGCCTCCACATTCCTTGGTGATGGACATGTCCCCTCATCTATCTTTGAGGCCAGCAACATTGCCTCTTTGACCTTCATCCAAAGTCACGTCTCCCTCTCTGAACACAGTGGGGGAAGGTTCTCTGATTTTAAGGACTTTTGTGTTAGATTGGGCCCGCCTAAATGATCCAGGATAACGTCACTCCGAGGTCTTTAACCTTAGTCACCTCTGCCAAGTGCTTTTTGCCACGTAAGGTAACATAGGCATAGGTTCTGGGGATTTAGGACATGGACATCTTTGGGGGAGCATTGCTCTACCATATCTCATGGTTTCCATGAACCCTCCTTCAAATTTCCAGTCTTATCTTACATAGGCTGGAGAAGGGCAGTGGGGATTTACAGTCATAGGATGGGTTTTGCCACATTTCAGTACCTTGTGTAGAGACACCTCTCCCTAGGGTATGGGGTACAGGTTGCCTGTTGCCCTCAACTTCAAGGCTCTAACCGGAATTCCAATCATCTGGAAAGGTCGCATTCCAGACACAGGGAAAGCTGTGTGTGCTTTTCCTCCCGCTGCAGGCTATGAGATCCTTGAGGACAGGGTCTGTTTCTCATTTGTCAAATATTGGTGCCAGGCACAGTGTCTAGATCCAGCGAGCCTTCTGGAAAGTCTTTTGCGTGTATGACAGAAGAGAAGAAAAGAGTTTGCTTGATTGCGTAGAGGAATCAGGGATAAATGACAGTTGTCAGGACTCTGCAGAATAAAATGTCATAATACACTTATTTAAGAAACCAGGTAGGTGTTAGACAAACATTAGGCCCCATTAATTGCCGAGAAGGAAAAGGGACTTGTGACCCTCCAGCTTGATGATTCTCTCTTGGTTATTTTAATTAACACACCAGTGCAGGAGGGCAGCTGAGGGAACTCCAGCTGCCCTTCACGGAAAAGTTTTGCCACTCAGTCCGGATGAGTCTGCCTGGGCTCCTGGTACTGCCTCAGAGCTATGGCTTTAAATCCTATTTTTCCTCCTAAACAGTCACAAGGTTTACTGCAAGTAGATTATTTTCGGTGCTGCCTTTGGGGCACTTGGAAGGTGGGGAACCCTCTACATATTGTTAACTCGCAATGGAATTGGGCACTGGTGCATTAAGACAAACTGGCTTCCACCTTCCTATTGACAGTAGTGGACACACTCTGTTATAGATCGGTTTAAACAACTCTGACTGCGCTCTCTTGTGTTTGGTCCCCAGGCAAGTGAATTTCCTCCTGTGACTTTTAAAGAAAGCCCCATGGGGTGGGGTGGTGAAGGAAGCAGGGGCCAGCAGTGGATGGGGATGGAGTCTGTCTTTCACCCTCTGGCTTCCTTATTTTAAGTACCGTGAACACTGGAAATTTACTCACACTCAGAACACAGTGAAAATCCCCAAATAACTCTGTGTGTGTTTTCATTTATGCTATGATTCTCTTTATTTGGTGTAGTAGGCTGAAGAATGATCCCCTTAATGAATAATAATAATGGATATCAGGTAATAATCCCTGGAACCTGCACATGTTACCTTACATAGTTTTGTTTTGTTTTTTTAAAGTGATCAAGCTAATGATCTTGAGATGGCAAGATTATCACCCCACATTTTCAGGGTGAACCCTAAGTGCAGTAACATGTATTTTTATAAGACGGAGGCAGAGAGAGGTTTGGCTCCCACAGAAGAGAAGGTCACCTGACCATGGACAAAAGATCTGGGTGATGCAACCACAAACCGAGGAATGCCGGGAGGCCCCAGAAGCTGGAGAAGCAAGGAACAGATTTTCACCCAGGGCCTTCAGAGGGAGCGCGTCCTGCTAACACCCAGGTTCCAGTCCAGCGATACTGACTTTGGACTTCCACCCTGCAGAATTGCAAGAGAATAAATTTCTGTGTTTTAAGCCATCAGATTTGTGGTAATTTGTTACAGCCTTAGGAAATGAATACATTTGGTATATAGCTGAGCACTGATAATATATATTATTCATGTATTCAACAAATATTAGCTATGGTGCAGGCATATTTGAACCATAGAGGCAGGCGGGAGAGGGCTAGCGGATGCTCATGATTGCATCCCACCCCCCTCGATCATGTGCAAAGTGCTCCAATGTGCACATTTTTCCAAAGAGAAGTTTTATCCTTTGTGTCAGGCTCTGAAAGGGGTTCATGCCACCCCCAAATTAAGAAAGCTTTACTGTAAATGTTGACGGTCAAAATTCCTTCCTCGGCTAAATGACTTCCCCCACCCCGAGACCTTGAGGACCAAAAAAAGCAAAGTGCATCCTTTGCCTCCCTTAGGAGAATAGATAAAAAGACAGAAATTTGAATGTTGACTCTTATTATTTATATTAAAATTTGAGATCACTTATTTATGCAAATATGTACTGAGCACTCTGCTTAAAGTGAGCACTTAAAACAGCTTAGATCCTGTTGCTACTCTCAGCCCTGGGACACAGTGGGAGCACAAAACAAATCAGAACAGTCCTGCTCTCATGAAGCTGATATTCTAGTTGGGAGGAGCCGACACAAAAACAAATCAACATACGATGACCCAGGAGACGTTAAGTGGGAGGCTAAGGGGCTAGAAGCTGGTGGTGGGCACTGGGGCATGCTTCATTTAGAGAGAGTAGGGGCGGGACTCTGTGAAGGTGACATGGGCACAGAGACCTGAAGGAGGTGAGGGAATGAGCCATAACAGTCCACAAGGATATTTATCTTTCTCCTCCTGACTTATTTCCCTTGGCATGATATCCTCAAGCTTTATCCATGTGTTGCAAATGGCAAGCTCTCATCGTTTTATGGCTGAGTAGTATTCCACTATATGTGTATCTCACATATTCTTTATCCATTCATCTATTGATGGGCACTTAGGTAGTTTCCAGATCTTGGCTATTGTAACTAATGAACGTAAGAGTGCGTATGTCTTTTCAAGTTAGTGTTTTCATATTCTTCGGATAAATACCCAGAATTGCTGGATTGCATGGTAGCTCTATTCTTAACTTTTTTCAGGAATCTCCACAGTGGCTGCACCAATTTACATTCCCACCAACGGTGCAGGAGGGTTCTCCTTTCCCCATACCCTCACCAACCATAAGCCTTCACTCATATGTGGAATACGAAAAACAAATAAACAAACAAAAAAACAAGATAAATGAACAAACCAAGCAAAAACAAATACTTAGATACAGAGAACAGAATAATGGTTCCCAGAGGGGAAGGAGTGTGGGGAGTGGAGGGTGGTGAGAAATGGGTAAAGGGGATCAGCTGCATGGCGATGGGTGGAAACCAACTTTGTGGTGGCGTCCACACCGTAGGGTATATAGAGGTAGAAATATAATGTTGTACACATGTACCTTACATAATGTTAATAAACCAATGTTACCGCAATTAAAAAATATATATATCCACTAGGAAAAGGAGTTCCCAGCAGAAGAAAAAGCTAGTGCAAAGGTCTGGAGAGAAGCGAGTTTGGCTTGCTTGGGGAACAGAATAAAACGGGGTGGGTTTTTAAGCAAATGTGAAGGGGTAATGAATTGACCCGATAAAAGCAGTGGGATGTGGTTGGTTGGACATTTTGTCGGATTTTTGTGTGTGTTTGTTTTCAGTATTTTGTAATTGAGCCTCGGGACCCTGTTCCCAACTTCCCTATTAGACACCAGTGATAAACAACTGTTCATATTTGGGGGTTTAAGATAGACACCAGGCTCTGGAAGTTTAATTAGGGAAAGTGACTGAGGGTATGACCTGGAAAGACCTGCCGGCCAGTGAGTCACCTCTGGAAGCACATTTCCAAGGATCTGAAGAGTGTGAAAAAACAGTGCTCCCTGGAGGGCCCGGACTAGCAGAAATGAGATTTCCGGGGCCCTGGTCCCTGAAATGCGGTTAGGATGCTTGTACCCAACAATGTGAAGGTAATAAAACTCTGATTCAATTCCACAAATGGAGACAACTGAGAAGCAGTAAAGGGTGGTAATTGAGAGCTTCGGCTTGGAGGCAGAGCGGACCTGGGCTTGAGTCCCAGTCCCTCTCCTTACTCCATGACCTTGAGAAGTTACTCCTCCCACCTTAGTATCTGGAGTGGAATGAATAATGTCCTCCCCAAATTCACGTCCACTCGAACCTCAGCACATGACCTTAATTGGAAATGGGGTCTTTGCAGATCTTGGATTGGGGTGGGCCCTACATTCATGGTTTGTGTCTTTACAAGAGAAAGGAGAGGGAAATTCAGATACAGCGACATACAGGGGAGAAGGCCTTTGACCATGGAGGCGGCAGAGCTTGGAGGGACGCAACTACAAGCCAAGGAACATGACAGATTTCAGGCTCCCAATGGAACCCGGAAGAGGCAAGCAGGGATTCTCCCCTGGAGAGGGATCCTACCTTCAGAGGGAGCGTGGCCCTGCCAACACTTTGATTTCAGACTCTAGCTTCCAACACCGTGAGAGAATAAATTTCTGTTGTTTTAAGTCACCATGTTGGTGATAATTTGTTACAGCAGCCCTGGGAAACTAATACACCATCTTCATGTATAAATTGAAGAAGAGAAACTGGCACGTGTGCTGCCTTTACACACAGTGGGCATGCACACAGTAGCTGGAAAGCCTAGAACAGCACTGTGGCACGCAGAGCTGGCTGACGTGGGGTCCAGCCTCGTGGGTCAGCAGGCCTATATTCTGGTGAGAGACTCTGACAGTAATCTAATAATATATGTAAATGTAATGTGGGATCAGGTAGTGATTAGTGCTACGAAGAAAAATAAGGTGGAATAAGGGGATAGAGAGGGCTGGAGAGCAGGGGCTACGTGTTATTTTAAAATTGGCTGGTCAGGGGAAGGCCTCTCTGAAAAGGTGACATTTAAATAAGGACCTGAATGTTAAGTGGGTGGCATGTGGTCAGCCCTCCATAAATCTTAGTGAGTGTTCTGAATATTATTACTTTGATTGCTATCATTAAATGGGCAGATGTGATATTAAAAATGTGGTTCAAATCCAGCCTCTGTGAATAAGCAATGTTGTGGCCTCCTCTGAGTCTCCTGGAAAATGAAGATGACGACACCCTAAAGTAAAAAAACCATAAGTCAGTAATTCAAGGACCATCTTTAGTATATTCGATGGGAAAAGTTTACAATTCTAGTCTAGCCAAATTTATCATTCTTTTTCTTTATGGCTTGCACTTTTGTCTTGTTTAGGAAATCCCTCTTCACACTGAAGTCATACAGATATACTTCTAGAGTATGAGTTTCTAACCATGTTATGCTATCGTCCCTTTGGCATGGTTTTAAATAGATAAGATAAAAATTATAAATTACGAAGAAAATCGATTATACTAAAATTCAGTTATCAATTAAAATTGATGATATATTATGATATGTAATAAATGTGCATCTTTTTAATGAATAAAATAACAAGAGTTAGCACGAAATCTAATAGCTGCTATACACTTCCAAGTAGTGATGAGCGTAAGTAATATTCTGAGATACTTGCAACAACTGTAGTATAACATGAAAATACCTGTATTCTTATTAGTGACAAAGTTACAGGTACAAAAAGACTACTATGGTCTGTTGTTTACATTCACAGTTGAATCTCTAAATTTTAGTTAGATTTAGTGAAAATAAATATCCATTATTTCCCCATCTATGTTCATGAACATACTGAATTCTACAGGTGCATTGGGGGGTCTGTAGAACCTAGGTTAAAAAACTAGTTTTTCTAGATTTTCTAAAATTTTCCAAAATTTTATCTTTCACATTTTTGTCTTTTATCAATCAATGCGTGTTTATTTATATTGTATACAATATTTCCTTATTGATTCATTTATTCCTTCCCGTTTGATCAGCAATGTCAGTGCTGGGTTTAAATCCCTCATCTTTAGAATGGGTCCATCTGTTTCTAGACTCCTTATTCCCTGCTACTGATCTAGTTGTTGATCTATGAAAACACCACATTGTCTTAATTGCTATAACTTTGAAGTAAGTCTGGCATCTCGTAAGGCAAGTCTCCCCTTTTGTGTGTTGACTTGTCTTGGTCCCTTGCTTTTCTATGTAAATTTTAGAAGCATCTTGACAAATTCCATGAAAAAGCCTATTGGGATGTTGATAGGAAATGTATTGAGTCTGTAGACTATTTAGTTATAACTTTCAATAAAATTTTATAATTTTTCCACAAAAGACTTACACATCTTTTGTTAGAGCTGCTCCTGGCTGGTGCTCTCTTTATATATTCATATATGTGTGTATATGTATGTATGTATATATATATATACATATATATATATATATATATATATATATATATATATATATTTTTTTTTTTTTTTTGGCTGCACCACACAGCATGCAGGATCGCTGACCAGGGGCTCGAACCCACGCCCCCTGCCTTGGAAGTGCTGAGTTTTAACCACTGGACCACCAGGAAAGTCCCAGGGTGGCACTCTCTTGAGCATGTTCTCATCTGCAAAGACCCTTTTGCCATATAAAGTAACATTCATGGGTTCCAAAGATTAGTACTAGGACATCTTTGGGGTCCATTCTTCAGTTACCGTTCTTGGCATGTATTTGATTAAACCATATGTGTTTTTTTAAGTTATTTTATTTTTGGCTGCATTGCTGTATGCGGGCTTTCTCTAGTTGTGGTGAGTGGGGGCTACTCTTCGTTGCGGTGCTCGGTCTTCTCATTGCGGTGGCTTCTCTTGTTTTGGAGCACGGGCTCTAGGTGCACGGGCTTCAGTAGTTGTGGCACGTGGGCTCAGTAGTTGTGGCTCGCGGGCTCTAGAGTACAAGCTCGGTAGTTGTGGCACACGGGCTTAGTTGCTCTGCGGCATGTGGAATCTTCCCGGACCAGGGCTGGAACCCGTGTCCCCTGCGTTGGCAGGCGGATTCTTAACCACTGAGCCTCCAGGGAAGCCCCAACCATATGTGTTCGAGGTGGAAAAAAAAAGGTTGAATATTGGTAATTCCATGTGATTAAACCTAAATATAATATAAAGGAGTTACTGTTATACTAAAAACAAAAGGGGAGATGATTTTACCATAAACTGTCAGCTCCAGGCCTGTCCCTGTTGTCTTAGGAATAGTTGGACAACTTGCAGCAGGGCCCTGGATCTTTAGTCACTGTGTCACTGCCCTGGAAGCACAGGTAGGTCCCCCTCCCCAAGGCCACTTGCTTCCCCACTGTCTTGGAAGAGGACTTGATAAAGGACTGCAGAAAGGTTCTCTTGCCACAGAGCAAGGGAAGCCCTCTCCCCGGCTACACACTCCTCTACCGCACAGCACAATCATTCTTTTGAGGAAAAAGCAGCTCCCAAAGGCTTCCATGTCGTAAGTATGTGTGAGGCAGGGCCGAAGTCTGTGGCAGTGCCAAGCCACGCCATAGTGGAACTTGAACTTGAGGCCAAAGGGAAAAATCAGGGATGCTGGTTCTGTCTTTATTTAAAATTTTGATATTTTATTCATCACGGAACTTTATTCATTAACTTGGCTTTTTAAAAACACTGCATTAAGGGAATTCCCTGGTGGTCCAGTGTTTAGGATTTGGCATTTTCACTGCAGGGGCCCGGGCTTCAATCCCCGGTCAGGGAAGATCCTGCAAGTCGCACTGCGCGGCCAAAAAAATTCTAAGCAAAAATATTGCATTAAAATGTGATTCATCTTGATTACTGATTGGAGGCGCACCCCCTTAAATTGTGCACCCTCGACTTCACTGTCCTCACCCTAATTCTCACTCTAGTCTGTGGGTCTCTACATGAAGCTATTTTCTTTAATGATAGTTTTGGACGGACACTCCCGGTAAAAGTTCAAACTTTATCTCTAGAGAAAAACACAACGGTTAGGATTTACTGAGATAACAGGAAAGGAAGGCCGCATCCTAACCTTGAAACTGCCCATTGTCCGAGTGACTCTCTTTGCTGCCAATTGCCTTCTCCAAGTGAGAAAGAATAAACTGATTTCATACCTATTCAGTCCAATAAAAAGCTTTCTCCCACCTCTACCTCCAGTGATAAGAGACAGGAACAGTTCATTTCCCATTGCTAAGCAACAGCAAAAACAGTGTGCAGCATCTGTGCCGGTCTGACCAGCTGATAGGAATCAGTGTCTAAAGTTCTTGTTTGCATTTTGAAGTCGACAATAATTGCAGTTCTCTATTAGTGTTCATTAAGTTGGTTTATGGCTGGACCAACTCCAGTCTCCACTTGGCGAGTTGAGTGCGTTGTCCTCCTAGGGAAAGAAATATTTGGCAATAAAAACCCTGTGCTGATTTCCTCAACTCATCTCCCCTTGATAGGCTGGGAAACTATGGTCACCAGAAGTAGTTCCCCAGCCCTGGAGAACAAGGCCTCTGTTGAAGGTTCTGGAAGAGTGGGGCGGAGAACAGGGCAGAGAGGAAGGCTCCTCGCTCCTTGAGCTGGCTTCTGTCCACTCCACGATAAAAGTAGGCCAGTGGAGCAGAAGTCTATTACGTGAAATGGGCCGGGGCTGCGCCACTGCCCCAGAGCCAGCACTAAAGTTTAGAAAGAAACTTGTGAGCCTCCTTCATGGACTAGCGCCAGAAAGAGGCACTACCTAGGGACCTATCAGCTCCTGCCTCCCTGCCCTGGGAATGGGTCAAACAGTGGCCTCAGTGTAATGGTAGAAAGTTCCAGCCAGCTTGAAAGAGCCACACTTGGATGCCATTTCCCAGGTGTCGACTCACCCCGGGCAGCTGAAAGGCTGCCAGGCCCTGCCGAGGAGCCCGCCTGCCACCTTACGTAACCTTCCCTTCGTCCCCAGTCCTCAGGAGTCAGGTCTGCTCTGAAAATAAAACCAGAAAACAACTTGCAGCAATTAACGAGGGTGTTGTGCTCCTCCTCGACCCTATTCCAAACCCCCTTCCACTCTCAGCACTTTCCAGAGCGGAAGAGTTGTTCCTGGCCGCCATCACCTTTTCTCCTCTCCGCTGGTGAAAATTTCTGAGGACCGAGCTGGAAAACAAGCCCGCTTGCACCCCCTAGTGTACACAGGAGCCCAACACCATTCAAAGTTGCGTCTGGGTGAGGCCAGGCCTGGCAAATGGGATGGTAGAGATTTATGAGTGATTGGGACAGGAGAGTCTAATTCCATGAGATCTGGGTCAGGTAAGAGGGAACCACGTTTACACTCTTGATTCAGTTCATGACCCAGCAAATTGTCCTTCTTGAGTTCTCTCCCATGTTTTCTTCTTATTCTCATCTCTCTTCTGTTGGCTATGAAGCCAGAGGCTCTTTGTGCCTCCATTACTGAGGGGAAGTGAGGACCAAGCAGTCAAAGTACTTTTGTCTCCTTGAGAAGCTATAGAGTGGCCTTGGCTCGCGGTTAATATGTGCAGAAGCCTAATCGTTGTAAGATTAGAAAGTAATGTAATAGTTTCTCTAAGAAACTCTGAAAGTCCAAAGTCATATGTTTTGCTACAGTTGTTAAAATATGTACTCATTCTGTTGGGTACAGGGACACCCTAAGACCATGATTCCCAAACAACAGACCAGCTGTGGAAGTTTGAGGAGATCTGAACAGCAAGTTCATTTTACCTCATAATTCCGTAGATCTTTCCCTGAAAGTTGCAGCAGAGCATTTGGTAAATGTGAAAAAGAATCTGTTCTCAGCCAACCCAGGGAGGCCCTGGCATATGATGTGGGGATCAAGAACCATTTATTAAAAGAAGAATTGACCATCACCTACCCTGGGGTAACTAAGAGGCTTACCTACCTAGAAGCTTTAAGAAAATGGTTGCTTAAAGAATCTTTCCAGGTTGACTAGTTTGATTACAAAGTCAAGAACAGGAATGGGAAATAGGTTTAACATTATGTACTAATTTTTGTCGACTGAAGAGCCTGACACACTACATTGAGAGTGATCCTGAAGGTTCAATTGGAGGAAAAGTATCATGATTAATTAGTAATGTCTGCCATGAGCACAGGACGGAGTGGTGGTATGCATGGCAGCTAGGCAAGAAGAAAAGAGAATGTACTATACAAACTATAATTATAGTAATTATTAAGAAATCTAAGCCGTCTCACTTTTTTGTGCTGTTTTTGGTCATTCTTCTATTCAGGGATTGTCAGGACGGTGTGGTTTTTCTAACTTGCTATACTAGGATGCAGGGTACTTACTGCTCCCATCTTCTCCCTGCTTGGTTTGCCTAATTTCTCAGCTGACTTGAAGGTTGATGTGGAATAATAACAGGATGGAGGCGAGAACGCATCTGATTCTCACCTTTCCTGAGATTATAGAGTGTAGGCTTAGTTCCCAAGTGCTAACTGAATGTTGACTAGCTACCCTCTAGGCTGGTAAGTGCTAGGGGTATGCAGAGAAAGAGAGAGATGGGTACAAAAATATTCCAAGTTTACACTCTCCTTATTTACTTGACCCACAAGAGGAATTAGCAGTGCTGTTGGCTGCACACCACAGTCTCAGAAGAAGGGGAGGTGGGCAGAAGGTGGAACAGCTAGGGTCATCTCCCTCCAGCCCTGTAGACCCTCGTGCAGCCATGGATCAGAAGGAGAGCTGCTGAGAGTCTGGCTCAGCCCCGAAGCCATGCACCCTGTCCCGAGGGCCCCCACAGATGGCCACGGAGCACCACGGAGTCCTAGTGGGCTCCTCCCAAAATGTACCTTGAACTTCCCACTTCTCTTCATCGCCACTGCCCCTGTTCCAGTCCTGACCATGGTCACCTCTCCCTGGACAGTGCACTAGCCTCCTAACAGCTCTCCTTGCATCTGTCCCCCTACCCTCCCACTCCCACCCCTCTCCTCTGGAGTCCCCTCTCCAAACAATAGTTAGTGGAGTGATCTTTTAATATACAATTCTGACTCCATCATCACTTAATTCTTCCCTTGGGGCTTAATTCTTAATTCTTCCCTTGGGGCTTCCCATTTTTCTCCTGAATCCCACACTTGGAGCCACACTTCCCTCTCTGTCCCATATTCTCTATGCTCCTCGCGACTTTACTCTTACCCTGTAGCCACACTGGCCTTTATGTGGCCCCTTGAAGTACTACTTCTGCCCTGGGGCCCTCATGCAGACCCTTCTCCCCTAAATCACCCGCCTTTCCTCTCCTTTCCTTCTTTACTTTGCTAACACCTACCTCCTACCCCTTCTCAGCTTGAATATCACCTCCCGGGGAACCCAGGCAAGATTAGGTCCTACTTGTTATAGTTTCACAAATCACCTTATACTCTCCTTAGGGACATAGATCATAATTGTAACTAGTTATTTGTAAAATTATTTGCATAATGTCTACTCCTTGCTAGATTGTAAGCCCTGAGAGAAGAGATCTGACACATATATATTGCAGTGTCTCAAGGTCTTAGCACAGTCCCTAACACAGCTCTTGGCCTGTAGTAGGTACTTAATACATATTGAATAAATTAATAAATGGAAGGGGAGAGTGATGCATGGATGTATGTATGGATAGATGGCTGGCTGGGACTTTCTGAGATTAAAGTTGATTTTAACCGCTTACTAATCATAATGGAAGAGATAAAGCCTGTGGATTTCATATCATCGGGAAAAGGTGAGTGTGGGGAGAAGAGGATGGATGGATAGATGGTTGGGGAGTTCTAGGTTGTAGCTTCATTTCCCAGCAATCTGAGCTTCGCCTCTCCAAGACTCCAGAAGTGAATTTCTAAAGTTCCATTCCTTAAAATGTTATTTAAAAAAGGAAAAATCCAAGTGAGAACCTAATAGATCAGAGGGAAGGCAATCATACTCTGAGCATTCATTCATGTTGCAGGGAAAGCCGGATGAAAACAGAGCGCTCGTGCGGCTGCTTTTGCACCATTCCAGTGCTCCACGGCAACCTAACTGCCAAACGATATGTTGCTTTGCCCTGGGACCTTCTGAAGTCCAAGCAGGCAGGCGAGCCTAGCAGTTTCACAGCCTAGTTTTACATACACGTGGCAGACTCCAAAGACGTCTACCCTCTAATTGGCCATGTAAATTGCTACTTCGCGTGTCAATTGCAACACAGGGGAAAATGGAATATCATATTGTTTTTGGCTCTCTAGAATCTAATCAGGTATCTTAGGCCTGCGCTGCCAACTTTTTGGTAGCAGGAGAGCTAGGGAATGGGGCGTGAATGACTCAACAACAGGAAAACCCCAATGGTCTTCCAAAGACTACACCTGGGGACAAGTTCAAGGATTCAGCCATGATTACCACAGTCCCTGCCAGTGGCGGGGACTCTTCTCCCCTTGTGGGAGGGCATGTTGCACTGAGGTTTTCTTTGATTGTATCAGGGGTGTGGGCTCCATTCTGCCATCAAGGCCCATCCAAAGGTGGGCTGATGGAGACAAACAGCAGGGACAAGTCTCAGGGCATGTGATATCTGCAGCAATGCCCTGCAGGACTGTTGTGTGGACGAGGGAGCATCCTTCCCTAGGATGCGGCAGAGGGCAGCTCGGCTTGGTGAGGCGCTCACCCCATGCTCCCACAGTACCCCGCCAGGATCTCCCCTTGCTCACTCCATGCTCCCACAGTACCCCGCCAGGATCTCCCCTTGCACGGTGCTCATCATTCATGGGCCGAAATCTCTGGGGCCAAAGGGACCACAAGGGGCTCGCTGGAGCTGTGCCCCAGTGCCTAGCACCATGACCGGCCCTGGACATGGATGAGGACATGTTTGCTGATGAAGAATAAATACGTGAATGAAGTTTCACAGATGTAGACATGGGCTGAATATCAATCAGAACTTTCTAGTCATTAGAACTGCCCATGATGGAATGGACTGCCTTGGAGAGCACCAGTCAGGATCAGCAACTCATTGGTACAAATTCTAGTTAGGCTGCAGCAGCCGAAAAGCATTTGGTGATGGGAGACTGATGTTGAGTCATGGGCTCTGGGGTCAGACGCATCTGGTGCGAGTCCTGACTCTGCTACGTGTGGCTGTGTGAGACTTGAAGGCAGTGTGCCTTCAATGTCCTCATCTGTAAAATGGGGGTAATAACCCACTTTGGGTTCCCTTAAAGAAGAGCCTGAGACAAAGGTATGAGCGCAGGGTATTTATATGGGAGGTGATCTAGGAAGCCCAGGAGAAGCAGCAGTGAGAGGCAGACAGAGAAGCAGGTAAAGCCTACCAAGGGGGCCATGTTAAGCCCTGCCCGGCAGGCAGGGCTCACTCCTACTGGGGAGTCTTGGAGGAATTATGTGGAATGTATTTCTCTGACGGGTGAAAATGATCTTGGGTGGCCTCAGCCTGCAGCAGCTTGAAGCAGGATTTCAGTTCCCAGCCAGAGATTGAGGTCGGGCCACAGCAGTGAGAGCACTGAATCCTAGCCGCTAGACCAGTGGCCAGGGACAAGACCCTGGCCCCTACAGCTTTGCAGAAAATGAATTTCCACAAAGAAACAGGAAGTAGTGAAACAAGTAAAGTGTTTATTAGGAGGAAAAAGAGTACAGAGAGAGAGTCACACCCTCGTGGTAGTTTGAATCATTTATATGGGGCATTCCTTCCAGGTTTCCTTTAGCCAATCATCTTGCTTTGCCTGGTTCCAAGTCCATATTTGGTTTATCTCAGGGTCCTCCCATGTGTGCACATGCATCTCTTAGCCAAGAAGGATTCTAGCAAAGAGGGCTATGGGTAGGTTGACGTCACTTACTGTGAGGTGCGTCCCTCCCTCTTTGACCTCCGAGGAGCCTTTCTGTGCATGTGTAGTTGGGAAGGTCTCCTCAACCTTGAGAATGAGAAATATGTGGTCTCTTATCTGGGCAGGGCTTAGCTTCTCCTCTTTATCTTGGAGTATCTCTCTACAGGGGACAAACTCCAGCTGCTCAGCCTGGGACCCATCTATCTCCTGCCTCAGAAGGCCTGCCATCTCTCCACCACATCCCATCTCCAGACTTCCAGGAAAACTCCCCTGCTCTTCAAGACTGGCCTACCTTCGTCTTTCCCCAAATTGGAAGCCACTGGAGGTGGTGAACCATCTATCCAGCCACAGCTGCAGTCAGAGGTGGACAAATATTTCCATGGTTATAGGATGGAATGAGAGTTCCATGAGAGAGGCACTTGTCAAGACTACAGTCATTCAATACATGTATTTTGAATTAATATATAAGAATTAAATAAAATAGTATTCTAAAATATTCAACACGGTACCCAAAAATCAAGTGCTGCATCCAGTTGCTATTATTGTTATTATTCATTTCTTTTTCTTAATAGACAGTGATACTTTCCAAGAGGAATGGGAATCTTTTGGGGTCACGCTGTAACATTTGGGCTTGAGTGTTTACTTGGGGGACTCACTGTTTTGGAGAAGATGGAAACGGTTCTGGCCTTGACCTACGGAATGAAAGCTCTGGAGGAGTGAGGCCAACCTTTCAGGGATCGGGGCACACTGGAGTTTCTCATCTGGCTTTTAGTGAAGCCACCACCTTTAATACTCTCTGATATGTGGCCTAATAGTTTTCTGAGTTAAACTGACAGTTGTAAAGCAGGAATAAAAGGATAGTGTCAGGAAGAATTACCTCGTGACCCCGGATGTACTAAATCGTGGTTTAACTGGATGGATGCCTTGTGGGAAAAAAATACAAAAACTTGGGCAGACACCCTCACGCCATTGAACTCAAACCCTACCCCAAGGTGCAAACAAACAAGCGGCTGAAGTGTTTTTATCCCATAAATCCATGCTTTGAACCTTCTGGACCAGCTTCAGCTGCGTCAACCATCACACACCTCCTGAATGAAGGCAGCGCCCCAAGGCAGAAGGAAATGGAGGGACAGGTGGAATTTCTTATTTTACTGCCAGAGATGCCGCATTCTGAAGAGCCGCTTTTGCAAGCTTCCATGCTGACCTGGATCTGTTCCCTAAAGGAAATCTCTTCTCCACCCTGAACAAAGTTGGCCTCAGGGAAGAAGGCAGATGAGGCCCCCTGGATGGCTGGTGTGTCCAGGATACCATGGAGAGAGAGAACAAAAAGGATTGTTTGGAAGGAATTCAGGGGGACTGTCCACAGGCGCCTGGGCATGGCTTCCTGCAGGGTTTTTTTTTTTTTGGCTGCACTGCATGGCTTGTGGGATCTTAGTTCCCTGACCAAGGATTGAACCCTGGCCCTTGGCAGTGAAAGCATGGAGTCCTAATCACTGGACCACCAGGGAATTCCTCCCGGAAGCTTTAGAATTCTCAGGTGAGACAGACCCTTCCTCCAGGGATGGTGGCTTGGGTAGGAGCCGTCCTGGCAGCTACACTGCAGTTTCTCCCATCGCCCTGCTAGTGTTTTCACACTGCACGTGTCCACACCCTACTGAATGGCCACCCTGAAGACTGAAGTTCTCATTTTCAAGCATTTGATATTCTCCTGGCCTGGAAAGATGGGTGCCAGAAGCCAGCGGTCTTTCTTTTTTTCTTTGATCTAATGTGTCTAGCCTCCTATTCCCCCAAACAAATGCTCCTGGAGCACACTGCAAAGAACAGCAGAAGAAAGAATTCTTAAAATACATTGGCTTGAGCTGCCCTGTCGATACTAATGCATTCAGGAAGCTGAGGGTGGCTCCCAGGACGGCTATGTCAGGTCTGGCATTCAAATATTTAGTGGCCGAATAATTACTGTAATAATTAATTTCCGTTGCTTAATCCAGCAAACAGGCATGTTGCTTTACACATGGGAAAATGTCGGTCCCTGTAGACAGGGGTGTGTGTGTGTGTGTGTGTGTGTGTGTGTGTGTGTGTGTGTGTGTAAAATACAGATCAGTAATTGCTATTTTGCTAAGATCTGGAGATCTCTTTGTGGAATAAATAAGATGATTTTAGTTTGGCTTTGCAGTCATAGGTTTGAAAGAAAAGGAGGAAGGTAAATAAAGAGAAAAAAATAAATGTCCCAAATTTCAAATGCCATCCTTGTGAGAACTTTTGCAAAGTAGGGTTTGATCAAATGTTACAATTTGCAGATTTGGAAATGGCAACATGAAAGTGGTTAATCTTTCACAAATCCTGCCCTGGGCTACCCTGAGCCTTCATGCTCAGCAGAAATATCCTGCAGGACACAGATGTAATTTTAACTTTTCTAGGAGCCACATTTCTTTAAAGTGCAAAAAGATAATGAAATTATTTTTTTAAATAAATTTTACTTAATGCACTAGATTTGAAATACTACCATTTAAAAATATAATCAATAGAACAAAATATTAATGGGATATATTACATTCTTTTTTTCATACAAAGTCTTTGAAATCTGATGTGCTTTTTATACTTGTAGCATATCTCAGTTTAGTTCAAAATTCTGTTTCTCAGTCTCACTAGCCATGTTCCAAATACCCAACAGCTACATGTGACCAGTGGCCGCTCTATTGGCCAACACGGAGACACAGGGTGCTGGACAGAGTCACCTCTATGAAGCCATCACTGATACAGAAATGTATAATGGAAAATGTTGTTTCGTGTGTCAAGGATGATCTGATTCAATTTAAACTGTTCTTGGGCACCTTGATAAGACTGAGGTAGGGTTCATATCTTTCTTATCTTTAAACCTCCTCTTTACATTCATTTTGTGTCCATTTTCGTCTACCCAGGGTGGAGCACCTTGTGAGGACCCAGTAACGTTGAGTGAATGCCTCGCCCCATGCAAGGGGGGCAGGTAGAGAAAAAGAATTGAAATTGACTCTGAACTCAAGGGATTTGCCATTCGGAAGGAGAGGCTGCATCAAAACAAAATGATGGGAGGAGCTTCAAGACGGCAGAAGAGTAAGGCGCTGAGATCACCTTCCTCACCACAAATACATCAGAAATACATCTACGTGTGCAACAACACCTACAGAACACCTACTGAACGCTGGCAGAAGACCTCAGACCTCCCAAAAGGCAAGAAACTCCCCACATACCTGGGTAGGGCAAAAAAAAAAGAAAAGAAAAAACAGAGACAAAAGAATAGGGACGGGACCTGCACCTCGGGGAGGGAGCTGTGAAGGAGGAAAGGTTTCCACACACTAGAAGCCCCTTCGCGAGCGGAGACTGGGGGTGGCGGAGGGGGAAAGCTTCAGAGGCGCGGAGGAGATTAAGAGCGCTGCCTAAAGGAGCTCCAAAGACGGGCGTGAGCCGCGGCTATCAGCGCGGACCCCAGAGACGGGCATGGGAGGCTAAGGCTGCTGCTGCCGCCACCAAGAAGCCTGTGTGCAAGCATAGGTCACTCTCCACACCTCCCCTCCCGGGAGCCTGTGCAGCCTGCCACTGCCAGGGTCCCAGAATCCAGGGACAACTTCCCCGGGAGAACTCACGGCGCGCCTCAGGCTGGTGCAACGTCACGGCGGCCTCTGCCGCCTTAGGCTCGCCCTGCACTCCGTGCCCCTCCCTCCCCCCCCGCCCCCGGCCTGAGTGAGCCAGAGCCCCCGAATCAGCGGCTCCTTTAACCCTGTCCTGTCTGAGGGAAAAACAGACACCCTCCGGCGATCTACACACAGAGGCGGGGCCAAATCCAAAGCTGAGCCCCTGGGAGCTGTGAGAACAAAAAAGAGAAAGGGAAATCTCTCCCAGCAGCCTCAGAAACAGCGGATTAAATCTCCACAATCAACTTGATGTACCCTGCATCTGTGAAATACCTGAGTAGACAACGAACCATCCCAAATTGAGGAGGTGGATTTTGGGAGCAACTATATATATATATATATATATATTTCCCCTTTTTCTCTTTTTGTGAGTGTGTATGTGTATGCTTCTGTGTGTGATTTTGTCTGTATAGCTTTGCTTTTACCATTTGTCTTAGGGTTCCGTCTGTCCGTGTTTTTTTTTTTTTCTTATTAATTATTTTTTATTTTAATAACTTTTATTTTATTTTTCTTTCTTCCTTTCTTTCTTTTTTTTCTCCCTTTTATTCTGAGCCATGTGGATGACAGGCTCTTGGTGTTCCAGCCAGGCGTCAGGGCTGTGCCACTGAGGTGGGAGAGCCAAGTTCAGGACACTGGTCCACAAGAGACTTCCCAGCTCCACGTAATATCAAACGGGGAAAATCTCCCAGAGATCTCCATCTCAACGCCAAGACCCAGCTCCATTCAAAGACCAGCAAGCTACAGTGCTGGACACACTATGCCAAACAACTAGCAAGACAGGAACACAACCCCATCCATTAGCACAGAGGCTGCCTAAAATCATAATAAGGCCACAGACACCCCAAAACACACCACCAGACATGGACCTGCCCACCAGAAAGACAAGATCCAGCCTCATCCACCAGAACACAGGCACTAGTCCCCTCCACCAGGAAGCCTACACAACCCACTGAACCAACCTTAGCCACGGGGGACAAGCACCAAAAACAATGGGAACTACGAACCTGCAGCCTGCAAAAAGGAGACCCCAAACACAGTAAGTAAAGCAAAAGGAGAAGACAGAAAAACACACAGCAGATGAAGGAGCAAGATAAAAACCCACCAGACCTAACAAATGAAGAGGAAATAAGCAGTCTACCTGAAAAAGATTTCAGAATAATGATAGTAAAGATGATCCAAAATCTTGGAAATAGAATGGACAAATACAAGAAATGTTTAGCAAGGACCTAGAAGAACTAAAGAGCAAACAAACAGTGATGAACAACACAATAAATGAAATTAAAAATTCTCTAGAAGGGATCAATAGCAGAATAACTTAGGCAGAAGAACGGTTAAGTGACCTGGAAGATAAAATAGTGGAAATAACTACTGCAGAGCAGAATAAAGAAAAAAGAATGAAAAGAAATGAGGACAGTCTCAGAGACCTCTGGGACAACATTAAACACACCAACATTCGAATTATAGTGGTCCCAGAAGAAGAAGAGAAAAAGAAAGGGACTGAGAAAATATTTGAAGAGATTATAGTTGAAAACTTCTCTAATATGGGAAAGGAAATAGTTAATCAAGTCCAGGAAGCACAGAGAGCCTCATACAGGACAAATTCAAGGAGAAACATGCCAAGACACATATTAATCAAACTATCAAAAATTAAATACAAAGAAAAAATATTAAAAGCAGCAAGGGAAAAACAACAAATAACTCATAAGGGAATCCCCATAAGGTTAACAGCTGATCTTTCAGCAGAAACTCTGCAAGCCAGAAGGGAGTGGCAGGACATATTTAAAGTGATGAAGGAGAAAAACCTACAGCCAAGATTACTCAACCCAGCAAGGATCTCATTCAGATTTGACAGAGAAATTAAAAGCTTTACAGACAAGCAAAAGCTAAGAGAATTCAGCACCACCAAACCAGCTTTACAACAAATGCTAAAGGAACTGCTCTAGGCAGGAAACACGAGAGGAGGAAAAGACCTACAATAATACACCCAAAACAATTAAGAAAATGGGAATAGGAACATACATATC
The DNA here is from genome assembly GCF_949987515.2 of Delphinus delphis. NCBI lineage: Eukaryota > Metazoa > Chordata > Mammalia > Artiodactyla > Delphinidae > Delphinus > Delphinus delphis. The sequence goes on from NC_082684.1 coordinate 15,264,586, forward strand.
GATAATTAGCTTAAATGTAAATGCATTAAATGCTCCAACCAAAAGACATAGACTGGCTGAATGGATACAAAAACTAGGCCCGGATATATGCTGTCTACAAGAGACCCACTTCAGACCTAGGGACACATACAGACTGAAAGTGAGGGGATGGAAAAAGATATTCCATGCAAATGGAAATCAAAAGAAAGTTGGAGTAGCAATTCTCATATCAGACAAAATGGACTTTAAAACAAGACTGTTACAAGAGACAAAGAAGGACACTACATAATGAGCAAGGGATCAATCCAACAAGAAGTTATAAAAATTGTAAATATTTATGCACACAACACAGGAGCACCTCAGTACATAAGGCAAATGCTAACAGCCATAAAAGGGGAAATTGACAGTAACACAATCATAGTAGGGGACTTTAACACCCCAGTTTCACCAATGGACAGATCATCCAAAATGAAAATAAACAACGAAACACAAGCTTTAAATGATACATTAAACAAGATGGACTTAATTGATATTTACAGGACATTCCATCCAAAAACAACAGAATACACATTCTTCTCAAGTGCTCATGGAACATTCTCCAGGATAGATCGTATCTTGAGTCACAAATCAAGCCTTGGTAAATTTAAGAAAATTGAAATCACTGATGAACATAGATGCAAAAATCCTCAACAAAACAGTAGCAAACAGAATCCAACAGCACATTAAAAGGATCATACACTATGATCAAGTGAGGTTTATCCCAGGAATGCAAGGATTCTTCAATATATGCAAATCAATCAACGTGATACACCATATTAAGAAATTGAAGGAGAAAAACCATATGATCATCTCAATAGATGCAGAAAAACCTTTTGACAAAATTCAACACCCATTTATGATAAAAACCCTCCAGAAAGTAGGCATAGAGGGAACTTTCCTCAACATAATAAAGGCCATATGTGACAAACCCACAGCCAACATTGTCCTCAATGGTGAAAAACTGAAACCATTTCCACTAAGATCAGGAACAAGACAAGGTTGCCCACTTTTACTACTATTATTCAACATAGTTTTGGAAGTTTTAGCCACAGCAATCAGAGAAGAGAAGGAAATAAAAGGAATCCAAATTGGAAAAGAAGAAGTAAAGCTGTCATTGTTTGCAGATGACATGATACTATGCATAGAGAATCCTAAAGATGCTACCAGAAAACTACTAGAGCTCATCAATGAATTTGGTAAAGTAGCAGGATACAAAATTAATGCACAGAAATCTTTTGCATTCCTATACACTAATGATGAAAAATCTTAAACAGAAATTAAGAAAACACTCCCATTTACCATTGCAACGAAGAATAAAATATCTAGGAAAAACCTACCTAAGGAGACAAAAGACCTGTATGCAGAAAATTATAAGTCACTGATGAAAGAAATTAAAGATGATACAAATAGATGGAGAAATATGCCATGTCCTTGGATTGGAAGAATCAACATCGTGAAAATGACTCTACTACCCAAAGCAATCTACAGATTCAATGCAATCCCTATCAAACTACCACTGGCATTTTTCGCAGAACTAGAAGAAAAAATTTCACAATTTGTATGAAAACACAAAAGACCCTGAATAGCCAAAGCAATCTTGAGAAAGAAACATGGAGCTGGAGGAATCAGGCTTCCTGACTTCAGACTATACTACAAAGCTACAGTAATCAAGACAGTATGGTACTGGCACAAAAACAGAAATATAGATCAATAGAACAGGATAGAAAGCTCAGAGATAAACCCATGCACATATGGTCACCTTATCTTGATAAAGGAGGCAAGAATATACAATGGAGAAAAGACAGCCTTTTCAATAAGTGGTGCTGGGAAAACGGGACAGCTACATGTAAAAGAATGAAATTAGTACACTCCCTAACACCATACACAAAAATAAACTCAAAATGGATTAGACCTAAATGTAAGGCCAGACACCATCAAACTCTTAGAGGAAAACATAGGCAGAACACTCTATGACATAAATCACAGCAAGATCCTTTTTGACCCACCTCCTAAAGAAATGGAAATAAAACCAAAAATAAACAAATGGGATCTAATGAAAGTTAAAAGCTTTTGCACAGCAGATGAAACCATAAACAAGACAAAAAGACAACCCTCAGAATGGGAGAAAATATTTGCAAATGAAGCAACTGACAAAGGATTAATCTCCAAAACATACAAGCGACTCATGCAGCTCAATATCAAAAAAACAAACAATCCAGTCCAAAAATGGGCAGAAGACCTAAATAGACCTTTCTCCAAAGAAGATACACAGATTGCCAACAAACACATGAAAGAATGCTTAACATCATTAATCATTAGAGAAATGCAAATCAAAAGTACAATGAGATATCATCTCACACCGGTCAGAATGGCCATTATTAAAAACTACAAACAATAAATGCTGGAGAGGGTGTGGAGAAAAGGCAACCCTCTTGCACTGTTTGTGAGAATGTAAATTGATGCAGCCACTATGGAAAACAGTAATGGAGGTTCCTTAAAAAGCTAAAAATAGAACTACCATACAACCCAGCAATCCCACTACTGGGCATATACCCTGAGAAAACCATAATTCAAAAAGAGTCATGTACCAAAATGTTCATTGCAGCTCTATTTACAATAGCCAGGACATGGAAGCAACCTAAGTGTCCATCAACAGATGAATGGATAAAGAAGATGTGGCACATATATACAATGGAATATTACTCAGCCATAAAAAGGAACGAAACTGAGTTATTTGTAATGAGGTGGATGGACCTAGAGACTGTCATACAGAGTGAAGTACGTCAGAAAGAGAAAAACAAATACCATATGATAACATATATATATGGAATCTAAAAAAAAAAAAGAATAAAAAGAAAAAAAATGGTCAGAAGAACCTAGGGGCAAGACGGGAATAAAGATGCAGACCTACTAGAGAATGGACTTAAGGATACGGGGAGGGGGAAGGGTAAGCTGGGACAAAGTGAGAGAGTGGCATGGACATATATACACTATCAAATGTAAAATAGATAGCTAGTGGGAAGCAGCCGCACAGCACAGGGAGATCAGCTCGGTGCTTTGTGACCGCCTGGAGGGGTGGGATAGGGAGGGTGGGAGGGAGGGAGACGCAAGAGGGAAGAGATATGGGAACATATGTATATGTATAACTGATTCACTTTGTTATAAAGCAGAAACTAACACACCATTGTAAAGCAATTATACTCCAATAAATATGTAAAAAAAAATGATGGGAGAATCCCATCAGACAGTATAGAGTTTGATGTCAGGTTAAATACGATTAAATGCCAAAGTGAAAAGTGGATGGGAGCTGAGAGTGTGGCTGCATTCAGTAGGTATAATATCTAGGGAATGGCAGGGTCCTTCAAGGCTGATTAGGTTTCCAGCAGGCCCAGAAGAAAGGCATTTGGGGAAGGGGAAATATACTATGGAGGCCCAATGAGCATCCTGCCCCCTCCATGTTCATCAAACCTGGACTCATGCCTGCAGCTGCCTTGCTCTATTCAAGGTCAGCCAAAAATTGGAGTTGTTGTGCTTCTAGGGCAATCAGATATGCCTACTTCTCTGAAAGCCTCCATTTCCCTTTTTGTCCTCTATTTTAGACTCCTTTCCTCACCCTCTATGTAGCCATTAGCACAGTGGACTAGGGATTTCTTGTTCCCCATCTTCTGGGAGGACTGTGCTTCCGGGCTCCCATGTGGTTGGGTGCAGCCGTGTGACCAACTCTGGCCAATGAGCTGTGAGTAGAAGTGAAGGGAGTCACTCCCAGGCTACAGCATTTCACTGCCAGTATGGGGCTCTCCAGAACATTCTTTGAAGGACTGGCTTGAGGTGGTGGCTGTGCCGTCAGTACCTAGAATGATTCAGGCCTTTCTGCTGATTCCTAATGGGCACGCCATGGGAGACAGCAGTACACTGAGCGGGCTTTCAGTTCCATTCCATAGACGTTGTTGCCACAATTCGACCTAGCCTGTCCTGAGTGATACAGCCCCACACTGAGAGAGGACAGTCTTCTTGGGGTGCATGGATTTGGAAGAGGGGCAATGTCTCTAAATATACATTCAAAAACCTTGCAATGCCCTGCTGTCTCTGCTGAGGGGGACCCCCTCCATGGTCACCTAAGACCTTAGGGGGCTCCCTCCAGGAAACTGAGGTTCAGGATCAAGACAAACCCACCTCCAGTGCCCAACCATTGTCTGGCCCCTCCCACGGAGGACAGGCATAGTCTGGCCCCTCCCACGGAGGACAGGCATAGTCTGGCCCCTCCCACGGAGGACAGGCATAGTCAGCCTCAATGATGGGTATATGGGGCGGGGGGTGGGGGAGGAGACACCCAGATCTGCCCCAGACAAAGAAAAAGAAGAAGAGGACAGGGCTCTGGCCTACTGGGGTTGAAGAAAACAAAGGGATTAAAGCCAGAGAGGGTCCCCCCTTCAGCACTGCACCCCCATGCTGCTTCTCAAGCCCTCCTTCCCTTGATCACCCCTTCCAGACTGTCCTTTAGCGACGGGTCTCACGTGTTCAGTCAGTCATTTAACAAACAGGCATTGAAGATATCAGTGGGCTTGTCTTCAGGATGCACAACTGTGCCCATGTATTCCTGCCCTTAAGGAGTTCCGTCTGGTGGGGGAGAGACAAGTAAGGCTAACCTTCCCTAGACGAGTTTTAAGTACTAGCATAGACCATCCAGAGGGGGTTTCAGGGACCACAGAGGAGCAGCTCTGTCCCCAGCCCGAGAAGTCAGGGAGGGCTTCTCAGCGGAGGTGAGAGAGCAGCTGTTGGGCAGAGTTAAGGGAGATGCCGTCCAGGCACAGGCAGCAGGGAGCGCACAGGAGCAAAGGAGTGAAGGCAAGAGAGAGCTGAGCTGGGCCATTCAGAGAACGCTAAGCGGCTGGGCGCGAGTGGCACAGGGGGCCTTGTGGGCAAGCAGTAAAACAGGCGGCTGAGATGGAGGGGGCAGGACCTGGTCACCAAGGGCCCCGTAACCATGGCAATGGTGATGAGCACAGGTTAGCGAAGAGTTACTGCAGAGATTTAAGCAAAGGAAAACATTGATCAGATTTGTGTGTAGTTGGGAGGAAAAAAGAGTTATTTTGTGAGCTGGCCAGATAGGAAGAGACCTTTTTTTGTGGGTTTATTTGTGTGTTTGTGTGTTTAATTGTATTAAGCAAAACTGCCCCCGGCACAGGTTTTATGAAAAGATAGGCCCCGGGGCAGAGTACAGAATGGGGCAGGAGGGCAGCGGGGTGATAGAAGATTTTTTTAAAAATTGGAGGTGCTTGGTTTTATTCTGGATAAGGGGCCGGGGAACAGTGGGAGGGGTGGAAGGGTGGAGAGAGAGACCCCATGAGACGTAAGCAGCCAAAGGCAGAGAGAAGGCAGCTAGGAAGTGACAGAAGCCATCTAGGAGGAGAGAGGGCAGCTAGGGGGAGGCACGGAGGTGAAGAATAGCCTGGAGTGAGGACGGCTGAAGCACTTCTGCAAGTAGGGAGTCCAATGTTAAATGTTTAAGCAGTTAGCAGCACCAAACCTCAGTGTAACCCCAGGCCAACCCTGTCGCCCACCAATCCTCACCAAAATGACTTCTGTGTGGACGTGGGTCGGAGACATGGCACCACCACATGGCATGAGATCCAGAGAGGATCCAGAGAAGTCAGGAGAAGCAAGAAATGGGTGTATGAGGTGACGAGGATAAAGATAGGTCCCCTACAGAGGATTACTGGAGATCCTGGGCAGGGGGAAGCTGGATTTCATCAAGTGTGAAATGGGTCTTGAGACAAATTTCGTTAATGTAATAAAGAAAATGATGACCAGGAAGGTGATAGCCACTTAGGCTGTAACAACACTTTGAATAAGAAAATACAGGTCAAATATTGTCTATATTTTCTTTAAAACACCTCAGTATGGATATAGGAAGCATATGTGCACGCAAGTTAACTTCTCCACCAAGTTAACCAAGGCGGAGGGAAGAAATTAGTAAACGTGTGAAGGACCCCAAGTTTCAAATATTGCTTCCTAAATCTTCCTCAGAGTTTAATTAAGAAATATTAAAAAAAAAGTTTTTTGGCTAAATAAGCAGTGTTAATGGTATGTGGATGGCTAGAAAGATACGTACAGGCATGTCTCCATGCCTGTAGGAAGGTCGCATTAGAATCTATTGCTTTAGGTCTAGAACTTCGGTCTATCCCCGTCCCCTTCCCACCATCCCCAAACACACATAGAGGATTCTGTCACCTAATCAGATGAAAAAGTTGGTTCTGCCATGCGACTATTCTTGCGTTTGCCTCAGATGAACCTGAGCTAATTAGGGTACGCTGTTGTAACCAAGAGCTCCCTCCCTCCGCCCCCAAATGCAGTGGCTTAAAGAATTTGATTGCTCTCTCAAATAAACACCTCTATCAAGGTGAGCGATCCAGGTTGACAGGGCAGCCCTGCTACATGAAATGATTCAGGGATCCAGGTTCCTTCCATCTTGGTGCTCTGTCATCCCCTAGGGTATTGCCTTGCAGGGTCAGACCTGAGTTGTGGGATCTCCATTTTCTTACTTGTAGAAAGGGAAAAGAAGGAAACTCGGTGCATGTTGGTTGACTTTTAAGTTGGAGTAGAAGTTTTAGGTTGTCTTTTAAGTTGGATGAGTTGGGCTGTCTCGCAGGAGATAGCCTGGGAGTAGAACACATCCCTTGTGCTCACATCCCGTTGGCTCACCCTGGGTAGAGAAGGACTAGAGAGAAGAAGGGAGGTCCTTGGCTCGACAGCGTCTGCGTACTTTCAGTTCTATGACCATGAAAGGAGGGAGAGCGGATTTTGGCCTCTTTGCCACAGAACCCTCCCTCAAGGTTCTCATTGAAGGGCTTAAAAGGGCAGAGGTTTGGGGGGCTTCCTTCCCTGGTGGCACAGTGGTTGGGAGTCCGCCTGCCGATGCAGGGGATGCGGGTTCGTGCGTCGGTCCGGGAGGATCCCACATGCCGCGGAGTGGCTGGGCCTGTGAGCCATGGCCGCTGGGCCTGCGCGTCCGGAGCCTGTGCTCCGCGATGGGAGAGGCCACAACAGTGAGAGGCCCACGTACCGCAAAAACAAAAAATAGGGCAGAGGTTTGGGACCTCACAAGAACAGGCTGACTAGTTTTGGTGCCTACTTATTAATAAATGTTTGTATGTGTGGCAGGATTTGGTCTCAGAATTCCTTTCATTGTAACATACTTGATGGTGACGTTGTGGAGACAACCCGGCTGCTCTGAGCGTGGGGTGACCAGCATCACCTGGGAGCTTGTTAGAAATGCAGGACTCAGGTCCCATCCCAGACCCACTAAGTCAGAAGCTGCCCTTTAACAACACCCCCAGGTAGTTCCTGGAGAAGCACAGTCTCCCTGCACCTTTACCTGGTCTTGAGTTCGGCCTCTTACGTAGATAGTTTTTCATTGATTTTTACAGCTGGAAGAGCCCAGGCAGCACCCATGACTCTTTTTCAAACTGTAACTAAGGACCCACTAGTGATATCATTTTAGCAGATCATAACCAGCATTGAAAGAAAGGCAGAAAAGACATACAGTAAAAAAAGAAAATAAAGTGCATCACTCTTAATCGAGGGTGAGAGTTGTTTTCAGTCATAGCTACCTATAGATGCGTAGCGGTAGGTCGTCGCCGAGAAATACAAAGGTATTTGAAAGTCGCAGATGTAGGAGCAAGGGTCTGTGGCAGGAAGTTCACAGACTTGGTGGTAAATAGTCCTGAGGTTGAAACCACCTCTGAAGAGCGTGTCTTTGGCCAGTATTGAACCTCATTTCCTCATATGTAAAGCGGGTTAACTTCAACCTCCTGGGCTGTGGCAGTTACCAGGGCAGGGCCGGGAATAAATCCCTCGCGGGCCCTTCTTTCCCCTTAACCTTATCCTCTTTGTTTTTAGGACGGGAGAGTGGCTCGCCTGGGGCTTCTATGCTGAGACTAAGTTAGCCAGGATTCCTAATTCTTTGGGTCTCAGTTTCCCTATTTGTGAAGGGAGGCACCTTAGCCTGGAAGACTTCTAAGGGGCTCAGCCCCGTGGACCACGTAAGCGAGTATGTCCAGAAAGCACGTGCATGTGGCGTGGGAGGTGAGGTGGTGGAATGACCCTCCCTTTGCCTTCGGACCCTGCAGGTGCCGGAGTTCCCAGACTAGACCCTAGGGAGGGGCAGAAGGGAGCATCCCCTAGCCGGGGAGCCCTTGGTCCCGCTCCTCCGCCAGCGGGCGGTGCGGCAGCGCCACCGTGTGGTCGTGCGGCATCAAAGCGCCGCCGCTCTGCCAGCTGGAGCCCCGCCGGGGAGACTTGGTGCGAGCGAGGGCGAAGGGGAGAGCATCTGGTCTTGCACATCCCACCACCCTCCTTGCGGAAATGTTCGCGCCACCACATGCAGAGTGGCTGGAGCTGGGGCTGTGACCCCTCCCTGCGCTTGTACGGCGGGGCGGGCGCCAGTGCAAAGGGCACCTCGGGAAGACACGGTCCCGCTCCAGACCGGGGTCAGCTGAAGAAGGATGTGGATTCTGGCGGCACAGGCTAGCATCTAGCTGCCAGCTCAGTATCTCATGGTTCGAGCGCACTGGTCTTGTAAAGCGGGGGTCAAGGGTTCGTGGCCCAGCCACGCGTCTGCCTTTCCCCCTCCCTGGCATCAGATCACCCCTTCCCCGGGGCTCAGGTTCTGCTTTTCCTCTTGGATCCCACAGGGGAAAGAAGCATAACGGGCAGCTCCCGAGGAGGGTGCCCAGATGGATGTGGTTAGAGAAGGGCAGCCCCGAGCGTCCTGAGCTGAGGGGACCCGGGCCTCGCCTTGGGCAACAACGGCCTCCCAGGTCCCAAGTGCCACCTTGTCCCAGGACCCGCGATTCCAGGAATGATCCAGGGGTCTCCGCCCCAGCGCTCGCACTCTCCAGACAGCGGAGTTTTCAAGCGCTTTGCCCTTTGAACTCAGAGATGACGCAAGAGGAAGATAACTCAGCGACGAGCTCCCCTCGCCACTGTGGGGAGGCTCCCTCTACCCCACGTCCACTTTAAGCTCTTATTTATCGAGGTTCACCCTGGGCGTAGCCCTTGTGCTAAATTCCCCTCCGAAAGTAATCTTTCGTGGGTGTTTGACAAAGTACAGCTGAGGCATTTGAGGCCAAAAGAGACTAAGTCACTTACCCAAGGTCACCCTGTTCGTACGTAACAGACAAGAAACGCCAGGTCGGTCCACCTTTCTCCCAAGCCCATCACCCTTCGAAGGAGACACCTTTCGCTTCTGCACCCTCAGCCTGGGTGCGGGCGAGGGGCTTTTTATTGAGCCGAATCAGGGAAACCTGGGGAGTTGGGAAGAGAACTCACATCTAATGAAAGAAATGGTCTTCCTGTCACTCCCTCAGCCCCCATGCCCCCTGCAGAAGCTCCTGGAGCAGCTGCTGCTTCTGCAAAAAGCAAATGCAGGAGGGGTCTTGCCCCTTGTCTGTCTTCTGTCCTACAGCTGTCCATCTTGACCATTTCAACTCTCACACGTGAAGGAGTAGAGCAGAGATGTTTCCACTGAAAGCCTGAGGTTAATTATTTGGCCTGCGGGAAGGACTCTGGAGGTTACTCGTGGGCATAGTGACCATGATGAACTCTGCCCTTGGTGCAAGTTATGTACTTAACTTTCTGAATCTGCTCTCCCTTGTGACTACTAGTAACAGCTAATGCTTCCAAAGCACCTGTCAAATCTAAACAGAATCCGTGAATTATCGCAGCGTTGACAACATTATAAGTGGTATTATTAGCCTCCTTGTCCATAGGAGGAAATTGAGGCCCAGAGAAATTAACTCTCTTGCCTAGGGTCATAGAGAGCAAGTAGCAGAGTCAGAATTCAAACCCAACCTTCCTGGTTCCTGGCGCCTTCAACCACCGTGCTGCTGTGGAAGACATCCAGAGCCTCTGGTAGGGATTTTCTGGAGCCAGAAAAAACAAAACTGTGCCTTCAAGGTAATACAGTTTCTGCAAATGTTCTGTCAAAGTCCTCCGTGTGTAGAGCCAAGAGACTCTGTTCATACCATTCAAGAGAAAAAAAAACGAGAACCTTAAAAATGAATTCTCCCTTGTGCCTGTTCCTGAGATTTCTCTATGGAAGGAAGATATTCTCTGTGCCTGGAAGTAATATCTTTTCATCCTACATCATGTAAGAGACCAATGCAAAGTCTCCTACTATAACCTCCCAAACACTTCAGTCTTTTTATTCTGCATGGAGTTATGGTGCTGTCCTGATTAAAAAAAAAAAAAAATACCCACACTTTCATAGCTTTTTAAACAACATCAAATAAGCCAGAATTTCCGTGTATTTCTGTGTACCACACCAGGAACAGTTAGGGTGGGTGGCAGACTGGACTTTCCAAAAGTGGTCACCCCAATACCTCCCCTCACACACGGTCTTAAAATGTAACTGGGCACTCCGCTTGAATCTGGGTAGACCTGGGCCAACTTCTCTATCTCCCCTGCTCTTGAACCTGAGTGGACTTTTGTGATTACCTTGACCAATTAATTGTGGCAGAAGTGACGATATACGTTTTTCGAGGCTGGACCAGAAAAACGTCATGCGTGTCTGCCTTGCCGCCTCGGGACACGTGTTTCTGCAACTTGCTGCCTCTAGCCCCAGTTTTCCAGCCTCCCCCAGCTGATGGAGCAAAGATAAGCTGACTCTACCAAATTCTGCCCAAGTTGAAGATTCATGAGTAGAATAAGTTGTTCTAAGCCATTAAGCCGGAGACGTTTGTTAGATAGCAGTAAATGCCTGGACCAGGTCCTCTACCCATTTTGCCCTGTTATGAACTGTTCTGCACTGGACTTCTTTAGACCTATCACTTTCTGCACATACCTGAAGTTTTCCCTAGGGAAACATCTAGAAGCAGCATTCCTGGGCCAAAGAATATTTTGTTTATGGGACCGCACATGTAGTGAAAGTGTGAAAGCATACAGGGGAGTGATCCACTGTAGTGTAAGCCCTGACACTGGGTTTTCTTTTCTTGTAACACAAGTGTCTGACTTAAGCTTTGATTGCTGAGGCATCCACTTCAAAGACGGCGACCTCGAATCAACACATTGCCAGCCACACGGCTAGGTAAAGAGCCAGCCCGCCTCCCCCTACTGAAGCTCTTCTGTTTTAGTTGATTTAGTTTTCTTTTGGTTGATTTTGATAACTAACCATTTGGGGAACTTGTTTTCTCTCTTCCTGTGCTTTAAAGTCCTGCTCTTATGTTCTAAATTCACCCAGAAGGAGGGAGCCCTTGAAACCCCAGGCCCAAGCCACCCCCACCTGGGACTTCTCTGTGTTGTTCCCAGTGTGTTGTGTAATTTCCAGGTCCTGCAAGTAGTAAAACTTTATTTTTTTCAAAGTTTCCTGATGGTTATTGCTGAAGGGCGTCTTGCAATCAGAATAAGAACCACTGAGGGCCAGTGGTTGGCCCAATGTGATGACATTGGTTATTGATGGGCTGAAATTGGCGTGAAACATACACATAAAGCATGAGTGTCAGGGAGGAAGAGGTTTTCCTCTACAATGCTAGGTTCTTCTGGCTGGTCTAAGAGTTAAGTTGACTTGAGACAGATTCACAGGAGGAAAATCAAAGTATAATAACATGTATATATGGGAGAGATCCCGGAAGACTTAGGAAATCACCAAAATGGCTGAAGCCCTCACCTTCAGCTAAAGACAAAAGAGGATGTTGGTAGTGGTTTGGGACTTCAGAGGGGAGAAAGGCAATTCACATGAAGGTGGAAAAGCAAATGTTGGGTACATAAATGTTTGCAGAGCCCTGCAGAGACAATGGGCTACAGGATGGACTCTGATCTCTAAGAGTTTCCCACAATACACATTACCCATACTTTTTGCAGTTTTCTCTGGTGATAGCTCTATTCTGGAAGCAGGCCCTCTATCTACATTTTTTTTAGGCAGTTAGGGGGAAGGTCGAACAAAGTTTCTTCCTAAGTCTTTTGGGCCTTAAAAATAATCAAATTAATCCTCATGCCAAAGAGACATATTTTGAGGTGGCAAACCCTACAGCAGAATCCGTAAGATTCTATTTCTTTAAAAAAGAAACCTGAAGGTCTGAAGCAAATACTACAATGCTAACACCTGTTAAATCTGGGTGTGGGGATATATGGGTATCGTAATTTACCTTTTTTATTTACATTTCTTAGATGTGTTATGTATTGATATTAAGTTATTTATAATTGTGCAAATATTTTATTATTTAAAAATCTCAACTCAAATAAAATTATGTCACAGTAATTTTGTCCCTTGTGATTTTCTGTTTCATTTGTTTGATCACATCCCTGCTTGATTAAAGCAAGACCTTTGACCTTTGACGGGCTGGTAATTCAATGCAAATACCACATCCTCCCTACCACACACCCTTCATCCTGGCCATACTCACAGACCTGCTGTTAAGAAACAATCAGTGCTCCTTTAATTTCCCTGCCTTCGCCTGAGATCGTCCCTCTGCCTGGAATAATAATCCCAGAGATTTCGCTTCACAAATTATTCTCCCGTGTCTCATTTGATCCTTATCTGCTCCCTGTAACAGTAATAATAGTATCATTTACTGGGTGAGCTATATATGCTACGTATGGTATCAAATGCTTTACGTGTGTCTTTTTAAAAGTAGGTTCTGGGGCTTTCCTGGTGGTGCAGTGGTTGAGAGTCCGCCTGCCGATGCAGGGGACACGGGTTCATGCCCCGGTCTGGGAAGATCCCACATGCCGCGGAGCAGCTGGGCCCGTGAGCCATGGCCGCTGAGCCTGCGCGTCCAGAGCCTGTGCTCCGCAAGGGGAGAGGCCACAACAGTGAGAGGCCTGCGTACCGTAAAAAAAAAAAAAAAAAAAGTAGGTTCTGTTGTTGTCGTCCCTCTTTTGCAGACAAAGAAACCCACTTTGGCTTAAAGGTTACTTGTTATTATCATTGTTGTTGTTGTTATTATCTCCCAAAATCTTGGTGGCAGAGCAAGAGTCAACCTCAGGCCTGTTCAGAGTCCACAACTTTGGCCATTAGACGGTACTGCCTCCTGCGAGAAAGCTGTTCTTTTCATTCTCAAATTACAGTTAAGGAAACAGATTCTGAGAGTTTCCCTCCCTGCCTGTCTAATGAATTACTCATCCTCCTAGAGCCACAGCGATGGCCCTCTGTCTGGGAAGCCCTCCTCCTGTCCACACAGTCCACACCACACCCCCACGGAAGGGTGTTTATAGCCTGCCTTCTCCTCTGCTAGTGGCCGAGCTCCTCAAAGGCAGAGACTGGCTTGTGCACATTTGTATTCCCAGCATCTAGAATGGCCCCGATGCATTATGGGCGCCTAATCTTTTCAGAAATGAATATTGATTAGCACCTGCCCTGCTCAGTCCCTGAGCAACATACATGCCCATGAACTCAGGTGAGCAATTCACTTCTGCTGTGTGCACAGGGCGTAGTTTGTGCAAATGGCTCCCAGCCTTCGAAAACAAACAATAAAAATCCCCACTCATCTTTACCAAAGAAATCCAGCCCAAAGGATTGCCCACCTTGAGAATATAGACGATGGCTACCCTGAAAACTCCATAAAAATAATAATAATAGAACAAGAGTGAATGTGGGGCTTCCCTGGTGGCGCAGTGGTTGAGAGTCCGCCTGCTGATGCAGGGGACACGGGTTCGTGCCCCGGTCCGGGAAGATCCCACATGCCGCGGAGCGGCTGGGCCCGTGAGCCATGGCCGCTGAGCCTGCGCGTCCGGAGCCTATGTCCCGCAGCGGGAGAGGCCACAACAGTGAGAGGCCCGCGTACCGCAAAAAAAAAAAAAAAAAAAAAAGAGTGAATGTGTATTGGGCATTTAGCATGTGCCAGGGACTGTGCTAAGTGACATACATGGATTTAATTTTTGCAAACAGAATGAACTATTGCTTTTCTTTGTTCGGTGAGCTAGGTGCTCTGGTTTTTACGTTAGTGAATGTGCAAATCGGAATTTTCCGGGGAGGTTTGGAGGAGAGAATAGGATGTCTTAACTCAAAAGCTCTGTCGTGTTATCGTCACTGCTAAGAAGACTCCTGGCGCAGCAGCTTCTCTGAGCCGAGGGTGGCATTTGTCACTTCTTGGGGAGTATGTATGGCACTGACATTTAATGACCATCATGCCATGCTTTGTCAATATCTCTTTTCTAGCAGCAGCAGGGAGTGACAGGCAGTGCTCTGTGGAATGATCTGCATTGTGACATCAGACACTGACAAAGTCTCTTTTATCAGCCTTACTTTTCTCATGGAGTTTTGAAGGAATGTTGGCATGGCGCTGTTTCTTCTGTTTTGACACCACAGTCAGTTCACTCATTCAACCCCCCCTATCATGGTGTGCACAGGAAGCTCTGGGGCACACAGGGATAGCAGAAACCAGTGACTCAGGTCGCCCCAGTGCTCTGCGTCTCAGTGTCTTGTCTGATCTAAGTGCTGGTGTCATCGTCTCCTCTGTCGCTCAGCATCCTTCATACACTAGGGAAGGCGGTGGTGGACAAGCTAAGTCTCACATCTGACGATTTTGCTAAAAGGCAGAGATTACTAGTAAACTTTATTTGTCAAGTCTGTGCTATGTGACAAAGATTTTACTTCGTTCTATGAAAGCTTTAGGAGAAATTTAAGGCTTGGTCTCTGCCCTCAAATAGCTGAGCTGACTGTGTGAGTAAAATAAAAACCTATGAAAAAGTTACAAAACAGCTGAGTTGAGAGTATGTCTTACACCCAGGTTCAAAGACCTATGAGCAGAAATTAAGGCTTGGTCAAGATGAAAAAAAAAAAAAAAGCAATTTCCCATTCTAACCCCATTTCCCTCTCCAGAGGACAAAGAAAGAACCTGATCTGATTGTCATGAAATTCAACTCTTGATCTTCCAGGCCCTATCATCCACAGTAAAAGGAGTCAGCCCTCAAAGCTCTTTTAAGCCACTAGAAGACAATTCAAGTAGGGTCTAAGTGGAAGACCAGCTGGGGCTAAAGTATAATGAGAAAGGATTCCTTATCTCCTCTCAGATGTCACCACATGGGCAGAACTTAGGTGTTCCTTGCTTGGGCCTGGTACTAAAAGTCAGTGAAATAATCCAAAGACCTCACTATTCCCAGACAAAATATTGGAGAGAGCTCTAAGAAACTGTCATTTTATCTACAGAAATAGCATTTGATAAAATCCAAACATGCTTTTATGATAAAAATGCTAACAAAAATAAACAAACAAAAACCCCCAAACAAACAAACTAGGAATAGAAGGGAACTTCCTCAACCTAATAAAGGACATCTATTAAAGAAAAAAAAAATCATATGAAATGGTACAAGTGTGATAGCTTTCCCCTTAAGATCAGAAACAAGAGAAGTATGTTCACTCTTGCCTCTTCTATTCAACTGTGATACAGATTCTAGTGAGGACAATTAGGTAAGAAAAAGAAATAAAAGGCATCCAAATTGGAAAGGAAGAAGATGCATGTGACATGATCTCCTATACAGAAAAATCCTAAGGAATCCACTGAAAACCTATTAGCACTCATAAATAAGTTCAGCAAAGTTGCAGAGTACAAGATCAATATGCAAAACCAATGGTATTTCTATTCACTAGCAATGAACAATCTAAAAAGGAAATTAAGAAAACAATTCCATTTATAATAGCATCAAAAAGAATAAAACACTTAGGAATAATTTAGTAAAAGCAGTGCAAAATTTATACCCTCCAAACAAACAAACAAAAAAAGCATTGTTGGAAGAAGACCTAGATAAATGGAAAGACATCCCAAGTTCTGGATGGGAAGGCGTAATATCGTTAAGATGGCAATAGTCCCTGAAGTAATCTACAGATTCAACACAATCACTGACGTAATCCTAGCTGTCCTTTTTGTAGATTCTGACAAGCTGATCCTAAAACGTATATGGAAAGGCAAGGGACCTAAGGTAGCCAAAACAATCCTGAAAAAGAACAAAGCTGGAAGACTCACATTTCCTGATGTCAAAACTTATTACAAAACTACAGTAATCAAGACAGTGCAGTACTGGCATGAGTACTGACCTACAGACCAATGGAATAGAACTGAGGGTCTAAAAATAAACCCTCATATGTATGATCAATTGATTTTCAAGGAGAGTGTAAAGACAATTCAATGGGGAAAGAGTAATCTTTTCAACAAATGGTGCTAGGACAACTAGATATCCCCATGCAACAAACAGAAAAAAAGATAAACTGGACTTCATAAAAATTTAAAACTTTTTTACCTCAGAGGATATCATCAAGAAAATTTTTAAAAACCCCACAGAATGGGAGAAAATTTTGCAACCACATATCTGGAAAGGGACTTCTATTTTAAAGATATAAATAACTCTCACAACTTAATAATAAATAGAAACCCAATTTAAAAGTGGGCAAAGGATCTGAACAGACATCTCTCCAAGGAAGTTATACAAATGGCCAATAAGCAAAGATGTTTACCATCATTAGTCATCAGGGAAATGCAAATTAAAACCACAATCAGATACCACTTCCCACACACTGGGCTGACTATAATAAAAAAGACAGATAATAACAAATGTGGCAAACATGTGGAGAAATTGGAGACTTTGTGCACTGCTGGTGGGAATATAAAATGCTGTAGCCCCTTTGGAAGAGAGTCCGGCAGTCCCTTAAAAAGCTAAACATAGAGTCATTGTATGATTGACCCAGCAACACTACTCCTACCTACATACCCAAGAGAAAAGAAAACATGTGTCTGCACAAAAAGTTACACATGAATGTTCATAGCAGTATTATTCATATAAAAACCAAAAAGTAGAAATCAACCGCTGAATGGATAAAAAAAATGCAGTGTATTCATACAATGGAATATTATTGGGCAATGAAAAGGAATGAAGGACTGATATATGCTACAACATGTATGAACCTTGAAAACATCACGCTAAGTGAAAAAAGCCAATTATAAAAGACCAATTCTATGACTCCCAAACAGGAAAATCTATAGAGACAGAGAGACAAGGGACATGATAGCTAAAGAGCACAGGTGTTCTTTGAGGGTGATAAAATTGATTTTGGTGACGGTTGCATGCATCTGTGAATATACTAAAAACCACTGAACTGTTTGATTTAAATTGGTGACCTATTTGGTACGTGAATAAAGCTGCTGATGTTAATAAAGCTGTCGAAAAAAATCAGTGATATTACAGGTGTCTGGGAATAAAAGAAACAGTAGCAAATTAAATACCACATTAATCAGAAGACACAGCACGATTTCAGAAATGTTGCAGAGTGCCAACCTGAAATTGAGAAAAGTTGGTATTATACCCATTTTGTAGATGAGGAAATTGTCTTAGAGGGTTTAAGAACTTGCTCAAGGTTATCTAGTCAGTAAATGTCCAACCCGAGACGGGTGCAGGACAAGCACTGCCAGGTCAACCCCAGGGGGAGCGCATTCTTCACCTCAGATTCACTTTAAAGGAACAATGCATTTAGCTTTTGAAAAATTCGGTGGAGTGTCCTATTGGATGTGGGAAATGAAGCAGGGAGTTTGTAAGAGATGCTGTCTTCCTTTGGAACCTGGCCACACCTCCGCGTGCCTTGGCACTGTGTCCGGGATGAGTACAAAATATTGTGTGTGATGAGAGGTCGTGCATTCGAGTGAGGCCCACACTCAGAAGACTCAAGCCCAGCCACAGCGGTCCTGGGAAGCTCTAAGCCTGTCCACAGGCCTGGGACAGATCTTGTTTGCCTCACGTGGCTGTGGCTTTACCTCCGGTTCACTTCCCCGGCCCCTCAGCCCATCAGCCAGGCTGGTTTCTGCACCTCACGATTGTCTTTATTTTCCCTCCACCTCTGGGAACACTGTGTTCCGGTGGTTTTGGTGTGTGAGCAGAGAAGGGCTGATTTTGTTTGAGTTGGAGCAGGACTGTTGGTTCAGTATCAGTAGTCAAGAGGCCATGGCTTTCTAAGAGATTTTTTCTTTTTTAATTTAAGGTTCTCAGTGTACCACAGGATTGAACCGTGTACTGCTTTGTCTATTAACTTTATGTTTTATGAATTCTCTGTTTTGTGGACTAGAAACCCAGGCACACAGACCATGTGCTCTATTCTGGGTAACACAGCTGCCACATGCTCTCAAGATCCAGTACTATTAACCCAGTAGGGCTACGCTCCTCAGATCTATGTCTTCCACCTCTCTCTGCTGTCTGAGTGTATGATCAGAACCCTCCCCAAGAAGGGTGTCCACTTGGAAGCACCAACCACAGTATCCTCTTTTCTTATTTCGATTCTCACTACAATCCTCATAATGTTATTCCTATGTTTCAGATGAGGAAACTGAGGCTCAGAGTGGTTCCGTGACTTGTTCAAGGTCACATAACCAGGATTTGAACCTGGAGTGGGTAGACTCTAGACTGAGATTCTTTTCCTGTACCCCTCCCCAGCCTTGGTTTGTGGCCAGGGAAAATTACTGATGTTCTCCCGCCCCCATCCTCAACTGCTCCCAACATCCCTGTCTGTAAACTGGTGAAAGTAATTTGTCTTCAGAGGACATCTATGCAGGCCTGTAGGGAGAAAGGAGACAAGAATGGACAATGAGAGCCTGTAGGGTGTGTGGGGAAGAGGGATGCAGGACCTTGGCCTTGGTAATGGGAGTGCGGGAGTTGGGGGAACAGGACTAAAATGTGTGAGTGCCTTGGACAGGCTAATAAAATTTGTCAACTCTCCCAAACCAATGTCCTTCCTCTCTTTTTCATTAACTGTTTTTTTAATTGAAAAAGTAATAAATGTTCATGGTAAAAAAATCAAAACTACTTCTCCTCCATACCTCCCAGTCACCATCCAAAGAAGGACAATCTGTCCTCTGTCTCCTTCAGGAATATTCCAGATATATATTCTACATATAGACACACACATTTCTCCCTTTCATTTTCACAAATAGGAACATAATCTGTACACTGTCTTGTACCTTATTTTATCCTCTTATCTTAAAAACTCTTCCACACCAGCTCGCATAGATCTGTCTCATCTTCTTCGTTCTGTTGTTTTTGTTTTTTTTGGCTGCGTTGGGTCTTCATTGCTGCCTGTGGGCTTCCTCTAGTTATGGAGAGCAGGGCCTACTCTTTGTTGCAGTGCGTGGGCTTCTCATTGTGGTGACTTCTCTTATTGAGGAGCACAGGCTCTAGGCATGTGGGCTTCAGTAGTTGTGGCATGTGGGCTCAGTAGTTGTGGCACACAGGCTTAGCTGCTCCACGGCATGTGGGATCTTCTCAGACCAGGGCTCGAACCCATGTCCCCTGCATCGGCAGGCAGATTCTTAACCACTGTGCCACCAGGGAAGCCCCCTTCATTCTGTTTTACAATTGCACAGCATCTCATCCTATGGATGTTTCTTCATTTATCCAACCAGCCCCTACTGCGGGGGTCACTCAGGTTGTTTAGGTTGTTATAAACAATGCTGGGAAAAACACCCATGTCTATTCATTTTCAAGTATAATCTCTATGATTATTTCCTAGAGGCTGAACTGATGAAGGAACTGCTGAATCCATGAGAAAGAATATTCTACTCTTTAATTGAGATGCCAAGTTGTGCTGCATCAATCTGAACTCCTATCACCAAGGAAGAGTACCTGCTTCTTCTCAGTGTGATGTAATTTTTCAATCTGTATTACCAAGTGTCACAGGCTGAATAGTGACTCCTAAATATATCACATCCTAATCCCTGGATCCTGCACAGTTACATAATATGGGATACAGTCTTTGCAGATGTGACTAAATTAGAAACTCTGAGAGGGGGAAATTATCCTGGAAATTACCCAGCTTGGCCCAGTGTCCTTATAAGAGGGAGATGGACATTTGACTACAGACAAAACAGAGGAACATCATGTGATGGAAGCAGAAAGAAGCAGTAGAGAGAGATGTTCCACTGCTGGCTTTGAAGATGGAGGAAGGTGCTGGGAAGCAAGGAAGGCAGCTGGAGAACTGGAAAAGGCACAGAAATAGCCTCCCCCAGCACCTCCAGATGGAAGCACTCTGCCAACACCTTGATTTTAGCCCACTAAAGCCATTTTGGACTTCTGGACGATCTAACTGTAAGAGAGTAAATTTCTGTTGTTTGAAGCCATTAAGTGTGTGGTTATTTGTCATGGCGGCAATAGGTCATTAATACTGGAGGGAAGGCTTAGTGCTCTGGTGGGGGGAGAGAGGAGGAAGGCCTGCTGTCCATCCCCCACCTCTGCTCCCTGCTCAGCTGTTCAAAGCAATTCCCCTCCGATCCCAGGCCTGTGCCCCTCACCCAGCAGAAGAGAAGTCTTCCTCATTAACCCCACTCTCAGGAAGGTGGCTCAAGCTAACCGCAGTTGCAAGCAGCATACTAAAATATTTCCTTCAACCACCCACAGATCTCACTGAGAAGATATGGACAAATAACATTTTCTTCTCCTCTGTCCGTTTCCAGCGCTGTTTAGTCACCCCTGTAGTTTGCCCTTAAGGACCTCATTTGTACATCAACATGGAAGATTTAACAGCACTAGCTTTGCGACTCCCTGCCGCAAAGCAATTAGGATGGTGGGAGGGCCCTAACCCGACTAATCTCAGGGCCTCACCCTCCATTGATTTCTGGAAGCTGAGAGGTCACTTTCAGTTGGGGCTCTCTTCGTCTCTGGAGTGAGAAAAGCAGTCAGTGTTCTTTGTGGTACACAGGCCTCTCACTGTTGTGGCCTCTCCCGTTGCGGAGCACAGGCTCCGGACGCGCAGGCTCAGTGGCCATGGCTCACGGGCCCAGCCGCTCCACGGCATGTGGGATCCTCCCGGACCGGGGCACGAACCCGCGTCCCCTGCATCGGCAGGCGGACTCAACCATTGCGCCACCAGGGAAGCCCACAGTCAGTGTTCATAGGGATTTGCGACCTGGTTGGGGAGAGCTGTGAGTTGGGAGGAATTATCTGAAATTTGATACATGCATTCAAAGGTTCAAAGGTTCAAATCTGGCTGTGGGCTCCCTGAGGAAAAGGAAGAAAATTGCTGAGCAAATAAACTCCAACTCAAACAAAACCTTTTGGGGCAAATGAGTTACGGAAGGTGCCTGTGGTTTGCAAATAGATACTTGATTAAAGCCAATGGCTCGATAAAGCCATTTTGGGATGCTAGGAAAATCTCTCCGCCTTCGTGCTCCACCTACCCAGTCTCCTGGTTCTGGGCATACCAATTTCTGCTCAGGACCAAGCAGGTGAGAGTTACAGGGGGGTTAGCTCCCTAAACCACCTGTTAGAGTAATAATTCTGGGCTCCTCCGGGCAAGCGGATCAGGCCGTGCCGCAGGATGACAGACTAATTATCCCAACCATCAGAAGTGTCTTCTGTGTCTCTAATCTACCTTGACAATCCAGTGGTTTGTCACTTCGAGGCCTCTTTAATTGGCTGCGTGATTGACACAAGTGTGGGGGGCTTTTTATTTTAAGAATTGAGGAGAGCCTATGCCTTCAAAATTAGTTCAGTTACATATAATTGCTTTGCTATGATGCCAAAGACCTAGTTTGCGCCCTACGTGGGCTAGAATCTGATTCTTGCAGTCACTCTGACTCTAGGTAACTAGCAAGAATGACAAGAGACACCCAAGTAATTTTCTGTGTTTATTATTTACCTTTCACCAAAGGTCTCCTCAACCCTAGGTTGACCTGACATCCCTTTCAATAGGATTATGAAAAAAGCTGCTATGGTCTGAATGTCTGTGGTCCCTCAGAATGCGTATGTTTTGGTTGCAAGTGACAGAAATCTAATTAATTTTTTTGTCATTGTTCATATACCTTACAAGTTCAAGAGTTGAGCTGCTTGGAGTCATAGCTGGGTTTGGGTGCTTAAACAGTAAGGACAGGGTTCTGTTACCCTATTTCCAACTCTCAGTTCACCTTCTGAAGAGGTGCTTCTCTTCACGTGGTAGAAAAGATAGCCTCTGGCAGTGCCAGCCTTTCCCGACCCGAAGGGTCCACTCTCCCAGAGCAAAGGCATACCTCACAGGGCTCATATTAGCATAGCATTCGTGGAAGCCTCAGACTGAGCTGGCCTGGGTCACGTGCCCTCCTCTTGGCTCAATCAACAGATGCAGGAGGAGTTCTGTGATTGGCCAAGTGCTAATCAATGGATGCAGGAAGAGTTCTATGATTGGCCAAGTGCTAAGTGCTGGTCATGTGACCAGGAGGAGGAAGAAGGCGCTGTGATTGGCAGTCTCACCAGAACCACTCGAATAGGGGGAGTCCCTTTCCCCAGAGGCAGAGGTGGCTAGCCAGAGTAAGAAAACAAATCGCCTCCACAGACATTAGAAGGGCAACTGTTACAAGTCCGCGCGCCCTGGTAAGTCCTGTGTCTCCACTTTTTCCTCTGAATAGCCTCTTTGTCTGACAATGTAGCCTGTTATGACAATCAGCCTGGAGTTTCAGAAGGGAAGGTTCCGAACGTGCGGAACGCTGGTTCAGTTTCCTCATGCTCAGGACCTGGCGCCGGTAAATGGGAATAGATTGCTCTGCCTCTGGTCATAGAGACCTAACTTATTAGAAGCGATTCTTGCCTCCTCTCAAGGATAGTAAAGGCTGAGAGTTCCTTGGACCGGAGTTGATAAACCCAGGGAGGAAGCAGCAGCCCCACTGGCCGGCTCCTCGTAGACCTGCAAACCCTGCCAGGCCTCCCTTCCCCATTCCCTTGTCTTCCTTGGCAGTTTAGCTGGCCCAGCCTCAGCTAGAATGTCTATTCTAAGACCGTGAAACTTGGCTGTTCTTTCTTTTCTGGCCTTTTGTAAGCTTCGAAGAGAACCTTTCCTCGTTTGGATTTTCTCCCCTTTCTTGCCTGGGTATTTCATGAGTTTTCAGGCATCAGTCCTTATATGATCATTGCTTGCTGCAGTTCTAAAAACTTTAAAGAACATTTGGTTATTGGTCATTTAAGGCTTCTTCTATGTGTTTTACAGAATCACTTGGAACTTACCTGGTCCATTTCCCCATTTGAGACTGAAATCTCTGCTACTGCATGAAGAGGTCATGGTGAGCTCAGCTTAAATACCTCAAGAGATGGGGCACTGACTCTAGTTCGCTGACTCCATTGCTAACCAGCTCCATTAGTTATAATGTTCTTTTTTATTTGGAGGACAAATCTCATTTTGGCTTAGATCCGGCACACATAATTTGTCTCATCTTCTTCTGTATCCATTTAAATATTAAAAGAGTGCTTTTATGCTCTCTTTCCTATCTCTTAGCTAATATTTATTGAACACTTACTTTGTCTAGTGCTGTACTAACTGCTTGACACATATATGCTCACTTAATCCTAGCAACAACCTATGACGTAGGCAGGCATTATTATGCCCATTTTATAAGTGAGGAAACCGAGGCACATGGGTTCACCAGGCTGACGTGTCAGACTGATATGATGCCAGAGCTCACACTTATAATCCCATATGCTCCTCAATTTTTTTACAACAAAATAAACCATATAAATTCAATGTACTAAGCAATCTGATACCATTCAAAATGGCCTTTTAAATCTCCAGAAGGGCTCAAGGAAGGGGGCAAGCTTTCTTTACAAGCAGTGGAGAGGCCGTGTGGAGACCCAGCCCAGTGGCAAGAAGGAGGGAAAAGCCAAATTGGAGCCCACCCTGGTACCTGGGTATCCACCACTGAGGACGAAGGTGAATTGTTGCAGAAGGCGTCATGGAGCAATGGTCCCAATCAGAGGCTCAGGAGACCTGAATTTCATTCCGTGCCACACCAAAGAATATATAACTTAACGTATCCCCATCTCAGTTTGACCAACTGAAAAATGGGGGTACCCTTTAACTCCACCCACTTTCCAGAAAAGTTATAAGAAACTGATCAGCTCATAAAATATGGGTTTTGAAGCCGTTGAAAAAAGGATGGTAATAGAAAAATCCAGGTTTACTTTTAGGTAATCAGCCCACATGGGCCAGTGTCTGACGGCAACATAGATTTCTTCTGAGACCCGCAAAGAGTCAGCCAGAAGCCTGTGCTGTGATGGGTACGTTCTAGGATACAAACTGTAAGCTACTCACCTCCCATGAGGAGTGACGGGGATGGGCTGAAAGGAAGGATATCTTTTCTAGTGAAAACACCCTCTTCTCTCCACATTTGTGTAAATAAATGTGTCTTGCTCTTATTGGCTTCTTTGAGGATTCTCTGAGTGTCAATTTGAGGACAGTTTGTGACTTAATCTATGTGGCGGGAACAGTTAATGTCTAGGCTCATTAGTGTATTTGTTCTCTCTTCTCCCACTGGGCAAATTTAGCTTGCCTCGCCTAACCACTCAGCATAGTGTATATTCAGGTTAATCTTTCCCAAGCCTTCCTTTCATCCTGCTGTCTCGTGGTTTTCTACCTGCAGAATAAAGTATAACCTCCTCAACTCTTCAGCATTCATAATCTCTTCCCATCCTGCCCCACTCATATCATCTCCCACTTCATTCCCATAGGAACTTTTTATTTCAGGGAATCTTGTCTTCTGAACTATTCACATAGTTGTGCATCCGTCACCACAGTCCATTTTAGAACATTCTCCGTTACCCCAAAAAGAAACCCTACAGACCTCTTATCCACCCCCAACCCCCTGCCATCACAGATCCCTCCATTCCCTCCAGTCCTCAGCAACCACTAATCTACTTTGTGTCTCTATAGATTTGCCTATTCTGGACATTCACATAGATGGAATCATACAACATGAGGTCCTTTGTGACTGGTTTCTTCCACTTAGCATGCGCTTTTCAAAGTTCTTCCATGTTGTGGCGTATATCAGTACTTCATTCATTTTCATCGTCCAATAATATTCTGTTGTATGGAGGCCACATTGGTTTATTCATTTATCAGTTGATGGGCATTTGGCCTGTTTCCACTTTGTGGGTATTATGAATAATGTGGCTTTGAACATTCATGCACAATTTTTTGTGCGGACATGTTTTCATTTCTCTTGGGTATAAACCTAGGAGTGGAATTGCTGGGTCATGTGGTAACTCTATGCTTAATCTTTAGAGGAACTGCCAGACTGTTTGCTAAAGGAGCTGCATGGTTTTACATTCCTGCCAACAGTGTATGAGGGTTCTAATTTCCTCCACATCCTTGCCAACACTAGTTATTATCTGTCCTTTTTATTATAGCCATCCTGGTGGATGTGAAGTAGTATTTCATTGTGGTTTTGATTTGCAATTCCCTGATAACTAATGAACATCTTAGTTTATTGGTCATCTGTTTATCTTCTCTGGAGAAATGTCTGTTTGGATCCTTTGCCCATTTTTAAACTGGGTTATTTGTCTTTTTATTGTTGAGTTGCAAATGTTCTTTACATATTCCAGATAGAAGTCTATTATCACATATATGATTTTCAAATATTTTCTCCCATTTTGTGAGTTTTCACCTTGATAGTTGTCCTTTGAAACACAAAAGCTTTTAATTTTGATGAAGTCCAGTCAATCTGTTTTTTCCTTTTGTTTCTTGTGCTTTTGATGTTATACCTAAGAAGCCATTGTCTAATCCAAGGTCACAAATATTTATGCTTTGTTTTCATTTAACAGTTTTTCAGTTTTAGCTCTTACATTTAGGTCTATTATCCTTCTTTTTAAAATTTATTTATTTATTTTTGGCTACATTGGGTCTTCGTTGCTGTGTGTGGGCTTTCTCTAGTTGTGGCAAGCAGGGGCTACTCTTCATTGCGGTGTGCAGGCTTCTTGTTGCGGTGGCTTCTCTTGTTGTGGAGCATGGGCTCTAGGTGCGTGGGCTTCAGTAGTTGTAGTGTGTGGGCTCAGTAGTTGTGGCTCGCGAGCTCTAGAGCGCAAGGCTCAGTAGTTGTGGCGCACAGGCTTAGTTGCTCTGCGGCATGTGGTATCTTCCCAGACCAGGGCTCGAACCCGTGTCCCCTGCATTGGCAGGCAGATTCTTAACCACTGTGCCACCAGGGAAGTCCCTATTATCCTTTTTGAGTTCCTTTTTTTTTTATAAGATGTGAGGTATGGGTCCACCTTTATCCTTTTGCATGTAGATACCCAGTTGTCCCATCACCACATCGTTTTAAAAGATTATTCTGTTAAAATGTTACTCTTCATTATCTTGGTACTCTTGTCAAGCAACTAGCCATTTCTGCCGTAGTATACCTCTTAGCTATTCTCTCCTCCGTATTGTGGTACCACCCAGACCTGATGGCCTTGCTTACCTATATAGGGCCTTGAAAGGGGCTACTGAGCTTTGGCTTCCAGGTGGAAGTGCGATTCTGATGATGTGGCAAGGAGCCCTCCTCCCCAGTCCCCCCACCCCCTGAGCCAAGGAGAGCAATGTCACTGCACAACATCATACAACTCAGAGATGGGACCAGCCCATGAGGTGAAGGCTTCTGTACTTTTGGAGAGTGGAGAATACCTCCATGGAGAAGCATGTGATTGGGGAGATCTCTGGCTAAAGATTAAACTTCCAAATCTGAGCAGAGTCGAAATTGTATATATGCTGTATAGACTGGATTACGGGTGAGCAAAGATCTCTTTTCTGTCCCACTCACTGTGTGTGAGTTATGTATCTCCACCCAGTTGACATTGGACTTGGGTCTGTGACTTGTTTGATGCATGGGTTGTTAGATATAACGTGAGCAGAGTCCTTAAATATGTTTGTGTTATTGTGTGTCTGCTGTCTGCCCTGAGAAAATGTGCCCTGGTTAGCCACTCATCCAAAGACATTGGGAAATTATTGTGATCCCCTCTCCCAGTGTTTTGTATTTTCAATTTGCTCTTAGTGTGAAGGCTCATTTGGAAGCGAGGAGAACTGGTTCTATCTTGTGTTCTCACACCAACCAGCTGTGTGATGTCACCATCACATGTCTCTGGGTCTTAGTGGGTTTGACTAAATGGTAGCAGATTTGAAACCAGACCGGAGCAAAGCTCGACAATCCCTGGCAAGTGCAGCAGAGCTGCAAAGCAGTAAATTAAGAAAATGAACACGAGGGGTAGTAAGCAGCTGAGTTTGGGGATGCTTTGTTACACAGCACATCTGCAGAAATAAATGACTGATATTCATGCAGAGGTGGAATGCAGAGGCCTCTGAATGGGATACCACAGGTTCCCATGCCTTGATACATGTTGGAGGATTTCCACCTGATAAAAGAATTTTTATCTTGGCAATGGACCATTGTAGCCACTGTAGAAAAAACAAAGGATCACCCAGTGGACATCACAGACCATAGCCCTGAAAAATCTGGGCAAATCCAGACCCCACTGTGCTCTAGAGCACTGGACAGCTAGATGGAGGGCTAGGTGTCAAGCATTAGAGCTTAGTTCCAACTCATCAAACACTTGCTGAGCACCTGCTACCTGCAAGACACTGTGTGGACATTTAAAGGTCTTTGTCTTGTCACTGCTCCTCCAAAACACCATGTGTATTCCTGCCTTAGGACCTTTGCTGTTACTACTCTCTCTGCCTGGAATGATCTTTGCTGGGATCGTCACAATGTTGCCTTGTCATCATTCAAGTCTCAGCTTGAATTTGACCTTCACAGAGAGGCTATTCTGATCACCAGCTAAAGTAGCCACCGCTTGCCCTGATTCATTTACTAGCGCATCGTCCCGGTTTATCTTCATGGCACTTACCACCACCTGGCATGTTGTATGTTTGTTTGTTTGTAGTCTTTCTTCTCCCACTAAAATGTAAGCTCCACAAGAATGGGATATTATCTGTCTTATTCACTATTGTATCCCCAGCTCCTAAAACAGTGCTTTTGTACATTGTAGGCACTCAGTAAATATTCTTTGAATAAATGAGTAAGGTGCTTACACAGGGCGAGAAGGGAAGGGTGAAGAGAAAAAAAAGGTGTGTATCCAGGCCCAAAATTACTGTAGTAAAGGTATGTAATGTCACTTCCTGGAAAGAGTTCAGGTTCTTGAGTCATACTCACTCTACCATTAACTACCCTATAAACTTGGGCAAGTTTTTGTATTAGCTAACATACCATTTTAGCTGATATAACAAAAGGCCACAATAGCAACAACTTAAACAATACAGTCATTTCTTTCTCTCACTTAAAAGTCCGAAGAGGTAATCTGGGGCTGGTGTGGTGACTCTGCAATCATCAGGGACCCAGGCTCCTTCTATCTTATTGCTCTGCCATCCTTAAATGGGGCTTCCGACTTGTGGCCCCAAAAAAGTACTTGGCTCCTCTCATGTCTACATTCAGGCCAACAGAGAGGAGGGATGAGGGGAGAGGAAGACCAGCCCCTCCCTATAAGGGCTGGGCTCAAAAGTTTCACTCATCACCCCCATTCACATCCTGTTGGGTAGAACTTAGTCATATAGCCAATTTGACAGCAAAGGAGTCTGGGAAATTAATTTTTAGCTGGAGAGTAATGTTCCCAGCTAAGAAATTCTATCATTGTAGAAGGAAAAATGCATAAATAGCAGTCTCTGCCCCATTCTTTACCACCACTCCACTCCCAGCCCTCTGCCCTATCCCGTTCCCTCATTTGTAAAACATGTGCCTCACTGTGTTACAGTGAAATGAGATGAGTTATTTGGAAGTACCTTGTAAGCTCCGAAGTTCTATCCAAACATATAAGTTACTGATTGCAAAAGAGTAAAAAACACAAAGGGCGTTGCAATCATAGAACAAGGGGCGATTCATTCTAGCTGAAATGATAGAAGAGTTTATGGAGCAGGTAGCTTTTAAGTTGGGCATTGAAATATTGATCAGTATTTTTAAGGAAGGAAACAAAGGAGGTTGGGGGTGGTATGGAAAGCATCCTAGGTGATAGGAAAAGTAAGATCAAAGGTAGTAAGGTGAGAATTTACATGCCTGTTTGAGATGCTACGTGGGGTACGGTATGGGGAGTACAGGGGCAAAGGAAGGAAGTTGGACCAGAGCAGGCAGAACCCTGTTGCCATGATCAGGAGTTGGAGAGCTTTGGATGGGAAGTGGGAAGCCCATGTCAGCCTCTGAGTAGGGGTAGGATGTGATTTTTCTCCACAGCAGCGCCTGTCCCTGGAGGAAGATGGCCTTGGAGATGGGGAGGCCACTTAGGAGGCTGTTATGAGAGTCCCGATGAGATGGGCAAGGGCCTGAACTAGAGCTGTGAGAATGGAAGGATAGGGATGGATTTGGGAACCATCTCACAGGTAGAATCACCAAACTCGGCAGCAGATCGGATGGAGTGAAGAGTAAGTACTGACCAGGGTTTTACCAGGTATCATTGACCAGGAGGGAGACCCCAGAAAGAGGCGCAAATTCAGGAGGAAGAAAGTAAATTCAGAGTGTCCATTGTGACTCAGAGCACCTCCCAGCAATGGCAAATTTAAGGTGTTTTCATAAAATTGAAGGCAAAGAACTAAAGAAATTACCAAAATGATAAAGACGCTTAATCAACAGTACTGTTGCCTCTTACAGTATGATCTAATGTCTAACAGTTCAGACAGCGCAATTAAAATTCAGTCTTGGGGAATAACTTCTTTCCCTTTCTGGAGCCCGAGCTTTTGTAATTCACTCTTTACACACAAGCAAGGCTGGGCTGTGTCCTTACTTGATACGTGAAGGGCATTTCCAGAAGCCCTGCAGGGTTAGGTGTGCATCTCACCAGAGTCTGGGGAAATATTTGGCCATTTCTTTTCTTTTCCTCCCAAACATCCTCCTTTGGTCTGAAGATATCCAGATCTTAGTCTTCAGTCCAGTTGTGAAAAAACCTTTCCAATTTTTGTGTTCATAGTGTCAGGAAGAGGTTAAAAATATCTTCATGAGCTGCATCGGAGATCAAAATGAAAACTGGACAGTAGATGGTGAGTGAGTTTTTTCCCTTTCAAAATTTTCCATCATTGCATAAAATTGGTTATGCAAAAAGCATAAACTTTTTTTTAAAATTTATTTTTGGCTGTGTTGGGTCTTCGTTTCTGTGTGTGGGCTTTCTCTAGTTGTGGCGAGCGGGGGCCACCCTTCATCGCAGTGCGTGGGCCTCTCACTGTCGCGGCCTCTCTTGTTGTGGAGCACAGGCTCCAGACGCGCAGGCTCAGTAGTTGTGGCTCACGGGCCTAGTTGCTCCGTGGCATGTGGGATCCTCCCAGACCAGTCTCCCCGCATTGGCAGGCAGACTCTCGACCACTGCACCACCGGGGAAGCCCGTAAACTGTTTTTATTTAAAGAACGCCTTGAGAGTTCTCAAGGACAGTGGAAGGTCCCAGACGGAGGTGGAGCCTGGAGATATTTTCTCAGCCATGCATGGTCATTGGCTGCACCATTTCACCCTGTAGAACTTGCAGTGACTGTCACTTGGTTCTGAGGAATTCATCTCATCATGTCATAGATTTGACCTTGAACATCCTGAGCTGGGAGGCAGAATATATCAACCACTCTTGCTATTATTATGATTATTTTCCTATACATTTGGAGACCCATGTGGTCCAGGCTAAGAACAGTGTTACATTCATAATCCAACAAACAGGAGTACATGGTACAGCCCAGTCATAATCTGTAATAATACTGGGTAAACTTCTCTCTTCATACCCCCAGTACTCCCATGTGGTTTTTCTACCTCTCTCTCCCCACCTCCTTAATATGAAATTAGCATGGCCTCTCTGAACATGTAACAATACTTCCTTTTTACGAAGGTAATGAGCAAATTCATGGTTATGAGGCAAATAAAGGAGAAGAAACTTGGGAACAATCACACTTTAATACTTTTTCCCACAGCTCAATTATATATTGTAATTCATTATTTATATTATTAATTAAATTGTATAATAATAGCCAACATTTCTGTAGTGCTTTGCCATTTCCAAAGTGCTTTTATATCCATAACTCCTCTAGTGCTCACAACAAGGAAAGCGTGATAGGTATCACCGTCGTTTCACAGATGAGGAAACGGGAGAGGCTGAACAAATTTCCCCAAGTCACAGAGCCAGGAAAGAGAATCTGGATTCCAGTCCAGGTTCTGTGGCTCCGAGGGCCTCAATAACACAGCTGAGGATCTCCTTGTCCCCACACTGGACCTGGCTTCAGGTCCTCTGCTTCTTGGGGACCTGGGAGTTCTGTCAGTGGGTCTGCAGCGAGCCTGTCACCGGGCTGCAAGGCTGGGACTACGCTTGTTCGAGTCCAGGGTCCTTACACCTTACACTGT
The DNA here is from genome assembly GCF_949987515.2 of Delphinus delphis. Lineage (NCBI taxonomy): Eukaryota > Metazoa > Chordata > Mammalia > Artiodactyla > Delphinidae > Delphinus > Delphinus delphis. The sequence goes on from NC_082684.1 coordinate 15,295,696, forward strand.
TGGCCCCTCACTTGTCTCACCCTAGTGCGACCCCCGCTGGGCTTATCCAGGAAGAAGGAAAATAAACCCAGCCCCTGCACCCTCCTTCCACAACAAGCGCAATTTGCCTCTTACAGCAGAGGGAGAGGAGAGCAGTGCCTCATCCACCTTCACGGACAGGAGGCATCCGTTGGCCATCATGGGCTTCCGCAGCTTCAGGAAGCTGGGGAGGGGGAAGCAGGGATGGCTGACTTCACCGAACATATAATAGGTGTTTGTGGGGCCATTTAAAGTATTTAACAAGCTGTGGGAGCCCACTGGTGGCTGTGCTGCTTTGGTCTCTGTACTTTGCCGAAGGGGAATGTTTCCTGTTCCTAATCTCTCTGGTGCAAGAGACAGATGTCAGGCTTAGTGTTCAAAAAGTGAGTCAGACAGACTGGTTACCGCTAATGTTTTTAAAAGAAAATCACATTCCCCCTCTTTTTTGGCAAATGAGTGAAGGGTGACAAGATGACCCAGGCCACTGGGCCTCAACCACTCTCTCTGTTTCATGGTAGAGAAGGTAGAGAAATACCACCTTGGCCAGAGCAGGGTCCCCAGCATAGGGATGTCTTTGACCTTTAGGGTAAGAAGTGAGTTTCAAGCTTTTAATCCCAAGGGGTGAGGGCTGTGCCCCAGACCAGGTTACAGACCTACTATCTACAGATATACCTCACGTGAAGGTATGTTCGTACGAATGTGTTCAAAATAAGGTACCATATTGTACCAAATCAACCTCAGCCTGGGTTCTAGGCTGCTTCTGCCACGATTGAGTAGTCTGCAGCAAGTCTCTGGGCCTCTGTTATCTCGGTTAATAAAATGAGAGCCTTGGTTGGGAGTGGGGCTGGTCAATAGGCGTTGTCAGTAGCCTTGGAATTCTTTCAGCTGCACTGCTCCAGGCAGCCATGATTAGTCAGTTAGAGCTACGTGTGAATCGACAGCAGTGGTGTGCTGGTAAATGCCTAACAACTGGCTCTCTGTGGAAAAAAAGCCCTGGTTTGTCATGCTTGCCAATTTCTATGGTGTAAACACTCCACTGTGGCTGATTTCAAGTTTCCATGCAAAGTCACTGAACACACTGTTGGGAAGAGATGTACGTCATGATGTACATCCCCAGCACCCGCAGTTGATCTCCAAAGAGCTGTTTGTTTCCCATAGTCTATGATTCTGAATCAAACCTCTCGGAAAGTTGCATTTTGTAAAGTCACTGCTGTTTGAGTTCCCCCCAAAGCAGATAAGTGTCAGGACTTTGTTGGGAAAGTGAGAGTTCAGGGCACAGAAGTGAAGGCTTGTAGAATGGGGAGCAGGGAGGAGGAAAAGGCAAAGCAAGGATGCACCCAGCGGGAGGGCCGCCCCACCCATCGCACTGCCTGAAGAGTCATGTGAAGTACGTCTGGCTGGAGGAAGAAAAGAGGACGCCTGTATCCATTTCGCCTGCCCCCATAGGTCAAGGTTTGTGCCATGGGCATTAACTCTCTGCCTCCAGGCTGTGCTTTCAAGGGCTCCAAGTGCCAATGGAGAAGCCAGAGGGGAGGAGGTGGGAGGCACAGGCTTAATGAGAGGTTGTTAGGTGTCCCCTGTGTGAAGCTGGCTGGAGAAGAACCAGTCATCCCAGGGGTGGTGGGTATAAAAGATCAGTGAACATGAGGGATCTGAGGTAGTGTCTAAAGTGTCTGAGACACCCCCACGGGAGGAGATGCAGTGGCTCAGTTACTTCGTCTTGTCCCTGGTCCTCTGAGCCTCATGAAGATGCTTCCTCTTTATAGTGTGGATTCCAGTGCTGGCTCTGCTACTAACCACCTCTGTGACCTTGGGTGAATCACTTAATCTTGCTGCGCTTCAATTTTCTCATCTGTAAGTTTGACATAAAAATAACACCTAACTTAACAGACTGTTGGGAGGATTAAATGAGGTACCACCAGCAGAGTGCTTAACAGAGTTCCTGACATATAGTACGTACTCAATTAAAGTTAGCTCTTATTAGAGTGTTTCACAATTTTTTAGGAAATTTGCTGTAAGTACCTGTGACAGATTGTATTTCCCAAAAATGGCCACAGTAGTATGTCTGCTCCCCACCCCCATGCTTTTCACACCACGCCAGCCTGCCCACTGAGAGGTGGAGTCTATGTCCCTCCCCTTGAACCTGGGTGGGGACTTGTGACTATTCCGGTCAATGGGCTGTGGCAGGAATGATGCTGTATGATTTCTGGGCTAGGTCATAAAAATGTTACCAAACTCAGGTTCGGCTGTTTGCCCCTTGAAAGTCAGTACTCTAGAAGACAAGTGTTGGTTGGAAAGGAAAGGTTGCTTTATTCAGGAGACTGGCAACCTGGGGAGAAGGCAGACTTGTGCCCAAGAACCAACTCAGAAGATTCTGCTCCACCATGAAAGTTTTTAAAGGGAAAGAGGGGAAGTTAATCACAGTTAATCATTTGGGGAAGGGGGTCAGAGTCTTCCTTATCTTCCACTGTGTGCAGACTTTCTTCTGAGTGGTTGGAGGTGAGATAAAAAAGGGTGGTGTTCCACGATTCTTATGCTCAGCCTGAAGTTACCATCTTCCATGTGGGTGGGGGCCTTAGTTCCTGCAGAAGAACTCAAAGATAAATTGTTATATATATATTCCTTGAGGAGGAACCAGGACCCTGCCCCAAGGCTGCACTTTTGTTTCTTGACTGCTCCTCCTTTGTTTCTGCATTCCCTCCCTTTTCTGATTAGCAACTGTTTGAATCTGTTCTTTGAAACTCAGAGGGAAGGTCAGGGAGGCTGAATGAAGCCTATTTCCTACAAACAAGAAACAGGGGACACTAAAAGATTTACACCCAGGAGGGCTACAAGGGTTTACTCTATGTCAAAAAGAATACAACTTGGATCGTGCATTAATCTCTTTCTTGTTCTCTGCCTCTGTCTCTGTCTCTCTCTCCTCAGGATATTTGTCCTGGCAGGCCAGCTACCATGTTGCGAGGAAGTCCAAGCCACTTGGATAAGCCATAGGTAAGTGTTCTAGCCAATTGCCCGCGCTAAGGTCTCCACCAACAGCCAGCATCAACCTCCAGCCACGTGAGTAAACAACCCTTCAGACGATTCCTGCTACCATCTTTGGAGTTTTCCAGCTGAGGTGCCAGATATCACAAATTAGGAACAAGCTATCCCATTGTGCCCCGCCCAACTTTCAGACACCAACCCCCTCCACAAGAGATAATAAATATTATTGTTTTAAGCCATTCATTTCTGGAGTAGTTTCTCAGCAACAGATAGCTACTAACCCATCATACTTGCATATACAAGTCCGTTTTTAGCCTTTGATTTCCAAATTGAAGAGTCCTCGCTTGTGAAATCTGCCTTCAACCAGGTTAGTACCCCCTTGGAATTCTTGTATCATGTGTTTTGACTTGTGGGGCAAGACTAGTTCTAGCGTAGCCCTTGAGGACCATGGGAACACCCCCCATGTTTGTGGTAAGGCATGGAGTGGGGAGATCTTGGAAAGGAGAAAAAAAAGAAATGAAGGAGGAGGAGAAGAAAGGCATTAGAAAGAGATAAGGAGGAGGCAGGTAATGGAGGAGAGGATATACGGCTGAAGAGGCTGATGGTCCACACCAGGTGACCTCAACAAGATGGCCCAATCCTGTTGACTCACTTCCAGGGAGGCCCTGGATGACCCTTTCTCTGCAGGAATCTGATGAGTCACGCACACAACCAGATAGGGCGTGGGAGGGTGTCTGCCTTCCTACTTCATGGCAGGAGACACCAACTGGATATTGTCAAGTGTAACTTTGATTGAACCACCACTTCCTGTCAGGTTCTGTGCTAGACTCTGGGAATATGAGATACTCCAAGTCCCTGCCCTCAAAGAGTCAAAGACCACTTGAGAAACAGAATTTAAAACAGTTCAGTCACCCGGTATGTTTTCCAAGGGAGGCCTCAGCTAAAATTTGGGAAGAAGTTCTGAAATAGTTAAGTGTGTGAGTGGGGCAGTGGTTGGGTGCGGAAGCAGAGGACGAGAGGAGGAGGAAGCTGACTGCATGGATTTAATTAAAACAAAAACACCGCCATTGATTTTGAAAGCACTTGGCTGGTGTTCATTAACCATCTGGGACTGATTTGATGGTTGACTCTAGAGACTTTGGTAAATAAAATGAAAATAAATATTTCCAAATTGAGTGTACTTTGAGTCTGATGATTGGACTTCGGTTAGAATACTTTTGAAGAGGCTGAAACCAACTCAAACTGGCTTAAGTAATAAAGGGAATTTATTGGCAGATGTAACTGAGGAGTCCAGGTTTGGGTTCAGACACAGATAGATTTCAGGCTGAGACACATTCATTGCGACTCAGTTTCCTCCATCTCTAGACTCCGCCTTCCACCATATTGGTTTCACCTTCATGTTTCCCAAGAAGGTGCTAGCTTCTCCAAGCTCTCCCCTCATTGTGGCAAGGTGGCTGCATGGCTCCAGCCCCTCATCCTCTCAGAGCCACTCTCCTCTAGCCCAGCATGCCTTGCAGATGTCTCTGGTTAGGCCATGTGCCCAACTCTGAAACTTTCACTGCAGCTGTGGTAGGATATAGGCTCAGGCCTATATCATGTGCCTACCCATGGAGCTGGGGTAGTGGAAATGGGGAAACTTGACCCAACCACATGTACTAAGAGGGGAGGTTTGGATTGTCACATAAAAATTGGGGACTTTCATTAGAAAAAAAGGGGAATGAGTGCTGGGGAATAAAATTAAATGGCCCCACAATGGCCCAGAGACAATGAGACAATGGGACGTCTCAGGGGCAGTGGAAGGCAGCTCAGCACATGAGGGGAGTTAGGCCAACGTGGTTCTGAAGTCAAGGTCAAATTGGCCTCATTACTACAGCAGAGAGTCTTACTGGCCACCATATATATACGTGTGTGTGTGTGTGTGTGTGTGTGTGTGTGTGTGTGTATGTGTGTGTTTCCCCTCCCACTGCAGAGTGTGACAGCCATGGAGGTGTGCCATTCTTATCTTCTTTCAAGAAATAACTGCTCCAAACAGCGCAATTAGCTTTGGAGCTAAAACCGTGCTCTCTCAGGGGACCCCCCCCCCCCCCGCCCCTGCAGCTGATGAATGAGCATGGTGGTACTAGAGCTGGCCGTTTCTGCTCAGTGCAAGACTCCTCTAGCAGGCAATCTTTGCTCTGGATCTCCCTGTCAAGTTGGCTGACACTGATCTGCTTTGCAGTCTGAGGCTTGATCCCTGAATCACTCTGTGGAAGGCCTCCCACTGACCAGGAACACCACATTGGACTGTTCAGTCAGCCAAAAAAATGTATTTGGTGGTATCTTTCTGCACTGCAGGCATACTTTCTTATAATTCCTACTCTGGTAAATGCAGATCTTAGAAATGAAAATATTAGAAGTGTTTTTTTGTTTGTTTGATTGTTTTTTAAGAGCTTGGCTGTTGCCTTGGTTTGGACCACTCTAATAGAATACCATAGACTGGGTGAACAAAAATTTATTTCTCACAGTTCTGCAGGCTGGAAGTCCAAGATCAAGGTGCCAGCAGGTTCTATGTCTGGCTCGTTTCCTAGTTCATAGGTGGCTGTCTTCTCGCTGGGTCCTTACGTGGGAAAGGGGGCAAAGGAGGTCTCTGGGTTTTTTTTTTATAAGGGCTCAAATCCCATTCATGAGGGCTCGACACTTGTGACCTAAACCCCTCCCACAAGCCTCACCTCTGAATATCATCACACTGGGGATTGGGCTTCAACGTACGAATTTGCGAGGGGATACAAATATTCGGTCTATGGCAGCTGTCTTTAAATGTTTGTCCTTAACAAAAGCACAAAACAGCTCTTAAAACCCAGCCGTGGTTCAGTGTTTCAAATAACATCTTTATAGAAATATGACACGTTATAGAAAGGTGCACAAAACGTAAATTCCTCGAGATCAATGGATTATTACAAAGCAAGACACACTTGTACTCACCATCCAGGTCAAGGGAAAAATCATTTTCTCACCCTAGATGTCTCCGGCCTGCCCCACCACACAGCCCCTCTCAAGATTCTTACAAGTTTCACATTCTAAGTTTAACAGAGGAAGCAGATTCAACCAACCCCTTTAGTGAATGGAGTGGCAGACGGGAAAAAGTAGAGCGAAACTTCCTTTGGTTTTGTTTGTTGGCTTTAACCTTAAAAAGCAAGTTTTATCTTGATGTTTTCAAGACCCAGAACATTTTCCAGGCACTTGGATAAGGAAACAGGAAGTGGAGAGGCAGAGGTTAACTTTTACTCTATCCTTGTTCAGGAGTCTGATCTTGATAAGCAAAGAATATAATTAAAATGGATTACAGACTATTAACCACAAACAAGACCAAAATGATTGCAGTGTGTGCAAGCCAGTCATTAAAGCTTTAAAAGAGGAAAAAGTCACCATCACTTAAAATGTTTATTTGTCAAGGCTAGTGACAAATATTGACATGAGAGCTTTTTTCTTTTATTTTCTTCTTAGCCTCAGGCTCTCAGCAATTAGTGGTGCATATTCCAGAATCAATATGGCCTCAGGTCTGAAGCACTAAGATCCATACATTTTAAAATGAGTTGGTATAGTAGCAGACTGGCTCCATAAAACAGACTTGCTGGCAGCATATTTCAATTAGTGCTTATTAGAAGACAAACAAACAAGTCAGGAGCAGCATCTCCTTAAATTGGTTTTATCGCAAAGACACTTTTATGGTGACCTTCAGGGAGAGACTTTTTTCGTCCCCTTTTAATTTTTTTAATTTATTTTTTAACCATTTTTAAATTGAAGTATAGTTGATGGACAATATTATATGTTACAGGTGTACAATATAGTGATTCACAATTTTTAAAGGTTAGACTCCATTTATAGTTATTATAAAATATTGGCTGTATTCCCTGTGCTGTACAGTATATCCTTGTAGCTTATTTTATACCTAATAGTTTGTACCTCTTAATCACCTACCCCTATCTTTCCCCTCCCCACTTCCCTCTCCCCACTGGTAACCACCAGTTTGTTCTTCCTACCTGTGAGTCTCCTTCTTTTTTGTTATATTCATTAGTTGGCTGTATTTTTTAGATTCCATAATAAGTGATATCATACAGTATTTGTCTTTCTCTGTCTGACTTATTTCACTTAGCATGATGCCTTCCAAGTCCATCCATGATGGCAAAATTTTGTTCTTTTTTATGGTGGAGTAATATTCCACTGTATATATACCCCACAGCTTCTCAGTTTCCTCATCTGTAAAAAGAATAATAATCATATTTACCTTATAAGGTACTGTAAAGAGTAAATGAGATAATGTATGCAAGGTTCTGGCATGCAGTTCAAGCTCATGATGCGTGAGCTGCTGCATTAGTCAGGATAGGCTGCAAGTTAGTCCCCACATCCCGGCGGTTTTACTCAATGAACTTCATTTCTCACTCAAGCTATGTCCCTACACGGGTCAATGAGGGGAGGGGAGGGAGAGGGCTGTGCTGCACATTAGCCACTCAGGGACCCACACTCCGTAGATACACTAAGTGGAATATCCAACAGTAGCAGAAGAGAAACAGTAGAAACCGACCCCAAAGTGACACGTGTGATTTCTAACATGTCTCGTTGTTCAGAATTTGTCAATTGAGCGTCAAAGAGCCTGGGAAGTATTAAGGACAGGCAGAATGTTTAGTGAGTCTCTGCCATTAGGTTATATTATTATCATTAATGTTGTAGGTTCCATAAGAGTTTTACCGTATGAAATTGGAAGAACACATTTTGATCAGTGATATGGCTGAATCCCTGGAGAATTCAACCATTCAACAGCTGTTCGTTGAATACCTATGATGAGGAGATACCGTTTAAGGCGTGGGATAAACTTGACCAAATAAGGACCCTCGTCCCATGGACGTTAAAATACAAAAATGATGTAACCATATACCAAACCAGCCAATATCTGAGAGCATTGGGTCTTGGCGATGGGGGCCAGTGGTTGGGTGGGTGGTGGGGAGTCGTGTTTGTGCTGAAACCTGAGTGACAAGAAGGAGGCAGCCAGAGGGGGATCCAGAGGATGAACTTTCCAGACAGAGGGAAACCAGTAAGTTTCAAGAGCTGTAAACAAGGACAGTGTGGCTGGAGGACAGAGAGACAGGGAGAGGTGACAGGAGGGGAGGTGACAGAAGGCGGCAGGAGCCAGCTTATGTTCAACATCACAGACCCTGGGAAGTGGTTGTGAATTCAGCTGAGGGGATGTGGGAAGCTGTGGGAGGCCAGAATGGAAGGAGGGTACGAATGGGAGCAGGTGGACCAATCAGGAGGCTCGTGAGGCCACGCAGGGGAGAGAGGGTGGCGGCAATAGAGAGAAGCGGTCAGATTTAGGGTACGTTTTGGAGGCAGAGTCAGCTTCATAAGCACCCTCCCCCATCACCCACTGCCTGATCAGCCATGCTAAGGATCCAGTGAAACATTCCATCCTTGGATGGATCATGGAAACAGACGATACCTCTAAACCCTTTACCTCTCAGAGACCTCCCACGGGTCCCTAGATAAAAATTATAACAAGGTCTTTGCAGATCTCACCACAGTGAAAAACAAATCAGATCAATGCTTGTTGAATGAATAAAGACGCCTCTCATTCTCTCAGGTTTATAGCCGAAAATCCTCCAGTTCCCTTGATGGCACTGCCAGGAGATTTAGCAGTTAGGGCTACGTGTGGATTGGAGTCTTCTCGGGACTTGAGTGCTTCTTGAAGGTTTCCATCCTGTCCAGCCGAGTACGGGTTTTATCAGAGGCGGAGATCAGCGTCCCAGGCAGGGCCCTGACCCTGGAGGCCAGGAGACAGCGGTCTCCCCTCTTACCTGCCATGGGGCTTGGACAGTGCACCTGTCTTCCGTGGGACAGCTCAAGCCACAGATACTTACAAGCAGCAGGCACAGGGCCTATGGAGATGCATAAAACAAAAGTTCTTCACCTCAAGTAGTCTCTGAGGAATTAGTATAAGTGACCCTTCACATTCCTTCTAATTCTAACCCCTATGATTTCCCAAATATAGTGAAACCCCCTTTACCTGGCTTCATAAGAGGTGATGGGTGGAGCCTGGAATGCCTTGCCTACCTGTTTACAGATGTGGATGCTGGCTCTCACACCAGCAATTTGCCCATCCGAGCAGTAAAATACTTGTGGGACCCATGGGTCTGTGAGTTTGAACCCATGCAGGGTTATAAATAAGTTCCTCTCTCCAGGGCTGTCATGAGAATTAATGAGGTTTAATTCTACAAGGTCTTGCCAAGCAGGGGTCAGGCAATCAGGAGTTTCTATGAATGAAGGAACAGATTGTGTTGATCAGGAGTGATCTCCTTGCACCATCAGGACAGGGGGAAGCAGCCTGGTTCTGCCACGAACCAAGAATGCTGAGCTGGTGGTGGCCGAAGCCCAGAGTCACGGGATATGCAGAGGGAGTGTGCTGACCAGGGCTACCTAGGGCTGCTAGTCAGGCCAAGGCCAGGCCCAGAAGGTGGGCTCCGATCCTGGGAGAAGTGAACTGCATTCCAGACCTCTGGAGGGGGTTCTGGTGCAGACCAGCAAGGAAAGTACACTCGGGAGATGGGGGGCAGATCAGGCTCAAAGCAGGGTTTGAAGTGCATCGGAAGGAGAGATCGGTACCATGTGTAAAATGGGGACCATACAACAGTCATCCTAGGGTTCTCATGAGGATTAAACGAATGTTGGCTGCCTCTGGCTACAAACAGCAGAATTTGACTTTATTCATTCAACCAGCATTGGCCTGATTTGCTCTTCACTGTGGGGTGAGATTTGCAAAGACCTTATCACAACTTTTGTCTGAGGACCTACGGGAGGTCTCCGAGAGTAGGAAGGTAAACCCCCTAAAGAGGGATCGTCTGTTTCCATGGCCCACGCAAAGATGCAGAGTATCAATGCATCCTTAGCTTGGAAGATCCAAGCGCTGGGTGTTGAGAGGGACCTTAGTGAAACCAACTCCATTATCACCCTGCTCTGCCTCTAAAATGTACCCCACACCTGACCACTTCCCAAGACAAGTGATTAATCAAGCAGGAGCAGCTATAACCCAGCGCCAAGACGTTCCTGCCTCTGCTCTGGCTGCAGGGAATCTCTGGGAACTGCCGGAGCCACAGGGGTCGACAGCAGTTTCTGGAGAGGAAATCCGCACAGCAAAATCCCTCAGCCCAAACTGTAAGCCAGGCAGTTGGGAGAGGGATGTGACAGGAAAAAGATCCAGGTATGGAATTTTAAAAAAATTTTTTATTGGGGTAGAGTTGCTTTACAATGTTGTGTTAGTTTCAGGTGTACATATACGGAATTTTAATTTCATTCCTCCATTGATGAGTCACCTAAACTGAGGGGGATTAAAGGGGCTGAATTCTGTCTGTAGGCAGCGCTCTGTTTCAGGCACTGGTTCCCCAGTTGCTTGAATTTGAATACCATCACCAGGGCATTTGCCACAGTCCACACCAGTCCCTTACTTCATTGGTCTACCGCAGCTTAAGCTACTGGCCTGTATCCTGAAGTCACTTGGTATGTGACCCTTACCTCATTGGTGGGAGATTGGAGCCAGCTTATACTGACAGATGAGAGCTGATTGCTGTATTTTCAGAAATTTTCCAGACAGTAGACATCCTATTGGTAGCTTGAAAAGAGCCATGGAGGGAATGGTTATACCACAGAAATTGGCAAATGCTACAAATCAGGGCTTTTTCCCCCCTGGGGCAGAAGGCACCCTACCACCTTAAATACTACCCCAAAAACCCCCAACAAAAAAAAACTGAGCACAGGGTTAGGGAGGAAGAAGAAAAAGGAGAGATGCAAAAGTAGACCTGTTTCTTGCATTCAAAGAAATGTTGAATTTAAGTAATTGCAAACTACCTTTGCTTAAAACTGTCCTATAATGCTCTGTACTGAACAACGGAACTCAGCTCTGGTGGCAGCACATTGTAATCACATGCGAGCTTTGAAAAAGCCCTCATGTCTGGGATCTCCTCTCTATAGCTTCTGCTTTAATGGTACTGGCCGGTGGCCTGGCCACCAGAACTTTTGATCAAAAGTTCATCTCCCTAGATGATTCTGCAGTGCACCTGGAGTTAGGAACACATGCCTGACATCTTTATAGCATCAGTTCACAAAGTGTTCTCACAGATCTTCTGCCTTTGTATAATCAGGAAAGACACACTGCTCTAATAAACAGCCCCAATTCTTGGTGATGAACACAATAAGTGTGGCATGTGGTGAGAAAAAGCACAGATTTGGTGCCAGATAACCTTCTGAGCTTATGGTTTCCTCATCTGTAAAATGGGCGTATTATGACAGTCACCATAGGGTTTTCATGAAGATTAAAGGAAGGTAGGATGCTATAAACCATAGAATACCCGAGTAAAAACGGCTTATTATTTAACATGGCTAGACATTCAGGGGTAGGGCAGTTCCAGCATTGGTTCATCAGTTCCACAATATCATCAAAAGCTCAGGCTCTTTCCACATTTCTGCTCTGACATCCCTGGGGTCTTTTGACTTTGTGTTCAGTCTTGCTTCCTCATGCTTACAAGATGGCTGCCACAGTTCCAGGTATCACATGTAGACATGGTACTGTCTGGAGAAAGAACCACTTCCTTCCATTGTCACATTTTACTGGGGAGGGAACACTCTTCTTAGAAGCCCCCAGTAGTCTTCTCCTTGGGTATCATTGGCCAAGGTGGGAGTCACATGTTTTAGCTGCAGGAGAGCCTGAGGAAGCAGGTTTCTGGCACTGTCAGCCTTTGCAATGGCAGGTGGCTGTGCAGCCAAGAAGAAGGAGATGGGTAAGTGTTGTTGATGAGGCCACAGAGAAGTCTTTTAAGGGACCCTGCACTGTGCTTGCCACACACAGAGCTCAGTACATGTTTGTTGCTTTCGCCTTTTATCCTCTTATCCCACCCTTACCAACCATCACTTCATCCCTTTACCTTCAATAATTCTAATTTCCTTCCTAGAACTAGCCTCTCTCCCAAGACCAAAGGTATAGCATGTCTGATCAGCCACTGATCACCCACAAGTGCATGGCTCTCTTTAGACCCAGGGAGGCCATTACACTTGGCTATAAATATCACCAGGTGTTTGGCTTCCTTTCTCCCCTTGGGTGAAGCTAAGAACTAGGGAATAATGCCAGGTAGCTTCACCTCAATAAAAAATAGTCACACCTCACTGGTCTTCCAGCATTCAAGCTATAGGACATCTTAGTAATGCAGATCCCCAGGGCAAGCTTCCCATCTGGAGAATTCCCACCTGCCAAGGTGACTATGCGCTCATTATTAAAACCCCACAGAGCAGTAATGAACCATTCTCCAGGGAGGTCACACCCTCTAATTAATAACATATATGTCAAATCCCATTAGGGGCAACTCCAAGACACCTTTCAGAATCTTTTGTTTCAAGGAAATCAGTTCCCTTGGAATATAGGCGGAAACAAGCCAGCTTCAGGCTGAGAATTAAAATGTTATGCTGCGTGTACTATGACACAAAACTTTTGAAAGTTGTAAACTAATATAGTCACATTATAGAAAATGTGGGACATAAGAGAAAAGACAAATCAAAGCACCAATAATTCTACCACACAAATAAAATCAGTGTTGCCATTTTGGTATAATTCCTTCTCAACATTTTTCCTTTGCTCAAATGTTTTTACATAGTTATAATCACAGTGTGTGTGCTCTTTTTATTGTACTGTTTCAACTTATCATTAAGAAGCATTTACTGTGTGTGTACTATGACACTAGCCTCAGGGGTAGATGGCGGGAGTTCAGTGGAGTAGAAGACAGGCAATAAAAAACAGACAGTGCAATATGATAAGTGAATGGAAGTGGATGGCAGGGGTCATGGAAACGTGTTAGAGGAACTTCCAATCTGGATTTATTCAAGAATGGCTTCCTGGAGAAGGTAATCTATAATCTGAGACCCAAAGATGCATAAGAATGAGCTTAATGAAGAGGAAATGGGAGGAGTGGTCTCTGCAGAAGGAAGTATTTTTCACGGCATGGGAAAGACCCAAGCTGAGCAAGTACATGGTGTTTGGAGGACATGATATGAGAGTAATTCTGGATGGTGGGAGCTTGGACTCTGTTATGCACTGAGTTGTGTTCCCCCCAAATTCATATGTTGAAGCCCTAACCCCCAATGTGAGTATATTTGGAGACAGGGCCTTAAAAACATAATGAAGATTAAATGTGTGTGTGGGGGAGATGAATTGGGAGGTTGGGATTGACATATATACAGTACTATGTATGAAATAGATAACTAATGAGAACCTACAGTAGAGCACAGGGAACTCAGTGCTCTATGGTGACCTAAATGGGAAGGAAATCTAAAAAAGACGGGATATGTGTATACATAAAGCTGCTTCACTTTGCTGTATAGTGGAAACTAACACAACGTTGTAAAGCAACTGTACTCCAATAAAACATTTTTTAAAAAAAGATTAAATGTGGTCATAAGAGTGGTGCCCTAATCCAATAAATCTGAAAGAAAGAAAAAAGAGATAGAGATTTATTACAAGGAATTAAGTCACATGAATGTGGAGGCTGATAACTCCAAAATCAGCAGAGCTGATGTCCCAGTTAAAGTTCAAAGGCTAGAAGCTACTGTAGAACCAGGAGAAGCCAGTGCCTCATTTGGAAGGCTGCCGGGAAGGAGAAGTCTCGCTTACTCTGGAGGAGGTCAGTCTTTTGTTCTATTCAAGCCTTCAACTGGTTGGATGAAACCCACCCACATTATGGAGGGTAGTCTTCTTTACTGAGTCCACTGATCTAAAGGTTAATGTCATCCAAAAAAGTTCTCACAGAATCATCCAGAATAATGTTTGACTAACTACATGGGCAGCTCCTGGCCCAGTCAAGTTGACACACACAAGTAGCTATTATAGACTCCAAGTTGAGGAAAGACACGGGGAGAGGCTAGGGAGTTTGTCAGGGACCAGAGATAATAGGCCTGTTAGCCAAAATAAGGAGTTGGTACTTGATTCTGAGGTCAAAGGAAAGTTATTGAATGGTTTTAATCAGCAAATGTCATGTTCAGCATGTTCATTTTAAGAAAAAGCATTGAGGCTGCAGTGTGGGAAACACATTCAGGACTGCCCTCTCTGTACAGTTGGGCAGGTTGGGTAGTACACAACTCTAGTGTAGGCAGTGTTTCCATCCCGGTCTATGGGAATAGCACCTCTTGGAGTTGTGCAGGGTACAATCTGAGACATTGTATACAGTGGTTCTGAACACATTAGAAGGGGCAGAACTGGAAACAAGGAAACCAGTTAGGAGGGCATGGCAGTACCATGGGTCCAAAGAGTTTTCAAACCTTGTACATAGTCATGATTTGGTGGCTTTCTCCTTAGTGATAAGCCATGATTTGCTTAACCATTTTCCTAATGTTGTTTATGAGCAGAGTTTTGCCATAGTGATGTTAGATCTAAACAAGTTTCCTCTGTATCCTCCCACGTGACCATATAACGGTACTATCTCGCTGCAACACTTTTTTTTTTTTTTTTTTTTTTGCGGTACGGGGGCCTCTCACTGTTGCGGCCTCTCCCGTTGCTGGAGCACAGGCTCCGGACGCGCAGGCTCAGCGGCCATGGCTCATGGGCCCAGCCGCTCCGCGGCATGTGGGATCTTCCCGGACCGGGGCACGAACCCGCGTCCCCTGCATCGGCAGGCGGACTCTCAACCACTGCGCCACCAGGGAAGCCCTCACTGCGACACTTTTGAGAGCAGAGGGGTTATAAGTGATTACACTGAGAGAACAGGCATCATCTGTGGCTGTCCTAGGCGCAGCAGAATGAATGCCCACTTCCCTCTCCCTTCCCTCTCTGGATGTCAAGCCTTTTCTCCAGGGAGTTTCATTTCTGGGAGAATCAGGAGCTAAATGCACAAAATGTGCTTGCCTAGTGTCAAAAAACTTCAGTCTTTTTCTGTAGATTGAAACAGTATAATTTTTGTGTTTCAGCAAAGTAAATTGTACTGTCTACGTTTATTTATATTCCCTTCACATCTTCAGTAGCAAGAGATAGCTGAGAACATTTCATTCTCCTCCCACTAAGTTGCTATGATTTCACAAGGGTTTTTTATTTTTTGTTTTTGTTTTTATCTTGGGGAGAACAGTCTCTCCTGAAGCTTTGAAGCAAGACTTCCAGGCCTAAGAGAGCAGAGGGGAAAGAATAATGACAATTTCTCTCTTGTGTTTGGAGGAAAATAGGAGGAAGGAGGAAGAAGTCGAATTATCAAAATTATGTGACTTCCACAGTTAATTTTTTTTTAACTGGGGAGACGCAATGGTCCTCCTTCTAACATTAGGAGACTTGCTGTCTGCCTACACCGTTGCCTATGACTCCAATGGAGTTATCCAGAAAAAGATTCAGTTGTGTGGCCATTCTCATATCAATGAAAGATGCCAGGGTTCCTTTTTTAGGCTTGAATGGACCACTCAAAGAAGCTCCAACTTGGAATAGAGGGAAGCTACCCCTAAAAGAATGTGGCAGAGGCTGCTAGAACTCACCAACTTTCATGTTCTAAACTTCTTTCTGGAGAGCTGTGCTGTGTTTCCCATTCTCACTTGGACTTAGGTCTGGCCCTGTAACTGAATTCTGGCCAGCGGTATGTGAGCTGGAATGATTACCACCACTTTCATGCATGATCCGTATAAACACTGTACATGCAATCCTTGCTCTCTTTCTCCATCTTCATGATAGAGAGGACTCTGAGATCCTAGAGTTGGATGGAGCCCCAAGACGGAAGGAACCTGGTTCCCTGAATGACCGCCTGAAGCAGGGCACCCCTACCTGAGCCACACTAGAGCTATATGTTAGCGAGACATAAACTTACATTATATTATGTTGAGCAACTGAGCTATGGGGAGTTGTTTGTTACAGAGAGGGCTGCCTAGAGGGACAGATACACAGGTCCCTCCATTCTGTTAACTCTGCCAGAGAGATCTGAGAAGAACAAAGAGATTTACATGAATGAATATTTATTGAAGATGTCACCATGCACTCAATTTGCTACCTATCAGGAACGAGTGGGTTAGCAGAGAAGACTCCAACCACAATTGCTTTCAGCCCCATCTGCTTCCTTAAGGGAGTGGTGGGATCTTCCCCCCAGACTAGAAGCGTCTTTATTCAGCAAAACTCTTGGTGAGCCATTTCGTGATGAAAAGACAGCCCTCAGCATCAACCCCAAATACATGGAAGAAACAGAACTAACAAGACTCTTCATAATAAAAAACAAACTGGGGGTTTGGGGAGAGAGCTCAGGTAGAGTGGGTTGGGAGAGAAACAGAGCTGAACAAGACGGCAGGGACCGGACAAGAAAGGACCTGGGAGTGGGGACGAAGGCCTTTTAGGACAGTGTTCTAATGGACCACTTTTAAGGCATCTGCCGTGTCTGCTACAGTAGAAGCCCCTGTGCTGGTCCCCAAATGATCAGTAAAGCAGCTGTTCGCCCAGCCCAGAGTTCATGTGTCCTTGGAAGGGATAGAGGTGGGCCTTCAGCCAAGTGAGCAGAAGCCCACAGTGAGATGCCAGTGTCAGAGAGAGGTGGTGGAGACACTGACCCAGCTCAGGAGTGGACATGAGGCAAACCCCTTCCTCTGAATATACCAGAGAAAGAGTGACTCTTGAGATGGGTGGCGACCTTGAGGTTCCATAAAGAAGGTAAAATAGGTTATAAAGAAGGATCAAGTTACTTACCGCCTAGGTAGGAAGCCCCTTCTCCCTGCAGAATTATTCTAAATAGAAGCGAATGCCAGCCTACCGGCTTGGGTGGTACGGAGGGAGGGCACGTTGGTTAGTGGAAGGGACTCCCCAAGGCAGAGGTCACTGCTGGCCAGGGTTCAGGAAGCTCCGTGAGGCTGGGAACCACGTGTGCGTGCACTGTATGCTTGAGGGCAGTTAACGGCCTTCTGGGTGGGATCCTGAGATCAGGTTGTCTGCTGGTCGTGTCATGAGAAGGTGGAGGGCAGCATCTTGATTGAAATTAAATCAGGCCTTTCAGTGCCTGTCCCTCCACGCAGGCTGGTCGTGACCTGGGCCAAGGTGTTACTGCAGTTCCGGCAGCGAGCTGGTGCCCAGTCACCCAGCCCCTCTCTGACTCACCGGCTGCAGTGCCCTCCAGGTGACTCCTTAGCGCTCTCCCCAGGCGTCCGCAGCTCTCTCCCTTTGCACTTCACCAGCTCCATAGGAAAATTCCTATGACCATCAGTTGAAGGAGGTCACAACTAATAAAGACAAAGAATGACTAAATTCAGTACTTTTCCTGCCCCATTTGGGACACCCTAGGTGCCCACAACTTCCTGGATGAGCTACCAGCTCAGCAAACGCCCACAGAGGCCCCGCACAGAAACTGGCACTCAGCGTGGGCTCCACAAGCTGTACTTCCTCACCTTCTCTCTTTTCTTCTTCCTCCCGCCACTGCTGTTACAATCCCTGTTACCATTATTAATCAATATCAGAGACCCAACTCCTCCTAGGAAGAGGCCAGCCTCCTCGCAGCTATGAATGTCCTGGTTAGTTCTACTGCCCTCCTGCCCTCCTGTCGGTAGATCTTGGCCCTGAGGAAAGCCAGGTGCCCTTAGAATGGCTGTGATGCCCAAGGGAAGCCTAGTGCCGCAACAAGTCTCAGACAGGCTGGGAACAGAGCTCTGAAGGAAATGACCTTTGCAGTTCATAGTGAAATGAAGACAGCTAAAGGTCTCTGCTTAAACACAGAGCAACCCTTGTAATCAAGAATCCGTTTTGTTTGCTGGCATCTCATCGCTCGTTCCATAACTTCTCCCTCATTCATCTCGTGTCGGTGTTCCCCGCTGAGGGAGGCCACGGGGCCATCTGCCCAGGCCCAGAGAGATAGCAGCTGCTGCTTTAAAACGTGGTTTAACTTTGCTGGCTGTCCAGCAAAGCCTGAGCTTAGCCTTGGTGGAGTCTCACGGCCCAGGGTCTTCTCTTCAGGATCTCATTTTCAGAAAATTCAAGTTACTTAAACTCTCTGAGCCTCGCTTTCCTAATCTGTAAATGGGGTTAGCAGTTCCGATCTGGTAAGTTTGTCATAAGGGTTAATTGAGATTAGATATGGGCCAAGTGCGTGGCCCAGTGCCTGGTACCACCTGGGATAGGCGAATGCCTAGCTGAAGTAGAAGTCATAACGATGGTGGTGATAGTTAACCCAGAGTTTATTAAACTCAGGCAGAACTGAGTCCACGTCGCCCACAAGATGCTGGACCAACTGACAAACTGGAGGGCTGAAGATAAGGAATATGTCGACCAGATAGTCTAGAATGTTGAAATCCTGCAGCATCTTTTCCACTGCAGGGAGCCCTGAGAGTATGCACAGAAGCACGGTAGATGTGCAAATCCATGCAGAGTATCAGTTGACCTTTATGGGGAATGATGATGAGCCATTTTATACCCCAAAGTCACTATCTCCATTGCAGGGATAAAGATGTGGGTGCCGACCAGCCAGTGCTGGACAACTGACAAAGCTCCTTTCCTCAGTGTGCTCTGTTCTGGACCTTGTGGGGACCCTGCCCTTCCATGAGAGCATCCTTCAGCCTGCCCAGCTACCATCTAGCTGTTGAGTGGCAGCCTGCTCCAGTGACATGTAGGTCCTGAGCATGCTCCCAGGCCCCCCACTTGGACTGGTTGTTAACAGACTTCCTGGACAGTACATTCACAGATTGTGCCTCGAGTTGGGGAATCTTTTGCAGGTGGCTGTCATTCTGTCTTTTTTTTTTTTTTTTTTTTGCGGTACGCGGGCCTCTCACTGTTGTGGCCTCTCCTGTTGCGGAGCACAGGCTCCGGACACGCAGGCTCAGCGGCCATGGCTCCCGGGCCCAGCTGCTCCGCGGCATGTGGGATCTTCCCGGACCGAGGCACGAACCTGTGTCCCCTGCATCGGCAGGCGGACTCTCAACCACTGTGCCACCAGGGAAGCCCTGTCATTCTGTCTTTGATGTTGGCTTTTAGAACTTTCATTCTCATAGAGTAACCATTTTTTTCCCCCTATGAGCCCAAATTCTATGGGTTTCAGGCTCTAGGACTCTGTATACTGAATACAAGACCCCGTGTAATTATTCTCATTCTTTTGATATAGAGGTGGTTTTTTTGCCCCAGGAGGAAGGTGAAGAGAGGGGCTAGATGCTAAGGAGTTGCACCTTTGACCCTCTTCTCTTTTTATGCCATATACTGTCCATTTTAAGCACTTTCTGGATTTTGTCTGCCATCTTTGACTCCAAAATCTCTATCTCTACTCTCAAACTCTGGTGGTATGCTATAGCTGTCTTGAATGTACTCACAAGGATTGATCATTAAATATTTAAGTAATTTGCAAGCTTTTAAGCCATTGATAACTTGAAATCAACCATGGTAGACATATTTACACCATGGAAATTGGCAAATTCCAAAAATCAGGCTGTTTGTTTGTTTGTTTCAGAGAGCAGGTTTACTGGAAGACCACTAGGTGATCTTCCTCCTAAATTCCAGGATAGCCAGTTGCTTAGTGGACATCTGCACGTAGATGACCCATGAACACCTCAAACTCAACAGCCTCCAAACTGAACTCAATTTTTTCCCCACCAACCTTGTCATCCTCTTATATTTTCTGTTTTCATCAATGGCACCAACAGAGAACAATTCAGGGAATTCAGAATACAAAGGGGATGAATCATGAGTTTAGGCAGAGGGATGACTTCAGAGACGGGGTGAATACCTCCCTTCTCTGTATCCTGAGGTAGGAATGGCAGCAGGGATGGGTGGTGAGTCCCTAAGTAAATGCTCTGATGTTTGAGGGCAGAAGTTCCCTTTCTCAGCTGTAAAGGTAGAGGTTTCATCTCTAAGGGGAAGGGGTGAATAATGCTTTGGCGACCACTCAAATAGGGGCACAGAGTATCTGCAAAGGATTCATTCATTCTTGCAGTAGACATCTAGCTGAATCTATAATGTGATTATTTTCACTTTTTTCCTTTGTCTTAAGATCCACGTTGCTGAATATTTTAGTCCAACCTAGTCATGCCAGGAGAAGACAGGCAGAGGTTTAAGAAACAGTTTAATGTTGTTTACAAATATCCCTGAGATACAAACATTCTGAGAAGCAGAGAACATGGTGGGGGCAGCACTTAGGAGGTGCCTCTGGACCAGGTGGTGTGGCCAGTCTTCCAGTACTCTGCTTGCTTGCTTTCAAGAGCTTGCTCATCTTTCTGTCTTCCATTGTTCCACTCTCCACACTTATATGCAAAACAGACTTTGTTAATCAACTTCAGTACTTTTCTCACTGAGCCTGCAACACCCTAGAGTCCTTTCCAGCAGCCACTGAAATGATCCAAGTGGGCACACAAGACAAAAACCATTTGCCATTGCCGCCATAATTCAAAAGGAACACGTAATGAAAGGAGGGGGCTCCAGGGCTCACACATAGTATGTTTGCCACTCATTCTGAAACGTCAAAATGATTTGTCTATACTTTAAAAAATTGCCCTGTGTTTACTGTACACACAGAAGCACAGTTTTCTGGAAAAATGATAGCCGACTCCTGCGGGCTTCCTGGCTGCTCTCCCAATTCTTCAGCCTCTTGGCACCTGGATCTCCCTCTTCGTTTCCATGCCATCATCCTGAATGACACTAACCACACAATACCCTGGCGTCCCAGTTGGCCTCAACCCTAATAACCTCCACTTCCCTCCACTTAAGCCACTCTCCCCCTCCCCCAGCCCTTGGTATTCCTTGAACTGCTTTCAAAGTCTAAAACTTTAGAATCCCACACTCTGAACACAGTCTCTTGTCTTTCCCCTTGTCAGAACCCTCTCTCAAAAATGTGCACTCCTCGACCTCCAAGAGACCCCTAGTTGCTCGATGACTCCATTTCCTCACACCCATCCCTATCGCCGCCCGCTTCTCCCTCTAGCCTAGAATTTTAGCCTGTACACTATGAATCCCGCTAGACATACACTAGCATACCCCTGGGCATGGTACCTGCACACTGTACAGTCTGTTATGGGGTCTCAGTGCCGCACTGACCTAGAATTCTATTTCCAGCTGGGATTCTATGGAATTCTACTCTAGTCCTTGCTGTCAACCCCCCACATCTAGATTATGACCTGCCCTCTGTCGAAGCTGCAGTGACAGAGACAGACACCTCCACCTGGCACCATGCCAGCCAAGTGGGATGTTAGGGCGACTCCTATGTTAGTCGTCCTTCCTTCTCCCTTACTGGCTGTGGCCACGCTTTCACCACTCTCCTCACATCTCCTATCCATCCCTAGTCTCTCCTCCTAGCCAACTCAGGGAGAAAATCTGAGGCTATTAATCATGAAATACCTAAATTTCCTCCTCTCCGCCTGTCGTCCCCTCAAATCCATTTTCCAGGGCATATAGCTGCTCAGCTAGAGACTGCGTTTCCCAGCCTCTCTGCAGGTAGGTGTGGCCCTGTGTCTAAGTTCTTTTTAACAGGAGGTGAGCAAACGTGGTGTGTGCAAGTCATTTTCTTAAAGATCTCATCGTAGACTGGCTCATCCCTTTTCTTCCCGTGGGCTGGGAAAGACCTTGGAAGCTAATGTTGAGGACGGCAGCACAGCCTTGCTGGCCTGCGTCTCTGGGTGACTTCGTGGTGCGGAGTCTGCCTACTCTTCCTGGACTGTCACACGAGAGAAAAATAAAGTTCTATCTTGTTTGAGCCGCTAAATTCTGGAGTCTCTTTGTTATGGCAGCTTAGCCTTTGCCTGGATAACCTACTCACCTACACATTTTTTTTTTTTCTTGGTACACGGGCCTCTCACTGTTGTGGCCTCTCCCGTTGCGGAGCATGGCTCCGGACACGCAGGCTCAGCGGCCATGGCTCACGGGCCCAGCCGCTCCGCAGCATGTGGGATCTTCCCGGACCGGGGCACGAACCCGCGTCCCCTGCACCGGCAGGCGGACTCTCAACCACTGCGCCACCAGGGAAGCCCAACACATTTATCTTTATCGGTACCCTTTATTGCCTCATCCTCACCAGCCTCAGAGGTTGAGATGTACCTCTGTTTGCGAAGGTGAATTCCCCTGCCCCCCAGTACTCCCCTTCATTTATTCATGACTTCGCTCCAGCAAGTGTGCTCTCTCTCTTCTAAATCTCTACATGACCTCTTTCTACTGGCTGGGGTCCCTGCCCTGTAAATGCTGTCCCCTTACATCCTTCACACCCTTAAAGAGAACCTCTGTGACCCTTCTGTCCCTCCTAGCCACAGCCCTTTCTCTCTCCACTGTTTCTCTGCCAAGATTCTTACAGAAGCAGCTAATGCTCGTTGTCTCCATTTCTTCAATTCCCATTTCCTCCACAGCCCCCTGGAATCTGGCTCTCACTGTCACCATTCTGCGGGAGCTGCTTTCGCTAGAGCTGTTCACTGCCTCCGTGGTTCCAATCCCCAAAGGGGCGTTTCCCATCAGTTCCTGCTCAGCTCTAAGTTAGACCAGGAACAAGAGAGCATTGGAATGGTCCGCCTCTCTAGCTTATGTTCCGGCTCCTTCCTCAGCTCTTTTCCAGTATCCACTCCTTAAACATGGGTGTCTGCTCTCCAGGGTTCCATTCCTGTCCTTCCCCTCCACGTGTTTGACTTGGACAAGCCAGTGGCCCCCTTGTAGTCTTGACCACCAGGGTGACAGGTCAAATCATACCTTCGCTCTGATCTTTCTCCTGAATCTGACTCATGTGTCCACTGCTGGCTTCACATCTTAGATATCCTACAGGCACCTCCCACTCAGCCTGTCCACACCCGAGCTTACCTGTCGCCTTTCCCAAACTGCCTTGTCTTCCTCTGCTTCTTCTCTCTGTTGGCCAATGGCAACACCACTTCCCCAAACACCCAGACTGGAATTGGACTTAGGAACTGTCATGGACCCCCCTCATCTCCCACAGCTCCTCAAGAATCGTTATTCCTTTTGGCTTCACAGATATTTCCCAAATCCACCCGGTCCTTTCCACGCTAGCTCAGGCCTTTACTCCCTCACATTTAGCAATAGCAGCAGCTTCATGCTGCCCTCCCCGCCTCAACCCTCCCCCACCCATACTGCTGCCAAACTTGTACTTCTGAAGTGCAAATTTTCATCATACCTTTGAGTTCCCACCAGGCCATACAATGTCCCCTGTCTGCTCCTTTGTAAGACACCAGCTCGTCAATCTCCACCACAGCCTTTCCACCCTGGAAACTGAACTTCTTGTGCTCTTCCCTGTCTACGGACCCCTCCCTCCTGTATTCTTGGGGTCACTCTTACTCCTCGCTCAGACTCTGCATTGCTCCCTTCAGGAAGGCTTCTTTCAGCATCAGCTGGCCTAAGTCCCCCTTCTCCCTGCTTAGTGCTCCTAAAATTCTCTGTTCATGGCTGTATTGAGCATTTGCCATAATATTCTGAAATACATATTGTATTGGCCTGCAGGGGACGTTTGTCTTTCTTTTTGATCACCTAGCATCCGAACCTCCTTCCTACACTTGGGCCCTCCCCCACTTCTTATAAGCCTACTTCCCACTATCAAAACAGAAAACACCAGATACCCACTCTCCCAGCGTCCTTTCACTAAAACAAGGGCTCCTGACTTGTCTTCTCCAATCAGATACCCTTCCCCAGGCTTGACTCATAAGAGACAGAGCCCCTGGGGACCCCATGCTGATGAGGGTGGCTGCAGCAGTGGCAGCTGTTCCAGAGGCCACAGCTGGGGTCTCGTGTCAGTGGTACCAGTGGTACAAGCTGGGGCATGCTTTCAAGCTTTGGCCCTATTCTGTGCCCCATTCTGCAAGCCCCCCCAATAGCCTTTTAATAAATCCCTTTTCTGTTTGGCTTCTCCAGAACTGGGTTCTGTTGCCACCAAGGGTCCCAACTGTGCTCCTCCCCACTGAGACTGTGAGCCAGCCCCTCCAGGGCAGGAGTATCTTCATTGCCTTTGTATCTGCAGCCCTGACACACAGTGGGCATTCTCAGTAATTGCTGCATTTGTGCACAGACTGCCAATAATATCTAGGTGCAACTCAAGGAGACATTATGCATTCTAGCATTTTCATCCTTCTGCTTCCAAGGAGGCAGCAATCAGGCCAGATAACAATTATCTGTCTCTTGTGTGCACAGATGGTCCCCCGCTCGACGAAATGTCTACCTCCATTACCTCCATTCCCCCACCCCTGCTTCTTCTGCTGGGCTGCAGGCTTTCTCTCTGTATGACCTAGATTCATTGGAAGCCAATAGGTGAGCTTTTGCCTTGGCTATACCATTGTCCCCTTCCTCCTTTTACCTGGCGTAGGAAGATTGAAATGCCCTTCCTCGTGGGCCCTGGCTAATGTATCCCATCCAATATTTATGCTCTGCACGTACCTGAACTTCCCAAGCTGTGCCCTATTTATGCATTCATGAGCAAGTTCTCAAGATAATGTCACTTCATCAAACGGAGCTGAACCATGGCTCCACTTTATGAAGTATTACAGCCTGTTTTTTCTTTATTTGTAAATGTGCCAGCCTAAAAAATACCATGTTTTGTCAGAGACAGCTGATTAAACACCTCTGAGTATCTGTCAGTGCAAGCCGCGAGATCATTAATTTATGCCGTAGAAAGAATAGCTTGGCGCGGGGGGGAGACCTTCAAGATAGCGGAGGAGTAAGACGTGGAGATCACCTTCCTCCCCAAAAATACATCAAAAATACATCTACATGTGGAACAACTCCTACAGAACACCTACTGAACGCTGGCAGAATGGGACCTGCACCTCTGGGAGGGAGCCGTGAAGGAGGAAAAGTTTCCACACAATAGGAAGCCTCTTCACTGGCGGAGGGGGGGCGGATGCGAGGGGGAAGCTTCGGAGCCACGGAGCAGAGTGCATCAACGGGGTGCAGAGGGCAAAGCTGAGAGATTCCCGCACAGAGGATCAGGGCCGACCAGCACTCACCAGCCCAAGAGGCTTGTCTGCTCACTCCCCGGGGCAGGCGGGGGCTGGGAGCTGAGGCTCGGGCTTCGGTAGGATCCCAGGGAGAGGACTGGGGTTGGCGGCGTGAACACAGCCTGAAGGGGCTAGTGTGCCACAGCTGGCCGGGAGGGAGTCCGGGGAAAAGGTCTGGAGCTGCAGAAGAGGCAAGACACCATTGTTTCGGGGTGTGCGAGGAGAGGGGATTCAGAGCGCCGCTTAAAGGAGCTCCAGAGACGGGTGCGAGCCGCTAAGGCCGCTGCTGCCGCCACCAAGAAGCCTGTGTGCAAGAACAGGTCACGATCCACAACTCCCGTCCCGGGAGCCTGTGCAGCCCGCCACTGCCAGGGTCCCATGATCCAGCGACAACTTCCCTGGGAGAACGCATGGCAGGCCTCAGGCTGGTGCAACGTCACGCTGCCTCTGCCGCCACAGGCTCGCCCCGCATCCGGACCCCTCCCTGTCGCCGGCCTGAGTGAGCCAGAGCCCCCGAATCAGCTGCTGCTTTAACCCTGTCCTGTCTGAGCGAAGAACAGACGCCCTCAGGCGACCTACACGCAGAGGCAGGGCCAAATCCAAAGCTGAGCCCCTGGAAGGTGTGAGAACAATGAATAGCAAGGGAAATCTCTCCCAGCAGCCTCAGGAGCAGCGGATTAAAGCTCCACAATCAACTTGATGTACCCTGCATCTGTGGAATACCTGAATAGACAACGAATCATCCCAAATTGAGGAGGTGGACTTTGAGAGCAACTGTAGACTTAGAGTTTGCTTTCTGCATCTAATTTGTTTCTGGTTTTATGTTTATCTTAGTTTACTATTTACAGCTTATTAACATTGGTAGATTTGTTTATTGATTTGGTTGTTCTTTTCCTTTTATATATATATATATTTTTCCCTTTTACTCTTTTTCTGAGTGTGTATGTATATGTTTCTTTGTGTGATTTTGTCCGTATATTTTTGCTTTTACCATTTGTCCTAGAGTTGTCTGTCCATTTTTCTTTGTTTGTTTGTTTTTAGTATAGTTTTTAGTGCTTGTTACCATTGCTGGATTGGTTTTTTGGTTTGCTTGCTCTCTTCTTTCTTTTTTTTTTTTAAGTTTTTTAAATTACATATTAATTTTTTTATTTTTAATAATATTTTTTATTATTTATTTTAATAACTTTATTTTATTTATTTATTTATTTTCTCCCTTTTCTTCTGAGCCATGTGGTTGACAGGGTCTTTGTGCTCCAGCCGGGTGTCAGACCTGAGCCTCTGAGGTGGGAGAGCCAATATCAGGACATTGGTCCACAGAGAGCTCCCAGCTCCACATAATATCAAACGGCAAAAGCTCACCCAGAGATCTCCATCTCAATGCTAAGACCCAGCTCCACTCAACGACCAGCAAGCTACAGTGCTGGACACCCTATGCCAAACAACCAGCAGGACAGGAAAACAACCCCAACCATTAGCACAGAGGCTGCCTAAAATCATAAGTTCACAGACACCCCAAAACACACCTCTGGACTCGGTCCTGCCCACCAGAAAGACAAGATCCAGCCTCATCCACCAGAACACAGGCACTAGCCCCCTTCACTAGGAAGCCTACACAACCCACTGAACCAACTTTACCACTGGGGGCAGACAGCAAAAACAATGGGAACTACGAACCTGCACCTTGTGAAAAGGAGACCCCAAACACAGTAAGTTAAGCAAAATGAGAAGACAGAGAAATACACAGCAGATGAAGGAGCAAGGTAAAACCCATCAGACCAAAAAAATGAAAAGGAAATAGGCCGTCTACCTGAAAAAGATTTCAGAGTAATGATAGTAAATATGATCCAAAATCTTGGAAATAGAATGGAGAAAATACAAGAAACGTTTAACAAGGACCTAGAAGAACTAAAGAGCAAACAAACGATGATGAACAACACAATAAATGAAATGAAAAATTCTCTAGAAAGGATCAATAGCAGAATAACTGAGGCAGAAGAATGGATAAGATGGATAAGTGACCTGGAAGATAAAATAGTGGAAATAACTACTGCAGAGCAGAATAAAGAAAAAAGAATTGAAGACAGCCTCAGAGACCACTGAGACAACATTAAATGTCCAACATTCGAATTATAGCAGTCCCAGAAGAAGAAGAGAAAAAGAAAGGGACTGAGAAAATATTTGAAGAGATTATAGTTGAAAACTTCCTAATATGGGAAAGGAGATAGTCAATCAAGTCCAGGAACCACAGAGAGTCCCTTACAGGATAAATCCAAGGAGAAACACGCCAAGACACATATTAATCAAACTATCAAAAATTAAATACAAAGGAAAAATATTAAAAGCAGCAAGTGAAAAGCAAAAATTAACATACAAGGGAATCCCCATAAGGTTAACAGCAGATCTTTCAGCAGAAACTCTGCAAGCCAGAAGGGAGTGGCTTGCAGAGCCACATATTTAAAATGATGAAAGGGAAAAATCTACAACCAAGATTACTCTACCGAGCAAAGATCTCATTCAGATTTGACAGAGAAATTAAAACCTTTACAGAGAAACAAAAACTGAGAGAAGTCAGCACTATCAAACCATCTGTACAACAAATGCTAAAGGCACTTCTCTAGGCAGGAAACACAAGAGAAGGAAAAGACCTACAATAACAAACTCAAAACAATTAAGAAAATGGTAATAGGAGCATACATATCGATAACTACTTCAAATGTAAATGGATTACATGCTCCAACCAAGAGATGTAGACTGGCTGAATGGATACAAAAACAAGATCTGTATAT
This sequence comes from Delphinus delphis, assembly GCF_949987515.2. Taxonomy (NCBI): domain Eukaryota; kingdom Metazoa; phylum Chordata; class Mammalia; order Artiodactyla; family Delphinidae; genus Delphinus; species Delphinus delphis. The sequence goes on from NC_082684.1 coordinate 15,323,382, forward strand.
ATGCTGTCTACAAGAGACCACTTCAGACCTAGGGACACATACGGACTGAAAGTGAGGGGATGGAAAAAGATATTCCATGCAAGTGGAAATCAAAAGAAAGCTAGAGTAGCAATTCTCATATCAGACAAAGTAGACTTTAAAATAAAGACTATTACAAGAGACAAAAGAACACTACATAATGAGCAAGGGATCAATCCAACAAGAAGATATAACAATTGTAAATATTTATGCACCCAACACAGGAACACCTCAATACATAAGGCAAATGTTAACAGCCATAAAAGAGGAAGTTGAGAGTAACACAATAATAGTGGGGGGCTTTAACACCCCACTTTCACCAATGGACAGATCATTCAAAATGAAAATAAATAAGGAAACACAAGCTTTAAATGATACATTAACAAGATGGACTTAATTGATATTTATAGGATATTCCATCCAAAAACAACAGAATACACTCTCCTCTCAAGTGCTCATGGAACATTCTCCAGGATAGATCATATCTTGGGTCACAAATCAAGCCTTGGTAAATTTAAGAAAAATGAAATCATAACAAGTATCTTTTCTGACCACAACGCTATGAGAATAGATATTAATTACAGGAAAAAATATCTGTGAAAAATGCAAACACATGGAGGCTAAACAATACACTACTAAATAACCAACAGAACACTGAGGAACTCAAAGAGGAAATCAAAAATACCTAGAAACAAATGACAATGAAAACACGATGACCCAAAACCTATGGGATGCAGCAAAAGCAGTTTTAAGACGGAAGTTTATAGCAATACAATCTTACCTCAAAAAACAAGAAAAATCTCAAATAAACAACCTAACCTTACACCTAAAGCAAGTAGAGAAAGAAGAACAAAATAACCCCAAAGTTAGAAGAAGAAAAGAAATCATAAAGATCAGATCAGAAATAAGTGAAAAAGAAATGAAGGCAATGATAGCAAAGATCAATAAAACTAAAAGCAGTTTCTTTGAGAAGATAAACAAAATTGGTAAACCTTTAGCCAGACTAATCAAGAAAAAAAGGGAGAAGATTCAAATCAACAGAATTAGAAAGGAAAAAGGAGAAGTAACAACTGACATTGCAGAAATAATAAAGGATCATGAGAGATTACTACAAGCAACTATATATATGCCAATAAAATGGATAACTTGGGGACCTCCCTGGTGGTGCAGTGGTTGAGAGTCCGCCAGCCGATGCAGGGGACGCGGGTTCGTGCCCCGGTCCGGGAAGATCCCACGTGCCGCGGAGCGGCTGGGCCCGTGAGCCATGGCCGCTGAGCCTGCGCATCCGGAGCCTGTGCTCCGCAGCAGGAGAGGCCACAACAGTGAGAGGCCCACGTACCGCAAAAAAAAAAAAAAAAAAAAAAATGGATAACTTGGAAGAAATGGACAAATTCTTAGAAAAGCACAACCTTCTGAGACTGAACCAGGAAGAAATAGAAACTATAAACAGACCAATCACAAGCACTGAAATTGAAACTGTGATTAAAAATCTTCCAACAAAGAAAAGCCCAGGGTGAGATGGCTTCACAGGCGAATTCTATCAAACATTTAGAGAAGAGGTAACAGCTATCCTTCTCAAACTTTTCCAAAATATAGCAGAGGGAGGAACACTCCCAAACTTATTGTATGAGACCACCATCACCCTGATACCAAAACCAGACAAAGATGTCACAGAAAAAGAAAACTACAGGCCAATATCACTGATGAACATAGACGCAAAAATCCTCAACAAAACACTAGCAAACAGAATCTAACAGCACATTAAAAGGATCATACACCATGATCAAGTGGGGTTTATCCCAGGAATGCAAGGATTCTTCAATATACGCAAATCAATCAGTGTGATACACCATATTAATAAATTGAATAATAAAAACCATATGATAATCTCAATAGATGCAGAAAAAGCTTTCAACAAACTTCAACACCCATTTATGATAAAACCCTCCAGAAAGTACGCATAGAGGGAACTTACCTCAACATAATAAAGGCTATATATGACAAACCCACAGTCAACATCATTCTCAACGGTGAAAAACTGAAACCATTTCCACTAAGATCAGGAACAAGACAAGGTTGTCCAGTCTCGCCATTATTATTCAACATAGTTTGGGAAGTTTTAGTCACAGCAATCATAGAAGAAAGAGAAATAAAATAAATCAAAATTGGAAAAGAAGAAGTAGTGCTGTCACTGTTTTCAGATGACATGATACTATACATGCAGAATCCTAAAGATGCTACCAGATAACTATTGGAGCTAATCAATGAATTTAGTAGGGTTGCAGGATACAAAATTAATGCACAGGAATCTCTTGCATTCCTATACACTAATGATGAAAAATCTGAAAGAGAAATTAAGGAAACACTCCCATTTACCATTTCAACAAAAAGAATAAAATGCCTAGGAATAAACCTACCTAAGGAGACAAAAGACCTGTATGCAGAAAACTATGACACTGATAAAAGAAATTAAAGATGATACAAACAGATGGAGAGATATACCATGTTCTTTGATTGGAAGAATCAACATTGTGAAAATGGCTATTCTACCCAAAGCAATCTACAGATTCAATGCAATCCCTATCAAACTACCAATGTCATGTTTCACAGAACTAGAACAAAAAATTTCACAATTTGTATGGAAACTCAAAAGACCTGGAATAGCCAAATCAATCTTGAGAAAGAAAAATGGAGCTGTAGGAATCAGGCTCCCTGACTTCAGACTATACTACAAAGCTACAGTGATCAAGACAGTATGGTACTGGCACAAAAACAGAAATATAGATCAATGGAACAGGATAGAAAGTCCAGAGATAAACCCACGCACATATGGTCACCTTATCTTTGATAAAAGAGGCAAGAATATACAATGGAGAAAAGACAGCCTCTTCAATAAGTGGTGCTGGGAAAACTGGACAGCTACATGTTAAAGAATGAAATTAGAACACTCCCTAACACCATACACAAAAATAAACTCAAAATGGATTAAAGTCCTAAGCATAAGGCCAGACACTATAAAACTCTTAAGAGGAAAACCTAGGCAGAACACTCTATGACATAAATTACAGCAAGATCCTTTTTGACCCACCTCCTAGAGAAATGGAAATAAAATCAAAAATAAACAAATGGGACCTAATGAAACTTACAAGCTTTTGCACAGCAAAGGAAACCATAAACAAGACGAAAAGACAACCCTCAGAATGGGAGAAAATATTTGCAAATGAAGCAACTGACAAAGGATTAATCTCCAAAATATACAGGCAGCCCATGCAGCTCAATATCAAAAAAACAAACAACCCAATCCAAAAATGGGCAGAAAACCTAAATAAACATTTCTCCAAAGCAGATATACAGATTGCCAACAAACACATGAAAGGATGCTCAACATCACTAATCATTAGAGAAATGCAAATCAAAACTACAATGAGATATCATCTCACACCAGTTAGAATGGCCATCATCAAAAAATCTACAAAGAATAAATGCTGGAGAAGGTGTGGAGAAAAGGGAACCCTCCTACACTGTTGGTGGGAATGTAAATTGATACAGCCACTATGGAGAACAGTATGGAGGTTCCTTAAAAAACTAAAAATAGAATTACCATATGATCCAGCAATCCCATTACTGGGTATATACCCAGAGAAAACCATAATTCAAAAAGACACATGCACCTCAATGTTCACTGCAGCACTATTTACAATAGCCAGGTCATGGAAGCAACCTAAATGCCCATTGACAGATGAATGGATAAAGAAGTTGTGGTACATATATACAATGGAATATTACTCAGCCATAAAAAGAAACAAAACTGAGTTATTTGTAGTGAGGTGGATGGACCTAGAGACTGCCATACAGAGTGAAGTACGTCAGAAAGAGAAAAACAAATACCGTATGCTAACACATATATATGGATTCTAAAAAAAAAAAAAAAGGGTTCTGAAGAACATAGGGACAGGATAGGAATAAAGATGCAGACGTACAGAATGGACATGAGGACACGGGGAGGGGGAAGGGTAAGCTGGGACAAAGTGAGAGAGTGGCATGGACATATATACACTACCAAATGTAAAACAGATAGCTAGTGGGAAGCAGCCACATAGCACAGGGAGATCAGCTTGGTGCTTTGTGACCACCTAGAGGGGTGGGATAGGGAGGGTGGGAGGGAGGGAGATGCAAGAGGGAAGAGATATGGGGACATATTATATGTAAAGCTGATTTACTTTGTTATAGAGCAGAAACTAACACACCATTGTAAAGCAAGTATACTCCAATAAAGATTAAAAAAAAAAAAAGAATAGCTGGGGAAGTGTGAATGAGACCGGTGTTGTTCCTTTCCTCATTTGAAACAAATAACATTTACATCTTTGGAAAAAACGTTTAGAAAAATATCACCCTAATGGATCAATGTTTTCCAGAGTGACATCAGTTGCGTCACTTTGGCGCTCATCTATTTAAAGCCTCAAAGTGGATATTTTAGTCTTAAACAGCAGGTGTACTGATATGGAAGATCTCCTAAATTTGCTTGCGTTTGGGACGCTTTTGATCTTTTTCTTGACTCTCTCCATTTCCCTCTCTCCCTTTTTATTTCCTTATCATCTGCCATAGTCTCACCATTAATACATAGTTTTGAAATAATTTCTGCATCTTGTTAATATCTTGGCTTGAATTTGGAGATCAAGGGGTTTGCAGCACCTGGCGGAGTTTGCCTGGTGGGTTTGTTTTGAATGCTGGATTTAAGGAAGTGTCAACAAGTGCTTTTTTTTTTTTTTTTCGATACGCGGGCCTCTCACGGTTGCGGCCTCTCCCGTTGCGGAGCACAGGCTCCAGACGCGCAGGCTCAGCGGCCATGGCTCACGGGCCCAGCCGCTCCGCGGCATGTGGGATCTTCCCGGACCGGGGCATGAACCCGTGTCCCCTGCATCGGCAGGTGGACTCTCAACCACTGCGCCACCAGGGCAGCCCTCAACTAGTGATTTTTAAACAAATCAAACATTTAGGAGGAGACAACTTTCCCTCTGGAGATGTAAAGGTTGCATTTACTAAGGTGAACAAAGTGTCTCTAAAGTGGAATGTTTATACCATTTTAATTATAAAAATACCTCATGAATCCTCTTTTCTTATAGAATTCTGGTTTGTCATACAGCATTTGTATGAAATCTGTTTTTTAAATCTGTTACCATTTCCCAAAACACTTTCCTCTGGATTCTATAGTATATTCTACTCTGCATAGATTAAAACAGAGACCAGTCAATTTGCATCATTAAAACTATACAACAAACAACTTGATTATTTCATCTGACCCTCACAATAACTCTTTCAAGAAAACAGGACCCTATTTTGCACGTGAGGAAACAGTCTCAGACATTTCTGGAGGGACTGGCCCAAGATTGAATAGAATCTGTACATAGTTCAGCTCAATATGCAATCTCCTTGCATATGGTGCTCAGAGCTAAGGACACAAAGATGAATTAAATGCAACTTCTGTCTTCAAGTTCAAAGTCTAGCAATTGTGGAGCCAGGAATTTAACTCACGTCTCTGATTGCAAATCCTTGTCTCCCTTTGCTGTCTCAACTCTAAGGTTAGGGCCAGACTTAGGGAAAATCATCAGATCTGAGAAATTTGCTTCCACTAAGCAGCCTCCTCTCTTCTTTATCCTCCTTTCTCCTCAAGCACTGAACACCCTCATGCTTTCCAAGACTTTCTCTGAAATTTGCCTTCCATATTCCCCATATTATCACTCCCTCCTTTCCTCACCCAAATTCATCTTGCCTGGGTCTTACTCTGGCTCACAGCTTCTGAACCTTAGAATTGTTTCCAAACTTTTGACCATGACCTGCAGTAACAGGGCCACTAATAACCCATAGGGCTTCTATGAAAGAACGTTTAAAAGGTGCTCCTTCTTCAGGGGAGTCACATCCCTGCACTGGGTTGCACAGCTTGGCAATCAGAACCCACCCTCACCCCCTTAGGGAGACACCCCTATGCAGAGCACAACCTGCAGAGTGATACAGGACAGTCTGTGTAGTAAGAAACAATACCATATTTTGCATTGTCTTGGGGGCCTAAGTCTAAGGAGCACCACAGCCACTGTCCGTGGTCCTGAACAATCCCTCCATGCAAGGACATGTGTCTTCTATCCCTGGGTCCCCAATGATTTTTGTTGAAAGCTCTTGCCATGTTTAGGTTTTTCTTTATTTTTCATCTTAGTGAAAAGCCGGCCCTTTTTACACTGTCACAACACAAATAGGACCCATGACTCATGTGTTAACAATTTACGAAGGAGAGTGAATGACAACAGCCTGGGTTTGAATGCCCGACCCACATTTGCTACTGGGATCTTGGGGGAGATACTTAGCCTCTCTGGACTTCAGTTTCTCCATCTTTAAAGTGAAGATCAGAGTATTAAAATATCTTGTAAGATTGCTCTGAGCATTAAATGAGATAATGTATGCAAAGTATTGTGAGAGTGTGTTGTTTGTGGGAAAAATTCAGCAAATGTTTTGTAGTACTAGTAACAGTTTTGAACTTAATAATTAATGTAATTTTAGGAATTATATTATGTTTTTATTCAGACACTTCCTGATCACCAGGAAGTTGAGGAAATATGGACCCCTTCTCCACCCGTAACAGTAAGGGTCAAGTCAAAAACACACAAAAAATATTCATTATTTCAACAGAGAATATAATATAGTGAATTAAACAAATGTTGAAGGAAGGATAAAGCTAAAAGAGAACACTGAGGTAACTCTGAGACAATAATAGCAGGGAGCAGCTCCCAACCCTTAGGGCTGGACAAACAAAGAGGGGAGGTTGGGGTCTTCAGAGCCTTGAAGGTTGGAGGAAGGAGACCTCTCTGCTCAATGTTGATACATGAAAACAAATTAATGACTGACAATAGCTTGGTAAACTATCAGTTTAGTTGACTAAGAAAGAAGGGCCCTTCTTTAATCTGTGGCTTGATATATTATCTCCTCTATACTCTGCAATTTGTCTTGCAGTACCCTATTTTATATGAGAAAACTGTTAAGAAAAATTATTCAAAATTTGGAAAAAGGCAAAGAATGTTGCATATCCTTTAATATCATATTGGGGCATTGTCTAACAGATACTCCCAAGGATTACTAATTCTCTAGAAAAATATCTTTGTTTCATGTGCTATTAATCAAGGCCTAGACTGTGCAAAGTTCTATCTTAGCTTGAGAAAAGATTGATAAGCTGAAAATAATTTTGTTCAGTAGAGATGTAAGTTATTTCTGTCCTAAGAAAAAAATAACCCCAAAGATTGCAGATTTGTTGCCCGGTAGAACATTCAGTAGTTTTATATCTAATATAGCAGTTTTATTTCAGCATTCTTTCCCTGTCAGACTAAATATCTGTTTCTAAATATCTTGAATAAGTAACTGTTTTTGAACCAACTTTACCATCCTGTAGGTTCCCCTCTTAATGAATGTATTAACCAGGGTTCTCCAGAAAAACAGAGCCCATGGAATATATACACATAGAGAGAGAGAGAATGAGATTTATTATAAAAAATTGGCTCACATGACTTTAGAGGCTGAGAAGTCCAACACCCTGTCATCTTCAGGCTTGAGATTCAAGAAAGCTGATGATGTAGTTTGAAGGCCTAAGAGGTTGGAGAGTCAATGGTGTAGATTCCAGTCCTAGTCTGAAGCCCTGAGAACCAGAGTGCCAAGGGCAAGAAAAGATCACTGTCCCAACTCAACTAGTAAGGTAGAGAGAGTGACTGAATCCTCTCTTCCTCCAACTTTTGTTCTATTCAAGCCCTCAGTGGATTGCAAGAAGCCCAGCCACTTTGCGAAAGGCCATCTTCTTTATTCAATCTACCGCAGGGGTCCCCAACCCCCGGGCCGCTGACTGGTACTGGTCCACGGCCTGTTAGGAACCCAGCCGCACAACAGGAGGTGAGCGGCGGGCGGGTGAGGGAACCAAGCTTCATCTGCCGCTCCCCATCGCTCCCCATCTCCCCCCATCGCCCCCCATCGCTTCCCATATCAACCCATCGCCCCCCATCGCTCCCCATCACTCGCATTGCCGCCTGAACCATCCCCCCCAACCCCATCTGGTCCATGGAAAAATTGTCTTCTACGAAACCGGTCCCTCGTGCCAAAAAGGTTGGGGACCACTGATCAGCCAATTCAAATGCTAGTCTAGGGACTTTCCTGGTGGTCCAGTGGGTAAGACTCTGCACTCCCAATGCAGGGGGCCTGGGTTCGATCCCTGGTTGGGGAACTAGATCCCACATGCATACTGCAACTAAGAGTTCACAGCCGCAACTAAGAAGCCAGCATGCACAACTAAGAAGTCCACATGCTGCAACTAAGTCCGCATGCTGCAACTAAAAGATCCCACATGCCACAACTAAGACCCGGCACAGCCAAAATAAATAAATAAATAAACAAATCAGTCTGCTCGTCTGTTTTGGAAACACCCTCACAGACACACCCAGAAATAATATTTAACCAAATATCTGGGTATCCCATGATCCAGTCAAATTAACTGTCACAATGAGTTAAAGAAATCTTTTACATGAGTTCACTATGTACTTGCATAAGAATCATGTTTTTACATGTTACATTTTGACAAGAACCGGAATGAGAAGAGGACTGCATTTGGCCAAATCACACACTTAGGAAGTCAAGGAGTTAGGATCCCCACTCAAGTCTGGCTGCCTCCAAAGTCCACATTGTGATCTCTTGGTGCCATGACTTCAGAAAAGATCTGTTTAACAGGGAAATCGTACTAGGGGTTGCTGCCAAGCTCTTGTTAAAGTTTGACAAACCTAGGCATCAGCTGGAGTGATAAGCCAGTCTAAGACACTCAGGGTGGATTTATAGATTGAGATAGGTCAGAAAAGGTCAAGCGTTTATGTAAAGCAGGGAAGATAATGAAAATGGTAATGAGAGTCTGAGAAGCATGGCAGCAGTGTTGACACAGGCATGAATTTTAAGACAAACACTAGGCTCCAGCTGTTGGAGACCTGGACGGATAGCCAGCCACCCCTGCTAAGCCCAGGCAGACAACCTGCCTTCCCCTCCCCTCCTATCCTCAGCGCCCACCCATGGGCTCCCAGGCCCAGTTACACAGGCAGAGAATGCAAGGCAGTTCAGCCAGGCTCTCTGATAAATTCTTAAGGCATTTCCTGCAGAGCCAAGAGGAAATGTGCTGTTTGAGAATAAAAAGAAACAGCAACAGCCTTGCAGGGAGCTAAAGCAAACTCATAAATTTCATTAAAATTTTTTAATACCCAGAATTTAGCCATCATTCAACTTTACAAATATATGAAGACCTCCTGGGTGCAAAGCATTGTGGGGAGCGTGAAAAAAATAAAAAGACTTGGGCTTCCCTGGTGGCCCAGTGGTTGAGAGTCCACCCGCCGATGCAGAGGACACGGGTTCATGCCCCAGTCTGGAAGGATCCCACATGCCGCGGAGCAGCTGGGCCCGTGGGCCATGGCCGCTGAGCCTGCGCGTCCAGAGCCTGTGCTCCGCAACGGGAGAGGCCACAGCAGTGAGAGGCGCGCGTACTGCAAAAAAAATAATAAAATAAAATAAAAAGACTCTTGGAAGGAATCTTAGAGACCGCTATCTCTCAGAGGTCAATCTCCCTCTCACTTGTCAGTCAACGATTTTATTGTGTTCCTTCTGTGCACCAGGTTCTGTTCCAGCCCTGGAAATACAGCAGGGAACAAGAGCTGCGAGATCCTTGCTCTCATGAGTCTCATAAACTAGCGAGAGAGACATAAGATATTAGTATTATATCAACAGAAGATACAATTATTAACATATATGATATATTAACATAGTCTATATAATATATAGATTATATTAATATATAGCATACAATATAATATATAACATTCTATGATATTAATATGCTATTTTATATTATATATTATTATATTAATATAAGATATAATATTAATTTTATAATATTTATACTTTATAAAATAAGAGGATAGAGCTCTGGGGAATTTAAGGCCTGTATTGTCAGGCCACTTGAGATGGCTGTTCTCTTGCTCTCTGTACATCCCCTCCCGGACCAGTGCCCTCTTCACCTACACCCTACACACATGACTGACCTTCCTACATACTTGCCCCAGGCCCCAGCTAGTGAAAGCTTATCAAAGGGGTGGTGAGGGGCGTGCCCCTCTGCTGGTTTCTCTGGTAACTAATGAGCCAACCTGACTTCAGTTCCTCCTATTAGCGGCAATCAATCTCTCCTTCCCCTTGGGAGTGAAGACTGCCACCATGTCCTGCCTGCCATCCCTCCGCCACACATGGTGGGGTGTTGCTCCAGGACCTTGCTTCAGATGCGTAAGCTCCGCCATCCATTAATCCACTGATGTCTCTGTTGCTGACTCTGGGCTCTTTCTTTGGTCTTGAAGCTGAGCAAACACAGGCCTTGTAGGCCTGCAGGGTGCAGCCCAACAGAGCAATTTTAGAGCAGTCAGGAAGACCTCTCTGAAGAACTTAACTAAGTGAAGGGGCAAACTATTTGAAAATGTTAAGAGAAGGATGCACCTGGCAGAGGGAATTCTTATTTTAAAGCTTCTGAGGAGGGAATGAATTTGGTGGTTGAAGAAGAGTAAGAGACTGATGGGGCTGGAAGTAGCCAGTGAAGCCAGCGACGGGGCAGGGCCAGACCACAGACCACAGACCACACCAGCTTGCTGGTCCGAGCAGCAGTTCCAAATTTATTCCAGCCATTTCATCCCAGTGCATTTGTTCTGCCATTTAGCAAATGAAGATGCTGTGGCCCCTCGTTTATTAAGCAAATTCTACACAGCAAATCTGTATGTGATTCTGCCCTGGCTAACGCGGAAGTTCTACAAAGATGAGAAAGGAATGATACTCGCTTTGTGGGACGGAGGCGCCCCCATTAGTTGAGAGAAGCAAAGGGTCACTGGAGAGTCAGCTCCTGAGCCTCCATTAACGGAACCCCCATCCCCTGTTGCTCAGTCAGAAACCTCATTTGAAATCAGCCACCGAGCCCCTTGACTGTACACCTTAACAGGCCCCCATACATCTGGGGGCCTCTTCCCCTCCATCATCAATGCTTTGGTCAAACATTGTTACCATTTCAGGCCTAGACCTGTACAAGGGCCCCCCAACTGCTCTCCCTGACTCCAGGCTCACCCCACCTCCAGTCCGGTTTCCACACTGGGGCCTGATTAATCTTTCTAAAATGCAAGTCCAATCATGTCTCCCCTACTTGGGAAGAAAGGTTTTAGCGACTTCAGCGTTTGCTAAAGCCCAAATTTCTGTAGGTCCTTCACCCCTTGGCCTCAAACCCTCTTTCTGAGTTCATATTCGGTCTCATCTCCCCAGACTCTTACTCTGCAGCCACACTGAGTTCTTGCCGTTTTCTAACACATTGTGCTCTTGCACGTGCTGCTCCTTTTCCAGATCTCATCCATTTGGATCTTACAGTGAAGATCTTTCCTTGTAGTTTTGATCCTAAACTGTAAGCTACTTCTCCTGCTCTGGGAAGAGATCCTATCCAAGGCAGAAGAGGATGAGGCCAATGCAAAGAGAAGGAAAGAGAGCAGAATCAATGTACATAGTGATAGAGAGTTGGAACATCACTTGAATTCCTGGATCCGGCCACATCTGAAGCCTATTTCACCTAGGAGTTCACTTTTGTAAACCAACAAGGAAGCCTAAAGAGTGGCAGTGGGGAATAACCCTGCCTTGGGAAATAGGAGATCTAGCATGTCTATCAACTGGCTGGATCTTATAAGGACCCTTGTGATTACATTGGGCCCACTCAGATAATCTAGGGTAATCTCCCCATGTCAAGATCCTTAACCCCATCACATCTGTGAAGTTACTTTTTTCACGCAAGTTAATATAGTCACCGGTTCAGGAGGTTAGGACATGGATATATTTGGTGGGCAGGGCTGGCGGGAGGCATTATTTTGCCTACCACATGGAGAAAGTGACCTCTGAAATGATAAATGGAAGAAGAGGGAGTTAATTGAGTGAAGTGAGTGAAGGAAGGCAGGTGAGCATTCCTAAAGAGGAAACGGTATGAACAAGGGGCCTGAGGCAGGAGGGAGAGTGATAAGCTGAGGACCTTGGCTTTTCCTAAAAGAAGAGTGGGGATACAATTCGATGTGTCTTTTGAAGATTCCACTGGGGCTTCCCATAGAAAATAGGTTGGAGGGGCCAAGGGGGAGACACAGGGAGATCTTCAGAGGGATGAGGGGATAGAAGCCACTTTGGTCATCACTTAAGTCCCCTGGCCCTTCCAGGTAACACATATGAATCATGCACACCTTGCTCAGAAGCTTTGATGTTAATTTTAATATGGAAACTTGCAAACACATACAAAAGTAGAGTTTACTGAAGGCCCACTTATCCAACTTCTAGCTATAATAATTAGTCCATTCACTGAAAATCTTACAGCGTCTATAGTCCCCTACCCCAGGATTATTTGAAGCAAATCCCAGGTATCCTACGATTTCATCTAAATTTATTTCAGCTTGTATCTGTAGCTGTATAAGGAATCCTTCAAAAAAAAAAAAAAACCATAATTGCCTGGGAGCTAATAAATCCCTGTACGGACTCAGTACGTATCTATGGAAGGAAGGAAGGAATATTTATGCATTTTTGACCATCTTGTAGGAAGAATATTTGTTTCTCATCTTTGCCCAGGATTCCAAAGCACTTTATATGTCAAAATCCACATCCTCTCGGAGCAGAGGATTTGTCTCCTTGTGAATGCCAAGCTTAGTCTGGCCCCATCCAGCGCCTTCTCTTGCCATCCCCTAAGCATCCCTGCGGCAGGCTGTAGGGCCTGAAGGAAGCGCATCCTGTTTTTCAGATGGGACAATAAAGGTACTGCCCCAGCTCAGCTCACAAGAAGGCAGAAGCCTCAGGGTGGTGTTCCATCCAGCCTCTCTTTCAGCATCAGGGGGAAGGCCTTTTCAAAATGACAAAAGAAATTCATTCAACCCACAACCCACGTGCTGACGCTGCTCATTTCCAGGACACCTGCTGTTAGGCCTCCTCCTCTCCAAATTACTCTGCATTGCTGGCTGTGAGGGTGGGAGGTGGAGAGGCCTCTAATTACACCTTTCTTGCAGTCTTTGGTTCTGTGACTATTTCAAGGAGGAATGGAATGACGTTGACATCCTCCTCTCAAATGAAGACACTCCTCAGAGGTCCCCTCTCCGTTCCTCTCTCCACAAAATCCTTTGTTGTCTGGTGATGCTCTGTTCTGGTTGTCAAGTGCTATGTAACAAAATCCCCAAACACAGCGACTTAAAATAGCAATCACTTTATTGTGTTCATGATCTATAAGGGTACTTGGGTGGGCGATTCTGCTCCACATGGTATTGAGCAGGGGCATGGTTTGGCCTGGAGGATCCAGGAAGTCTGGGGCCTGGGCAGGCACAGGTGGATTCCTCTCTCTGACCTTGTGGTCTCAGGGCCTCTCACATGGTCGCTCCAGCAGAAGAGTCAGACTCAGGACTCCAAAAGCACATGTTCCCAGAGACAGAAAGTGGAAGATGCCATCCCTTCAGGCCTGGAAACTGGCACAGCATCCCTTATTCTGCTGCTATTGGTCAAGGCAGTCAAGAGCCTTGATCAGGTTCATGGGGAAAGGACACAGCCCCACATCTCAATGGAAGAGATGTCAAGAATATGTGTCCAGCTTTAATACCTGTCTTGGTCCATTCGAGCTTCTGTAAGAGAAGACCGTAAGAGCTTCCGTAAGAGCCTGGGTGGCTCATTAAAAAAAAGGAACTTATTTCTCATAGATCTGGAGCCTGGGAAGTCCAAGATCAAGGTGCTGGCAGATTTGGTGTCTGGTGAGAACCTGTTTCCTGGCTCACACACAGCTGTCTTATCCATGTGTCCTCTTACGGCAGAAAGGGCAAGAGAGATGTCTGGGATCTCTTTTATAAGGACACTAATCCCATTATGAGCGCTCCACCCTCCTGACCTGATGATCTCCCAGAGGCCCCACCTGCAAATGTCATCCCATTGAGGATTAGGTTTCAAAAAATGAATGTTGTGGGAGATAGAAACATTTAGTCTACAGCAATCCTCCACAAGTAAGGAGAGAAGAGCACAGATCCTTTGTAACCCCAAGAAAATGCAATGGCCCAACTAATAGGAGTTGTCTCAGGAGAACTGTGAATGGAAAAAACAGTTTTTGACATTCTGAGACACAACTGCAGTCCTGTTATAGGAAAGCCCTTTAGGTGCTTATCGGCCTACATATCTTCTGCTTGGAAGGTAAAAGCATGTTTCCATAGGCAAAGAGAGAGTTTCTACTGTGTTACAACAGTAAATTTTGGATGGTCCTGAAACTAAAAACAATGGCTTTGCTGGTTTCTAAAGAGGGCAAATCTGGTGAATCAAGTTGATTTGAATCACCAACCCCAGGCTACATCTGTTGAAAGTGTTTCCATGCTTGCAGAATTGACCGATAGTCACTTCACTCTCTATGAGCTCTGTGGCTAATAGCCCCAATGATAGGAGAAGGGCTTTGTAAGCAGGAGAACCTGGCTTGGAACGCTGGCCTTCCCACCCGGGCTTCTATGGTGTGATCTTTGGCAAGTCACGTAACATCTCCCCCTTAGTAAAATGGGAATAGAATACTCCATTTAGTTTTGTGAGAATTAAATACTGAATGTGAAATACTTATTTTAGTGACTGGAACACATACTGGGTGCTTAAATATAATTTAATTCTTTTATTTCTCTCCTGGATCTTTAACTATTTCTTTTTTCCTTCCTCATGCTTTCTTTCCTCTTTTTGTTCTCTCTTAATATTTTTCACTTGACATGAATAAACTACTCCGCTACACAAACTCTGCTCTAAGAAAACCAGAATTTGCTTCTCCCTAAATGTACTTTTGACTTTTTCCTCTCCATACACTTCCCCTTTCTCTAGAACATCCTTCACCTTCTTCCCACTAATCTAAAACTTCCTCTGTGAGGTATTTCCTGCTCATCGCAATTGGAAACTGTCTCTTCCTCCTGTGAACTCCTATAGTCTGGTCCATTTGCTAATTGGTAGAAAGAAAAGAGCTTCATGGTCCAGGAGTCAGGAGACACGAATTGTCTTCCTACCTCTGCCCTTAAATAGCTATGCGATCTTGGGCAAGTACCTTCCATAAGGTTTATATTCTCCATCTATAAAATAAAACCATGAAGCTAGATAATTCTCTAATTAGAGTTCTTTCTGCTACAAATGACAAAAATGTTATTCAAATTATCTTAAACAACAACAAAAAAGGAATTTATTGTATCATATTACTGAAAAGTTCATGGTTAGTCAAGGACAAATGGATCCAGGAGGGGTGATCATCAACGATAAATCTATCTCTTGTTCTTTTCTTTTCTTCTTTGTTACCTTTATTTACGCCAGCCCCACCAAAATGTGTTTGGCTGAGTGCAGGGGTGGTTCTCTAAAGAAAAGTCTGGGGACTAATATCAGAGGAAGGCAAGGTACTCTGAAAATGCACAAATACTAGATACCAACTACAGTCTACCCCTTGGCTGCTCAGCTCTCATATACCAATGCACTTATAAACCGAGCTTCAAATGTGCCCTGCCCAGCATGGTCTAGTTCCTCCATGTGCAGCACTAAACTCAGTCATCTCATTCTCCAAAGAGAGACAACGCAACGTCTTGTCTAGTTACTGCATCCACGGCAATTCCAGGCTTTCTTGGTGATGTATGGCTCTTCATAGCCTGCAGCCTTTGGGTAAATGACATATGTAGCCATCCGCCAACATGCCCAATAGACACCAGTGGATAAAAAAATGGGATTACCTGCTATTAAAACATTCACTTGAAAAAGGGAAGCAAAAAAAAAATGGTTATTAGTCCATGGCATTTACCATATCCTGTTGGAGGGGGATAGCAAATCTCCCTGCTCTGGCAGTGGGATGAGTTCTTTGACTAGTGGCTGCCCTGAGTTTTGTTCTCTTTGATGCCCTCCAGAAATATAGGAGAGAGGGACCTTGGGGTGAATTGCCCTTCTGGGAATGCGGTTCTTATCAGCTGGTTTCCTGTTAGTTTAATTTCAAGTGTATCAGTAAGAAATGAACTCATGTATAAGAAACAGAAGGCCTGGCTAACAGTGAGTTAAACAAGCATGAGCTTATTTTTCTCATACAACAATATATCTAGAGGTAAGCAGTCACCAGCATTAAATTAAATCAAGGGTCAATGAACCTTTCTGTTAGAATTCTATTGGCCTTTCTCAATAGATGGAATGCTGCAGCTCACGCTTGCATTCAAGGGAAGAAGGTGGAAGGGGTCTTCCGGTGTATCTGTCCCATTTTATCAAGAAACGCAAAAGCCTTCCCAGAAGCCCCCCATAAACTTCCATTTAGATCTCATTGGCCAGAATTGTGTCTCATGATCACCTCTAGCTGGAAGGGAAGATTGTAAAAGCCAATACTTTGTCCATTGTTCCCAAAACGGAACTGAGATTTATGAGCAAGGAAGGCCTGAAAACTGCCTCAGGGATTGAGAGTCGGGGTATGAGGGAGGTAAGGTTTTCCAGAAGAAAGTTAGGGATTCATTACAACAAAAGGGAGGAAGGGGCGCCAGGTGCAGAAAAACAACAGCCTGCTTTACAATCCCAAATCCTCTATTTCTGGCTCTACAAATCTTTGGTCCTGAGGGCATAAATTTTAAAAAGTTTTCTCTGAATGTAAATAAAATGATAATAATATCTCAAAGGAGTTTCGGAAAGTGAAATCAATGGCAACTTATTTTTAAAATAACACCTTCCTGAGATAACAGACAATGATAACTTCTCGTTTCATTGGCAATTTCAGAAAGGATGAAAAAGAAGACTTTAAGCATGCTGACATGTGTTTTGCCATCTCTAGCATAAGGTAATATGTCTCATAGGCATGCCAAGGAGCCAGGGCTGCCATCCATCAGCACTGTCCCTATCCCCCTCCCCACAGCATTGGAGTCTGCTTGTCTGGTTGGCTCTCTAATTTGCATAACCACTAAGGTTAAGTAGCCCAGAGCCTCTGATGCCCCTCTCCCCCACCCCCACACTTCAGTTAATATCCCTAGGTCCAGGGCTAAGAAAGATTAGCAGAGATTTTTAGGTGAGTTTCATTACTTCCAGGCCAGATTAGTTGGCTAACCCAATGTAAGCCCAGCCGGGGCTCCTGAGTGGGGCTCTTGGGGGCGCCTCTGGCACAGTGGCGTCCAGTGGAGTGGGCAGCAGCACAAAGTGGGTTATAATTCTAGGGCAGAGGAGCATTTGAAGGAGTGGAAAGGAGATGCTGCTCTTCCGGGCGTGCCCCAAGGGAGTGAAGCTAATAGAATAGACATCTTCTTGGAAACCAAGTTAATTTCTGAAGCAGAGGCTGAAATAGACGTGGCTCTTCTCTTCTCTTTACTCAGGACCTCACCCCTACCTAAACTGAAATAATAATAGAAGCGATTAGGAACAGGTCTGCTATGCACAACAGAATAAACCTGCTTCACGGGACAACGACCAATTACGACAACGACCAATTCTGTAAAAGAGCACATGGCTAAGTCTTGGTTGGTTCAGCTAAAAAAAGAATGCATGCAGCTGAAAAGCACCTCTAGGCAGTTTCTAGATCCCGTGGCCCTTTGTATGTATCACCCCATGGCGAGGGAGTAGAAACCCTTTTTAGGATTCATACTCAGGATTTTCATCTGTTTTCTGTTTTTAACCTTTAGAAGGAAAGACAAGAAAGACCTTGCAAACAAAAAGAAGCCATTATCTTGCTAAAGTAATTTCAGCTGTGAGAGAGATCGCGAGAAAGTGAGTCAGTACAATTTAGCTTTCTAGGTGGTTGTGGGTTTTTTGTTTTTGTTTCTTAATTCCTTGCAAATTAGAGCAGGTGATAGCAAGAAGAGTTGGGAAGCTGGAAAATGGATCCAGGAAAGAGGGTCAGATGTTTCAGCGGGGCTTCTTCAAATCACACATCCCTCCTTGCCCCCAATTCCTCCAGCCTGGACTATACATACCCTTGGTGACTCCCCTCTTTAATCCATCCTCGAAAATTCTGCTTAAAAACCACCCTGAACTCCACACTGTCTTCAGAAATAAATGCAAACTCTAAAGCAACACTGCACGGGACCCTCCAACTTTCTCCTGGTCCAGCCTACCTTTCCAAGTCATCTCTGTTCTCTGCAGACAGTTGCCGTAGCCTAGCACAGCACCTGCTACACACTCAGTTGTATTTGTCCACCAAGTGCTAGCTAGCCGTACAAGTCAACATCTCCTGCCCTTGACGTGCATTTACCCCTCTCCGTGCTTTACACATCCAAGCCATTCCTTTTGCCAGGAACAGCCTTTCCCATTCTATTCACTTGGGGAATGGTTACTTATTCCTAAGACTCCAATTCAAATGTCACCTCTTTTCTGTTGCTTCCCTTGACACTCCTTCTACTCACCCACACACCCCTAGGCAGAGTTATTTTTGGGTTACTATCCTCTTTTATGCATTCCTCTGCTGTAGCAGTTCCTGCATTGTATATTTAAACAGTCTGATGTGCCATAAAGAAGATAAGTGTGTTCCTAAGAAAATTTACTTTATCAAAATTGAATTATAAAACCAATTGATGGGGTAAGAGATAAAAGGTGTTGAGGTTAGGACTTCGAGGCTCACAATAACAAAGTTAGTTCTCCTGCAGGATTTTCAATAATAAGGGTGCTTTATAGCGATCAGACTGTTCAATTGCAAGCTGAAATATCGAATTGCTTGATCAAGAAAAACAAGAATGAACCCAAACATTTGCCTCGTCAAACACCCATGAGCCTTCCAAACTTCAATCATCTTGGCCTTGACCTTCCAACTTTGCTGGCATCACAATTCATAACACACAGTAAACAAAAGAACACAAGCATGAACAGGTGTACAAAGGAGGAGGCACTCACACTGCTGTGTGTCCCGGCACTTTGTTTCCAGTATCTGTCATCCTACTCATCAAGGACTAATCCCCAGTGATGGGCCTCTGGTTACCAATGGCAATCAGGGTAATGCAAATTGTGCTGCTTAATTCACTGACCTATGGTCAATATCCAATTCAATTATGAAAACTCTCTGTGGGGAAAGACCTTTATTTTCTAATCTATTACCTTCCTTCTACATGGGAGGACACAAAAAGCAGGGACGGTGTCCTACTCAACTTTGTCACCCCAATATTGATGAATTGATGACAAACGTCCTGCAATATCCAGATAATTAGTTTTAGTCTTGACTTTGACTAGAGCTTGCGTAGTACCTAGATCTTTTTAACATGAATTAGATACATTTCCATCCCTCACCCCAAATTCTTATATACTGTTTACCAGATTTTAGTGTCATGAGTAGTGATTTTAATAGACAGCTAGCTTCTATAATACAATATTAATATTTATTGAGAATATATTAAACCCTTTACATGGATTAGCTCATCTGTTCTTCCCAACAGCCCTGTAACATAGGTATTAATATTACTGACCCATTGTACAGAAGGGTAAACTGAGGCTTAGAGAGGTCAATTATATGTCCTACAGACAAATAAGTGGAAAATAATGACATAAAATAACCACTCTAAAATAACGAGTCTCATTTGGAGTAGATACCCCCCAACCTTTAGTTGTTTCGTGGCTTTCCACTCCAAATAAGAGTCAATTCATTTATTTGCACATTCATGGATTTTGCAATTCGTTTTTATAAATTTTGCAATTCATTTATCTTGTAGGATTTAACTGCTTAATATTAGATATTTAATGCGTGCTTTGTTTTTATGACTGAGATGGTACTAATTTGAACATTCTTAAGCTAAAATGACCATAGCTGTTTCCTGTAGCAAACAGATACCGAGGCAGGCCCTCAATTATTCATTTGCCCAGTGTAGTGTGGGACCAAAGATGTTTTCTAAAGAAAGTCTTGGCCATATCCAGGGTGCCCACTTATAATGAGGTGTGAAGAGGTGGAAGGTCCCCATGTTTACAAAAGGATATCAGTCCTCTCCAAGAGTTTGCGTATGGCTCAGCACTTAATCCATACCATAATATTAATACAAGTTCTCCAGTGCTTATCAGGCATACCCTTGAACTCCCTGCTGCCTGATTCATATCAAAAGCCTAGTCTGTATAAATAATATTTACGAAAGATGTCTTGAAGAAGTATTATGAAGTTAATCTTTCAGATTGCAAATAAGGTGTCTTAAATCAATTTTGGAATGAGGCATTATATGGAATTAATTATGGTCATTTCAGACAAGCCATTTAACCTCTTTGCACCTGGGCTTCCCCACTGGTACCATGAAGTAGTTGGTCCAGGTGACCTCAAAATGTTTTCCAATGCGAATATTTCATCAAGTATTCTCTACTCTAACCGTACCCGGGCTAATGAAGATCTCATCACAAATTATCTAAAGCAGTGGAAGATCCAAGCCAGCTGACCTGAGCGAGCTGGTGGGTGGCGGAACAATTTACTGAGAAGGAAGCCTGAGAAGGAACAGGTTGGTGGTGGACACAATCATTGTTCGAGATGGCTCATCTGCATCTGTGCCCATTCCCAGCCCCCAGCTAATTGATAGGCCTTAAAAGGAGTGAGCATAACCTGCTCATCTTTGAACCGACCACAGCACCTAGCACAGTGCTGACTGAATTGCCATTCTTAGGATCTCCGTGGTGTCAGAGTAGGTAAGGAATGTATGAGTGGAGACTTTTAACTGGCTTTGGCCCCAAGGGGAAGGTGTTGGCTCATGATATAAAAACCCAGGAGGGGCTTCCCTGGTGGCGCAGTGGTTGAGAGTCCGCCTGCCGATGCAGGGGACACGGGTTCGTGCCCCGGTTCGGGAAGATCCCACATGCCTCGGAGCGGCTGGGCCCATGAGCCATGGCCGCTGAGCCTGCGCGTCCGGAGCCTGTGCTCCGTAACGGGAGAGGCCACAACAGTGAGAGGCCCGCGTACCGCAAAAAAAACCCCAGGAAAAGCAGGGGTGGATCTGGGCTTATAGGACGGCTAGAGCCAGTAACTCAAGTGCCCCTAGGGTCTCCTTCCCCGCAATTTCCACTCCTCACAGGGTGTTAGCTTTATTCACTATCATTCACTGTTTGCACCCTTCCTAACACTTAACACACTCACAAATCGTCTTGTTCATTTACTTGTTTACTGCCCACCCCCCTACCCTGCCCTGAAATCATGTAAACTCCATACATGGAGTTTACATCTGTCTTGTTCATTTTCTTCCCTTGCACCCAACATAGCGCCCCTGAGTGGAGACTTCGTAAAAATTTTACGAATGGAAGAATGAATGAGTGAATGGCTCCTTCACGCAATGGGCAAGGACTATGTCTCAATTTAGCTGCCTCTGAGTCCAATCACTGTGTCCAGGGCTTTGAGCTACTACGATTGGCTCATCTTGAGTCACGCCCCAACATGACTCCTCTCAACAGTGTCTGGCTGTTGAGAGGAGTAACAGGACCAGAAGTAGGACAGAAAGAAAGCTACAGGAAAAGAGGAGAGTTTCGGCCAACATTAAGGGCAAAAGGGATGTCACAAGTAGTCTCTTAGACCCTGCTGAAGGTAAGGTACTCTCCATCCTGAGCTCTCCTTGGAAATGTGTGGGCATCGTCCCCTTCCACTTCTTGGCTTCTGAGTTATAGTGACTTGGACATATTTATAAGACACATGCTCTGAGTAATCTATTTAAACCTTGAAGACAGTGACAATATTCTCCACTTAAAAATTCAAATAATCTGATAAATATGGGGGCAACATAATCTGATAAACATAATCTGATAAATATGGAGGCAACATTTAAATTAGACCTGTTCCAAAAATGTCACGTTGGTTGCTGGTTGCCCTTGTAAATTTCCACCCCAGGTTATCTAGGAAGCCATTAGCCATTTGAGCCTTGACCGCACAAATGGCATTTACACAAGGAAGGGCTGGCAGTAACTTATCCACATCATTCCCAGTCTTGCCTGCCTCTGGTATCCAGCAGTGAGTCCAATTTCCCTTAACCATTTGGAAAAATGGCAAATTAGAGGGAGCAAATGTCCCTTCCAGCAGCAGGAGAGACACCTGCCTAATGAATCAGCATTTATGCAGATGGTGAGATGGAGAAACCAAGCAGGAAAGATCTGGAGTCGGCTTGCCCTGATAAGCAGTCAGTGCCAGAGCCTCTTCCCCCCTCTCTGATCCTGCTCGGCTGGACCACACGGCTTTCCACACAAATGTAGGTCATTAAAAATGCTGTCAGCAAGCTGCTGGTTCTTACTGTCAACACACTGGAAAACCTACAGTGACCAGGAGAACTTATTTCCAAGCTGGTGTTTTTCACTTAAAACAGAGAATCCAGAATTTCTAAGCTGCATTCTATACGCGGTGCCGTGATTATCCTTTAGTGTTGCCCAAATGGCCACCAAATGAGTATATATGTGCATTGGGGGTGGGAGTGGAGGGAGAGGGAAAAGGAGGGGAAGGAAGGCCCTATTTTTAAAGGTACTAATTATAATTTTGCAAAATTATTTTGAAGGTATTTAAAAACATACTCGGTTATAGAAAAATCAAAACGTCATTATTTATGCCAAGATCTAGAGACACATTTGGCCTTTAATTTGGCTGAGAAAGAAAAATATCTGTTCTGCTGATTGAATTAACCATTTTGCAAAAGTACCCCTGTTTAATTCATGAAATTTAATCACTGTCATGCTGGGATTTATTGCTGCTCATTAATGCTTCCTCTGAAGATGAGTGGAAAGACCTAGGGTTGAGAGGAAAGAAAAATTCTTTCCAAAATACTATAAGACTTAATTTGGGTTTTATTAAATCTCATTAGTTCACTAATACAAAATTTATGACACTTTGGACAGAGAGTCAGCTGGTATTTTTCTAGGTTTAATCTATGAAAAAGTGATTTTTCTCTGCAGGTGAATGATATCAATAAATCCTATGGGGATATTCTATATTCTTGATAGAATATTCATTAGACACTCTTTTACATACCAGTACTATGCTAATTTCAATTTTTTTTTCATATTTTCATCAAAGGAGATGGGTAGAGGCTACCACTTGGCAGTACTTTTCCACTTTGCTTACTACTACTATTGCTTATTTATTTATACTCTACCCCCTTCCAAGAAGGATTTGAACCAGCCCACAACAAAGAACACATCTATATAGGTAAAATTAAATTTTTGTCTGATCACTACATCACACAAAACTGTTAAGACAATTTTCACTAAATTAGGGTGTGATCTGTCTTTTAAAATGGGGTGAATCTGAAATTCATTTTTAAAGAGTTCTGGGAAGGACTGCAAAAAGATTGTGTAGCAATTTTATTTAAAAACCCAAAATAAGAGTGGCTTCAACAAAGTAAGTTTATTTCTGACTCACCTAAGAGAAACCTTTAGCTAGATTGGCCAGAGCTGATCGGGTGACTTTCCAGGCATCAGGGACCCAGTGCCCACCTTTTTGTTCCATCATCCCCGTGCTGGCTTTCATCCTTTGGAACCACTTCCTGGTTCAAGATGGATACTGGTATGCCAGGGAAACTATTCAGTCAACGGATAGGACGAAGAGAGGAAACACAAAATAAGCCCCTTCCAATGGGTCAGCACGTTTAAGCAGCCTTCCTGGAATTCCCACGCAAAACTTACCCTTACAACTCATTGTTGTAAATGAAACTTAGTCACATGGCCAAAACTTAGTCACATGGCCACACCTCATAGAAAGGGAACTTTTGTTAATAAAGGAAAAATAAGAGAATGGATATGGGGGGGCTGGGACCAACAAGTCCCCGCCATGAATAGATAGCCAGCCATCCTTTTGAGCAGCTAAAATTGTGGTAGAATCAGAGGGGGAGAACTAGAAAATTAGGAACAAGAAAAGTAAAAGAATTTATGCAGTTTCTATAATTAAATAACAGTTTTAACACTGAGCTTCTTGATAGCCAGGGAAAAAAAAGGGAAAGAATTATTTTTGCTAAAGAAGCAAATTAAGTTCCTCAGTAGAAGCACAGTGTAGCCCAGAATTGAATTCTGTAATGTTTCTCTCACTGTTACCACATACAAGCATAATAGCCACATGTTCTGCATTTAAAAAATTATTTTCATTATTAAATATTCTATGCCATTGTTTTCCATGCATATATTCACCCATGCAGGTCCAATGTCTGTTTTAGAAAACATGGTCACCATGGATATTGAAAATAGTGAAAGGCATAACTGAATGTTCTTGGTAAGTTTTGCAGAGAGTGTGAAAAGACGTTCTGTGGGAATCAGTAGAAGGAATGAACCAGAAATGTCAGAGTGGTGTCATTTATGTCCTGATCAAGTCCTAGAAGACTGACTCAGCCTAACTGAAATGTGTGTGAGATGGAGACAGGGACCAACAGCAAGTAAAAGAATTGTTACAAAGACTGAGAGTGCCTTTGCTGGCGCTGTCTGTGCATTCTTTCTCTAGCTAAGACACTTGGGAAGCCAAATCTTCATCCAAAGCCACACTTTGGATGTCTTGAAAAATCTTTATCACAGGGATCAGAAATCCTCAAAATCCCTACAATTAGTTCATTTTCCTCCATAGGCAGATCTACATGGAAATCCAAAGGTTGCTTGGAAAACAAAGAATTCGGGGAAGTTAAGTGAGAGACTAAACATTTAATGGCATCAAGGCCACCTATGACCATATAGATGTGATTGTTCTTCCTAGACACTGGCAACCACAGAAATCTTCTGGCTGAGATTCCTCTCCCTTAGACAGACTCTAAAGGTGCACAACCAACATTTGTCCCTTTGCTCTTCTTTTTAAGGCCCTTGTGGCTCCTCAAAGCCCCTTTAGGTCATACCATTCTTTAATGATGTTACCACCGTTAATCAGTAGCTCATGTCTTTCTTACCTGAGAAGATTTTTGTCTTTGGGGGGTGACCTTTCACTTCTTTTCTGTTCATCAAATGTTTCTTTCTCAAGTTAATTCTGAGAGGGCAATCCAGGTTCCTGTAAGGCATTGCATTAACATCCCCAAATACAGGTCTTCGAAGGACCTTCCGCAAGTTTCAGGAGCATAGCGTAAAAGTTTAGTGGCTACCGTATATTGAGGGCCTGCTGTGTCAGCCTCTGATATAGGCGGTTTTACTTGCAGTTTCTATTTAAATCCATGCAATAAATCTGGTGGGAAATATTATTATATTTCTTACAATTAAGGAAATTGAAACTTGCATAGTACATTCATTTCCTAAGGCTACAATAACAAATTACCACAAACTTGGTGGCTGAAAACGACAGAAATGTATTCTCTCATGGTTCTGGAGGCCAACATCAAGGTGTTGATTAGGCTTTAATCCCGCCAAAGGTTCTAGGGAAGAATCCATTCCTTGCCTCTTCCAGCTTCTGGGGTGGCTACATCATTTCAATCTCTGCCCCCATCTTGACATCATCTTCTCCTCTGTGTGTCTTCTTTCTTCTAAGGAAATTTGTCATTGGATTTAGAGTCTATCCAGGTAATCTAGGATGCTCTCATCTCCTGATCCTTAACTTAATTACACCTACAAAGACTCAGTTTCCAAATAACATCAGACTCATAGATTTATGACATATATCTGGACATATCTTTTGGGGAGGTCACCATTCAATCCACTACAGAGATGCTGCATTTTGATCCAGAGTACTTAAAGAATAATTTTGGGGCTAGACAGACTCCATGTGGATATGGATGTGAAGGGTAGCCCTTGCTTATTTAGAGAATGAGGCAGGATCCTATGAATCTTAAAAATAGAACATACTCAGCCTTACATGAACCCAACTGCCCAGAGACCCTGTCTCCAAATTTTTAGCATTCTCCCACTGATAAGATATAGGAGAGGGCAATAAAAAGGGAATTTGTTGTTTATCACAGCACTCTGGTGCCCAGGTAGACTCCTTACCAGCACTGCCTCCTCCTTGGAGGGACTGAGCGGGGACCAGTATTGACAATCACATCACACAGGTAAGCTAAAGAAAGATACGTAGAAAGCAACTCTTGTAATAATGGGGTTGAGGCTAGAATTTGGTTCTGCTTCATTAGCTCCCATTACTTTGATCTCTGCAGTATTGGATGATACTATCAGAGGCCATGTCATAGAGTTAGGTGGGTCGCTAACACTGTTGCCCAACAAGAGTGGCAGCTTCTGTAGAGCATTAGCTATAGGTGTGCCTCCTAACACCTCCACCGTGTGCCAGGCTCTGTGCTGTGTCTTAGGGATGCAGGTACAATTCAGCTATACTTCCTGCTGCTAAGGTGCTAGGAGAAGACAAGCTGGTGATCGAACAATCCTGCATGGTAAAATACAAAACTTGCACTAATAGAAGTTTGTATTATGGAGTATCACAGAGGAGGGAATGGTTCATTTCCAGCAGAGGCAGGACTCATGGGTTTTTTCACAGGGAGGTACTTGGTTCTTTACCCAAAATTATACAGTCAGTAGGCAAAGCAGCTGGAATGGGAGCCCCAGCTTGTCTGACTGCAAAACATTCTTAATACCCACTCCATGAAGACATTTGTGCAAGGGCAAAATTAATGACATAGAAGTATACACCCCAGACGGTCTGACCTGGTCCAAATTAGAACTTAGAATGCCTTGAGGGATGAATGTAGCATTTGTCTGGGTCTCCTTTTCTGAAATATCACCTGTCTCAGCTGGCTGCTGAAGATGGAAGAAGAAATAGCAAAATATTCTAGTTTTCTTTTTCAGAAGATGTCCTTGAGTGCTGGTTTGCTGCCTCCCTGATTGGGGGAAACAGACAAAATATGGTCATATTCTGTTAATTTCCTTTAAAAAGTATTTTAATTGCATATTTTCTCTAAAAACTTAATCTTTTAACATTTAGTAGTTTAAATGTCTCTAAATTAATTAATTAATATAATTAATAAGATAGATTTGCATACTCTTTAGGGTAAAGGCAGTGTCTTCTCCATCTCTCTGGCCCCCATCAGGTCTAGCCCAGATCCCTTCATATAGTATGTGGGCAGTACAATTCTGCTGAATCAGATTGAGTTCTCCTTGTGCAGTGTTGGTGGGAATGTAAAATGGTGCCACTGCTGTGGAAAACAGTATGGAGGTTCCCCCAAAAATTAAAAATAGAACTACCACATGACCCAGCAATTCCACTTCTGGGTATATACCCCAAATAATTGAAATCAGGGTCTCAAAAAGATATTTGTACACCTGTGTTCATAGCAGCAGTATTCACATAACCCGGAAGGAAACCAGGTGTCCATCAACACGTGACTGGTTAAGCAAAATGTGGTATACACATACAGTGGAATATTATTCAGCCTTAAAAAGGAAGGAGATTCTATGACATGCTATAACATGGATGAACCTTAAGGACATTACGCTATGTGAAATAAGCTAGTCACAAAAAAATACTGTATTTTTCCACTTATTTGAGGTACCTAGAGTAGTCAAAATCATAAAGACAGAAAGTAGAATGGGGGCTGCCAGGGGCTGGGGGAGCAGGGAGTTGGGGAGTTACTGTTTAATAGGCATAGAGTTTCAGTTTTACAATATCAAGAACTATGGAGCTGGATGGTGATGATGACTGTACAACAGTGTGGCTGTATTTAATACCACTGAGCTGTACACTTTAGAATGGTTAAGATGGTAAATTTTATGTTATTTGTATTTTAACACAATAAAAAAAAGAAAAATAAGAAAGTGGTAGAGAATTCACACAAGCTTATTTCCCTATAAGGTTTTTTGTGTTTTGGTACACATTTCAATTTTCATGATAAATAAATTGATGTTCATATTTCTGTTGCTTTGTAGTATAGTTTGAGATCATGGAACATGATACCTCCAGCTTTGTTCTTCTTTCTCAAGATTGTTTTGACTATTCCAGGGCCTTTGTGTTCCCATACAAATTTTAGAATTTTTTGTTCTAGTTCTGTGAAAAATGCCATTGTATTTTGATAGGGGTTGCTTTGAATCTGTAGATTGCCTTTGGTACTATGGCCATCTAAACAATATTACTTCTTCCAATCCGTGAGCATGGTATATCTTTCTATTTATTTGTGTCATCTTCAATTTCTTTCATCAGTGTCTACAGTTTTCCAAGTATAGGTCTTTTACCTCTTTTTAAAAATTTTTTTATTGGAGTAAAGTTGATTTACAATGTTGTGTTAGTTTCAGGTATACAGCAAAGTGAATCAGTTATACATATACATATATCCATTCTTCTTTTAGACTCTTTTCCCATAGAGGACATTACAGAGTATGGAGTAGAGTTCCCTGTGCTATACAGTAGGTTCTTATTAGTTATCTATTTTATATATAGTAGTGTGTATATGTCAATCCCTATCTCCCAATTTATCCCTTCCCCTCCCCCTATTTTACATCTTTTATTAGATTTGTTCCTAGGTATTTTATTCTTTTTGATGTGATTGCAAATGGGATTGTTTTCTTAATTTCTCTTTCTGATGGTTTGTTGTTGGTGTACAGAAATGCAAGCGATTTCTGTATATCAGTTTTGTACCCTGCAACATTACTGAATTCATTTATTAGTTCTCACAGTTTCTTGGTGATGTCTTTAGCATTTTCTATGTATATTATCATGTTATCTGCAAACAGTGACAGTTTTGCTTCTTTCTTTCCAGTTTGGACTCCTGTTATTTCTTTTTCTTGTCTGATTGCTGTGGATATACTATGTTGAATAAAAGTGGCAAGAGTGGCATCCTTGTCTTCTTCCTATCTTACAGGAAATGGCTTCAGCTTTTCACCATTAAGTATGATGTATTTGTTGGTTTATCCTATATGGCCTTTATTGTGTTGAGGTATGTTCCCTCTACACCACTTTATGGAGAGTTTTTTTTTTTATCATAAATGGATGTTGAATTTTGTCAAAAGCTTTTTCTGCATCTATTGAGATGTTTATGTGATTTTTATCCTTCAGTCTAGTAATGTGGTTCATCCCACTGACTGATTTGTGGATATTGAAATATCTATCTTTGTATCCCTGGAATAAATCCCACTTGATCATGGTGTATGATCATTTTAATGTATTGTTGAATGTGGTTTGCTAGTATTTTGTTGAGGATTTTGCTCCAGTGTTCAAAAAAGTATGGTACTGGCACAAAAACAGACACATAGATCAATGGAACAGAATAGAGAGCCCAGAAATGAACCCACACTTACATGATCAATTAATCTATGATAGAGGAGGCAAGAATATACAATGGGGGAAAAGACAGCCTCTTCAATAAATGATGTTGGGAAAACTGGACAACTACATGCAAATAATCAAACTGGACTACTTTTTCACATCATATACACAAATAAACTCAAAATAGATTAAAGGCTTAAATGTAAGACCTGAAACAACAAAACTCCTAGAAGAAAACATAGTCAATATGCTTTTTGACATTGGTCTTAGTAATATTTTTTTTAATATGTCTCCTCAGGTAAGGAAAACAAAAGCAAAAATAAACAAATGCAAATGTTATATCTGATAAGGGGTTAATATCCAACATATACAAAGAACTCCACAACTCAAAAACAAAAAACCCAACAACCCAATTAAAAAATGGGCAGAGAACCTGAATACACATTTTTTCAAAGACAAACAGGGAGCCAACAGACACATGAAAAGATGTTCAACATCACTAATCATCAGGGCAATGCAAATCAAAACCACAATGAGATCGCACCTCACATTTGTTAGAATGTTCTTTATCAAAAAGACAACAAATAACAAATGTTGGTGAGGATGTGGAGAAAAGGGAACCCTTGTGCACTATTGGTAGGAATGTAAATTGGTGCAGCCACTATGGAAAACTCCCCCCAAAATTAAAAATAGAGCTACCAGGGCTTCCCTGGTGGCGCAGTGGTTGGGAGTCCACCTGCCGATGCAGGGGACATGGGTTCGTGCCCCGGTCCAGGAGGATCCCACGTGCCACAGAGCGGCTGGGCCCGTGAGCCATGGCCGCTGAGCCTGCGCGTCCAGAGCCTGTGCTCCGTAACGGGAGAGGCCACAACAGTGAGAGGCCCGCGTACCGCAAAAAAAAAAAAAAAAAATAGAGCTACCATACCATCTGGCAATGCCACTTCTGTGTATTTTTCTAAAGAAATCAAAAACGTTAATTGAAAAAGATATGTGTATCCCTATGTTCATTGCAGCATTATTCATGATAGCCAAGATAAGGAAGCAGCCTATGTGTCCATTGATAGATGGATGGATAAAGAAGATGTTTATATATATAGAATATTTATATATACATAATAGAATATTACTTAGCCACACACACAAAAAAAACGAATGAAATCTTGCCTTTTGTGACAACATGGATGGGCCTAGGGGGTATTATGGAGAGTGAAATAAGTCAGATAGAGAAAGACAAATACCATATGATTTCACTTATATGTATAAACTAAAAAACAAAATGAATGAACAAGCATTACAAAACAGAGAAACAGAATCTGAGATACAGAGAAAAAACAAGTGGTTGCCAGAGGGGAGGAGGGAAGGGGGGATGAGTAAAAATAGATGAGGGAGATTAAGAGGTACAAACTTCCAGTTACAAAATAAATGAGTCACAGGAATGAAATGTATAGTATGGGGAAAATAGTCAATAATAATGTAATATCTTTATAGGGTGACAGATAGTAACTAGACATCATGGTGGTCATTGTGTAATGTAGAGAAATATTGAATCACCATGTTGTGCACCAGGAACTAACATAGTGTTGTAGGTCAATTATGCTTCAAAAATGAACAAACAAACTCATAGAAAAAGAGATCAAAACCAGAGGTGGAGGGCTTCCCTGGTGGCGCAGTGGTTGAGAGTCCGCCTGCCGATGCAGGGGACACGGGTTCGTGCCCCAGTCCGGGAAGATCCCACATGCCACGGAGTGGCTGGGCCCGTGAGCCATGGCCGCTGAGCCTGCGCATCCGGAGCCTGTGCTCCGCAACGGGAGAGGCCACAACAGTGAGAGGCCCGCGTACCGCAAAAAAAACAAAAACAAAACAAAACAAAAAAACAGAGGTGGAGAGTGGGGGGAGGGGGAATTCAATAAAGGTAGTCAAAATGTACAAATTTCCAGTTACAAGAAAAATAAGTACTAAGGGTGTAATGTACAACATGATTAATATAATTAACACTGCTCTATG
Source organism: Delphinus delphis (assembly GCF_949987515.2). NCBI lineage: Eukaryota > Metazoa > Chordata > Mammalia > Artiodactyla > Delphinidae > Delphinus > Delphinus delphis. The sequence goes on from NC_082684.1 coordinate 15,354,529, forward strand.
TTGTATATGAAAGTCGTTGAGAGTAAATCTTAAGAGTTCTCATCACAAAGAAAAAAATCTTTTTTCTTTTACTTTGTATATATCTGAGATGATGGGTGTTCACGAAACTTATTGTGGTAATCTTTTCATGATATATGTAAGTCAAAATCATTATGCTGTACACCTTAAGCTTATACAGTTCTCTATGTCAATTATAACTCAATAAAACTGGAAGAAAAAAACAAAGTACACATACACACACATGATTAACTATAGCCCATGACACACTTTCTCTAACACTGAATCTTCATGTTTAAACATTTTAAATCAAATTTGATTTAAATAAAATTGGATATTTTAAAGTTTAAATAAATAAATAAGTTGGTTGATGTTCCAAAAGAATTTGAATTCTATTCACTATCCCTGTTCAATGTTGAAAACCAGTAAGAATTCCAGTCATGCTAATTTTATCACAAGCTCAAAGCAGTAAAGCCTGTAGATGATATAATTTGGTGAGTAGTTATTATCTGAATGAAAAACTGCTTTGGCTAATATTCTAAATTTATTTTAGATCACTGAAATAATAGCTTCCAAGTGATAATAGAGTTAACACTATGACCTCCCATGAAAATGCTGAATGTCCTAAAGGAGCACAGTGCATTTACAGCTTGCTGTGAGTCGAGAGATGGGGGGAGGGTAATTTTGTTTTAATAACAACTTTCTTTATCCTGATATTTTCTTTCACTGCCCTTCCCATTCAAGTAGACAGACTACCTCAGGAGGGCTGTAGCAACCACCTAGGAGCCTCCTCCTGGCTTTGGTTTCCAAAAGCCTGAGGCTCTAGCTAGGAGGTGGTTGAAGAGAACTGATATGAACTGAATGTTTGTGTCCCCCCAACACACACACCCCCAAATTCATATGTACTGAAACCCTATGCCCCAGTGACGGTATTCAGGGGTAGGGCTTTTGGGAGGTAAATAGGATTAGATGAGGTCATGAGGGTGGAGCCCTCATGATGGGATTAGTGCCCTCATAAGCATCATGAGAGAGCTTGCTTTCCCTCTCTGCTCTTTGCCATATGAAGAGACAAGGAGAAGTCTGCAGTCTGAAACTCAGAAGAGGATCCAGCTATGCTGGCACCCGACCTTGGACTTCCAGCCTCCAGAACAGTGAGAAATAAATTTCTGTTGTTTGTAAGCCACCCAGTCACCCAGTTTATGGTATTTTTGTTGTAGCAGGCAGAGATTTAAAAATCTCTTGTCTTAATGACAAGGACTCAGCCAAATTTTAGAAGAAGGAAGGCTTTCCCTGAAGACCAAAAAAGTGTTCCTTAGACTGTGGGAAGGGGAAATGAAGGGGAAGTGATGAGGGTACAGGGTTCAGTAGATTCCTAAACAGGGGCCCCTGCAGCATGCTTCCTGCCAGAGCCAGCAAGACCCCAGAGAGGAGATGACTCGTCTAGGCAGGCACCTGACTGTGGACCCCACAGTAGTGGGAGAGCCCCCAGACCTGAAGGACCCCTGTGGACAGGAATAGGGGCACCCCTGTGACATCCTGCACAGATTGATCACTATAGCTCCTCCCAATAAATCTCCACAGACTGCTTTTCCAACAAGGTGGGAGCAGCAGCTGAAGTATTGTCTGGCACTAAATATGGTTGTTTGTTTGCTTGGTTTTCTTTTTGTTGTTTGGGGAGGGTTTGCTGAGCACATAGAATTGAATTCCCCAAAGTTAAATATGTATATGATGTAACTCCCCCATGCTACCCAGAAAGGGGTGGAAAAAATGCTCATACCTACAGCCAATGGGCACTACAGGCAGGACAATTTGGCAAATCCTATCACCAGCTTTAAAGCATGCAAACTATTAGACCCTGTACCTCTACTTCTATAAATCTGTCTTAAATAATCCATCTGTGCCAAATACTAAATTAAAGATTTAGGAACAAGAATGTTCAGTGGATCATTGTTTATAATAGAAAAATATAGTAGGAAGCTCTTGAACTGTCCAGTCGCTGGGTTGGATCAATCATGCGAAGTTGTAAGCTCTCTCAACTGACCTAACTGGACTGACCCTCTTTTCCTCCATAAAATCCACTGACTGAGGCTGTGGTCCTTCCGGAGGGCCAGTGGGCTCTGCAGATGAGTGCACTCAATACTCCTGCTCCCACAGCTGAGGTGTGTGTTTACTAACAGCCTGTGGGATTGTCCAAAGTGGTTTATGGCAGTTGTACTGGTTATTTGCATTCCAGAATATACTTAAATATTATGCAGACTGATGTAATATGGGTACAGAGAGAAAGACTTCAATTCTATGAAAACTACTGAAACAGAGCAGGACCCTATGGGACCCTTCCCAGGACAGAACCCCTCCATGTCCACTGCCTGCCTTTTGTCTGTAGAAAAACTTTAGTCAAAGAATAAATTTAATCAGAGAAGTGAGAAAACGCAAAAGCCAAGGAAAACAAACAAGACCAAATAATAATAGTCATTAAATAAAGTCAAGAACTTTTAGTTCCTCCTCAAGGACTATAGATAATATTCTGAGCCGTATCCTTTGAGCTGTTTTATAGATACTGAAGCCCCCACCAGGTGGAAGAAGTTACCTACATGATGACCAGATAGTAGCCATGACATAAACTGCCACAATTCCAAGAACTGGCCTCAAAGAAATGGGAACTAACTAACCCTGGAACTAAAGACTAACTGTACTTAAGCCAGTCAAGATGATGCTGATGAGACCACTGCATGACCAATTTCAAGATGACGGTCAGAGCTGACTGTGCTGTTCTGCACGTAGCCTCCTCCCTCACCCTATACACCCCGAATCTCCCTTAAAAAGCTCTTGCTCACTGATCAGCAGTGGGGCGTTGTCCTTTGAACATGAGTCCACCCTCTCCCCTGGCTGCCAGCCACCAGAATAAAGCGCACTTTCCTTTTCACCAACCTTGCCCTTCAAGTACTGGCTTCCAAGCCATGAGCAGCTGGACCTGAGTTTTGGTAACACTACCTTGAAAGCCTTGGAAGGGCTTTGTAAATCATAGTTCTATAGCTGTGGAATGAGATGTGGATGAGAATACTATACATGAGTGAGAAAGATTATGAGAATTTTGCCCCAGGATTGCTTGGTTGTGTCTTTTAAGTTCTTACCTCACTTTAAAGACACAGAAATTAGAGGTATAGATGACATTATGGGTACGGTCTAGGTTGAACTAGCCAGCATAGTCTTAAAGAAAAGCCCTGGACTCAGTGCAAAAGACTGGTGAATGAATACACATCCTTATGTTGTTGTTTGAACTAAACTTTATAAGGTTATATGTGTAAAATTTTCTAGGATTCCACAATCTCATCAGCTTTCTCTATGGATTAAGCCACTGCTGAGGCCTTGGATGAGAGGGACACAGCCACACATTCATAGAACAGAATGTTCTTTGGTCGTTAAAAAGGAAATTGCAGAAGAATGTTTTTCATATGAAGGTGTCCTTCACAGTAAATTGTTAAGTGAAAGATTCAGCTTAAAAATACCCATAGTATACAGCCATTTGTATAAAAAATACATGCGTATTAAAATTTTAAAATACCTTTTAAAAAATGAGTGGTGGGAATATAAGTGACTTTTCTTCTTTGTATTTTTCATATGTGCTTGTATGTCTACAATAAATACTTTGTGGGAAAAAAATTACAATAAAAGCACATTTTGGTTTAGAGAAAATGCACATCTACACCCAGGTCCCAAGAGAGAGAAAGGAAAGTGTGGGAAGGATGTTGATCGAGGGGATGGTACTGCACAAGGAGCCCGGGAGATGGGGTGGGTGCCCTGCGCCAGTGGCCTTCTCTCCACCCCCTGGCACTGCAGGTGTTCAGTAAGAGCTTGCTGATTGATTCATTTTCCACTGAATTTGCTCACGGACTCAGGGTTGGCTAGGCGCAGCTAGGCAGTGATCACTTGGGTATCTCATGCAGTGACAGTCGGATGGCCATGGGGCTGGGGTCACTCAAGGGCCGCTTCACTGAGAGTCTGGCACCTGGGCTGGGAGCTGGAAGCCGGGGCTCCTTGGCAGCAGCCGCTTCTCCTCTCCTCTTCCTCCTCCTTCTCCCCGGCCCCCTCCATGTAGGGGTACCTGGACTCAGCTGGCACCTGAAGCCTCCCCGAGTGAGGGCCCCACGACAGCTGCGTAGAAGCTGTTTGGCCTTTTATAACCACCCTCTGAAATGATTGTTTCATCCTACTCATAGATGCAGTCACAAAGGCCCACCCTGGTTCAGAACAAGGGGACATAGACCCCATCCCTTGATGGGAAGGGTGTCGAAGAATTTTCGGCCATGTTTCAAACCCAGCAACTCCCGGTGTCTGCCACACCCCTGGTCTGTACAATGGGGGAAACCGGCCCAGATGTTGATCCTCTGCACTCAATTCATCTCCCTTCTCTCTCCTCCTCTCAGCACCCCCCCCCCAACTTGCAATTCTGTTTCCATCCTGACTAAACTCAGCTCCTCTTCTAGATTTAACACCTGCTGCAGGTTCCCTGGGAACCTCTGTTTCTTTTCCTTCCCCCAAATTCCCCCAACTCAGAGCCAGGTTAGATGCATCGCTCTGTGGTTCTGGACCCCTTGTACATATCTCCAGTGCAATGCCAGCCAGCAAACACCATCACCACATTTGCCCTCTTACCATCTCCCCTCATGGAGCAGCTCTACGGTATAGCCAGCCCTCGGATCCCACAGGCCCAGCTCTGTCAGACTGGCTCCCTCCAAGCTGTGGGATCTTGAACAAGTCATTTTTCCTTAGTTTTCTCATTGGAAAAAATAGGAATGATAATCTCACCTATCTCAGAGGACTCTGGTGGAGCTTCGCAGAAATGATGGATGTCAAGTCTTCTTATATGTGCTCAGTAAATGTCTATTTCCAGCTGTCATTGTTATTATGAATAATTGTCCCTGAAGGTAGGGACCATGTCTGGTGTCAGTCAGTCTTCCCTGGAGCCCTGCCCATCCCCCTGGCACACAGAAAAGACTCTGTACATCCTTGTTCTTCCTTTTCTAGTTTTTTTGTTGTTGGTGGTTCTCTTTGGAGATTTTTGGCAAACTCTTGACCTTTGCCCATACCTGGCCCGACCCGTGGTTCAGAACAGTCACGTTAGCCCTTTACAGAATTGCCTTCACAGTCCAAGTCACAGCATTGCAAATTACAAGGATGTCCTACTGGTTCCTAATATAGATTTAAAATATTTAAAATCCTGCATTTCTATTTAAGCCTAGACCTTTCTGGCCCCTGTCTGAGGTGTCTTCTCCAAATATACAATTCTAGTGGGAAAGGTACTATTTTCCCAAAGGTTCCAACTACCGTCCACACAAGGACTGAACTGTAGGCTGGGGTCCTTCAGTAGAAGGACCCTGGAAGGAAGGGGGCTGGTTGCTCAGAGTTTGTCAATATACTCACGAGGACTAGCTACATAATTTGTGGGACCCAGTGCAAAATGAAAATACATGCCCCTTCTTCAAAAACAGTTACTAATTTCAAGACGGCATCAGCAAAGCATTAAGCCAGCCCTGGGGACCTTCTGAAAACCTATGCAACTCTACAGGTCATATGCTCATGAAGTTGGCCTTGATACTCACCTGAAATCAGCAGAAGAGGGAAAAAAATGCAGTCATTGAAGATAGAATGCAATTTAATTGAAGAAGAGCCTCAGCAATTAAATTTGCTTTCACTCCAGGAGTGCCCCCTTCCTCTGACTCCCATCCCATGCCTCCCACCTCTCCCTCCCTGCCCAGGTTCCAACCGCAGTGGCCTCCTTGGAGCACCTGGAACACGCTTGTTCTTTCTTGGTTCTTCCTGTCCCTTCAGTCAGGACCACCTTCCCAGACTCTTAACACAGCTGGTTGCTTCTCCTCTTCAACTGTTAACTTATATCACCCCCACGGCCTGCTACAGGCACCCTGTGATTGTTCTCTACCCTAGAACCTCCTTTATGTCCCTCAGAACCCTTATGGCCATCTGCATTTTTCAGTTTATGATCCGTCACTCCCACTGGAGTGTGGTCCCCTAAATGCAAGAAATCTTGTTGACCTTGCTCACTGCTGATTCTCAAGTAATCAGAACAAAGCCTGGCATGGGGAGGGGGAAGGGATAAACTAGAAATACAGAATTAACAGATACACACTACCATATATAAAATAGACAAACAACAACAATTAACTCTATAGCACAGGGAACTATATTCAATATCTTGTAATAACCTGTAAAGGAAAAGAATCGAAAAAAAAGTGTATATATATATATATATATATATGTATATATGTATATATGTATATATATATATAACAAAAAAGTGTTATAAAAAGTGTTATAAAAAACACGTGTATATATATATATATATATATATACAAGTGTATATATATATATAACAAAAAAGTGTTATAAAAAAGTGTTATAAAAAGTATATATATATATATATAAAAGTGTATATATATATAACTGAATCACTTTGCTGTACACCTGAAACTAACACAGTATCATAAATCAACTATACTTCAATTGAAAAAACCCTCACATAGGAATAAATATGCAGACGTAGAGAATGGTCTTCAGGACACGGGGAGGGGGAAGGGTAAGCTGCGACGAAGTGAGAGAGTGGCATGGACATATATATACTATCAAATGTAAGATAGATAGCTAGTGGGAAGCAGTCGCATAGCACAGGGAGATCAGCTCGTGCTTTGTGACCACCTAGAGGGGTGGGATAGGGAGGGTGGGAGGCAGGGAGACGCAAGAGGGAGGGGATACGGGGATATATGTATACGTATAGCTGATTCACTTTGTTATACAGCAGAAACTAGCACACCATTGTAAAGCAATTATACTCCAATAAAGATGTTAAAAAACAAACAAACAAACAAAACCCTCTCATACCTATCACAGGAGTTTGTAGTGGGCTGAATAACGACCTGCAAATACATCCAGCTCCCAATCCCTGGAAACTGTGAATGTCCTTATATGACTGCATGAAGCTTTACAGATGTGATTGAATTAAGACGTCAAGATGGGGGGGATTATCCTGGGTTAAACACGTGGACCCTCCATGCCGTCACAAGTGTCCTTTTAAGAGGAAGGCAGAGGGACGTTTGACACAGAAGAGAAGACCACATGACAGAAACGGAGGGAAACAAGAGTCTGAGAGATGGAGGAAGAGGCCACAGGCTGAGGAACACAAGTGGTCACCCCTGAGCCTCCAGAGGGCTGCCAACACCTTGATTTTGAGCCTTTGAGACCCCTTTAAGACCTCTGGCTTCCAGAATTATAAGAGAATAAATCGGTGATGTTTAAGGCCCCGAGTCTGCGGTAATTTGTTGCAGCATCCACAGGAAACTATACAGTGTCCAGTAAAAATGTGCTGAATAATTGATGGTTAAGCGAATCTGTGGTAATTCATTCAGTGAATATTGTCCAGAGCTTCCCGAGTGTCTAGCAACATACAAAAGGGGTTAAGGATAGCTCTTGCCCTCAACATGCTCAGAGTCTCACAGAGAGGCTGTCAGAAAACTTGGAAATAAACAGGCGAAAGTAGAGAGCCATACAAGGCCAGAACACATCAAAGCACTGAACTGGCGATGCTTGTCAAAGGATATTCTATCCCCCTTAGTTTTCTTTATGACTACACGCTGTCCTTCCTTTCCAATCGCCACAATCTTTGATGCCTTTAATTTGTTAGTTGACTACTCTCTCCCCTTCTAATGTCTAAGCTCCATTCAAAGTATGAAAGTGTCTGTGTGTCAAAAACCAGATATGAGACAGAATTCTATACCAGAAAATTAATCTCTAAGTTGATTGCTAAATTAAACATACAGGTCAGAGCATATAGTTACTCGGGGAGGAGAGCTCTGTGTCAGCTCCAACTTTTGCGGTGGGAATCGAGGGGCAGGTGGCACTTGTAGTGGGTGTTTGAAGACCTTTGGGCATGGACTGAACCACTGGGTGGGTCCTGGCCAGGGTCAGCATATTAGTCCCCTAGGGCTGCTGAAACAAAGAACCACAAACAGGGAGGTTTAAACAACAGAAATGTATTGTCTCCCAGTTCTGGAGGTGAGAGGTCTGAGATCAAGGTGTGAGAAAGTTTAGTTCCTTCTGGAGGCCCTGAGTAGCATCTGTTTCAGGCCTCTCCCCTGGTTTCTGGTGCTTTGCTGACAATCTTTTATGTCCTTGGCTTGTGGCAGCGTAATTCCGATCTTCACGTGGCGCTCTGTCTGTTTCTTATCTCTGTGTCCAAATTTTCCCCTTTTTATCAGGACACTAGTCATATTGCATTAGGGACCCACCCTACTCCAGTGTGACCTTGTTTTAACTAATTCCATCTGCAATGACCCTCTTTCCAGATAAGGTCACACGCTGAGGTACTGGAGGTTGGGAGTTCAACGTGTGAACTTTAGGGGGACACAACTCAGCCCATAGCAGCAAGGGACTCCTCTCCTGCCAAGCACATAGTGGGGACCCACTGGATTGGCCCATTTTCCCTTGCTGTGGGCCCCTCCTTGCATCTGTCTAGAGGACCATTCCACAGGCTTGGCTTTATTCAGAAAGCTTTCTTCAGTATCTCCCCCTATCTTTGTTGCCCAGAGCAGAACAGAGCTGGGCTGCCCAGAAGCCACCCGCACCAGCACCGCAGCCCTTTCATCGCGGGACTTGGCCTCAGCAGACTCCCCAGGGAGGAGAGCTATTGCAGTGGCTCTGAGAGCTTTCAAGTGGAAATTTCTCACCCCGCAGGGGACGGCTCTCCTTCAAGCTCCAATTCGAGGAGGCAGCTCCTGGGGCTTCTTCTGACTCCTCTGGCTTGGCTCTCACCTCCTTCTTCTGAGAAGCCCTCCCCAGCTGCCCCTGGTCTCCCAGGACTCCTCCACAGGTGATTGGCTCGTGTGTCTCCTCACACCCCTTCTCATCCCACACACTCATCACAGCCTGTTGGCTTGTCTGCTTCCCACAGGACAGTGAGCTTGTGGCAACAGAAACCAGGTGTCAGTCACTGCTGTGTGCTTGCACCCTGCCCAGAGCCTGGCCCCCAACTGGGCCAGGGGACGGCAAACTACAGCCCATGGGCCCAATCCATTCCACTGCGTGCTTTCATTGGCCTGCAAGTTAAGGATGATTTTTACACGTTTAAATGGGTGGAGAAAATTCAAAAGAAGAATATTTCATGACACAGGAAAAGGACATGAAACTTAAATATCAGTGTCCATAAATAAAGTTTTATTGGAATACAGCAATGCTGACTCATATATTGTCTGTGGCTTCTGTAAAAATTTTTTAGCTTTACTGAGGTATAATTAACAGATAAAATTGGAAGATAGTTAAATGGTACATTGTGATGATTTGAAATACGTATACATTGTGGAAGGATTCCTCCCATCTGGTTAACCAACATATCCATCACGATATTTATATATACATACTTGGTGAGAACATTTAAAGTCTACTCTCTTAGCAAATTTCAACTATACATACAGTATTATCAACTGTAGTCACCATTGCACATTAGATTACATTATACCTCAGACTTTTTTCATCTTACAGCTATAAGTTTGCACCTTTGTACCAGCCTCACCCTATTTCCCCCACCCTATTTGCCCTCACCTCCACCCCTGTCTGGCTTCTTTAGTGCTACAAGGACAGAGTCAAGCAGTTGGGATGGAGACCATCTGTTTCACAAAGCAGAAAATATTTACAATCTGGCCTTTTACTGAAAAAGTGTGCCAACTCACCTCCTGGACACTCAGGAGACATGTTGACTGCCGACTAAACGATTGGATACGTGGTCTCTGGCGCTCACGCAGCTCAGGCCACCTTGTGCTGTTAGCTATTTTTATATGTGAGATCCTGGGGGCAGGGATTGGGTCTTCTTTTCCTTTTTTGGCTCCTGCACAGGGTCAGCAGGTCTTGGAAAATGTTGATGCTGATTTGTTGCCTCAGACGCTAGGGAGCAGGGATGCTGAGGATAATGTACTGCACACTGACACCTGCTCATCTTAGAGGAAGGTGTAGACTGTCTACACAGTGAAACCGCTTCCGTGAACATCAGTGACCACTTCCTTCCAGTCTGCTTAGACTCTGAGGATGGAGAAGCCAGAGGAGAAGGGTTCTGAGACGCTGAGACTCCCTCACCTCGAGGTCAGGCATCCAATGTCTCCACTCAGGGAGAAGCGATCCCTCCACGCACTTCGAGAAGGGGCGTGAGGTCCACAGACCTGCGAGAAGCATGTGGCTTGGGGGTGGGGAAAATGAACACAGCACCAGGAAGAAAGTGTGGACTAGATACTGGCAGGGCGGCATTGAAACCTCATCTGTGATTCTTCCTAACTCTGTGACTTGACGCAAGCTGCTGTTTTCTCATCTGCGAAGTGGAGACAATAAATCTCTCCCCCTTACAGGGCTGTCCTAAGAGCTAAGAGACACAATTGTGTGTAAAAGGATGTTGAGAGATTTCCCATATCCTAGGAATTGGAACCAATACTCAGTCACTCATTCAGTAAGTGCTTATTGAATACCTACAATGTATCAGGCACTGTTCTAGCCTTGGGAGATATTTCAGTGAACAAAACAAAGAACATAACTTCGCGTCCATTTCATTCTCTGCGAGGCTGTAAGCTATAGAATTCCCAGGAGTACAGGCACAATGACACACACTCTGCTAGCTCCGGAGCCATCCCAGCACCTGCTTGCTCCTCTCTCAGGGACACCTGCTCTGTTGGGAGCAGGTGACTTTTAGCCCTGTTACCATCCTGTGGCAAAGCTCTGGGTCTCTGTGTCAGGTTGGTGGGAAGCGAAGGGATGATAAAGGTCTCTTTTGGGTGTTGCACCTCCCCGGAAATGAAGGGGAGAAGTCGCTCAGGGGGGTCTCTTTTGTGCAACTACACAGTTATGGCATTTCCAGCTGCACCAAAAGAGCTAATGTTCGGCAAAGTCTCTATCTCAAGAGCCGATTCAGGGAGGCAGAATTGCCATTTGAGTGTTGTCCTCAGAACTCTTTTCCATGCACTGGTGGCTCTCACCCTTTGCACAGCCCCACTCTGTGACAGCAGAATGTTGAAAAGGGAGGACGTTGCACTGCGAAGGGGTCTGGCACCAAAGGCCACATACAAGCTGCACCCCATAGACGCCCAAGAGATCAACTCACTCCCCAAGCAGCTGTGCAGTGGCTGCCGTCTGACATGGCCTTCTCCTTAAAGGTTCGAAGTTGAATTCACAGTGCGCTGGAAGGTTCCAGGTCTCTGGAATCCTTTTCCCTTCCTAGATTGCTCAGGGGGAGTGCATTGAACTTGGAGGATATAGTTTTTCGAAGAAAGAAAGAGAGAGAGAGGAGGGAGGGATGGATTGAGAGAGAGAAAGAGAAAGGGTGAGGAAGGAAGGGAGGGAGGGAGGGGAAAGAAAGAATAAACTAGTGGGAGGAAGGGACTTTTTTTTTTTTTTGGCAGTACGCGGGCCTCTCACTCTTGTGGCCCCTCCTGTTGCGGAGCACAGGCTCCGGACACACAGGCTCAGCGGCCATGGGTCATGAGCCCAGCCGCTCCGCGGCATGTGGGATCTTCCCAGACCGGGGTACGAACTCGCGTCCCCTGCATCGGCAGGCGGACCCTGAACCACTGCACCACCAGGGAAGCCCAGGGGAGGGACATTTTAGCTTAGGTCTCAGGCTGCACCTGCCTCGCATTAAAGATGGGACCTTGTTAGCAGAAGTGAACTCCATCTCTTGGATTCTTGGCCTCACCTAGAACTCAGGTCCCAGCACCTGAATATTTCCGGGAGTTTCTGGGATGTCTTTGTGAAGGAAGAGTTGGTCCTCTTTGCAGCCCAGTGGTGGCTGCCCTTGTCCTCACTGTTAGCAAGTCCCATTAGGAGGGAGGCTGCACCACTGGCTAGGGGCCACAGCAGGGGACCTGCCCACGCATAGCTGTGTCCTGGAGACTGGCCTCAGAGCCACCACGTCTGCATCCGAGGCTGCAGCCTCAAGTACGCAGGTACCTCCAGGGCCCAGGGCACCTGCTGTCCATGCAGGGCTGCGGCAGAAATAAGGAGGCTGCGCTCTGTGCTCTTTCTTTACCCCTGAGAGGGACGCTGAGGATGATGTACGGCACACTGACACCTGCCCATCATAGAAGGTGTAGACTGTCTACACAGTGAACCCGCTTCTGTGAACGTCAGTGACGCCCTCCTTCCAGCCTTCTTAGAGTCTGAGGTTGGAGAAGCCAGGGGAGAACATTTTCATTCTTTTACTGAGGTGTGACATAAGTACAGTAAAGAGCACAAATCTTCACTTAATGAGGTCACTGCTGTTCTGACTTCTATCACCGTGGAATCCGTCCCCTCTTCTTAAAACTTTGTATCAAGGGGACCATGTGATGTGTGGTCTTTCATGGCTGGCTTCCTCTCCTCAGCCCGTGAGATCCATCGTGTTGTCCATCAGTTCACTGCTTTTCCTTCGCTCTGTAGAGTTTCCTAGCAAGAGCGATCAGAGTGCTAGGTCCCAGAAGCAACCCGCCCCCGGCGCACATGACGGTGGAGAAAAAAGTGATTTTCCTTTGCCTCCATCCTGTGGCGGCGGCTTCATAGGGCCACTCAGAGAGCTTGATTTGAGTTTTGGAGCTGGAGGGGAACCCAGCGAAGCTTCTAAAGGTGAGGGATTATCCAGTGGAGAGAGGCGGCTGCCTTCACAGCAAAGGAAGATGCTTGAAGGTCAGAATCTTGTCGGTAGAAAAGGGCAGGGGTGGAGGAGGACAGAAAGGGAGCAGCAGCTCATCATGGCAGTTGCCCCAGGACCTGCACTTTGCAGAGTCTCCCTCCCTGAAGGCAGACCCAGGGGAAGCCACCCTTCTGAGCACCAGGAGGGTCCTAAGGCATGGCTTAGTCAACTGGCATTAAACTCTAAAAAGTGCATGAGGCTTATGTCTCACTGTCACCAGCGCTTATCAACCTCACCTGTGATGGAGACCAGAGTGGACTCCTCTTCAGCTGTTTCACAGTCCTCTGCAAGTTTCTTTTTGCCTCTCTTCTGACTTCTCTTCTCCTTGAGGACCATTCTTTCTATCCATTTAAACCTCATTTGACTTCTCTGTAAATGGTCAGGGTACCCAGAAGTTCATGAAATGTGATTCTTTTCCTCTTACACCTTGCATCCCTCAAACAGCCCTGCCTGTGATTAACATCCCATGTTTATAATCCCCCTTTCTCTGCCCAGGAGTCAGGGATGCAAGTAGACCCAGCTAGCAACCGTCTATCCCTCCCAGGGCAGCATCATGGCCAGGTAATCATCAGGCAATGACCAGGTGATTGATTGATAAATAACCTGGTTCATATTCTTATACTAGGATTTCAAAGAAAAAGAGATTCTTTGAAAGTCATTCATATACTCTTGACTGAAGCATAGGTCTCTTCTATCTGGGTAGATCATCTTCTTTCATCTCAAGACTTTGAAAGAGAAGTGGAGGAAATGAGAGGGAGAAAGGGGACGGCCTCCTATGGCCCATATCAGATGAATCAACCCCAGTAATCATGGAGTGTCGGATGTCACAGCCAAATTCCTCTCACGTTCATAGGCTTCATTAATTCATTTTGCAAATATTTATTGAGCATGTACTATAGGCCAGGCACTGGAGATAGAGTAATGTGTTAGTTTGGGTGTTTTGGGTAGATGCCAAAACAGGATTAGCTGTGCAAGAGATTCATTAGAACACGTATGGGGGAAAACGAGAAGGGATCCAATGGCAGCCTGGGAGAGAAGTCAGACCTCAATGCAGGTCTGATTCCAGGTGAAGAAAAGAGAGGGAAGTGTGAAGGTTAATTTTATGTGTCAACTTTGCTGGGCCACAGTACCCAGATACTTGGCCAAGCATTAGAAGTTTCTGTGAAGATATTTTTTTAGATAAGATTAACATTTAAATCAGTGGACTTCGAATAAAGCAGATTACCCTCTATAATGTGGGGGGCTGCGTCCAATCGGTTGAAGGCCTTGATACAAACAGACTGACCTGCACCAAGGAAGAGGGAATTCTGCCAGCAGGTGGCCTTTGGACTCAGACCACAACTCCTCTCTGGGTCTCCAGCCTGTTGGCCTACCCTGAGGATTCTGGACTCACCAAACTTCCATTACTGCGTGAGCCAATTCCTTAACAATAAACCAATCTCTGTCGCGCACACATTTGCGCTGTCTCTCTCTCTCTCTGTCCCTCTCTCTCCCTCACACACGCACGCACACGTTCGTTCTATTTCTCAGGAGAATGCTGACTCATCCAGGAAGGAAGGAAGGTAAGAAGGAAGCGTCTTAGACTGAGTACAGTTCTAAGAGGGTTTGGCAAGGAACTGTTTACAAAGGTGTTGAAAGCCTGAAGGAACAAAAAGAGGACACAGAGGTAACCCAGAGGGGAGTAACTAAAGGCAGCAGCCACAACCTCTGGAGGAGTAAAAGGGGGGAAATGGTGCTGTGAAAACCTGGGAGCTCAGAGCAAGGCCCCACAGACTGGTGGGATGCCAAGCTGTCCCCTCCACAGCTGATATTTGGGTTCCTGAGGAGAGGGACATCCTGGCACTCAGGTCTCTGAGGAGGGGTCTGAACCTACTGGATGTCTGGAAGGCCGAGAGAACATGGCCCAGTGGATAAGGCAGTATGGCAGGTTCTGGTACTCCTAATGCAACATGACGAAGCTGCCGCTGGGGGCACTGAAAGAAATTGGAACCTGGACCCATAACTTCTGCTGCTACTAGAGAGACACTAACAGGAACTGGAAACAGGGAAGGTCTCTTCTCCTCCCCTCCTGCCTCCCAGTCTCCCTTCAGTGTCTCCCATTGGTGGAACCTAACAAGATTGGCAAGGGAGTCTGGGAAATCGAGTTTTCAGAATCCTAGCTCCGATATCCCAGGGCACAATATAGAAGGGTGGGCTTAGAACTGAGAGCCATTAGGTCAATAATGCAAGGAAGCATTAAGGAATTAGTGAGAAAAAGGAAAATCACACATGAGGACAGAAAATGGAGACAGGAACAAGGCTCCTTTCTTCAGAAATGCCATGAAATCTTCCACATATCCAATGGGAGGGCATAAGTTTGTGAGTTGTTCTTACCCTTTTATTTTCCTTGGCCCACGTGAAGAATCCAGTCCATTCTCATCAGGCACAACTGAATGTGTTACGTGGTGCCACACCATTTCCTCTCATGTGTACTCTCAGGATTGAAGTCTCGATGTGTCTGCCATTCCACCTGTATCTTTATAAAGCATCTTCCCACACAACGCTATAGCTTATCGCTTCTCAAGACTGGAGCCTTGTCCTCTTCCAGAAATGGAAAGCACAGGTATGTGAGCCAAACCCTCAGAATCAACTACGCTCTTGAAGGAGATAAAGCCCTTCCTCCTGATCACCACAGTGGCCACACCCATCACCGAATCCTCCTCAAGACTCATGCAGAGTGCCTCAGGCCATTGGTTGGAATGCTACGGCCTACATATAACAGAAGACCCAACTCAAAATATTTTATTATTTTTTAAATATTTATCTATTTATTAATTTTCTTATAAGTCATCCATTTTATACACATCAGTGTATACATGTCAATTCCAATCTCCCAATTCATACCACCACCACCACCACCACCCCCCCGCTGCTTTCCCCCCTTGGTGTCCATACGTTTGTTCTCTACTTCTGTGTCTCAATTTCTCCTCTGCAAATTGGTTCATCTATACCATTTTCTAGGTTCTACATATATGCATTAATATACGATATTTGTTTTTCTCTTTCTGACTTACTTCACTCTGTGTGACAGTCTCTAGATTCATCCACGTCTCTACAAATGACCCAAGTTCATTCCTTTTTATGGCTAATATTCCATTGTATATATGCACCACATCTTCTTTATCCATTCATCCGTCAATGGGCATTTAGGTTGCTTCCATGTCCTGGCTATTGTAAATAGTGCTGCAATGAACATTGGGGTGCATGTGTCTTTTTGAATTATGGTTTTCTCTGGGTATATGCCCAGTAGTGAGATTGCTGGGTCATATGGTAGTTCTATTTTTAGCTCTTTAAGGAACTTCCATACTGTTCTCCAAAGTGGCTCTATCAATTTACATTCCCACCAACAGTGCAAGAGGGTTCCCTTTTCTCCACACCCTCTCCAGCATTTGTTTGTAGATTTTCTGATGATGCCCATTCTAACTGGCGTGAGGTGATACCTCACTGCACTTTTGATTTGCATTTCTCTAATAATTAGTGATGTTGAGCAGCTTTTCATGTGCTTCTTGGCCATTTGTATGTCTTCTTTGGAGAAATGTCTATTTAGGTCTTCTGCCCATTTTTGGATTGGGTGGTTTGTTTTTTAATATTGAGCTGCATGAGCTGTTTATATATTTTGGAGATTAATCCTTTGTCCGGTGATCCATTTCCAAATACTTTCTCCCATTCTGAGGGTTGTCTTTTGGTCTTGTTTATAGTTTCCTTTGTTGTGCAAAAGCTTTTAAGTTTCATTAGGTTCCATTTGTTTATTTTTGCTTTTATTTCCATTACTCTAGGAGGTGGATCAGAAAATATCTTGCTGTGATTTACGTCAGAGTGTTCTTCCTATGTTTTCCTCTAAGAGTTTTATAGTGCCCGGTCTTACATTTAGGTCTCTAATCCATATTGAGTTTATTTTTGTGTATGGTGTTAGGGAGTGTTCTAATTTCATTCTTTTACATGTAGCTGTCCAGTTTTCCCAGCACCACTTATTGAAGACACTGTCTTTTCTCCATTGTATATCCTTGCCTCCTTCATCATAGATTAGTTGACCATAGGTGCATGGGTTTATCTCTGGGCTTTCTATCCTATTCCATTGATCTATATTTCTGTTTCTGTGCCAGTAGCATATTGTCTTGATTACTGTAGCTTTGTAGTATAGTCTGAAGTCAGGGCGTCTGATTCCTCCAGCTCAATTTCTTAGCCTCAAGACTGCTTTGGCTATTCGGGGTCTTTTGTGTCTCCATATAAATTTTAAGATTTTGTGTTCTAGTTCCATAAAAAATGCCATTGGTAATTTGGGATTGCCATTGGTAATTTGGGATTGCATTGGGATTGCAATGATAGGGATTGCATTGAATCTGTAGATTGCTTTGGATAATATAGTTATTTTCACAATATGGATTCTTCCAATCCAATAACATGGTATATCTCTCCGTCTGTTGGTATAATCTTTCATTTCTTTCATCAGTGTCTTATAGTTTTCTGCATACAGGTCTTTTGTCTCCCTAGGTAGGTTTATTCCTAGGTATTTTATTCTTTTTGCTACAGTGGTAAATGGGAGTGTTTTCTTAATTTCTCTTTCAGATTTTTCATCATTAGTGTATAAGAATGCAAGAGTTTTCTGTGCATTAATTTTGTATCCTGCAACTTTACCAAATTCATTGATTAGCTCTAGTAGTTTTCTGGTGGCATCTTTAGGATTCTCTATGTATAGTATCATGTCATCTGCAAACAGTGACAGCTTTACTTCTTCTTTTCCAATTTGTATTCCTTTTATTTCTTTTTCTTCTCTGACTGCCATGGCTAGGACGTGCAAAACTATGTTGAATAATAGTGGCGGGAGTGGACATCCTTGTCTTATTCCTGATCTTAGAGGAATGCTTTCAGTTTTTCACTATTGAGAATGAAGTTTGCTGTGGGTTTGTCATATATGGCCTTTATTATGTTGAAGTAGGTTCCCTCTATGCCCACTTTCTGGAGAGTTTTTCTCACAAATGGGTGTTGAATCTTGTCAAAAGCTTTTTCTGCATCTGTTGAGATAATCGTATGATTTTTATTCTTCAATTTGTTTATATGGTGTATCACATTGATTGATTTGCGTATATTGAAGGATCCTTGCATCTCTGGGATAAATCCCACTTGATCATGGTGTATGATCCTTTTAATGTGTTGTTGGATTCTGTTTGCTAGTATTTTGTTGAGGATTTTTGAATCTATATTCATCAGTAATATTGGTCTGTAATTTTCTCTTTTTGTAGTATCTTTGTCTGATTTTGGTATCAGGGTGATGGTGGCCTCATAGAATGAGTTTGGGAGTGTTCCTTTCTCTGTAATTTTTTGGAAGAGTTTGAGAAGGATGGGTTTAGCTCTTCTCTAAATGTTTGATAGAATTCACCTGTGAAGCCATCTGGTCCTGGACTTTTGTTTGTTGGGAGATTTTTAATCACAGTTTCAATTTTATTCCTATGATTGGTTTGTTCATATTTTCTATTTCTTCCAGGTTCAGTCTTGGAAGGTTATACCTTTCTAAGAATTTGTCCATTTCTTCCAGGTTGTCCATTTTATTGGCATAGAGTTGCTTGTCGTAGTCTCTTAAGATGCTTTGTATTTCTGCAGTGTCTGTTGTAACTTCTCCTTTTTCATTTCTAATTTTATTGATTTGAGTCCTCTCCCTCTTTTTCTTGATGAGTCTGGCTAATGGTTTACCGATTTTGTTTATCTTCTCAAAGAACCAGTTTTTAGTTGTATTGATCTTTACTATTGTTTTCTTTGTTTCTATTTCTTTGTATGGGTCTTGTTTTGTATCCATTCAGCAAGCCAGTGTCTTTTGGTTGGAGCATTTAATCCATTCTCGTTTAAGGTAATTATTGATATGTATGTTCTTATTACCATTTTCTTAATTTGGGGGGGAGTTGTTTTTTTTTTTGGGGGGGGGAGTTGTTTTTGTAGGTCCTTTTCTTCTTTTGTGTTTCCTGCCTAGAGAAGTTCCTTTAGGATTTGTTGTAGAGCTGGTTTGGTGGTACTGAATTATCTTAGCTTTTGCTTGTCTGTAAAGCTTTTGATTTCTCCATCGAACATGAATGAGATCCTTGCCAGGTAGAGTAACTTTGGTTGTAGGTTCTTCCTTTTCATCACTTTAAGTATATCATGCCACTCCCTTCTGGCTTGTAGAGTTTCTGCTGAGAAATCA
The DNA here is from genome assembly GCF_949987515.2 of Delphinus delphis. Lineage (NCBI taxonomy): Eukaryota > Metazoa > Chordata > Mammalia > Artiodactyla > Delphinidae > Delphinus > Delphinus delphis. The sequence goes on from NC_082684.1 coordinate 15,373,446, forward strand.
GCTGTTAACCTTATGGGAGTTCCCTTGTATGTTATTTGTCGTTTTTCCCTTGCTGCTTTCAATAATTTTTCTTTGTCTTTAATTTTTGCCAATTTGATTACTATGTGCCTTGGTGTGTTTCTCCTTGGGTTTATCCTGTATGGGACTCTCTGTGCTTCCTGGACTTGGGTGGCTATTTCCTTTCCCATGTTAGGGAAATTTTCGACTATAATGTCTTCAATTATTTTCTCGGGTCCTTTCTCTCTCTCTTCTCCTTCTGGGACCCCTACAATGCAAACATTGTTGCGTTTAATGTTGTCCCAGAGGTCTCTTAGGCTGTCTTCATTTCTTTTCATTGTTAATTCTGTTCCGCAGCAGTGAATTCCACCATTCTGTCTTCCAGGTCACTTATCCATTCTTCTGCCTCAGTTATTCTGCTATTGATTCCTTCTAGTGTATTTTTCATTTCAGTTATTGTATTGTGCATCTCTGTTTGTTTGTTCTTTAATTCTTCTAGATCTTTGTTAAACATTTCTTGCATCTTCTCGATCTTTGCTTCTATTCTTTTTCCAAGGTCCTGGATCATCTTCACTGTCATTATTCTGAATTCTTTTCTGGAAGATTGCCTATCTCCATTTCATTTAGTCGTTTTTCTGGGGTTTTATCTTGTTCCTTCATCTGGTACATAGCCCTCTGCCTTTTCATCTTGTGTGTCTTTCTGTGAATGTGGTTTTGGTTCCACAGGCTGCAGGATTGTAGTTCTTCTTGCTTCTGCTGTCTGCCCTCTGCCCCCATATAACTTCTGAAACTTTTGCGCTGCACTAGTCTCAAAGCTCCCACCCCTACTCCTCAGGTCGGGTCCCCATGGGAGGCGGGGCTGCATCTAACTCAAAATATTTGAAACCAATGGTACTCAACACTGGCTGTCCATTCAAATCAACTGAAGAACTTTTAAAAAGACATCTTGCCTGGCATAAAAACAAGATTGAGAACCAATGACTAAAATAATAAAGGGATTTATTAGCTCATATAATATGAGGTCTGGAGGAAAGGCTAGGGATGGTTTATTTAGCAATTTCAACAAGGCTCATCAGGGAGCTGGGAAGATTCTGTCTTTCTGTTCTGCTGAGGAGGGCATCCTTGGCATAATGATTTGTTTCTTCATCTTTGTCTTCTCATGGTCACAAATTATATGCAGCAGCTCCAAGATGCTCCTCACACAACAATATCTAAAGATGGGAGAGAATGACTCTTTGAGCCTTTTTTAGTATCAAGTTTATCTCATATTTTAGTGGCTACAACTGGGTCACATACTTATCCTTAATCTAAGTACTGGTAAAGGAGATGGAATTATATGCCTGGCCTAATCTAACCAAGACCCATCCTCTGAATCTGCAGAGGGGCTTAAAATACAAAGCACGGAAGGAAGAGGACCGTGTCTCTTGGGTAGGCAGGCAACAGTGTCTGACACCATTTACCCAGCATCTTCATGAGCTCCTACTCTGGCCTGTCGATTCTACATAAAGCCTTTAAGTAATTCTAGACCCTGAGTTACACACAGAATATAATTCTCATGGAATTTTTCATGGAATTATGGAATTTATAGGGTTAAGGCCTCAATGCAAAGTCTAAATGCTAATGAAATCTGGGTTTTCGCAAACTTCACATACTTCCAAAGCAACTGGAGAATATTGCTGAAGCAGGAAGCTTTGAAGAGTTTCAGATTACCAAAAGAATTCTCCTTGAGCAGTAATACAGAAAATAGGCTTTAAACAGTGGCCAAGTGTAAGCACCAACCTAATTCTTGGACTCAAAGTTTTTTATGTGACTCAGGTGCTGTTGGTTTCTGGAATCATCTCCTGGCAATATATTGTGGCTTTATTTCCTGGCACATCACAGAGAAAGCCTTTTTTCTATGAAAATTGTTTTCCTAAATATGACCCATCTCTGCAGAGGCAGGCCACTTGGTAGGTAATTGATTTATACGTGCTCTTCAGAGATGTGATGAGGTTACTCAACAAGATGATAGGAAAGACAGAGCCCCATACTTCTAAAAATGCTACATGTAGGCAAGTGCTGAGTGAAATTGCATTAAAGCTCCCAACATTTGCAGCTTCTTCCTTCACATCGCCCTTGGGTGGAGATAAGGACTTCCATAGCAATTGCTATCACTACCTTGTTGGTCTACACTTGAAAAGAAAACAATTTTCTTCCAAAATAAAACACCATCTGATTTAGTAGAAACAATGACCAGTTTACCACTAGGGAAATATTTTTATTTCAGAGGTTGGCCACTGTATAATTTCCTTAAAATCCTTAGAGATGTGTTATAATGATATTAAGTCCAGGAAACATAAGTGATTAAAGGGTGGAATGGCCAGATATTTAGCGACCAGTCAACTTGGATGCAGAATGACATCAAAGGCATAAATTACCAAATTCCATCCAGTGACTCAGAGCCCTTAAGGATAGCCAGAGTGAGTATCAGTTCCATTCTCTGACTTTTATTTGCCATCTCACATGCTAATAGATAAAATTAGCAGCCATTTAAAATTAAGAGTTAGGAAAGTAACAAATCTCTTCCACAGACAACGTAGTAGATCAAGGGTCTTGCTCAATGGTTGGTTCTTGATCACTTAACCACTTAACCACTCAGTTTTCTAGAGAGTAAAGAAGAACAATGACAAGGAGAATAACTTATTACCATGGGAGTCAGAGATACATTGATTTTTTTTTTAATTAATGATCTTTATTAAGCGCCTGTTACATGCTGTATACTGGGCTAGCTCTTCTGGGTACTATGGTAGACCAGTTAAGACATGGTCCCTCCTCTCATAAGGGTTATGATATAGTGAGGAAGATAAGCATTAATCAAACACACAATTAAATGTAAAGTCCTAAACATAATAAGGCCTCTTCTTAGGAAGAGGAAGACAGTGCAAGGAAAAAAAAATCGTATGAGGATTAAACTTATCTGAGGAGATCAGGAAGGTTCCCTGAGGAAGAGACATTGAGCTGAGATCTGAAGGAAGAGAAAGACTTAATTAGGTAGAAGGGTAGAGGGAGAATGCTCTGGCAGAGGTAGAAGAGGACACACACACAAAAGACAAAAAGATATACGATGCTTGCAGTAGTTAAAGTTGATGCTAAGTAGCTATGACAAAAGACCCCCAAAACACAACTCACATGAGAGCAATTTATTTATTTCTCTGTGTAATAACTACCTAGGATGAATGGAGCTCTGCTCCATTAGGTCATTCAGAGACTCAGGTTCCTTCCATCTTGTTGCTCAGCCATCCCCCTAGAAACACAGGGTGTTCTCCTTATCTACATAATCAAAGATGGTTCACCACAAAAACCATATCAGCATTTCAGCCCAAATCAAAAGAAGTCACTAGCAATCACCGCTGGAGAGGACTTAATCCCAGAGCCAGATGCAGCTGCAAGGGAGGCTGGGAAATGTGGCAACCAGCAAGATGGCCATGCACTCTAACAAAACTTATCTGGGAGTGAGAACAAGCTCTATGCTAAAGGGGAGAGGGAAAGAATGGGTATCAGGATACAATAGCCTCTTCCACAAAGCAAAAGCACTCCCAGCATGCAATGCTATTTTCATTGAACTGGTGAATATAGGTGAATATCAGCTGTTGCCTTGGTTCAGTTGAAATGACTACAGCATGAAAATCATTTCTTAATTTTATAAGGTTCCTAGAAGTGTCCTTGTTGCAGCTCCCCATCTTTGCAGATCATGAATGAAGCATCGAGGAAAGAGCTCCCAACACTTTTTACCATCTATGAAGTGCATACTACGTCAAGCACTGTATGTGCTTTGCATACATTATCTCATTTGAACCTTATAGCAATCCATTTTATAGATGAGGAAACTGAGGTAGAGAGAAATTAAGATCACATTAGGTCACATAACAGGCATATGATGGATTAGAACTCAGATCTGATTCTAAATTCCACGCTTTTAACAGGTACACTGTACGACTGCTCCTAGAAAATATGACTCTGATGAAGGAATTTAAGAACTAATGCATAGTCTATATCCAAAAGAAACTAAACCACTATACTGAAAAGATATCTGCACCCCCATGTTCATTGCAGCATTATATACAATAGCCAAAACATGGAAACAACCTAAGTGTCCATCAATGGATGAATGAATAAAGAAAATGTGGCATATATATAATGAAATATTACTTGGCCATAAAAAGAAAGAAAGAAATCCTGCTATTTGCAACAACATAGATGGGCCTTGAGGGCGTTATGATAAGTGAATTCGTCAGACAGAGAAATATAAATACTGTATGATAGCACTTATATGTGGAATCTAAAAATAATTGAACTCATAGAAATAGAGAACAGGTTGGTGGTTGCCAAGGGCAAGGCAGTGGGGGTGGGGTGGAAGAGTTGGGTAAAGGTGGTCAAAAGGTAAAACGTTCAGTTATAAGAGTAAGTTCTGAAGATGTAATGTACAGCATTATGACTATAGTTAACTATACTGTATTGTATATTTGAAAGTTGCTAAGAGAGTAGATCTGAAGTTCTCATCGCAAGGAAAAAAATTGCAACTATGCGTGGGATGGATGTTAACTAAACTTATTGTGGTAATCATTTTGCAGTATATACATATATCAAATCATTATGTTATACGCCTTAAACTATTACCATGTTATATGTCAATTACATCTCGATAAAACTGATGGGGGAGGGGAAAAACAAATTGAGGTATGACTTGGCAAAGGACAAGGAAAATAAAAAGAAGTAATACAGATATAACTTGTTAAATTCTTTCTATTTTATGTCCTTAGGAATATTCTGGTTTAAACATCTGACTTTTTGTTTCTTTACCCTTAAATGCTGGCTTATACCAGGTACTGGACATTGAATACTGATTTTTCAAGGAGTGAAACTCTCAGAACTGATTGCTTCTAATTCACTGAAAGAAAGAAATTTAACTTTTTTTTTTAGCCATTCAAAGTTCTCAACTTCACTTCTTCAACAAACATTTACTGATCATCTATTTTAGGCACAGTGTTAAGCACAGGCTACGAAGATTAACATGGCCCAGACCCTGCCCTCAATATGCTCTCAGCCTTATGGAGGAAACACACCAGCAGGTGCTGCCATTAGCAGTACTGCCATGATACAGTAGTCAAGGACACTAAAGACTGTGTGGGAAGCAGGATAGGTGCTAAGGACAGGAAAGGCTTACCAGGCAAGATGTTATTGGAGGAGACTTGAAAGGTGAGAAAGACTTAACTAATAGAGAAAGACAAGGAAGGCCTATCAGGCAGATGGAAGAACATTTAGCAAAGGCACAGAGGTGTGATATATATGGACACCTGCTTTACAACAAAAGCCCTATGGAAATTCAGTAGAGAACTGATGGTCTTTTTGATCATTGATGCTGAGTCATGGGATATTCATATGGGAAAAAAAGAACTTCAATCTCTACCTCCCACTGTACACAAAAATTAATTTATGATCGATCATAGAACTAAATGGGAAAGTTAAAACAATAAAGTATGTAGGAAAAAATGTAGGAAAATATTTTCATGACCTTGGGGTAAGCAAAGATTCCTTAAACAAAACACAAAAAACCCACTAACTTTAAAAAATTTGATAAATTGAATTAAATTAAAATGTAACACTTTGGCAAAAACAAACAAAACATTGAAAGAGTGAAAAGGCAAGCCACAGGCTGGAAGATACACACTGTATCCCGCAAAGAGCTTGCATCCAGACTGTAGTATGAACTCCTAAAAATCAATAAGAAATAGACATAATGGGCAAAAGAACTGAACAGGCACTTTACAAAGAAGAATATAAAAGTGGCCAATAAAATGTGAAAAGGTGTTTAACATCATTACTCATCATAGAGGTACAAGTTAAAATCACAGAGAGATACCACTACCACAAGGAGATACCATTATACTTTTAAGTGGTTAACATTTAAGATTAGTAACATCAAATGTGGGCTGCAAAGTAGAATAACTGGAACTTTCTTTTGTTCTTGGTGGGAGTGTAAATTGGAGCAACCAGTTTGAAAAATTTGGACAGTAACTACTATACCTAAACATACGTACATTCTATGGCCCAGCAGTTCCACTCCTGGATCCATACCCAAAAGAAACAAGCGCTCATGTCCACCAAAAGATTTGTACAATAATGTTCATAGCAGCATTGTTCATGGTAACCAACAACTGGAAACAGCCCAAATGTCAATCAACAGAAGAACAAGTAAATAAATTGTGGTGCAGTCATATAATGGAATACTACTCGGCAATGAAAAATAATAAACCAGCACACCATATTGAAAGAAAGAGTCAAGACACAAAACAACACACACTGTATGGTTGTATTTATATCAAGGTCTAAAGCAAGAAAAACCAATCTATGTTGCTAGAGGTCAGAATAGCAGTTATCTTTAAGGGGTACTAACTGCCGAGGGACTAAAGGGAGCCTTCAGAAATGATAGAAAAGGCCTATATCTCAATCTGGATGGATACACATGTATGCATATGTGTGTGTAAACACGTATCAAGCTGTACAATTAATATCTATGCGCTTTACTTGAAGGGACACCTCAATCTAAAAAGCATTTTTTAAGTCCAGAGGTGTGAAACCACCTGACAAGTTTGGGGATTATAAGTGCTCTGGACTTATTAGAATGTGTGGTGCCGAGGACAGTATGGGAGGAGATTCATTCATTTAACGAGTGCCAGGTGTGGTGCCTACTATGGGGCACTAGCAGTCTGGACTCAAGGGCTCCTGCCCTCATGGACACTGCATTTTCGTGCAGGAGACAGCAATAAGAAAAATAACCAACAAACATGTGATTTCAGGTGTAATGAAAAAAAACACACGAAATCAAGGTAAAAAGATAAGCGTGACAAGAGTTGCTATTTTCATGAAGAGAGGTCCAGGAAGGCCTCTCTGACATTTGGTCCATAACCTGAAGGAGCTGAAGGAGGGAGCCATGTGGACATCCGGGGAAGAGGGCTCCAGGTCGAGGGACTAAGAAGTGCAAAGGCCCTGAGGTGGGCTATGGAACAGTGCAGAAGCCAGAATGGCTGGTAGAATGAGAGAGAGAGAAACGGTAAGGGATGACATTAGAGAAACATCAAGGGGCTAATCACAGAGACTCTCCAGGACCAACCAAGGTAAGGGCCTGGGATTTCAGCCTGCATACACTGGGACTCCGTGGGGGGACAAGGGGGTGCAGAGTCTGAGCAGGGGAGTGACATGACCCAATTTAGGCTCTCTGAAGCACGTGGAAGCAGGAAGACATGTTGGTACATGACGGGAAAAGTCAGCAGGGGTATATGGTCATTAAAGACCTTACAGCCAGGACGTTACTTGCTCAGATTCATATTTTAGAAAGATCCCTCTGGTGGGCGTGGAGAATGACCCTGAAGTGGAGAGTGTGTAGGGAGGAGACTGTTGGCAAGGAACCAGGTGAGTGGCCATTAGAAGACCCAAATCTTCCCCAGGATCAACATTCTAAGCATCTATAAACAGCTTGTTCTAGACAGATGGGCGTGCTGACGAGTTGGGAGCTCTGGTTAACAGGATGCCCGATGCCAGAGGGCTTTCTCGACAGAATCCGCACAGCAGAATGACAGCATGCTCCTCAGCCCTTCCTCACAGCGTTTTACACGGAGGCAAAATGAACAGCTGCCCGCGACATGGACTTTTCCCCCCTTTTCTTCAAACAAAATAGCAACCGGAGCAGAGCACAGCAGAACCGGGAGGGTCTGGCTGCTCTTTGGGGTCTAGCCCAGTTTCCTAGCTCCTAGTCACTCCCATGTGCCCGTGAGGAGCTGGTTTATGGCACACGAATGAAGACCAGCTGTGAGCGAGGCAAGCGAAAGAAGGGTTATTATCATAACATCTGATCTGAATTTCATTCTAGCGTGTCCAAACAACAGAGGAAAATTGAGAGATTAAATTCACTGAGAGTCAAATGGAGCTTTCTTAGTTTCAAAGAGACGTTGCAACTCATCGCTGAAAAAATCACAGAGGCCTGGGGGCAAACAGCCATTTGCAAATACCACCGTGTCAGAGAAGACCTCTTTCCGGGTTCAAGCTCAGGAATTCAGTGTAACATTCAAAGGAGTGGAGTACAAATTCTTTTTTGTGCTTTCTGAGGGGGGCTGGGGAATAGGTTTTAAACATCAAACAAGTATAAGCAAACCAGAATATTGCTTATTACACTCAAATGCTGTAGAAATAATACGAAAGGCACTCCCTTTTATCTGAAAAGCAGGGAGCAGTGGGGTGGCTGTAAGAAAATAACAGGGAATTCGGAGTTGGACAGATCTGGGTTCACATCCCAGCTCTACCATTTATCAGCTGAATGACCTTTGGAAATTTATTAAACCTCTCTGAGCCAAGTTTCTTTCTGTAAAATAGGGATAAAATGCTTATCTTTCAGGGTTGTTGAGAATACTAAACTAAAAAGTGCCCATAAAGCATTGGACACATAGTAGGTACTCAATAAAACAAGATATTTAAACAACACCTTACCATCTACATAATGCTTTCATATGTGTAATTGTATACACTCGATAATAACAAAACGTATTGGAAACATCAAGTAAAATGGTCATTTTGAATATTCCTCCACCAGGCCTCCTACATGATGCTCCAAAGGCCCATTGTCACAGGACCTTCTTCCATGTGAGACCTCATGCCAGCCCAGGAGGCATTCGCAAGAGTCTCCAGGTCCCCAAAGGCCTTCAAAGGAAATAATGAGGTCTCAGGAGCTATCGTTGGTATTTCAAGAAAAGGCCAACAAAGGCTTTGCCTTGTATAAATCTGCACAGACTATCTAAAAGGTCAAGTGTTATTGCTTCTGTCTGGAATTAAGACAGTCCAGGTGTTAACTCATGCTGAGCAGGACCTCAGATTCTTCGCCAGACATGTTCATGTCTTTGATGATTAAAGATAAGCAAAGTGAATTATACATTTTTTCTCAGATTGTCTTAGTACATTCAGGTGACATAACAAAATACCATAGACTGGGTGGCTTATAAGTAACAGACATGTATTTCTCACAGTTCTGGAGGCTGGGAAGTCCAAGATCATGATGCTGACAGATCTCTGAGGCTGGTGAGAGCCCGCTCCCTAGGCAGCTATCTTTCTTCTGTAATCTCACATGAGAAGGGGCAAGCGATCTCTCTAGGGCTCTTTTATAAGGGCACTAATTCCATTCCATTCTGCCTTCATGACCTCATCACCTCCCAAAGGCCCCACCTTCTCATACCATCACCTTAGGGGATAGGCTTTCAGCATATGAATTTTGGGGGATACAAACCTTCTGGCCACAGCACAGATGAAATTTTTCTTATGGGAGCCAGAGGTCAGCTGGGGCCTCCCTGCTCCTCTGAGATCTGGGGAAACCTGGCTCAAGTCTCTCAGTTCCATAGTGTGAGAAAGTCCAAGGCCATTGCTGAGGTGTCTGCAGATCTCTGGGGCTTTGGTTCCCATGATGACCTCACTCTCTGTCTCCCGTGCTGCCTCCTCTTTGACTCCATTTCAATCTGGGGCTAAATCGCCATTTACACACACATACACTGTCCACTCACAACATGCGTGGATTTCGTGAGTTTAGTTGACCTCGCTAAGGTTTGGGGGTCACAATGATGGGGGTCACGGGCAAGGACCCCTCCTCCTGCTGACTTCACACTAAAACCCCCTTTCTTTTCTGTCTCCCTCTTGCCTCCATTCCTTTCTCATTTCTCACCTAGTCTCAGCCAGGAAGTCTAGCCACATCCTTTGTAGCTAGAGCATAACTTCTTTCTCCCTCCAAATATGGCTCTCTTCCTCCAATGAATGGCAAGAAATAAAAAGTTTTCCCACTTAATTAAGCTTAATATAAATTTCTTTGAGGAAAATCATCAAGAAAAGGGGTCTTTGAAATAAAAAACTGGGCAGAAGTCCTAAATAGACATTTCTCCAAAGAAGACATACAGATGGCCAAGAAGCACATGAAAAGCTACTCTACATCACTAATTATTAGAAAATCAAAACTACAGTGAGGAATCACTGCACACCAGTCAGAATTGCCATTATCAAAAATCTACAAATGATACCCACTGGAGAGGGTGTGGAGAAAAGCGAACCCTCCTACACTGTCGGTGGGAATGTAAATTGGTGCAGCCACTATGAAGGTTCCTTAAAAAACTAAAAATAGAGTTACCATATGATCCAGCAATCCCACTCCCAGGCATATATCCAGGAACAGTCTAATTCGAAAAGATACATGCACCCCAATGTTCATAGAAGCGCTATTCACAATAGTCAAGACATGGAAGCAACCTAAATGTACATCGACAGATGAATGGATAAAGAAGATGTGATACCTATATGCAATGGAATATTACTCAGCCATAAAAAAGAATGAAATAATGCCATTTGCAGCAACATGAATGGACCTAGAGATTATCATATTAAGTGAAGTAAGTCAAAGACAAATATCATATGATATCACTTATTTGTGAAACCTAAAAAAAATGACACAAATGAAATTATTTACAAAACAGAAATAGGCTCACAGACATAGAAAACAATCTTATGATTACCAAAGGGGAATGGGGGGGAAGGATAAATTAGGAGTTCAGGATTAAGAGATTCACACTACTATATGTAAAACAAATAACCAACAAGTACCTACTGTATAGCACAGGGAACTATATTCAATATCATGTAATAACCTAAATGGAAAAGAATCTGAAAAAGAATATATTTTATATATATAACTGAACCACTTTGCTATACACCTGAAACTAACACAACATTGTAAATCGATTATACTTCAATTAAAAAAAAAGAAAGAAAAGAAAAGGGGTCTTTGCAAACAGAAATATAGGAATTGTTAATCTAGGCCAGTGGTTCTCAAAGTGTGGTCCCTAGACTAGGAGGAAGGGCATCACCTGGGAACTTGTTAGAAATGCAAATTCTTGGCCCCGCCCCAAACCCTTGGAAACAGAAACTCTGGGGATAGGATCCGGCATCTTTCATTTTAACAAGGCCTCCAGGTAATTCTGCTGTGTACTAAAGTTTGAGTAGCATCGATCTAGAAGTAGGACTTTGGCTGTAACAAGGTGGGGATTCCAAACCCAATGCCCATAGAGACAGGTGGTAATAGAAAGGGTAGTAGGCAGAAGGGAGTGTGGTGGAGATGGGAGTGAACTGTGGCTGATTTTTACCATGTGAAAAGGGAGATCCAGGATGGTCAGTTTTTCTAAATTTGTAAGAGAAGACAGAAATCTGAATTTTTATGTGCAATCCCCAGATGTTTAAATGTTAGCAACAAATTCGTTTTGTCCTTCAAGTTTGATTCAAAGGCTTGCAGGTGCTGCCTGTTTAAATGAAGAATCACAGGTTTCCAAGCCATGCTCCTGGGTCTGCTACTTTCAGTTCAATTTTTAAAGCACAATTAGAAATGGAAAAGAAACAGAGACTCTCATTTAACATGGATTTTGTGTCAAACTTTAAAAATGGGTTTTTACGTTAATACAGGGCTGTGGAGTAAAGAGCACATAAAATGGCAGTGAAATGGCAGTTGGACTAATGTAAGGTATTGTTTCTGGGCAGCCTTTTTATTTCTGTCCTTATTTTCTCAGAAAGTCACCAGGGAATCCGTTTTGTTCCCCATATCATGTTTAAAGCCAGGCTTATAGAATATATGCAGTGCTCAGCCATCGCCATGGCAACCTGTCTTCCCCTAATTCCCTTTCTTTTCTAAAAATAAAGTGCCCTTTCTCAAAGTATCTATTACCGATTTTTATTTAAATTTCACTTTTTGCAGAGGTTCTGTTTCCCTTTGACCTGAAAGCTATTTTTGTTTTGCTCAAGAAGAGATGGTGATAACACACATTCTGGGCATGACTATCAGCTATCTCCAAGTGTTTCATTAGAAGACTAATGAGAGCTACAGACACCGGCCGGGTTGGAGGGTGGTTTTAAAACAACCCCACTGATTTCATAGAGGGGGTCATGGTCACCTTCTTATAGTGCAGATACCACTTGGAACAGTGTTTCTCCAGTCCGTTATTATGTCTGCTGCTTCCAAAGAACAGTATTTCTACTACATAAAAGAATATTCAGACAAAGAGATGGGCTGAGGACCCAAAGCCCAAACATCTGATGGTGGATGGAGCCTTGGACACTCACTCCTTTGATCCGTAACCAGAGAGTTCTCTCTCCTTGGTTCCTTGCCCTCGTTGCAGGCTTTCCTTTGCCTGCAGAGGGGTCTTGAGGGTCCACTTCTGAACCATTAGAAGAGCTGCAGGGGAAGGAAATGTTGAACATCAGCCTAAATTCTGCAGCCTTTGTACATCAAAGACCAGGCCTTGATCAAAACGCCCCTGAAAAGTGATTGCTTGGAACTTCTGCACCGAAAGGGAAACACTCTATAGACTGTCCTTTTTGGGGCCATTTGCCATGCTGAGATGCTACAGAGATGCTACAAAGCTTGGGTATTGTCATGAGATAAGATGAAAAAATCTGCCCAAGACAAAAAAGACACATGGCTGGGATTCCTGCCTTCTGTGAGTCCACACCCAAACAAGGCCACATTCACGTGTCCAAGCAAATGAGCAGAAGATTTCAGAAAGTCACGGAGGCGTCTGTGGCTCTCGGGAGGATGTGTGCTCGGAGTTTTCTCCACAGTTGGCGAGCCATCCACACTCCTGCCTCTGCATCTCTACCATGGCCAGCCTGCTCCTTGACTCCAAGCCTCTCTGTCAAGTCTGTGACGGTGAAAAAGGTGTGTTTCATGCTGCCAAGCTAAGTGGCCAAGGCAGAAATGGGAAGTGTGACTCTGACTCACTTACACCATAAACAGTTTGTGTTTGGGGCACAATGGGTCTAATGAGAGTCTGAAAGCTTGCCCATTACAGATAATACAGGGTGAAAACATTACTTTCTTTCTCTTCCTCTTGCAATTTCAAGGGCTAGTCCTGTCCAGCATTCTGTCCTACTGTAGTGTTGTTCACTCGGATGATGGTCCTTTGGCACAGCTAATCTGGAGCCTGAGCTCTGTGGTGTCTTTGCTGAGGGAATGTCACCTCAGTAAATGTCACACCCGACTGTGTACCATGGCTTGGGGCCAGGCTGGACATGATGGGTCAGCCACTTGGGACTCAAAACAGATGATTGAGGATTGCTTCTCTGGACTAGACAGAAGCCAAGATGTCCAGGGCAGCAACTGGGGTCCTGACTATATCTTCAGATGGACAAGTTGCTCACCGCAGAGGGCACTGAACTGTGGTAGTGGCACTGGGCAATCCAACCATGAGGAGGAGAAAGTCCAGGGCTGGGACCTTGCCCTGTGGGAGGGTGGGGTCACCAGCGCAGAAAGGAGGAATGCACCGCGCTCTGACCGCTTCCCCCTGCATCTCATAGCCTGATCCCTAAAGGTGCGATCACACACGCATCAGCTACGGCTTGCCTTTCACAGCACTTTCTCTAAGGTCTCATCGTAGGCTTACTAATCTTCATGTTAATACTTGATCTTAAAAACACTCGTTGACCCAAAAGAATGCAAAGTGGGGCTCAGGTATTTGTACACCTGTGTTCATAGCACCCTTATTCAAAATTCTCAACAGGTAAAGCAACCCAAGTATTCACCAACAGATGAAAGGAGAAACAAAATGGGATACATACATACAGCAGAAGATCATTCAGCCTTAAGAAGGAAGGAAATCCTGTCACATGTTACAAAATGGATGAGCCTTAAGGACATTGCGCTAAGTGAAATGAGCCAGTCACAAAAAGACAAATACAGTACGATTCCACTTATATGAAGTACTAGGGTAGTCAAATTCACAGAGACAGAAAACACAATGGGGCTTTCCAGTCGCTGGGGGAGGAAGAGAATGGGGAGCTATTGTTTAACGGGTACAGAGTTTCCATTTTTCAAGATAAAAGGAGTTCCGGAGATTGGTTACACAACTGTGTCAATATATCTCACACTGCTGAACTGGACACTTAAAAATGATTAAGATGGTAAATTTTATGTTATGTTTATTTTACCACAATAAAAACAAACAAAAAGGAAAAAAGCACTTGTTGAGTAATTCCTCTTTGTTTCCTCAGCTACTCCACTGAGATGCACTGAAGCTCTGGTCCTGATACCAGAACTGCTATTCATAAACCCAAAGACACTGTGAAGCTCACAAAAGCTTCCTGAGCCTAACTTTCTTCATGGGTACTTGGGAATAATAATAGTGACCCTGGAGGATCATGTGAGAAGAGTTCTGTGAAATAAAACGTGAATAGCACTTAAGAGATAATGAGGATTATGAAGCCATTATACCCCACACACCACGTAGCACAAGATCTCGCATCTATTAAGGATCAAACGTAGGGAATGAAGGGATGGATGAAGAGATGTGCCCTGGACAGCCATTGACCCACTGTGTTGAGACAGAACAGTGAGGTTAGTGAAATTGGTCTTCAGGCTCCACCTGGGTACCTGGTTTGGGTATCTTCCTACCCCCCTAGACCCTCAGTGCTCTCATTCACCCCTTCCCAGAAAATTAGGTAAAGTTTTACACTCAGATCTCTGTTCACCGATATCTTGCATGGGTATCTGCAGTTTCATATACACTGGGGAAAACAGAGCGCTTACCCAAAAGAATAAACGCCGATGATGGAAGTTCAGGCACTAATGATAGCATAATGTGGAAGACGTGCTGGGGAAGGGGGCAGAAGAAAGGATTGTGACTTCTCAGCAATCTTTGAATCACAGCACACAGGCAGATGCTAGGTCCACCACCATTCTGCCAATGGGGAAGTCAGCAAGGAAAAACAAGGTCCTTATCCGTAAGTCATGCCACCATTTTGGTGATAAGCATCATAGCTTAGGGTTAAGAGCAAGGACACGGGAACCCAACTAACTGGATTTGGATTCTGGCTCTGCCACTTAGCAGCTGTGTGGTCTTCCACTTATCATTTAACCTCTCTGTGCTTTTCAACTTTAAAATGAGGATGGTGAAAACAGCACCCACCTCATAGGTTTGTCATAAGGATTAAACGAGTCTTTACTCGGAGAGCTCTTGGCATATAGAAAGTGCTCTATGAATATGTTAAATAAAGTCCAGAAAAATTTGTAACCCCCAGATCTATTCCCTGGCTTCTCCATTTGCTCTCCCTCCCCATTCCTCCTATCATCCGGATTCCCTGAGTGGAAAATGTACTCCCCGCTCATGTCCTGACCACAAACAGATAAATCTTTCAGACTAGATTCCTGGCTGCTAATAAAGCTGGCTTTCAGACCTCATTTCCTAGTTAGTTGCCTAATTTAGAGACCTTGTCAATTTGCATTACATAGAAATAATGCAATAGGACTTCAAAGCTAGTTGGAACCATGCCCTGCAGCCCATAGCTCTGAATCTTCCAAAGTGGATTGGGATAATCGTAAATTATTTGAGAGCATGAAACTTCTCCTTTGCCGATTCTCTTATGATCACCGGGCTAGGACAATTTGGGGGGTAACTGTATAGAAATAAATGCCCAAAGTGTGCTATTTTCTAACTACAGATTGAAGGTGAGTTGAAATTAAATGTTTTCATCATAATGATTTGGGTTATCCTGTTGTCATCGCTGCTCTTGTTCATTTCTTTCTCCTACTTCTTTTCTTATTTTTTTAATCTAATAAACCTGTTTGAGTTTTAGATAAAATAGTGAGAATGCGCAAATGCAACCTGCACCCCAATTTAAAAATATATATATTACAAGCCCCTCGAAGCCTCATCATGACCCCTTCTAGTCGCTACTCCCCCACCGTATTTCTAAGGGCACAGAAGAGTTTGGACTGTTTTGATACTTTACATGATTGGAATCTTACACAATGTATGGTCCTGTGTCTTTTTTCACTCCACATTGGGTTTGCAAGATTTGACCACTTGATTGTTACGTGTAGCTGTGGTTTGTTCACTCTCACTGCTGCATAGTGTTCCGCAGCGTGATTATACCACAATTTATTCATGCATCCTAGTGCATGGACATTTGTGGAGTTTCCAGTTTGGGGCTGTCTTGAATAGGGCTGCTAGGAACCTTCTGATATATGTCTTTTGGTGAATGCGTGTAATCTATCTTGTGGGTACGGTTGTTTTAGCTCCCCCTTTTTCTAACAAGCCTCCCTCCATTTGTCGCAGTGAGGCAGGGTAGCCCAGAGTGGGTGGAGGGTAGAAGGAAGAAGGAAAGGGGGACCCTGACTGCCTGACTTCCAGTCTCCACCTCCCTTCTTCCCCACCCCATCCCTCATACTTGGGGTTCTGTCCTACCCCAGCCGGTGGCCGCCTTCCTGATGACGTGCTTTCCTGCAGCTCCTCCCTGGAGCTCCAGCTCCTGTGCAGAGGTGCTGCCACGACCTCTTTCACTCCCCTGCAGGTCAGAGTTCCTGGGACCTCAGGTGAGCCCTCTGAGGGCAGACTCCCAGCCCTGACCGACACTCTGGCCTGTCCCTGTCTTCACTAGATGCCATGATCCTCCTGCTCTGCCAGACTTCCTTCCATCCCTCATGGCTGTGGCTCCCGGGCTTTCATCACCGCAGCAAACTTGTCTTAACCACTTTTAGTAGTTATGAGTGTAGGATTTGGGGTCAGGATATCTAGATTTGAAATTTGGTTCAAGGTTCTAGTTGTGTGATCCCTGCAAGCGATTTCATCTCTCTGCATCGCAATTTTCTCATCTGTGTTAACAGTCATAATATACACTGAGCTCATAACATGACTGTTGAGTTAAGTAAGATAATACCTTTATTATGCTGGTGGTCGCTGTCACCTATGCTCTGTGTTATGTATGCTGCTTTTTGCCTTCTATAGAGGAATCGTTTTAATTCTTCAAAATCATCCAGTTCTTATCATAAAAATTACTCTGAGAATGCTATTGAGAAGTAATCACAATCAGTCTGATTCTTTTGCCCTTTTTTGAATACAATGTAAAGGCAGAGGGGTTGGGAAGTAGTCACGATATACTGTTACATCTTTTTAAAGAGGCAGGGTAATAATTTATATATACATACACGTAGTTTTCATTTTAGAAAAATCAAAGAAATATATAGAGAAAGACACTGCAAAGAAAGATATAAAAAGCTAGCAATATTTCTCTCTGGATGGTGGTATTCTGGGTGATTTTTATGATATCCCTTATATTTTTCTATAGACGCTGATATATATAGTTACACATATACATGTAAACACATACCCTTTTATACACATAAAATAAGCCTAGTTTGACCAATGGAAAGGAAATCAAATTAATGGGCTGGTTATCTGAGGGTGGAGTCAGGAAATGGTTTAGTATTAGCCTCCTGGGTTTCACTTGCTTTTTCTGTGCAGAACCAACTTGGGTTGCTGCCATGCAACGGGGGTGAGGAGTAGTGGGTTTGGCACCCAGGTGACTCATTGGAACACCTCTTGGTACCTGCACCATTTTGACAGTAAGTATATGAGTGCAGCAAGCCCAACCTGAGAAGGGCAACAGGGGCACAAATCCCTCAGGGATGCAAATCTTAGTCAGACCACCAGGCAAGCCATCCAAGAAGCAGAGGTGCTGGCTGAGGGTGAGAGGAAGCTGGAATGGATGGTAGAGAGATGATGATGAATAGCAGTCATGATTCTAAGACGAGATGCAACAGCAGGGACTCTAGCTTGTCTTCCTAGCCTTCCTCTTCTAAGCTTCCCCCTGGAAAGAGGCCCCCTGAGCTGTGGAAGGAGCTGCTTCCAGAAAGTACATGAAGCGTGGATCTCACTACACAGGGTAGTTGCTGTGATGCATCACCTATGTCCCCTTTCGGGAACGGCTTGTGGTCCATCTTCTGGGAGTGTTGTTGGTGACTGCCTTTAGCTGTCAGCCCTTCGGGACAAAGAAGTGGCAGCACCAAATCTGCGATTTAGAGACATTTCTCTGACAGCTGTTAAAAAGAGTAATCTGGGGCTTCCCTGGTGGCGCAGTGGTTGAGAGTCCGCCTGCCGATGCAGGGGACGTGGGTTCGTGCCCCGGTCCGGGAAGATCCCACATGCTGCGGAGCGGCTGGGCCCGTGAGCCATGGCTGCTGAGCCTGCGCGTCCGGAGCCTGTGCTCCACAACGGGAGAGGCCACGACAGTGAGAGGCCCGCGTACCGCAAAAAAAAAAAAAAAAAAAAAGAATAATCTAGATCTGTACACATCCACACAGAGAACTATCCAAAACAAATCTTGAGGGTAAAACTCAGAATGTAGAAAAATATATCTAGAATGTAACCATTTGTGTAAACCTTGGAACACATACCAAACACAGCCATATATTGCTTGGATATCCACATATGTGGATATATATGTGTGTGTGTGTGTGTGTGTGTGTGTGTGTGTGTATCAAGATATACAAAATGAACACAATAGACACATTTGTGTTCATTTTGTAAATTTTCACATGCATAAATATTTTGAATTAGGTTTTTTTGTTTGTTTTGTTTTTCTGCTGTATAACAAATAACCCCAGCATCTTAGGGGCTTACAATAACAATGTTTATTTTTACTCACATTACTTGGAGGCTGCAGGTCGGCCATGGCTCTGCTCAACTTTGCCAGGCTCTGTTGTACTGTGATGAGCTATGTCCTGCCTCTAGGAAGAACAAGAGGATGAGGAGGTAACAAATTACTGTGGGAAAATAACACGGACTACTCTACACATCAAACTTCTGAGGGCAATTGCCCCTGGAAGAGCAGGAAGAATGAAAAAAGGAGTTAGTGAATAGAGGGGTTGTTATCTAGAACTGTGGCATAATTTTAGAAAAGACTGGATGCAAATATGACAGTTCTGGATGACGGAAATAGGGATGATTGTTTAATTATCCTTGGGACTTCATTTTCTACTTTTGCAGAAATGATAGATTGATCTGGGAAGACATTAAAGATGGAGTTGGGAGGGGGCGATTAGGAGGTAGAATTCCAGGCAAAATGATAAAGACCTGAACCATGACTAAGCATAGAAATGATATCATGGGGACTTCCCTGGTGGTGCAGTGGTTAAGAATCCCCCTGCCAATGCAGGGAACACGGGTTCAAGCCCTGGTCTGGGAAGATCCCACATGCCACAGAGCAACTAAGCCCGTGCACCACAACTCCTAAGCCTGCACTCTAGAGCCCGCGAGCCTCAACTACTGAGACTGCGTGCTGCAACTACTGAAACCTGAGTACCTAGAGCCCATGCTCCGCAACAAGAGAAGCCACTGCAATGAGAAGCCTGTGCACCGTAACGAAGAGTAGTCCCTGCTCGTCACAACTATAGAAAGCCCGTGCACAGCAAGGAAGACCCAATGTAGCCAAAAATTAATTAATTAATTAATTAATTTTTTAAAAAAGAAATGATATCATGGAGTTACTTAAAAGCTAGAGGTCACGAGACTTGATGATCAATTGCATGTGAAGAGTGAGAGAGAGGTGAGGCAAGAATGCCTCCAGAGATGAATCCATGGTGATGGCAGGGCTCCCGGCTCAGGTGTCTGGGTGAAGGAGTAACCATTCTCCACCCCAAGAAACAGAGGAGAATCAGGCCATCGGGTGGGTGGGCCAGGAGGAGGTGATGCCTGTCATCGCAAGGCTTGGTTGATAACTCTGAATCATTATGATTTTACTTTTTTCCCTGTTCATTTGTTTACTTATTTGTTCCTTTGCTTATTCTTTCCTACTACTAGCTTACAAACCAGGGGTACATACATCTAACTTTAACTGTTGTTTTTTATAACAAGGCCCTTCACTTGAGGCTGTGATTTCTGCAAAGATAAGGCCAATGAAATACTGTAGTCTGGTCAGGAGTGAGTTGCTCTGAAGAAGAAAATGACCACAGTGACAATTCAATGACTGACCAGCACATACATACTGCAGACTTCTTAACTTTGCTTAGGACATTGCTTTACCATAACTAAATACATGCATTTGTTTATTTGATATGAACCTGGAGCTTCTTACAGAGAGATGCTTCCATGAGAGCCTGCTAGACAGCAAAACAAGTCTTATAATTTAGAGTCTCAGTCCTTGTGACCTTTTGATTTGGGTTTCATATTTGAAACCACTGTTCATCTCTCTCTGTCGTTTTATCTCACTTTCAGCCAGTCTTGAGGGAGTCCCTCTGCCCTTACTCCTAGGACTTCCCAAAGGAAATTTTTAAACAAGCCAATCAATATTTAATCTCCAAATTGTTAAAAAAAAAAATCTCTCCAACCTTTTCACATGATGAAATAACAAACAAAAGAAAACTAAATAGCTGCATTTGGCATTATGTATAGAAATAAATCCTAAACAACAAAAGGACTACTTTTTCTGATTATAAGCCAGCCTGACATTGCATCTGGCCATGACTTAGTTCTTCCTTAATCAGCTGTGCTTGAGGAAGAGACTAGAAGCTAAGAGCTAATTCTCTACCCACCCTTCCGTTTCCATCTTTCTCCATAGCCCTTCTCCACGATCGCCTGCATCTCTAGCTCATTATCTGCAGAAATGATAGATTTCCACAGTAAAGTGCTACAATCTTACTCCACTTAAAAACGGTACTGGAAGAAACAGTGGTCCTAAAACTGCTTGGAACTCACCTGCTGCTTCCATCCCAACAGTACGGAGAACATAATAGAAGAAATGCCGGGCTTGGAGACCCAGTCTCTCCTTTCCATTTTGTGGTTTTGAGCAAATCACATAACCTTTCAGAGGCTTGATTACCTCATCTGTAAAATAGGGAGAGCGATATCCTCAGTGCAGATGTTTTTATGAGGATCGAGTGAAATAAAGTATGTGAAAGTGCTCGTGTTTGTTAGAGCAGAGCTTCTAAGACATGGATTTGTGTACCAATACATGGGAATGGAAAACAGGCTCATTCTCTAGGTCGGGGCTGGAGCCTGAGGTTCTGAATGTCTCACAATCTCTCCAGTCACACCAAAGCTGCTGGTCCGTAGACCATAACTTGAGTCATAGGGTGTTTTCTGTGCTGTGCATTATGGTAGCCACTGGCCATTTGTGGCCACTTAGACATAAATTAATTTAAATTTAAATTCATTTAAAATCCAGTTTGTTAATTGCAGTGAGGACATTTCAAATGTTCAATAACCGTCGGTGGCTAGTGGCTCCCATATTGAACAGCACAGATCTAGAACATTTCCATCATTACAGGAAGTCCTACTGACCTTTACTGTGTTAGAGCATCACAGAGATGTTAGAGAGCCGTTCGACAGCACTCAGACTGTATGTACTGAGCACGTTCCATGAGCCAGAAAATTTTCTAGGCCCCTGTGAAATAGCAATGAGCAAAATAGCTAAAATTCTTGCTCTCACGGAGCTTACCTTTTAGTGATTATTGATTTGAAAACATAAGAGATCATTATTAGATGGACGTAGACATGGCTGCTGTCCCATAAATAGACTCTAACTTTATTTTATGACAGCCTTACAGTGGAACTCAACATTCCGTTATATCTCCCCAGAGCACAGCCACTCAGATAACCATAAGTGAAGAATTAATCTGAAGATTTTACTGAAGATTTCTTTGTTTTTTTTTTTTGCAGTACGCGGGCCTCTCACTGTTGTGGCCTCTCCCGTTGTGGAGCACAGGCTCCGGAAGCGCAGGCTCAGCGGCCATGGCTCATGGGCCCAGCCACTCCGCAGCATGTGGAATCTTCCTGGACTGGGGCACGAACCCATGTCCCCTGCATCAGCAGGCAGACTCTCAACCACTGCGCCACCAGGGAAGCCCTGAAGATTTCTTAAAAGATGGTAAGGGGAAGTTTATATTACATAACAGAGAGCACTTTTACTATTAATTTTCTTTTTCATTTTTCAATTACACAGGTGGTAAATGACAAATAGGATTTTACCTGCTTCCCACTCCTAACCCCCCCAAAATATCCCATATATTTCTTCCTAAGTCTTTCTCTTCCTGGCCACCCACTACGGAGATCTCCCGCAATATATCTCTTTTTTTATGATCTCTGCCCACCTCCTCAAGGTGTGCATCCCTATACCTCTTACTTCTCTGGGTCCCACCACGGCTTTAATTAGAGCAAGAGCTGAAGTCCGCCTGCCCTCACATTGTTGACAATAGAACACTGATGGTGTGCTGGGGCCAGCTCAGAGCAGCTCACAGGAGCCAGTAGTGAATATCTCCTCCCAACTCTGCATTCAGTGACCTCACATTGGAAAGCTTGCAGTTGTCCATGGTGGAGGTATTTACACCACAGCAATTGGCACATGCAATAAGTCAGGGCTCCCTGATTTCCCCCACCCCAGAGAGCCAGTTGTTAAACATTTACTAGCACACCACTGGGCGCAGAAATTGTGGGGAGATGACATGGTACCCAATGTAATTTAGAATTACTTGGAGGACTCTTATTTTGCAGTCCCAGATGCTTCTTTCTCTTTGTTTTCTGCTATGGGGTCTGACCTGGGAAACCTGCCTCACTTCTCTGACGGGAACCCTTCCTGACAAGATACAGGAGAAGCAGCCAAACATTGCTTGGTTCAAATGGCACCAAATGGTTCAGTCACCATTCCATGGCTTAAGACAGTGTGATCTCCAGTGCCAGAAAAGATACCAGGGAGATAATGAACCAACACCCCACACACACCCCACTCCTGATAGGCTGCACCTCTTACCTGTCTGCAGGTGTGCTTCCTTGGGTTTGGTGGTCAAGCCAGTTGAACTCATTTCTCCTGTGAATATTAAACTGAAAACCGAAAATGTGCAGAGGTGATAAGGGAAAACTGGGCTTACTTTTCATATCTCACAACTGTCCTCAGCGGGCCATAACCGTCATAAGAACACTCTGGAAGTAGGGAACACCAAGAACTAGGTGATAGTCACCTCTGCGCAGAACTGGGGTTGGTGGTGAGGAATTGAACACAATGATGTGAAAGTTATTTGGGAGACTGACAGAAGCTCTGGGTGTGGCAGCCCCTGGGCATAGCCTCTTCAGCTCTGTTTTCTTTCCTTTAGAGAAAGTACGCCAGGGACTGAGGCTAGAGCCAGCTCTACCGGATTGCAGTGGAAAGTGCCTCATGAGAGATTCCTACATCTATGCCTGTTCTTCTGCACTTCCCTGTTCAGTTTCTTCTGAAGGCTGACTTTGACGTTCAGTGAAGCCTCTTTTGCTTTGGTTCAAAGTCCTGGAAGTGGAGAGGGAGAGAGTAGGGAGGTTTCCACTATGCTTTACCCTATAGTTTCAGCAGGGCCCCAGGTTCACGCCCTCACAACAGCACTGGATGTTAGGTTCTTCCCTAACCCCCTGCACCCTGAGGCTTCAGTGGAGGGGCCACAAGGATGGAGGCAGCTCCTGAGGAGCGGGGTCTGCCTCTGGCTGAGATGATAGGGAGAGAAGGAAAAGAAGCACCACTGAGAAGGGTAGGATCCATGGACGACACTTCCCTGTCGCCTTGGCCCTCAATTCACTCATCTGCTCCTTTATTCCATTTGGATCAGTTGTGGGCTCTTTCTCTTCTGATTACAGTCTATAAATGCCAAGTTTTCAATGAGTTGGCACCTAAATTGAGGCTGCACTTTTTCACAGTGTAGTTTGGTTTTTAATAGCCTAATTAACAGACAACTCAGGTGAATCAGCATGCTTGTAAGAATGTATTAGTGCTACGGGGCGGGGGGGGGGGGGGAAATGTCTTTATAAGGTGGCCCTCTTAAAGGTAGATCCAGACATAGCATGTCAACAAGGAACTCCATCTCTCTATGTCTCCATTTTCCTATCATGAAATAGAAATAACAGTACTTTCCACATAGAACTAAGATAAGGTTTAAATGAGATCACATATGCAGAGCACTTAGAACAGTGTCTGGCACATAGGAGATGCTCAAAATATGTTAACTGTTGGAGCTGTGATTGCAGTTTTTGTGCTTGTCTTATATTCTATTTGACCAGTAGAGTATGGTGCCAGCAGCATCCTTGAGGACTGGAAGGTCGCTGAGATGACTGGATGTGGACAGAAACAGCATCGATGGTTACAGTCAGTAGATAGACAGCTATTTTAGGCAGCTCAGGAGGCTATGATAAAACTACCATTGACTGGGTGGCTTAAACGACAAACATTTGTTTCTCACAGTTCCAGAGGCTGGGAAGTCCAAGATCAAGATGCAGACTCAGTGTCTGCTGTAATCCCTTCCTGGTTTTCAGACAGCTGCCTTTTTTGCTGTGTCCTCTTACGGCTGAGAGAAAGAGATTATCTCTCTTGTATCTCTTTTGCAAGGGCACTAATCCCACTCGTGAGGGCTCCATGTTCATGACCTAATCACTTCCCAAGGATCCCACCTCCAAATACCACCACATTGGAGATTAGGGCTTCAATGTATGAACTAGGTGGGAGCCTGGGGCACAGACATTCAGTCCATAGCAAAGGCAGAGTCAGAAGTCACCTTATCGTGCAGGCCTTCCCTAACCACTGCTAAAATATCACACGCACACACAAACACAGATCACTGTCTTCCCTATTCTGCTATGATATTCATCACCCCCTGAGACATTATAAAGTTGTTTGTTTGGGGTCTTCCTTTATTGTGAACCTCCAACCTGACTATGAGCTCCACAAGGGCCAACATCTTGCTTGTTTGCTGCTTTATCTCCAGAGCCTCTAAATGGGGCTGGCAATACCAGGTCTCAATAAATAGTTGCTGCCCAAAGGAATGAGCGAACGAATGGGCGTAGTGTTCTGTGCCATGGTCCAGTCCTTAGGGAAAGATGAGTAGTAAACTTAAAAGAAACAAAGAATGCCAAAAGGGGCACTTTTTTCAATCAAAAATTCTGTGTCATAGGGGAGCAGGGTCATATGTGGCAATAAGTTTGGGGCAACGAACACAGCCATCTCCAGAATAAAGTAGCGGGGTGTGGTATGGGTACAAGGTTGCTTTTGTGACATCCGCAGAGCCTGGGGATGGAAGCAACAGCAGCGGCAGGGCTGGGTGGTGACCTAGCACCAGGAGAGCATTCTGACTCATTAGATGGCAGTGGCAGGCCTTTCTGCAAGGGCAGAGCTGGGGCTCAGACAGCTTTAACAGCTAAGGCCGTCGCCTTCAGCTGGCACATCATGGGAGCCAATAGCTCCTGTGGATGATGGCAGCAGCACCCTGGACGGCAGGTGCAACCATGCACGGCAGCACCTGAGCTTTAGTGGGTGCCAGACCCTTTAGTGGCAGAGCCAATGGGAAAGCCACAGGAGCACCAGCCTCAAAACTCCCCAGGGCAGGGCTTCCCTGGTGGCGCAGAGGTTGAGAGTCCGCCTGCCGATGCAGGGGACACGGGTTCTTGCCCCGGTCCGGGAGGATCCCACATGCCGCGGAGCGGCTGGGCACGTGAGCCATGGCCGCTGAGCCTGCGCGTCCGGAACCTGTGCTCCGCAGCGAGAGAGGCCACAACGGTGAGAGGCCACAACGGTGAGAGGCCCGCGTACCGAAAAAAAAAAAAAAAAAAAAATCCCCGGGGCATATACCACCAAACAGAGCCCCAAAGAAGATCCCATCAGTTGACAGATGATACCCAAGAGTAGTGCGTTTATGGATAGCAGCACTCGGAAATACTCCAGAAGGCCCACGGGAATATCAGGAGGGTATCTTAGAGAGAGCTGAAGACCCCGTAACTGTGCAGGGGGCAAGAGCCAGAGGAACGCTGGTTTTGTTAACAGAGCCCTGGTACAGAGGAGAACACTGGGATTAAACGTCGTGCTTGGATGAAACATTGTCTGTGGTCCATAACCACCTTCATGTGCTCTCAGCAAAGCAGAAAAATTCCATTAGGTTCTGCTGACAAGAAGCGCGCACCAAGGCTAGGAGCGGGGAGGAGAGTGGATGCCGTTTCTTTGCTGGTCCTGTTAGTGGTTAACCAGGGGGAAGGCAAGGACCACGGGCCCCTTCTGGGGCAGCAGCAGAGTTCTGCACTGTCTGGACTCTAGGGAACATCACGCCTCGCTGCTTTCTGCTCCCACAGCACCTCCCAAGCATTTTGTGACCTAATTCCTACGTTAAATTTCTCTCCACCTAATATCCTAGAGGGGTTTCTGTCTTCTGACTGATAACCCTGACTGATAAAAATATGTATCATCCATTTGTTTAATGGTTTATAGTGTTTTTAAATCTTTTAATTATCTTATTTAAATTCTATAACAATTCTGTAAGGTTGCAAGGACAGGGATCATGGTGACCATTTTTATGTGGCGGATAGAAAAAGAGAGAGACTAGCAGGAACCTCATTGCAGGTCCTGTCTTTTCTTCTGAACAGCTGAGTGATTATGGCCCACTTACTTAATCTTTCTATGCCTCAGTTTCCTTTCCACATGAAGCAATTGGGCTAAAATCATTAGCCTTCAAACAGTTTTTATTGCAACTCACGAAAAGAAAAATATTTTATATCACTACCCAATACTTACATCTGCATGTATATAAAAAACTAAAATTATCGTTTCATGAAATAAGATGCTTAAGAATCACAATGTACTCTGATTTTTTTCTATTTATTCTATTTATTTTTAAAACGCTCCTGGTAATTATTATGTACTGAACGTGTGTGTTCCCCTCCAAATTCATATGTTGAAATCTTAACCCCCAATGTGATGGTATTTGGAGGTGGGACCTTTGGAGGTAACTAGGTCATGTAGATGGAGCCCTCATGAATGGGGTTATAAAAGAGACCCCAGAGAGCTCTCTCACTCACTGTCTCTCTACCATATGAGGACACAGAGAGAAGTCGGTGGTCTGCAACCCCGAAGAAGGTTCTCACCAGAATCCAAACATGCTGGCAACCTGAGCTCGGATTTCCAGCCTCCAGAACTGTGAGAAATAAATTTCTGTTGTTTAAGCCACCCAGTCTATCTTAATTTGTTTTAGCAGTCTGAACGGACTAAGACAGCAATCTACTACATAGATTTCAAAACCCAAGTACTTGGGAAAAGTAACATCCATTTCCTGAGTCTCAGTTTCATCATCTGTAAAATGGGAGAAATAATACCTCCTTTATAGGGTTATTGATAGAATTAAGTAACAATTAATTCTGGCTCAGGGTTTAGCCCAGGGTTGATGTTAGATTTATCCCTGAAACCCAACTGACAGGATTAGATCATACCTCGTAGTATGATTACATTAAAATGAAGAAGAGGGTATGAAAACAGCCCAAGGGGAAAAAAAGAAACCTTAATTGTTTACAATATAAGAACACCAGCTCTGCCAAGTAGTTCAAAACCTCCCCTTCAGTTGCCAGGAATTCAACGTAGAAACACTCCCGAGGCATTATACATGCTTGGGGGTGTGAAGTTGAAAGGAAAACAGCTCATATTGGGAATGGATATCATACCATCAAGCGGTGTGCCAGTATGCGTGTAAGTGAGAAGTAGCCTTATTTGACATGCTTACGCAGCGTCCCCCTGGGGTATTTTACAGTCCAAATGTCTGTACAGGTTTCTAGTTGCCAAATACCTGCCTTCTGCTTAACGGTAATGTTATTTCAATAGTTTTGCTCTCCAAGAGGTTGTGAGAAAATTGGATTTTTATAAATCAGCTATCATCCCCCCACTGGCTTAAATTATAACTTGCAGAGGTTTTGTTTCTAATTCCTCATTCGTTTTCAACCCTAACACTTCACTGAAAGTGTCTCTGCCTCCTCTAACCTACCTGCATCAGTCAGTTCTCAGCTGAGAAAAATAGAAGACATTCTAGCAGTTTACACAGAGAAAGGAGTGTATTAAATGATACAAGGTCACTTAAGGAAATTCCTGGAGGGCTAGACTCACAGCTTGTTTTATTTCTTTAAGAGTACATACTGTTATGATGGGCAGTTACTTCATTTATTTGTTTCCAGTTAATTGTTGGTCTTCTCCTTTTGGAACATAAGAGCCGTGAGCAGGAATCTTGTCTGACCAGCTCCCTGCACCCAGGACAATTGATGGCATACATTAGGTGCTTAATAGGTATGGACTGAATGAATGATTTAAACCTTAAAGGATAAGTAAAAGTTTGTAAAGAAGGAAAATAGGGACAGGCATTCTAATCTGAGAGAACAGAAGAGTGTGTGTAATTAGCACTAATGAATAAAACAGCTCGACACTTCGAGGAATAGGCGAAATGTAGGTAGGCAGAGGTCAGGAGAGTCCCGTGTGCCGTGCTGAAGGATGGGAACTCATTCCTGCGGGGAGTGAGGAGCCATTGGTAGGTTCTAACCAAAGGTGAGAGGAAATACACTGAAATGACACCAATCTGCAGAGATAAAGACAATGGAAGGAGAAGGTACTTAACGTCAGGCTGAAGACCTTGGATTGCATCTGTTACAGGCACTCTTAAAAAGCCAGGTCGTTATATGGGCTTGGCAGACACTGTGTAAGACGCATTGGGGTAGAGAGAAGCTAGAATCAAGGAGACTAATTAGGAGATGCACATATCCCAAACAACATGTCACTAGGGTCTAAACAAAGATGGTGTAATTTACAATGAGAAATAAGGAGCCACGAGACACTTTAAAGAACCAAGAGGATCTGGTAACAGATTGGCTATTGGAGTCAAAGAAAATGACTGGGTTCTGGTGAGACCCCTTTTCCGGACTGCAGACTGCTGACTTCTGTTTGTAACATTCCCTGGCAGAAAGGGGGCTGGAGAGCTCTCTGGGGTCTCTTTTACAAGGGAGCTCATCCAATTCACGAGGGCTCCATCCTCATGAATTAATTACCCCCCAAAGACCCCACCCCCAAATACCATCACACTGGGACTAGGGTTTCAACATATGAATTTGGGGGGACACAAAATTTCAGTCCATGGCATTGGCCCTGACCCTCCCTTTTCTCCCCTGGCTCCTCCTGCCTGTCCTTGGAGCCCGGTTCTCCAGCCATCCCTCCATTTCTGTGGTCTATCTCACATCCTTCAGATACATTCACTTTCCACTCAAGTTAACCAGACTTATTTCTATTATTTGCAGCCAGGAACCCTGACTATCCCAGCACCTAATAAAGAGACTTATAAAATAAGTCAAAAAACAAAAAGAAACAAAACCCAAGATATTTGATTGTTACCTGAAGAACTTGAAGTTGTGAAAAGAAAGAGAGAAACTTTCTTCCAAGCATATAGTAGTTGCACCTATACTTTAAAAGCTTCCCTGGCAGAAATCCCTGTATTCAGAAGGAATGTTCACAAAAAGCAGCAGCTGGAATAATAGTAAGATGCCAGCCCATCCTGCTCCAATACTCCTTATATTCCTGTGGTTTAAACCAGAGCAATAATATCCAAGTCACTGTATGGAATGGATAGAGATACATGCCTAGGAAAGAGCTGAGATGTAAGCCAAAAGTCATAGCAGGCCCCCAGAGATAAAAGCTGGGCTGTTATATGGCAGCCAGGAGAGATAAATTGCTCCAGAACATAGAAGTTAAATTCTTAAAAAAAAAAAAAAAGGTGGGGGAGGGAAGGTACTTAACTGGTGCAGTATATGATGGGACACTTCTTCCAGGATTTAATGAAGTTTAGATTATGTGAATCAAATTGTGAGGCCATTTGCAACATCAAGTTACTAGACAGCGTTTTTCAAAATGACTCATGTTACCAGGAAGGGCTGTAGCACAAATGATTCCCTGAATTATCCCTGAAGGGGGTTCTGCTGGTCAGGAAGCAAAGCTCCTGGAAAACCTATCACATGTTATATATAAAATATGGGTTTGACGGTCCCCTCTAGCAGTGGGGAAAAGAAGAAACTTAGTGAACATAACAAAAAAGCAGGTGAAGGTGACCACTTGTCATCATCTCCTGGTCCATCTCACACCTGGGTTTCTGCAATGGTTTTCTAATGTCTCCTTGTTTGTGCTCTTATCCTTTATGTCTATTCTCATCACAGCAGCCAGAGTGATCCTTTTAAAACCTTTATGATTCTAATCAAACCCTCCAATGATTTCCCACCTCACTCAGAAAAAAAAGCAAAGTCCTTACAATGGCTTAGAAGACCCTAATGATCTGTCAATATCTCCCTACACACACCCCCACACCCACCCACCCACCCACCCACACACACACACACCTCTGACCTCACCTTGTGCTGCTCTCCCCCTTACTCACCTCCAGCTGTACTGATCTTCTTATTGCTTCTTGAATAACACCAAGCCTGAGTTGTTCCCTCTGCCTGGAACCCTCTTCCCCAAGATACCCACTTAACTTCTTCCGTCAACCTTCCTTAAGTCTGTGCTCAAATGTTATCTTCCTCACCAGCCCTACCCCATCCTCTCTATTTAAAATTGCAACTTGTGGACTTCCCTCGTGGTTCAGTGGTTAGGACTCTACGCTTCCAATACAGGGGGCATAGGTTCGATCTCTGGTCGGGGAACTAATATCCCACATGCTGCGTGGCATGGCCAAAAAATAAAAATAAATAAAATCGCAACTTTCTGCTCCCCTGCACACTCCTGACCCCTTTCTCACGTTCTATTTTTCCCTCATATGTGTCCTCTCCTAATACACTATATACTTTACTTATTGTTACATTGATTTATTATTGTCCGTCTTCTCTTCTTGAACCCAATAAGTGCCACGTTGACAAGAATTTTGTGTATTTTTTCCTCTACTGTATCCCCATAGCTTAGAACAGTATTTAGCATTTAGAGGATGCTCAAAAAATGAATGAATGTCTCAGGGGAGATACACAACCAGGCAGAGAATAGAGACAGTCTTCCTCAGTTTTTAAAACTCTAAGCCACTGAGCAATAGGAAGGGTAGGGTGTAGACAAAACATTTGGAAGAAACTTGAAAGGGAGAAGGATTCCTCCCTGCTCACTTATTAGAACAGTATTTGAGGGGATTGAAAAAGAGTGATGAAAGCAGAGAGTTTGGTGAGTTCTGGAGAGTGAAACCTATGTCTTGCCTTATGGACTCAGGCCTCAGACCCCTGAGGAGGATGCCTGGGTGCTGCATCCATGTAGAAAGGACCAAAACAGCATCTCAGAGAAGCACACACCCACGAGCGAGCAGAGCAGCAGAGAGAGGTACAGGACCAAAGATTGCCACGTGGACAGAAAGGAGGGAGGTCTCAGTGACAACCTGTGTCCCCAGATGTCCCCTCCCCAAACCTGACAGTATGTAACCAATCCCTCCGCAAAGCCTTCATATAACCCTAAGAAAGGGAAGCGATCCCAAAAGACATTAAATTTTCCCACCATCCCATTGGGATAAAAGTAGAAACCATAACTAAGTTAAGTTGTGTAAAAATAAAACTCTATTTCTGCATGCCAAAGCTCTAACCTGCCTCATTTTATTTTATGTCAAAACAAGCACTAATATTTTAAGGCATGGAATGAATTTTAAAGACATTTTGATCATGTGCCAGGCAGAGACCAATTTTGTCCCCAGGAGTCTGGGACAGGCACTCGGCTTCATCCTCTGCTGACCTTGTGTGCACTTCTGTAGGGAAATCAGAGAAGCGTTAAACACTGCACGCAGCTGAGTAATTGCCATGGCAACCAGAGGCCCATCACCTGAGCTTTATTCCAAACTGCTTTATCAGGAGTGAACTGCAGACAATCTCAGAAAATGAAAGATGGATATTCATATTCTCACTCTCTCTTTTTTTCCTCCTTTCTTGTGTTTTGATACTGGAGTTCTAAAAGTGGCCCATCCCTTCTCCTCCTAAATTATTCTCAGTGCCTTTTATTTCTGTCTTTGATGTGCCGTCTGATTCATGAATGTTCGTGCTTGATGAGGTGAGGGATTGGGATAGATTTAGCACACGGCAGTTCCTTGGGTGTGACCCCCCGTGTCACATGTTGGCAAGGCTGGCAGAATGACGGTGTGTCTCTGAAGAGGTCACACTGGGGCGAGCACATCTCGGTCTGTTGAAGGGGATCCATGACCCTGTCACTCTACTGTCTGGAGGGGACCATAACCAAGATAGAAAAGTTGTCATGTCAGGCAGTTTCTGGACTTGAGGTGGTGTTAACGAATAAATGATGACTTGTCGACCAGATTTTTGTGGGGTTTTTTCTCTCTGATCTATCATTTAAAGTAGAAGGCAGTAAACACGAAATCATGTGAAATATGGTTCAGGTGATGGGTTCTTCCGTTGCTATGGTGATAACTCAGCTATGAGTCAATGTCCCTTCTAAAAACAGTTCTACCACCTTCATAAGCCTAAGAATCGACTACAGAGCACGTCTAAAATGTTTATTCCTAGGACCCTTTATTCCCCAGTATCTTTTTCAGAAGAGATAGATATAGGGCCCAGGAATTTGTGTTTTCAAAAAACACCTTCTCCCCTAGTGGGTTTTTTTTCGTATGGTCTTCAGAACACACTATGAGAAACAATACTTCCAAAAGCTGCCCCTGTGAGTAAGGTTAGTCTCCACCAGTACAGGTGTGGTGACATGCCAGCGGGTACCAGCTGATTTGGAGGCAGAAGAGCATGGCTCCAGTAGGGTCTGCTACTTAAGTATGTGCCCTTGGACTAGTTATGACCTCAGTTTACTCATCTATATTTCCTTTATGCAGGGATACTTGGACTACTTATGAATGAATAGCTAATACAAAATCACTAACCTCTGAATATCAAACGTATACACGGGCAGGCAAAAAAAAAAAGTTAATTCTAGTCTGGTTTGTATGAAAATAGACATTATTTTTTCAGAAACGTTGCAATAATGATTTTTCTCAAGTGAAAGGAAAGTTCAGTCTCCTAACTTGATGTTGAGATTGCATAAGAAATGTGTTTTTATATCTCTGAGTCTCCAGGGCAGGTGTAATAAGAAGTAATATAGATTTTATGAAAACTTTTATTACTTTGCCTTAAGGGGATATACATATACATTTTGGTGTGGAAGATGTAAAATCATTACATATATGGTTATATTGGGCTGCAGAGAAATGGATGGAATTGAATTAATTGTCGGAACTGAGCTAAATCTGTCGCTAATTATCCCTTGAAAAAGAACAACCTTATAGGTCAGTTATAACTTATAGAGAAAATTATGGGTTTCAAACAGAAAAAAAAAAGAATCATGGAATTTTAGGTTGAAAAAGACCTAAGAGATCCTCTATTCCATTATTTACATTCACGGATACTCAGAACTACCCAAATTATATTGTACTAGAGTTTTATCTTGCTGATTATAATGAAATAGGCTTCCCTAGTATTCAAATATCTTTGCCATTCAGGTTTTATTTATTTGTTTGTAATTTCTTTGCTTTTTAGTATTTGGATTTGACTTCTATTTTTCAAACTCCATTTGGGGTTTTTTGTTTTGTTTTGCTTTAGAGAATGGAGTCAGATGAAGCAAGTTGTTTGGAATAATAGAAAAACAAGCTGATACCAGGACTGTGGAAAAAAGAAAGAAAAACAATTTTTAAGGGATAATAAGGCTGTCTTAGTCACCTTGGGCTGCTATAATAAAACACCATAGACTGGGTGGCTTAAGGAACAGACATTTATTTCTCATAGTGCTTGAAGTTGAGAAGACCGAGATCAACGTGCCAGAAGATTCCATTACTGGTGAGGGCCGTCTTCCTGGCTTGCATAGGCTGCCTTCTCACTGTGTCCTCACATGGCAGAGAGAGAGAGATCTCTGGTCTCTCTTTCTCTTCTTACCAGTCCCATAGTGGGGGCTCCATCCTCACGATCTCATCTAAATTTAATTACCTCCCAAAGGCCCTATGTACAAATACCATCATATTGGAAGTTCGGGCATCAATGTATGAATTTAGGGGGAGCATAAACATTCTGTCCATAACAACGGCCTTGTAGAAAGAGCCTTTGATGTGGCTCAGAAGACCTGAGCATACTGTTTCTTTTCTCTTGACCTTCCCACAACATCTAATGCGACCTGGCTTAGGAATCATCTTCAGCTGGCAGATCTGGGTATCACCTTCCCTGGCCATTGATGATCTCAAGCCAGGCCTTTCAACATTTTGGACAATTACCTTATCTGAGACACAAAAGGGAAGGATTGAACACTCTATAAGTTCTCTGGCTTCCAAATGCTATGACTCCATGATCAGCTAGTGTCTAGCTCCTGGTAAGCCCTCCAAAATGTGACCAAATGAATGAATACATGGATTGCGTGCCTATGGAGAAAAAGAAATCCTCTGGCCTCTAGGAGCTTCCCAGATCCTTTATCAAAAGTCACAATTTTGAGATAAAAGAAATCATCCAGTTGAGAAGCACAACTGTTGAGGTAGACGTACAAAATTGTTTTGGTGGAAGATGTTTCCACTTCTTTCCTTTTAGCAATTGCTTTTTTACATAAATCCAAAAAACAACACATTTTCCTGAATATTTGATAAAGCTCACTGTTTCTTTTCTCTTGACCTTCCCACACATCTAATGTGACCTCGTTTAGGAATCATCTTCGGCTGGCAGATCTGAGCATCATCTTCCCTGTATTTCATGCTGGTCTTGTCTGACTCTCTGAGCCTCTTACAAACCCTGACATTTACCTAGATATTTACCATCAACACTCCATGCTTTAGTTAACTCAGTGCTTGAAACAACACTATATCATCCTCAGATGAGCTTTCCCACATTTTTTGGGTAAATAACTGTAAGAAAATATGCCTATAATTGGTATTTGAGTTATGCTGAAGAAGAGATACACAATATAATACGGTGCCTGGCATAGAGTGAGCCTTCAAGAAAGGTTTGTTGAACGAATAAATAACTGGATTCTAAATATTCTTACCAAGATCTCTCTTTCCCCACTGCCTGCAAACATCCCTTCACTTGCTGGCCATTCCTGCCCCAGAACTTTGAGCCCATGTGTTCACCACACACAAAGAGGCGGGCCCCAATTTTACACTGATTCTGTCATACCTCTAATAGCCCTTATTCCTCCCAGCAGGCTTGTATTTCTGCCATGTGGACTTCACCATGAACATGGCCCTTGGCTGGCAGTGTATTCTTCCTTTGAGTCAGAGCTTTTCATCAAGAATATAAAAAAGAGAGTAAGGAAGAGGTTCATTTTTCCAGACCCTGTAGGGTGTGCAGCCAGTGCTTTTCCAATTTGCAGAAGGGAACATCAATCTCTCTTTTATTAGAATACCTTTCCTGTCATGGCCCAATGTGCCCAAAGCACCATTCTGTCCTATACAATCTACCAAGACTTTTGCTCCTAAAAGTACCTTAAAATTCTCTTTCAGAGAGGACTGGCCCCAGTAAGGTGATGGGAAGTAACAGACTTCATTCAGAGGCTTAGACCATTCACTATACCCTTACACATCATCCCCTATGGTGGGTTAAATGGTGTCCTCCAAAAATTCATGTCTACCTGGAACCTCAGAAATTTGGAAATAGGGTCTTTGCAGAGGTAATTAGTTAAGATGAGGTCATAACTAGTAGAGTGGCTCCTCAATCCAGTAACTGGTGTCCTTATAAGAAGAGGAGAGGACACATACAGACACATAGGGAAGGAGGCCATGTGACAATAAAGGCAGTGACTAGAATGAGGCAGGTACAAGCCAAGGGATGCTGAGGATTGATGGCCACCTGGGAAGAGGCCTTCAGAGGGAGCATAGCCCTGCTGAGAACTTGATTTTGGACTTCTAGCTCCAACACTGTAGGATTCCCCAAATAAAATTATATTAAGGTAAGACAATATTGTTCTGCTGTACCATGACACCACTGGCCATCAAAAGCTGGGACCATTGTGAAAGGAGGAGAAAGAGAAGGAAAGAGATCGAGCACACACTGGCTCAACAGAAAAGCACTGAGCTAGATATTTAGGACGTAAACACACATAATCTTATTTACTACCCAAATCCAAACCCTGTGAGATAGTTTATCAATTTACTATGCTTTCAAGAATCAGATAAATTTAATAGATTAAAAAGGCAGTAAGGACATATGTATACTGCATAATAAAATAAATTAAATAGAAAAAAATATTTGTACATTAGAGAAAGAGAAAAAAATCTGATATCTCTTATGTAGAGAATAGACATTTTTATGTCCATGAACACATATCAGATGTAAGGTAAGTCTCCCTGAGAATTTATAACCAGATGCCACAAGTCACAAGAAGAACTGTGAACAAAGAAACTGGTCATCACATAGGTATATCTAAGCAAGCATTAGCAACAGTAGTAACAAATGACTTTTTTGAGAGATAGAGATACAAGGTGAGATTAAAGTACTTGTAACATGTTACCACGTAAAACTGGAGGATTTTGAAGTATGCAGGGAAAGGGTGGAAATATTAAATTTAAAATAGGCTTAAATTGAGTATGTCTCTTAATATTAAGAACAATTGCTAAAGACACAGAAAGTGATTCTGAAACTTCCAGATCAGTAGAGAGAAGCTAAGCGGAATATTCTCTGACTCTCCTCAAGGGCAACTTTAACTCATCTCTGCCTTTCAGTTCACACCACAGTGAGAGCAAGCCAGCCAATGGATTTGCTACTCCCCATCCCTGCAGCTGAGGCAGGAGGGGTGGGGGTAGTGTCATGCCCTTTAAACAGTGTCTGTGGTTACGGAGCAGATTCTTCCCAGAGAGATCATGGACCTTAACAATATGCCTATTGCATATGGTTGAGTGATGCTGCTAATGTGAGCCCCCATGACTATAAAGATTGTCTCTGTATTAAAAGCAAACAGAAGATTTTGATTTCCCAAGAGGCACCTACACCACAACTCTCAGGATGAGATTAACTTGCAAAAAAAAAAAAAAAAAAAAAAAGAATATGATGTCCTCCACTATACATACACCTACACACACACACATACACATACACACACGAATGCACAAAGAAACCACCCTACAGAACCCTGAAGGTGTAATCTGTGTGGCACCATGTGGGCAGAAATGGATGTGTGAGCGGAGCCAGCACAGAAAGTGTCTCCAAACACTTATTCATCCTCCCACTGCCTTCCAAAAACATTGTGTTGCATTTACAGCTTTGAAACTGTAATTAACACTTTTACTCATGGGAGAGTAGGTCCTGAGAATTTTAACAGGACATACTAGAAACCGATTCAAATCTCAATGAGCAAAGGTTTACCAGAAGGATAAACCAAGTGCAGCCACCATTTCCTGGTCTTCTGGGAATCTGGAGACCAGCATGGGCGTAGGCCAACCCTTCTTTAAATCCCGCTGTCATTGTCGTCATATCCCTCCATCAGATTGGTAAATTAAACCCCGCCGAGTACAGCTCTAAGCAATACCATGGTGAAAACCCCAAAAGTCTATTTAAATGACCAGGACCTAAAACCTTCTGGCTTTCTGCTCTAACTTCGCCAGCCACTCTCATGGCTTTGGGATTTGCAAGAGCGGTGTCCCTCCCGGGATGGTTGTGCTTGGTTGTCCAGGTTCGTGCTGCTCACCGCATGACAGGTCAATAAGTAGACAAGTTGCTGGGACAGGGAATAGCGAGCAGACACAGAAGATGGTAGACGACTGTCCCAAAGAACCGTCTTGCCCAGATTTGGACGCTAGTGTCTTTTTAGGGCAAAGAGGGGGAAGTAAGGCTGTAAAGTGAAAAGGCAATAAGCTGTGCAAATATTTCCTCGTTCAGGCCAGAGTCCAGAGGGGATGTGTTCATTTCTTCTTTCCTACAGCCATTCACAGCCATTTAAACACCCTAGTCGGGAGGTTTTCTGTGAGCTAAACAAAGGTATTTTAGCTTAAGGCTCAGGCATGGGAGGCAGAGTTCCCAGAGTTGGGCCATTGTGTGTACTTTAAGTTATAGGCAACGTTCCTTTAGTGCAACAAAAGCAACAGAATACAAAGGTAAAAGTAAAAGAAACAGATCCATTATGGAGTCAGGTTTGTTCTTCAACTGTTACAGCAGCTTTCAGGGTGTGAGCTCAGGGATGCCATGGAGCAGGGGTCCCCAAACCCCCAACTTTGGTTTGCACAGCAAGCAAAGCTTCATCTACCACTCCCCATCGCTTGCATCACCTGAACCATCCCGCCCCACCGCCCCCATCCGTAGAAAAATTGTCTTCCATGAAACTGGTCCCTGATGCCAAAAGGGTTGGGGACCGCTGCCGTGGAGCTCTCCTGGGCCCCAAGTAAGTCTCATGTAAGTCTGCCATGATGTCTGAAATCCCACGTGAAACTACAGGTATTTTACTTAGGAGGGAGAAACACACGAAGTTGTACACATTAGACAGAATATGGCATAATCTTGGAAGAAGATGCAGAACTGGCAGATTTGGGTAAAAGGACATAAAGGTCCCGAACAGGAGACGCTGCCGAACAGGACAGGATAGAATCCTGAGCCCTGAGCATGGGGGAAAGGAGGCTGTGTGAGCCAGAGGGGGAGGTGGGGACAGGAAGGTGCTAAAAAAGGCAAACCTCACCCACTTCATTCTTCTACATAGAACTAGAAATAAGAAGGATAGAGCGTGGGTACTGCTGGGGAAACCACAGGTCAAATTATAGACCTTTGCCCTGGAACAGCTGCTTTATGTGAAGATGTGAGAAATATATTATTTTTATATTAAAACAAATATAGATTTGCTTTGGGGATAATTGCAAAATCCAGGTGACTATTTTTTAATTGAAGTATAGTTGATTTACAATGTTTCAGGTATACAGCAAAGTGATTCAGTTATCTATCTATATACACAAGTGTGTGTGTGTGTGTGTGTGTGTGTGTGTATGTTTTTTTTCAGGTTCTTTTCCATTATAGGTTATGACAAGATATTGAATATTTTTCCCTGTGCTATACAGGAGGTCCCTGTTGTTTATTTCTCTTACAGCAAAATTGAGAGAAAGGTAGTACAGAGATTTCCCATATCCCTCCTGTCCCCAGATGTACACAGCCTCCCTCATTTTCAGCATCCCTTTCCTTATATATATAGCACAACAATCCAAACTATTACCCAAAGGTGGAAAGAGTTGAGGATGTGACGCTCTTTGATGGTAGGCTGAGGAACGTCTTTCAACGCACATCATTCAAACTCCAGTCCCCACACTTGAGAACTGGTTCCTATTGCACAGACTTGATAATTTGCACTATGTAATACATGCTGAGCCACGTTCCTTGGAATCCCCTTCTGAATTCCACAGACAACCTTGCTGCTGGCCACTCAGCCCGTTTATATGTTTTGTATGTGGTAGTGTGTATTTGTTAATCCCAAACTCCTAATTTATCCCTTCCCCTCCGCTTTCCCTTTTGGTAACCATGAGTTTGTTTTCTATGTCTGTGAGTCTATTTCTGTAAATAAGTTCATTTGCATCTTTTTTAGATTCCACATGTACGTAATATCATATGATATTTCTCTTTCTCTGTCTGATTTACTACACTTAGTATGATAATCTCTATGTCCACTATTTTAAAGAGAAAAACCCAGGAAGCTCCAACTTCAAATGTCCTGCTTACGGTGGACCTCTTGGGTGGGGACCTGGACTCAGATTTTCTCAGTTCAGTCACCTCCCTTCCTCTTGCTACTGAGTGTCACTGTAACACCTGGAAAAGCTGATGAGCTTCATGAATGTGAAACTAAGAAGCCTTGTGCTGGGAAGCCGTATCAGAGCATAGCTCAGTACTAAGAACACAGGTTCTTTTCAATCAAAGTTCTTGAGACATTTTTTTCTAACTGAAATCCTATCAGGGACTATAAAACCAAAGTAAGCCCGCCGTAAGCTTGCACAGGTCAGAATGCAGGGTTTGAAACACAGCCCGTTTCTGTCAGAGCCATTTGGGGTCTTCTGTTTCTTCCTTTGGAATCAATGAACATCCTCCACGCTTACTCAGTGTGATGTTATCTAAAGATGTACTCAGACCCATTTGAGGTAACCGTGTTTCTAAACACAGGTCTCCTTTGCCTGGAAAGTTTAATGCATGCAGCTTTGCTTTTCAGTTCATCTCTGTGTTATTAACAGTCTGCGTGGTTGGGAAAGTGGAAATGAATGGTGTAGAAGGGAATAGAAGACCTGTTGTTAAGTCCCTAATCTGTCTCTTACCAGCTATGTGACTTTAGGTGGATCATTGTATCTCTCTGAATTTTGTTTTCTCATCTGGAGGATGGGGATATGAACCGCTGGGTTGCTAGCCCCGCAGGGTTGCTGAGAGGATCAGAGAAGATCCTGAAAGCACTGTG
This sequence comes from Delphinus delphis, assembly GCF_949987515.2. Lineage (NCBI taxonomy): Eukaryota > Metazoa > Chordata > Mammalia > Artiodactyla > Delphinidae > Delphinus > Delphinus delphis. The sequence goes on from NC_082684.1 coordinate 15,413,457, forward strand.
TGACCCGTAGAATTTGTGGAGCCCATTCTGATGGGAGACATCTCATTGTTTGTGGACCATCTGTTCCCTGTCACACCTCATTTCTCAAATTTGTGAGGAGCTACCAATTCGTCTTCTACTTTTGCTAGTTTATCTGTTCTTAACTGGTTGACAGAAGATAGCATGCCAGGATGCTGAGATTTCCAGCTCTGCCTTTTACTGTCTAGGTATCCTTGGGCAAGTTATGTAACTTCTCTGAGGTTTTCACCAGGAAAATGGGAGTCATAATAGTTAATGTGTAGAATTGTAAAGATTACAAGCAGCAGCCCTGATACATAATAATTACTTATTATTTTGTTGTCCTTTCTCCGCACCTCTGTTCACAAGTATTTCATGAGGGTCTCAAAAGATGGCCTAGATCCTTCAGTTTAAAACCCTCTCTCAAGGAGTCTGGGACACCTCTCGTTGATACTGTACTGGATCTCTCCCATTTGAATTGTATTAATAGGTAGACTCTTTAATAGATATAGGGCTATTTAGGTTATCTATTTCATCTTGAGGGATCTTCTGTAGTTTGTGTCTTCTGAGGAATTTAGAGGTGAAAGTGCTCTTAGAAACCATGTAGCAAAGTGGTTCTCAAAATTTAGGGCACATCAGAATCCCCACAGCCTACCCCCAGACACTAGTTGTAACAAATATTGTAATGGAGGAAACTGTAGTAAGTATTAATGTTTTTCCTTCCCCCAAATTCCTGTTTCGTGAAATGTTAAAATATCACATAACTCATAGACTCACTTTTGTGAAAAGACAGAAATCTTAAGAAAACTATTTGTTGCAAACCGTAATTAATGAAGCACCATCTGTGATACTCAGTGTTCTTTGCATAAGCTGTGACTAGGCTATTTTTTATGCTTTTTAGCACTCATGGGAAAGAGAAAAGTGTGTAACCAAGCAGAAGTGTGGCATGAACTATCTGATTGGCTGCATATGCAATGCAGTTGAGAGATTTTTGTCTATTATCTAGTGTAAATATATTCATTTTCACACTCTTCCGCGAAAACTTGATTTAAAATCTATATACAACTCTATATTCTCCAACTAATCCTAAACATTGTCCCCAGGTCAATTCTTACAGAATACCTGCTTCCTTTTCAACCCTCAGGTAAAAACTCCTTAACTTGGGATTCAAAACCTCCTCTGTGCCAGTCCTTCCTGAGCCTCCAAATCTAGCTCTCATGAGCAGCCTACTCCTGCTGCTACTGCCCAGCTCCCATCCAGCCAAATTCATGTTCTAATGGCCCCCAAAGCCCTGCCTGGCATGCCCCTCCATAGTCTATCTCTGCTCTCTGGTTGTCAAAATCCTACTGATCCTTCATCCAGTGATTTCTCCCCTATGCTCTCAATCCTTGTTATTTAAAAACCATTTATAGAGCTCCTAAACTTTTACAGCCTTAAAGCATTTGGGGAAAAAAAAAGCATGGCGCTTCAGTTAACTGTGATATATTTATTTTTTAAATCAGGTCTATTAAAGTATAATCTACATATGGTAAAATTGATTTTTTTGTAACGGTGTAGCATTCTATGAGGTTTTTTGTTGTTCTTTTAAAAAAACTTTTTATTGAGGTATAACTGACATACAACAAACTGTAAATATTGAAAGTGTAAAATGTGATAAGGCTGACATACACATACATTGATGAAACTCTTACTACAATTAAGATAATGAGGGACTTCCCTGATGGAGCAGGGAAGAGTTAAGACTCTGCACTCCCAATGCAGGGGCCTGGGTTCGATCCCCGGTCAGGGAACTAGATCCCACACGCATGCCACAACTAAGAGTCCGCATGCCACAACTAAGGAGCCGGTAAGCCACAACTAAGGAGCACATGTGCCGCAACTAAGGAGTCCATGAGCCGTAACTAAGAGCTGGTGCAACTGAATAAATAAATATATATATTTTAAAACACGTCATTTAAAAAAAAAGATAATGAACATATCTATCACCCCCCAAGTTTCCTCATGCTCCTTCGTAATCCTCATAATCCCTCCTACTCCTCCCTGTATCACCCCACTCCTCTCCCCAGGCAACCACTCATCTGCTTTCTGTCAATATAGATTAGTTTGCATTTTCTACAATTTTATATAAATGGAATGATATAACATGTGCTTCTTTTTGTTTGGCTCTTTTACTCAGCAGTTATTTTGATATTCATCCATGTTGCACATATATAAATAGTTCGTTCCTTTTCACTGCTGTATAGTATTCCATGTGTGAATATGCCACAGTTTATCCATTCAGCTGTTGATGGACATTTGGATTATTTCCAGTTTGGGACTATTACAAATAAAGTTGTTATAAACAGTCATGTCCAACTCTTTTTTCGAAGGTATGCTTTCATTTCTCTTTGGTAAATACCAAGGAATAGGGATGCCTAGATCATATGGGAGGTGTAAGTTTAACTTTGTAAGAAAGCTGCAAAACTGTTTTCCAATGTGGCTGAACCAATTTACACTTCCACTGCCAGAATATGATAGTTCTAGTTGCTCTACATGCTAACCAACACTTGGTATGGTCTCTCTTTTTAATTTTAGCCATTCTAATTTAATTTTAATTTGCATTTCTTTAATGAATAAACATATTGAACATCTTTTCATGTGCTTATTTGCCATCCATATAGCTTCTTTGGTGAAGTGTCCATTCAAATTATTTGCCCATTTTTAAATTGTGTTGTTTTCTTATTGTTGAGTTTTGAGAGCTCTTTTTCTGGGTGCAAATTCTTTATCAGATATAAGGTTTGCCAATATTTTCTTCTAGCCTGTGGTTTGTCTTTCCATTCTCTTAACAATGTCTTTCAAAACGCAAAAGTTTATAATTTTCATTATGTCTAATTTCTCAATTTTTCCTTTTTTGGAGTGTGCTTTTGGTGCTGTAGCTAAGAAACCTTTGTGTAACCCATACTCACAAAAATTTTCTCTTGTGTTTTCTTCTAAAAGTTTTATACTTATAGGCTATGCATTTAGGTCTATCATCCATTTTAAGTTAAATTTTGTATACAGTGAGAGGTATGAATCAAAGTTGGGTTTTTTCTGTTGTTTTATTTTGTTGCATTTGATATTTAAGTGTTTCAGCATGCTGAAAAGATTATCCTTTCTTCATGGAATTGCCTTTGCACCTTTGTTGAAAATCATTTTCCATATACCTGTGGTTCTATTTCTAACTTGCTTTTCTGTTCCATTGATCTATTTGTCTGTAATGATACTAATATCACCTTGTACCAATTATGGTAGCTTTAATGTAAGCCTTGAAATCAGTATGTTAGTCTCAAATTTGTTCTTTGTCAACATGTTTTGACTATTCTTAGTTCTTTGCATTTCTATATTAATATTAGAACCAGCCTGTCAATTCCCACCCAAAAAAGCCGGGATTTGGCATGGGATTGTATTGAATCTATAGATGAATTGGGAAGGAAATAACATATTAAGAATATTGAGTCTTCCAACTAATGAACATAGTATATCTCTCCATTTATTTAGGTCTTCTTTAATTTCTCTTGGCAATATTTTTAGAAGTCTTGTATATATTTTGTTAAATTTATCCCTAAACATATATTTTTGATGCTGTTATAAATGGTATTGACTTGTAATTTCAATTTCCAACTGTTAATTGCAAAGATATGGAAATACAAATGATTTCTGTATATTGAGATTCTACCCTGCAAACTTGCTAAATTCACTTTTTAGTCCTGGTAGCTTTTTGTAGATTCCATAGAGTTTTCAACATAGACAATTATGTCATCTGTAACTAAACATTGTTTTATTTCTTTTTCTTGCCTTATTGCACTAGTTAGAACATCTAATACAATGTGACTAGAGGTAGTGAGAGCCAGCAACCTTGCCTTTTTCATGATCATAGGGGAAAGCACAACTGTATCAGTTTCTCACCATTGACTATATTAGCTACAGGCTTTTTGTAGGTGCTTTTATCAAATTGAGGAAGTTCCTTTCTATTTGTAGTTTGATGAGTGGTTTTTTAAATAAAAAATGGATGTCAAATGCTTTTTCTCAGTTTATTAAGATGATTTTTTGTTTGTTTGTTAATATGGTGACTTATATTGATTGACTTTTGAATATTTTAACAACCTTGCATTCCTGATACAGGAGCTTAATGCCATAAATTTTCTTCCAAGTACTACTTTAACAGATTACCACAATTATTTTTATGCTTTGTTTTCATTTTCATGCAGTGCAAAATAATTTCTAATTTCCATTTCAATTTCTTCTTTGACACTATATTGTTTAAAAGTGTGTTATTTAGTTTCCAAATATTTAAGGGGAGGGGTGTTGAGATATCTTCCTGTTATTGATTTCTAATTTAATTCTATTATAGTCATAGAGCACACTTTGTGTGACTTAAATCTTTCTAAGTTTGTTGAGATTGACTTGATGACCCAGAATACAGTCTACTTGGCCTTTCAAATTCTTGATGCTGTTATACTGGTATTGATTTATAATTTCAATAGAAATATGTTTAATATGCATTTGAAACTTGTTGTTGGGTGGAGTGTTCTATAAATGTCAGGTTGATACTGGTTGTTCAAGCTTGCTATACTCTTACTGATATTCTGTCTTCTTGATATACCAATTACTGAGAGAGGTCTATTCAAATTTCCAATTGTATTTGTGGACTTGTATATTTCTCCTTGCATTTGTTTTTGCTTATGTCCTTTTGATGAACTGACCCCCTTATCACTATCAAACAGCTTTTCCTATCCGTGGTAATATTCTTGGCTCTAAAATCTACTTTATCTGATATTAATGCAGAATTTCAGCTTTCCTTTCATTTGCATTAGCATGGTATATCTTTTCGTGTACTTTTACTTTTAACCTATTCATGTTTTTATATTTAATGTGTGTGTTTTGTAGGTAGTATGTATCTGGGTCTTTTTTATCCAGTCTTAAAATCTCTGCCTTGTACTGGGGATAGTTACATTTAATTTAGACCACGCTATGGACTGAATTGTGTGCCCCCAGCCCCCAACCCCTGCCAAATTCATATGTGAAACCCTAACTCCCAATGTGGCTATCTTTGGAGACAGACCTATAAGGAAGTGATTAAGGTTAAATGAGGTCATAAGAGCGGGGCCTTAATTCAATACAGCTGGTGTCCTTAGATGAGGAAGACAGGCCAGAACTTTCAGCCATGTGAGGACATGGCAAGAAGGCAGTCACCTACAAGCCAGGAAGAGAGATCTCATTAGGAACCTTGATCTTGGTCTTTCCAGGCTCCAGAACTGTAAGAAAATAAAATTCTGTTGTTTAAGTCCATATAATACAATTATTGATGTGGCTAGGTTTAAATGTGCTGTACTACTTGTTTTCAACTTGTGCCATCTCTACTTTGTCTACTTTTCCCTCTTTTCTGCCTTCCTTTTCTTATTTTGACTTTTTGTTTGTCGTTGGTTTTCATTTTGAAGGTACAGGAAGGTGCAGATACATTGTTGTGGGACTTCAGAGATAGGTGGCACCTAATTAGGAAGCACTTCATGAGGGAGCTGGATCCGAAGGGGTCCTAAGATTTGGACATACAGAGGTTGAGGTTAGGAGCATCCAAGGCTGACAGAAAATCACACCCCAAACCTCAAAGGTGCACTGAATATTCTGAGAACTAACACTTATGTTTGGCTGGCACAAAGGTGACATAAAGGAAATGACGTAAAGGGTGGAACTGAAAGTACGTTTGAACCAAATGCTGGCAGAATGAAAATACCTGAGACATCAGTTCAATTTATAACAAACTCCATTTGATTTAAGTACTATATAGGTTTTTTGAAATTTTGCAAAATTAATAACTTGCCTAGCGTCTCCTCAGCCAACACATAATTTTGAAAGTCTTTTCATGGGAAGAAAATGCACTTCTCTAACTTTTCCTTTGTTTACTCTGCCACTAGCACCATAAATTATTACTTGCACCTGAGTTTTACCTATATATGTTTTCCCCTAGATAAGAAAATAAAAATAATGTCAGTCAAAATATAATATAGTAGGTAGCTCTGAAATATAAAATTAGTGAGAATGACCAAGCAATTCCCACAAGAAAAGTAGGAGTCTGCAAGTCTCTGATCTGGTAGGATAGCCTTTTAAAAAGCAAAAAGTCTTCATTATAAGTTTCATAATATGAAACACTAAAACAACTGTTAAATTTAAAAATTTTTTTAAATTGAGATATAACTGACATATAACATTATGTTAGTTTTAGGTGTACAATGTAACAATTCAATATATGTATATATTTCAAAATAAGCAACATAATAAAGCTAGTTAACATCCATCATCACACATAGTTATATTTTTTCTTGTGTTGAGAAATTTTAAGATCTATTCTCTTAGCAACTTTCAAATATACAATATAGTATTATTAACGATAGTCACCATGCCGTACATTATATTCTGATGATTTATTTATTTTATAACTGGAAGTTTGTGCCTTTTGACACCCTCCACTTATTTCACCCCACCCCTCATCTTCCTTTGGTAACCATCAATCTTTTCTCTGTATCTCTGTATCTATTGTTGTTTGTTTGTTTTTAAGATTCTACACATAAATGGAATAATATGGTATTTGTCTTTCCCTGTCTATTTACTTCACTTAGCATAATGCCCTCAAGGTCCATCCATGTTGTTGCAAATGGTGGGATTTCCTTCTTTATGGCTGACTAATATCTATATCTGTATATATCACATTTTCTTTATCCATTTGTTCATTGATGGACACTTAATGTTTCCAAATCTTGGATATTGTGCATAATGCTTTGGTGAACATGGTGGTATAGGTATATTTTTGAGTTGATGTTTTCATTCCCTTTGGATAAATATTCAGAGGTGGAATTACTGGACATATAATAGTTCTATATTTAAGTTTTGAGGAACCACCATACTATTTTCCATAGGGGATGCCTCAGTTTGCATTCCCACCAATAGTGCACAAGGGTTTGCTTTTCTCCATAATCTCACCGACACTTGTTATTTCCTGTCTTTTTGATAATAGCCATTATAACAGGTGTTAGATGATATATCACTGTGGTTTTTGGTTTGCATTTCCCTGATGACTGGTGATGTTGAGCACCTTTTCATGTACCACTGGCTATCTGTATGTCTTTTTAAGAAAAATGTCTGTTCAGATCCTCTGCTCATTTTTAAATCAGATTGTTATTGTTTGGTTGGGGTTTTTATACGAATTATTTATATATTTTGGATATACGGTTTGCAATTACTTTTTCTCATTCAGTCAGTTGTCTTTTCATTTTATCAATGGTTTCCTTTGCTGAGCAGAAGTGTTTTAGTTTGATGTAGTCCCACTTGTTTATTTTTACTTTCATTGCTTTTGCTTTTGGTGTCAGATTCAAAAAATCTTTGCCAAGACCTATGTGAAGGAGCTTGCCGCCTTCCAGGTGTTTTATGGTTTTCAGGTCTTATATTCAAATCTTTAACCTGTTTTGAGTTAATTTTTGTGTATGGTTTAAGATAGTCGTCCAGGTTCATTCTTTTGCATGTGGCTGTTCAGTTTTCCCAGCACTATTTATTGAAGAAACTGTCCATTCCCACTGTATATACTTGCCTCCTTTGTCATAAATTAATTGACCATCTTTATGTGGGCTTATTTCTGTGCTCTCTATTCTGCTTCATTGATCTATGTGTCTGTTTTTATGCCAATACAATTTTGACCACTATAACTTTGTAATATAGTTTGAAATCAGGATGTGTGATGCCTGCAGCTTTGTTCTTCTTCCTCAAGATTGCTTTGGCTTTTCAGGGTCTTTTGCAGTTCCACACAAATTTTAGGATTGTCCTATTTCTGTGAAAAATTTCATTGGAATTTTGATAGGAATTGCATTGACTCTGTAGACTGCTTTAGATAGTATGGACATTTTAATAATATTAATTCTTCCAATCCATAAGTGTGGAATATCTTTCCATTTATTTGTGTTTTCAGTTTCTTATATCAATATCTTACAGTTTTCAGTACACAGGTCTTCCACCTCCTTGGTTAAATTTATTCTTAGGTATTTTATTCTTTTTATGAAATTGTCAATGGGATTGTTTTCTTAATCTCTCTGACAGCTTGTTGTTAGTGTGTAGAAACACAACCGGTTTTTGTATATTGACTTCATATCTTGTAACTTTACTGAATTCACTTTTTAGTTCAAACAGTTTTTTTTTGTGGAGTCTTTAGGGTTTTCTTTATATAATATTATGTTATCTGCAAATAGAAACAATGTTGTTTGTTCCTTTCCGATTTGGATGCCTTTTATTACTTTTTCATACCTAACTGCTCTGGCTAGGACTTCCAATACTATATTGAATAAAAGTGGCAAGAGTGGGCATCTTTGTCTTGTTCATCATCTTAGAGTATAATTTTTCACCTTTTCACTGTTGAGTATGATGTGAACTGTGAGCTTGTCATATATGCTCTTCATTATTTTGCAGTACATTCCCTCTATACTTACTTTGTTGAGAGGTTTTTTTTTTATCACAAACAGATGTTGAATTTTGCCAAATGATTTTTCTGCATCTATTGAGATGATAATATGATTTTTATTCTTCATTTTGTTAATGTGGTGTATCACGTTGATTCATTTGCCAATGTGAAACCATTCTTGCCTCCCTGGAATAAGTCCACTTGATCATGGTGCATTATCCTTTTAACATACTGTTGACTTTGGTTTGCTAATATTTTGTTGACGACTTTTGCATCAGAGTAATGATGGCTTAATATTGTTAAGATGGCAATAGTCCCCAAATCAATCTACAAGCTCAACAAATTCTGCTGAGGGAGGAGCTTCAACATAGTGGAAGTGTAAGACATGGAGATCACCCTCCTCCCCACAAATACATCAGAAATACATCTACATGTGGAACATCTCCTAAAGAACACCTACTGAACACTGGCAGAAGACCTCAGACCTCCCAAAAGGCAAGAAACTCCCCACGTACCTGGCCGTGTGGATGACAGGCTCATGGTGCTCCAGCCAGGCATCAGGGCTGTGCCACTGAGGTGTGAGAACCAAGTTCAGGACACTGGTCCATAAGAGGCCTCCCAACTCCACGTAATATCAAACTGCGAAAATCTCCCAGAGATCTCCATCTCAACGCCAAGACCCAGCTCCACTAGATGACCAGCAAGCTACAGTGCTGGATACCCTATGCCAAACAACTAGCAAGACAGGAACACAGCCCCACCCATTAGCAGAGAGGCTGCCTAAAATCATAATAAGGCCACAGACACCCCAAAACACAGCACCAGACGTGGACCTTCCCACCAGAAAGACAAGATCCAGCCTCATCCACCAGAACACAGGCACTAGTCCCCCCCACCAGGAAGCCTACACAACCCACTGAACCAACCTTAGCCACTGGGGACAGATACCAAAAACAATGGGAAATACGAACCTGCAGGCTGGGAAAAGGAGACCCCAAACACAGTAAGTTAAGCAAAATGAGAAGACAGAGAAACACACAGCAGATGAAACACCAAGGTAAAAACCCACCAGACCTAAAAAGTGCAGAGGAAATAGTCAGTCTACCTGAAAAAGAATTCAGAATAATGATAGTAAAGATGACCCAAAATCTTAGAAATAGAATGGAGAAAATATAAGAAACATTTAACAAGGACCTAGAAGAACTAAAGAGCAAACAAACAGTGATGAACAACACAATAAATGAAATTAAAAATTCTCTAGAAGGGATCAATACCAGAATAACTGAGGCAGAAGAACAGATAAGTGACCTGGAAGATAAAATAGTGGAAATAACTACTGCAGAGCAGAATAAAGAAAAAAGAATGAAAAGAAATGAAGACAGTCACAGAGACCTCTGGGACAACATTAAATGCACCAACATTCAAATTATAGGGGTCCCAAAAGAAGAAGAGAAAAAGAAAGGGACTGAGAAAATATTTGAAGAGATTATAGTCGAAAATTTCCCTAATATGGGAAAGGAAATAGTTAATCAAGTCCAGGAAGCACAGAGAGTCCCATACAGGATAAATCCAAGGAGAAACACGCCAAGCCTCATATTAATCAAACTATCAAAAATTAAATACAAAGAAAAAATATTAAAAGCAGCAAGGGAAATACAACAAATAACACACAGGGGAATCCCTAGAAGGTTAACAGCAGTTCTTTCAGCAGAAACTCTGCAAGCCAGAAGGGAGTGGCAGGACATACTTAAAGTGATGAAAGGGAAAAACCTACAACCAAGATTACTCTACCCAGCAAGGATCTCATTCAGATTTGATGGAGAAGTTAAAAACTTTACAGACAAGCAAAAGCTAAGAAACTCAGTACTATCAAACCAGCTTTACAACAAATGCTAAAGGAACTTCTCTAGGCAGGAAGCACAAGAGAAGGAAAAGACCTACAATAACAAATCCAAAACAACTAAGAAAATGGTAATAGAAACATACATATCGATAATTACCTTAAATGTAAATGATTAAATGCTCCAACCAAAAGACATAGACTGGCTGAATGGATACAAAAACAAGACCCATATATATGCTGTCTGCAAGAGACCCACTTCAGACCTAGGAACACACACAGACTGAAAACGAGGGGATGGAAAAAGATATTCCATGCAAATGGAAATCAAAAGACAGCTGGAGGGCTTCCCTGGTGGTGCAGTGGTTGGGGGTCCGCCTGCCGATGCAGGGGGCATGGGTTCATGCCACAGTCCGGGAGGATCCCGCATGCCACGGAGCGGCTGGGCCCATGGGCCATGGCTGCTGAGACTGCGTGTCCGGAGCCTGTGCTTCGCAACAGGAGAGGCCACAACAGTGAGAGGCCCGCAACTGCAAAAAAAAAAAAGAAACAAGAAACATCTCAAATAAACAACCTAACCTTACACCTAAAGCAATTAGAGAAAGAAGAACAAAAAAACCCCCAAAGTTAGCAGAAGGAAGGAAATCATAAAGATCAGATCCGAAATAAATGAAAAAGAAATGAAGGAAATGATAGCAAAGATCAATAAAACTAAAAGCTGGTTCTTTGAGAAGATAAACAAAATTGATAAACCATTAGCCAGACCCATCAAGAAAAAAAGGGAGGGCTTCCCTGGTGGTGCAGTGGTTGAGAATCTGCCTGCCAATGCAGGGGACACAGGTTTGAGCCCTGGTCTGGGAAGATTCCACATGCCGTGCAGCACCTAGGCCAGTGAGCCACAACTACTGAGCCTGCGCATCTGGAGCCTGTGCTCCGCAGCAGGAGAGGATGCGATAGTGAGAGGCCCGCACACCATGATGAAGAGTGGCCCCCACTCGCCGCAACTAGAGAAAGTCCTCACACAGAAACGAAGACCCAACACAGCCAAAAGTAAATAAGTAAATAAATAAATTTGTTTAAAAACAAAGAAAAAAAGGGAGAAGACTCAAATCAATAGAATTAGAAATGAAAAAGGAGAGGTAACAACTGACACAGCAGAAATACAAAGGATCTTGAGAGATTACTACAAGAAACTTTATGCCAATAAAATGGACAACCTGGAAGAAATGGACAAATTCTTAGAAATGCACAACCTTCCAAGACTGAACCAGGAAGAAATAGAAAATATGTACAGACCAATCACAAGCACTGAAATTGAAACTGTGATTAAAAATCTTCCAAAAAAAAATCTTCCAACAAACAAAAGCCCGGGACCAGATGGCTTCTATCAAACATTTAGAGAAGAGCTAATAGCTATCCTTCTCAAACTCTTCCAAAATATAGCAGAGGGAGGAACACTCCCAAATTCATTCTACGAGGCCACCATCACCCTGATAGCAAAACCAGACAAAGACGTCACAAAGAAAGAAAACTAAAGGCCAATATCACTGATGAACAGAGATGCAAAACTCTTCAACAAAATCCTAGCAAACAGAATCCAACAGCACATTAAAAGGATCATACACCATGATCAAGTGGGGTTTATCCCAGGAATGCAAGGATTCTTCAATATACGCAAATCAATCAATGTGATACACCATATTAAGAAATTGAATAATAAAAACCATATGATCATCTCAATAGATGCAGAGAAAGCTATCAACAAAATTCAACACCGATTTATGATAAAAACCCTCCAGAAAGTAGGCATAGAGGGAATGCCTCTTACCTCAACATAATAGAGGCCATATATGACAAACCCACAGCCAACATCGTCTTCAATGATGAAAAACTGAAACCTTTCCCACTAAGATTAGGAACAAGACAAGGGTGCCCACTCTCACTACTATTATTGAACATAGTTTTGGAAGTTTTAGCCACAGCAATCAGAGAAGAAAAAGAAATAAAAGGAATCCAAATCAGAAAAGAAGAAGTAAAGCTGTCACTGTTTGCAGATGACATGATACTATACATAGAGAATCCTAAAGATGCTACCAGAAAACTACTAGAGTTAATCGATGAATTTGGTAAAGTAGCAGGATACAAAATTAATGCACAGAAATCTCTTGCATTCCTGTACACTAATGATGAAAAATCTAAAAGTGAAATTAAGAAAACACTCCCATTTACCACTGCAACAAAAAGAATAAAATATCTAGGAATAAACTTACCTAAGGAGACAAAAGACCTGTATGCAGAAAAGTATAAGACACTGATGAAAGAAATTAAAGATGATACAAACAGATGGAAAGATATACCATGTTCTTGGATTGGAAGAATCAACATTGTGAAAATAACTATACTACCCAAAGCAATCTACAGATTCAATGCAATCCCTATCAAACTACCACTGGCATTTTTCACAGAAGTAGAACAAAAAATTTCACAATTTGTATGGTAACACAAAAGACCCCACACAGCCAAAGCAATCTTGAGAAAGAAAAACGGAGCTGGAGGAACCAGGCTCCCTGACTTCAGACTATACTACAAAGCTACAGTAATCAAGACAGTATGGTACTGGCACAAAAACAGAAATATAGATCAATGGAACAGGATAGAAAGCCCAGAGATAAACCCACACATATATGGTCACCTTATCTTTGATAAAGGAGGCAAGAATATACAGTGGAGAGAAGACAGCCTCTTCAATAAGTGGTGCTAGGAAAACTGGACAGCTACATATAGAAGAATGAAATTAGAACACTCCCTAACACCATACACAAAAATAAACTCAAAATGGATTAAAGACCTAAATGTAAGGCCAGACACTATCAAACTCTTAGGAAAACATAGGCAGAACACTCTATGACATAAATCACAGCATGATCCTTTTTGACCCACCTCCTAGAGAAATGGAAATAAAAGCAATAATAAACAAATGGGACCTAATGAAACTTAAAAGCTTTTGCACAGCAAAGGAAACCATAAACAAGACGAAAAGACAACCCTCAGAACGGGAGAAAATATTTGCAAATGAAGCAATTGACAAAGGATTAATCTCCAAAATTTACAAGCAGCTCAATATCAAAAAAACAAACAACCCAATCCAAAAATGGGCAGAAGATCTAAATAGACATTTCTCCAAAGAAGATATACAGATGGCCAACAAACACATGAAAGAATGCTCAACATCATTATCATTAGAGAAATGCAAATCAAAACTACAATGAGATATCATCTCACACCAGTCAGAATGCCTATCATCAAAAAATGTACAGGGCTTCCCTGGTGGCGCAGTGGTTGGGAGTCCACCTGCCAATGCAGGGGACACGGGTTCATGCCCCGGTCTGGGAAGATCCCACGTGCCGCGGAGCGGCTGGGCCCGTGGGCCATGGCCGCTGGGCCTGCGCGTCTGGAGCCTGTGCTCCGCAACGGAGGAGGCCACAGCAGTGAGAGGCCCGCGTACCGCAAAAAAAAAAAAAAAACCTAAAAATAGAACTACCATACGACCCAGCAATCCCACTACTGGGCATATACCCTGAGAAAACCGTAATTCAAAAAGAGTCATGTACCAAAATGTTCAGTGCAGCTCTATTTACAATAGCCAGGACATGGAAGCAACCTAAGTGTCCATCGACAGATGAATGGATAAAGAAGGTGTGGCACATATATACAATGGAATATTACTCAGCCATAAAAAGAAATGAAATTGAGTTATTTGTAGTGAGGTGGATGGACCTAGAGTCTGTCACACAGAGTGAAGTAAGTCAGAAAGAGAAAAACAAATACCGTAGGCTAACACATATATATGTAATCTAAAAACAAAACCAAAAAATGGTCATGAAGAACCTAGGGGCAAGACGAGAATAAAGACGCAGACCTACTAGAGAATGGACTTGAGGACACGGGGAGGGGGAAGGGTAAGCTGGGATGTAGTGAGAGAGTGGCATGGACATATATACACTATCAAATGTAAAATAGATAGCTAGTGGGAAGCAGCCGCATAGCACAGGGAGATCAGCTCGGTGCTTTGTGACCACCTAGAGGGGTGGGATAGGGAGGCTTGGAGGGAGGGAGATGCGAGAGGGAGGAGATATGGGGACATATGTATATGTATAACTGATTCACTTTGTTATAAAGCAGAAACTAACACACCATTGTAAAGCAATTATACTCCAATAAAGATGTTAAAAAATAATAATAATGAACAAATTCTGTTAATGGGTATGAAGTTTCTATTGGGCATAGCAAAAGTGTTTTTAAATTGATTATAGTGATGGTTGCCTAACTGTGCATATGTTAAAAGCCATAAATGGTACACTTTAAAAGCAAGAATTGTGTGGTACATGAATATTATCTTTAAAAACTGTTATGTTAAAAACAACAACAAAAACTCTGGATTTGCTAATGACAGTCATTAATGACCTCAGCGAGAGCAGCTGAGTAGTGGTAGGGGTTGAAGCCAGACTGAAGAGGGTCAAGAAACAAATGGAAGATGAGGACGTAGGCAACAAACATCACCTGCCCTTTCAAGATGTTCTGACAAAGGAGATAAAGGAGTTCTAGAAAGGGGAAGGTTTACAGGGACTGTGATGTTTTAAAAAGGAAAAATAGAGAAAATCCAGTAGAGAGAAAATGTTGAAGCCCATGGAAACTTCAGTTTCAAACACTGGAAGAAGATCTATCTTCTCTGATTTAAAACAGAAAAAATATTTCTTCCTAATATCTGTCTAAATATGACCTTTTCTTCCCTAAGATAATGTGGTGGCTTTCTCCAAGAGTTCCCATCATTTACATTTTACCAATTACTCCTTATTAGTCAGGATTCAGGTAATGGAAAGTATCACATTGCAAGAAATATAGTCTCCAAGGATTAGAATTTAATCTTTATGTAATCCTTATTCTTTTATCTCCAGAATTGGACTTTAATACTGAGGACGTAAAATGACAGCATCTCTCAAAAATGTTAAATTTTTAGTCAGCCAAAAATAGGACTAAGGCCATCAATATGGAAGGATGTAAAACTGTGGTTATTTTCAAATCAATAGATAAACTTTTTCCCCTAATATCTGAGCCTAGATAACCATTTTAGAACTCTGGAACATATCCATGGATCATTCCAATTTACCTATTCCCTAGAATTTAAAACTATCCAGTAATGGCCTTTTACCAAAACTTAATTTCTGGGTTCATTATTTTCCAAGACTGAGTCCTCCTGTGGTAGTTCTAAAATCTTTGTTACTTTTCTGAATGCTTAAATTCAATTCCAGCTGAAAGCTCTTGATAAAAATCCCTGATATTGGTCTTCCCTGGTGGTGCAGTGGTTAAGAATCCACCTGCCAATGCAGGGGACACGGGTTCAAGCCCCGGTCCGGGAAGATCCCACATGCTGCGGAGCAACTAAGCCCACGAGCCACAACTACTGAAGCCCGTGCACCTAGAGCCCGTGCTCCACAACAATAGAAGCCACCACAATGAGAAGCCTGCGCACCGTAACAAAGAGTAGCCCCCACTTGCCGCAACAAGAGAAAGCCTGCACGCAGCAATGAAGACCCAATGCAGCCAAAAATAAATAAATAAAAAAAATTTTTAAATCCCTCATATTAATAAAGAGTTGGTGGTGGAAACTATAATAATGTGTTATCTTTATTAATTTTCCTATTTCTAGGCCATAAATTATATCCTGATGGGTGCTCTGATGCAGGGAAATACCATTCAGAAATGTAACAGAACAGTAGTACCATAGGGAACTGGTTCAGATATGACCCTTTTGAAAAGGAAGAACGTCTAACCTTGGCAATTATTCATTGTAGGCAGCCTTCTTGCCATATCTCGTTTTCATCAGCTGGAAGCTCAATAATGTTAGTTTCAGCTGAACAATTTATATATGGATAGAACACTTTTTTAATCATGGTAGAAGACAATTGTTAACCTTCCTGATATAGAAACGTTGGCACAGAAGCCAGAAGTTATACGGTCCAGAAATAATTTTGCTACAAAATATATGTAGCTTCTGATGCAGTGTTATGTCATTATTCTGCCCTTAGCCATCCTGACTCATTCTTTGCATTGGTGTTCACATTGAATTAACATAAATTCAAGACAAAAATCTCTCCATATCACCTTAGGAATGCTGGCTCATTAATTTTTTTGCTGTGTTAATAGTCCCTTATAATTCAACCTTACTAATGCATGTAACATTCATTTTAAACAACAGTAGCTTTATTTACAGGAGAAACACTAAGAGGAGATTTGACATAGTAGTTAAGAACACATACTCCAGGGCCACACAGAAATCTGCTGTTACCCTTATACCCATTCCTTTATAATGTGCATTTGGCTCCCGAGTATGTGCTCTTACCCACTGTATTAAATGTGCATTTGAATCCCAGCTCCGCCATTTAATAGCTTTAGAATTCGGGCACGTAATTTGACTGCTCTGTGCCTCATTTTTTTCATGAGTAAAATGGGAGTAACAGCATTTCATAGGACTGCAATGGGAATTAAATGAATTACTCCATATCAAGTGCTCCAGAACAGTGCTGGGTACATACAACATCCTCAGTAAACGCTAGCCACTGTTATTAGTTCTTATTTTAAATTAACTAAGAAAATAATTCACAATATAAAATTTGAACCTAAATATTGCATACAGTGTTAGGAAATCTGATAGTGCTTGAGGAAATTCTCGCAAGCTGAACAAGCACTGGCGTATCATGGAGAACCAGGGGAGGTTCAAGTCTGAAGTGCAGGAGCAGGTCTTGTTTCCAGCCTTACCAACCAGCAGTGTGACTCTGGGCGTGGCCTCCTCCTGTCCCATGGAGAGATTCATCTACATAGTCTCTGAAATTACTTCCAGCCTCAAACAGTCTGTTCCTTGAATTCACATTTTTTGTGTTCTGTCAGCTAAGTAGTACTATTTGTATAATCTGAACAGAAACAAATAAATACCTGCAAAATAGTTTTCATAAAGTTAAAAAAAGGTAAAGTAACATAGATAGAGCCCAAAGCCCAAAATATGAATGTGAGTGGCCTTGGCCCTTTAACGCATTTTGTTGTATGAACACCTCAATGAGAATTCCACTAAATACTGGAGAGGAGAGCCTGTCTAGGATTTTACAACGCACAGTATTGGGTCCAGCCTAGCCTTCTCAGGGCTGACCACAGGGGACTTCTGGCCTATGACTCCATTTCTAATCCTGATATTCTTATATTGACAACATGATAGCCCATAAATAGTTTCTCAGGAAAAAGCAAAATTGATCGCACATCATTTCAAATAAAATTAGAATAAAGACTTGATTTCTAAGACTCCTGGACTTCTGGAAAACTTTTTTTAACTGACATGACTGAAATAAAAACTCCTGAAAAATAACGGAATGATGGTGTTTTATACACATTTATTTTAAAGCATAATATATAAGAAAAAGTAGAGTGTCTCACAAAGCATTTGATAAAAAATAGCTTTCAGTACAAATTTTAATCTCTAAAGTCTCTACCAAGGATAAGTATATACACTTTTAGTCATAAAAGTGCAATTTTAAAGGCAGATTTCAGACCTCTTAAGCTACATGATAGCTAATGGCCAGGACATTAAAAATGTGCATTTATAAAAATTTGAGGAAGTTCATGAAAATGTTTTGTAAACATTACAAACAAACATCTACCATATAATGTGGGAGGTTTCATAATCTGCTTACAAATGCTTAAATCCTGTCTTTTATAACACTATCTTATAAAGTTATTATTATAAAGTTTTAAACATTCTGGTTTAGATTTCCTTATGTCACCTTCACTAATATCAAGCACAGGTCTGTACTACACATATATATACACTACTTTTTCCCTTGCATAATGTTCCTCCCTAAGAATATCTTTAGTCTGAGGAAAACTCAGAGCATAGCAAAATGCTGCTTTAACTGCTTAATTAAATGTTGAGTGTCCACGTGATCTGGAAATGCTGCTTCAGACTTTTGAGCAGCAATGTAGCTCCTCTGTAGATCTCCCATCTGTAAGAAAGACCAGACCAGAATAAGACCACAGAATGAGAACCAGAAAAAAAAAAAAAAAAGACATAGTATCTGCACAATGTAGAAACCCAAGGTGAATTGCTTGATTGTGCTACTTTGATTTAAAATTTTTTTCACCTAGATTACAACTCAATCTTGAAAAAACATGAGAAAAGTAAAATAACCAATTAATAAATAATTTCTGCTCTATTACAGTTTTCTAGTTATGAATTCATAAACCTGTGTTTTCTTTTCCTGTCACTGATAGTTATCATAAAAATAAACTGATGTCTGCATGCTAAAACAGCCAGCTCGGTAAGAAAACTATTTGTAATGTACCACAGACAATGACATATTTTGATTAGGGTATTATCTTTTAGACAGAAAATTCAAGTAAAAACTATTGTATTTAAGATACAATAACATGTTCTGGGAGCTTTTAAATGGTTGCTAACACAGTAATGTTGGGCAGATAACCTGGTTTTAAAAGTTTATAAAGGACATATCTGATTTTCTTTTCTTTTTTTTTTTTTGGAGTACACGGGCCTCTCACTGTTGTGGCCTCTCCCATAGCGGAGCACAGGCTCTGGACACGCAGGCTTAGCGGCCATGGCTCACGGGCTTAGCCACTCTGCGGCATGTGGGATCCTCCTGGACCGGGGCATGAACCCGTGTCCCCTGCATCGGCAGGCGGACTCTCAACCACTGCGCCACCAGGGAAGCCCAACATATCTGATTTTCAATAAACTTTATGTTAAAGTCCAGTCCCCAAGGAAAACACACACAGTAACCAAATCCATCTGAATGTATTTTGATTCATGTATACATTTCTACAAAGAGAAAGCTTTTTAGTGTGTACACACCAAAAAAACCCAAAACAAATCTAGATCATTCACTTCTGGTAGTTTTTTGGTAACATGCATATGAATTAAAAACGTAAGTTTCCTTTTTTAAATCATAGCATTTCTTTTCAACATGCAATTTTCTCTTATGGAAATGTAGCCTTTGGCTTAAAGAAATATTTCATTTGCATTATATATTATTAAAATGTAATAATAGTCCTGAAAGAAAGTAATCAAGGCTTCTTTGTGGTTTAACTAAGTGGCAGCACAGTGCAGTGGAAAATATGTGGGAATCCTTGGGAGCTGGGCATGAATTCTGCCATGGGACTCCAGGGAAGTCTTTTAAGTTCCAGAAGCCCTGGGTTCCATTAGAATATAAGCTGCACGAGGTAGAGGTTTCTGTTTTACTCATTGCTAACATCCTCTGTGCCGACAACAGTGCCTGGTACGTAGCAGAGGCTCAACAAATGAAACATCAGTTGTATGAAAAAATGAGTAGGGGAGGTAAGTGTTACCTACATCGCAGGGTTGTTGAGAGAATTAGCGGTTCAGAGAGCACCTGGAACAGTGGCCAGCACTTAACACGCACTCAAAAATGACAACTTATGAATAACAGCTTATTTTATTTTCAAAACAGAAATGAAAGTGCAAATGACTTCACATTCATGCTATGAAAAATGATTTTTATAATGTCTTTTGGTCTATAAAGAGTCTTTACATCAGCAAACATTTTTAGCCATTTCCTTATCCTCAAAACTCACCTTCCATGTTAAAGTAAGGTTTCCAAGTCAAAGTTATTAGATGACTTTTGTTTGTTTCCTCTTATTGTTAAAATGGCACATGATTCCTTTTAGCTCTTGGATGTTAACTGACTTGTAACACAGTATCAATGGTTGCATTTTCCCCATATTGTTCATAGCTAAAACAGCTTTCACTAATATCCCTAATTTTACAGCATCATGCCAGACTTGATGGCAATATGACCTACAAATAATATACAGGATTTCCTTGCTGCAAACGCTAATTACTAAATCCTTCCCAAACCAGGAGTTAATGAATAGTTTTTCAATGATTAAATGTCATATCTGAAAACATAAAATAATTCTTCTGCAATCTATAATGGTGTTAAGTTTAGCTAATATTCAGTGATAAATATACTTAAAGTGTATTAAACTGTCCCTCGAAGTGAAGACATATGTGTACATAATAATTAAGTGTTGAAAAAAATAATCTCTCAGGAAGTTATGGGTAGAATGTCCTTATTTAACTGCACATTGTTCTAAAAGCAAGAAATAAAAACAAACAGGTCAGATGATAAATTGACAAAGAAAGAGAATACCTTATCAGAAACTGTTGCAAAATTAAAATGCGGTTCATACATGTGGGGTGCTAAAGATGAAGCAGTTTGTAACAGTGCTCTTGCCTGTGTTAAAAAAAAAGGAAAGAAAAGAGAAACCAAAGCTATATGAGCATATATTAGCACTGTATTTGTGATTTTTTTGGTTTATTTTGGTAAAAGAATACTTTACCCAGGATAGGACTTTAATAAACAAAACCCTGTAATAAATAAGATGAATTCCTCATGAAATACAACTTACTGATAACCAGGAACTACCTATATCTTGCCAAAATTATATTAATAATAAAATGCTTCAAAATATGGAAAAAATGATGGAATCCAAAAGTTATGTGAGAAACACTGATCTTACAAAGTTTATATTTCAGTATGATGTACAACTGAAAAATAATGCTCTCAATGCTAAAAAGTCTTATTAATCTAGTTTTTGTTGATGTTGATTGATTCAGTAGGCTTCTAATTACCTGTTCTCTAATGCAACAACAAAAACCACCAAAAAACCACTGTAAATTCAAATCCCCAATTTCTGTGCTGGATGACACTGAGCAAGCATTTATTATACTGCTGACCTGAAAATGACAACTGAAGGCGACTGAAAATGACGAGCTTTCTGTTCTCTAAAGTACTCAAAAGACAAAATTCACATCATTTTTTTGTCCCCTCTAGACTCAAAGGATCACACATTGCAGAGACCACTGAGAGACACGAGATGCCCGTACACTCATTGTTAAGATCACAAACTCAGCATTCCAAGCTGCCGAACAGCCTTTCAACTTGTAGCCAATCTTCTATGTATGACCCTGAGGACAAATTCTTTTATCTTTTTTTAATGGAAAATAAATAATAGTTTAAATAGGATAGTGGACATTAAATTTTGTTTTATGATTTGCTATTTTTTTTAATTGAGCTATAATTTTTAATAATAATGAAACCTTTCACCAAAACATTTCCAATCAATTGTATGCTAGAGAAACTACAGTAAGTAGGAGGGAAAGAAAATCACCAACATGGAAACAGAGAAAATCATAAAGAACACTTGCTTCAAATGGACACAGGCAAAGTTCTATGACAGAACAAGTTCCCAGTTTAGAGTAGTTAGTTTTTGTTTAAAAAATACAAATCTATCTTATTTACTTTGGGAAAATTTTGTGAAACAAAGGCAGTATCCAGTGACGTTTCTTTGCTTGTTTTATTAAGTTTATCAACGTGCTTAGGAGACCAGGCTGGAGGTTAACATCCTGGTGTGCTGCTCACTACGTCTGTGACCTTGGGTAGTTACTTACCCTCCTCTAGTCTGTTTCTTCATCTGTAAAACAGAGGATGTAATATCTATCGATGTTGATTGCCATTAATATTGTATGAGCGTATTCAGCATTTTAAACGTCTTGTTATGTAAATAATAATAGTAATAATAATAAAATTTATTAAGCATCTATCATGTGCTTTTACTACGCCAAGGGCTTTGCATGCACAATCTGCTCATCTTCACAAGCACACCTTCGGGTCAGTACTGTTATTACCCTATTTTATTTATCATCCACTCATTCCACCAATACTAAGCACCTACTGAGTGTCAGGCAATGTTTTCGATACTGAAAATATAGCAGTTAGAAGACACAGAAGGCCCCTGTTTTCATGCAGCTAGCATTCTACATTTTACATATAAAGATGAAAATATCTGGTAAAATGATAAGTATTGTGAAGAAAAAAATAGTAGGAGATGTGATAGCACCTGAGGGCTCCTTTAGACTGATGTTCAAGCAGGTCTTTCTAAAAAGGCGGTAATTAAGCTAAGACCTGAATGATAAAAAGAAAAGAGTCATTTCAGGATCTGAAAGTATTTTCCAAAGGCACTACAGTAAGTGCTACTGCCCAGCAGCAAGCAGCTAATGTTTCTGGAGGTCAGTAGTGAAGGAGTAGTGGCAAAAGATACAGTCTGGCGGGACCCAGAGGCTAGATTAGGTGGGGCCCCGTAGGCTAAGGTTTGAAGTTCAAATTTTATTCCAAGTGCAGGGAGAAGCCTTTGGAGGATGCTAAGCAATGTAGTAATAAATAATCTTGTTTTTTGAAAATATCCTCTAGGCCAGCGGTCCCCAACCTTTTTGGCACCAGGGACCGGTTTTGTGGAAGACAGGTTTTCAACGGGCGGGGGTGAGGGAGGGGGGCTTGGTTCAGATGGCGATGGGGAGCGATGCGGGGCGGCAGATGAAGCTTCTGCTCGCTCGCCCGCCGCTCGCCTCCTGCTGTGCCACCCAGGTCCTAACGGGCTTCAGCCCAGGGGTTGGGGACCCCTGCTCTGGGCTGCTCTGAGGGAGATGTATTATAGGGTGCTACTCCTTGCTGATGGAAGTGGAAACAAAAGCAAGAGCTAGGAGACCCTTGTAGTCACCCAGGCAGGAGATGAGAGCAGCTTGGAGAAGGGGGCCGGGAGGGGAGGACTGAAGAGGTGGGGGTAGAACTGACAGGGCTCACTGGACAGCACGGAGGCAAAGGGTGGCAGGGAAGGCACTCAGAAAAGACAGCTTTCGAGGGTGGGTCCTAGGATTTTGGCTTGAGCAGCTGGATGGTGGATGTGGGGCGGTGTGAGTGGTGGAACAGTTCACGAAGATAGGGAAGCCTGGGGAGGTGCAGATTTGTCCTAATAAAATCAAGTGCTCTATTTTGGATACTGAAAGGTTAAGTAACTTGTCCAAGGTCACACTGCTAACACGTGACAGAGCTGGGATCAAACCCAGGCCAGTCAGACTCCAGAGCTCATTTTAAAATTATAACGTAAAGAGAGCTGCACGTGACAGCTTTTCTTTGAAGAAAGAAGACTGTCCACAGTAACCCAGTAGTTCACTGACCTGTTCGACATGGCCCTTCCGCATCTCCAGCACGGCCAGGTTGTTGTAGGCCTCTGCGTGGTTATTGTTGTTGACCAGAGCCAGCCTGAAGCACTGATGGGCCAGATTTGTATCTCCTATTCCCTACAAAAGAAAAGCACAAACCCGTACACACAAATCCATTCACTTCCCCCTGCCACCTCCGTCCTCCTTTCCTCATACAAATCTTGTGGCCACCACAGAATAAACAACATAGTACCAACACAGGAGTCAAGTGTGAATTGTACATAAGAGGATTTAACCTAAGAAGATAAAGTGAGCTGCAGTGACCCCTAGCAATCTCCAAATTGCTACAAAGGCTGTAACCAAACCTGGATTTCCAATATCTGAAAACTTCTTCAAACTAACATGTGGCTATCTTCTCTATTACAGAAATTATATTACAGAAACAACATACCACAGCTACATGTCCCAAGTTGTACCAGACGTCAGCTATCTCTTCTTCATTTTCAGCCAGAGAAAGGGCACGTTCAAATGAGGTCAGAGTCATATCATACTGCTGGGCATAGAAGCAACAGAGCCCCAGGTTGTTAAAAAGCTGGCAGTTATAGACACCCATCTGCAGGAGTCGCCTTTTGGAAAAAGAGCACACATAGTTTGGTGTCAGACCAACTTTATAAATATTAAGACATATTTTTTACAAAGTTAGAAATGAATTCACTTTATAATTTTTAATACCCTCCAAAGAACATAAAGTATTATAGTAAATGAAAAATATTTTAGAGCAAATACAAAAGCATGTCTTTTGTAATGGTACTAGTCATAGGAAATGCATCCAGAGGCAAGGTCAGAAATAACTTACATCACTTTTTTTTCCCCAAAAGCTTTGTTAGAGAGTCAAAATAATCAATAAATAGTCACATAAAGTAAAACCCACACATTTTTGCCTCATACAGCTTTGGTGCTTGTAGGTAAATTTCTAAGAGCTTCTAGTCAATTTGAGGCCTGTGTTTAGCATTTACCGCCAAGTTTTCAGCTGAGTTGGATGCTGTTTTTGGTTATTTGTATTGTGTGGTTTAGCTGCATCTAACGACCTCCGATGAGCTTCTACTCAGGAAGACAAGATTGTCAGAGGATCCTCATGTTATCCACTTAGCTTTCACACTGCAGCTCAAGAACCTCATTTTGCTTCTATGTGTCATTAATCCCAAAGGATGAGAGTTCAAATAAGCATATGAAAATCACCCCAGCTGCCCCAAGGAACCCATGAGCCACTGTGGGGGTAGGCGAGTGGAGTCAGCTGTACGTGCACAGGCTACATTCATCTTACTGTTTTATGCTTCAACATATATTTGGAAAGAACTCTTGTCAGCTGCCAGTTATCTCCTTGTATACTACCCAGGGGCTAAAGAGGAAATCATAATTAAAAAATTAATTTCAGGAACCATCTATAGGATAAAATAAGTACGTGTTCAAAGAACCAGTGAGAATAATTTGTTTAGATTTTGAAAAAATATTTGGACAAGAGTTGACAATACTTCACAAAACCGGAATCCTGTTTAAGGTCCTCGTCAGGATTAGGGCCTGGGGCCCACTGCTCTTTGCAAATCACATTACAATTTTACCTTCAGGGTCTTGATATTATGTACAGTGGTATTAATGGAGGCAGTGATGTGGAAGTGCTTCTAGGAACTGTTATTGGCGGATAACAAAACGGCCAATTTATACAATGACAAGGTGTTTAAAACTCAGGCAATTATCCAGGTGTGTTTCTGCAAGATGCCAAATACTTGTGCATTTCCAAATTATTAGATATAGCTTTAATATTCATAAAACATCTGGGTGCTTGAATTTTTAGTCTCATATAGACATGGCCTAAACATTATTTCTCTACATTTTCATCCCATCTTTATTACTGTTGCATCACTATTTCATAGGAAAGCAGTTCTACAAATTGAATGTAAAGTGCACCTGTAAAACCGGAGGGCTACTTCTGGTTGATCAGAGTAAAAATGGTTGCTTCCAATGCATGCAATGGCTTCCACATGAGTATTGTCCTGTTTCAAAACCTCTTTGTAGTATTCAGTGGCTGATGAAATATTGTTCATTTCCTATTCTCCATCAAGACAGAAGAGCAATACTGTATTAATATTGGACAAGAAATTATTTTTATTCTGACTGGTTTAGATTATTTTATTCAATTAAATATTTATTAAGAGCCTACCATATGCCAGACTCTGTTCTAGGCCCTGGGGACACAATGTGAACAATAAGATAAAATTACAGTCAGCCCTCTGTATCTGCAGGTTCTGTAACCACGATTTCAACAAGCCACAGATCAAAAATTTTCAGAAAAAAATTCCAGAAAATTCCAAAAAACAAAACTTGAATTTGCTGCACTAGCAAGTATTTATATAGCATTTACATTGTATTTATAGCTAGTTATATAGCATTTACATTGTATTAGGTATTATAAGCAATCTAGAGATGATTTAAAGTATACAGACGGATGTGGGTAGGTTATATGCAAATCCTATGCCATTTTATATAAGGGCCTTGAGCGTCCATGGGTTTTGGCAACCAAGGGGTCCTGGAACCAATCCCCCCTGGATACGGGAAGACGGCTGTACTGTCCTCAAGGAGGTTACATCTGGTAGGAAGACAAACAAATGAACAACTATCTAAGAGGAAGTTCTTTCAGTTTTTCACCACTGAGTATGATGTTAGCTGTGGGTCTGTCATATATGGACTTTATTATGTTGAGGTATGTTCCTCTATGCCCATTTTCTTTCTTTTTTTTTTTTTTTGCCGTACGCGGGCTTCTCACTGTTGTGGCCTCTCCCGTTGCGGAGCACAGGCTCCAGACGCGCAGGCTCAGCGGCCATGGCTCACGGGCCCAGCCGCTCCGCGGCATGTGGGATCTTCCCGGACCGGGACACGAACCCGTGTCCCCTGCATCGGCAGGCGGACTCTCAACCACTGCGTCACCAGGGAAGCCCTATGCCCATTTTCTTGAGAGTTTTTTATCATAAATGGATGCTGAATTTTCTCAAAAGTTTTTTCTGCCATCTATTGAGATGATCATATGGTTTTTAGTATTCAAGCTGTTAATGTGGTGTATCACATTGATTGATTTGCGAATATTGAAAAATCCTTGCATCCCTGGGATAAATCCCACTTGATGATGGTGTGATCCTTTTAAGGTATTGTTGGATTTGGTTTGTTAATATTTTGTTGAAGATTTCTGCATTTCCTCTAAGATCAGGAACAAGACAAGGATGCCCACTCTCACCACTTTTATTCAACATAGAGTTGGAAGTCCTAGCCACAGCAACCAGACAAGAAAAAGAAATAAAAGGAATCCAAATTGGAAAGGAAGAAGTAAAACTGTCACTGTTTGCAGATGACATGAGACTATACATAGAAATTCCTCAAGACACCACCAGAAAACTACTAGAGCTCATCAATGAATTCAGTTACATTACAGAATACAAAATTAATACATAGAAATCTGTTGTATTTCTATACACTAACGACAAACTATCAGAAAGAGAAATTAAAGAAACATCCCATTTACCATTGCGACAAAAAGAATAAAATACTAGGAATAAACCTATCAAAGGAGGTAAAAGATCTATACTTGGAAAACTATAAGACACTAATGAAAGAAATTGAAGATGACACAAACAGATGGAAAGATATACTATGTTCTTGGATTGGAAAAATCAATACTGTTAAAATGACTATACTACCCAAGGCAATCTACAGGTTTGATGCAATCCCTATCAAAATAGCAATGGCATTTTTCACAGAACTAGAAAAAGTAATTTTAAAATTTGTATGGAGACACAGAAGACCCTGAATAGCCAAAACAATCTTAAGAAAGAACAGAGCTGGAGGAATCATACTTCAGACTATACTACAAAGCTACAGTAATGAAAACAGTATGGTGGACTTCCCTGGTGGCCTAGTGATTGGGATTCTGGGCTTTCACTGTGGTGGCCCGGGTTCAATCCCTGGATCCCTGGTCAGGGAAATCCCGCAAGCTGCACGGTGCAGCCAAAAACAACAACAAACAAACAAAATCAGTATGGTGCTGGCATAAAACCAGACAGACATATAGATCAATGGAACAGAATAGAGAGCCCAGAAATAAAACCAGGTACTTAT
This sequence comes from Delphinus delphis, assembly GCF_949987515.2. Lineage (NCBI taxonomy): Eukaryota > Metazoa > Chordata > Mammalia > Artiodactyla > Delphinidae > Delphinus > Delphinus delphis. The sequence continues at coordinate 15,440,994 of NC_082684.1, forward strand.
GGTCAATTAATCTACCACAAAGGAGGCAAGAATATACAATGAAGAAAAGACAGTCTCTTCAATAAGTGGTGCTGAGAAAACTGGACAGTTACATGTAAAAGAATGAAATTAGAACATTTTTTTCACACCATATTCAAAAATAAACTCAAAATGGATTAAAGACCTAAATGTAACACCAGAAACCATAAAACTCCTAGGAGAAAACATAGGCAGAACACTCTTTGACATATATCGTAGCAATATTTTTTTGGATCTGTCTCCTAAAGCAGGGGTCCCCAATCCCCAGGCCATGGACCAGTATCGGTCCGTGGCCTGTTAGGAACTGCTCCACATAGCAGGAGGTGAGCAGTGGGCGAGCGAGCAAAGCTTCATCTGCAGCTCCCCATTGCTCCCCATCACTCGCATTACCACCTGAACCACCCCCCCCGCCCCCATCTGTGGAAAAATTATTTTCCACGAAACTGGTCCCTGGTGCCAAAAAGGTTGGGGGCCACTGTCCTAAAGCAAAGGAAATTAAAGAAAAAATAAGCAAATGGGAACTAAATAGACTTAAAAGCTTTTGCACAGCAAAGGAAACCACTGACAGAATGAAAAGACAGCCTAATGAATGGGAGAAAATATATGCAACTCATATGACTGATAAATGGTTAGTATCCAAAATATATAAACAGCTCATACGATTCAACATCAAAAAATAAACAACCCAATTAAAAAATGGGCAGAAGACCTGAATTGATATTTTTCCAAAGAGGACATTCAGATGGCCAACATACACATGAAAAGATGCTCAATATCATTAATCATCAAAGAAATGCAAATTAAAGCCACAATGATATAACACCTTACACCTGTCAGAATGGCTGTCATCAAAAAGATCATAACTAACAAATGCTGGCAAGGATGTGGAGAAAAGGGAACCCTCGTATATTGTTGGTCAGAATGCAAATTGGTGCAGCCACAGTGGAAGACAGTACGGTGGTTTCTCAAAAAACTAAAAATACAACTACCATATGACCCAGCAATTCCACTCCTGAGTATATATCTGAAAAAAACAAAAACACTAATTCGAAAAGATTCATGCACCCCAAAGTTCATACAATTGCTAAAATATGGAAATAACCTAAATGTCCATCAATAGATGCATGGATAAAGAAGATGTGATTATATATATACACACACACACACACACACACACACACACACACACACACACACACACACACAATAGAATACTACTCAGCCATAAAAAAGAGTGAAATTTTACCATTTGCAACAACATGAATGGACTTGGAGTGTATTATGCATAATGAAATAAGTCAGAGAAAGACAAATACTATATGATGTCACTTATATATGTAATCTAAAAAATACAACAAACTAGTGAATATAACAAAAAAGAAACAGACACAGATATAGATAACAAACTAGTGGTTACCAGTGGGGAGAGGGAATGAAGGATGGGCAAGACAGGGACAGGGGATTAAGAGACACAAACTATTATGTATAAAATAAGCTACAAGAATATATTGTACAACACAGGAAATATAGCCAATATTTTATAACCATAAATGGAGTATATAACATTTAAAAATTGTGAATTATTATGTTGTACACCTATAACTTATACAGTATTGTATATCAACTATATCTCAATTAAAGACTTACATCTATCAAATTTATCACCAATTTCATCAATACTATTAGTATTATGAAAATGGTTTTGACCCTATAGACTCCTAGAAAGGACTTCCCCAGGAATCTCTGAACCACACTTTGAGAAATGTTGATAATTAGAATGATTTGGGGGCCTTTCTTCCCACTCATTCCCTCATTCCCATGAGGCAAATGAGTATGGCTGTCTCAGCCCCTTCTGGGTCTCTTTAGAAGTCAACTTTCCTATAAGATGCCCACATTCTCTTCCCTGCTGTGTAGAGCAGGCTCTCCTGGGTAGGGTACACTACAGGATGGATTAGTCTGTGTAACTCAGAGATAGAACAATATTAAGTCCTTTTGGTCATAATCTAGAGCCACATGCTCCAATTCTGCTTTTATCAATAATAAAATTAATGGTTTATCCTCCATTTGTGTGAATCTTGTATCTACTTTTCAGTTGGTTCTCAAATTGGAGAAACAGGAGTGTTATTTATTAGTCCCATAAAACCCTGATATAACATCCACAGATTGATCCAAACTCATGCTTTATATATATTTTTTCACATGCTTTATATTTGAAATTCTTATTCAAAGTGCTTCCAAGATTTGGCTCCTAAAGAAAAGAGGCTTTTTCATTCATTGCTTATAGCTGAAAAATAACTAAACTGTTTTCAAAACACAGGGATGTTGATACATTTGTTAGTTAACTCTGAGTTAATTTTCTCCTGAATTCTACACTGCTTTTATACACAACTATTCCACATTCTTAATATTTTAACAACATAAGAACCCATTGAAAAGTATAAAAAATAATTTCAATAGAAGTATATTTTCTATTTTTTGGTAAAACAAAAGCCTCGTAAAACTAAAAGGAAACAACAAATGAGCATCTTAACTCACGACCCTGTAATCCCCACCCCTATACATACAATAAGTCCTTCCCTGACATGGGCTGTTTGTGTCCTCCCAAAATTCATATTGAAGCCCTAATCCCCAATGTGATAGTATTTAGAAGTGGAACCTTTGGGAAGTAATTAAGACATGAGTGTGGAGTCCTCATAATTGGGATTAGTGCCCTTAAAGAAGAGACATCTGAGAGATGATCTCTCTCTCCACCATATAAGGATAGAGGAAGAAGGTATCCAGACCAGGAGGATCCCTCACTAGGAACTGAAATGGCCAGCACCTTGATCTTGGACTTCCTAGCCTCCAGAGCTGTGAGAAATAAATTTCTGTTGTTTAAGTCACCCAGGTTATGGTATTTTGTTATAGTAGCCCGAGCAGACTAAGACTTTCTCCTTCCAAAGAATAATCTTCACACTCAGGATGTGACCTGACCAGTGAGCCTTAATGGCCCCATGAACCATGGGGCCCCCTGAACATGACTTATCTGGTTTCCAGGGCAACAGCACCCCACAGTACAAGGCTTCATTCAGCGTTACAGCTGCCAAGCTTGGTGTATTAGTCTGCTTGGGCTGCCATAACAAAATACCATAGACTGAGCGGCTTAAACAATAGAAGTTTATTTTCTCACAGTTCTAGAGGCTAGAAGTCCAAGATCATGGTGTCAGCATGGTCGAGTTCTAGTGAGGACTCTCTTCCTGGCTTGCACCTTCTCACGGTGTCCTCTCATGAGAGAGAGAGAAACAGAGACAGAGAGAGAGGGCTCAAGTACTTTCTGTTGTCTCATCTTATAAGGGCACTAATCCCATCACAAGGGCCCTATCCTCGTGAGCTCATCTAATCCTAATTATCTCCCAAAGGCCCTATCTCTAAATACCCTCACATTGGGGGTTAGGGCTTCAACATATGAATTGGGAGGTGGGGGGAGGGGACATAACTCAGTCTGAAACAGGTGGTAATGTCCAATTCAAAGAAGACTCCAGCCTCAATGGTCAATTGTTTCAAGGCTTTCAGTTCTATAAAATTACTTTAGTAGTCTGTATCTGTTAATCCCATACTCCTAATTTGTCCCTCCCCAACTCCCTCTCCCCTTTGGTAACCCTAAGTCTGTCTTCTATGTCTGTGAGTCTGCTCCCCAGAGCAGACAATATTGTCCTGTAAGACAATATTGTAAATCAACTATACTTCAATAAAAAAGAAAAAAAAAGAACATCTTAGAATGTTTGTATACTTGATTGATGGGTATGGACTTAATTTATGTAATCTCTAGGAATTTTAGACTGAAACTAACATGTTTTTGACAACCTTACATGCAGTTTTTCAAACTTGTTATTATAAAATACGTGCTGATGTTAAATAAATTTAAATGCATGTTTAAAAATCTCATAATTACAAATAGCCTCCAAATGGCTTGTACCAATGTACACTCCCAGCAACAATGTTCATACGTGACCTCTGTTCCTCCACACCCTTGACAACCTTAAATGCCACGGAACTTATTCATTTTTGTTAACTGATTAAGTAAAAACTGACACTATTGTTTGAATTTTTACTTCCTTAATCATTACTGAGGTTAGACATTCAACACACCAGGTATTTACATTTCTTTTTCTGTGAATTGTGGATTTGTGTTTTTTGCCAGTTTTCTTATCCTGCCTCTTGTCCTTTTATTATTTGTTTATGCGTATGAGGGGCTTGGGTGGGAAACCACCCTCCTGGGCTCAGGAGAGCTGGAGACACAGCTGTAGCTCGGGGATCCCTGGACACCGACTGTTTTCTCCTTCCGGATGCAATGAGCCTGTGCTGATGCTGAATTCAGTTCAAAACCCAGCGAGGCCCTGTGTTTATAAACATTCCCTTCAGAGGAGAAGCACAGATGGTTTGGTTGAGTTGTTCCAGATGTGTGTTAACCGGCGCCGGTATGAAAGGGCAGCGGGGTAGCTGAAATGCAGCTGGGGTTTGGCAGTTGTCTCATCTCTGGGGGGACTTTACTGGCGTGGAGACGGTCAGCAGCCACTGTGTGGGCTGGAAGGACAACAACGGTCACACTGTGATCTCACCTCCACAACTGCTCTGAGGAAATACCGAGTTTCCGTGTTTACATGCTTGACCAAAATGAGAATTTATAAGTTTGTGTATGCACAGGTATGTGTCTATGTGTAATTCTCCATCAATTGGAAACCACCTGAAACCCAGCAATTGTTAAGCAATGTATAAACTGAGGAAATGAAAAGAAGCCCTTTTTTCTGTCCCAGGTATGGCAAGTATGTGCCCTGTTTGATATTTTTACCTTTTTTTGTTTGGGTTTGCTTTTATTGGTATTTTTGTTTTTACAATATAGAAAAGTTAACTTTTACGTTCTCAAATTTATCAATTTTTTTCTGTTATGGCTTTCTGACTTAGTATCATGTTCAGGAGGGTCTTCCCCATTCCAAGTTTATACAGATAATTCATCTGCATTTTCTTCTGGAACATTCATGGTTTTAAATCTTTGAGGCACCTGGTAGCAATGGGTTCTTTTAGTATAAGAAATCATTACTCATCCAGCTCTATTTCTAAACTATTCAATAATCCAATAATCCAATTGGTTTAATAGACAATCTTTAGCACATAAATTTTCATATGTATGAATAAACACAGTTTCTATTTTTGTCCTTTAAATAATATCTTCAAGCATATAAATGTCACTTCAAGTGTATAAACAACCGTGGTATCATTTAAGTGATTTTATAGTAGCTATCAGTGGTTATTTTTGAACCAATTCACAGAATATTAACTCTAATTAGATTTTTAGTTATTTAAAACAAAACTGCAAATAAGAAAGTGAATTTTGCAATGATCCTCAAACTCTGTTATACTTCAGAATCACCTAGTGAGCTTGCTAAGCAGACAAAAATCTACATCCCACCTTCCAGGACAGCTGATTCAGAAGGCAGAAAATGGGCCTCACTCTCAAAACACTCCCAAAGTCACTTCTATTCACAGTAAAGTTCAAGGACCACAAGAATAATATTTCCTAGGGTAATGTTTCTCATTCCAAATACCTTTTAACATAGAACAATTCAAATAAAGTTTACCATACAAAGATTTCCAGTGTATTCCTTTTCTCCTTATGTGACAATGGATTGAGGGTTAATTACTAAAGTTTGTTCCTTAGCGTTGCAGCCTACACAACATATGCCTTAAGGGATTTCTGCATGTCTATCATACTTTTCTCTGGAGGGATTCTTTCCCTTTATGTTCTCTTTTTTAAATTTATCACTTTCATTTTGGTCTTGTTTCTTCTAAATGAACATGTTGTGCTGCCTATTGTTCATTGCTTGTTCTGTACAGAAACTTGTTTAAAATGATTTATCCTTGCTAATTTTATTTGGTTGTGGTTTTAATTTTTCTTGGGGCCTTTTGTTTATTCATTTGAAAGGAAGACCTTTATTTGAACTGTTCTATGTTAAAAGATATTTGAAATTAGAAACATTTAAATCCCTATCTCATACCATTCTCTATACCCTTCTATATGTTTGAAATACTTCATAATAAAAACTTAGTTTGACTAATGCATACACTAAAATCTCTTATTCTGTTGGTAAATCACAGGCCAACAATCATAATTTTATAAACTGTTATCCTTTATAAGACCCCAAGGGACTATGACCTTACTTAAGTAGCATACAACCTCAATTTTACAATAACTTTTTGAATGATATGAACCTTACCTCATAGATCCTGGCAATTCCACAAAGTAGGGCTACTTCTCCTGGAAACTTATCTAAGCCTTGTTTGAAAAGATTTAAAGCAGTCACAGGTTGATCCAATGAGATGTAAACCTAAAACCAAGATACATTTCGATAAAAGTACTGGTTCTTAAAATAATAGCATTTGTTATGACAAGTTTATAATTATTGCTTAGTAACAAATTATCTCCTAGATATTACAGTATAAAAATTTCAGAAATCTGTTGGATTAATTTCCAATAATGATACTATACTTTTATATCCACATGTTGTATATGAAGCATTCATTCATTTATTCATTCAGCAAACACTTACTGTGGACTTACTATTGTCACAGAGACTGGCCAGGACTAGAAAAGAAAGGATCAAGGGAAAATCTTTCTAGGATGGAACAGACATAAGTATATCTATAGGCTGGCACTATAAAGACCAATTATGAGGCTGATTTTGAAGATGCTGGAGAAAGAGGGACGACCCATGGAAGAAGGTCTGAGAAGGAGCAGCCGGGGAGAGCCTCTGGAGATGGTGGTTTGGGAGAAGGACCCTCGGAAATAGAGGAGAAACAGATTTGTAGGGTACAGGGTCAGGGAGTTGAGAGGGTTGGCACTTGATAGTTTCTGCTTAATTAGCAACTGGAACATTAGCGTGGATAAACCATATACTTATTAGGAATTTCTAAAATAAGAGAATTATAGTTTTATGTATAGAAACATAAGATTATGACATTTTTTTCTTCATGACCTTGGATCCTCTGTTTCTTCCTAAACATTCAGATTGTGCTTTGAAGAGGCCCAAATGGATACACAAAAAACTGCTTGCAGTGTTTACTGCTAAAGTATGAGATTAGAGGGAAGGGTATGGATGAAAACTTTTCAATTATTACCTTACATGCTTCTGAACTGCTTTTTAAAATATAGTAAGTATATAATTCCATATACTATGTAATATAAAATATTTAATAATTTTTAAATTAACAATCTAAAATTTTAAGAAATAATGTGGTTCCTAAAATCTGCTTGGTCTCTATTACTGAGCAATAATTCCTTCACATATTAAAGAAAATAAGTAAATTGTACCTCTATATAGTCATGTAGGCAACAGTGGATTTAAACAAATAAATTTATGAAAAAATAGTCAAATTAGAACTATTAAATATGACTCTAGTCATATTTAACAATAGTTAAAAAGTACATTTTTTAACCATGTGGCAAGTGATTATCAATTAAGATAATAGTCAAATACTGTGACCTGAGTTATAATTTCAAGCTGTCAGAAAATTTTACTATGATGTTTAGAAAACTCTTTAAGAATTTTAACATATAATGTATAGAAGATACTTAGAACCAGATAGCTTCAAATATTTCTGAAAAACCACTATAAACATACTAAGATTATCACAGTAAGTTTATACGGCAGAACTTCCATTTTGTTTCTTTTTAGTATGCAAACGTTAATACCATATTTTTTGAATTTTCTTTTATTTATTTTTTTATACAGCAGGTTCTTATTAGCTATCCATTTTATACGTATTAGTGCAATACCATATTTAGAAAGTAGTAGCACTTCCTTTTACATCTCATCTTCTTTTCAACCTCCTTTACCACACTTTTTTTTTTTACCACACTTCTTAAATTTAAAAAATTCTTAAAGATATAGCAAGATGATATCCTAAGCACCACTTCAACAAATGTTCCTTTAAAGTAGCCCCGGTGAGGGTAAAGAAGTAACTTTATTCCAATACTGAAAATTCTAGGTGGCCCTTCACTTCTGTTGTGGTTTGTGGATGGTACTACAGGGCAGTGAGTCAGCTCTGGAATCAGAAATTCCTGAGTTTGAATGCTGGCAAATAGCCAAGTGAGCTTGAAAATCTTAGTTACCCTCTTTAGGTCTCCCTTTCCTTAAGAATACAAAGGAAATGTTAAAATCTGCCTCGTGGTATTGCTATGAGGGTTAAATCGCATATGGAACAGACCCGATAGGATACCTTACCACTGAGTAGGTGCTCAGTAAATGGGAAATATTGTTTTTGTAATAATGGCAGAGCCAAAAAGTGAAGGACCTATATAAAAACAATCCCTGCTCTCTATAGTCTGCTTAGGTGGGAGACAAGTGTGCTGCAGAAAAGTGCCTCTCTGGGGCTTGTTACCCATGGGGGTAGTAAGCCTGGGGCATTTTCTTCTGTTCTAATGGGCAATATTTCAAAGGTGTTGTCTTATTTTTCACGGCAATCAACTTTTCCTGAGATGGGTATTCTCCATATGTTCTCACCTTTTCCCTTATTATTAAAAAAGAAAAACAACAACAACAAACTTAAGTCTGAACACATTAACTTGTCAAATATTCCTAAAGAAACTGGTAACTCTCCCCATGCACTTGTCAGAATTTAAACATTTACCCTGAGAAGACAAATTCTACTCAAATTAAGAATACTTACTTTTGCCAAGTAGAGAAATGTATCTACCATTTCCTGCTGCTTCAGGGCTGATTTAAATTGTTTTTCTGCTTCACGATACATTCCTAACCTAAGAACAGCCATTTAAAAAATTAGACATTCAATTTAAAATAAATACTACAGCATTTATTCATACCTTGAGGATATGAATTAGAGACAAATTACATCTGTAAGAGCAAGCATGTAGCAAAGAAGGTGATGTTATACACACATACATATTAACATGTATGTTTATATAGTTTAGGAAAAAGATTCCTGTTTTCCCATATTCACTGCCTAATGCTTAAATGGTATGTAAAGCGTCTGTCTGAAGCCTAGTCACAGCAGGACTAATAGCCGCCAGGGAGCAAGGTCACACCAGTGCACCACCCAAAGAGCTTATGATCAGCTGACATATGTCACATGACCTCAATAAATGCTTGGAGCCTCCATTTTATTGGAAGAACTGAAGATGACATTTCTTTGAAAACATCTGCTTTGAGATAAAAGCCCATTTTTTTAAAGTGAGGTATAATGACATACAACATTATATTAATTTCAGGTGTACAACGTAATAATTTGATATTTGCATATATTGCAAAATGATCATCACAGTAAGTCTAATTAACATCCGTCACCATACATATGTTAATATAGTTACAGAATATATACTTCATTTTGTTAATATAGTTACAGAATATAGATATAGTTACAGAATTTTTTCTTGTGATGGGAACTTTTAAGGTTTACTTTCTTAGCAACTTTCAAACATGCAATACAGGATTAACTATTGCTGCAATGCTGTATGTGATATTCCCATGACTTGTTTATTTTGTAACAGCATGTTTGTACCTTTTGACTCCCTACACCCACTTGCCCATCCCCTACCCTCCAGCTCTGTCAACCACCAATCTGTTCTCTGTATCTATGAGCTTTGTTCTTTATTTTATTTTTTTAGATTCCTCACATAAGTGAGATCATACAGTATTTGTCTTTCTCTATGAGACTTATTTCACTTAGCATAATGCCCTAAAGGTCCATCCATACCATCACAAATGGCAAGATTTCATTCTTTTTCATGGCTGAATAATATTCCATTGCATATATACATATATATACACACATACATATATATATATATTTCTTTATCCATTCATCTGTTGATGGACACTTAGATTGTTTCCATATCTTGGTTATTGTAAATAATGCTGCAATGAACATGGTGATGTAGATATCTTTTCTTTGAGTCAGTGTTTTCACTTTCTTCAGATAAATACCCACAACTAGAATTGCTGAAGCATATGGTAGTTCCATTTTTAATTTTTTGAGGAAGCTCCATACTGTTTCCCATATGGCTGCACCAACTTACATTCCCACCAACAGTGCATGAGGGTTCCCTTTTCTTCACATACTACCAACACTTGCTATTTCTCATCTTTTCAATAATAGCCATTCTAACAAATGTAAGGTGATATCTCATTGCGGTTTTGGTTTGAGTTTCCCTGATGATTAGTGACGCTGAGCGCCCTTTCGTGTACCTGTTGGCCATCTGTAATGTCTTCTTCAGAAAAATATCTATACAGAGCCTCTGCCCATTTTTTAATCGGATTTTTTTTTTTTTACTATTGACTTCCATGAGTTTTTTTATATATGTTAGATGTTAACCCCTTTTGGATATATGATTTGCAAATATTTTTTCCCATTTGGTAGGTTGCCTTTTCATTTTGTTCATGGTTTCCTTTGCTGTGCAGTAGCTTTTTAGTTTGAAAAAGTCTCACTTATTTATTTTTGCTTTTGTTGCCTTTGCTTTTGGTGTCAAATCCAAAAACTCATCACCAAGACCACTGTTAAGGAGCTTACTGCATATGTTTTCTTCTAGGAGTTTTATGATTTCAGGTCTTATATTCAATCTTTAATCCATTTTGAGTTAGTTTTGTATATGGTGTAAGATGGTGATCCATCATTCTTTTGCATGTGGCTGTCCTATTTCCCAACACAATTTATTGAAGAGACTGTCCTTTCCCCATTGTACATTCTTGACTTTTTATAAATTTTTTAAATTAATTAATTAATTAATTTGTTTTTGGCTGCATTGTGTCTTCGTTGCTGCGTGCGGGCTTTCTCTAGTTGCAGTGAAGGGGGCTACTCTTCGTTGTGGTGCCTGGGCTTCTCATTGCAGTGGCTTCTCTTGTTGCAGAGCACAGGCTCTAGGCATGCGGGCTTCAGTAGTTGTGGCACTCAGGCTCAGTAGTTGAGGCTTATGGGCTCTAGAGTGCAGTCTCAGTCGTCGTGGCGCAAGGACTGTTGCTCTTCGGCATGTGGGATCTTCCCAGACCAGAGCTCGAACCCGTGTCCCCTGCATTGGAAGGTGGATTCTTAACCACTGTGCCATCAGGGAAGTCCCTCTTTTGTAAATTTATTGACCACATGTGCATGGGTTTATTTCTGGGCCCTGTATTCTGTTCCATTGATCTATGTGTCTGTTTTTATGCCAACAGCATACTGTTTTGATCCCTATAACTTTTTAATTTAATTTAATTTAATTTATTTTTTATGCAGCAGGTTCTTATTAGTTATCTACTTTATACAATCCCTATAGCTTTGTAATTTGGTTTGAAGTCAGGGAATGTGATGCCTCCAGCTTTGTTTTTCTTTCTCAAGGTTGTTTTAGTTCTTCAGGGTCTGTTGTGGTTCCATACAAATTTTAGGATTGTTTGTTCTATTTCTTTCAAAAATGCCATTGTAATTTTGATAGGGATTGCACTGAATCTGTAGATTGCTTCAGGTAGTATGGACATTTCAACAATAATAATTCTTCTAATCCATGAATGTGAAATATCTTTCAATTTACTTATGCCTTCATCAATTTTTTTATCAATATCTTATAGTTTTTGGTGTACAGGTGTCTCAACTCCTTGGCTAAATTTATTCCAAGTTATTTTATTTTTTGATGCTATTGTAATTGGGACTGTTTTCTTAATTTCTCTGATAGTTTGTTATTAGTGTACAGAAAGCAACAAATTTCTGTATATTCATTTTGTATCCTACAAATTTACTGAATTCACTTATTAGTTCCAATAGTTTTTTGGTGGAGTCTTTAGGATATTCTATATATAGTATCATGTCATCTGTAAACAGACAGTTTTACTTCTTCCTTTCTGATTTGGATGCCTTTTATTTCTTTTTCTTGCCTAAACTTCTCTGGATAGGACTTCTAATACTATGTTGAATAAAAATGGTGAGAGTGGGCATCCTTATCTTATTCCTCATCTTAGAGCAAAATCTTTCAGATTTCCACCAATGAGTATGACTTTAGCTGCAGGCTTGTCATGTATGGCCTTTACTATATTGAGGTACATTTGCTCTACACCTGCTTTGTTAGGAATTTTTATCATAACTGGATGTTGAATTTTGTCAAATGCTTTTTCTGCATCTACTGAGATGATCATGTGATTTTTATCCTTCATTTTGTTAATGTGGTGTATCACATTGGTTGATTTGCATATATTGAACCATCCCTGCATCCCTGGAATAAATCCCACTTAATCATTATTATGATCCTTTTAGTGTAATGTTGAATTTGATGTGCTAATATTTTGTTGAGGATTTTTGCATCTATGTTCATCAGTGATATTGGCCTGTAATTTTCTTTTCTTGCGGTGTCCTTATTTGGTTTAGGACATTACCATTATCAGGGTAATGCTGGCCCCATAAAATAAGTTCAAAAGTGTTCCCTCCTCTTCTATTTTGTGAAACAGTTTGAGAAAGATTGGTATTAATTCTTCTTTGAATGGCAGAATTTACCTGTGAAGCTCTCTTGTCCTGAATTTTTGTTTGTAGGGAGTTTTTATATTACTGATTCAATCTCCTTACTAGTACTTGGTCTGTTCAGATTTTCTATTTCTATGACTCAGTCCTGGAAGATTTTATGTTTCTAGTAATGCATCCATTTCTTCTAGGCTGTCCAATTTGGTGGCCTATAATTGTTCATAGTAGTCTCTTATGATCCTCTGTATTTCTGTGGTATCAGTGGTAACATCTCCTCTTTCATTTCTGATTGTATTTATTTGAGTACTCTATTTTCTTGGTGAGTCTAGCTAAAGTTCTGTTAATTTTGTTTATCTTTTCAAAGAACTAGTTCTTGGTTTCATCGATCTTTTCTACTGTCTTTTTAATCTCTATTTCATTTATTTCTGCTCTGATCTTTGTTATTTCCTTCTTTCTACTAACTCTGGGTTTCATTTGTCCTTCTTTTTCTAGTTCCTTGAGGAGTAAAGTTAGGTTGTTTATCTGAGAATTTTCTTGTTTCTTGAGTAGGCATTTATTGCTAGGAACTTCCCTCTTAGGACCGCTTTTGCTGCATCCCATAAGTTTTGGTGTGTTGTATTTCCATTTTCACTTATTTCAAGGTATTTTTTGACTTTGCATAAACCCATTTTTAAACTTTAAACAATTTTGAAGTAAATAGTAATTGCCACTCGAGTAAAACAGCTGTACCATTTTATTATTCTACAAACATTTTCTTTTCCTTTTTTTGTATCTAGTCTATGAACTTCAGACTTGTTCCTTGCCTAAATATAACTGCTCTGATGTCAACACGCACTTCTTCTGCCCAGGGAAATGAAATCAATCATTAAAGCGCACTTCAGCCTGTCTTTAATAGATCTGTTGGGCTTTCTCATAACTACTCATCCCCAGACATCTAAGAGCTACTTAGCACTTTATGACAATGCTTTTATTTTGTAAAATAAAGTCAAAACAACATACAATATGGTCCATTATGTTACTTTCATTCTTGAAAGAATAGCTTTGTTCTTTTTTCCTAACCTAAGCCTCAAGTACTGGCATGGCTATACCCAGCTATTTGGGACAATGGACAATGTGGGACAATGGGCAATGTGGGACAATGAGGTTAAAAGTGACCCCAAAATCTGGCCTAAAGTTAGAGGATGTGTGATGTAGTAGAAGCCCCTACCGCTTCAAAGGTCCCACAACTTTTACAAGGAGTATTCATAAAATGTTATCAGAGAACTCTGAAGTTCTGAAGAACGGCTTTATATTTATATACAAAGCTTCAACTGAACATTCAAGTCTTAAACACGTGGCTGAAGTTCAGTCACTGAATTCCATGAACACCTAATTATCCATGAGAGTCTATATTTGTAACTAAGTTGTCTCTTTCGAAAAATGATTTAAAAGGGATTACAATAACAAGATACATGTAAAATAAGAATATGAAAACAGAAATAGATTTATAAAAAAAATGGAGAATAAACAAATTAAAAAGCAAACAAGCAATCAGAGCTATTGAATCACCTGGAAACCAAAGAAAGGAAAGAAGAATGAGTCATATGTGTTTTATTACTGTACCCTTGTCTAGGAATAATGAAAACATCAGTCAAGTTCACAAACACAGGACAATATCAAAGAATCAGAGTCCAGAGATGATCTCCACCAACTGCCAACTTTTTCTCTCCAATTTAATTCAATAAACATTGTCAAGGATCAACTGCATGCACATTTAATGATGGTAAGGAGTTGCAAAAATGAAGATAACAACCATGTTCTGAAGGCACCAGTAAAGATTGAAACAAAACATATTTTAAAATAAATTTAATTGCATTATGGCCAATGAGAAAAAAAGTGTTTTGAGAGCACAGCGGAGGAGCAAACTAAGTTTCAGCGGGGAAGTAACAGGCAAGATTTTGACAGCTAGATAGGATGGGGTGGGGGTGAGGGAATATCTCTGATGGAAGCAAACTATCAGCATAAGCACACAAGCAGGAAAGTACACAGCATGTCAGGGGAGTGCTGAGTTGTTGGGTTTAATTGAAAAGGAAAACACAACAAGGAATGAGAGAAGTAACAGAAAAGTGAAAAGCTGTAGACTGGGACAAAGTCATGGGTGCCACACTTAAAATCCAGACTTCATTTCAGAGATAATGGAGATTAACCAAAGAATCCAACAAGAGCTGTTTTTTTTTGCAACAGTTACTCTGACAGTGGGGTATACAGGAAGGATTGATGGGACACGAAAATGGAGGCAGAAAACCCAGATAAGTACCTAATGTAGCAATTCAAACAAATCACACTAAAAGCCAGGATTAAAGCACTGGAGTGGGAATGGGTAGCAGTGGAGCAACTGTAAGAGATACTGCAGAGGAAGAACCAGTAGAACTTAATGATCAGGAGCAAAGAGACAGAAGTCAATATGGGGCTACATCCTCTGGCAATCCATCCTTGCCATCTTTCTCTGGGCTCCCACTGCACCCTGCACTTGCTTCTATCATAATGGGAACCACATTTATAATTGTTTCCTGTTCTCTCTCCTCCATTCAAATGTAAGCCATTTGAGCAAATGAATAAATGAATGAATGCTGAATACATAATAAGACAAGAAGCTATTAAGGAACAGAGGAGAACAATAATTAATATGACAAAATATACTCATTTAAATGCCATCTTATATGGATGGCAGAAGGAATCCAAGTTGTGCTTTTCTCTCATTATTATAGATTTCTGAGAGTTTTGCTTAGAAGCTCAAGATTTCAAGCTTGTCTTCAGAAATTATATTCATAAGAGTTTAATGTTATAATTGTCCAAAATTACCTTTTAGCAGAAAATACTTCCTCAATCTAACAGTAGGAAAAAATACTTCAGAGTTCTATGTGAAATATCTAAATGGAAAATAGTCTTAATTTCAATAGTAGAAGAATAAGCATCCTTTTTATTCTATTTATATATTTCCTTTTCCTCACAGTGTTTAACTAATAACTAAAGTTAATAACCATCGAAGGATACTCACAGTACCTAGTCTACCTTGTTTTTGAATAATAAAAGACATATTTATCTTTATAAAATATAATTTTTCATTTGTCACTATTTTTCAAATGCTCCTAGTGCATTTCAATATCAAGCAATCATTTCAGATCCTATTTACCAGTTGCTATATAATATGCATAAATTATTACAACTTTTTTTATCTCTCAATTAATTTGCTTAAAAATGTGTTTAAACATTAAGTAAATTAGTGTAAGACTATTTAGATCCTAGAGAAACACCATGGGATTGTGCAAATAGTAAAAGAACTGGCATCAGAAAGCTGAGCTCAAATTCTTGTTCTGTCACATACTAGCTACATGAATTTGGGAAAGTCACTTTATCTTTCTGAGGCTCAGTTTCTCACATCTGGACAAAGGGCTAATAATAGCAACTATATCCAAAGTGCCATAAGATTTAAGTGAGATAATGTAATGTGTGGACAAGCTATCTCAACTATAAAGCAGTTTACAGACGTGAGGCATCAGTAGAAATAAAAACTTGATGGGGAAAGAATCTAAAAAAAAAAACAAGTGGATATATGTGTATGCATAACTGATTCACTTTGCTGCACACTTGAAACTAACACGACATTGTAAATCAACTATACTCCAATAAAAATTAAGAAGGAAGGAAGGAGGGAGGGAGGGAGGGAGGAAAGACTTGAGAGCCAAGAGGAGTGGAGTGAGAACGAACAGACTCGATTCTAGTCCTAGGTCTGTTACTGACTAGTTCCTGATGCAAATCACAACCTCTCTCTGGCCTCAGCTTCCTCGTCTGAAAAGGAGTGTTGGATGTGATGGTCTCAAAGTTTCCCCTTCCCAGCTCTAAAATTTTACTATTCTAAAGGTGTCAGTTCTTGGCGCCATCATGTGATTGCTAAGTAAATGCTTCCTCACGTAAGCCAAAGACACAGTTCTCCTTTCTTCGTGAGGAAATCTATCCCCCAGAAAAGGTTACCAGATTTGAGACTCTAAAATATGTTGCTGCTTCTAAGCCTTTTCCAAATAATCAAAATTTTACCTGTA
The DNA here is from genome assembly GCF_949987515.2 of Delphinus delphis. Classification (NCBI taxonomy): domain Eukaryota; kingdom Metazoa; phylum Chordata; class Mammalia; order Artiodactyla; family Delphinidae; genus Delphinus; species Delphinus delphis. The sequence goes on from NC_082684.1 coordinate 15,457,559, forward strand.
GTAACATTTTCCAATCTGCACTTTCCACCACCAGTCCTTGTACTGAGAATGCTCTGTGGAAAGGGCAGCCAAATCCAAAGCCTTTGAAAAACAATTCATTTTAGATTAGGATTTTCTTTTCTAACAATAAACAGAAACAAAAAATAATGAAATAAACTATATAATTAGCATCAATCAAAACATGCATTAGAAATCAGACAGAAACTCAAGCTGCTCATGTCTCCAGATGGCCCCACCAATCTTCCCTAAATAATCAGTTCCAGACCAGAGGACTGACAGCAGATGAGAAGTAAACAGTGATCAAAGGGAAGCAGATGCACAGTCTATTTGAATACAATTTTAATATACAAGGTACGAAAATGGTATTTAAAAATCCGTCAGTTTTTACCCTCTCCCAACCAAAATGCCTCCAAACCCAGTGGGAGTCAAGCCTTTACCACGTAAGGCAGGCCCAACTGCAGGCCCCACTTTAACGACAGGTGTAGAGAAATAAAGAAAGATCAAGTATGCAGATAGTGAAAGGTTTGAAAACAGGGTCATGAAGAAGAGTGAAAGGAGCTGGGGTACTTGGGTAACCGCCGTCTTTTAACAACCATCATTCCATTATTCTGACATTACCTCACATGCCAGTAATTCTAAAGGTCAGACTTTCCTTCGCTGCAGACTGAAAAAGATCTTCTTAACTGCTTTTGCATTTTACATGTGTTTATCCCTTTCTCTCTAACATCTTCTAGTTTGTTCCTTCTAGTGATTATTTAAGATCAGACAAGAGACATCTCATTAGGAATTAGGATTCTATACCAAAAAAGTGGAAACCATTTGGACAAAGAGGAAAGTAAATCAATCTTTATACAAATTCAAAGCTCACAGAAATCTGAAGCTCATATAAAGATTTGGTGAATAAAAACTCAGGTTATTAGTTTAAAAAGAATTCCGATTTTTTAATAATACTTGTTATTCTTGCTCTTAAGGTTGAAAACCTTTTATTCTTTAGTCAGTGTTAACATCATGATGATATCCAACAGCTCAGTTAAAGTAACTCTTAGATTTTCAGTTCTATAATCTCAGAATGCATCCCATATTATTGCCCATTTCTTAATACTAACGCTTTTCTGAAATGAATGCCAGAAGAGCTCCTTGAATCTCCTACTGCAAAATAAATAACTTTCCTTGTGTTCCCCATCTTCCCTCGCTCCAGGGGAGACTTCTAAATATGCAAACTATTTATAAAGGAATGGTGTCACCATGCTGAGGTTCTAATGGACTTGAAAAATCAACACCTCTACTTGAAAGCTATGGAAATTAAAAGCACACTACACACTATGTTCATATGCTTATTTTTCTTTTTTTCCCCAAGCAAGAGGTAAAAATGGAAGTGAAAAATGAAGAAAAAAAGTATAATTTCAATTATCATTATCTCTGGAAATACCAGAGAACCATATTTCAATCAGCTCAGTTCAGGAGTAAATTGTAAATATCTGAATATATTCATTTTAACTTAATCCTTTAAAAGACCTGTTCCAGCGAATAGATCAGATTCACTTTCATGTTTAATATAACAGGCCTTCTATTTTTCAGAAAAATGTCATTCTAAATTTTTTTTACACCTTCTAATTTTTCCAAGATTAGACCTAGTGCTGATTACAGGCTGCTGATTTTGCTTTCAGATATGGTTCCTATGTAGGACCCACAAGTTTGTCTAAACCAATTAAGGAAATTGATATGATTACTGATGTAGAATAAAAATGGCCAAAAAAATTACATATTAATGATCACTCTTCATTTGAAGACTGGGGCTGCACTAGACAAAACCACTTGTGACTATTTCAAATGGACTCTAAATTCCCCGAGGACAGGCATCCACTTCTTAACACATCTCTGTTGTTCTGCAATGTCATTGTGCAGTTAAGAGGCCCTCAAGAATTATTTGTTGACTGAATTAATTCTATTCTTTACTTCTGACTTACGTTGAAAATAACTTAAGAACCAAACAAAACTGTCATAGTAATAAGATTCATAATTAAAAGCTATTAACATTTTAAAATTTTAAAGAGGTTACAGAGAGCTATATTTCTTTAAAGTCTTCCCCGGTTTTTTAAAATAAATTACTATATACTTATATTTAAGGATCTTTGAATAAGTCAATCAATCTGATATCTAGATATTAATAAAGACCTAGAAGGTCATAAATAAAAGGCGTAAGTTTATAAAAGTCCATTAGGGAACCTTGGCAGATCTCGACAACATGTTTGTGAATACATCCACCTGGGCATCCCAGTGACCTTCCTAAGTAATAGTGCTCCAACCTCTAAAGTTTAAAAAACAGTCATCCTTTCACTATTGTTAGAGTTGCGACAACTTCAGCATGATGAAATTAAAGAGCATATGGAAATAAAGATTCCAGAATCACCAACCCACACGTCCCTTCAGTTTGTCAACATTGCCAATACTGCCCCAAGAAGGGAGAGGAAGGAAGTTATTAAGAACTCAAAGGCAGAAATACAGTTTTCCATAGAACAAATTCTATTTTTTCAATGTAGCTGAAAAAACAACATTCCTCAACAAAATTATGTAAATGCCAAGATGCAGAACAACATCTTCAAGATGAATAAAGACATCATCACTATGACCTATAAACAGCATATGATCTGTCAACTTTCTGAACCCATTGCCTACAACTCTTCCCCTTCAAAGACCTCACTCCAGCCACAGTGGCCTCCTCACTGTTCCTTAAACAATCCAAGAATGCTAATATTCAGGGCCTTTGCAGTTAAAGTTCTCTCTGATTTACGTGCTCTTCCTCCACCTAACCATATGGTTTGTCTCCCTTCATACAGGTCTCTGTTTAAATGTCTTTTCAGAGTGGACTTCACTGACCACCTCCCAGCCCATATAAAAGGACATCTTCCCCCATGTCATCTATTCTCTTACCTGGTTTCCCTGCTTTATTTTTATACTGCTTATCCCATGACATTTTATATATTTTTAAGTTTGCTAACTGTCTCTATTCCTTGCCCAACCAGAACGTAATCTCCAAAAGAGCAGAGATTTTGTCTGCTTGCTTCACTCTGTAATTTCAGGGCCTAGAACAGTGCCTGGCACACTGTAGTGGCTCAAAATATGTTGGATGAAAGAATAAATGTCTCTGCAATAAATGAATTAATCTTCAAAAAGTCAGGATATAGCTTTATGATACTCTAGTAATTACAAATATTTACTCATTTATAAAATGGGATGGTATTTGAATGTTTCTTTTTAATGACAGTGTAACTACATGATTTTATATATCACCCTGCAGCTCTCTGACCAGCTTTATATTGAGTGAAAATGGCATGTACTGACTTTTATTTACAGAAATGTGCATGGTTTCTCAGTTGTCCCAACCTTAGTTTTCTCTTTTCTCGATGTGACCACATCCACTATCACTTCATTATTGATAACTCCCATACTCTGTGTATCTGGCCCAGGACCCCTATATTTTAGTGTCACAGCTTCCAATACATGCAGTGACATCTCCACTTGGATAGCCTTTCACAATTTCAAACTAAAAATGCCTTCTAGTGAATTATTCAGCTTCTTTACAAACTGACGTCCTTCCCTAATAATCCCATTTCTGTTAGTAAAACGGTCATTCTTCCAGCATCTTTAAGAGGCAAGTTTGAGCTGTGTCTTTCCTTTGGCTCCCATATCAAATCTAGCATCATGTTCTGTCACTTCTTTCTCTAAAATGTCTCTTTGACACCCCCATTTTTGAGAATGTGGTTTCTTTATTTCTCTTTCCATACCTTGCTCATGTTTTCACCCTTTTTTTACATTTTTTCCCACCCTTTCCAAAAAATCCTACTGATTTTATGGATTTTTACTAATATTATCCCCTGATTTTTCCCCTTGATCTTCGGTACCAATTTCACATTCCGGCAATTACCTTTTTAACTGTTTCATTATGTCAATTTTATTTCCTCAGCTAGATTACATGGCTTGTAGAGGCAGGAACAAATATCATATTTTTATTAGTTTTCCTAGTACATAACATAATGGTTGACACATAGAAAACACAATTGAGAAAAATGCTTTTGTCTTCCTGAATACTTAATGTATAAGGTTTTTTCCTTGAATAAGAAAATGACAGAAAATACTATCATTAGACACTGTAGAATTAACTACATTTGATTGGACAAGATTTGTGAAGTTACTGCTCATTTGCATATTAGCATGTTGAAAAATGACACAAATGGAGAAGTCCTGAGCATGTAACCTTAAAATTCTCTGTTGAAAGGCTACCAAGACGACTGATTATTGATTATTGTTGAAGCTGGGTGATGGTTGATACAGGCTCATTATACTCTCCACTTGCACATGTTTGAAATTTTCTATCATAAAATGTTAAAGGGGAGGAGATGGGGAACACTACAAAGAGACCAGAAATACATGTATTAGTAAACCTATAATCACTATATGGACCAAAGAAGAAAACGGATCAACAATGCTAACGATTAGTATAAAAAATAAACTTTAACACAAACATACTACGCAGCATTCTCCATTATCTATATCTTGCCCTTTAGTGTAGATCTACTACTCTATAGATCAGGCACAAGTCTTATGACTTCTATAGTTATACAAAGTTTCCTACTGAAACTGACAGTGGATTTGAAAGTATCAGTAATTCTCCAATCTTCATAATTCCATCTGTTTATAAGGTAAGAAATAGAACATTTCAGAATCTAAATCCCCAAAGTCATAAAAATCACATTAAAAAATAGTGCAAATTCAAAACTTACAGTCTTAACATCATTTTCATGATGAAAGATATACTCGAACAAAGCCTGTGAAGAAAAAACATGCAAAAAAATACATTAGAGTTTATTTTAACAAAGGTACTTTATTGTCATATCAAAACTCAAAGGCCATTTTTTGGGGGGTTTTTTTTGGTTTTTTTTGTTTTTTTTGCGGTACGCGGGCCTCTCACTGTTGTGGCCTCTCCCATTGCAGAGCACGGGCTCCGGATGCGCAGGCTCAGCGGCCATGGCTCACAGGCCCAGCTGCTCCGCAGTGTGTGGGATCTTCCCGGACCGGGGCATGAACCCGTGTCCCCTGCATCGGCAGGCAGACTCTCAACCACTGCGCCACCAGGGAAGCCCTCAAAGGCCATTTTGACAGCAGCTAGATTGAACCAAAATAACAAAGTACTGTAAAGTGCCTGGGATTTATAAGTAAAGGGTCCATCCATCATTTGTTACAACCATTCATTTTAAAATAAGGCTACTTATAACTGATTCCTGTTTTCACAGAATACGAACTGGAAAGCTCAAATAATTCAACAATTTTTTTCATATTACACATACTATTTTATCAGAAAGAGACAAATGAAAAGACCAACTTTAGGACTGTCATAAAACTGCATGTATTATACAGTGATTATGATATTAATAATGACACTTTAGACATGGGAAAATCTGGAAGTTCTTTCTGAAACAAAGTAGAGTTTAACTGTAAAGTAGGGAGTTTTTCCTTAATATGCAGATGCCTCTATGTGCAGCCAGGGCTGAGAATCATTATTCTAATACTGCCCCCAATCTATCTGGATAAATAAGCATTTACCAGACTACCTCTTGGTGGTACTACATTTGTCCATAACACCATTATTTTATACTTGCAAAGAGGCTAGCACCCCTGAAAGATATCAAGATTATTAACAGAGATGACCTGAAGGCAACCAAAAAAAGAAAAAAAGAAATCAGGATGAGGCCCTCTTTAGAAAACTATTCCTAATCCTCCATTTGTTCTCTTATTAAAAAAAAAAAAAGTTATGAGAGCAGTTGGTGTTACCACTGCCATGAAAAGGATGTTATAACACCCAAGGCAGTGTCAAGGGGTCACCAGCCACCCCAAGCAATATGCCAATATTAGTAATGAGTCCGGATAAGTCAAGGCAAGTTGGGGACCAAAGACAGAGAAACCTGGCATTATTTCTACAACACACTAAATAAGTGCAAAATCTAGTTCGTCTAAATCTAGTAACATAGACCAGGTCTGTCCTGGAAGCATCCTAATTGGAGGGAAATGCCTCTACTGACTACACTCCCTGGTTAGAAAACAACAATGGTATTAAGTAGCCATTCAGCCACCTCAAATAAATGGCCTAAAAAGATAAGGAATCAGATATTCCTCATAAAGGAAAGGGAAATAAGTAAAACTTTATGATTTTGCTAAATGAAGTTGACTGGGTTGCTATCAAATAAGAAATTAAGAAAAACATCATTGGGGGGCTTCCCTGGTGGCGCAGTGGTTGAGAATCTGCCTGCCAATGCAGGGGACACGGGTTCGAGCCCTGGTCTGGGAATATCCCACATGCCGCGGAGCAACTGGGCCTGTGAGCCACAACTACTGAGCCTGCGCGTCTGGAGCCTGTGCTCCGCAACAAGAGAGGCCACGACAGTGAGAGGCCCGCGCACTGCAATGAAGAGTGACCCCCGCTCACCACAACTAGAGAAAGCCCTCGCACAGAAACGAAGACCCAACACAGCCAAAAGTAAATAAATAAATAAATTTTAAAAAGAAAAAGAAAAACATCATTGGCATTCTTATAGTCTGATTCCTTGTTTGCCAACTGGCATTCCTTTCCCTGATTTAAATTTCAAGTCTGTATGGCTAGTGTCCTTTTTCATTTTCCCTAGAGTGTTTAATATTTACTAAATATGTTAAACGCCAGTAGAACTGATAATAGGAATGAGCTCAGCACTCATGCACAGAATTCATAGAGATTACAGCTAAAAACCTGAGCCAGGCTTACACCAATTTCCAGAAGCTAACTGCTCCTGGCTCTGCATTATTCCATGCTCACCTCTAAACTTGTCTGTACTGGAAAGGTCACAAACATCCTCCTTTCTCTCCCTCTCCCTCTCCCTCCTCACTCTCTTATCACTTTTTCTCTTGCTCTCACTTTCTCTTTAATTTAGAGGAGCATTTAATAGTTAGAAGTACTAATGTAGTTGGCTTGCTGCTGTCTGGCTCAAGTAATCTTTATTGAGATGCCTGATTAATTACTAATTAGAAAGAGAACATTTTTTTATCTTCTTTTTGACAGTTCTAAAATCCTACAAGGATAGAAAATTATTTTTCTGAGAACAGTCCAAGCTGAAAAAGAAAAATACACACACACACAGATGATCTCCTAAACTTCATTACCCAAAGATGGTGGGTAATGGGTAACATCTGCTTTCTTTGTTATAAATCGCTGTTCTTTATTAGGAGAAAAAGAATTTCCTATTATAATGGTATATATGCTTTATTTCTGATTGACTTTCCTTAACTCAATACTAAGAGAAATTTTAGATATTAGAATAATTAAATATTTCCATTTCAATCAAGACAAGGTCTTTTCTTCACAAATTTTTATCCATTTCCTGTAATGTTATGATAACATTTTGAACATTACTTCATAACATAAAATAATTTGAAGTACATACCTTTGCCAATTTAGGTTTCTGGGCATATTTTGTTAAATTCAGTCTAGATAAATTTATAAAAGGTCCATCAGGACTTGTAAGCATGGAAGCCTATGGGGAAAAATGATAGAACAAGAAATCTGAAACTTTCTCGAAACACAAATTGAGTTTAATGTGCATAAAATTATAAAGCCAACACAAGTAAAAAGAATCACCTTCAAAAATTTTCCATATAATTGTCTACTATAAAAATAGTGAAAAATGATTAACATAACATAAATTACTTTGGTCATACAAGGTTATGGTAAAGCTGACAGAATTTACCGTTCCCAGCCTGACAAATCTTCCAGATGAGCTGGTAATAGGGCGAGCTGTGTAGGCAGTTCTGGGTGTTCTGATGGCCTGTTCCATAGTGCCTGGCCTTCCACTTTGTGTGCTGGGTCTAAGGAAACCTGTAATGGGTCTTCCAGCTTGAGTGATCGGCCTGTGAAGATTGTAAATTGTTAAAATACAAAGAAGATCAATAAAGGAAGATTCTCATGCAGCCCGGTCAATATTTAGTGGCAAAGGGAATGAAATAGGAGTATACTGAACATACCTGACAGCTGGACTAGGCCCTCCTGTCTGATTAGTTCCAGGGAGTTTCAGAGATGTTCCAGGACCTATAAGATGAGATGGCAAATTCAATTTGTATATTATTTATTGATCTGTAAAAACTGTCCACTAACGCAATTTTCACAAATGTGCTAGCCTGGTGAAAAAGACATTAGTAACAGGAAATGTATCTAGAAAAATGTGTTTGAGATTAATATTTATTGAGTACCTATCATGTTACTTTTGTTATTACATTTAATCTCCACACTAATTCTGCAAGGTAGTAGTACTAACCCATTTAGCAAAGGCTTAGAGATTTAAATAAACAGGTCAACCTATTAGTAGAGCCAGCATTCAAACTCAAGACAAGCAGGCTCCAAAGCTCCAACACATCAAAATGACAGTTCTATACTCATAGTTTATTTTTCATACAAACTTCTTCTCCCAATAAAAGATCAGTTACCCCCAATATTTGGAATTTAGATATCTTAACTCCAAAAGAGCAAAATGATAGGGAAAAAAGACATCTTAACATGAAACATATGTATTTTTTTCTCAATTTCCGCTGAAGCATTAAAACAGCTATTACCTTCCAAACATATATAAATGACTGATAACTGTCACAACTAACAAATTACCAGCAAGATACCATATGTCATGGTAATCATCCAATACCATTCACAGCAGCACACCTGCAAGCTGGGACTAGGCCACTGTGACAATCCTGATGGACAGTCACTGCCTAGCAAATCACTCCATCACCTCACATCATGCATTAGAGCAAATCATTGATTATTACAATGAAGTGATGTTTTCAAATTATCATTTTTTTAGAACACTTCTGTTGTTTGGATGCTTCCTGTGTTTAGACTCTCAGATAAACAATCTTTGATATATTAGATAAGCAGCTCAGATAGAATGCCTTTTTATAAAATATTTTAAAATGCATGATATAGCTTCTACTGAAAAATAGTTATACATCAATCTCACACCTTAAGTTTAAGATAATATAATTATGCCTTTGTACTATAAGGCAGAATAGAGGTAATATTTTTTCATGCATACACGTGCTTCATGTATGTGTCTTATTTTTATTATAAAAAAGTACACATAGAGAGTATTCCTCCTCCTAATGGCTTTTCATTTACTTAACTGAAAAACCAGTACTTACGTGGAACCTGAGCAATAGCATTTTCATCCAGTATCATTTCTGCAATTCCTTCCTGATCTACATCAATTTCATCTATGTACACCATTTCAGTTAGTGCTCGTGCTTTTAAAATCCAGGCTGCCTAAAAAGCATAGATAAGATAAAGCATATCTTAAATTGCATTAGAAGTAGTGCATAGCCTATAGAAATCAGCCATCCTTTATTATTATCTAATTTTTTATCAAACATGTTTACCATACTTAATGCATGATACTAATTTAAAGGGCTATGTCCAGGAACTAATACAAGAAGGCAAGGTCATTATTAATCAAGAAACAATCAATAGATCAATTACCTAGTAAACAAAAGTGTGGTAATTACCTAGTAGTCTTCTAACATGCCTTTTTATAAGTGAAAGAAGATCTTTATAGAAAATTTTACTAGAATAATAATTTGAAAACAGATGAGTAAAGCTACACCCACGTGTTCTTTCTGCCTTTCTCCTTCAGGGCCAAGTCCTTCGTGAAGACTTCCCTGATAGTTTAACTCTGAACCTACTTCCCTCTTGTCTTTCTTAGAAAGCACTTTCTTTTATACTTCTATTATTATGTACTTACTATATTCAACCAACACTATAATTATTGGGGCATATGTTTGCCCTCCCTTCTCCCAGAACACAAGCTTTTTTACCTTGTTCACTTTTGAATTTTCCATCACACCTATGGTTTGTGTACACAATAGGTATTCCAAAAATGTTAACTTGAACTAGGATTAATTTTTCCCACTTCCCAATAACTAATCAACACAATCTTGGTTGCTTTGTGATCTAGCCAGTAGATCAGCTAGTAAACCTGCTAGAAAGTGGGGAAAAAAATGGAAAGGTAATTAAGGAACCTAGAAAATATCTCATCAGCTTTGCTTTACCCTGAGAAATCAGACGTAAAGGTGTGCACGATTAAATACCTTGTGAAATATTTAAAACTGCTTTATCAGAAAAGTTTACCGTTCTGCTTCAATAGAAGCAGAGAGCAATAAAGCTTGGTGTCCTGTGGCAGATTTGGGGAGAAGGCAACCCTTGAGGCAGCAGTATAGGACCGACTCTATACTACAGGGGGAGCAGCAGCAAGGGAAATCTGGAAAGGGGTTAGGCCTCATCATACTAGGAATCTGTCTGTGAAGCATGCTGCATGAAGGCAAGGGACTGAGGGAGGAACAGATGGAGGCTACAAGAGGACCAGAGAGTCCTCACATAAGGATATCGAGATGCACTGAAGCATCAGCGTGTATTTATTGAGCACCTCCTACTTATGTAGCACTGGGCTAGGTTCTGAGAAGGAAATGCGAGAAGATAAAGACATGGATCCTAATTTTCCTGAACGTATCACCTACTGGATTAAATAACAAGGCAAAGCAATGCATGATATGTGACAAATGAGCTACATGGAAAATGGTTTTACAAGAATTAGAAGGCAGAGATCCTTTTGTGGGCTAAAGTAATTGGAATGTATATTTTTAAAAATTTTTAAAGAAAAAGAATTTTTAAAAGTCTTCATGCTTTCCTTTTAATGGGAACAAAAGGAAATTACATTGTTGCCTTTGGTCCTCACCATGAGGTATTATCTCCCCTGTGTGAGTCCAGGTCCTCCCAGAAGCAGATGCCAAGAGGGGATTGAATGTGCAGGGCAGAAATAGAGACACAGATGTAGAGAACAAACATATGGACACCAAGGGGGGGAAGTGGTGGGGGGAGGTGGGGGAGGGGAAGGGTGGTGGTGGGATGAATTGGGAGATTTGGATTGACATATATACAACTAATATGTATAAAATGGATAACTAATAAGAACCTGCTGTATAAAAAAATAAATTAAAAAAATAATGTTGAAATGAAAAAAAAAGATATATATAGTATCAGCTGTCCACAGAGCTTGTCATCACAAGAGACAGCCTACCACAGGGAAAAAAAAAAAAGAAGGCTGTCTTCACAATATATTTAGGTTCCTCAAGTGAAATTACATTTGATTAGATTATTGGGGTTTTGTCTTATACTTTTCTGGTTGAGGTTTACTGGATTCTTAACAGATAACTTAGAATAAAATATTTCAAACGTTATGTGTAAATTTAACCCAATTGAATGAGAAGAATATGGACCCAAAGAACTAATTTGTTTGTTTAAAAAGTCAGTTCCAACTGGAACTGCATCTAACTGTGGGAGCCACCAAAGACTAGGAAAGTTGCCAGATTGATACAGCTATTCTCAGGGGTCAAGGAAGTCATCACTCATCACTGGCTTGGACTAACGGTTTAATTTAACTTTAAAGATGGAAATAAGTAATCCTGATTTAAGTCCTCACAGTTCCTATTGCCCTGCAAGTATCTGATGGCTTTAATTTTTCAAAAGGGCATATTCTTTGCTGAGCACCTCTGGTGGACAGGAGGAAGGACGGCAGCATTTTCTGTTCACACAGTAAAACAGGATGTGGGCTTCACTAGTTCATTCCCATATTCCCAGGAAGCACCTACTGCATGCCGGGTCCTGGGAACAGAGATGCGTAAGTCACAGCCCAAGTTCTAGCTCATAAGAATTTCAGTGTTATGGGGAAAGTGTAAAAACGAAAACCTGGAACATGCTATAGAAGGACAAAGAAAGGCACGCAGCTGCCTTGGGGTGGAAGAAAAGGTAAAGGAGAGTTTGCCCCACGGCCAAGACAGGAGAGTGCGTGCCAGGTAGAGTGCATAGGGCAAAGGAAGGCCAGCTTGAGGGCTCATATGGAGAAACAAGAGTGTGGTAGAAGAATCAGGTTCAGCTGAGGAGAAGCTGCTTGAGAAGAAGCTGGAGAAAAAGGCAGGGGCCAGTGAGGGATCCTGTATGCCAGCTGTATGCCATGATGAGGAGTTAATAAAGCTTCAGGAGTATGATTTGGAGTCCTAGTTAAATTGACTCTCTAAAAGTCAAGTTTTTATTATTATAGTATCATTTATACAGTTGGATATTAATTATCCATGCACATATTTTTTAAACTATTTTCATACCCATTCTGTTATCTCATAGTCCAATCCATCATGCTTCTTGACTTCTGTCCTTCTACTAACCCCTCAAATATTAAGAAGGTGCAAATTATTTTACATCAGGCTAAGCAAAACATAGGAATGTAAATCCACTATTCTCTCCCAACCAAATGAATATATGCTTCAGAAGCCAAATAGGAAGATCTTTTTTTTTTAATTTTATTCCATAAGAATTCACTTTTTCAAAAAGGTAAATCTATATTTGTTTCAGTTTCTAAAACCTCATTATTAAGAAGCAGAAATAATGAGGTGAATTTCTGATATTTAAAGATCTGCAATAAGACCTACTTGCACCATTACTTAATTTTAAATTTCATCAGTATTTGAGAATATTAATTTTCCTGACTTTCCTCCTTCTATCCTAACAAAAAATGACCTTGAAAATCATGTATCACCGCTTGATTAAACATCAGATTGTATTCAAAGAACTGCTCTGGGCAACAGGAACAATTCTCGGAATTTTAATGAAAACATTTTATTTTGGAGGCAAGCCAAGCATGTTTTACAGCCCTAAATTCCTCTGCCTGTTTAAATTTTTTTTAAGTTCAAAACTAATCAGTGATTAAAATAAAATGCATACAATATTGTAAATCAACTACACTCCAATAAAAATTTTTAAAAATAAAATAAAATGCATAACAAAGCAAATTGGTAACCCTACACTGCCACTTGAATCTGAATAAAACTATAAACTGGTTTTTATCAGAAGTACTTAAGTTGTTAATAAATGACAGGGTCATGCAGTTTATGTAGATAAATTTGAATACCTACGTATTGGAAGTTCTGTAAAATCGATAAAAATAATAGATGCTTAGGAATTTTTTTTAAGGGAAAAGCATAGATCCTCCCAATGTAAATGAGTAATCATCACATCAATTATTTCCTTTTTTATCTGCGAAACATAATCCCATCTCATTTACCTGCTTAGTTAGTCTATATATAGGACATTACTCTTGCGGCAACTATCTACCAGCTAACATCAGGAAAATACTGACTTCCCTGTACTACCTTCTGTGAGGGTAATCCAATTTTAGTGATAAAAATAGACAAATTAAAAGGTTAAAGCTCTACTGACTGAGCAAAGCAGGTTTACACTGTTTTGTTCCTCTTAATACAGAATGCAAGGCTATGTAAAGCCTTTTAAGACAGGTAAGAAACAATTTTACTAAGTTATTCTTAGAATAAAGCTACCAAAAGAACAGTCTGTCTAACCTGATTTAGACATCATGAGAATCAGTAACATGTGACACTCTGCCTACTCTATGAAAATGAAAATTTAGGCACAAAATGTTGAATTGCTATTGTAAAGCCTCATTTATTTTGAAGTGATAAAAACCTGCAAAAGAGGAAAGGCAAAAGTGTGAATAGTGAGCTCAAAAGAATCCAGTCAGCCTTGTTCCCTTCTGATTCTTTTAGATCACTATCCAATTAAGTCTATAGTAACAGAGCAGGACATGTCAAATACAGGTCCTTCATGAAGTCCCTGTGCTGGTCGGAAACTTTCAAATACCATTGAAAGTTTTCAAACCATACCAACAATGCAAATTATTGATGTTTCAATTTAATTTTAACTTTAATCAAAATCTTCCAAAATTACTGAAAACAAAAGGCACATTACTTACTCTCTTTATACCTTAGGTGCTTCTTATGACTTGTACATGTATTATACAAAAAATAGTTTTCCACCCTCTATCAATTTGGAAATCATGATTATGAACATTCCAATGACAAATGTCATCCTTTTAAAGAACAGAGTACTACATTTTAACCTATTTACCATGTTTGTTTGAAACTGCACAGGCCTCCATCAGAGTATTTTGCATACTACTTTCTTCTAAAAGGTCTGATAATTACACATGTAAACCCCATGAGGTTCAAATTGTTTATTTATCTAAAAAACACTTAAAATTCACTCTTGCTTGGCAGGGCAAATCCCTGACAATATTTAAGTTCTCTGATTTACATCTCTCTCGTCCCTTCTCCTTACTCCCAGACTTACTGGAAACACTCTTGGGCTAAAAGCTTCACTGGCCAGGAGGCCCCCTAACCAGACCTCCTCTTCCTGGGTTCCCTTTCCACTCATCTACTGTCTCATGCAGTTAGCAGGTCTCTCTGGCCACCTCTCATGTCTAACAAAGTTCATTTGGTAGATGTGGCTGTCTGGCCAAGTCTTTTCTTCCTCACAGTGGCAGGCACCTCTCTCTAAAAACAAGACCTTCCCAAGCGGAGTCGGCCTACTCTTTACTCAAGACCTATGATCCAATCCATCACAGACACTCCTGACATCTTGGCTCCCTTTCTAAGCCTCTGACTCCCCTTGCCTCCGCCTTTATTTTTCTCATCCTCTAGGTCAATATTGGTCATTTCTATTTAAGCTACAAGTCTTAATGAGTAGAGTGCCCTAGTTTTACATCCATAGACACAAAGTATTAGAAATATAATAGTTTATATCTACAGAATGACTGGTAGATATAGCTAATTTTATAACAGCACAAGTAGATAGGCAGCAAATTTTCTAATCTATAGCAACAACTAAGCAATAGTAATTAAACTATTCTCTAAACTAAAGGTTGCAGCTAAACCTTTACCTGAGACACTGGCAATTCTGGATCTGGTTCCTGGAAAGCATTAAGAAGGTTGTAAACATTTTTAGGATAATACAGTTTCTAAAATTAAAAGTCTTAATGACCAACCAAGTATTTGTAGGTGGACTCAAACTCATTCAATAAAAACCCAAACATGAACTTTAATCTTTCCCCAAAAGCGCCCTTACAAGTTCTGTACAAGTAACACCCTATCCACTGAAGAGTGCTAAATTTTCTATGATCAGAAAATTCTAATTACTGTTACCTCATTTAGAGCACAGAGAAGAGATCTTTACATATTTAATGAATTCACAGTATCTCAGGAATTAAAAATAATTTTACAACTATACCAAGGAAGCTATTTTTATATTCAAAAACAAGTTCATGGTGGTTAAAGCATTCAGACTTTAATCCCTTGAGGAGGAGGAGGAAAATCCACATACTATAAACCCTTCGATTCCCCATAAACATAATGGGATCAGTGGCTAAAGATAAGAAATTAATTCTGACTGCAATGTCTTCCGAGAAATTTTTGTAAATAGACTATATAATATATATCAGGGTCAGGTGCTGATAAACTTAGGGTTTTTTTCTGTCCAAAATTAAATAGAAATGCATTGGTTAAAAACACAGATTTATAACAAATTTATTTATAAAAGATCTACACTTTCACATCTACAGTCAGCAGCCTCTGAACACTCAATCTGCAGCATGTTTTACTGGGAAAGCTACTAAGAAACAGAAAAAGGAAAGAAAAAAAAAATCCTTGCTTTCTACAGCTCTAAAATCCAAAAAGAATACCCGAAATATTTTTTAAAGAATATATTATGTGTGCAAGCAATGTGTAAACCATCTGGTCACCAAGGAAGGATAAGCAATTTCACATGACACACAGCAGCAACAAGAGAGGAAAAGGCTAAACTAAGCTAGAAAGTGAGAGTCCTAGCGGGTGGGAGTTAGAGAATACTTGGCAATCAGCTGAACAGAACACAAAACAGCAACTAAGAAGACACAGCAATTGGAGGTTTTCAATGCCGGCGTGCAGAAGAAAGAGCTGGAAAAAGAATAGATTTCCTAGATCCCACAATCCATATTTAGAGAAATACACTGATACAGGCAATGAGATGACAGAAGAAATAACCCCTTCTATTCTTTCTTCTATTTATTTGTATACGTGTCTAAATGACCCCCCATTATCTCATTTGAGTCCCACAACAACCACTTCAGGGAGGCAGGTAAGTGTTATTATCCATTTTACAGATCAGTAAACAAATTCAGGGATGTCATGTAATTTGCTCAAGGTCACACAAAGAAGCCAGAGCTCTTTCTTGCCAGTCCACCTTGGAGATTAAAAAAAATGAGTTAGATACATAAGGCAGGATTGAAGGGTAAAGTGTAGGAGAGATACAAGATAAGTTCCATATAGAAACAGGTTAAAAAGTTTACTAGAGGTGATTGTAGACAGCGTTTGAAAAGGAAAACAGTGAAAGGAGACAGAGCCACGGAAAGTAAGTAAATGCTGGACACTTGTTAGTCTGCAGGGAGATTCCTCCAGTGGCCCAAACTGACCCCGGCAGCTCAGCCTCAGAGCGCTCTGTTCACCAACGAACGCCTTCATGCTCTCTGTGTCTCGTCCTGCCCCGCAGGATTGCACTTACGACTTACCAGGCAGGTAAAGAACATTAGGGACCTGATGTGAAATGAGAAGAAAATGAGAAGGGAGAGGATGGAAAGGTGTAGAGACCGGTGAGGTGGTACGGATGGAAGATGGAGGCAAGGCTTAACCACGAGTCGGCAGAGAATACATTAATTCCACAACATTCTCTTGGCATCCCTGGAACCCCGAGAGGCACTGAAAACATTCTATGTGGGAAGGCACATAATTAAATAAATTACAGTACAATGTGTTAAATGCCATACTCAAGCATGGACCAACCACAGATGACTTAGATGGAGGACAGAAAAGCAGAACATGAGAGATAAGGAAGTCAGGGTAAAAAGAGAGATTATTCTGGAAATGATTGTGTACCAATGATCTATGAACTATATTCAACATCATTTTATCATCAATTTCACTGGACACTCCTCACAGATGCTCTCCAGATTACCAACAATCCTTTCAGAAAGATATGACAGAATCCCACCTGCAAATATCTCTAGCTAACTAGAGATAATAGCAGCTCACTTTTTTGATCACTTAGCATGTGTTAATGAACTTAACCCTCACAACAACCCTTTGAGGTAGGTATGTTACCATGGCCATTTTATGGGTAACTCTGAGGTCAAAGTGTGCAGGCAGTATTTGAAGCTAGATACTCTCAGTCAAGAGCATGCACTTTGCTTTACATATGAGACCATAGCAAGGCCGGAACGCAGACTACTGTAGAGTGTGGGAAGACCAAGGCCAGGTATGGCTGGTCTGGAGATCCACCAGGAGCAGCAGAACGATGGAGGAAAGAGTCAGGATATTTTAATTTAGAGACAGGGCAAATTTAGTGATTTTGTTTTGTTTTGTTTTTTTGCGGCACGCGGGCCTCTCACTGTTGTGGCCTCTCCCGTTGCAGAGCACAGGCTCCGGACGTGCCGGCTCAGCGGCCATGGCTCACGGGCCCAGCCGCTCCGTGGCATATGGGATCTTCCCGGACCGGGGCACGAACCCGCGTCCCCTGCATCGGCAGGCGGACTCTCAACCACTGCGCCACCAGGGAAGCCCAAATTTAGTGATTTAATTTTTAAATCACTAAGACCTTCATCTGGGTCTCTCTCAATTATAGTTTTTATGATTTAAATTAATCCACATACACAGGAAACCACAAGTTAGGTTCACTTGGTCTAGCAAATTATCTCCATGGGTATTATCAGCATAGTTTGAGTAGAAAGCACCAGGCCCAGGCCTAGAGTCAGAAAACCTGGGCTTGATCCTCAGGGAGCCACTTAGCTGCATGACCTTGAACAACCTCCATTACCCAGTCCTCCTCTCAAATTAGAGCAATAGTGCCTACTTTATAGGATAGCTTTAAAAATAAAACCTTGAAGATTATTTCATAATTTTCAGAGTTCTTATACCATAGTAGTTCATGAAGTATAAGGTGGTAGTACTTTCAACAAGAAGTATTAACCACACAGAATTTCTTTATAAATACATGTACATAATGAACAGAAAAGCACCCAACTCTCTATTACTTCCTTTTTCAGAACTCAGAACTGACTCCCAGTTACGGCACATCAAATTAAAACTTCCCTTTGAATCTCCGTGAAAGTAAGAAGACAGGGAAAGTACAGTGGCACTGCCTAGAACCAGCAAAAACTCACCAGCATAAACTTCAATTCACAGTAGTTTGCTTCCTTCCTTCCTCCCTAGGGTATAGCTTTCTCTTAGGTTGTTGCTATTACTTTAGGGAATTAAAACTCCAGATGATTCTGAATGCAACTTCCAAATTGCCACCAATACTTACTCTGGCTAATGAGTCTGCCCAACTCTGCTCTTAAACTACAGAGTCATTATTCAGAATTTAGCAAAAACAGGAAGGAAAAGAATGTAAGAGAACAGAGAAATGAATGGATTTCAGAAGGTTTAGGGAAATCTAGTGACCAAGGAGCCAAGTGGGAATGTAATCTTTAAAATTCAGCAACGTGAACTGCTCTGCAGAGTACAGAATCAAAAGAATGCCTGGTTATAAGTCTCCATGGCCCAAATGAGGAAATAAATTAGATAATCATACAGAAAGATGTTTATTTGGCTTGGATCACCAGATCATTGTCTCAACCAACTACTAACATACAGCTCATTGGGGACCCCTGCTTCTCGACCTTTCATCTAAGCCAGTGGCTTTCAGCCTTTTCTCCACCTTCAAACTATTGACAGTAATAACCCCCTTCTCTCTCATTATAAGCAGAGATTGCGGGTGGCAAGAAAAATGTGAATTACCCCCATTCTGATAAACAGCTAACCCTCCCACTCCCAGAATCACAGATTTTAACAATTTAAAAATCTATCAGCAATCTACCTCATTAAGAAAAGTATATTAACTTTAAAAAAAATCAACGACTACCTCTATGTTTTATGAACTGTTGAATTATACTGGAGCTAAAATCGGGGCTGCTTTTAAAGCCATGAATCTGACATATGGAACACAAAGAACAGTAATCAGATTAAGCAACTAATCAGGATGACCGACATGAGCCGTAAAAGCAAGCATTCCCTCTAGGTCATGTTGCTGCATGGAAGGCCATTTTGCATTTCTCTCTTTTATGTCTTTTAACTTTTAACCACTTTTCTAGTCACGATTTAGAGAAAACTTTGAAAAAAGATAGCACTTCTCTATGAATTGATTGTTCCTACTGTCTTTTGTCAAATGGGGAAACTACGATGACGAATTAACCAGTTATCCTTCTTTATTCTTAACTGATCAGAACTTTAACGTCCTTCATGCTTACAGACCCTGCCCTCTGTTTCACACCATTCTGCATCTGGGAAAAGCAGTCCAGAATCCATCTTTTTCAGGAACCCTTCCCAAACATCATGTTATTACCTTCAACCTACCCTTCAGTCCTCCCGTATCCAAATAAAATTGTGTAACGCTAAGGAAACAAGCTGGTCCATAGTATATCATACCTCTCCAGCCAACCTGACTATGCTGACTTTGGCAAGAATCAAAACCAAATAAAATCCACATGTCCTAACAGAAAATACAAGGCACTAATTAAATATTTTTGATGATACTATACCAAAATGGTATCTCTTAAAGGAGAACTAAACATAGAAGAAATAGTCTTAGAGGTGGGCTTCATTCCAAAAGGTTAATGTATCACCACCAAAACGTCTTTTTGAAGCTCCCTGGACCAGCTTATAAAAAGATTAGCAAACAGCAAATCACTTTAGAGAGGTTCTCCTCATCCAGGAGAAAAATAAGCAAAACCCAAAGTGAATATTAACATAAAAAACAAAAGCTATTTTTGTTCTAGAAAAAAAAAAAGCGAGAGCAAAAATGAATCCATTTGGCACTCAGGAGAAATATTTTAATTTCCTTTCTCTTCCATGCGTCCAGGCACTGCTTCAAAGTCACTCATTTGTAATCAAATCAGTTGCGTGGCACAGGAATGGTAATTCAAGAAGCTGCAGAGGAAAAATATTCTACTTTAAAATGTAGAAGCCTCAAAAAAAAAAGCCCATGAGGCTAAAGGGGTACATGAAGATAAACCAGGGAAACCGCAGGGGCTGAGAGTCATCTGCCTCTGCTCTGATCACATTACCGTTAGCTTTTCATAGATTGCTAGTCTCTCCATTTAACTTCCTCCACTGAAACAAGAGCGTTGTGAAGAAATACCAATGATGATAATGACTATCAGAAACACTCTCCTGGAGGGATCCAGGAAGAATTTGCTCAACTGATTTAAAAAAAAAAAACTGACCCTCGAGATAAGAAATGAATTAAGAATGTCCATAATGCAATTACATGTGTATGAAAAGGTGAATACATATAAGAACCTATGGTGCTGAGAATTAGGATGGGGGGCAGGGAGAAGCAAAGACCACCAGGCAATTAGGGTGATCTCCATAAACAGAGTGGAAGTTGGCACACATAAATAACACCATCCAGATGCATATATGAATATGATCAAGGCACTCATTCAGCAAAATACATAATGACGGCACCTGGGTGCCAGATTCTGTGCCATTCCATACAGATCTGCCATCCTGGACTCATATTCTAAAAGAAAGAATGAGAATTTTCAAGCTTTTAATCAAAGGAACCTCCTAAAGCTTCCTGAAGCTCCTCATTAAATGCATCAGCACTCTAACATAAATATTTAAATTCTTTTTAATTAATTAAGAAAAAAGCAGGATTGCTTTAAGCTTGGGGAAATCATAATGGAAAATATTTCCAAAATGAAATAACACTTGGATACAAAATGCACAAATCGGTGCTAAGAGAAGCATACAGAGAAAAAGCGCAGTGTTTAAAGGCTGGATCAAAGAATAACTAATTGGAGTGAGCCATGTAAACTTTTCAGAGGCCCTAACCAGGAATCCAAAGGCCGGTTTGGTAAGGTAACATCAAGTTAAAACTTCTGGGCTTCCCTGGTGGCACAGTGGTTGAGAGTCCGCCTGCCAATACAGGGGACACGGGTTCGTGCCTCAGTCCGGGAAGATCCCACATGCCGCAGAGAGGCTGGGCGCATGAGCCATGGCCGCTAAGCCTGCGTATCGGGAGCCTGTGCTCTGCAAGGGGAGAGGCCACAAAAGTGAGAGGCCCGCGTACCGCAAAAAACAAAACAAAACAAAACCAAAACTTATGTTCCTGGTGAAGTGCTACTCGTCATTCTGACAATATATATAGTTCCTCCTTAAATAAACTATCTCAGCATAACAAATAAAAAGGATTAGAAAAAGGATTAGAAAAGGGAAAAAATGTCATAAATTTCTTCTGGTAGATTCTCCTCGGCAGCCTTTGATACTTGTAGGAGCTAAACATATCAACGCCTGCTTATAACAATAAAACAGTAACAAAGAATTACATTAAAAAAAAACATTTCTAGGATATTAAAATTAATTATGTATCACATTACGAAGTATTATTTCAAATCCACAATAAATAGGATAGTGGAAGAGGCCAGGACTTAACAAGATCTGTTGCCATAATGATCTTAACCATGTCAGATGGTTAACCAATGACAACAGCAATATTTCCCAGTATGATCCTGTATCTTTTATTCTTCACCACCATTCTCATTCTCAGATCCACTAACCATTCCCTGTAACAAGTCTTAATTTTCCAAGAGGGCCAGCAAGGCCTAAAGGGAACTATATAAGAGGCCAAATAAAACGATCCAAGTTACTACCTTGTTTAGCTGTTAATTTTGGAGACTTTAAATGAAGTTCTTAATTTGTTCACCCTGTTCTCCCTAGGTACAAGGAAAGGGGTCAAGATCTCCGCGACAGCTCCTTCTTAACCATTAATAGAAACGCTGATGCTTTGCCTATGCAGTTCCCAAAGTGACAACATCTCCCCAGGATAAATTTGTACCTCTCCCCCAAAAAAGGAATCAGTCAGCGGTCGAGTAAGTTTCAGAATACTGTCTTAATCAAAATTAGGCAGGTTACCTTCCTTCAGGACTTCTCAGAGCCTTTAATCCAAGTACACAGATATGTCAAATTCCCATTTAGCTAAAAATCTTGAAAAAGGAACAGCACATGGGAAAATGTACTGGAAAAAGTTCAGAAACACAGTTTTGAAAAATTAGGCTACATAAGCACCAAAGAAGCAGCACAGGATAGACAAAGGGAATGGGCTTACCAGCTTTGTACCTTTGGACAAATTACTTCACCATGTGCCTCAGTGTGCTCTATCTGTAAAATGGGGGAAATAGTACCAACTTCCTAAAATAGCTGAGGATTAAATGAGATAACATATAAAACCCTCTGAATCAAGCCTGACACAGAGTAAATACTCAATAAATGTTACCTATTATCTTTGTTACATACTTTGCAAGGTTATTCTAAGCAAAGAAATACACATAATTTATAGAATATATCCCTGGCAAGTAGTAAGCACTCAATAAAAGGTCATTGAACACTGTAAAGTCCTGATCACAGTGTCTAGCACAAACTAAACCTGAATTGCAGTACTGAATGTCACTATGATTACATCATTAAGATTAGAGACACGGAAAACAAACTATGGTTACCAAAGGGGATAGCAGGGTGCGGGGGGTGGTGGTGGTGGATAGATTAGCAGTTTGGGATTAACATATACACACTACTATATATAAAATAGATAACCAACAAGGACCTACTGTATAGCACAGGGAACTATATTCAATATCTTGCAATAACCTATAATAGAAAACCTGAAAAAGAATATATGTATGTATAACTGAATTGCTTCGCTGTACACCTGAAACTAATACAACATTGTAAATTAACTATACTTCAATGGTTAAAAATGGTTTAAAAAAGATTATAAGGTCTTAACCATTAATAAAAACACTGCTGCTTTGCCTATAACACATTTCCTAATGTGACAACATCTCCCTAGGATGATAACAGCAAAGATATCTGAGCCTCGCCCACTGCCAAAAAAGGAATCAGTGATCAAATAAGTTTCAGAACTATTGTATTCATCAAAATTAGGCAAAGTTTCTTTCTGCAGAACTCCTCAGAACCTTTAGTATGAATCTCTAAGTAGGGAATATACATTTCCCAAATGCATTTAATGAGGAAACTTTCTTTCACTGAGCACTCTTGGGACTGTTGTTCTTTGGAACACAGAATAGAAACTATCCTAACTCAATGGAAAAATAGAACAATGTCTGGTACATCACTAGTTTGTAACAAACTTTGGTTGTACAAATGTAAAGGGGTCCATATTTTGTCGTGGTTCCCAAACATATTTAAGGGTGAAATCCTTTTTTTTTTTTTTTAAGCAGCATTTGTGGGACTACAATGCCAGGAAACATATCTGGAAGCGTGCTTGTCTATGGAAATGCAGTCCTATTAACCAATGTGACCTAACACAAGCACAACCTAGTTTAGCATTCCTACTAACACAGATTGCTCTGTGGGAGACGTGCTATCTATCTGAAGGCCAAAAGATTCACTTTAATAGGTTATCCTCAATCCATTTGCTGGGCACTAAGGCAGAGCCTAGTGACAGTTTTCACGCCTCAGTTTACGGAACTCCCCCTCAATTTTCCTTTTTTTTCTAACATCTCCAAGGCAACACCACTAGAAGAAAAGCTGGGAAACTATAACTACATGGGTACGTTCTGCATTTAATAGACGTACTCACAAACTACCAGAGTTCTGCTCTCCCTTTTTCTCCTTTTTTGTCTCTTCCAGGAACTACCTGACCCCCAGAGTTGTACCTCTCTTATACCTAGCATAAAAGCCTTTTCACTCACTTTATTTAATATTATACTTTATTTAAGAAACCCTAAATAAACTACTATAATCAATGCCATCTTTCCTTCTTTTACAGGAACTTTTTTCCCATCCCTCCCTCCTAATAATGAATGTATCTTATCCTCTCCTAGATTCTCATTCCTCTAATTTGCATTATTTGCCTCAAGTTGCACTCAAGCCCCAGCATCGAGGGTTCCCCACTCTTGGACAACAGTCTTAAGATGAACCAGAAGGATTACACGTTTGATCAAAAGAAAAAAAGGCAGCTATTTCAACAGGGAGTGGGAAGTTACAGATCTTTATGTTTATACATAATGGTTTTAGAAATCAATACCGTACGTGCAGCGAGCTTAAGAGCCCATCCACATGCCAGTATAAAGGAACTAACAAAGTTCGTCACCAAATTGTTCCTTTAAGCGACGTTTGAAGGAAAGGGTCTGCTGAAGTTTGAGGAGGGGGCGGTCGTGGCACAGCACTCGTGGGTCCCGCGGGCAAGGACCCACCGGCCAAGGCTCCAGGGGGTCTCGCTCCAGGTGCCTGTGCTGACCACAAGGTTAACCTCGCCCTGCGCCTTCTTCCCTGGAGACCCCTCCCGGGGACCTGGGAATCCCCCAGAGCCCTCAGCCTTATTGCCGGGATCCACAGGGCTGGCGGGGTCCGGCCTGTACCTGGTCATAAGGGGACTTCTCCAGCATCTGCGTGCACAGATCGGCGCAGAGCTGGAACTTCCTGCGCCTAAAATAGCTCCAGGCCAGGAGCAGCGGATCCATCTCCGAGCCCATGGCGGCTCCGAGAAAGACCAGGGCCCGGCTCAGGGAGGGCGGGGGGCGAGGAGCAGGCGGCGTCCAGCCCTGCCCGGCAACGCGCGGGGGCAGGGGCCTTGCCAGAGAGGCGCCCCGCGTCGCGCCTGAGAATAGGAAAAAGAAAACCCACCTCGAGTAGAACTCAGCTATAGGACTGCCAAACCTTGGCTTTAAAAATCATATACTTTTAAAGACTACATATTTCATTAATTTTCTAGAAGAAGGAACCGTGGCTAACGTTAAAGGCAGTGACTTAGACACCTGCAACTGGGGTCCTCCACCCACCCAGAGGAGGACCGGTTGCCTGGCAACCGAACTCTCCGCGTACTCTGCCAGTCCCAGAAAAATCCGGAGAGTTGACCGTACGGCCGGTCGTTGTCATACTCTTACTCCTCAGGCATTCTTACCCCTATCACTTATCCCTCCGACTTTAGAAACACAAACATGAGAACAGTTTCTCCAATACCATCTCGCCCACCAGAACCCAAAGACCTGAATCCTAAAACTCCCAGTCTGTTTTTCTAAATCCCTCTCACCCAATCTCGGTGTCCGAATGAAAAGGTACATTGAGGATCGCTTAGTCCAAACCGTTCGTTTTACAGATAAGAAACTGAGATGAGCTCAGAGAAATTATTAACCTAGTGTGGCGTGGAGTTAGGGAGCTGGATTGTAATCCAGATGACTACAAACTGTTAACACCATTTGTTAATTCCACGATGCCTAGGGGTTCTGGATTATAAATCGGTGACATTTTTGCCAAACAAAATAATGTACGAAAAAAAAAATCTTTGAGGAGGTTTTGAAACAACATCTCCACGTACTTGTTGTTTGTCAAATGTTTACTTGTGCAGAGTGATTTTTTCAGGTACAATTCTGACTTTCCTCTAGAGATTTACACAGATGACAAATATCTTTTATGGTTAGGAAAAGAGAAGTGTGACCAAGCTAAGTCCAGGTTGACTTCATTATGGAGGACTAGGGGATATTGTTTCCTTGCCTCATTCCTACCACAGTGAGAGAGGCGGGAGAGGAAAAGTTAACTCGATATTGAAGAACTTTCTGATCAGTTCTAAATCTCCTTTACAGATAAGAAGCGAACTAACAGCTCTTAGTAAAGGTAAATCACTCGTAATTTTCTCAAACCACTAAGGTACCATAATGAAGACATTATATTGAATCCAGATATATATACGTCTCATATATATCAAAATGAAAGCTTTCTAAAATAAAAAATAGGTTGTGAGTAGTTTTTTCTACTTTACTAAGCAGTCATTCTTGAATTTTTGTATCTTGGAAGCAATTAATTATCAGGATTGTGATTATTCCAGTTACGTTTACTACAATTAGTCCATTTGTGTTTCCCTGGAGGTGCCTCTAGAAATGTAACCAGTCTAATGCAGCAGCCCACTGTTTCTAGGGGTCAGGACTTTAGGACCGTACATGCTGGAACTGGGACTTGGGCTCGATATTTCACAGGGTCCTTTTGTTTTCTGGTAAAATGTAAGTGGAATCTATGTAAGTGATTCTCAACCCTGGCTCCATATTAGATAGATTTTTTTAAGTAAACTATTTTAGAATATATTTAGATTTATGGAAAAGTTACAAAGATAGTACAGAGAGTTCCCATCTACTCCTCACCCAGTTTCCCATTGTTAACAACATTACTACAGTACATATGTCACAACAAAGGAACCTACATTGGTATATTACTATTAACTCCACAATTTATTCAGATTTCCGTAGTTTTCCCCTAATACCCTTTTTCTATTCCAGGATCCCACTTTGGATACCATATTACATTTAGTCATCAATGTCTCCTTTGCCTCCTCTGGTCTGTGACAGTTTCTCAGACTTTTCTTGTTTATGATGACTTGACAGTTTTGAAGAGGGCTGGTCAAGTATTTAGTAGAATGTCTGTGGAGCTTTTAAAAATACAACTGCTCACATTCCATTCCTAGAGAGTCTGACTTAAATGGTTTGATATAGGGCTGGAGCATCGGTTTTTTTGTTTTGTTTTGTTTTTGTTTCCCATGTAATTCTAATGGGCAGCCAGGGTTAAACAACCTCTGTGCTGAGTTCTAAATGGTTTTGTATACATTGTGATTATTGTCAACTTCCTAGAGAAAAAAATGTGTGTGTGTATATATATATATATATATATATATATATATATATATATATATATATATTTAAGAACATGTAATTCATGTTAGCTTCTTCCAGAAGGCTGTTAATTTTTTTTCTTTCAGAAAAGTCAAGTGGACGAGAAAAACTGTAGAATCTTAGCACATTGCAGATTGTTAAGCATGTCCAAATGTGGCATAAAATGTTACTTTAAAAGCTTATAAACATTTGTTTTTTTAATCTTGTTAATATGTGTATAGTTAATTTTATGAATATATAGATAAATTTTGTTACATATTTTATAATACTAATCCATAATGCAGAAACCTTTTTGTTTTTTATGGCCATGCCATGCAGCTTGTGGTATCTTAGTTCCCTGACCAGGGATTGAACCTGAGACCTCAGCAGTGAGAGTGTGGAGTCCTAACCACTGGACCTCCAGGGAATTCCCAACCATTTTTTTTTTTAATGACATGCTAGTGATAGGAAAAATAGTAGATGTAACAGTTCCTGGTGAAGGGGATGGATAAGAATTACTAGGGCTATTTTCCTACTGGAGAAAATGAAGCATAGAGAAACAACTTAATCTCTTTGAACGGGTCAATTTCACAATCAGAGCTAGATCTCAGTTCATGGATCCTTATCTTTTGCTTTCTAGCAACTGGATCTCTTTAGGTTAATTCAGTTTAAAATCAGATACGGATTTTCTTAATTTTAATTAAATTTTCTTAAATGTTAAATTGGAATCGCTCAGGCCATTTAAACTTAACCCAAAACAAAAATAGAAATGTAACATGAGGTATTCTCTTGATCAACAGCTCCTATGCTTGGTGATAAGAATGCAGAGAAGAAAAAGACAGATCTGCCCCAACGGTACTTATACATGAAGAGTAGTTACAGGAAAGAGCATTGGGCTTGCGGTTAGACTTGCTAGCTGTGTTTTCTCAGGCAACTTAGGAATCAAGATACGATGGTGATTAAAAAGTGGGCTCTAGAGCTAGATTTCCTATATTTGAAACCCTGTCTCTGCCATGCACTAAACGTGAGGATCTTAGGCAAGTGGTTTAATGGCCCTGTACCTCAGAAATGTGCTTCATCCATAACAGAATAAGTGTTTTCTGTGTGCTTTAAGAATTTTAGATTCTGCTTTAAGAATTTTAGACTCTGCTTTAAAGAACAAGAAAAACAATGGGATGGATGAAATTCATAAGAAACGTTAAGAATACATAGTAAGTACACCTTTAACCTATAGGACACCTTAAACATACATAGAATAAATAGACACTTATGGCTTTTTCACAACGGGTTTGCCGCCAGGATAGAGGTGTCGTGAAAACCACCGCTAAACCTAAGCAAAAATGGGAAAGGAGAAGACGCACATCAACATCGTCGTCATCGGACACGTAGATTCCGGGAAGTCCACCACTACTGGCCATCTGATCTACAAATGTAGTGGGATCGACAAGAGAACTATTGAAAAGTTCGAGAAGGAGACTGCCGAGATGGGGAAGGGCTCCTTCAGGTATGCCCGGGTCTTGGACAAACTGAAAGCTGAACGCGAGCGTGGCATCACCATTGATATATCCCTATGGAAATTCGAGACCAGCGAGTACTATGTGACCATCATTGATGCCCCAGGACACAGAGACTTCATCAAAAGCATGATTACAGGCACATCCCAGGCTGACTGTGCTGTCCTGATTGTTGCTGCTG
The DNA here is from genome assembly GCF_949987515.2 of Delphinus delphis. Classification (NCBI taxonomy): domain Eukaryota; kingdom Metazoa; phylum Chordata; class Mammalia; order Artiodactyla; family Delphinidae; genus Delphinus; species Delphinus delphis. The sequence continues at coordinate 15,485,947 of NC_082684.1, forward strand.
GTGTTGGTGAATTTGAAGCAGGTATTTCCAAGAATGGGCAGACCCGTGAGCATGCCCTTCTGGCCTACACTCTGGGTGTGAAACAACTAATTGTTGGAGTTAACAAAATGGATTCCACCGAGCCACCCTACAGCCGGAAGAGATACGAGGAACTTGTAAAGGAAGTCAGCACCTACACTAAGAAAATTGGCTACAATCCCGACACAGCAGCATTTGTGCCAGTTTCTGGCTGGAGTGGTGAAAACATCCTGGAGCCAAGTGCTAACATGCTGTGGTTCAAGAGATGGAGAGTCACCCATAAGGATGGCAGTGCCAGTGGAACCACACTGCTTGAAGCTCTGGATTGCATCCTGCCACCAACTCGCCCAGCTGACAAACCCTTGCGTTTGCCCCTCCAGGACATCTACAAAATTGGTGGTATTGGCACTGTCCCTGTGGGTCGAGTGGAGACAGGTGTTCTCAAACCTGGCCTGGTGGTCACCTTTGCTCCAGTCAATGTGACAACTGAAGTGAAGTTTGTTGAAATGCACCATGAAGCTTTGAGTGAAGCCCTTCCTGGGGACAATGTGGGCTTCAATGTCAAGAACGTGTCTGTCAAAGATGTTCGTCGTGGCAATGTGGCTGGTGAGAGCAAAAATGACCCACCAATGGAAGCAGCTGGCTTCACAGCTCAGGTGATTATCTTGAACCATCCAGGCCAAATCAGTGCTGGCTGTGCACCTGTGCTGGATTGTCACACAGCTCACATTGCCTGCAAATTTGCTGAGCTGAAGGAGAAGATTGATCGTCATTCTGGGAAAAACCTGGAAGATGGCCCCAAATTCTTGAAATCTGGTGATGCTGCCATCGTTGATACGGTTCCTGGCAAACCCATGGGTGTTGAGAGCTTCTCTGACTGTCCTCCTCTGGGCCGCTTTGCTGTTTGTGACATGAGACAGACGGTTGCTGTGGGTGTCATCAAAGCAGTGGACAAGAAGGCAGCTGGAGCTGGCAAGGTCACCAAGTCTGCCCAGAAAGCTCAGAAGGCTAAATGAATATTATCCCCAATATCTGCTACCCCAGTCTTAATCAGTGGTGGAAGAATGGTCTCAGGACTGTTTGTCTCAATTGGCCATTTAAGTTTAATAGCAAAAGACTGGTTAATGATAACAATGCATCGTAAAACCTTCAGAAGGAAAGGAGAATGTGTTGTGGACCATTTGTTTTGTGTGTGGCAGTTTTAAGTTATTAGTTTTTAAACTCAGTACTTTTTAATGGAAACAACTTGACCAAAAATCTGTCACAGAATTTGAGACCCATTAAAAAAGTTTAATGAGAAAAAAAAAGAAAAAAAAATGGACACTTACGTGTTAAATGTAGATTAAACTGATGAAACAAATGAGAGTGTTAATTTGTAGATAGAGAGCGATGGAAAGCAAAACCTTAAATGTTCACAAAGCATGGTTCAGCTTTACCTACCTCAAACTGGCCACCCACTGGTATCTACCCATTCTAGCCCACTTATCCTGTGGTTAAAGCATGCACTGCTGCCCACCAAGTCATCACTGAGCTATAGCTGTGGCCAAGCATGCCTGCCTTTTCATCTCTCCAGTAGAACAAGCATTTTGGGACCATGAACCTTCCACCTCTGAACTTGCTTGTTTGCCCTCAACTCGTTCTTATAACCACACAATCTGTGGTGTAGGCAGTTGAGGCAAAGGGTCAGGATATAGGAGCCTTAAGTGACCCACAAGTAGTGTGGTCATTCTACCTGCTTTCACTAAATGTCTTAACCTACCTAATCTCTTTCCTCTTGCTTCTCACTGTATGTTTTAAGTAGATTTAACAAACAAAATGATTTGAGCATCTTAATTTTGTTTATGAGCATTTCAGTTCCAGGACCTCTGGGATAGCCTGCTAGGTTGTATACTTAGAGGCCACCATAGCATTTCCCTACTACGTATAATATGGGGGTGATGCTGCTGCTGAGGAGGAGGGTTATGATGACAATGATGATGATAATAGTAAATATTTTATGGGAAGGTTGTAGAGATCAAGTCAATTTAATTCAAGTAAGGCATAATTACATTGTCTTTTCAAAGAACATACAGACTCGAAAAAATGTCCTGGACTTCCGGGAAGATGGCAGAAGAGTAAGACGCGGAGATCACCTTCCTCTCCACAGATACACCAGAAATACATCTACGCGTGGAACAACTCCTACAGAACACCTACTGAACGCTGGCAGAAGACCTCAGACCTCCCAAAAGGCAAGGAACCCCCCACGTACCTGGTTAGGGCAAAAGAAAAAACTAAACAGAGACAAAAGGATAGGGACGGGTCCTGCACCAGCGGGAGAGAGCTGTGAAGGAGGAAAAGTGTCCACACACTAGGAAGCCCCTTCGCGGGTGGAGACTTCGGGAGGCGGAGTGGGGGAGCTTGGGAGCCGCGGAGGAGAGCACAGCAACAGGGGTGCGGAGGGCAAAGCGGACAGATTCCAGCGCAGAGGATCGGGCCGACCGGCACTCACCAGCCGAGAGGCTTGTCTGCTCGCCCGCCGGGGCGGGCGGGACTGGGAGCTGAGGCTCCGGCTTTTGTCGGAGCGCCGGGAGAGGACTGAGGTTGGCGGCGTGAACACAGCCTGCAGGGCGTTGGTGCGCCGCGGCTGGCTGGGAGAGAGTCCGGGGAGAGGTCTGGACCTGCCGAAGAGGCAAGAGACTTTTACGTCCCTCTTTGTTTCCTGGTGCACGAGGAGAGGGGATTAAGAACGCTGCTTGAGAGAGCTCCAGGGACGGGCGCGAGCCGCGGCTAAGAGTGCGGAGCCCAGAGACGGACATGGGACGCTAAGGCCGCTGCTGCCGCCGCCAGGAGGCCTGTGTGCGAACACAGGTCACTAGCCACACGCCCTTCCGGGGAGCCTGTGCAGCCCGCCACTGCCAGGGTCCCGGGATCCAGGGACGGCTCCCCGGGAGAGCGCACGGCGCGCCTCAGGCTGCAGCGTCACGCCGGCCTCTGCCACTGCAGGCCCGCCCCGCACTCCGTGACCCTCCCTACCCCCCCGGCCTGGGTGAGCCAGAGCCTCCGAATCAGCGGCTCCTTTAACCTCGTCCTGTCTGAGCAAAGAACAGACGCCCTCCGGCGACCTACACGCACAGGCGGGGCCAAATCCAAAGCTGAGCCCCTGGGAACTGTCAGAACAAAGAAGAGAAAGGGAAATCTCTCCCAGCAGCCTCAGAAGCAGCGGATTAAAGCTCCACAATCAACTTGATATACCCTGCATCTGTGGAATACCTGAATACACAACGAATCATTCCAAATTAAGGAGCCCTGTGGATGAAAGGCTCTTGGTGCTGCAGCCAGGAGTCAGTGCTGTGCCTCTGAGGTGGGAGAGCCAACTTCAGGACACTGGTCCACAAGAGGCCTCCCAGCTGCACATAATATCAAACAGCAAAAATCTCCGAGAGATCTCCATCTCAACGCCAGCAGCCAGCTTCACTCAACGACCAGCAAGCCACAGGGCTGGACATCCTATGCCAAACAACTAGCAAGACAGGAACACAACCCCACCCATTAGCAGGGAGGCTGCCCAACATCATAGTAAGTCTACAGACACCCCAAAACACACCACCAGACGTGGACCTGCCCACCAGAAAGACAAGATCCAGCCTCATCCACCAGAACACAGGCACTAGTACCCTCCACCAGGAAACCTACACAACCCACTGAACCAACCTTAGCCACTGGGGACAGACACAAAAAACAACAGGAACTACGAACCTTCAGCCTGCAAAAAAGGAGACCCCAAACACAGTAAGATAAGCAAAATGAAAAGACAGAAAAACACACAGCAGATGAAGGAGCAAGATAAAAACCCACCAGACCTAACAAATGAAGAGGAAATAGGCAGTCTACCTGAAAAAGAATTCAGAATAATGATAGTAAGGTTGATCCGAAATCTTGGAGATAGAATGGACAATAGAATGGACAAATTGCAAGAATCAGTTAACAAGGACCTAGAAGAACTAAAGATGAAGCAAGCAACGATGAACAACACAATAAATGAAATTAAAAGTACTCTAGATGGGATCAATAGCAGAATAACTGAGGCAGAAGAACGGATAAGTGACCTGGAAGATAAAATAGTGGAAATAACTACTGCAGAGCAGAATAAAGAAAAAAGAATGAAAAGAAATGAGGACAGTCTCAGAGACCTCTGGGACAACATTAAACGCACCAACATTCGAATTATAGGGGTTCCAGAAGAGGAAGAGAAAAAGAAAGGGACTGAGAAAATATTTGAAGAGATTATAGTTGAAAACTTCCCTAATATGGGAAAAGAAATCGTTAATCAAGTCCAGGAAGCACAGAGAGTCCCATACAGGATAAATCCAAGGAGAAATACGCCAAGACACATATTAATCAAATTGTCAAAAAATAAATACAAAGAAAACATATTAAAAGCAGCAAGGGAAAAACAACAAATAACACACAAGGGAATCCCCATAAGGTTAACAGCTGATCTTTCAGCAGAAACTCTGCAAGCCAGAAGGGAGTGGCAGGACATATTGAAAGTGTTGAAGGAGAAAAACCTGCAACCAAGATTACTCTACCCAGCAAGGATCTCATTCAGATTTGATGGAGAAATTAAAACCTTTACAGACAAGCAAAAGCTGAGAGAGTTCAGCACCACCAAACCAGCTCTACAACAACTGCTAAAGGAACTTCTCTAGGCAAGAAACACAAAAGAAGGAAAGGACCTACAATAACGAACCCAAAACAATTAAGAAAATGGGAATAGGAACACACATATCGATAATTACCTTAAATGTAAATGGACTAAATGCTCCCACCAAAAGACACAGATTGGCTGAATGGATACAAAAACAAGACCCATATATTTGCTGTCTACAAGAGACCCACTTCAGACCTAGAGACACATACAGACTGAAAGTAAGGGGATGGAAAAAGGTATTTCATGCAAATGGAAACCAAAAGAAAGCTGGAGTAGCAATTCTCATATCAGACAAAATAGACTTTAAACCAAAGACTATTAGAAGAGACAAAGAAGGACACTACATAATGATCAAGGGATCGATCCAAGAGGAAGATATAACAATTGTAAATATTTATGCACCCAACATAGGTGCACCTCAATACATAAGGCAAATACTGACAACCATAAAAGGGGAAATCGACAGTAACACATTCATAGTAGGGGACTTTAACACCCCACTTTCACCAATGGACAGATCATCCAAAATGAAAATAAATAAGGAAACACAAGCTTTAAATGATACATTAAACGAGATGGAGTTAATTGATATTTATAGGACATTCCATCCAAAAACAACAGAATACACATTTTTCTCAAGTGCTCATGGAACATTCTCCAGGATAGATCATATCTTGGGTCACAAATCAAGCCTTGGTAAATTTAAGAAAATGGAAATTGTATCAAGTATCTTTTCTGACCACAACGCCATGAGACTAGATATCAATTACAGGAAAAGATCTGTAAAAAATACAAACACATGGAGGCTAAACAATACACTACTTAATAATGAAGTGATCACTGAAGAAATCAAAGAGGAAATCAAAAAATACCTAGAAACAAATGACAATGGAGACACAACGACCCAAAACCTGTGGGATGCAGCAAAAGCAGTTCTAAGGGGGAAGTTTATAGCAATACAAGCCCACCTTAAGAAGCAGGAAACATCTCGAATAAACAACCTAACCTTGCACCTCAAGCAATTAGAGAAAGAAGAACAAAAAAACCCCAAAGCTAGCAGAAGGAAAGAAATCATAAAAATCAGATCAGAAATAAATGAAAAAGAAATGAAGGAAACAATAGCAAAGATCAATAAAACTAAAAGCTGGTTCTTTGAGAAGATAAACAAAATAGATAAACCACTAGCCAGACTCATTAAGAAAAAAAGGGAGAAGACTCAAATCAATAGAATTAGAAATGAAAAAGGAGAGGTAACAACTGACACTGCAGAAATAAAAGAGATCATGAGAGATTACTACAAGCAACTCTATGCCAATAAAATGGACAATCTGGAAGAAATGGACAAATTCTTAGAAATGCACAACCTGCCAAGACTGAATCAGGAAGAAATAGAAAATATGAACAGACCAATCACAAGCACTGAAATTGAAACTGTGATTAAAACTCTTCCAACAAAGAAAAGCCCAGGACCAGATGGCTTCACAGGCGAATTCTATCAAACATTTAGAGAAGAGCTAACACCTATCCTTCTCAAACTCTTCCAAAATATAGCAGAGGGAGGAACACTCCCAAACTCCTTCTACGAGGCCACCATCACCTTGATACCAAAACCAGACAAGGATGTCACAAAGAAAGAAAACTACAGGCCAATATCACTGATGAACATAGATGCAAAAATCCTCAACAAAATACTAGCAAATAGAATCCAACAGCACATTAAAAGGATCATACACCATGATCAAGTGGGGTTTATTCCAGGAATGCAAGGATTCTTCAATATACGCAAATCTATCAATGTGATAAACCATATTAACAAACTGAAGGAGAAAAACCATATGATCATCTCAATAGATGCAGAGAAAGCTTTTGACAAAATTCAACACCCATTTATGATAAAAACCCTGCAGAAAGTAGGCATAGAGGGAACTTTCCTCAACATAATAAAGGCCATATATGACAAGCCCACAGCAAACATCATCCTCAATGGTGAAAAACTGAAAGCATTTCCACTAAGATCAGGAACAAGACAAGGTTGCCCACTCTCACCACTCTTATTCAACATAGTTTTGGAAGTTTTAGCCACAGCAATCAGAGAAGAAAAGGAAATAAAAGGAATCCAAATCGGAAAAGAAGAAGTAAAGCTGTCACTGTTTGCAGATGACATGATCCTATACATAGAGAACCCTAAAGATGCTACCAGAAAACTACTAGAGCTAATCAATGAATTTGGTAAAGTGGCAGGATACAAAATTAATGCACAGAAATCTCTGGCATTCCTATATACTAATGATGAAAAATCTGAAAGTGAAATCAAGAAAACACTCCCATTTACCATTGCAACAAAAAGAATAAAATATCTAGGAATAAACCTACCTAAGGAGACAAAAGATCTGTATGCAGAAAATTATAAGACACTGATGAAAGAAATTAAAGATGATACAAATAGATGGAGAGATATACCATGTTCTTGGATTGGAAGAATCAACATTGTGAAAATGACTCTACTACCCAAAGCAATCCATAGATTCAATGCAATCCCTATCAAACTACCACTGGCATTTTTCACAGAACTAGAACAAAAAATTTTGCAATTTGTATGGAAACACAAAAGACCCCGAATAGCCAAAGCAATCTTGAGAACGAAAGAAGGAACTGGAGGAATCAGGCTCCCAGACTTCAGACTATACTACAAAGCTACAGTTATCAAAACGGTATGGTACTGGCACAAAAACAGAAATATAGATCAATGGAACAGGATAGAAAGCCCAGAGATAAACCCACGCACATATGGTCACCTTATCTTTGACAAAGGAGGCAGAAATGTACCGTGGAGAAAGGACAGCCTATTCAATAAGTGGTGCTGGGAAAACTGGACAGCTACATGTAAAAGTATGAAGTTAGATCACTCCCTAACACCATACACAAAAATAAGCTCAAAATGGATTAAAGACCTAAATGTAAGGCCAGAAACTATCAAACTCTTAGAGGAAAACATAGGCAGAACACTCTATGACATAAATCACAGCAAGATTCTTTCTGACCCACCTCCTAGAGTAATGGAAATAAAAACAAGAGTAAACAAATGGGACCTAATGAAACTTAAAAGCTTTTGCGCAGCAAAGGAAACCATAAAGAAGACCAAAAGACAACCCTCAGAATGGGAGAAAATATTTGCAAATGAAGCAACTGACAAAGGATTGATCTCCAAAATTTATAAGCAGCTCATGCAGCTTAATAACAAAAAAACAAACAACCCAATCCAAAAATGGGCAGAAGACGTAAATAAACATTTCTCCAAAGAAGATATACAGAGTGCCAACAAACACATGAAAGAATGCTCAACATCACTAATTATGAGAGAAATGCAAATCAAAACTACAATGAGATATCATCTCACACCAGTCAGAATGGCTATCATCAAAAAATCTAGAAACAATAAATGCTGGAGAGGGTGTGGAGAAAAGGGAACCCTCTTACACTGTTGGTGGGAATGTAAATTGATACAGCCACTGTGGAGAACAGTATGGAGGTTCCTTAAAAAACTACGAATAGAACTACCATATGACCCAGCAATCCCACTACTGGGCATATACCCTGAGAAAACCATAATTCAAAAAGAGTCATGTACCAAAATGTTCATTGCAGCTCTATTTACAATAGCCCAGAGATGGAAACAACCTAAGTGTCCATCATCGGATGAATGGATAAAGAAGATGTGGCACATATATACAATGGAATATTACTCAGCCATAAAAAGAGACGAAATTGAGCTATTTGTAATGAGGTGGATAGACCTAGAGTCTGTCATACAGAGTGAAGTAAGTCAGAAAGAGAGAGACAAATACCGTATGCTAACACATATATATGGAATTTAAAAAAAAAATGTCATGAAAAACCTAGGGGTGAAACAGGAATAAAGACACAGCCTTACTAGAGAATGGACTTGAGGCTATGGGGAGGGGGAAGTGTAAACGGTGACAAAGCGATAAAGAGGCATGGACATATATACACTACCAAACGTAAGGTAGATAGCTAGTGGGAAGCAGCCGCATAGCACAGGGAGATCAGCTCGGTGCTTTGTGACCGCCTGGAGGGGTGGGATAGAGAGGGTGGGAGGGAGGGAGACGCAAGCGGGAAGAGATATAGGAATATATGTATATATATAACTGATTCATTTTGTTGTGAAGCTGAAACTAACATACCATTGTAAAGCAATTATACTCCAATAAAGATGTTAAAAAAAAAAAAAAAGAACATACAGACTCATTGGAGTGGAAACCAGCAATATGTGCAACCAGGGATCACATCAATTTTCAGTCAGAAAAGATTTATTACATGCTAGAGATAGAGCACTTTGAGACAATGTCAAAAACATTGAAGGTAGTTCTCATTTTCCCATTTGAGGAAGTGCTTGATAAATATCTGTTGATATTGATGTTGATGCAAAAAAAATGGTTTTAAATACAAACTATGAGATGCCAGAGATACAGAATGAATAATGCATGTAAACAAGTTCAATAAAACCTATCCGGGTAATGGATACAAGTGAAGACACAGGACTGGGCAATTCTACTTCTGCACACATGGTTGGTGAAGGGCTTTGCAGTCAGCAGCTCAGGAAAAGGTTCACAACAGCATGGAGCCATGTGACCAGGAAAGAAAGTGTGGAAGGAAAGAAGAGGCAAAGGTGGGCTGAATGTGACACATGATACAGTGGAGTTTGCATGAAAAGCCCCCAGAGAAGTTTTATAAGGGAATAAAAGCAACTTGACTGATGAAGAGTGAAGGACAGGAGATTGCTTAGGACACTATGGCAGGAGTCAAGGTGTGAGAAGCTGGGAGTAAGGAGAATGGACAGAAGAGGCCGAAAAATATTAAGGTAGAATCCATAGGACTTGGACACTTGATTGGATATGTGGAGGGCATTTGGCTAAGGAAAAAGAGGAATCTAAGCTAGCTCCCAGGTTTCCAGGTTATGAGGGGGCACCAGTCACGAAGATCAGAATGAAGGAGAAAGAATAAGTTGAGAAAAAAAGGGATTAAATTCAAATGGGACATAATGATTTTAAGTGTCTCTAGGACAGCCAGATGGAGATGTTCTCTTGATAACTGGAGACAGATACATGTCAGAAGCCATAGAAAGAGGTCAGGGAGAGAGAGAAAATTTGAGACTCATCTAATCATACGTCTGCTCACTGAAGGCAATGGAGAGGATGAGATACACCATGGAGAGTTTGTGGAATGAGAAGACAGCCAAAGAAAGAACCCTGCAGACCCCCAGCATTCAGGGACAGCTACTGAAAAGAGGAAAGATGAACCATACCAAGAAGAAACAGTCAGAGATGTAATAAAGCAGGTGTAAGAAAACCAGGTGAGTGTGGCTTCATGAAGCCAAAGCACAGAGAGAATTTCAAAAAAGCAGAGGCATTTCAACCATGTTAAATTCTGTAAAGAGATGATGGAAACTAAAAGCTAAAAAAAAAAAATCACTGGATTTGGTCATTAATCATCTATTTACAATATTTGTCAGAGAAGTCAAAAGAGAATAGGCACAGAAATCTGAGTGCAATAGGCTGAGGCAAGAAATAGACCTAAAGAAATAGACATATAAATACAGCTTACTCTTCCAAGGGACAGACACTAGTGCAAATGATTTTAAAATACTTGCAAAGCCACATGCCTATGTGTGAATTAATAAAAGTGTTATGCTTTTTGGCTATTTACCACGTAGTAGATGTTCTTTCAGAATTTTAAAGCTATAGAGTTCTATTACTGGCAGTTGCATAAACCGCTGATTCTGGGGTGGAACTTTTTCTCTAAAGTGGATAGGATCCGAGGTAACGTGTTTACAGTCTTTTTGCTCAGGAAGAAGTGATACTTCCTCTTGGGTTCTTTACGGAAAAGTGAGCTCATTATTAGCACTAACATAAGAATTATTCTGCTTTTTAAGTTAAAAAAAAAACGAAGTAAATAATTCTCAGCACTACATAAGCAAATCACTACTTGATACTACTTAAAGGAGTCACTAACGATTTATCTATATACCAATGTAAAGATGACTAACATTTATTGAGTCTTACTCTAGTTAGTAGTCTTCCTACTAGCCCTTGGTACTGTTATTATCTCCATCTTACAGAGGGAAGAACTGAGACTTAGTTATCTGCTCAAAGTCATCCAGCTAGTGAGTGGCAGAATCAGAATTTGAACTCATATTGACTCAAGATCCTACACCCTCAACCAAATGTGCAACTTGAACTTTTGAAAGTACAAATACTCTAGTCACACTGCATTTCTCCCTATTCTTTGTACACTTCATGTACTTTCAGGATTTTGTGCCTTTGCATATGCTGTCCCATACCTGCAGTGTCCTTATCTCCTTCCCCCATGCCTTGTGTCTTGTTGGTATAGATCCAAGCCAAATTTCAACTCTACTTTGAGCTCCAATTCTTCAAAGACCTGTCTGCAAGATACTCTCAATACTACAAACAATAAATGCTGAAGAGGGTGTGGAGAAAAGGGAAACCTCTTACACTACTGGTGGGAATGTAAATTGATACAGTCACTATGGAGAACAGTATGGAGGTTCCTTAAAAAACTAAAAATAGAACTACCATGTGACCCAGCTATCCCACTACTGGACATATACCCAGAGAAAACCATAATTCAAAGGGGCACGTGCACCCCAATATTCACTGCAGCACTATTTACAATAGCCAGGATATAGAAACAACCTAAATGTCCATCAACAGAGGAATGGATAAAGAAGATGTAGTGCATATACACAATGGAATATTACTCAGCCATAGAAAGGAATGAAACTGGGTCATTTGTAGAGACATGGATGGACCTAGAGACTGTCATACAGACTGAAGTAAGTCAGAAAGAGAAAAACAAATATTGTATATTAATGTATGTATGTGGAATCTGAAAAGATTGGTATAGACGATCTTATTTACAAAGCAGAAATAGAGCCACAGACATAGAGAACAAACATATGTATACCAATGGGGAAAGGGGGGCTGGGATGAATTGGGAGATTGGGATTGACATATATACACTATTGATACTATGTATAAAATAGATAACTAAATGAGAACCCATTGTATAGCTCAGGAAACTCTACTCAGTGCTCTGTGGTGACCTAAATGGGAAGGAAATCCAAAAAAGACGGGTTATATGTATATGTATAGCTGATTTGCTTTGCTGTACTAACAACTAACACAACATTATAAAGCAACTGTACTCCAATAAAAATTAAAAAAAAAAACCGATACTCTCAGTAGCCCTCTTATAAAACTTATTGTGCTACGTTGTAATGTCTGTCTCCCTAGCAGACTTTAATGTCATTTAGCCCTTTTCCAAAAGCCCAGCACATGGTACATAGTAGTAGGCATTTCGTAGATGTTTGTTGAATGACTAGCTGAATAAAGTTCAATAAATACTATACTTTTCTACTAAATGCAGAACTAACAGTTATATATATATATATATATATATATATATATATATATATATATATATATATATATTTTTTTTTTTTTTTTTCGGTACGCGGGCCTCTCACTGTTGTGGCCTCTCCCGTTGCGGAGCACAGGCTCTGGACACGCAGGCTCAGTGGCCATGACTCACAGGCCCAGCTGCTGCACGGTATGTGGGATCTTCCCAGACCGGGGCACAAACCCGTGTCCCCTGCATCGGCAGGCAGACTCTCAACCACTGCGCCACCAGGGAAGCCCTAACAGTTATATTTTTAAATAAATAATTTAATGTTTGAATATACACTTTGCCATCTATTTAAATGTTTAGGGAACTAATTTTAACCATTTCAAAACTTAGTGCTATATAACTTTTTCTTTAAAATGCCAAAGCCTCTGAAGATCAGTCTATGTAAGTAGCGTTTACCTAAAGCAATTTGAAAATTATTTTTCACTTGAAGGAGGTAAAAGTCAGTCAAACTGGTTTTTGTTCTTTATTTTTTTTAATGACCAGTTTAAAGATCTTTGTGCATTTTAAGGTACTTTAATTATTGTACAAACTATGAAAAATTTCTCTTATTTTAAGATAATGGATATATTTTTCTAATATAACTTTTCTCTTTTTTTTAGTTTTTTAAAATCTTTATTGGAGTATAGTTGATTTACAATGTTGCGTTAGTTCCTTCTGTACAGCAAAGTGAATCAGTTATACATATACATATATCCACTCTTTTTTTAGATTATTTTTCCATATACGTCATTACAGAGTATTGAGAAGAGTTCCCTGTGCTATACAGTAGGTTCTTATTAGTTATCTATTTTATATATAGTAGTGTGTCTGTGTCAATCCCAGCAATATAACTTTTCTATATGTATAATTCCAATATTGTTAGATAAATTATTAAGATCTCAAATATTTTCGGAAAATTTTATTGACACTTCATATGTTTTCTTGATACAATCCTCTTAATTTCTTATTCATTTGCCAAGCATTTATTGAGTGCTCACCTGTGCCAGGCACTTTCTAAACTATGGGGATACAGTACAGACTAGAGCAAAATCTCTCTCCTCTTATGGATGGGAGAGAAAGTGATAACTATTGGTAAACTAGGAATATAAGGACATTTCCTTATGTCCTTGTTAAAGTATAGCTATAGCATGTTAAAGTATAGCTATCTTAAACCACATTCAACAGTACAACCTTACAAGCATCCCCAGTAAAATCTGGCATAAGACATGCTAGCACTACTATTATTTAATATTGTTCAGAAAATTATAGTCAATGCAATGAACAGAATAAGACATTTGGCTATTGGAAGGCAAAGCCAAAGTAATTATTATTTGCCAATTGCTGATAATTGTCTTTCTAGGAAATTTTGTTATACAGGAAAGCTCTTGGGCTTTTAAAAATATTTATTTAGTATTCCATAATTTATTAGACACTTTGATTCAGTGATTTTGAATGCTACCTTAATTATGTGCTAAATTATAGGATAGAATGAATGCTGTTTCTGGATTGTCTAAACAAGGCCATTGATATGAAGGTCAATATTTATGAAAATATAACACAACTTTAATTACTACAGCTCTGTTTACAAATCTTCACATTTTCTCAAGTCTTCAAACTTATGTAAAACTTTATTCATAGACAAACTACTTTATGCAATGAAGTTAGTCACAATCTAATATTCCTGGCGTTTCAAATATTTGAGAAATAATTTTTCCTAGCCTGGTGGGAAATATTCTCTGAATACTCTGCTACTACCATTGTAATTTCCAAATTGAAAAGCACTGTAAAACTAGTGACTTCCCTAAAAATAAATAAAATGCTTCTCAATTTCTGTACATGAGCTGCGTTTCATTAACCTCAAATTGTTGACCATCTGCCAAGATCCATTTTCTTCTTGCGGCTCTCCCAATGAAGTCATCACTTGTTATTTTGGCAAATGTCTTAGAAACGTGAAAGTACAATTATTAAACATTTCGTTTTATTCTAAATTTGCTTGTTTCAGTCTGAATTTCACAGGCAATTACACATCCACTAAGGTGAGCATCTAGGTGTTCTAACGAATATTTATCAAGTCTCTCTGATTCATATCACATACGACAGCCTAAACAGTTTTAAACCAAACACATAAGGAGAGGCTGATTGCATTCAGTTGCTTTTTCCATCAAGCTTCTTGTACTCTGAAAATCGGATGCTGAAGTCTGAAAATGAATTAATTTTCAATAATTGAAGTAAGCTTAGAACTCTGCTGATATAAATTCTATTTATGTGACAATCACTTCTGGCTCCATGTCATACTCTTTCGATTGAACATGATACGAAAGAGTGCCTTATTTCTATTCATTGGTAAGTGGTCGTGCAGATCCTTTTCAAATTATTTTTAAAAAGAAAAATAGACCTAGATTTTCTTTTAGCTAAAATAATGACATTGTGATCAAACCAAAATCTACTTATCATATGGCATTTATATACAGGGAATCCTGGTATAAATATTTAAAATGCAAACTAAAAGTACTGGTTTTTAAAATGCAATATACATTATATGCTTACATCCCTGCCTGCTATAATACTTTGATCTACCACAAGGACACTTATATACACCTATGACAGGAGGGCAGTGTGTAATTAAATGTCTTTGATTTGGCGAGAGTACTGCTCTTTAAAAAAAATTAAGTTCTGTAATGCTCTAACACCACCATCCAAACTCCCTACCAAGGTCTAAAGGTCCTACAGGTCCTAGCTCCTGCCTACTTCTCTGGCCATATCTTACCCGTTCTGATTTGCTCACTCCACTGAAGTGACAATGGCCTCCTTATTGGTCCTTGACTGGGCTTAGCAGAATAGTGTTTGCTGACAGCCACACTCTTCCCCCAGGTAGCCACTTGCTTCACTCTGTCACTTCATAAAGTTCCCCACTGAAATGTCACTTTATTAAAGAGGTTCTCCCTGCAAATCATTCCCAACTCATTTCCCTGCCACATTTTTCTCCACAGCACCTATGGCCACCTGATATATTTCATTTGTATGCGTATATATATTTACTGTCTCTCTCTACCCTTACCCACTCTTTCCCAGGATGCAAGCACCGAGAGTAGAAAGTCTGCTGCATCTTCAGTGCCTAGAATAGTGTTTGGCACATAATATGTACTCAAAAAATACTTGCTGAAAATGGCTTTCTTTCCAATAATATTATACTTAATAATACAAGTTCTGGATCACTATTTGAGTTTAAAGATCCAACTATTAATTAGTATCTTGAGAAATATTAAGACTTGGTAGTGTAGATTATTTAACTGAACATAAAACCTACACCTCTTCATCAAACCAAACAGAAAACTGTCATCTCAAGAACCTCTGCACCTTTATTCTATTCTCTTCACAATGCCTGGCCTTGGCCCTCCCTCCATTGTTAGAGGAAATAACAGAGTGCTACCCTACAGTATTCTTACTAGATGGGTTTAGGAGAGAAACACAATGAAAAGGGAATCCAGAAGAGTCATCTGCCCAGCAGACCTACCTCATTCACATCCTGACCACTCATCCCTGAACCCCCGCTGGCACCTGAGAAGAGGAGGAATGGCTAGAGTTAACATCTCACTGCAAGGTGGAACATATTTTTGTCTTCTTGTGAAAGTCTCATATTTATACTTACTGGCATTCCCCTTTCCTTCCCTCATATTCTGAGAAATTTTCCATTTTACTCTGGAAGTTCCAAATTTTTAAGTGTTTATAGGGCTTTGAATTCCATGACATTATTCCTTTTCCTTAGGATACTGTGGCAAACTGTATTATTGTCCCCAGTTATTCATTCATCCCTTCTCTACAGGAAGATTAAACATCCACCCCCTACTGCCCTGTGACTTCCCTGCCCCCACTGACATTGGAGTCGGCCATGTGACTTGCTGTGGTCAATGGGTTATGAGCAGAAAAAATACACTCCATGTTTTACCAGAATCCTTAAGAGCCTTTGTGTGGTTGGCTTTTGTTCTTTTCCCTCTGCTTCTCCAGCCTGAGTTCTAGAGTGAGATGACAGGGGGAACAAAGGACAGCCAAACGACAGCACTGCAGCTGACCCTCAAATGCCAACATGCAATGTGAACAGGAAAGAAATGTGATTGTTGTAAGTTCCTGAGAAGTTTGGGTCATTTGTTATTGCAGCAAAACTGACAAATGCTAATACGTTCACACTCATTTTTTTTCTCCCACGATTAGATTTTGGACATCCACTGATAGAAAGTTAGCAAGATGCAGCTAACTTCCACAGGAAGAACACTGCTACATTTTCCTGAAGGGCACATGAAAAGAAATACAAATATATATCATGTTCCTAGATAGGAAGATCAGATAGTGATAAGTTTCAGTTCTCTTCAAATTACCCTATAAATGCTGTGTGTTTTTAGTAACTAGAATTATTGAGTCTGACAATCATCAGGAAGAACAGCCCCCTCCAAAATTGAGAAAGAATAATAATAAGGGGGGATTTGCCTTACAAGATATCAAAAACTTACATTAAAGCTATAGTAATCAAAACAAGAAGGTACTAGAACAGGTTACCAAAGAGACCAATGGACTAGAATAGAGAAGCCAGAAATGGCTGCAGATATATGACAACTTAACATACGACAAACATGGTATTTCAAAATGGTAAGGAAAAGATAGCCTTTCCAACAGATTGTGTAGGGGATAGTTAGCTTTCCTTCTGGGGAAAAAAAAAATGAGTCAACTCACCAGTGTACAAAAATAAAGACCTCCTGGTTAAAACAAATTCCAAAAGTAAAAGAAGAAAAGTTAGAAAGCTTTTTTTTTTTAATCTTCAGCAGGAGAAATTTTTACCAAACAGGCACAAAAACCCAAAAGTTGTCATTGAAAGATTGGCTTATTTGACTATGTAACACATTTTACTCCTATAAAGCAAAAGAAACCAAGAATAAAGTTTAAAAAAATTGTAAAACACATGACAGATAAAGTATAAACATATGCGGAGTTGATCCACCTCCCTGTTAATCAGAGAAATAAAAATTAGAGCAGCACTTATTTTTCACTCAGCAGGTTAGGAAAAGTTAGAAAGATAAAAATTGTGTTGGCAAGAATACGAAGAAAGAAACCCTTTCATCCACTGTAGGATTACTGGGAATTTTGACAACCTTTTTAGAAAATAACCTAAAGTTTAAAATAGAAAAAACCTTTGATCTCACTTTTGGAAATTTAGCTTTCAGGGAAAGAAAAAGCATGCTTTTAATATATCTTCAATTTTTATAATGAAAATCAATGTATTAGTTTTATAATATAAATTTTAAAATTTAATATCACACTTCCAACCTCCACCTCATGTGCACCCCTATTCTTTTCAATAGCTTTACACATTCCAGGAATGTCCTCCTTTTCCTTTACAAGTTATCTACCTACCAAATTTTAGGCCCAGCTTAAATTGCTTCTACTCTCTAAATTTTTACTTATTCCTGCAGAGTATACTTGTGATCCTACCTTAACAGCAGTTTTTATGTCCCCAATTGAACATGGTTTTATAATTAAACTTTTTAAAAAAAATATAGTAGCGTTGTCCCCCTAACTATTAGTAGTCACTGCTGAATACACCTAGACCTGAGATTCTCAACCCTGGCTACCCACTAGAATCATCTGGGTAGCTTTCACAAAATACAGATGCTCAAATCTCACTCAAATCCAATTAAGTCTGAGTCTCTAAAACTGAGTCCTTGGTATTAGTAAATTTTGAATGTTCCCTAAGTGATTCTAAGGTGTAGCCAGTGTTGACCACCATGACACTAGATGCTCCATAAAAAATTACTTGTTAGTTGACTGCACTCTTCCACTTTGCCAAATCCAGTGGCCAATCATAATTGATATTTCAGCAGAATTTGACCCTGTTGACCATGCCTTCAGTCCCTAAGCTCTCTGCTTCTGGAACTCTACTTCCTCACTGGCTCTTTCTGTGTCCTTCATCAGTTTGCCTTTATCGCTCAGGCCTAAAAGTTAAGAGTACCCCAGCATTCAGTTCCTGGGTCTTATCTCTCTATCAATATTTATCCGCTAGGTGGTATGATCCAGCCTCAAGGCTCTAAATATCATCCACCTGTTGCTTATATTTCCCCCCCAGACGTTTCTCCTGTACCCCAGACTCATAAGAATCACTGGACATCTACACTTGAGACAAACAGGCATCTCAAGTTGATACATCCAGAATGAACCCTTGATTTCCTCTCTGTATTGCTAAACCTGTTCCTTCTGAAGTCCTTCCAATCTCAGAAAATGGCCCATCCATCCTTCTAGTTGTCCAGGCCAAAAGCCTTACATATATATTTGTCTCTTCTTTCTCTAACACACCCATCCAAATTCATCAGCAAATCCTGTTGGTTCTACTTCCAAAATAGATCTAGAATCCACCTCTACCTAAACCATGTTGCCCCAGGCAATGTTGGCCATCTCACTCAGGTTAGAAGCCAGAGTTCTTACACTAACTCATAAGACCCTACATGATCTACCCACTCACTGTACCCAGCTCTCTGACCTTATCTAATGCCATTTTACACTGGCTTATTGTACCCAAGTCACACAGGCTTCTATGCTATTCCTTGAACTGATCAAACATGGTCCCATCTCAAGTCATGTGCACTTACTCTTTCTTCTACCAGGAATGCTCTAACCCCAGAGGTCCATGTGAATATCTTCCTCCCATCCCTCACGTCCCATATCAAATGTTACCTTATTAGAGTGGTCATCCCTGACCACCAGGACTAGCTAACTAACTTACAGGGCTCAGTGCAAAATGAAAATTCAGGACCCCTTGCTATCAAGACTTTCAAGACAGCAACCCAACATCAAACCAAGCACGGGACTCTGCTAAGCACGAGACCCTGCTAAGCATGGGGCCCTGTGCCACCACAAAAGTCACACACCCATGAAGCCAGCCTCACTGACAATGTCACATAAAAAAGCAACTTCACTGCCACATTCCTTATCTCCTTATTCTCCTTTATTTTGCTTTGTAGAGACATGTATTTATGTGCTTATTATCTGTTTTTCCCCACTAGGATATAAGCTCTGTGAAGTCAGGGACTCTGTGTTTTATAAACTGTCATGACCGCAGGATTTAGACCAGAGCCTGATACATGATAAACACTCAATATGTATTTGTTGAATGAATGAATATCCAATCACAATACATGTTTATAGGTTTTGAAAGAAAAGCATATGACTATATTTATAAAGAAAAATAAAATTAGAGGTGTGAGCTCCTGTCGTTAAGAATGCAATTAAGTGACTAGTCAGTAAATTGCTTGCTTTCTAGGAAAAAGTTCAAAGCTAATACATATTTTTCTGTCACTTTATTAATTGCACATTAAGCCACTGACATGAAAGGAAGACAACAAATTTTACTAGCGTTTATATCATTTTATGTTTCTGTTACGTACATTAAGACAATCTCAATGATAATGTTTCAACCTCTTTTATGATATAGCTAAATAATATTTCACAAGAAGCAGTAACTCTTAGAAAAATTAATCACTGTTCAAAAATTGCGTCAGGGCTTCCCTGGTGGCACAGTGGTTAAGAATCCGCCTGCCAATGCAGGTGACACGGGTTCGAGCCTTGGTCCGGGAAGATGCCACATGCCGTGGAGCAACTAAGCCCGTGCGCCACAACTACTGACCCTGCACTCTAGAGCCCGCGAGCCACAACTACTGAAGCCCACACGCCTAGAGCCTGTGCTCTGCAACAGGAGAAGCCATCGCAATGAGAAGTCCAAGCACTGCAACGAAGAGTAGCCCCTGCTCACCACAACTAAAAGAAAGCCCACGCACAGCAACAAGGACACAACGTAGCCAAAAATAAATAAATAAATTTATTTTTTTTAATTGCATCAGATAAGGTCAATAATTCAACAGTATACTTCCTAAGCTTTTCTTAAAGGTGCCTTGTGTTCAAAGGCTACAAACCCCTCAATATATGATTATGTAATGGAAAGCTATCCCATGTTCTCTTCCTACTAAGGTAGATTATTTTTTAAGTGATTTCTGACACTTTTTCTGAAATCCAAACTTAATACATCATATTTTATGTTTGTTATTTCTATTCCAGCAGGTGCATCCTGTGCTTATATGTAACCAATCCAAACTTTCATTCTATGGCACAGATTTTCATCTAGGTGTATTCCCAGTCCCTGTGTGTAATATTGCTTGAAAAAAATCTTTACTCTTCATCTCTGATAACAACAACAACATAATTACAGTAAGTATTATATAATTCCTTATGTGATTCTGGCCTCCTCTGTGATCTGCCAGTTCACTGGAACCTGAGTCAAGTTCACTTAATGTCTAACAAAGTAGGAGCAATCAATGCTATTGAATTACTTTACTTCAATACTTTGTTCTGTTTAATTCCTGTTTTGATAAGGTTTATCTTTAAATTTTTTTATTGAGGTATAATTGACATATAACATTATATTGGTTTCAGACATAGAACATAATGATTTGATATTTGTATATGTTGTGAAATGATCACCACAATAAGTCTATTTACCATCTGTCACCGTACAAAGTCAACCTTTAGGATTTACTCTCTTGGCGACTTTCAAGTATGCTCTAGAATATTATTGTCTGCAGTCACCATGCTGTACATTACATCATCATGCTTTATTTATTTTATAACAGGAAATTTGTGCCTCTTGATCCCCTTCACCTGTTTCACCTGCTCCCCACTCCCCTGTCATCTGGCAATCACCGTTCTCTGTATCAGTTACTTTTGTTTTGTTTTGTTTTATTTGTTTGTTTGTTTTGTTTTTGAGATTCTACATATAAGTGAAATCATACAGTATTTGTCTTTCTCTGACTTATTTCACTTAGCATAATTCCCTCAAGATTCAACCATGTTGCTGCAAATGGCAAGATTTCATTCTTTTTTACACCTGAGAAGTAGTCCATGTTATTTATATATCACATCTTCTTTATCCCCTCATCCATCGGTGGACATTTAGGTTGTTTCCATATCTTGGCTATTGTGAACAATGCTTCAGTGATCATGGGGGTGCATATATCTTTTCAAATTAATTTTTTGCTTTGTTTTGTTTTCTTCAGATAAATACCCAAAAGTGGAATTGCTGGATATAGGGTAGTTTTATTTTTAAATTTTTTGAGGAAACTCCTTAATGTTTTCCAGTTTTCATTCCCACCAGCAGTGCTTGAGGGTCCCCTTTTCTCCCCATGCTCACCAACACTTGTTATTTCGTGTCTTTTTGATAATAGCCATTCTAACAGATGTAAGGTGTGGTATTGACTTGCATTTCTCTGATGGTTAGAGATGTTGAGCATCTTTCCATTTGCCTGTTAGCTATCTGTATATCTTCTTGGGGAAAATATCTATTCAAATCCTCTGCCCATTTTTTAATCTGACTGTTTTATTTTTGCTATTGAGTTTTATGAGTTCTTGATAAATTTGAATATTAACCCCCCATCAGATACACAATTTGCAAACATTTTCTCCCATTCAGTAGATTGTCTTTTCATTTTGTTGATGGTTTCCTCTGCTGTGAAGAAGCTTTCTAGTTTAATCTAGTCCCACTTGTTTATTTTTGCTTGTTGCCTTTGCTTTTCAAGTCAGATCCAAACATTCATCAAGTCTGATGTCATACGTTTTCTTCTAGAAGTTTTATGGGTTCAGGTGTTACATTCAAGTCATCTATCCATTTTGAGTTAATTTTTGTGTATGGTGTGAGACAGTGGTCTAGTTTCATTCTTTTGCATGTGGTTGTCCAGTTTTTTTCCAACACCACTTATTGAAGAGACTGTCCTTGCCCCCTTTGTCATAAATTAATGGACCATAAATGCATGGGTTTATTTCTGCGTTCTCTATTTTGTTCCCTTTATCTATGTGTCTGTTTTTATGCCAATAGTGTATAGTTTTGATCACTATAGTTTTGTATTATAGTTTGAAATCAGGGAGGATAGGATTAATAGTTAAGCAAATCATTGCTTCCTTTTGGAATATTCCACAGTTCCTTTTTGAAATGATTATATTGCATAAGTGCCTTCTTTAATTTACTACCTAATTTCTATAGCAATGTTATAATTTTAAAACTGCTTTTCTTGTATATACATTTTATAATCTAATTTCAACATTGAGTTTTCACCCTTCACTCTAGTCATTGACTCCAACCTCTGCCCATTTCTCTGCTTTTGGCTAATGCTCTGAATAACTGTTCAAAATTGTTCGAGTTATAATTAAAATTTTTTTCACAGTCTTGCTCAGGAAAGAAGCAGAGAAAAATCAAATAACTCATTGAATAATGAGTTAAATGGACCTATTTATCCTGAAGTCTTCCAAGAATCCTGCGGCTCTACCGCTGTCACTGTGTGAACCCTGTTGGAATATTGGTCAACAGAAATGATCAGATATTCATAGTGGTTACTTTCTATAAGCAAATTTTTATTTACAGTCCTGTGTATTATCTGATCTTTAAAAATTAATAGAAAAGGATTTTAAAAACCTCAGCAACAAAAATTAATTTTCAGGAAAGAATGTGTTTTAAGAAGTGCCAATATTCAAAATGCTCAATTGTTACCTTTTTAAAAAAATTTCAACCTGTAATAGACTAGCTGATTGTCCTTTGAACAAATTTAATTACTATAAGAGTGAGATTTTTATTCTGAGCATTCATAGAAAATGCTCTACAGAATTTAACAAACATCATTTAACAAACTGACTAAAGATGTTGTCACATGCAGTTGCCAATCAGAGATAAAAATAATTATATTCTAAATCAGTAGTTTATAATCTTTTATTACCCCTCAAATACCTCTCATGAATAGCATGGCTTGAAAGATTATGTGTACCAAACTGTAGTTATTGTCAATTTATTTTCCAGTGCTTATGAATCAAAATTTCATATAAAAACTTTTAAATTAATTCCCCACAAGATACTAACTAAGTAACTGTAACTTTATAGAGGAGAAACCCATCAGGCACCACCTTAACCAAGTGGTCAAAGTTAGTATAACCAGTAAGAGAACAAATAGATATCATTTGCCTCTGGATATGATGTACTGAGATGGATAGAATATTGTTTTTTGTATTACTGCTGAAAATGTATAACCTGAATCTAGTAAGAAGGAAACATCAGATAAAACCAATTGAGAAACATCCTGCAGAATAACTTACCTGTGTTCCTCAAAATGTCAAGATAATGGAAAAGTAAAGACTTAGAAACTTTTTCCAGATTAAAAGAGACATGAAAATTAAATGCAACACATGAATAGAATCCTGGATCAGACTTTTAAAATTCTCCTGTAAAGGCCGTTAACTGGACAATAGGCAAAATTTAAATGACTTGTAGATTAAACAATAGTAGTGTATCAATGTTTATTTGATTATTTTGATAATTATCTTATAATTAAGAGAATGTCATTTTTAAAACAAAATACACACTAAAAAAGGGGAATTCTGTCAACAAATTACTCTGAAAGGATTTACACACACATATACATATATATACACATATGTATGTACATACCTATATGTATATACATATTTCCATAAACACATATGGAGAGAGAGAGAATGGTAACGAGAATATGATAAGTGCTAATTAATATTCAGGGTATCAGGAATATGGATAAATATTAAAATATACAGGAATTCTTTTATCATTTCTATCTGTCTGAAATTATTTCAAAGTTAAAATTAAAAATTAGAACACAAAAACTTCTTATTGAAATTAAGTAACCATTGTATCCAAGGTGAGATCCAGTCCAAAACAAGTTGATATTTTAGCTTGTGCTGGAAAGTATACAATTACCTTGCTATAGTTGAAAGATTATTACTTTCACAGACTTCTCATGATCTGAAGGCCCCAGAATGAGAAATACTGCTTTAAATCATTTGTTATTGTTATCCAAATTACAGTACCTAAAATTTTTATAGAGCCTTAGAGGAATTATGCCTCTGCAAGCTGACTATTTGCTTGCACACTGCTTTTAATGAATGTTTCATCAAAGACCTTCATCAAAAAAGTTTAACAAACTGTTTTTGAATTACAGTAACCATTAGTAAAAAGATTTTTTTTAATATACTGACCTTGTTTATGTGACCCTTCTAAACTCACTTATTAGCTCTGGTAGCTTTTTTGGGTAGACTCTTCAGGATCTTTGGTCTTCTGAATGTAATCTTTTTTCTTCAGAAATTTTCTCTTTAGCTTTGATTTTCAGTGGTTTGACTGTGATATGTCCAGGAGTACGTGTGTGTATGTTTTAATATCCTTCTTGAGATGCTCTGAGCTTCTTGGATCTGTGGTTTGTAATTTTTCATTAATTTGAAAATTATTTCTTCAAATGTGTCTTCATCTCTGTTTTCTCTCCTTGTGAGACTCCAATTACCTGTATTCGACGATTTGATATTGTCTCACAGCTCTTACATGCTCCATTTTCCTTCTGCCACTCTTTTTTTCTCTTTATGCTTCATTTTAGACACTTTCTAATGCTTTAACTTCAAGGTCACTAATCCCTGAAATGGAGGTGGAGAGATAGGACCCTGCTGGGGTCGTTGGCCTTGCTAAGGATTTGGGTATTTATTTTAAGCAGTGGGAAACCTTTAGAGAATTTCAAATTAGGGTTGGTGATGGTAGGGGGAGTAATTGTAGTTAATGCAACATACAGTTCAGATCCTACAATGTTTGTATTTTGCATATTAAAGCCTCCAAGTTCTTGAAGATAAACCAGGATGTGCTAGAAGGCATCATAAATAAGAGAGTAAACAACATTTGAACTACTCAGTGATATGCCAGTATTTTGTACTTGGTTATAGAATGGGCATAGGCAGCTGACCTCTCCAGACCATACTGCATGGATATAAGTTGTTTAAAAGAGTTACAAAATATGTAAACCAAGTATTTATTGAATACTCATAGGGTGCAGAGATTAAAGTAAAAACAAATATTACAAAATGTAAAGATATTACTTAGAGACGGTATTTCATTTGTTGACCAAAATATTTTCCCAGTGTAGTAAAGGCTGTAACTTTGAAATATATATGGCATTTTATTACTGTCCTGTCCTTTATACATCCCAGCTTTATCTACTTTTAGCTCTCATTATCATATCTCCTTTTTCTAGAACAGTCCTATCTACAACTAAACTGTATTTGCCTCTCTAGGAAAGGTCCTCCTACATCAAAATTAGCTTAAGGGGTTTCCCTGGTGGCGCAGTGGTTGAGAGTCCGCCTGCCGGTGCAGGGGACACGGGTTCGTGCCCCGGTCCGGGAGGATCCCGCGTGCGGCGGAGCGGCTGGGCCCGTGAGCCGTGGCCGCTGGGCCTGCGCGTCCGGAGCCTGCGCTCCGCAACGGGAGAGGCCACAACAGTGAGAGGCCCACGTACCGCAAAAGAAAAAAAAAATTAGCTTAAGACTTATTTTCTCATAGAAACTTTGCACCGAAGTTTACTTTTTTGCGCAAACTATGATACATTTACTTTTCTTTCTTATCGTCCCTACATCCATCTTTTAAATGTAGTAGGTGTTAATGATGAGTAGAATTCAATAAAGTCTCTCTTGATAAGAGCATGTTTATTCTATAATCCTTTTGTAATTTTTTAGATATGCCATTTAATTGTATTAAAAATTTGTATATATAATTCACTTGTTTATATATTTTTCACTTGTCTTTAAAGGTCTGTATGGCTTCACCTTGTTTTCTTCACTCAAGCATAAATTCTTCAAAGCACAGACTGTGAGTTCATTCTCCTTGATTACTCCTTCATAGTACCAAGCCCAGTGATTCACACGTTGGCGCTCAATTTATGTTTAGGGAAGATTATGGTGGTGGTTCTTAACCTTTTTCTTTCTGTGGCATGCTTTCAAATAATAGAATTTTGGGTGATGTTTGAGGGCATTAGAAACATGAAGCAACTTGAAACAAGTCAACAATTATTACAGAATAATTGCTACTACAGTATATAAAAATGTCTTCAGTATCTGTGCGAGCATTTACAGTTACTTCACTGTTTGAATAGAGTTATTTATGGTCCTGAAAGTGTTCTGTTAAAAGTTTGTTGAACAAAAAATTCTCATGCTTTCTGTTATTACATTGATGTCAAGATATGCTTCTTATTTCTTACTGGTAGCTAGTTGTACAACTGCTATACTGAAAACTGCAGAACTCTTGGCATATAGCAATTCCATCCAAACCTATGCATTAAGAGACTTGACAGACTCTAGGGGGATTTCCCTGGTGGTCCAGTGGTTAAGACTCTGCACTTCCACTGCAGGGGGCATGCTGGGGAACTAAGATCTTGCATGCCACACAGTGCGGCCAAAAAAAAAAAGAGAGAAACAACAAACTCTAGCTTGGCTCTAGCAGCTTGAGGCTATGTCCCTAGAAGGACCCCAGACCCGTGAGAAAGATCAATGCTTCCAGGAGAATTTACTGTTTGTTCGAGCCAAAACCTGGTGATAGAGCCCTGAACTCCCTCTTAGAGCTGTTAGACTTGAGAATGCTTGCAATTATAAATCCTTTCTTTGCCCTCTAAGATGTAAATCTACCACCCAAAACTGTTTCTTCAAAGACTTGAGAGCTGTCTCTTTGAAATGTAAACATCCAGGGAGATAACTCTCTCTCTCATCCTCAGTCCCTGCATCTGCATAAATAAACAATTTCCTAAAATTCAATATGATAAGTGCTATCATATTGGGGATAACCACCTAACTTCAGTGGCTGTCTGGCTTCAACTTGCACCAACACCTCCTGCCATAAAGGTAGATGTTTATTTCTCCTCTGGATAAACTCCAGTGAACAACTCCAGGTGTCCTAGTCACATAAACTAACCCCCCTTAATACCCCTGCAGTGCCTTTCCCTGAACACACTCAGCCTTTTAAGTCTCCAGCCCTTTGTTTCAGGAAAGGTGAGTTCAATTCACATTGGACCCTCTTTCCTATTGCAATAGTATTACTGAATAAAATCTGTCCTCACAGCTTTGACTACTGTCCAGTTTTGTTTTTGACGATATTATATTGCATTACCTGCAGTTGCTGCAGAAATGTATTTTATATGTTGATCACAATTTAGTAGCATTTCCACTCAGGAAATAAGCACTGGGCAACCGCATATTGGATCTGTGTTAGGGGACAATGCTCTATGGGTCTCCTGTGTTTCTGCATGACTTGTTTACAGAGGCACTGACTGCCTTTGTTCCAGACAATCTTCTCAAGGATGTTTGTGTACTGAACAACCTTGGAAGATAAAGTTAGTATCTCCCTTTGGAGCAAAAGGTAAGTCTGTTTATTGTCCAGTATAATAAAGATGATACCTCCCTTCAGGGCAAACAGGCTTACTGCCCATTATGAAAGATTTAGGTTCCCTGACTTTGGCAGAGATTCCTCTCCTGTGATGCAACTCACTGTGTGTGTAGTTACTGTGCAGCCCTCTTTCTATTACCCTGTGGGAAATGGGGCTCAGGGAGCCAGTGGCCCAGAGATCACAGAATAAACTGGATGATGCCACCTGGAAGTGTGGGCATTAACTCCAACTCCCCATGGGTGAACTTTAACCAGTGGGAAAGATGAGACAAGAGGGAGCTGGACAAATAAATTCCCCTCCTTCCCCTTCCTTCTTCCCATAGACTACTCCAGGCCACACTTTGCCCTTGCAGCCCATTAAGGGAAATCCTGTGTGCCTGGTGGATGCACCTGCATAGTGGTCTGCTCTGTCTCTTGAAGGCATCTTCTAAGGTGGTAGCCAGGCAGTAATGTACTACACATTGTTTCAAGTTTTCTTACCTCACTTTCTTTTCCTCAACCTCACTGCCCTGGGTTTGCCCTTCCCAACTGAAAAAGCCATTCCTTAATCATTGTCTCAGTTTTCTTGAGAATCCAGGCTGAGGTGGTGGCTAAGTAAAGAAGGAGGACTATAGATTGTAAAAGGATAAACAGGTAAAAATATGCTCTCAGGAACACACATTTTAGAAGCATAAATAAACAATTTCCAAAAGTTCAGTATGATAAGTGCTACTATAGAAATATGTATGATTGGCTTCAAGGAAGCAGCCCTGAGAGAGCACTATGGTGTTGAGAACATCTGGACAAAGTACACGTGACTCAAGGCAGAAATGACTTAAAGCAGAATGGACTGATTAAGAAGCAGTTAGGAGACCTTCAAGATGGCGGAGGAGTAAGACATGGAGATCATCTTCCTCCCCACAAATACATCAGAAATACATCTACATGTGGAGCAACTCCTACAGAACACCTACTGAACGCTGGCAGAAGACCTCAGACTTCCCAAAAGGCAAGAAAATCCCCACGTACCTGGGTAGGGAAAAGAAAAAACAAAGACAAAAGAATAGGAATAGGACCTGCACCAGTGGGAGGGAGCTGTAAAGGAGGAAAGGTTTCCACACACGAGGAAGCCCCTTCACTGGTAGATATGAGGGGTGGATGGCAGGGAAACTTCAGAGCCACGGAGGAGAGCACAGCAACAGGGGTGCAGAGGGCAAAGTGGAGAGATTCCCGCACAGAGGATCGGTGCCGACCAGCACTCACCAGCCCGAGAGGCTTGTCTGCTCACCCGCCGGGGTGGGCGGGGCTGGGAGCTGAGGCGCGGGATTCGGAGGTCAGACCCCAGGGAGAGGACTGGGGTTGGCTGCGTGAAGACAGCCTGAAGGGGGCTAGTGTTCTACGGCTAGCCGGGAGGGAGTCCAGGAAAAAGTCTGGACCTGCCTAAGAGGCAAGAGACCATTGTTTCGGGGTGCGGGAAGAGAGGGGATTCAGAGCACCATCTAAACGAGCTCCAGAGACGGGCGCAAGCCGTGGCTATCAGTGTGGACACCAGAGGTGGGCATGAGACGCTAAGGCTGCTGCTGCAGCCACCAAGAAGCCTGTGTGCAAGCACAGGTAGCTATACACATGCCCCTCACCCCATCCCCCACTGGGAGCTTTGCAGCCTGCCACCACCAGGGTCCCATGATCCAGGGACAACTTCCCCAGGAGAACACACAGTGCACCTCACGCTGTTGCAAAGTCTGGCCGCCAGCAGGCTCGCCCTGCATTCCAGTTATAACTCCCTTACCCCTCCCTCCCCCCGGCCTGAGTGAGCCAGAGCCCACTAATCAGCCGCTGCTTTAACCCGGTCCTGTCTGGGCAAGAACAGATGCCTGAGGGCAACCTAAACACAGAGGCGGGGCCAAATCCAAAGCTGAACCCCAGGAGCTGTGCAAACAAAGAAGAGAAAGGGAAATTTCTCCGTGCAGCCCCAGGAGCAGCAGATTAAAGCCCCACAAGCAACTTGAGGCACGCTGCAACTGTGGAATACCTGAATAGACAACGAATCAACCCAAAATTGAGGCAGTGGACTTTGAGAGCAACTGTAGACTTGAGGTTTGCTGTCTACGACTGATTTGTTTCTGATTTTTACGTTTATCTTAGTACAGTTTTTAGCACTTGTTATCACTGGTGGATTTGTTTATTGATTTGGTTGATCTCTTCTTTTCTTTTTTATTACTTTTTTATGTTAGTAATTTTTTAAATTTTAATTATTTTTATTTATTTATTTATTTATCTTTCTTTTTTTCTCCCTTTTCTTCTAAGCCATGTGGCTGACAGAATCTTGGTGCTCCAGCCTGATGTTAGGCCTGAGCCTCTGAGGTGGGAGAGCCAAGTTCAGGACATTGGACCACCAGAGACCTCCTGGCCCCATGTAATATCAATCAACAAGAGCTCTCCCAGAGATCTCCGTCTCAAAGCTAAGACTCAGCTCAACCCATCAGCCAGCAAGCTCCAGTGCTGGATGCCCCAGGCCAAACAACTAGCAAGACAGGAACGCAACTCCACCCATTAGAACAGAGGCTACCTAAAGTCATAATAAGTTCACAAACACCCCAAAACACACCACCAGACACAGCCCCGACCACCAGAAAGACAAGATCCAGCCCCACCCACCAGAACACAGGCACCATTCCCCTCGACCAGGAAGCCTACACAAGCCACTGAACCAACAATACCCACTGGGAGCAGACACCAAAAACAACAGGAACTACGAACCTGAGGCCCGCAAAAAGGAGACACCAAACACAGTAGGTTAAGCAAAATAAGAAGACAGAGAAATATGCAACAGATGAGGGAGCAAGGTAAAAACCCACCAGACCAAACAAATGAGGAGGAAATAGGCAGTCTACCTGAAAAAGAATTCAGATTAATGACAGTAAACATGAGCCAAAAACTAGGAAATAGAATGGAAAAAATACAAAAAGTGTTTAGCAAGGACCTAGAGAAACTAAAGAGCAAACAAACAATGACAAACAAACAATAAATGAAATTTGAAATTCTCTGGAAGGAATCAATAGCAGAATAACTGATGCAGAAGAATAGATAAGTGACCTGGAAGATAAAATAGTGGAAATAACTACCATAGAGCAGAATAAAGAAAAAAGAATGAAAAGAATTGAAGACAGTCTCAGAGACATCTGGGAAAACATTAAACGCACCACCATTCAAATTATAGGGGTCCCAGAGGAGGAAGAGAGAAAAAAGGGACTGAGAAAATATTTGAAGAGATTATAGTTGAAAACTTCCCTAACATGGGGAAGGAAATAGTCAATCAAGTCCAGGAAGCACACAGAGTCCCATACAGGAGAAACACATGAAGACACATATTAATCAAACTATCAAAAATTAAATACAAAGAAGAAATATTAAAAGCAGCAAGGGAAAAGCAACAAATAACATACAACGGAATCCCCATAAGGTTAACAGCTAATCTTTCAGCAGAAACTCTGCAAGCCAGAAAGGAGTGGCAGGACATATTTAAAGTGATGAAAGGGAAAAACCTACAAACAAGATTACTCTACTCAGCAAGGATCTCATTCAGGCTCGACGGAGAAATTAAAACCTTTACAGACAAGCAAAAGCTAAGAGAATTCAGCACCACAAAACCAGCTCTACAGCAAATGCTAAAGGAATTTCTCTAGGCAGGAAACACAAGAGAAGGAAAAGACTTACAATAAGAAACCGAAAACAATTAAGTAAATTGTAATAGGAACATACATATCAATAATTACCTTAAACATGAATGGATTAAATGCTCCAATCAAAAGACATGGACTGGCTGAATGGATACAAAAACCAGACCCATATATATGCTGCTTACAAGAGACCCACTTCAGACCTAGGGACACATACAGACTGAAAGTGAGGGGATGGAAAAAGATATTCCATGCAAATGGAAATCAAAAGAAAGCTGTAGTAGCAATTCTCATATCAGACAAAATAGACTTTAAAATAAAGACTATTACAAGAGACAAAGAAGGACACTACATAATGATCAAAGGATCAATCAAGAAGAAGATATAACAATTGTAAATATTTATGCACCCAACATAGGAGCACCTCAATACATAAGGCAAATGCTAACAGTCATAACGGGGAAATCGACAGTAACACAATCATTGTAGGGGACTTTAACACCCCACTTTCACCAATGGACAGATTGTCCAAAATGAAAATAAATAAGGAAACACAAGCTTTAAATGATACTTTAAACAAGATGGACTTCATTTATATTTATAGGACATTCCTTTCAAACACGACAGAATACACTTTTTTCTCAAGTGTTCATGGAACATTCTCCTGGACAGATCATACCTTGGGTCACAAATCAGACCTTGGTAAATTTAAGAAAACTGAATCATATCAAGTATCTTCTCCAATCACAATGCTATGAGACTAGATATCAATTACAGGAAAAAATCTGTAAAAAAATACAAACACATGGACGTTAAACAATACACTACTAAATAACCAAGAGATCACTGAAGAAATCGAAGAGGAAATAAAAAAATATGTAGAAACAAATGACTATGAAAACACGACGACCCCAAACCTATGGGATGTACCAAAAGCAGTTCTAAGAGGGAAGTTTATAGCAATACAATCTTACCTCAAGAAACAAGAAACAACTCAAATAAACAACCTAAACTTACACCTAAAGCAATTAGAGAATAATAAAAAAAATCCAAAGTTAGCAGAAGGAAAGAAATTGTAGAGATCAGATCAGATATCAAGGAAAAAGAAATGAAGGAAAAAATACCAAACATCAATAAAACTAAAAGCTTGTTCTTTGAAAAGATAAACAAAATTGGTAAACCATTAGCCAGACTCATCAGGAAGAAAAGGGAGAAGACTCAAATCAACAGAATTAGAAATGAAAAAGGAGAAGTAACAACTGACACTGCAGAAATACAAAGGATCATGAGAGATTACTACAAGCAACTATAGACCAATAAAATGGACAACCTGGAAGAAATGGACAAATTCTTAGAAATGCACAACCTTCCAAGACTGAACCAGAAAGAAATAGAAACTATAAACAGACCAATCACAAGCACTGAAATGGAGACGGTGATTAAAAATCTTCCAACAAACAAAAGCCCAGGACCAGATGGCTTCACAGGAGAATTCTATCAAACATTTAGAGAAGAGCTAACACTATCCTTCTCAAACTCTTCCAAAATATAACAGAGGGAGGAACCCTCCCAAACTCATTCTACAAGGCCCCCATCACCCTGATACCAAAACCTGACAATGATCTCACAAAAGAAGAAAGCTACAGACCAATATCACTGATGAACATAGATGCAAAAGTCCTCAACAAAATACTAGCAAACAGAATCCAACAGCACATTAAAAGGATCATACACCATGATCAAGTGAGGTTTACCCCAGGAATGCAAG
The DNA here is from genome assembly GCF_949987515.2 of Delphinus delphis. Taxonomy (NCBI): domain Eukaryota; kingdom Metazoa; phylum Chordata; class Mammalia; order Artiodactyla; family Delphinidae; genus Delphinus; species Delphinus delphis. The sequence goes on from NC_082684.1 coordinate 15,518,865, forward strand.
GATTCTTCAGTATAAGCAAATCAATGTGATACACCATATTAACAAATTGAAGGAGAAACACCATATGATCATCTCAATAGGTGCAGAAAAACTTTCGACGAAATTCAACACCCATTTATGATAAAAACCCTGCAGAAAGTAGGCATAGAGGGAACTTACCTCAACATAATAAAGGCCATATATGACAAACCCAAAGCCAACATCATTCTTAATGGTGAAAAACTGAAACCATTTCCACTAAGATCAGGAACAATACAAGGTTGTCCACTCTCACCACTATTATTCAGCATAGCTTTGGAAGTTTTAGCCACAGCAATCAGAGAAGAAAAAGAAATAAAAGGAATCCAAATAGGAAAAGAAGAAGTAAAGCTGTCACTGTTCGCAGATGACATGGTACTATACATAGAGAATCCTAAAGATGCTACCAGAAAACTACTAGACCTAATCAATGAATCTGGTAAAGTAGCAGGATACAAAATTAATGCACAGAAATCTCTGCATTCCTATACACTAATGATGAAAAATCTGAAAGAGAAATTAAGGAAACACTCCCATTTACCATTGCAACAAAAAGAATAAAATACTTAGGAATAAACCTACCTAAGGAGACAAAGACCTGTATGCAGAAAACTATAATACAATGATGAAAGAAATTAAAGATGATACAAACAGATGGAGAGATGTATCATGTTCTCGGATTGCAAGAATCAACACTGTGAAAATGACTATACTACCCAAAGCAATCTACAGATACAATGCAATCCCTATCAAACTACCAATGTCATTTTTCACAGAACTAGAACAAAAAATTTCACAATTTGTATGGAAACACAGAAGACCCCAAATAGCCAAAGCGATCTTGAGATAGAAAAACAGAGCAGAAGGAATCAGGCTCCCTGACTTCAGACTAACTTCAAAGCTACAGTAATCAAGATGGTATGGTACTGGCACAAAAACAGAAATATAGATCAATGGAAGAGGAGAGAAAGCCCAGATATAAAACCACGCACATATGGTCACCTTATATTTAATAAAGGAGGCAAGCATTTACAATGGAGAAAAGACAGCCTCTTCAATAAGTGGTGCTGGGAAAACTGGAGCGCTACATGTAAAAGAATGAATGAAATTAGAACACTCCCTAACACCATACACAAAAATAAACTCAAAATGGATTAAAGACCTAAATGTAAGGCCAGACACTATCAAACTCTTAGAGGAAAACATAGGCAGAACACTCTATGACATAAATCACAACAAGATTCTTTTTGGCCCACCTCCTTGAGAAATGGAAATAAAAACAAAAGTAAACAAATGGGACCTAATGAAACTTAAAAGCTTTTGCACAGCAAAGGAAACCATAAACAAGACAAAAAGACAACTCTCAGAATGGGGGAAAATATTTGCAAATGAAGCAACTGACAAAGGATTAATCTCCAAACTTTACAAGCAGCTCATGCATCTCAGTATCCAAAAAACAAACAACCCAATCGAAAAATGGGCAGAAGATCTAAATAGCATTTCTCCAAAGAAGACACACAGATTGCCAACAAACACATAAAAGGATGCTCAACATCACTAATCATTAGAGAAATGTAAATCAAAACTACAATGAGATATCACCTCACACCAGTAAGAATGGCCATCATCAAAAAAATCTACAAACAATAAATGCTGGAGATGGTGTGGAGAAAAGGGAACCCTCCTGCACTGTTGGTAGGAATGTAAATTGCTACAGCCACTATGGAGAACAGTATGGAGGTTCCTCAAAAAACTAAAAATAGAATTACCATATGACCCAGTAATCCCACTACTGGGCATATACCCTGAGAAAACCATAATTCAAAAAGAGGCATGTACCACAATGTTCACTGAGGCACTATTTACAGTAGCCAGGTCATGGAAGCAACCTAAGCAACCATCAACAGATGAATGGATAAAGAAGACGTAGTGCATATATACAATGAGATATTACTCAGCCACAAAAAGAAACAATATTGAGTTATTTGTAGTGAGGTGTATGGACCTAGAGTCTGTCATACAGAGTGCAATAAGTCAGAAAGAGAAAAACAAATACTGTGTGCTAACACATATATATGGAATGTTAAAAAAAAAAAAAGGTTCTGATGAACCTAGGGGCAGGACAGGAATAAAGACACAGTCTTAGAGAATGGGCTTGAGGACATGGGGAGGGGAAAGAGTAAGCTGGGACGAAGTGAGAGCGTAGTATTGACATATATACACTACTAAGTGTAAAATAGATAGCTTGGGAAGCAGGTGCATCGCATGGGGAGATCAGCTCAGTGCTTTGTGACTATCTAGAGGGGTGGGATATGGAAGGTGGTAGGGAGATGCAAGAGGGAGGGGATATGGGCATATATGTATACATATAACTGATTCACTTTGTTATATAGCTGAAACTAACACAACATTGTAAAGCAATTATACTCCAATAAAGATGTTAAAAAATATGTATGATTTTATATAATGTACTAGGGACTTAAATGAAAGCTGATTAATTCTGGAGAGTGGATGGGGATGTCACAGCAAACCACAGAGAAGAGGTGTGTATTAGTTTGTTTGGTTTGCTGTAACAAACTACCACAAACTGAGTGGCACAAACAATAGAATCTTACTCTCACACAGTTCTGGAGGCAAGAAGTTTGAGATGAAAGTGTTGGTCGCATTGGTTCCTTCTGAGGGCTCTGAGGGATATATCTGTTATATACCTTTCTCCTAGCTTCTGGTGGTTGTGGCATTTCTTGGCATGTAGATCTCTGCCTTCATCTTTACGTGACATTTTCCCTGTGTGGGTGCCTGTGTCCAAATTCCTCCACTAACCCTTTTAAAAACTTTTTTATTGGAGTAGAGTTGACTTACAATGTTCTGTTAGTTTCAGGTGAACAGCGAAGTGAATCCCCTTTGGTAACCATAAGTTTGATTTTGAGATCTGGGAGTTGGTTTCTGTTTTGTAAATAAGTTCATATGTATCATTTTTGTCAGATTCCGCATATAAGTGATATCATACAATATTTGTCTTTCTCTAAATTTCCCCTTTTTATAAAGACACCAGTCATTTTGGATTAGGGGCCCACCCTGTTCCAGTGTGACCTCATCTTACTAATTACATCTGCAATGGCTCTATTACCAAATAGGGTCACATTCTAAGGTACTGGGGATTAGGACTTCAACATATAATTTTGGGAGGACACAGTTCAACCCATAAGAAGATGGTACATTTGAGCTGGACCTCAAATCTTCAGTAGGAATTTGCCAGGCTGACAGTGGAGAGCTGAGATTATACACATCATGGATGACACAGGGGTGCATGGAGCTTTGGAAATGTCTGGTTAATTTTAGGGAAGACCAGAATATAGCTAGTAGGGCTAGTTCAAGGCAGGGAGGAACTGACTGGAGATGATTGTGGCAAACAGGTTGGAGGCTTCATGTGTCTCAATGAGGAGATGGTCCTTTATTCCGTAGTCCGTTGGAAGCTACCCAATGCTTGTTAAAGATTACTTCTGTTACATCTTCTTAATTATAGAACCAATGGTGTGTGTAACTGACATGTCAGCTGGGACTTCCCTGCCACTTGGAGTGTTTAACATGGCTTGACCCCCAAGTTTACCACCTCTTAGAATCCTGGGCTTCCCCTACTGCCTCCCCAGCAACTTTATAATTCTCTTCATGGGGTGTTGCTTCCTACTACATCAATCTAGATTAGAAGCCCTGTTTCTCTAGTTTCCAATAAAAACAACAACAACTAACATTTCAGTGTTTAGAAACTTTGAGAGGCTTTGGAGATGGTTGCATGGCAAAACTTGCAGCTTTGCCATCTCTCTGATTTCATTCCTTTCTCATCTGCCTGGAGCAACAAATCATTTCTCATTCCTCACGAGGAACAGTTCTGCCTACATTCAACTCATTTGGGATCTCATTTTCTGTGCCAAGCATGCATTTGAGTATTTTTTCCCAAACAAATATAATTCTCTTCCCATCTCAGAAATAAAATTCTCTCATCTCATGTATGTTTTAAAGAGCTTAGAAAACACACCAATAAAAGTGTAAAAATTACCCATCATATTATAAAACGGTTAATATTTGGTATCTTTTGTTTTAGCTGTTAATATATTCTATAACTGGGCTCATTCTGTATATATTAGTACATTTTTGTAACTGGATTTTAAAAAATTTTTATATTACATTATGGGAAATTTCCAATGTTGCCAAAATATATTTGAAAACCTAATTTTCAATGGTTTTATAGTATTTTTAATATGGGCTGAATCAATTTACTTAGAGTTTTCCCTATGGTTGGACAGTTAGGTTTCCTGATTTTTAAAAATTTATTTATGTATTTATTTATTTTTGTCTGCTTTTGGTCTTTGTTGCTGTGCTCGGGCTTTCTCTAGTTGTGGCGAGTGGGGGCTACTCTTCATTGTGGTGTGCAAGCTTCTCACTGCGGTGGCTTCTCTTGTTGCGGAGCATGGGCTCTAGGCACGCGGGCTTCAGTAGTTGTGGCTTGTGGGCTCAGTAGTTGTGGCTTGCGGGCTCTAGAGCACAGGTTGTGTAGTTGTGGCGCACGTGGGATCTTCCCGGACCAGGGCTCAAACATGTGTCCCCTGCATTGTCAGGTGGGCTCTTAAGCACTGCGCCACCAGGGAAGTCCCAGGTTTCCTGATTTTTATTGTTGTAAATTATGCCATGGTAAATGTTTTGATACATGAATCTTGATCTGGATTTTTAATTATTACATTATGACAGATAACTAGATGAGACATTATTGAGTCAAAGGATAGGAATATTTCAAGGCTCAAGATGCCTTCATTGCTTCTAGAAAAGTTTCTTGAAACAGGGGAGTGGCATGATCAGATACATGATCTTTATAGATAACTCGGGTTTCAGAATCTTGGGAAAAGATAATTAGAAGTTAAATGGCAAATGGAGATTGGGAGGGTGTAGACATAGAGATTGGGATGCAGTTTAGGGATATTTGTAAAATAGAGTCAAAAGGGCTTGCTGATTATGGAGGTGAGAAACCAAAGAAAACTGCTTTGCTTTCCAACCTGCCTAACTGGGGGAATACTGAAGTTGCTAATACAGAAAGAGAAGATGGCAAGGTGTGTAGATGTGTAGAAGAGGATAATTTGGTTTGAGACTTTTTTTTTTATTTCAATTATACACCTATTTTGAATGGCTTTAAGTGGAATCAAATAGGCATTTGGAAATATGTTTACTGGTGGGGAACATCTGTAATTTTTGCCTCCCCTAAATATGGGACTAACTTTAGAATTTTTTTAAAAGGAGGGCATTGGGGTGACAAGCTGGTTAGAAGAAGTCTTGTCTTAAAGCTGCATTTTTTTTTTAGCAAACTCCTGTTTTTGTTTTAATTTAGATAGCATGTGTATTTAGTTATGTAAACGGAGATTGGAGAACACTAAAGATTCTAAGTCAGCCCTGGATAGCCACTGCTGGCATCCATTGCTTCTCATTCTGTTAATACCACTTCAATTTTCCTTGGGAGAATCACCCCTCTCCCACTCCCGCTTCCTGTGGTTTTAGCGCACCTGGCACTACTCTGTGGATCCAAGGATGGGCATGTATCTCAAGTCAGCCAATCAGAGTCCATGGGGTTGAAGTCAAGGAGTTTCCAGGGGAACTGCTGAAATACTCTTTCCACAGGGATTGCTGAGAGAATAAGACGGTAGAACTGGAGTTGTTAGCAGCTATTTTGCTGATCTGGCAATGGACTCAACCCAAAAGAAAACGGAACTGAGTTAATTCTGATGACCTGGTTCTGATGTTATCTCTTGAGCCCTAGGATCCAAGTGCATAGATACCAGTTCTAGTTGCAGTCCTTTTTGGCGTTAAAATTCCATTTTTATCTTAAGCCATTTTGCGTGGGTTTCTGTAACATACAACTAAAAAAGTCCTGACTAATACAGTATTGAAGATCAGAAAAATGTTCAAGTTTTCAAAAGTTTCAACTATTCAAAATAAAACTAAGAGGAAACCTATTATGACTACACATGTATTCTCTTTTGTATTTAATGGTTGACAAATATGTATGGAATATCTACTGTAGGGTCAGGCACTATGTTATGCTCTGTACATAAAACAGGTTAATTAAAGGTATGGTTACAGAAACATTTTTATGGACAGCATATTAAAAAATCATTATAATTCATAAGTTGGCTGAATTAGCTAGTTAGAATTAATAGCATGAATTTTGGCTTTTATGCTTTATATACTTTGCTTTTCGTTTCTTTTGTAAAGACCTGAGGGTAGCTAAAAGTAGTAGTCAGCAAAAAAATTTATTTGCTTGAACTTTAATATTTCAAATGTTCGGAATATAAAGGCTCCATACTAGGAATTCAAGTTTCAAGATATAGATTACCAATGGGTAGTGTAGCTTATATTTAAAATGCCTAAGGGAATTCCCTAGCGGTCCAGTGGTTAGGACTCCGTGCTTCCACTTCCGGGTCCAGGGGTTCGGTCCCTGGTGGGGGAACTAAGATCCCAGAAGCCACGTCGTATGGCAATAAAATAAAATAAAACAAACCAAAACAAAATAAAATAAAATGACTAAAAAATGCCCACCTGTTGATATGTAGAATCTGGGGGTCTTTCTCCTGCATCCTTATTTGCATTACTTTCAAAAGGTACAGATGATGAAATCACATCTAGCAATAAAAGCTTGATTAAGCTTTTTGATGTGACATTAGTAATAACAGATTATATATAAAGTTGTAGGGGTAAGAACTAATCAGGGTTTTTTTTTTCTCCTCTCTAATATTCATGAATGTTTTACTTTTTAGCCACCCTTGTGCCTCAGCTGTCTCTTTTGGTCTTGAGTTGTCAGTTGAGGATGGTTTAATTAAGAATGATTTTCCTTCACACTCCACCCTTGGGTCATTAAAAATTGCAATGGGGGCTTCCCAGGTGGCGCAGTGGTTGAGAGTCTGCCTGCCAATGCAGGGGACACGGGTTCGTACCCCGGTCCGGGAAGATCCCACGTGCCTCAAAGCGGATGGGCCGGTGAGCCATGGCCGCTGAGCCTGCGCGTCCGGAGCCTGTGTCACGCAACGGGAGAGGCCACAACAGTGAGAGGCCCGCGTACCGCAAAAGAAAAAAAAAATACAATGGAAAATATGATGATGGAAAAATAAATTATTTCAATCTGTTATTAATATGCGTACTACTTAAATATATATCGTGGGATCCATAAGACATTGTACTGAAAAAGCCCGAAACATAGAGAAAAGTATGTCTTATTCCTCATTATCCTACATCTCATAAAATTTACATGTAACCAGTAATTAATGTACCACAGTTGTACAGCAACAAAATATTTCATCTTTTCTAAGTTCACTGCTTAAATTTAAATAAGCCACAACTTTTTCTTTTTCTCACCAGGGGTTTTCAAGGAACTCAGTAGTGAGTTAGAAAACATATTCTTATTAAAAAACAAATACATGCGACAAAGAGAAATTGTATGTGCCTTTGTCCAGGGAACCCCACACAGGCCTTTTAATGGCTTCAGAGCCACTTCTCAAGCCTGAGTTCTTTCTTGCTTCCCAGCAAGTGCCAGAAGCCTAATCTGCATTCCTCTTCGCTTTCTGCTAAGATTCTTGTTATCAGAAGCCAAAGACAAGCTGTTGAGTGTGGCACATTTCCCCCAGTCTTGCTCTCCACCCCCTTCTAATTTTTGGCTGCCCTCATTACAAGAGTTTTGATGGAAGAAATTTTCACATACTGAGGTATGTGGAAGTCATTCTGGCTCATACATGATTTAACTTAAACCTTATGCTAACTAGAACAGTCTGTTTTGTGGCCTTTTAAACATGCATTGTACATCTGCTTCAACCATTAAAGAAAAGAATGCATTTAAAAATCAAAATGGAAAACCTGTGGTTCAGGCATCCAAAATGGAGCTGGGTGGCCATTGTGGATGTGGTTTCAGATATGTTGTGCATCACTTAGAACTTCTTAGAACTTGAATTTTCTGAACAGTATCAGTCTCAAGGACACCACCAGCCATTCTCAAAATAATCATCTGCTAGCGGCTGCCAGCCACAGTCTAATGGTCCCAAGGTCTCCCCTTGTAACTCTGCAATCATTTCGGACCCCAACGAATTCTTGCTTAACAAGCACCCTTACTTCTTGCCAGCTCCCATCCTAATTCTTGACAAACAACTTATGTAATTTTATGGTTTTTGCCTTTATATGCCACCCCCTTTTTGTAGTCCAGTGGAACACAATTCAGGTGCTTCTTGAATCTGTGTATCCCAGGCTATTGCCCTCAGTTTAGCTCAAATAAAACTCTTTTCTATTTCTATCATAGATTGGTTTATTGATTATTTCTATTGACAGTTTTATAGCTAATCACTCTGGGAATAGCAAAACTAATAAACTTTTAAAAATGTCTGAAAGCTTGGTAATTGTATAAATCTCTTACAGTCAGTTCTTCCTGCATCATAGCTCCTCACTACCCCGTTAGATGATTATTCTGAACTATACCAGATTGGATTTCTACTTTCAGCCTTCCTGGTGGAGCTCACCAAATCTACTCACTCCTTTAGAGTTTACTTTTCATGACATTTATGCAAATTCCTTCCTCTGAAATGGCCCTTCTTTCCTGCATGTAGACTAGAAGTCATAACCAAAACTAAAAAGGTATCCTCTTGTCTCAAACTGGTAATTTGCATCTTTGAGGAAGCATAGATTGGGTAACATCCATTGCAAGGTATGTGTACCATCTAGGAATCATCACCTCTGTGCAGTCACATTTCTTAAAAGGATGTTAGTTTATTCTAGCTTTTCTCAGGTTTCCAAGTTTTGGTATTTCCCAGGGAAATCAAAACGGATTTTTTTTAGACACGAAAGATTCATATTTGTATTTTATAAGTTATTATTTCTCGTTGTAAACCTTATGGTTATCATTCTGCATTTAAAACCTTTTAAAATATGGATTTCAAATTATTTTACAGGTATTGGTAAATCCTGTGAGAGAGGGGGCACTTAGAAAACTGAGGAGGAGGGGAACTGACAGAGGAAGTCATCGCTCCCAGTACTTGTGTTTACAGGCTCATTCTCCAGAATTATGACTCAAGACATTTTCAACATCACTGCAATGCAAAAAGTATCGAGTTCATTGGTGTTCAAAACAGTAATTTAAAAAATTCAGGTACCACTGCTATTTCTTAAGAAATTGGATCTGGCGTGTCATTTTACGATTTAAATTCTACTTTAAGCTTTGAGGTCACGTATACAAATAAGAAAATGTGCGCTTAGGAAGTCAGGTTTTCTTCCCACTCAGTGTTTGGTATAGTGAGCACTACGAAGCAGCTAGAAAACACACGCACACAAGGTATCAGGAAAAAAAAAAAAAATGAGGTTAACATCCTAGTGTTGATTCTTCCACGCATAAACGTAGCCCTGGCCGGGTTCAGGGGCCTTGTGAGACAGGCGCTTCCCGGGCGAGACCTCCCAGAAGCAGGGAACGAGGGTGGCCCAGAGTCCCGCCGGGGCCTAAGCGGGACGCGGTCAGGGCGGCTGGGGTCGCTGGTCCTGGCCGAGGATAGAGGGACTAGACGTTAGGTGAGAGCGAGAGGACGGGAACCGCGACCCGGCAACGGTACCCAAGGAGCACCCAGCGCCTTTGCGCTCCCCCGCTGGGAGGGGCGGGGCAGGGTTGGGCAGGGCGAGCGCGGGCGTTGGCTGCGACGGCGGCGAGGGGGCGGAGCCGCGCGAGGCTGCGCGCTCGCCGTTTTCCTGCGCTGGGGGGCGCGCGGCGCGGGTCCGCCGGGCTGTGGGACGAGGCCGCGGCGGGACGTGAACGCCGCAGGTGACCCGGGCGAGGAGCTGGGTGCCAGGGCGGCGGCGGAGGCGTGGAGGCGAGAGGCGGGCCCTCGCTCGGCTCGGCTCAAGGCTTGGGCGCTGCGGCCTGAGGAGACAAGGCGACCGAGGTGGGCGAAGAGAGGGCGCGCGGCACCCTCTTGACGGCCGGCGGCGCCCGCGGCCCTCAGCATGTTCCGCGAGGCTAGGGTTTTCCTCCCGCCCGTGGGCTGAGGCGGCGCCGGCGGCGGCAGGAGAAGCGACATGCACCTGCCAGGCGCGGCTTAGAGGACGCGGCAGGCGGCGAGTCCCGGCCGCCCGCGGGAGGGCTTGTTTCGCCCGGACGCCGCCGCCTCCTGTCTCCCGCCGCCGCCGCCGCCGCCGCCGCGGGCCCGAGCGGAACGGCGGGGTGGGCGCCCCGACATGGCGGCCCGGAGCGCCCCGAGCTGCCACCTGCGGCTCGAGTGGGTGTACGGCTACCGGGGCCACCAGTGCCGCAACAACCTCTACTACACGGCGGCCAAGGAGATCGTGTACTTCGTGGCGGGCGTCGGCGTGGTGTACAGCCCGCGGGAGCACCGGCAGAAGTTCTACCGGGGCCACAGCGACGACATCATCAGGTACGGAGGGGCGGGGGCGGCCGCCGTCCCCTTGAGATCCGCGCGCCGAGTTTGCACTTGCCGGTCCTTCTGGGTGCCCGTGACCCGCTCCTTCAGGGCGTATCGCCCGGGAGAGAAATCCACAGCCATCTGGTCCCGAATCCACCCTGTTAACACCGGAGAAATGCCTTTCCCCATCTTCGCGTTCTAGATGCCTTTCCCCATCTTCGCGTTCTAGAGTCTCTCCCCCTCGGTCGGTGCGGTGACACCAACTCCGCTTATCCACTGGGCGCTCGGTTTTCTGGCTGTGTACTCTTCTTCTTCCATCAAATTTGTGAAATGTACGAAAGGTTATTTTGGTAGCATTTTACTCCTTTAAATCCCTTCGTTGATTTCTTATTCAACGAATTCTTAAAGCGCCCGAGGGAAGTCCTTTACCTAGTAGAGGACTGATAAAAGTCCCCTAAGCTCTAGGCTGGTCCTGGGGAGCGCGCCCAGGATGGCATCCTGGAGGGCTCTCATCTCTTGGCCATAATGATTAGTTGAGGTTTCACTCCCTGCTGTTATCAGCAGATAGAAAAGAAACCCTGGCAACCTTCAGACAATTCATTGGACTTTAAAATGTGCACACCTATAGGCAGTTTGGGGATAGGTTTGATCCGAGGAAGGTGCTAAAAATAATTCTGATTTCCAATTCTGTTTCCTTTTCAATAAAGCAATGCTAAATAAATATACTTTTGTATTTTTAACTTAAATCACAGTTTTGTCTTCATTTTAATTCTTTTGTGGGCGGCATCTTAAAGTTGGTCCCAGTGCTTGTTTACATTTCTTTAGTGAGCGGTGTATTTGAAATGTAATTTTCAATCAGTGTCTCAGCAGAACTTTTGTGGCAAATAAAGTTAAAAGCTGCAGAAATTATTCTTGTCCATTGATTATTGTCTCAAGCACAGTATATTTGTCGTTGATGATGGAGAATGTGTTTTAAAACATTTTGAGACTATGTGTGTGTTTGTGTGTGTGTGGGCGCGCACTTGCGCTTGCTTCTTCTGGGTTTTTTAAAAGAGATTCTATGATTGGATTTGGTTACTCAGTTTTATCCCCATGTCTGTTTTCCACAGGATTTAAATTGTGCATTTCAAATCCAGTATCATGGTTTGATGTCTTGTAGGCAAAAAACTCTGGCACTTAAATTCTGTAAATAAAGAAGATCTTCTATTTTGCAAGTCTGTACCTTTATGCTCTGTAAGAGGGAAAAGGAGGCCTAGGACAAACAATAGGTAGGGCAAGATGGAGTAAAGATAAGGAGACCAGAAGCTGAGATTGTGGAGTAGGAAATGAGATAGTGTTTTGTGTTCGGTTTGTTGTTATTCACCCCAAGAGTAGAATTTACCCCAGTTCTTTGTCTTTTTCCCTGATCCTTTCCCGTTTCTCTCTTCTTTCCCATGTGTTAGTTCTCTGACAGTTCAGGGGATAGTAGCCTTATATAGTTGAAGAAGCCTTGACTGAAGCCCTCCTCCAGATAGTCAGTCTCTTAGGTTCGATTCAGTAGGTGGGGTAGGTAGGTGTGAAGGATTTTGAGGTGCACTTCTGTTGTTTTTACTACTTGGTAGTTGAGAGCAATATGGTATGAAGATCTTCTGAAACTAGATATGATTTATTTGATGGGGTAAATGATGTTTTGTTTATTCTTCCAGCAGTAATTTGAAGCTATATTATGTCACACCGCTTGAATTTTTATAATTGTGTTTCAGTAAATTGTAAGGAGGTGATGCTTTGCCTTCCTTTGGTATATAATATATACCTAGTTGCACACCATATATGTAGTATCTCAACGTGTTTCAAAAGTGAGATTACTCTAATTTTTGTCATAATTGGATACTTGCTTATGATTTTATGCAAAGGATTCACCCTTAAAATAATTTATAACAATAAAAAGTTTTCTTGAAAATTTCAATGGGGTAGTAAAATCTGAATATATGGCATCCTGAAATTGTGGCACAAATTTAGTACAGTACTAAGACTATAACTTAGAAATCACTCAAACTGTTTTGGAAATTTTGTTTCATACAATAATGGTAGAGATCATTCTTGTTTATGAAATAGATCAGGAAAATGTTCAAAGCTTTCAAATTTGTTTCAATTCAGTGTTTGAAATACAAATATAGTTACTACTCCAGTAATTTTTCAATTCTGTCACAGCAGAAAATGTAATATTCATAAATGTGATGGCATGGTGGAAAACTGTTGCTGTAACGTTAGCCTTATTAGTAAAAAGTATAGTTTTTATCATCTGTTTTGTTTTCATACTTGCTTGAAACTTAGGTAAAACATATTAATTGAATATAACTTAGTCTGAAGCTGACTATACCAGAATGAGCAAGTCGTTGTCTTTAGGTTTTGAAAGTGTAGGTGCCATATTGGTTGTAGACTAAATAATGATCAGTTGCTTACCAGTTCTATCATCTTACTACATCTGGCATTGCCAATGGTGGTGCCACATGACTTTATCATTTTGTCTGTGTTGCATGTAGTTGTCTTACTTCTTTTTATTAGGTATGTATATATATAGTAATTTGTCCTTTAGTTATATTTATTTCAGTATTACTGACTTATGTAGAAATTAGTTTCACTGTCAGAAATAACACAGGAATTTTAGAGTCACTTTCTCTTTCTTAATGGTTTTTTTTCCTGTGTCCCAAGTTATATTGATAAAATTCTCTAGTTATTAAGTGTTTATTACAGGCTTAAGACTAAGTTATAAAATAGACTACTAGTAGTTTTAATATACGATGAACATCTGTAGCTTGGTCTATATTTTGAAACTTTTGCCAGCTGTCTTCCCAAAGGATACAATAGCTTTTAAAATTAATTTTTCTAGATACTACCCATCAACACATTTTTGACAAGTTTGTGCTTGAAGTAGTGAATGTTATTGATAGTTTTCAAGTCATATATCACCAGTGAAGACCATTGATGGAATGTAGTTAGCTTGGTGCATTTTGTTACTACTTTTTTTTCCTTTAGACAAAATGAAAGGTGTAGTAGCTCTTCAACTGTGGTAGGTGGTGTTTTGAAGAAAGAAAACTGATCAAGCTTCATCATGATCTAGTAAAAGTGGTTTTTAACAGCTCTGTATTTATAGTATGGAAATTTCATTTATTCAACACAAATCAAAATTGTCTTGAAAAAGCGTTTCAGAATGTATGATGTCTCCATGGTGGATCAGTACTTTTTGTGTTTATGGGTTGAGGGTAGCAACTTTTTAAGGTCTGGCAGGAATTGCTGCAAACCTACTTGTTGTCTACTTAATGTTTCCAGATATATGGTCAATATTTCCCAAACTTGACTGATCAACAGAATCAGGAGCTTTTTGCCAGTTTAAGGAGCTCCTTAAAGGCTAGAAACTTTGCCAGTTTCTAGCCTTTTCATCAATGTGCTAAGCTAGAATCCTCTAGAGCTGGATCCCAGAAATTTGTTTTTCAAACAGTGCCCCAGATGATTCTGTTTAGGAAACATGTTGCCAATCTGTATCGCAAAACATGCACGCATAGAATTCTTAAATAAGCAGTTTGAGAAATGGGTAGAAACCCTGCCCTCAAACCTGATACCAGAATTTTCTTAAGCATTGTGTAATATCTAGAAGCAATACTTCAGAAAGTATTAGATTACATACAGATTTAGTAAAATGTCCCTGTGTTTAAGTAACTAGAATTGGTGACCTGAACTTTCACAGACTATTTAATAATTCTGTTCTGTAAGATTTCACTTTATGTACTTGGATATCAAAATATTTATGGTTGTTTTTCAAATACTGCACAGTTTAAGAGATAAAATTAAGATGTTTTCAGTCAAAGGTTTGAATTATCCAGAATAATAGTTCAAATTGTCATAAATGTACATTAAATGTATCTTTATTATTTACTTGGGGAAAAGACAAATTTTACATTTGTGTTATAATAACTTTTCCTTTATTATTTTATAGTGTCTAATATATAGATAACTAGTAAAATATATTTGGATATAAATTAAGGAAAACATGGTAAATAAATTCTTTGAAGCTATTAAGAAGTAATAGTTTCTTAGAAACTATTAAGAAATAAGAATAGTTTCTTAGAAACTATTAACTTACTGTTCTTTCAAGGTCTTTTCACTCATCAAAGAAATATTTATTGAACATCTTTGTGGAAGGATCCCAGCTTTAACGTATTAGGAGTTTAAGACACTATCAGTCAAGTAAAGAATCACTTAGAATACTGTGTGTACTGTGGATAGTGGTATGTACATGGGCGCATAACAGTTACAGTGATGCTACCTAGTGAATAGAATACGTAAGCTGTCTGGATCTTTAAGGAAAACAGAGAAGTCGTCATCAGAAGAAATGAGTGAAGGCATAGCATTTTGAGATGAGGTAACATCATATGCAATCGTCTTATGTGAAGAGAAAATATCTGAAAAAGTTGTTTGTACTCACTATCTTCAGTTCTTTTTCTCCCATTCAGTCTTAGCTCTGTTCTATTTCACCCTAGCAACTCTTGTCAAGGTCACCAGTGACCTCCACAGTGCTATATCCAGTGGTCAATTCTCTGTTCTAATTTTATTTGATTTATCATCATTTGCCACAATTGGTTATACCCACCTTCTTAAGACACTTTCTTTTTTTTAAAGATTTTTTTTAATGTGGACCATTTAAAAAATCTATATTGAATTTGTTACAATATCGCTTCTGTTTTATGTTCTGGTTTTTTGGCCCCGAGGCATGTGGGATCTTAGCTCCCTGACCAGGCATCGAACCTGCACCCCCTGCATTGGAAAGCGAAAACTTAACCACTGAACTGCCAGGGAAGTCCCTTAAGACACTTTCTTAATTGGTGTCTGGGACACATCTTAGTGTAAAAATAGGTATTTCTTGCTTTATTCTTTCAGCAAATATTTATTGAGCACCCATTAGTATTTACCAGGGACTATTTTTAGCACTAGAGTTATAGTGGTGAACCAAGCAGGTGAAATTCCCAGCCCTCATGGAACCTGTATCTACTGGGGGGAGATAATAAACAAGGTAAATTTCATATTTATATACATAATAAATATGTATATAGTGTGTACATATTATCTATTATTTTTGTATATATAGTGTGTATATCTATCTATATCTATATAGTATGTAAGGGCTAAGAAAAAAACAGGAAAGTGAGATAGAGACTACTGGGAAGAGTTTAGATAGGTGTTTGGATAGGGTAGCCAGGAACGCCTCACTGTAAAGTATACATTTAACACTTGAGTAGAGACTTGGAGGTGAGGGAATGTGCTGTGTGGCTATGAGGGAAGGACATTTCAGTCAAAGGGACTATCGAGTTCAAAAGCCCTGAAATGGAATGCCTCATGTGCTTGAGGAACAATGTGAAAGCGTGGCTGGAGTGCAGTGAATTCACATGAAAGTAGTAAAGAAATGAGGTCTGATGAAGTAATGGTGGTGGCAACAGATTGTGTACGACCTTACAGGCTTTTGAGAGGATTTTAGCTTTCCCATCTGAGGGAGATTAGAAGCCATTGGAGCAATTTAATCAAATTAGTGACATAATTTGAGTTAATGGTTTAACAAGGTCACTCTGGCTCCTATTTTCATGACAGACTGAGGGAGAGGGACAGGATGGAAGCAGAGAGACCACTTAGGGGACTGTTCTAAGACATATTGGTGGCTTGGACCAGAGTGGTTACAGTGGAAGCAGTGAGAAAGGATTAGATATATTTTGAAGATAGAGGCAACATGATTTACTGATGGACCAGGTATAAATTGTGACAGAAAAGAAAGATCAATGGTGATTGCAGTTTTTGGCCAGAACACCTGAAAGAATAGAGTTGCCAATTACTGAATTAGCAAAGACTGGCAGGAGCAAATTTTCTGTTTTGGGAGAAAGGGAAGATCATGAGCTCTTTTAGAAGTGTTCTGTTTTAGATGCTAATAGACAACCAAGTGGGGTTGTACATTAGGCAGTTGAACATGCATGTCTATAATCCAGGGAAGCATTCTGGGCTTTGAGTGTTATTAGCATCTAGATAGTATTTAAAGCCATGAGCCTGGATGAGACTACTGAAGGAGTGAGTATGGATAAAGAATCTGAAAAATGGATTACGGCAGCCCTCCAACATTTAAATATAGGGGAGGTGAAAAAGAACTGACAAAAAAGTGGCTAGAGAGGCAGGAGGAAGACCAAGAGAGTGTGGGGTCATGGAAGTCAAGTAAAAAGAGTTTTTCAGGGAGAAGGAAGTGATCAGCTGTATCAAGTAAGGTGAGTAGAGCTTCACATTAGTGGAGATGTTGGCTGTTTTGCAATAATTACATTGTAATCACGAGGCTGTCCAGGAGACTGTGTATGTTCAGGTGATCAGGGAACAAAGAAAGAAGTCATCAAAATGAGTCATGTCATTATTAGTATGCAAAACTGGCCTCCTTGAAGATTTGCTCCAGCAGCTTCTAGTTTGCTTGGTTATTTAAAAAATGGCAGCTCTAGATCCCTGCTGTTCAAAGATGTGGTCCTTAGACCAGCAAGAAATGCAGGTCTCAGACCCTACCCCAGGCCTACTGGATTAGACTCTGAATTTTAACAACGTTCTCAGGTAATGTTTTGGGTTTAAAATATTAAAGTTGTGGGGTTTAATATCAAAGTTTGAAAAGCACACTCTCGATCAGTGGTTTTCAGTGTGGTCCTTTAACCAGCAGCATTAGCCAGTGCATTTAACCAGTGCATTAGCACTTAACTAGGTGTTAGAAATGCAGATTCTTGAGCTTCACCCCAGACCAAATCAGAAAATCTAGATGGGGGCCCAGCAATCTACTTTAATCACCTACATGTGATATTGATGTATTCTAAAGTTTGAGAACCATTGCTCTAGATTCTTGATTTTCAAACCTGGCTGCATATTAGAATCACTTGGAGAGTTAAAGCAAACATAATAAAACCACCAACGGCTGAGTCTCATCCCTAGAAACTTCAATTTAATTTATTTAGGGTGGGTCTCAGGTATAGTTTCTTTGTTGCTGTTTGCTTCTGTTTTTAAGCTTCGTAGATGATTCCAATAAGCAGCCAGGGTGGAAAACCACTGCTCTAGATATAGAAGTAATCCGTGGTAGTGGGCTGGGAAGTCAAACTCAAAAAACTCAGGGCCTACCCAAATTTATTCATTTACTATTATGCATTATATCACAATATTGATCATTTACCAAGTATTGAGACCCCTTTAAAAATTTGGGCCTATTACCTAAGGTCCATTTGGAGATTTTTTATCAAAAAAAGCAACCCTTTGTATTGTTTTCCATTAATGGATCTGCCGTGTCATCAGTGGCTGAAAACATGAAAAGACAGATACTTTGCATCATCAGTCCGGAAAAATGCTTACTCACTGGGGACCTGGAAGGTTCACTTAATGGGCAAAATTATGTGCATCCTGGATGGTACCAACTGAGGTGTAACTCCATGCCCCAGGTGTTGATTTCAGCAGACTCCTAGATCAGTTGTAGTGGGTTTGGGCCAATGATTTGGACCATGGAAAGCCCAAGATTGTCCATTAATAAATTTCCATTTTGGAGCCAGGATCTGCAGTCAGAAATAGACCAAATATCCAATATGTTAATATTTGAAGAAGCATCTAAACGCCCCTCAGAAGGACAGATCATCCCCCCTCTATGAAATTCTAAAGTGGACATATTCACAAGGACAGTTGAAATAGCACCCTAGATTCATGTCCAATGAGGGCAAGGTAGCTGAGACTGCGTGTTGCCACTGACAGCTGACTGGCTTCTCTTTAGGCCAGCAAGTGTCCTCCAAGTGTCTTCAGTATGAATCAATATTCTGAAACAGTATAAGAACTGGCAAGGGGTTACACCTAGCCAGTGTAAACAAGCTGCCTTGGCTGCAGTGGTATCTATTCTAATTATAAGGTGGCACATGGTATCACCATATTGGCCAAAGACAGCAAGAACTTGTATGAAAGGCTTAATAGATCCTGGATTTCCTGTCTACAATATCGCCCTCTGTGTATTGGATTATTAAAAGATCAAGGGAAATATAGTGCCCACCTTACAACACTGGCGTGCATATCCATCTGTATTAGTAAGCATGGCAGAAAAATACTAAAAAATTCTTGGAATGAGGGGATAGGCAATGGGACTGAAGATGGACATTGGACCCTGGATCTAGCGGTTTTTGAGGCCACAGGCAGGCTCAATTCATCATAACACCACTAAATTCTAAAAAAAATTTTGTTTTGGGATGGGTGGCTCATAATGCTGGATTGGCTAATAAGAGGTTGTGATTGTAGGAGGTGTTAACTCATTTCACTCTAAAAGTTACCTTGTTCTTAACAATCAGGGAGAGATACCTGATTTTAGTTTAATACAGGGGCTGGGGATATAGAAACAAAGCAAAGAGGTTGGATGTGAGGTCAGAATTCCGGATTGTATCGTTGCCAAGGTATAGATGGGTGTTCAACCTCTCAATGGAGCCCAAGAAAGGGAGAGGTCATAGTCATGGGTGCTGGAAACATGGAATGTGTGGCAGAACAGGAGCACCTAATTGAACTTAAAGGCCCAGAAATAAATTTTTGTTAAGAGAAGTGTATATAACCTGTTCCTCAAATCAGTTAGAAGAACTGAGATGCACGGTTGCCATAGGTCTCTTTGTTGAGGAAATCCTGCTGCTCTTTCTGTTCCTGGGAATCACGTACCTATCTCACCTCCCAACCAAAGAGGACATTCATTCTTTATCTTTTTTTCATTACTATGAGAGGACTTTCTTTCCTGGTCAGGAATACAGTACTAGACACTACTGCCTCTGGTGTGGAAGCTCACATTACATATTCATTTCAGTCTATGGAGAGTAATGACAATTGCCACAGGCAGTTACTCCTAAGAATTTTGCAATTTTTACTCAGTATGATGTTGCTTGTGATAATATTAAATTAGCCACAAGATGATGGTGTAACCAGGTCTAACCACCTCAGTGTCCATATTTTTACAGATATTAAGGTTGATCAGGAAGCAGGGTATAATTCCCAATTAGGAGTGGAAAGTGGAAGGCTATTTTAAGTCTTAGAACATAGTTGACAACTAATTACAGAGTCCACAGACTGGTCATCATTACCTGGTTGCAGTGTGACTTTTCTAATTATTACTTAACCCGTGGACAATGTATATAACACACAAAGCACCAAAGAGGGTGGCACTACTGACATGGTAAGAAGTTTTACCGGAGTCTGGATGTTAGATTTAGATTGCAAGTTGACATGCACCTGCAAAAGACAATTTTTGCAGCATACAAAGAGACCATGTAGGATTCTGAAATTGACATAATAGGGAATATGAGAGGTTTGGTAGGTCCCCTCTTAGAGGGTGGTTATTATATTTTAAAAATTATTGATACATATTTATAATAGAAAATAGAAAAATATAGAAAAAGGAGAAAAAATTTACCCACAGTCTTGTAACCTAGAGATATTACTATTGTGTTTTAGATTATTTTTTTTGAAGTCTTTATGATACATGTATCATACGACTTTAAGACTTTATTTTTTTAGAGCAGTTTTAGGTTTACAGCAAAAGTGAGAGGAAGGTACAGATTTCCTATATTCTGCTGCCCCCACACATGCATTGCCTCCCCATTATCAACATCATTCACCAGAATGGTACATTTTATCCAAAGATGAACCTATATTGACACATCATAATCACTCAAAGTTTATAGTTTACCTTAGGGTTCACTCTTGGTGTTGTACATTCTATGGGATTGAACAAATGTTTAATGACATATATCCATCATTATCATATCATACAGAGTATTTTCACTGCCCTAAAAATCCTCTGCTCTGCCTGTTCACATACTGCCCCTCCCTGCAACAACTGATTTTTTTTTCCTTTTTTTAAATTGGAGTTTAATTGCTTTACAATGTTGTATTAGTTTCTGCTCTACAGTGAAGTGAAGCAGCTATATGTATACATATATCCCCTGCCTCTTGGACCTCCTTCCCACCCCCGCATTCCACCTATCTAGGTCATCACAGAGCACCGAGCAGAGCTTCCTGTGCTTTATAGCAGGTTCCCACTAGCTATCTATCTTATGCATGGTAGTGTATGTAATTACTGACTCTGTAGTTTTGCCTCTTCCAGAATGTCATATGGTTGGAGTCATATAGTATGTAGCCTTTTCAGATGGCCTTCTCTCACTTAGTAATATGTATTTATGGTTCCTCCATGCCTTTTCTTGGCTTGATAGCTCATTTCTTTAGTGCTGAATAATATTGTATTGTCTGGATTGACAATTGTCTTTGACATTGTCTTTCACAGAGCAGAAGTTTTTTATTTTAATGAAGTCCAGCTTATCAGTTATTTCCTTCATGGATCCTGTGTTTGATGTTATAACTAAAAAGGCATCACCAAAACCAAGGTCATGTAGGTTTTCTCCTGTGTTTTCCAGGAATTTTACAGTTTAACATTTAGGTCTCTGATTCATTTTGAGTTAATTTTTGTGAAAGGTATAAGGTCTCTGTCTAGATTCATTTTTTACATGTAGATGTCCAGTTGTTCCAGCACTGTTTGTTGAAGGAGACTATCTTTGCTCCATTGTATTGCCTTTGCTCCTTTGTCAAAGATCAGCTGATTATATTTATAGGGGTCTATTTCTGGGCTCTGTATTCTGTTCCATTGATATATTTTGTCTACTCTTTTGCAAATACCATATTGTCTTTTTTTCCTTCTAATTTTATTAAGTTTTATTTCTCTTACAAGTGGAAGTTTGTGTCTTTTGATCACCT
Organism: Delphinus delphis; assembly: GCF_949987515.2. NCBI lineage: Eukaryota > Metazoa > Chordata > Mammalia > Artiodactyla > Delphinidae > Delphinus > Delphinus delphis. The sequence continues at coordinate 15,540,101 of NC_082684.1, forward strand.
TCATCCAATTCCCCCCCACTCCCCCCCCGCCTCTGGTAACCAGAAATTTGGTCTCTTTTTCTATGAGTTTGTTTGTTTTTGAAGTATAATTGACCTGCAATACTATGTTAGTTTCTATTACACAGCATAGTGATTTGATATTTCTATACATTTCAAAATGATCACCATGATAAGTCTAGTTAATATGTGTCACCACACAAAGATACTACATAGTTATTGACTATATTCCCCACACTGTACATAGCATTCTGTGCATGTGTGTGTGTGCACGCATGTGTATGTATGATTACTTGAAGTTACTGATCTCTTAAGTTCAAACTCATTTTAACAACCCTGCATTTTTACCCTCTCCCCGCATGTTTACTGTTTTTGACATCATATTTTACATCTTTTGTTTTATATCTTTTGTGTATCCCTTAACCACTTATTGCAGATATAGATGATTTTATGACTTCTGTCTTTTAATCTTCTTACTATGGCTGATTTACTACCTTTACTGTATATTTGTCTTTACCAGTGAGATTTTTTCCTTTCACAATTTTCATCTTTCTAGTTGTAGCCTTTTCTTTTTCACTTAGAGTTGTCCCTTTAACATTTCTTGTAAAGCTGGTTTAGTGGTGCTGAACTCTTTTAGCTTTTGCTTGTCCATAAAACTTTTGGTCTCTCCATAAAATCTGAACACAAGCTTTACCAGGTCGAGTATACTTGGTTGTAGACTTATCCCTTTCATCACTTTAAATATATCATGCCACTCCCTCCTGGCCTACAGAGTTTCTGCTGAAAGGTCAGCTGATAGCCTTATGGGAGTTCCCTTGTACATAAATTGCTACTTTTCCCATGCTTCTTTTAACATTCTCTATCTTTAATTTTTATGTCTTGATGTGGTCCTCTTTGGATTGATTCTCTGTGGGACTCTCTGTGCTTCCTGGACCTGGATGTCTGTTTCCTTCTCCAGGTTAGGGAAGTTTTCAGCTATTATATCTTCAGATATGTTCCCTGCCACTTTCTCTCTTTCTTCTCCTTCTGGGACCCCTGTAATTCAAATGTTAGTATGCTTGATGTCTCAGAGGTCTCTTAAGCTGTCCTCATTTCTTTTTATTCTTTCTTCTGTTCAGCTTAAGTGATTTCTACTACTTTGTCTGCCAGCTCACAGATCCATTCCACTGTATCATTTAATCTGTTGATTCCTTCTAGTGTATTTTTCCATTTCAGTTATTGTATTCTTCAGCTCTGCTTGGTTTTTCTTTATATTTTTAAACTCTTTGTTAGAAACTTTTAACTTCTCACTCTGTTCACCCATCACTACTTTGAACTCGCTATAAAGTAAATTGCCTATTTCCTGTCACTTAGTTCTTCTGCACCCCAACAGCACAATCCCCCCTGGTCACCAGAGCTGTATGCTCTAGGGGTGCCTGCTGCGTGGGCTGTGTGGGTCCTTGTCTTGTGGCACACTGACTACTATGGGAGTCTGGTAGGTGTGGCTGGCCCACACTCCAGTTAGTTGCCAGGCACTGCCTTGTGTAGAGGATGCTGGCCACTGGTGGGCAGGTCTGGGTCATGAGGCTGCTGACTGTGGCCCAGTGGTCCTGGGGCTAGTGCTAGCCCACTGGTGGTTGGAGCTGGGTTCTGGAGTGGGTATGGTGCTGGGGTCTTCCAGATATAGTGTCGGCCTGCAGGTAGGTGGGGCCAGTTCCAGACATAGCTGGCTGCAGGGTCTGGGGTGTCCCAAAGCTTGTGTTGGCCCACTGGTGAGAGGAGCTAGATCCTGGGACAGCTGGCTGAGGGGTCCAGAGTGTCTTGGAGCTGGTATCAGTCAGCTGGTGGCAGGGCTAGGTCCTGGGGTCTCTGGCTGCAAGGCCTAGGTGTTGCAGAGCTGGTGTCGGCCTGCTACTGAGTGGGGAGGCCCAGGGGATTCCAGGCTAGTGCCTGTTCACGGGTGGGCAGAGCTGGGGGTCCCAGAGTTTGTGTTTCTGCCCACTCGTGGCTGGGGCCGGAGCCCAAGGTATCCTGGGACTGTTGCGTATCCTCCGGTGGGTGAGGCTGGTTCTGGTGCTAGTGCTGCCCACTGGTGTGCATGGCTGGGTCCCGGGCCCTCTGGCAAACAGTGTTGGATCCCAGGGTGACTGTGGCTCAGGGGACCTTAAGGCAGCAAGCCTGCTGGTGGATGGGGCTGTGTCTCTGCTCAGCTAGTTACTTGGCCTGAGGCATTCCAGTATTGGTGCTGAAAGGCTAGTGGATAGGATTGGGTCCTGACACTAATAAGCTAGAAGGAGGGTTCAGAAGTGGTGTTTGCCAGCACCAGCGTCCATGTAGTAGAACAGCCTCCCCCAGATGACTGCTACCTTTGTCTTGTCCCCAAGATAAGCTCCAGTTGCCTTCTGCCTCTCTGGGAGGCTCTCCAAGATCAGTAGGTCAGTCTGACCCAGGCTTCTTTCAAATTATTGCTTGTGCCCTGGGTCCTCCTGAAGTGTGTGCGATTTTGTGTGTGCCCTTTAAGAGTGGAGTCTCTTCCCACAATCCTCTGGCTCTCCCAAAAGTAAGCCCCACTAGCCTTCAAAGCCAACGTTCTGGGGGCTCATCGTCCCAGTGCAGAAGCCCCTAGGCTGGGGAGCCTGATATGGTGCTCAGACCACTGGCTCCTTGGGCTGAACCTCTACAGTTGTAATTATCCTCCTGTTTGTGGGTCATCCACCTGGGAGTGTGGATCTTGACTCTGCCACATCTCCACCCTTCCTACTCATCTCATTGTGGTTCCTTCATTGTATATTTAGTTGTAGAAGATCTTTTCTGCTAGTATTCCCTTCTTTCTCATCAATAGTTTTGTGTAAATAGTTGTAATTTTGGTGTGCCATGGGAGGAGGTGAGCTCAGGGTCTTCTGACTCTGCCATCTTGGCCACTCCCCCAGTACCATACTATCTTGATTACTATAGCTTCATAGTAAGTCTTGAAGTTGGGTAGTGTCTGTCTTCCAACTTTGTTTTTCCTCTTCAATATTGTGTTGGCTTTTCTGGGTCTTTTGCCTCTCCATGTCAACTTTAGAATCAGTTTGTTAATATCCATAAAATAACTTGCTGGGATTTTGATTGAGATTGCATTGTTGGTTCACAACCTCACGAGTTCCCTGAGTGAAATTCTGAACTGACCCCCATACATAGAGGGCAAGGAGGGACTGAAGAAAGGCAGACCACTCCAGTTTGGAGGGTGGCAGTTTTAATAAACAAGGGAACTTACATACAAGGCATGTCTTGGGCAGCTGCATGACAAGTAGATCTCCGTACCCACCCGCCAGAATCTTAAGCATTTTTCTAGAGACCTTAATGGGGGTTCAGTCATGTATATAGTCCAGATGGTCTCAATAGCACATTACTGCCTCAAGGCTGTGTCCTTGAAGTGGCTCCTTGTATGAGAACAGTGGGCAGAATGGACATCCCATGGAGAGGGTAAGGAGCCTCTGATTGCCTGGGTCCATTTCTCAGGTCAACCAGTGGTCATGTCCTCTCAATGACCTCCTCCAACATGCAGATAAGTTGGGAAGAACTGAGATCTTGGTGGTACTGAGTCTTCCTATCCATGAACATAGAATATCTCTTCATTTATTTGGTTCTTCTTTGACTTCATTCATCAGAGTTTTGTGGTTTTCCTCATATAGGTTTTGTATCTATTTTGTTAGATTTATACCTAAGTATTTCAATTTTTGGTGCTAATGTAATGGTATTGCATTTTTTAAAATTTGTTTATTTTTTATTATTAGTTATCTTAGGATCTTATTAGTTATCTACTTTATACATATTAGTATATATATATCAATCCCAGTCTCACAATTCATCCCACCACCATGACCACCACCACCCCCACTTCCCCCCCTTGGTGTCCATATGTTTGTTCTCTACATCTGTGTCTCTATTTCTGCCTTGTAAACTGGTTCATCTGTACCATTTTTCTAGATTACACACATGCATTAATATACGATATTTGTTTTTCTCTTTCTGACTTACTTCACTCTGTATGAAAGTCTCTAGGTCCATCCACGTATCTACAAATGACCCAATTTTGTTCCTTTTTATGGCTGAGTAATACTCCATTGTATATATGTACCACATCTTCTTTATCCATTCATCTGTTGATGGGCATTTAGGTTGCTTCTATGACCTGACTATTGTAAATAGTGCTGCCGTGAACATTGAGGTGCATGTGTCTTTTTGAATTATGGTTTTCTCTGGGTATATGCCCAGTAGTGGGATTGCTAGGTCATATGGTAATTCTATTTTTAGTTTTTTAAGGAACCTCCATACTGTTCTCCATAGCGGCTGTGTCAATTTACATTCCCACAAACACTGCAAGTGGGTTCCCTTTCCTCCACACCCTCTCCAGCATTTGTTGTTTGTAGATTTTCTGATGATGCCCATTCTAACTGGTGTGAGTTGATAGCTCATTGTAGTTTTGATTTGCATTTCTCCAATAATTAGTGATGTTGAGCAGCTTTTCATGTGCCTCTTGGCCATCTGTATGTCGTCTTTGGAGAGATGTCTATTTAGGTCTTCGGCCCATTTTTTGATTGGGTTGTTTGTTTTTTTGAAGATTAAGCTGCATGGGCTTCCCTGGTGGCGTGGTGGTTGAGAGTCCGCCTGCTGATGCAGGGGACGCGGGTTCGTGCCCCGGTCCGGGGGATCCCACATGCCACGGAGCAGCTGGGCCAGTGGGCCATGGCTGCTGAGCCTGCGCATCCGGAGCCTGTGCTCCGCAACGGGAGAGGACACGGCAGTGAGAGACCCGCGTACTGCAAAAAAAAAAAAGATTAAGCTGCATGAGCTGTTGCTATATTTTGGAGATTAATCCTTTGTCTGTTGATTCGTTTGCAGATATTTTCTCCCATTCTGAGGGTTGTCTTTTCGTCTTGTTTATGGTTTCCTTTTCTGTGTAAAAGCTTTTAAGTTTCATTAAGTCCCATTTGTTTGTTTGTTTTTATTTCCATTACTCTAGCAGGTGGGTCATAAAAGATCTTGCTGTGATTTATGTCAAAGAGTGTTCTTCCTATGTTTTCCTCGAAGAGTTTTATAGTGTCTGGTCTTACATTTAGGTTTTTAATCCATTTTGAATTTATTTTTGTATATGGTGTTTGGGAGTGTTCTAATTTCATTCTTTTACATGTAGCTGTCCAGTTTTCCCAGCACCACTTATTGAAGAGACTGTCTTTTCTCCATTGTAACTCCTTGCCTCCTTTGTCATAGATTAGTTGACCATAGGTGCGTGGATTTATCTCTGGTTTTCTATCCTGTTTCATTGATTTGTGTTTCTATTTTTGTGCCAGTACCATACTATCTTGATTCCTGTAGCTTTGTAGTATAGCCTGAAATCAGGGAGTCTGATTCCTCAAGCTCTGTTTTTTTCCCTCAAGATTGCTTTTGCTATTCGGGGTCTTTTGTCTCTCCATACAAATTTTAAGATTTTTTTGTTCTAGTTCTGTAAAAAATGCCACTGGTAATTTGATAGGGATTGCATTGAATCCGTAGATTGCTTTGGGTAGTATAGTCATTTTAACAATATTGATTCTTCCAATCCAAGAACATGGTATATCTCTCCATCTGTTTGTGTCATCTTTGATTTCTTTCACCAGTGTCTTAATAGTTTCCTTAGTACAGGCCTTTTACCTCCTTAGATAGGTTTATTCCTAGGTATTTTATTCTTTTTGTTACAGTGGTGAATGGGATTGTTTCCTTAATTTCTCTTTCTAATCTTACATTGTTAGTGTATAGGAATGCAAGAGATTTCTGTGCATTAATTTTGTATCCTGCAACTTTACCAGGTTCATTAATTAGCTCTCTAGTAGTTTTCTGGTGGCATCTTTAGGATTCTCTATGTACAGCATCATGTCATCTGCAAACAGTGACAGTTTTACTTCTTCTCCAATTTGGATTCCTTTTATTTCTTTTTCTTCTCTGATTGCCGTGGCTAGGACTTCCAAAACTATGTTGAATAACAGTTGCAGGAGTGGACATCCTTGTCTTGTTCCTGATCTTAGAGGAAATGCTTTCAGCTTTTCACCATTGAGGATGATGTTTGCTGTGAGTTTGTCATATATGGCCTTTATTATGTTGAGGTATGTTCCCTCTGCCCATTTTCTGGAGAGTTTTTATCATAAATTGGTGTTGAATTTTGTCAAAAGCTTTTTCTGCATCTATTGAGACGATCATATGGTTTTTATTCTTCAGTTTGTTAATATGGTGTATCACATTGATTGATTTGCATATATTGAAGAATTCTTGTATACCTGGGATAAATCCCTCTTGATCATGGTGTATGATCCTTTTTAATGTATTGTTGGATTCTGTTTGCTAGTATTTTGTTGAGGATGTTTACGTCCATATTCATCAGTGATACTGATCTGTAATTTTCTTTTTTTGTAGTATCTCTGTCTGGTTTTGGTATCAGGCTGATGGTGGCTTCGTAGAATAAGTTTGGGAGTGTTCCTGCCTCTGCAATTTTTTGGAAGAGTTTGAGAAAGATGGGTGTTAGCTCTTCTCTAAATGTTTCATAGAATTCACCTGTAAAGCCATCTGGTCCTGGACTTTTGTTTGTTGGAAGATTTTAAATCACAGTTTCAATTTCAGTGCTTGTGATTGGTCTTTTCATATTTTCTGTTTCTTCCTGGTTCAGCCTTGGTAGGTTTTACCTAAGAATTTGTCCATTTCTTCCAGGTTGTCCATTTTATTGGCATAGAGTTGCTTGTAGGAGTCTCTTTGGATGCTCTGTATTTCTGCAGTGTCTGTTGTAACTTCTCCTGTTTCATTTCTAATTTTATTGATTTGAGTTCTCTCCGTCTTGTTCTTGAAGAGTCTGGTTAAAGATTTATCAATTTTATGTTCTCAAAGAACCACCTTTTAGTTTTATTGATCTTTGCTGTTGTTTTCTTTGTTTCTGTTTCATTTATTTCTGCTCTGATCTTTATGATTTCTTTCCTTCTATTAACTTTGGGTTTTGTTTGTTCTTCTTTCTCTAGTTCCTTTAGGTGTAAGGTTAGATTGTTTATTTGAGATTTTTCTTGTTTCTTGAGGTAGGGTTGTATTGCTATAAACTTCCCTCTTAGAACTGCTTTTGCTGCATCCCATAGGTTTTGGATCATCATGTTTTCATTGTCATTCGTCTCTAGGTATTTTTTTATTTCCTCTTTGATTTCTTCAGTGATCTCTTGGTTATTTAGTAATGTATTGTTTAGCCTTCATGTGTTTGTGGTTTTTATGTTTTATTCTGAGTAATTAATTGCTAATCTCATAGCATTGTGGTCAAAAAGATTCTTGATATGATTTCAGTTTTCTTAAATTTAGTGAGGCTTGATTTGTGACCCAAGATGTGATCTATCCTGGAATGTGTCATGTGTACTTGAGAGGAAAGTGTAATCTGTTTTCGGATGGACTGTCCTATAATTATCAGTTAAATCTATCTAGTTCATTGTGTCCTTTAAAGCTTGTGTTTCCTTATTAAGTTTCTGTCTGGATGATTCTGTCCATTGGTGTAAATGAGGTGTTAAAGTCCCCTACTATTATTGTTTTACTGTTGATTTCCTCTTTTATAGCTGTTAGTATTTGCCTTATGTATTGAGGTGCTCCTATGTTGGGTGCATATATATTTATAATTGTTATATCTTCTTCTTGGATTGATCCCTTGATCATTATGTAGTGTCCTTCCTTGTCTCTTGTAACATTCTTTATAAGTCTATTTTATCTGATATGAGTATTGCTACTCCAGCTTTCTTTTGATTTCCATTTGCATGGAATATCTTTTTCCATCCCCTCACTTTCATTCTGTATATGTCCCTAGGTCTGAAGTGGGTCTCCTGTAGACAGCATATATATGGGTCTTGTTTTTGTATCCATTCAGCAAGCCTCTGTCTTTTGGTTGGAGCATTTAATCCATTTACGTTTAAGGTAATTATATTGATATGTATGTTCCTATTACCATTTTCTTAATTGTTTCAGGTTTGTTTTTATAGGTCCTTTTCTTCTCTTGTGTTTCCCCTTTAGAGAAGAGGTTCCTTTAGCATTTTTTGTAGAGCTGGTTTGGTGGTGCTGAATTCCCTTAGCTTTTGCTTGTCTGTAAAGCCTTTGATTTCTCCGTCAACTCTGAATGAGATCCTTGCCAGGTAGAGTAATCTTGCTTGTAGGTTCTTCCTTTTCATCACTTTAGATAAATCATGCCATTCCCTTCTGGCTTGTAGAGTTTCTGCTGAGAAATCAGCTGTTGTATGTTATTTGTCATTTTTATATGACAAATGTATGTTTGTATGTTATTTGTCATGTGTTGTATGTTAATTGTATGTTATTTGTCATTTTTCCCTTGTTGCTTTTAATAATTTTTCTTTGTCTTTAATTTTTGTCAGTTTGATTACTGTGTGTATCCGCATGTTTCTCCTTGGGTTTATCCTGCTTGGGACTCTGCACTTCCTGGACTTGGGTGGCTGTTTCCTTTCCCATGTTAGCGGAGTTTTCGACTGTAATCTCTTCACATATTTTCTCGGGTCCTTTCTCTCTCTCTTCGCCTTCTGGGACCCCTATAATGCGAATGTTGGTGCATTTAATGTTGTCCCAGAGATCTCTTAAGCTGTCTTCATTTCTTTTCATTCTTTTTTCTTTCTCCTCTTCCAGGGCAGTGAATTCCACCATTCTGTCTTCCAGGTCACTTATCCGTTCTGCCTCAGTTATTCTGCTATTGATTCCTTCTAGTGTATTTTTCATTTCAGTTACTGTTCATCTCTGTTTGTTTGTTCTTTAATTCTTCTAGGTGTTTGTTCTTTAATTCTTCTAGGTCTTTGTTAAACATTTCTTGCATCTTCTCGGTCTTTTCCTCCATTCTTTTTCCGAGGTCCTGGATCATCTTCACTGTCATTATTCTGAGTTCTTTTTCTGGAAGGTTGCCTATCTGTACTTCATTTCGTTGTTTTTCTGGGGTTTTATCTTGTTCCCTCATCTGGAACATAGTCCTCTACCTTTTCATTTTGTCTGTCTTTCTGTGATTGTGGCTTTCGTTCCACAGGCTGAAGAATTGTAGTTCTTCTTGCTTCTGCTGTCTGCCTTCTGGTAGATGAGGCTCTCTAAGAGGCTTGTGCAAGCTTCCTGATTGGAGAAGTGTTGGTGGGCAGAACTGGGTGTTGCTCTGTTGGGCAGAGCTCAGTAAAACTTTAATCCACTTTTCTGCTGATGGGTGTGACTGGGTTCCCTCCCTGTTGGTGGTTTGGCCTGAGGTGACCCAGCCCTGAAGCCTACCCACTCTTTGGTGGGGCTAATGGCAGACTCTGGGCGGGCTCACGCCAAGGAGTACTTTCCAGAACTTACGCTGCCAGCGTCCTTGTCCCTGCAGTGTACCACAGCCTCCCCCCACCTCTGCAGGAGACCCTCCAACACTAGAAAGTAGGTCCGGTTCAGTCTCCCATGGGGTCACCACTCCCTTCCCTGGGTCCTGATGCACACACTACTTTGTGTGTGTCCTCCAAGAGTGGAGTCCCTGCTTCCCCAAGTCCTGTCGAAGTCCTGCAATCAAATCCCACCAACCTTCAAAGTCTGATTCTCTAGGAATTCCCCCTCTTGTTGCCGGACCTCCAGGTTGGGAAGCCTGACATGGGGCTCAGAACCTTCACTACAGTGGGTGGACCTCTGTGGTATAAATGTTCTCCGGTTTGTGAGTCACCCACCTAGCAGCCATGGGATTTGATTTTATTGTGGTTGCGCCCTTCTTACTATCTCATTGCTGCTTCTCCCCTGTCCTTGGATGTGGGGCATGTTTTTCATGAATTCCAGTGTCCTCCTGTTGATGATTGTTCAGCAGTTAGTTGTGATTCCAGTGCTCTCGCAAGAGGGAGTCTGGTATTGCATTTTAAATTTCAAATTCCATTTGTTCACTCTCAGTGTATAGGATAGCAGTTAACTTTGTATATTAACTTTGTGTCCTGCAACCTTGCTATAGTTGCTTTTTAGTTCCAGAAATTCTTTTGGCTCATCCTTTTGCATTTTTTTTACATAGATGATCATGTCATCTGCGAACAAAGACTGTTTTATTCTTCCTTCCCAGTCGGTATACGTTTTATTTCCTTTTCTTGCATTATTGCATTAACAAGGCCTTCCAGCACAGTACTGAAAAGGAGTGGTAAAAGGGGGCATTCATGACTTGCACCTGATCTTTGTGGGAAAGAGTTTCTCACCATGAAATATGATGTTAGCTGTGGGGTTTTTGTAGATACTCTTCATAAGGTTGATATGAAGTTCTGTATTCCTGGTTTCCCTTGAGTTTTTATCATGAATGGGTATTGGCATTTGTCAGATGCCTTTTCTGCATATATTGATATGATTGTGTGATTTTTATTTTAGTCCATCAATATGATGGACCACATCAATTGATTTTTTAATCATACCTGGGATAAATTCCACATAGTTGTCGTGTATAATTCTTTTTATACTTTTTAAAATTCGATTTACTAATATTTTGTTGAAGATTTTTGCATCTATGTTTATGAGAAGTACTAATGTGTGGTTTTCTTTTCTTGTGATGTCTTTATCTGGTTTTATAGTATTAGGGTAATGCTGGCCACATAAAATGAGTTAGGAAGCATTCCCCCTGCTTTTGTTCTCTGAAAGAGATTATAGAGAATTGGTATAATTTCTTCCTTAAATGTTTGGTAGGATTTACCAGTGAACCCATCTGAGCCTGATGCTTTCTGTTTTCAAGGTTATTAATTATTGATTCAACTTATAGATACAGGCCTATTGAGATCATCGATTTCTTCTTGTGAGAGTTTGGCAGATTGTGTCTGATACATGTATTCTAAAGTAATTAAGGTTACATTATATGTAAAATCTTGGATTCTCTGCTTTTTATTTAACATTATAGCATAACTTTTCTCCAGTACTGTGAAAAATCACATTTTTAATGACTGCATGAGAGTCCATCCTGTGATTGTACCATAATTATTTAACCATTTCTAAATGTTGGACATTTAGGTGGTTTTCAGGTTTTTACTGTTATAAGTAAGGATTCAAGAACAAAAAAGCTACATAAGGATTTTTCTGTATTGAGGATTATTTCATTTTTAAAAATTTCTTTTAACACTAGCAGCTCCTTTGGAAATTCAGTTAAAAAATACTGATTGAATACCTGCTGTGTGCTCATTATTGTTCGAGGCGCTTAGGGTATAATATGAAGAAAAAGGGGAATCCTCTGTCCTAATGAAGTACACATTCTAGTGGAGGAGAGTAAGATAATAAGTGCACGATAGTAATTTTAGACAGTGATAACTACATATAAAATAGGGTAATGGAGTAGAATATGTTAGGATGACTAGGAAGGTTTCTCTAAGCAAGTTACATTGACCTGAAGCATGAATGATATGAACGACGCAAGATTTGGGAGATCATTCTAGACAAAGACCTTGCGAGTATAATGAGTTTGGCCTTTTCAAGGGACAGAAAGGCCGGTGTGGCTGGAGTGTGGTGAACAAAAGGGAGAATAGTAGAAATTGAGGTTTGAGAAGTAGGTGAGGGTATATCTTGTAGAGCCTTGTAAGTGCCAAGTTAGATAGTTTGGATTTTAGTCTAATTGTAATAGGAAGCTGTTGGGGGATTTTAACTAGGTGAAATTTATATTCTTTTAAAAGATCACTCTGGCTATGTTAAGAAGACCCTAAAGGGGAGCAATAGAGGAAGAAGGGCAGGTGGCTCAGATTAGGGTTGTAGCAGAGAAGATGAGGGTGATGATAGAGTCAATAGGACAGGCTAATAGAATGTGTGTGATGAATAATAAGAAAGAGAGAGGTGGTGAGAATTAAATTTAGATTCTTGGTCTGAGCAACTGAGCGGATAGTGATGCCATTTACTAAGATGAGAAGTGGATTGGGGGGTAATTAAGGAGGAAAAAAATGCTGGATGTGTTAAATGTGAGTTGCCCATGACACATCTGTTGCTGTTGGCTGGAGATATAGATTTGGGTGTTATCACTATATATGTGCTTTTAAAGTCATGGGATTGGATGAAATCAGCTGGGAAAGGAAGGGAAGACAGCCAAGACAAGGCCCTCAGACACTTTCGCATTGAGAGGTTGGGTGTGGAAGATAGGGCCTAGCAAACGAGACAGAGAAGGGTGGGTTAATAGATTATGGAATCAGGAAAGCCTAGAGAAGAAAGTGTTTCTAAAAAGGAAAGAGTGGTCATTTGTGTTAAATACCGTTGAAAAGTGTTGGAAAATAAGGACATACAGTTGACCATTAGATTTGACAGGGTCACACATGACCTTGAAAACAACTATTTTAGTGAAGGAGAAGTGGTGGAAGCTTAGTTGGAATATGTGGAGAAAGTAAAGGGAGTGGAAAAATTGAGACAACTCTTTTGAGGCGTTTTACTGTGAAGGGTCAAGGGAGTGTTTTTCACTAAGTATATTTGAGTGTTAATAGGAATGACTCAGTAGTGCGGAAGCAATAATTCCAGAAAACATAGCTCTAGGAATAAAGTAAATAAGTTTCCTTTACTTGAAAGTAAAGAGAACGGGATCCAGAGCACAAGTGCAGAGTGTGTGGGTTAGAGACGTTTCTTCCATTTTACAAGAGGGAGGGCAGAGTCAGCTGTAACTGTTGCACTTAGGTTAGTGAATTTGTTGAGGGCAAAGTAATCTTCTCTAATTCCATCTATATTTATTCATTGAGTACAAGGCAGCTTTATCAGCTGCAAAGGAGGAAGTTGATGGTGGAGGACTGTGCTCATGAGGAGCTTGGAGGTTGAGAGGAAAACACAAAATTTATCAGCTAAGGGTTTAAAAGGACTATGTTACAGTGTAAAAATGCACATTTAAGATTTGTGAGCATAAATTTAAAGAAACTGATGCACAATTGTGTATAAGAAGGGAAATATATGAAAATAACTGTCTTGAAGGAGACAGCCCCCTTTATGTTTGTTTATTGTGTTACTACTTTATAGTTATGATAAATTTAGAGATTAAATGCTTAAAATAACTTATGTGATTGTCAGATCTGATGACAGTGCTCTTACCTAATTTCTAATATTCAGGAATAGTAATAGGAAAAGGAACTTAAAAGGAATCTGTTCTTTCCATGTATTTCAAATGATGATGTCACAATATGGATGGGTAGTCACCTACGTTTTAGGCTAGGAATACGCCTTGAAATGGTTACTTCTACCATCTTTCTCCCAAATCAATCTGTAGCATTGTTGAGTACCCCATATGTTCTGCAATTTAGTAGGCAATATGTGGGATAAAACTTAACTCTAATATATTAAGTTAGCTTCAAGATTTTTGGAAAAACACTCCTGCTTTCTTTCTCATTAAGAAACTTGGAGCTATCAGAAGAGAACTTTCAGATTCCCCCCATCCATCAGCAATACATGCAGCTCCTTCCTCACATTAATCCCTCTACTTGTGCACAAATCCCACCCTTTTTTCCCTGTTCCAGAAATTCTCTCTGTCTCCTGTATCAATGTTTTTGATGATTTTTCTACTGGATGATTTCTGTGAGCATATAAAATATGCTCAAAAAATAGTCTTTTCAACAAGTAATGTTGAAAACAGTTAAATATCCATATGTGGAACAAAGTGAACCTTAGCTATATTTCACCATATACAGAATTTAACTCAAATTGAGCCATATATCTTAAATGTAAAAGCTAACACTATAATATTTCTGAGAAGAAGTATAGGAAATAGGGCATAAAAAGTGTGACTTCCAGAAAGGAAAATTATGAATTGAGCCTCATTAAATTTAAAACTTTTCAAACTTCCAGGTAACTGAGAACAGAGGCAGGTATGTAGTAACCTCACAGAATCTTTTCCCTAAACAATGCAGAATTCACTTCACAACTATGATGTTTCTATGCAAAACCCTAGTCTCACCATTATTTAAACAGAGAATACCAAAACTGAAAAAATAACTATAAGTAAAAATAGAAAAACAAATTCCAACCACAGTTTCACAAGCTTTCTCCTCTCCACTGCTGGGCTTTACAGGGAGAAGCTTAACCTAAAAATCTGAAAAAATATCTGGACTGAATACTATAAGAATGAAGACAAAGATAACTGTAGATAATGCTATAATCTGGTTAGTAAAATTGTTTCTCACAGGGCTAGCAATTCTGAAACAGCTTTATATATACTAAAATTAAATAAATAAATAGACTTCAGATTATGAGAGCCTAATAAGCCTTCCACTCTTGGAGGAAGAAATTATACAGGTATACTTCAGAGATACTGCAGGTTCAGTTCCAGACCACTGCTAAAGCGAAAACAGCAGCAGTTAGTCATACGAATTTTTTAGTTCCCAGTGCATATAAAAGTTATGTTTATACTATACTGTAGTCTAAGTCTGTGATAGCATGTGTCTAAAGAGACAATGTACATACCTTAATTTAAAAATAATTTATTGCTAAAAACGCTAACCATTATCTGAGTCTTCAGTGAGTCATAGTAGTAATATCAAAGATTGCTGATCACAGACCACCATAACAAACATATAATAATGAAAAAGTTTGAAATATTATGAGAATTGCCAAAATGTGATACAGAAACACAAAGAGAGCAAATGCTGTTGGAAAAATGGCACTGATAGACTTAACACGATGCAGGGTTGCCACAGACCTTCAATGTGTAAAAAACGCACTATCGATGAAGCACAGTACAACAAGGTATGCCTGTAAATAAGGAAAGAACCTTATTTACAGGCATACCTTATTAAATGAACCCTGTGGTTTTGGATTAAAATCGGAGGTATTGAGATATCATCTCACAGCGGTCAGAATGGCCATCATCAAAAAATCTACAAACAATAAATGCTGGAGAGGGTGTGGATAAAAGGGAACCCTCTTGCACTGTTGGTGCAAATGTAACTTGATACAACCACAATGGAGAACAGTATGGAGGTTCCTTAAAAAACTAAAAATGGAACTACCATACGACCCAGCAATCCCACTACTGGGCATATACCCTGAGAAAACCATAATTCAAAAAGAGTCATGTACCAAAATGTTAATTGCAGCTCTATTTACAATAGCTAGGACATGGAAGCAACCTAAGTGTCCATCAACAGATGAACGGATAAAGAAGATGTGGCACATATATACAATGGAATATTACTCAGCTATAAAAAGGAACAAAACTGAGTTATTTGTAGTGAGGTGGATGGACCTAGAGACTGTCATACAGAGTGAAGTAAGTCAGAAAGAGAAAAACGAATACCGTATGCTAACACATATATATGGAATCTAAAAGAAAAAAAATGGTCGGAAGAACCTAGGGGCGAGATGGGAATAAAGATGCAGACCTGCTAGAGAATGGACTTGAGGATATGGGGAGGGTGAAGGGTAAGCTGGGACAAAATGAGAGAGTGGCATGGACATATATACACTACCAAATGTAAAATAGATAGCTAGTGGGAAGTAGCCGCATAGCACAGGGAGGTTAGCTCCGTGCTTTGTGACCACCTAGAGGGGTGGGATACGGAGGGTGGGAGGGAGGGAGACGCAAGAGGGAAGAGAAATGGGGACATATGTGTATGTATAACTGATTCACTTTGTTACAAAGCAGAAACTAACACATCATTGTAAAGCAATTATACTCTAATAAAGATGTTAAAAAAATAAATAAAATAAAATTGGAGGTATCAGTATGAACTCATGGGGTTTTGTTTTTAAAGGTTATATTCTATAGTTATTATAAAACATTGGCTATATTCCCCGTGTCTTGTAGCTTATTTTATACCTAATAGTTTGTACCTTTTAATCCTCAACCCTTATATTCCCCCTCCCCACCTCCCTCTCCCCTCTGGTAACCACTAGTTTGTTCTCTATATCTGTGAGTCTGCTTCTTTTTTGTTATACTCACTAGTTTGTTGTATTTTTTAGATTCTGCATGTAAGTGATATACAGTCAGTATTTGTCTGTCTTTGTCTGACTTACTTCACTTAGCAAAATGCCCTCCAAGTCCATCCATGTTGCTGCAAATGGCAAAATTTCACTCTGTTTTATGGCTGAGTAGTATTCCATTGTGTATGTGTGTGTGTGTGTGTGTGTGTGTGTGTGTGTGTGTGTGTGTGTATAAAACACCTCTTCTGTTAATGGACACTTAGGTTGCTTCCATATCTTGGCAATTGTAAATAACGCTGCTATGTGAACATTGGGGTACATGTATCTTTTTGAATTAATATTTTTGGTTTTTTTGGATATATACCCAGGAGAAGAATTGCTGAGTCATACAGTAGTTTATTTGTAGTTTTTTGAGAAACCACCAAATTGTTTTCCACAGTGGCTGCACCAATTTACATTCTGACCCACAGTGTACGAGGGTTCCCTTTTCTCCACATCCTTGCCGATATTTGTTGTGTTGTTTGTTTGTTTTTTGTGGTACACAGGCCTCTCACTGCTGCGGCCTCTCCCATTGCGGAGCACAGGGTCCGGACGCGCAGGCTCAGCGGCCATGGCTCATGGGCCCAGCCGCTCCGCAGCATGTGGGATCTTCCCGGACCGGGGCACGAACCCACGTCGCCTGCATTAGCAGGCGGACTCTCAACCACTGTGCCACCAGGGAAGCCCTGTTGTGTTGTTTTTGATGATAGCCGTTCTGACCAGTATGAGGTGGTACCTCACTGTGGTTTTAATTTGCATTTCTCTGATGATTAACAGTGTTGAGCATCTTTACATGTGTCTGTTGGCCATCTGAATGTCGTCTTTGGAAAAATGTCTATTCAGGTCTTCTGCCCATATTTTGATGGGGTTGTTTGTTTGTTTTTAATGTTAAGTTTATATATTTTGGATATTATCCCCTTATCAGTCATATAATTTGCAAATATTTTCACCCATTCAGTAGGTTGTCTTTTTGTTTTGTCAGTGGTTTCCTGTGCTGTGCAAAAGCTTTTAAGTTTAATTAGGTTCCTTTTTTTATTTAATTAAAAAATTTTTTATTGGAATACAGTTGATTTACAATGTTGTGTTAGTTTCAGGTGTACAGTCCATTTATTTATTTTTGCTTTTATTTCCTTTGTTTTAGGAGATGGATCCAAAAATATACTGCAGCGATTTATGTCAGAGTGTTCTATGTTTTTCTCTAGGAGTTTTATGGTATCTAGTCTTACATTTAGGTCTTTAATCCATTTCAGTTTATTTTGTATATGGTGTTAGAGAATGTTCTAATTTCATTCTTTTACATGCAGCTGTCCAGTTTTTCCTAGCACCACTTATTGAAGAGACTGTCTTTTCTCCATTGTATATTCTTGCCTCCTTTGTCATAGATTAATTGACTGTAAGTGCATGTGTTTATTTCTGGGCTCTCTATTCTGTTCCATTGATCTGTGCACAAATCCCACCAGTACCATACTGATTTGTGCCAGTTTTTGTGCCAGTACCATACTGATTTGATTACTTTAACTTGTACTATAGTTTTAAGTCAGGGAGTCTGACTCCTCCAGCTCTATTCTTTCTCAAGATGGTTTTGGTTATTTAGGGTCTTTTGTGTCTCCATACAAATTTTAAAATTATTTGTTTTAGTTCTGTGAAAAATGCCATTGGTATTTTGATAGGGATTGCATTAAATCTGTGGAATGCCTTGGATAGTATAATCATTTTAACAATATTGATTTTTCTAGTCCATGAACGTGGTATCTCTTTCTATCTATTTGTGTCATCTTCAGTTTCTTTCATCACTGTTTTATAGTTCTAAGTACAGGTCTTTTACCTACTTAGGTAGGTTTATTCCTAGGTATTTTATTCTTTTTGATGCGATGATGAATGGGATTGTTTCCTTAATTTCTCTATTTGATACTTCGTTGTTAGTGTATAGAAATGCAACAGGTTTCTGTATGTTAATTTGTATCCTGCAACTTTATCGAATTCATTGATGAGCTCTAGTAGTTTTCTGGTAGCATCTTTAATATTTTCCATGTGTAGTATCATGTCATCTGCAAACAGTGAAGTTTTACTTCTTGTTTTCCAATTTGGATTCCTTTTATTTCTTTTTCTTGTCTGAGTGCTGTGGCTAGGACTTCCATTACTATGTTGAATAAAAGTGGTAAGAGTGGGCATCCTTGTCTTGTTCCTGATCTTAGGGGAAATGCTTTCAGCTTTTACCATTGAGTATAATATTATTTGTCAGTTTGTCATATCTGGCCTTTATTATGTTGAGGTATGTTCTCTCTATGCCCACTTTCTTGGAGTTTTTGTCATAAATGGATGTTAAATTTTTGTCAAAAGCTTTTTCTGCATCTTTTGAGATGATCATATGGGTTTTATTCTTCATTTTGTTAATGTGGTGTATCACACTGATTGATTTGCAGGTAATGAAAAATCCTTGCATCGCTGGGATAAATCCCACTTGATCATGGTTTGCTAATATTTTGTTAAGGATTTTTTGCATCTATGCTTTTCAGTGATATTGAGCTGTAATTTTCTTGTTTAGTCATATCTTTGTCTGGTTTTGCTATCAGGGTGATGCTGGCCTCATAGAATGAGTTCAGGAAGTATTCCTTCCTCTTCAATTCTTTGGAATAGCTTGATAAGGATAGGTGTTAACTCTCATCTAAATGTTTGGTAGAAGTCACCTGTGAAGCTATCTGGTGATGGGCTTTTGCTTGTTGGGAGTTTCATTACTGGTAATTTCCTTGGGGGAAATGTTTATTCAAATCCTTTGTCCACATAAAAAATAGGGTTGTTTGTGGTTTTGTTGTTGAGTGGTTGTTTTTTTTTTTTTTTATTCTGGATGCAAGTCCTTTATCAGATATATGCTTTGCAAATATTTTCTCCCATTCTGTGGGTTGTGTTTTTATGTTCTTGATGGTTGTCCTTTGAAGCACAGAAGTTTTTAATTTTAATGAAGTCCATGTTATCTGTTTTTTCTTTTATCACTTCTGCTTTTGGTGTCAGATCTAAGGACACCTTTGTTTCATCCAAATTAAGTAAGATTTATGCCTATGTTTTGGCTTTTATATTTTGAGTGGATTTTTGTATATGGTTTGAGGTATGGGTCCAGATTCATTCTAGATATTCAGATGTCCAGCACCATCTATTGAAAAGACCTTTCTTATTAATGCAAAGGCAATTGACCATAAATATATCAGTTTACTTTTGGACTCTCAATTCTGTTCCATTGATCAGCATGTCTGTTTTTATGCCAGTGCCATACTGTCTTGATTACTGTGGTTTTGTAGTAAGTTTTGAAATTGGTATGTGTGAGTCTTCCAATTTTGTTCTTTTGCAAGATTGTTTTTACTGTTCTGAGTTTTAGAATCAGCTTGTCAATTTCTTCAAGAAAGGTAACTAGTGTTTTGGCAGGGATTGTGTTGACTCTGTAGATCAGTTTGGGAAGTAATACCATCTTAACAATATGGCCCTCCAAGAACACGAGATTTCTTTCCATTTATTTAGTTTCTTAACATTTCTTTAATGGTATTGTGTAGTTTTTAGTATATAAGTCTTGTACCTTTTTGTTTAATTTATTCCTAAGTGTTTCGTTCTTCTTGATGCTGTTATAAGTGGAATTGTTTTCTTGATTTAATTTTCAGATTGTTGCTAGTGTATAGAAATACAATTTGTATTTTTATATTGATCTTATGTCCTTCAGCCTTGCTGAACTCATTTATTAGCTCTCCTTGGGATTTATTCTGTTGTTGTTTGTGGATTCCTTAGGGTTTCCTATGTATGAGATTATGTCATTTGCAAGTAGAGATAGTTTTACTTCTCTCTTTTATTTCTTTTCCTTGCCTAATTGTCCTGGCTAAAATATCCAGTATCATGTTGAAGGGAAGTGGCAAGAGCTGACATCCTTGTCTTGTTTCTGTACTTATAGTGGGAACTTTCAGGCTTTCACAATTAAATGTGATATTAGCTGTGCATTTTCATAGATGCCCTTTCAGGTTGAGGAAATTCTCTTCAATTCCTAGTTTGTTGTGTTTTTTACTATGAAAGAGGTTAGATTTTTGTCAAATGCTTTTTCTGCATCTATTGAGATGAACATGTGTGGGGGTTTGGGTGTTATTATTAACATGATATACTTATTACATTGGTTGATTTTAATATGTTGAACCAACCTTCCATTCCTGCTTACCTTTTCTCTCCATAATTTCTCACTTAGTATTCCCTGACTTGATGATACCACTCCAGGCCATCCAGATGCCCAAGCCAAAAACCCAAGAGTCATCTTAGACTGTTCCCTTTCTGTTACTCTGTACATCAAACCTGTTAATTCTGTTTTAATGCCCTCCTAACTTTTCCCTCTTTCAGTTCATCTTCCACCCTGATGCTCGGAGTGATTTTTTTTTTCTCCCAAAGGAGAATTTGATCATCTAAATATACTTGTGGAATAATTTATCAAGGAGAAATTTATATTCATTGCTTGCCTTCTACTGATGTACATAAACCATTACCAACTATTTGGTCTTTGTCTTGTTTTTAAAGACTTACAGACTACTTTCTGTGAATTATGGGTGACCTTTCTGTTTTTTTAAATGGGATTTGTAATTTAATATTAATGTTATAATAGGAGGGCTACTCAGTGCTATTTTTGGACACTAACATTTGGTCTAACTTTATACAATAAAAGAGTAAATGGGAGAGAGGGCTTGAAACAGATGAGATGAATACCAGATGAGAAGTTGGCACGTGGTAGGGTTGCTACTGATTCATTGCTGTGGTTCAGTTGACTACTTGTGAGAATTCTTTTTTTGAAAAGTTTACACACACTATATCATATTACAAGATTATGAAGTCTATCATAATTGTTTATTACATATACCACTGAAGTAGTAACTCTTAAGATTGATTTTTATGGAAGTTATTTTAAGGCCAAATTATTTTAAGTAAATAAGTAACTAAAGTCTAATTTTCACATTGATATAACAGCTCTGTAAGCAGTTTTAAATCTGTTTATTTATTTATTTTGCAGCCTTGCATTGCATCCTGAACGAGTATTGGTGGCAACAGGACAAGTTGGGAAAGAGCCTTATATCTGTGTTTGGGATTCATACACTGTGCAGACCATATCAGTTCTAAAGGATGTTCATACACATGGTATAGCTTGCTTAGCATTTGACTTAGATGGACAGGTATGTGATAATTTTTTTTCTTTTTGTAAACTGTGTTTTTAAAGTGTATACTATAAGAAATTATTATAAATCTGTAAATATTAAATTGGAAAGCATTTGACAAAAAGCATTTATTCAAGGTGGAGGTGGGTAGAGGGGGTGGGTGGTAGATATATATAAGAAAAATAAGAATAATAATGAGTTTTTATTTCATTGTATCAAGAACTTTTCAGTTGAATTAATTACTACTATTAGAGCCAAAGTGATTCTGACTCGGTGGAACATTACCTGGTTGTTCTTGAAAATTTTACATGTAACTCTTTTCCACGTATTATATGTTAATAGGAAAGATGGAAGATATTTTAGGAAAATTCACTTTCTCTAAGTAGAGCTGTAAACATTTTAATTTTTAGTTATTTTAAAGGTTTCTATTAAAATTATTATTTTTTTTTTTGCGGTACGCGGGCCTCTCACTGTTGTGGAGCACAGGCTCTGGACGCGCAGGCTCAGCAGCCATGGCTCACGGGCCTAGCCGCTCCGCAGCATGTGGGATCTTCCCAGACTGGGGCACAAACCCGTGTCCCCTGCATCGGCAGGCAGACTCCCAACCACTGTGCCACCAGGGGAGCCCAAAATTATATTTTTAATTGAAAATAATGCAGTTTTTATAATATGAGCTATTTTATATAAAATCAAAGTTCATAACAAAAGGTGTAATCTTTGTTCCACTTACTAATCAATTTGCAAATTATTATTTACTTCTAGTCATCGATTTTTAAAAAATTAAGCCAACAGCTCTTTTGTGGTGCTTTCATGGAACTTGTTGTACCTAAAACATATTTAAGAAGTGATAAGAAGTTGGGTTTTGCAGCTTTAGTTAACTTATAGTCTTTAAAAGTTTTATAGTGAAATTAGACTTTAAAAATTATTTTAACTTTTAGAAGAATTTTGGTTGTCTGCTTTTTAATTCTTAAAATTAATTTTGTAGATCTATATTTTACAGAAACAGATTACGTTTTGTTCTAGTCACTTGAAAATGACAGCCAGTAGATGTTTTATTTTCAACTCTGAGAAATAGCTTCTTTGAGTAGCATAGATTAATATACCTTCTGTTTAGAGTCCGGTAAGAGATCTATAAAGATGTAACTCGAACCTCTCATTTGGGGAAAAAATGTGTTTCTAGGTTTAGAACCACTGTGTAGCAGTGATTGGCAATTCCAGAACCTTAATTCATTTCCCATTTTTCTGTTATTTTTCAAGTCCCTTAATGTCCTCATATCAAAATTTCATTTTCCTTTTTAAAAGGAAGAGAATAACACTCTTTGCTTACTTCACAGGAAATTATATTTTATGAAACAAACCAACAAAGTTGTTTTTTAGAATTATTTACCAAAGGTATTATGATATCCACAATGGTTTAACTATAAATGTCTGTATACTTTAAATATAGATGTTTTCTTCTTAATTTTAAAATTGCCCTTTCTAAATGCAGTGTATTGCATGGCTGAGGAAATTCTCTTACATACAAGGAGAAATCATGCCCATGGCTTTTACTAGTTGAAGCTTTAAATTTTGCTTACTTTAAGCAACATATAAGAAAAGTCTTGGGTACATGCATTTGATTTTCACAGATCTTCATAAGAATGTGCTACTTTAAAATGTAAGCTTATAAAAAACATAATAGCTAAAAGTTATTGAGCACATACTAAGTGCCAGACATTGTGCTAAGCCTACATTATCTCATTTAATCCTCACAACAGCCCTATGAAATAGATATTATTATTATCTCTATTTTACAGATAAAGAAACTGAGACTTAGAGAGGTTAAATAACTTGCCCCAGGTTACACAGCTAGTAAATGGAGCCAGAGCGGGAACCCAGGTCAGTCACACTCCAAAGCTCATGTTTTTAACCGCAATGCTCTACTGCTTCCCAAACATGGAACTTAGGAGGTGGTTGTTTATATTTCAGAAGGAATTCATCCATCTTAAGTACAGTTAAAACTTGTAAGGAACTGCTGCCAATTGAAGATTAAGTTAAGAGTATTTCTGAAATTATGTTAATGAAAGATGCTTTAGTTAAGAAATATATTTGGGAACATATCTATTTATTCACTAATATCTGTAAACTGTTTATGAAATACCAATTAGGAAATACTGTATAATTTTTGCATTTTCTACTAGATTTGAAACTGTAAATGATCAGTTAAGGTTTATCCAATGAATGAGTCTCCCTGTTGGTAGTATGCTGAATTTTCTTTCCCCAGAGGGTTTCTTCTAAATGGATTGACTATCCATGCTAATACTGGAAGTCTGCCTCATTGAGAATAATTAGGGCATGAAAAGGCTATATAAATCCACATCAAACAGAGATTAAAATTTCATAGTAAATGGTAGAGAGGGGTAGGAGGAGGAGAATTTGATACTTTATCTTGAAAACACAATGATAATTTATAAAAACACATTCCCATATTTAACAAAATCTAAGTTATAGTTAAAACTCTGCTAATTTATAGAATGAACTAAGAATAAAATGTTAATTTTTTAGCCTAACTTTGTCGATTATATGCTGGTACATGATTATGAAGAGTCGTATTTGCAAAAATATTAAAGGAGTTCACTGATTTTTCCAAGGACCTTTTAGTAATCTCTTGATATCTAGACATATCTCAAGTGCCTATTGTATTAGTTTCGAGTTTTCATCTCTTCCATTGCTCTGCCAGATCCTCATTTCTGATGGCTTTCTTTATGAATTGACCAATATTTACTACATTAAGTCCTGGATATTTTGCAAAATTTGTGATTTTTACTTTGTAACATTTGTAACAACTAGTCCTCACTTAATAAATACTGAGATCACAAGGACCCCCCCACCCCCATATTAGAATCTTTTACGTTTGTCTATTATTTGAATATGTTTCACACTTGCAGGAACTCATGGAATTCGTCTAGTTGTGCCTATTAAGATACTTTTCTCATTTGAGTATTTAGTGTGCTAGAACTTTTTAATAAATACAGTTGACCTTTGAACAACACAGGGGTTAATCCGCATATAACTTGTAGTCGGCCCTCCGTATTCACGGTTCCTCTACGTCTGTGGATTCAACCAACTGTGAACCTGTAGTACTGTAGTATTTACTGTTGGAAAATATATGTGTGTAAGGGGACCCAGGAAGTTCAAATCTATGTTGTTCAAGGTCAGCTATACTTGCGGTTTAATTAATGGACACAACCAAGATTTTGTTTGGGAATAGGATCAGGGAGGAATTTGGGAAGCTGGATAGAGCCTTCTTTATCTGGTTTTCTTTCTCCCTATCTGACTGTTAGTTCTTAGTTATCTTGAAAGGAGCTGTTCCTTCTGTCTGCTTCTTAAATGTCAGTGTTCCTAGGAGTCTGTAGCCTTCCTTTCCCCAGCCCCCCTCACTTCACTTATTCTCTTTAGGTGATTACTAGATCCATGACTTTAACTCCTGTGTCAGTTAACAGTGGCCTCAGCTTCTCTCCTCACCTCCATATACTCTCCTTGAATGTCGTATAGATATACCATTTATTACATGTTTAAAACTGAGTTCTCTCTTTATTCTAACTCATTAAAAAACAAAGCTCATTCTTTCTCCTGTTTCTGGCCTACCTCTCCAGTCTTGTCTCCTGCCACTTCCCCATTGGCAACTCCTCCCCTCAGCCACACCAAAGTACTAGCTCTTTCCTGAAAGCACCATGAGCTGTCTGATCTTGGTATCCTTTGGCCTTAAGTGAATTTTCTCTTATTTTTCTACCCGACTGTCTCTATCTTCTAAGATATGGTTCCAGCATTGCTTTCACTGGAAAACTTTCTTTATGCTCTTCCTCACCTGTGAGAAAGGATGATGAAGTAAAAAATGATAGAAAGCTAAGAGAGTGGGTAGTATTTGCTTAGTTATTTTTATCTTTTCCTCTCTGCTGTTACTTAACCTGTTGTTAGGGAGGTTGATTTTGGCCATGATATGTTTATCAGGGCTACAGAGGAAGTGCTCCCAGGTCTATTTTGTTACTGCCTGTGCAGAGCCAGATGCTCTGGGGCTCTATTGAGGTACATGGAGTTTTAAAGCTTTTGACCAGTTGTGGTTCACTTTGTGTGTGATGAACTTAGCCAGAGAGAAGAGGCATTGATAGAAAGGGCAGTGCCTCTCTGACTGTTCCTCACTTTATACGTGTCTTGTGAATTTTAATCTCTACATAGTATACTATAGCGAGAGGTAGATATCTTTGTTTTAGCTAGATATTTGCTGATTACTCTCTAGTTCCCAAATATTAAAGACTCTTAGGAGGAGCAAATCATCTCCTCTAGTTCATTTGGACTCTCTGCAAGTGTGACTTCATGGAGAGCCAGATACAAAATATATTCTGTATCTTTTTATGCAAGCCATTCATTCTACCCATTTGGGGACTTAGATAGTAATTTTACTATGTGGAAACTTTCTAGCTAGGTACTAAATGACATTTCTCATTCAGATGGGTGAAGGGCATGGGTTCTTAAAGTTAATTATGGTTATGGGAACATAATAATAATGATGATGATAACAAACGTTTATATAATTATGCCAAGCACTCTTCTAATTCCTTTATATATGTTAACCCTATGAGGTTTTTTTTCATTATCCCTATTTAGGCGGTGAGGAACCTAAGGTACAGAGAGGCTAAATAACTGCCCAAGGTCATCCAGTTAGTGAGAGATGGAGCTGGTATTTAAACCTAGGCAGTCTGGTACCAGAATCTGTGCTGTAAACCAGAGATTGGCAAAACTTTCTACAACATGTCAGATAGTAAATATTTTAAGCTTTTGAGCTATGCAGTCTCAGCTACTCCAGTAGCTGGAGTCACAGCTAATCCAGTTCTGCATTGTAGTGTGAAAGCAGTCATAGACACCTTATAAAGGAATAGGTGTGGCTGTGTTCCAGTAGAACTTTATTTACGAAAAGCAGGGTACAGACCTGAGGGTTATAATTTGCCTACCCCTGCTTCTAAACCAGTGCTTTTCAAAGTACGTGTTGTGGGTGGGTCCTTGTGATTTCTTCTTTAACTCTGCGGTTACTTAGAATTGTACTGATAGTTGCCAGATATTTGGAGGACTTTCTGCACAACTTTCTGTTATTCTGATTTCATTCTGTCTTTGTCAGAGAACATGCTCTGTATTTTAATTTTTAAAAATTTGTTTAGGCTTATTTTGTAATTCACAATTTTGTGATCTTCATGAGGTTTCCTGTGCACTTTGAAAAAATACGGGAAAATATGTATTCTGCTATTTCTTTTTTCTCCTTCTGTTTATTGTGCTATTGTTGTCATTCATTTTACTTCTTTCATTTTCATTCATTTTACATGCTTTGTAAACTCCATTATAACTGTTGTGATTTCTCCTTAAACAGTTAGTTTTCAAAGAAAATTAAAAGTAAGAAAAGTCTTATTTACATATTTACCATTTGGGTACTCTTCATTGATATGTGTAAATTAAGTCTCTCTTTGGTATCATTTTCCTTCTGCCTGAAGAAACTTCTGGTATCATATCTTATAGTGCTGATTTGTTGATGAATTTTCTCATCTTTTGTTTATTTGAAAAAGACTTAATTTTGACCCAGTTTTCAAAAGATATTTTTGGTAAGTATATAATTCTGTGTTGACTTTTTTCCCCCTCAGCACTTTAGAGAGGTTATTCATTGTCATCTGATATGCATAGCTTCAGATGAGAAGCCCAGGATTATTTTTAAATCTTTGTCCTTACACACCAAAATTCTCTCTCTTATTTGGCCACTTTTAAGGTTTTTCTCTTTAGCACTGGTTTCAACAGTTTGATGCCCATGTGTGTGGATGTGTTTTTTCTGTGTGTGTGATTTATCCTGCTTGAAGTTTATCGAGCGTCTCAGATTTGTGGGTTTATGTTTTTTATCAAATTGAGAAAGTTTTGGCCATTATTTCTTCAGTTTTGTTTTTCTTTTCTTCCATCTTTCTTCTCCTTTTAGAATCACAATTACCTGTACGTTAGACCCCTTGAAATTTTTCTAAAGGTAACTGAGGCTCTGTTACTTTGTTCCCTTTTTCCTTCTGTGCTTTATTTTTGATAGTTTCTGTTGCTGTGTCTTCAAGTTCATTTATTTTTTCTTCATTTTCTTCATTTTCATTCATTTTTCTTCATGCTGGTAATCCTTTGGAGTGAATTTTCATTTCAGATAATTTAACATTTATATTTAAAGTTCAACATGTTTTTCTTTTATATCTTCCATTTCTCTTTTTATTCTTTATGTGTTTGTTTTAAAATAATTCTGGAGCATCTTGAACATTTCCATCTTAACAGCCAATATCTTCTAATTTTAATCATTTCTGTGATTCTTGGGTCTGTTTCTATTAACTGATTTTTCTCCTGGTTATTGGTCACATTTTCCTCTTTTTTAACATGTTCAGTAATTTTTTTTATTGGATGCTGGACATTGTGTATATTACATTCTGAATGCTGGATTTTGTTGTATCCCTTTAAAGCATGTTGGACATTGTTTTTGTAGGTAGCTAAGTTCCTTGTCGATCAGTTTGGTCCTTTTGAAAAGCTTGCTTTCAAGCTTTTTTTGGTCAAGGCTAGAGTAGCTTTTCCTCTAGGACCACTGGTTTAACTTCACTACTATGGTGTGACCCTCCTGGAATCTCTACTGAATACACGGTGAATTCGAGGATATACCTCCATTCTTGCTATTGGGAATTTGAGTGATCCTGACCCTTTATGATCTCTGGGAATTGTTTGGCTTTAGCTCCCCAGTAATTGTTCTTTGCATGGCCTCATGGATTTCACCTTATACATGCAAGAACTGGTGTTCTCAAGGGGACCCATAAACAGATTTTCTAGAGTTCTTTTTCTGCTCTGCAAATTCTAGCCATCTTGGCCTCTCTGAACTTCAGGCTCTGTCTTCTCAAATCAGCAAGTCTTCTGGGCTCTGTTTGGCTTCCACCTTTCTGTGCTATAGTCTGGAAAATGCCACCTAAATGAAGGCTGGGGCAATTGCAGAACTTACCTTGTTTGCTTCCCCCTCATTCACGGTTTACAGTGCTTCACTTCCTGTTAAGAATGTCCAAAAATATTTGTTTTATATATTTTGTACAGTTTTCTAGTTGTTTATGGCAGGGGGGCAAGTTCAGACCCTAATACTCCTTCATGACCAAAGGCCATCTTTCATGTTTCCTAACCTCTCTCATACTTCTCATCTCACTGTCCCCTCTTTTCAGCTCAGTCTCTTCATCTCCCTCTAATCTCCTATATAACTCTTCCACTGAGGTATTTTTTTCTTTTTTCCACTGAATTTTTAATTTCATTTATTTTTCACTTCTAGAAATTGTTTGCTTCCTTAAATTTGCTGGGATACTTTTTATGGTCTCCCATTCTTGTCTCATATGAAGATATTTTGAAGCCTTAATTTTATTTCTCTACTCATATTAAGCTTATTTTATATTATCTGATAATTCCAATGTCTGATACTTTTCAAGACTGATTGTTCTGTTTCTGGTGACTTGCTGATTCTCACTCATGGTCCCTTATTCCCTCTGGTTATTGGGTGTGGGGGTTGTTTGTTTTATTTTTTATTGACTTGCTACTTGTAGGAATTCTTCGAGGGATGGATTGATGTATCAGTCCTCCATATAGGATTTATATTTGCCTGTGCCACATAGTTGAAAATGCTTGAAAACTCTGCAACCCTTAGGACCACTCTGAATGAAATTTTTCATTTGAAGGATTCATGATTCATGTGGACATAGGCCCTACAACCATGTGAAGGTTGTTTGTGGCTACATATTTTCAGGAGGATTTTTTTCCCCTTCATGCATCACTGCCCCTTTCTTTGAAAAGGGATGGTTTCTTGTTCTCCCTTAGTCTGAGGAGTTACTGCTTTAGTCAAATGTCTGCAATTCAAATCCCTACCTTGGGCAGGCCCTAAACTTTATCTCCTATTCCTCTTTAGCCTGAAGAACAAAAATTAGGCTTACCAGGAGTTAGCTGATACCTTTAGAGTAAAGTGGGTATAGGAGCTCTCTTACTTCCAGGATTCCCATAGGAAATCACTTTGTTTTTGTTCTCAGATTTCTTAATTCCTTGACAGCTCAACAGTGCATTTAAAAAGATGTTTTTTCATTTTATCTAGCATTTTTAGTTTTTGGCAGGAGAGATGTTTAGGGTGTTCTGTCAATCCTACTGTTAGAAATGGAAGTCTTTCTTCTGTTTCTCATATGAAGAACTACACATATATGCAAATATGAACAAGATGAAATACATCCAGCCTTTCTCTATGAGGTCTATAAAATATAAGTGTGTAAGTTTTGATGTTTATAATACCCATGAGTAGAATTTGTTTGCCATTTATAATTTGGTTCCTTTTTTATTTGTTTACTTTTTTATTCCCCCTGCTCCCTGGTCTTCTTGGACATAATTCAGCGCTTGGTTTCAGTTGGACTTGATTCAAAGAATGCAGTTTGCGTTTGGGATTGGAAAAGAGGAAAAATGTTATCTATGGCTCCAGGTCACACAGATAGAGTAAGTATTCTCCTTTGGAGTTTCTAATGGGTACTGCGTGGGAAAAAGCCAGAGAAGAGTCAGGAGATTTTATGTTTCTGTGTTTTGTTACTGCCAGTTGCTCATGTGTAATTTAAAATTTTAAATGCAGTTATAAATACTCATAAAATTTTAGAATGCGTATATGTATTGTGGTACTCAAAAACATGACTTGATATGTATAGTTTTAGCATAAAACCTTTAACCCAGTGTTTGCTTTGGCAAAAATGATGAGTTTTAAGTTATTCAAACCTAAATTTAAAAATTGAATGGTTCATGCCTAGGCTCTATTTATTATTCAGTTTGATTTATCACATACGCATCATAGTTAAGGTGAATACTGTTGCACATATGAATTTGAAATTATGTTAGAGACCTAACATTTTTCACTTTGGAAACTTGTTAAAAATACATTCCTTATTCCAAGTTGTATGAAATTAATATAACGAATACTTTGTCTTAAACTCTTTAAAATGTGTGATTTTTTTGGTGTATCTGCTGTATTCTGCTATCTGGTAGTCTTTACCATGTTTCTTTGACACCTGTCTGCATAATCACCTAACCTGAACCAACACAGGAGCTACAGTCGTTGATTCTATTTGGGGAAAATCTATGAATCTGTAAAAATTGTATAAAAAATTTTAATGTATTTGCATTTTGGAAAATAAACTTGGTTTTCAGCAGATTCTCAGAGGGGCCTGTTATACGCAAACACGATTTAGATAATTATTAAAGTGTTAGGTACATTTTATTAGACAGTTGTGTATTCTGACTTACTTAGATCAAAGCATTTCACACATTAGTACTTTGGACTTAGTAAGTAGACTGATTACTATGAAAAATGGTACTGTCATTGGAATTTTTGAAAAGTATTTTTGTGGTTAGTATTTTAAAGGTGCATCAGTATGTTTTTCATTTAATCTGTATATTAAATGTATGGTGAGTTGTTAAATGTTAATTTATAAGATGTATTCTTTCTTCATTATCACTAAAGACTATCACTTGGTAAATTTTTAGAGGTAGTAAGCATATTAGGTGATTATGCAGGCAGATATCAAAGAAACATGGTAAAGACTACCAGATAGCAGAATTGTTTTTTATCTGTTATGAGATTATTTTTCAAATATTAATTTTTCTTTCATTTATCTTTAAGTATATATTTAATGCATATTTTATTTCAGCTGGGTTTTTTCTTGTTTGATTTTGTAACAAAAATTGTTTGTGTGTATTTATAATTTATGGAACCTTAGAAAAAAATGAAGCCTGGGGATCTCCAAAATGTAAGTTAGTTTTGTTTGACCCATAAACAATTTAAAAAAACTGAAAACTAGAAACAGAATTTTTACTGTGAAATAAATGTTTGGATCTTTTATGTAAGTAATTCTGTGTGATAGAAAGCTACAAAAATGTTCTCTATTTCTGGCTGTATAAGTGTTGTGTATGTTCTCTTAATTATCTTTCCTCTTTAGAAATTATGCACTTACCTGCCTCATTCCCTGTTTCTGTTGAATCATTCTTGTTATTTATAGACCAAATTTTTTTTAAAAATTAGAAAGAGATGTTAATTTCCATTCCACTAGTAGTTTCATATGGTTCATAGAAACTAAGAAATAGTTTTTATTCCTTATCATTTGCATACTTTATTTCTCATAGGATCTTGAAGTGTAGGGTTCTGATTATTATTTATTGAGGAATATTGTTTTATGATATGTAGGGTTTGGGGCTATTTGGGCTTTTGGACAGGATTCTTAAATGATTCTGGAAATAAGTATTTTAACCATGAATCTGATTTGTTTACAGATATTTGATATTTCTTGGGATGTGTACCAGCCAAATAAACTGGTCAGCTGTGGTGTAAAACATATCAAGGTACTAGAAGGGTCTTGCTTTATAATAGTCATGATTACTTATTCTCTGCCACTAAGCACACATCACACTACAATTTAGGATATATACACACACACACACACACACACACACACACACAACGTGCGTGGGTGTATATATATATATATATATATATATAGAGAGAGAGAGAGAGAGAGAGAGAGAGAGAGAGAGGGACAGAGTGAGAGAGAGACAGAGAGAAACAGAGGTGGATGAAAAAGAGATTAGTATGTTGCTCTCTGATATTTTCAAAGCTGAGCAGTTCCTTTACTTGTAAAGCTTAAAAATAAGAAAGATACACATTTGGAATGATTTGTTCATTTTTGGAAGAAGATAGGGAAGTCAAACATAAATCTTCATGATGAGGGTTTTTGTTCTTTTATGTGGATTCAGGTAAAGTTAATGTTTGCAGAAAGAAAGAAATGAATATGGGGCAGGGCAGGAGTATACACATTAGATAGTTCTGCATAAAGAATTTAGGCCCAGAGAATAAGTTCAACTTTATAATAAGTAAATTGCCACTTAAAGTAATATGATTTATTAATATTATGTACTTAAAAGATCTTACCTGATCTTCAAGATCTTATTCTAAGACCTAAAGATCTAAGTTTAAAATCTGAAGCCTTAAAGAACTAAAAATGATCACTTATCCATTCAAATAGCTAATGAATGCTTTAATCAATGTATGATTTTTAAATTTAAAAATCTCCGTGATTTCTGTGCATAAGTATAGCTGGTTCTCTTCCTTTCAGTAAGTCCCAATTTCAGTCTATTTTTTTCTTCTAAATTAGTGATTCTCAATTTTGGCTGCATATTAAAATCACCTGGGGGAAATTAATGACGCAATATACCTGAACCCCCCACTGAAATAAATTGAGACAGAATCTCTGGAGAGTGAAGCCCAGCTATCCAAATGATTTTGATGCTCAGCAGGAGTTAAGAACCATTGTTCTAGAATCCACATCAGTGCTGTCCCATAGAGTAACCACTAGTTAGATGTGGCTCTTGAGCGTTTGAAATGTGACTGCCAGTGCGACTGAAGAAATGAACATTAGCTTCATTTTCATTGCTAACCCTTCCCAACTTTTTAATCTGTCTAAAAGATTATGTAGTTTTTTTTCCAGAAACCTAAGGGAAACACAGCCTATTTTTAAAATAGTTTAGTTCAACCCCCCCTTATTACAGTAAGGATTGAAACAGTGATTTATCTGCTATAACATAGCTAATGACAACACTAAGATGAGGATGTGAACATTGAACGCTATTGTATCATAAGGGAGTTTCTTAGGTAATTTCTAGTCTGCTGCTCTAATATAGCATCAAAGTATTGGAAATGTTTTTGGTTATATTATGAGCATTCTTTGGTAATTCGATTATACTATGTACTTTTTAGTTCTGGAGTTTATGTGGAAATGCTCTGACCCCAAAACGAGGGGTCTTTGGTAAGACTGGTGACCTTCAGACAATATTGTGCCTGGCCTGTGCAAGGGATGAATTAACATATTCTGGTGCACTCAATGGGGATATATATGTTTGGAAAGGAATTAATCTTATACGAACAATACAAGGAGCTCATACTGTAAGTATATTTAAATATTTTAAATACTTTTAGGTATTAATTACTTACCTTCCTGTCTTAGAACAAAAGGTTCCATAATATAGCAGACTTTCTGTTCAATTCAGTAACTTGAAAACTACTATTACAATTGAATTAATTTGTTTTTGTGTTCAAGATTTCAATGAAGAAACATTATGCAATTAAATTAGTATAATTATTATTTTGTTCAAACCATTGCTTTAGTATGGTGTCTTTTTCATTGTTGAAAAAAAATTTGTTAAATTTAACCTAAAAGTATCCTAGATTAACCACATTAGAATAAAGCTAGTGCTTTTGTAGCCAATTTACCAGTGGGAAATTTGGGGATAGCTCTAGGATAAAATTAACTTTTTAATTTTAATATCATTGATTCATTAAGTGAGTGGCAAAGGAATTTAATTTTTGTACTTCATGAGATTTTCATATAAATAAGTTATCAGGAAAAAAAAGCTGTTGTTAAAGCCTTTTAGTGTTTAGTCCCTTTTAGGGACTTGCCTGGCTGTCCCAGGTTCGATCTCTGGTCGGGGAACTAAGATCCCGCATGCCATGCGGTATGGCCAAAAAAAGTTTTAAAAACAAACAAACAAAAACCTTTCAGTGTTTTTTGATTTGGGCTTTTTTAGCAGTTGAGTCCCTCACATAGTGAGGGGAGCTAGAGAGCACAGAGCTGCCATATTGGTAGCAGGACAATCTCAAGTAGAAAAGTGATACATATATTAATATGAATCACTATTCAATATATATTACATATTAAGTATATTAAAGAACCACTTAGAGCAGGACTTGCTTTAAGCAAAATGCCTAAAGACCAGAAATAGCAGATTCTAACAAAGGTTGTGGCAATTCACATTTTTACCATCAATATATAAAAATACCAGTTTCTTCCTCATACTCATCAGCAGAGGTTGTGTCCACTCTTGGAAATTTTTGCTTGTCTTCTGGGTGAAAAATAATAACTATTTGTTTTAGTTTGCTTTCCTGTCTATTTGTGAAATTTCATGTATTTATTGACTAGAGTTGACCCTTGAATAACATGGGTTTGAACTACAAGGGTCCACTTGTATGCAAATTATTTTCAATAGCAAATACTGTAGTACTACACAATTTGTGGTTGGTTGAATCCATGGATACCGCAGAACTTGCAGATATGGAGAACCTTGGATGTGGAGGTCCAATTCTAAGTTTTACTAGAATTTTCGACTACACAAAGGTCGGCACCCCTAACACCCGCATTGTTCAAGGGTCAGCTGTACTTGAATTTCCTTTTCTGTTAATTGGCTTTTCTTATCCTGTACTCTTTTTTTGTTACTGTTGTTGTTGGATTTTCTTTCCTTTATTCATTTGTTCATATTCAATATTATTATTCAATATTATTCATATTCAATATTATTCATATTAGGGATATTAACCTTTTGACAGTCATATACAATGCAAATATTTCCCCAGTTTGTTTTTTTACGATATCTTTTCTCATATGAAAAATTGAAAATTTTTCCTTTATGCCTTGGTGGGTAACCTGCCACGCTTAAAAAAAGTTCTCTCACAGCCCAAAGTTACGTAAGTGTTCTGACTCTTCTAATATATTTGTTTCATTTTTTACGTTTAGAATTTGGTCTTCATGTTTTTGTTTTTGTGTAATTCATTTCTATATATGGTATAAGGTTTAACTGAATTTTCTTTTATGTTATGCCCATCTCATTAAATACCACCTTGGTCACATATTGAGTTCCTATATATGCATAGATTTGTTTCTAGATTATCCTTTATGTTTCTGATG
This sequence comes from Delphinus delphis, assembly GCF_949987515.2. Classification (NCBI taxonomy): domain Eukaryota; kingdom Metazoa; phylum Chordata; class Mammalia; order Artiodactyla; family Delphinidae; genus Delphinus; species Delphinus delphis. The sequence goes on from NC_082684.1 coordinate 15,574,971, forward strand.
TATTTGATTATTCCTATGCCATATAAAAAATTTTTAAGTGGATTTCTACCATCATATATAGTGTATTTTCTTAAAAAGTATATATTGTTAAATTATTTTATTCCCTCTTCTAGGCGGGAATTTTTAGCATGAATGCTTGTGAAGAAGGCTTTGCTACTGGTGGCAGAGATGGCTGTATTCGTCTTTGGGATTTAACTTTTAAACCAATAACTGTGATTGATCTCAGGGAGACAGACCAGGGGTACAAAGGTAATAGCAAAACAAATATCTCATTACTAGGCAAATTCTAAATATACCAAGGTTGTTGGTTTCTTTCAGTAAACTTAAAAGTATGTTTTGTAAAATAAATAAGACATATTTGCCCCTTCATACTATATACATTTTAATTAAAATCCTTCTGCTGAAGAGGAGAAATTTTGCCTGAAGACCATCTATGTTTAGTGTTATGACAGAGGTTCTTTTCATGTCTAATGCCTGTTATAATGGAACCTACAGAGAGATGTGATAGGTACTTACTTTGGTAACCTTAAATTTTGAAAATATTTTACTATTAGAACGCTAAATATAACTGTTTAGCAAATAAACTGTTGAAAATAGTGTGTTGAGAGCTAGGGGAACTTTTGTTTAGGATTATTTAATTTCATGTATATGTGTTTTTCCTTCATCCAAATTTGTCAGCGATCAGGAGATAATTTTTTCTTTGGGAGGGTTTTTAAAAATTGATGTAATAAAACAGAATCTTTCACTATAAAAGTAAACGTATTATACACTAGTGTGGAATTATAAGAGAGGACTGGAAGTATTAGATGTGTGACCTTGAGCTGCATACCTCATCTGTAAAATGAGAATAAGAGTAGCTATTTCAGAGAATTAAATGGGCTAATATATGTAAAATATTTAGAAGTGTCTGGCACATAACAATCATCCAGTGTTAACTGTTATACCGTTTTCATTAGTTTTGCTGAGCATTATTGTACTTTAAAGTTTACAAAATAATTTGACACTTTTTCTTATTTGATTCTTACATTGTAAGTTACACAGGAGCTTAATGTTGACCATACTATATAGATGAGAAAACTGAGGAAGACACTAGCTTTCCTGAGCTTACAAAAGGGATTGTATATAGAAAAAGTAGAAGTCTCTCTTCTTAATGATTTTATGAGCACATTGAAGAAATGAAATATAAACACGAGAAAAGTCAGATTATTATAAGAGAAAAATAATACAGTTCTTTAATTCTGAATAATTACTCTGTGGATGATGCACACTGTTGTTATAAGCCTTTGGCTGAGGAAGTGATCAGACTATGACTGATGTTGTCCAGTAAGGAAGAAGAGTGTATTCCCTGAAGGATGGGTAGAAATTAAGTATATAGAAATAGAAATAGTCCACATAGAAAACAGTACAGATAAATGAAGAAAATGTGTGGATCCAAGACTTTCAGATTCCTTTTATCTTATATCTAAGGTATAAAAAGTAACAGTGGTTTAGGCAGATTGGCATTCTGTTATTACAGTACTGATCTTAAATACAATTCAATTTGACTAGGTTTGTCTGTAAGGAGTGTTTGTTGGCGAGGTGACCACATTCTAGTTGGAACACAGGACAGCGAAATTTTTGAAATTGTGGTGCATGAAAGAAACAAACCTTTCCTAATTATGCAAGGGCATTGTGAAGGTGAACTTTGGGCACTTGCCGTCCATCCTACTAAACCTTTGGCCGTGACTGGAAGTGATGATCGTTCAGTCAGGTAAGCAATTCATAAAGTAATTGCATAGGCTGGAATTTGAATTTGTCCTTAGGGAAACATAAGAAAAACTTAAAAAAAAAAACCCTTAGTTTAAAATTTTATCTGCTTATGGTGTAACAAATGAACATAATAGGTGCTTAAAATTGATAGAATTAACAACTATTTATAAGATTTGGGGCTTTCTCTTAAAAACCTAAGTTGGAGTTTGTTCCATATCAAAATGTACAGGATTACCTTTTTAACAGCTATATAATATTCCACTGTGTATTGTAATTTATTCAATTAATCTATCATTGATGGGAGTTTAGGTTCTTCCAGTATTGTGCTTCTAAATACACTGCTTGCAGCAAATGTCTTTATACCTTTGCCATTTTTTACATGTGTAAATATGAATATTTCTATGGTAAATTCTTCACAGTGTTCAAAAGACATATGCATTTAAAATTTTGGTAGATAATGCCTTGCACAGTGACAATAACAATTTACATACCTTACAGCAATGTGTGACAGTGCCTGTTTTCCCACACCCTTGCCAACACTAATTATTACCCCAAAAGGTGAAAAATGATATCTTGTTATGTTTTGAAAACATGCTTTTCTCTCATGCTGAGGGGTCTTGAGTATGTTTTCATACGTTTGGAGGACAGTTGTATTTCCTTTTCTTTGACCTGTCTGTTCAAGCTCTTTGCGTATTTTCCATTAGTACATTGGTCTTTTTCTAATTATTTTAATATAGGCTCTAATACCTGTCTACATATGAAAGCAGCAATTAGCCTTTTGTCTATGAGTGGTTTTTAAAGTGTGATTCCTGGACCAGCAGCATCAGCATTACAGGGGAACTTGTAAGCAATGCAAATTATCATGCATTATACAGGACCTTGTATCAGAAATCCACCAATTTGGGGTTTTCCAGGTAGCTCTGATACACACTGAAGTTTGGGAACTACTGGTCAGTGATGTGAGTTGAGATATTTTTTCCACTTTGATGTCTTTGTTACTTGCTTTTTTACTATGTTTAAGTTTTTTGCTATGAAGAAGTTTTTGTTGTTGTTTTGTTTTATGCAGCTGAATTTATCAGCATTTTCTTTTATGACTTCTGAGTTTTCTAGCATAGAGAAATCCTCCCTAAAGTTAACAAGTTTTCCAATATATTTTTCTAGTACATTAGTGGGTTTATTTTTTATGTTTAACTCCTAATCTGTGTAAAGTTTACTTTAGTATAAGAAGTGAGGTGGGGATGCAACCTAATTCTTTCTAGATAACTACTGATATTTTAAATGGTATGTTAATCAATCATGCCATTTACTCTCTCTGTGTTACTTAGTTTTATGTAGGTGGGAGATGCCATAGCTCTGGGTTCACATAGAAACTCTCTGTGGGACTACACTTCACCCACATGGTTTGCTAGGATCTATTGTTTAGTTTCTTGCATTTTAGGAGGACTGCTGTCATTAGCTGCCACATAACTATGAAAAAAGGACAACTGGTGCTTTAAAAAGTAACTGTGTTACCTGTAAACTGGGTTCACCTCTTGGTGGGTGTCGAACCAAAAGACACAATCAAGCCAAAGATTGGGAGAAGGATTTATATTACTTGAAGAAAGTAAGGAGAACACCAGGGACCTTTCCCAAACCAGTGTCTCCCCGAATAGCAAAATTGGGGAAGTTTTAAGATAAGGGCATATATTCATGAAGGGGCTTGGGCAGAAGAGAATTCAGCATAGAATTAGGGCAAAAGTCAACAGAGTCCAAGCTTTAGTTGATTGAAATCACAAGGGTCAGAAAAGGTCAAAATCATCATCCATTAGGTTCCAGTTGATCTGGTAGTTGAGCACTTCTGGCTAATCTTTACCACTGAAACAGAACTGGGAGATTTTACAATTGATTTATTATCTTTGCTATTGATAACAGTCATTTGATTCTGCATTCTTTTGTTTCCTTAAGGTCATTAATTACTGAGACCTGTACAAGGACAAGCAGTGTGGCCAGGCTTAGATCACAAAATGACCTAGGCCAAAAATGACCTGTCAAGGCCGTGCCTGGTTCTCTTTCTCTGGAGACTCACTATTCTATCTGCTTGCAGTTGCTCAGACTTCTGTTTCTATTACTGGTGGTCAAGTTATTCAGAAAGAACTCTTCCTTTGAAAACAACTAAAAATGCTGGTTAAAATGTAAATCACCTTTAAACTGTTCTTTGAACAGTTTAAAGGAACTATCAGACAAGTTGCGAAAAAAAAAAGGGAATTTAGGAGCAGTTGTGGGCCAAAGCCACTTTTGCACTGAGGGCATTTTTCTTCCCTTGATTAAACTTGGGCTGTTTATGGCTTTCTACTGGGGCATAGGGGCAGAAGTCAAGACCAGGGCTTGCCCAAGGGGAGTAGTCCAAAACACCATGCTAGAACTATAGATTAGGCTATGAAAAAATATCCCTTGCAGATTTATGTGGGGATGGAGATCTTACTTCTTGTTTCAAGTTTTGATAGCACAGGAAGTAAATAAAGCAGCTTGATGTTATTATTCAAACAACATTAATAGTTCCAATAACTTTACCACAGTGTTGTTTAAAAAACAAAATTCAGCTGAGTAAATTTGAAGACCTAAATGGCTTTATTAAATGATTCATGAATTGGGCAGCATCCCATCTAGAAAGTAGAAAAGTGCTCTGAGGAGCTGTACAAAATGGAAGGTTTTTGAAGGCAGAAAAAGAGTGGGACAAGAAAGTCAAAAACAAAAGAAAGGATTATTTCAGGCAAGGTCACCTTCCTTTGAGGGAGGTGGGGGGTGGGGGTGGGGGTGGGGGGGTGGGGGTGATCAATCTATCATGCACATTACCTCATTACTGTTGATAGGAAATTCCAGACTGATTGGTTTAAAATTCCACTCCTGGGAGAAGCTGAAACTGCAGTTAGGTTAGTTATTAAGTTTTGGTTTGTTGATGTGAGGCTTAGCACAAGTGACTCCATTTTGGGCCTGTTGTTTCTTTTCTTTTCTCCCTCCCTCCCTTCCTCCCTTCCTTCCTTCCAACGGTTTCAAATAAGTTCTGCTTTTGCCTTATAATTTTAGGTTGAATTTATTAAGAAACAGTATCAAATGTGCAGCAAAAGCTAATTTCTAAAGCCATTCAGTGTTTAATAATGGTAGTTGAGGGAGTTCCCTGGCAATCCAGTGGTTAAGACTATGTGCTCCTGATGCAGGGGGCACAGGTTTGATCCCTGGTCAGGGAAGTAAGATCCCACATGCCATGCAGCACAGCCAAAATAATAATAATAATAATAATAATAATAATAATAATAATAATAATGGTAGTTGAGGGCAATTTTGATTTAGAAAAATTTCAGTCTCGGCTCTGAGATCAAAATATCATAATAAAACTTTACCATTGCTAAGCCATTAACCTGCTGTGTGGGCAAGTCAGGATTTTTAGCTACTGTTCCTGATAAAAACTCAGAAATAGTAATGGTTAAATCCACTGGAGAAGATGAAGTTCACCATTAACACTATTGGTTCTAAAACACATGATTCAAGTGTGTGTGTGTGTGTGTGTGTGTGTGTGTGTGTGTGTGTGTGCACGCGCAAAATACTTGCAAAAGAATAATACAGTGAATACTCATAGGCTTTAAACAACTTACATTTTTAAGTAAAATTGTAAATTTGTCCAAGCCATTTTTCCCCATACATATTTTTATACCCCAATGTGGTATAAAAATACATTGTATTGGATTATTGCTTTCTCAGTAATGTCTTTGAAAATATTCTAGCCTGTAGTTGTTTCATGCAAACTATTCGTAGAAGCTAATTCTTTATCACTTCAAACTTGCCATTGACTCCTCAAATAAACAACTGAGTTGTATTAGTAACATCTGTTGACTTATCAAGACTCAAAAAAAACCACTCAAAAGTATTTGCCTTGTTTTAAATTAACTGTTGGTGTTATTCCCAACACACTCAACTCTTTAAGCAACTGTTCTTGCCAAAAGGCTAATTGTCTTAAACAAGTTTTTTTTTTGGACACATTTCTTCAGCTACTGCAATCTAAAATGATTTAGTTAATCCATTACCAATAGACAGTTTCTTTGCTTGTCTAACAAATGAACCACTCAGAAACTTACTTTTGTAAGTAAAACCTCATTCTGCTGTAATTTTAAATTTCTGATTTTTCTGACCATTGCTTTCCTGTGAGTTGAAAATATTGTGATGAGTGCTTAGTCTGGTAATGTTAATGTATCTTTGTACTCTGTCATTGCATCATAAACATAATGCATTACCATCTAATTCAATAGCGGTGTAATCCACACTCCACTGTGCCTTAAAAACACAACATTCGAAGTTCACTTTTCTCTTTTTTTTCTCTTGTTTTGACATGATGGGTTTCTGCTGGAAATAAAAAATAATAAAATGCCATGATGTGACAATACACATAGGACTCAGAATTCTATCAGGTTATAATTGTGTCACTGCAATTTGTAGTGCACCAAAGTAGTGCAAGGTGATCTGTGTCACATACCATCTACTGTCTGTTTTGCAAGCACTCAGGTCCACCTCTGTAGTATGAAAGGAGCCATAGACAATATGAACACAAACCAGTGTGGCTGTGTTCCCATAAAAATTGATCTATGGACACTGAAATTTGAATTTCATATAATTTTCTCATGTCTCAAAATGTCATTCTTTGAAAAATGTTTTCAACCATTTAAAAATGTAAAAGCAAGGAGGGGGATCAAGATGGCAGAGTAGGAAGACATGGAGCTCACCTTCCCCCACAAACACGTCAAAAATACATCTACATGTGGAGTAATTCTCATGGAGAACTAACTGGAAACTGACAGAACTCCCATACAACCAAAGCTGCAAGAAATATTTTCCTATAACTGGGTAGGATGGAAAAAAAAGATATCAGGTCAGGACCTGCACCCCTGGGAAGGATCTGAAAGGAGAAGGTCTGCATGGAAGGACCCTTGCCCTGGAGAGCAAGCAGGTTGAGCTACAATCTGGGCATCCCAGTCCTAAGATACTGCGCAGAGGAGACAAGCCCCCTTACCTTCTGAGAGAACCACTGGGACAGACAGAAGGGCTAGAGCAGCCTAGACTCTACTTGCAAGGAGCGTGCACATGCTGACTTGCCAATAGTCAGGGTGGAGAGAGCCCTGCACTGGTGTCTGCCACCTCACCATACTCCCCAGTCTGAATGGGGCAAACACCCTGGCCCCGCTTGCTCCATACCACAGCCTGGCATGAGATCTGGGCCAACCAGGCTCTGGGAAAAGACGCAGAGACAGACTGTGGGCCTGGGGTGGCGGTGACCCTTGTCAGCACACACAGGAGCGTGCAGCAGTTGGTCTCCCAGTGAGAGTGCCCTGTTCCCACTCACTGCACACTGCAGATTAGCGTTAGATCTGGGGCAGACAAGTCCTGGGAGAAGACTGCCACAGAGGCAGCCCATATCTCTGGCAGCAGTGCAGCCTCAATTCCTGCAGCCACAGTACCCTGACCCCCAGCCTACTCCACACTATAGCCTTGTGCTAGATCTGGGATGAACACAACAGAGGAAGGGATGCAACCTCAGCCTGCTTCTAAGTGGAGCCGCAGATGCCTACACAGGCGGCATGTAGGTCCTCTGTGAGTGCACAGGCCTCATTCGCTTCAGCACTCACTTCCTTTGGGGCAGGGCACACACTCAGGGGCAACAGAGCCTGGTCAAGCCCGACCCTCAGGGCTTCTACTCCGACAACTGAGGAGCAGACCCTGTCCCAGACAGGGTGGCAATAGCCATGGAGCAGAGAGGGAGTCCTGCCTTATGCCCTGAACAGGCTTTAGATCCTCCAGCACCAACTGCCACCCCCCTCCCCCCCACCCCCACCCCCTCCCGATCAAGAGGATAATGGCCAGCATACCCTGAGGAAAGATGTGGCTGGCATTCACACCAAAACCAGCCCTTGCACCAAAGGCATTGGACACACATAGTCTGCACAGGGACACTCCCACATAAAAACATCCCTATAAGATTGTAGTCAATAACATTCTCTCCTAAATTCATAGAGACAGAGAAAGTTAAGTAAAATGGAAAGGCAGACAAACTACTCCCAACTGAAAGAACAAGAGCAATTCCCTGAAAGAACAAATAATGAAAGAGAGCTCACCAGTCTACCAGACCCCAAGTTCAAAAAGGTGATAATAAAAATGCTAACTGAATTAAGAAGGATTATTGATAGGAAAGCAGATCACTGTAACAAGGAACTAGAAACCGTAAAGATAAACCAGTCAAAAATAGACAATTCAAAAAAAAAAAAAAAGGACATCTCAATTGCTGAGGTAAAAACCAATTTAGAAGCAACAAATAGCCAACTAAATGACACAGAAGAATGAATAAGTGATCTGGAAGATAGAATAATGGACATCACCCAATCAGAACAGCAGAGAGAAAGACAAATGAAAAGAAAAAAGCAATATATGAGACCTATGGGATAATATAAAATGTGCCAACCTATGCATAATAGGAGTTCCAGAAGGAGAAATGGGAGAGAAGGGGATCGAAAATGTATTTAAAGAAATTATAGCTGAAAACTTCCCAAACCTAAAGAAGGAAACATACACAGGTACAGGAAGCACAGAGGGTCCCAAACAAGATGAACCCAAACAGACCCACATGTAGACATATCATAATTAAAATGGTAAAAGTTAAAGAGAGGGTTCTAAATACAGCAAGAGAAAAACAAAGAGTCCATTACAAGGGAACTTCCATAAAGATAACGCTGATTTCTCTGCAGAAACTTTGCAGGCCAGAGTGGAATAACATGATATATTCAAAGTCCTGAGGGAAAAACCTGCAACCTAGGATACTCTACCCAGCAAGATTATCATTTAGAATAGAAGGAGGGATAAAGAATTTCTCAGACAAGCAAAAATTAGAAGATTTCAGCAATACTACACCTATCCTGAAAGAAATATTGAAGGAGCTTCTCTAAATAGAAAAGAAGCAAGAATCTATAGGAAAGGGAAAAATCACAATAGGAAAGGCAATATATAGTAAGGATTGAAGGTCACTTAAATGAGCAAGATGTAGATGAAAAAACAGTAAAAAAAAATTGTATAAGTGATTATGATTATAATAAACAGTAAAATAAAAGGATGAAAATGTAAAATAGAACATCAAAATTATGAAATGTGGGGGAGGGGAATATAAAATGTAGATCTTGTGTAATGTGTTTGAACTTGAATGACTGTCAGTTTAAAGCAATTAGATATAGTTATAAGTCAACACACTAGAACACTGTGGTAACCGCAAATCAAAAACACGTAATAGGGGGACTTCGCTGGCAGTCCAGTGGTTAAGACTTCACCTTCCAATGCAGGGGGCCCGGTTTCAATCCCTGGTCAGGGAACTAGATCCCACATGCATGCCACAACTAAGAGTTCACATTGCCACAGCTAAGGAGGCTGCATGCCACAACTAAGGAGCTGTCAAGCCACAACTAAGGAGCCCATGTGCCACAACTAAGGAGCCAGCAAGCCACAACTAAGGAGCCCACCTGCTGCAACTAAGTAGCCCACGTGCTGCAACTAAGGACCAGGCAGGCTGCAACTAAGGAGCCTGCCTGCTGAAACTAAGAACCGGTGCAACCAAATAAATAAATAAATAGAAAGATAAAGAAGGGCATTGTATAGTGATAAAGGAATCAGTACAAGAGGAGAATATTATACTCATTAACATACATGCTCCCAATATAGGAGCACCTACATATATAAAACAAATACAGACATAAAGGGAGAAATTGACAATAACACAATAATAGTAGGAGACTTTAACACTCCACTGACATCAATGGACAGATCATCCAGACAGAAAATTAATAAGGCAACAGAGGTCCTAAATGATGTAGTAGATTAGTTGGACTTAATTAATATCTACAGGACACTACATCCAAAAAAGAGTACACTTTCTTTCCAGTTGTGCATGGAATGTTCTTTAGGATGGACCACACATTAGGTCAGAAAACAAGCCTCAGTAAATTTAAGAGAATAGAAATTATTTCAAGCATTTTTTCTGACCCCAACAGTATGAAACTAGAAATCAACCACAGAATGAAAAACAGGAAAAGAACAACCACTTGGATACTAAACAACATGCTACTAAAAATCCAATGCGTCAATAATGAAATCAAAGAAGAAATCATAAAATACTTAGAGACAAACAAAAATGATAACACAGCTTTACAGAATCTATGGATGCAGCAAAAACAGTTCTAGGAGGGAAGTTCATAGTGATACAGGCCTTATTCAAGAAACAGGAAAAATCTCAAACAACCTAACCTACCAACTAAAAGAATTGGAAAAAGAACAAACAAAACCCAATGTCAGCAGAAGGAAGGAAATAATAAAGATCAGAGAGGAAATAAATAGAGATCAAAAAACCAATAGATCAATAAAACCAAGAGCTGGTATTTTGAAAAGATGAACAAAATTGACAGACCTCCAGGCAGACTCACCAAGAAGAAAAGAGGATCCAACTAAACAAATAAGAAATGAAAGAGGAGAAATAACAACTGATACCACAGAACTACTAAAAAATCATAAGAGCATACTATGAACAGTTACATGCCAACAAATTGGACAACCTAGAAGAAATGTGCAAGTTTCTAGAAGCATAACTGCTATAACTGAATCAAGAAGAAACACATAATTTGAACATACCAATCACTAGAAGTGAGATAGAATCTGTAGTAAAAACAAAAAGAAAAAAACAGCCTCCCTGCAAACCAAAGTCTAGGACCAGATGGCTTCACTGGGGAATTCTACCAAACATACAAAGAATTTATACCTGTCCTTCTCAAATTATTCCAAAAAATTGAAGAGAAGGGAACATTCCCAAATTAATTCTGTGGGGCAACCATCACCCAGATACCAAAACCAGACAGAGACACTACAGAAAAAAAATTACCAGTCGATAATCTTTGATGAATACAGATGCAAAAATCCTCAACAAAATATTAGCAAACCGAATCCAGCAATACATTAAGGGGATCATACACCATGATCAAATTGGATTCATTCCAGGGTCACAAGGATAGTTCAGCATACTCAAATTAATCATTGTGATGCACTATATTAACAAAAGAAAAGACAAAAACCACGTGATCAACTCAACAGATGCAGAAAAAGCATTTAAAAAAATTCAGTATCCTTTCATGATAAAAACTCTTACCAAAGTGGGTATAGAGGGAACGTATCTCAACATAATAAAAGCTGCTTATGACAAGCCTACAGCCAATGTAATACTCAACAGTGAAAAGCTAAATGCTTTCCCACTAAATTCAAAAACAAGACAAGGATGCCCAATCTCACCACTTCTATTCAACATAGTATTGGAAGTCCTAGCCACAGAAATCAGACAAGAAAAAGAAATGAGGTATCCAAATTATAAAGGAAGAGATAAAACTGTAACTATTTGGAAATGACATGATACTCTACATAGAGAACCCTGAAGTCTTCACACAAAAACTATTAGAACTAATAAATGAATTTATCATGGTAGCAGGATACAAGATTAATATACAGAAATCTGTTGCATTTCTTTATACTAATAATGAAATATCAGAAAGAATTTTTTTTAAATTCCATTTAAAATCACATCAAAGAAAAAATAACTAGGAATAAGCTTAACGGAGGAGGTGAAAGACCTATGCACTGAAAACTACAAAATATTGAAAAAGGAAATTGAAGATGATTCAAAGAAATGGAAAAATATACCATGCTTTTGGATTGGAAAAATTAATATTGTTAAAAATGTCCATACGACCCAAAGCAATCTACAGATTAAATGCAATCCCTATCAAAATACCTATGACATTTTTCACAGAACTAGAACAACTAATCCTAAAATGTATATGGAACCACAAAAGATCCAGAATTGCCAAAGAAATCCTGAGAAAAAAAGAACAAAGCTGGAGGTATAATTCTTTCAGACTTCAGACTATACTACAAAGCTGCAGTAATCAAAACAGCATGCAATTGACACAAAAACAGACATACAGATCAATGGAATCGAATAGAGAACCCAGGAATAAACTATGCACCTGTGGTTGATCTACAACAAAGGAGACAAGAATATACAATGGAGGAAAGATAATCTCTTCAACAGGTGATGTTAGGAAAGCTGGACAGCTGCATGTAAATTAATAAAATTAGAACATTCCCTGACAACATATACAAAAATAAATTCAAAATGGTTTAAAAACCTAAGTGTAAGACACGATACCATAAAACTCCTAGAAGAGAACATAGGCATAACATTCTCTGACATAAATCAGAGAATTTTCTCTGTTTTCTACTGAGCCCACGGGCCGCAACTACTGAAGCCTGAGCACCTAGAGCCTGTGCTCCACAACAAGAGAAGCCACTGTGATGAGAAGCCCTTGCACCACAACGAAGAGCAGCCCCTGCTCACTGCAACTAGAGAAAGCCCGTGTGCAGCAACAAAGACCCAATGCAGCCAAAAATAAATAAATAAATTTATTTTGATAAATTTAATAAATAAATAATAAATAAAATAAATAACTAAAATAAAATTATTTATTAATAAATAAATTTATGTATTTATTTAAAAAAAAGAAAGAAGCTTACGGTCACCAAAGCAGGTCGGGGGACAAATTAGGAGTATGGTATTACCACATACAAACCACTCTACATAAAATAAACAATAAGAATTTACTCTATAACACAGGGAATTATATTCAATATCTTATAATAACCTATAATGGAATATAATCTGCAAAAAAATAATAACTGAATCACTATGCTGTATACCTGAAACTAACACAATATTGTAAATCAACTATACTTCAATTAAAAAAATGCAAAACCATTCTTAGCTTGTAGACTATACAAAGACAGGCAGTGGGCCCAGTGTGGCCCACAATCTGTGGGCATAGAAAGTCATCAGGAAGTATCATGTTTAATGTTGAAACACTGAAAGTTTTCCTTTAAAATGAGGAAGAAGAAAATGGTGCCCACTTTCACCATTATATTTTTCATTATTTTATTCTTCACCGTTATATTCAGCTACAGACTAGAAGTGTTTGTCAGCACAGTGAGCCTAAATATATATATATGTGTATATATATATGTATATGTATATGTGTGTATATGTCTATATATTTTCAATAGATGTATATATATATATAGAGAGAGAGAGAGAGAGATTTTTGAATAGAAAGGAAGAAACAACTGTCATTTGCAGGTGTTATAATTGTATATGTAGAGAATTAAAAGGAAAATACAGAGAAATTGTTGGAATTAAAAAGAGAATTTAGCAAAATTCCTAGATATAGAAACAATATACAAAATCATAGAAAACAGCAAAAAAAACCAGAATTTTTAAAAATAAGATACTGCTATAAAATGTTTAAAAATATACTTAGTTTTGCTGATCTTTTCCTAACCTTTGAGAGTAGATGCTCGTTCATTAAGTTGTAGCCTTTATTTTGATAATATCTGCATTTAAATTTCTCCCTAAGTACTATTTCAGCTATATCCCACAAGTTTTGATATGAAATACTTCTGTTGTAATTTACTTCTAAAATGTTACTAGTTTTCATTAGAATTTTGGTCTTTGTCCTTTATGTTATTTGGAAGTGTAATACTTAACTTTCAAACAATGGGCATTTTTTACTTCTTGTTACAGTTTTCTAACATTAGGGTCTGGAAAAGACTAAATTTGCATAATCTGAAGTGTTATTCTTAAAAGACTAAATATATACCATACACCACTATACTATATATGTATCTCGCCTTTAACCAGGGTAGAAATCATCCACCTAAAATGAATGATTGGAAAAAAATAATGTTATTACATCGTCTTAAAAATAAAAGATTCTGGTATTCTGCCCACCGCTCCCACAGTAGGAGCTGGTTCTGAGGACTCGCCTTTAGAGAGTAATGTGATGTTGAGACCACCTGGACCGGAGACTCTGCTTCATTATCTTCAAGGCAAGAAGAGGCAGCATGACAGTGGCCCTGTTGGTAGAGGACTTGATTTGGCACCTGAGTCTACTTCTTACACCCTGTGTACCTGGGGCAAGTTTTCTGGTTGCTCTCAACTTCAGTTTCCTCATCTGACTAATTGGGAGTACAGGGCCCCAGCTCATCCTCCCACAGCCCCCAGTGAGGAAGGCAGAAGAATATTCCTAGAGCTGGGGAGAGAGCAACATTCTGCAGAGCCAGACAGCTCAGAAACAGTCAAACTTTTCTCTAGGCCAAAAGGTCAGAATCAGAAAAGTCTGAATGAAAAATTCTGGACCAGAAATTCTGAGGTGCAGGCCCAGCAACCTGTGTTTTCACAAGCCCTCCAAGTGGTTCTGATGCCCTAAAAATTGAGAGTCACTGATCCAATCCATTTTGTTGCTTTGCTCCATATTCGGCTGAGTCCAAAATAGCCGTATGGCTGACAAGGTCTTGGTGCTCTGGCTGGCTGTCAGACCTGAGCTTCGGAGGTGGGAGAGCCGAGTTCAGGACATTGGACCACCAGAGACCTCCTGGCCCCATGTAATATCATTTGGCAAGAGCTCTCCCAGAGATCTCCGTCTCAACGATAAGACCCAGCTCCACCCAACAACCAGCAAGCTACAGTGCTGGACACCCCATGCCAAACAACTAGCAAGACAGGAACACAACCCCACCCATTAGCAGGGAGGCTGCCTAAAATTATAAGTTCATAGACACCCCAAAACACACTGCCGGACACAGCCCTGCACACCAGAGAGACAAGATCCAGCCTCATCCATCAGAACACAGGCACCAGTCCACTTCACCAGGAAGCCTACACAAGCCACTGAACCATCCTCATCCATTGGGGGCAGACATCAAAAACAATGGGAACTACAAACCCGCAGCCTGCAAAAATGAGACCCCAAACACAGTAAGTTAAGCAAAATGAGAAGACAGAGAAATATACAGCAGATAAAGGAGCAAGGTAGAAACCCACCAGAACAAACAACTGAAGAGAAAATAGGCAGTCTACCTGAAAAAGAAATCAGAGTAATGATAGTAAAGATGATCCAAAATCTTGGAAATAGAATGGAGAAAATACAGGAAATGTTTAACAAGGACCTAGAAAAACTAAAGAGCAAACAAACAATGATGAACAAAACAATAAATGAAATTAAAAATTCTCTAGAAGGAATCAATAGCAGAATAACTGAGGCAGAAGAACGGGTAAGTGACCTAAAAGATAAAATAGTGGAAATAACTACTGCAGAGCAGAATTAAGAAAAAAGAATGAAAAGAAATGAGGACAGTCTCAGAGACCTCTGGGACAACATTAAATGCAACAACATTCGAATTATAGGGGGTCCCAGAAGAAAAGAAAAAGAAAGGGACTGAGAAAATATTTGAAGAGATTATAGTTGAAAACTTCCCTAATATGGGAAAGGAAATAGTCAATCAAGTCCAATAGGTGCAGTGAGTCCCATACAGGATAAACCCAGGGAGAAACATGCACCTCAATACATAAGACAAGAAACATATTAATCAAATTATCAAAAATTAAATACAAAGAAAAATTAAAAACAGCAAGGGAAAATCAACAATTAACATACAAGGGAATCCCCATAAGGTTAACAACTGATCTTTCAGCAGAAACTCTGAAAGCCAGAAGGGGGTGGCAGGACATATTTAAAGTGATGAAAGGGAAAAACCTACAACCAAGATTACTCTACTCAGCAAGGATCTCATTCAGGTTCAACAGAGAAATTAAAATCTTTACAGACAAGCAAAAGCTAAGAGAATTCAGCACCACAAAACCAGCTCTACAACAAATGCTAAAGGAACTTCTCTAGGCAGGAAACACAAGAGAAGGAAAAGACTTACAATAAAAACCCAGAACAATTAAGAAAATGGTAATAGGAACATACATATCAGTAATTACCTTCAATGAAAATGGATTAAGTGTTCCAACCAAAAGACACAGACTGGCTGAATGGATACAAAAACAAGACCCATATATATGCTGACGACAAGAGACCCACTTCAGAGCTAGGGACACATACAGACTGAAAGTGAGGGGATGGAAAAAGATATTCCATGCAAATGGAAATCAAAAGAAAGCTGGAGTAGCAATTCTCATATCAGACAAAATAGACTTTAAAATAAAGACTATTACAAGAGACAAAGAAGGACTCTACATAATGATCAAGGGATCAATCCAAGAAGAAGATAAAACAATTGTAAATATTTACACACCCAACATAGGAGCACCTCAATACATAAGGCAAATGCTAACAGCCATAAAAGGGGAAATCGACAATAACACAATAATAGTAGGGGACTTTAACACCCCACTTTCACCAAAGGACAGATGATCCAAAATGAAAATAAATAAGGAAACACAAGCTTTAAATGATACATTAACCAAGATGGATTTAATTGATATTTATAGGACATTCCATCCCAAAACAGCAGATTACACTCTCCTCTCAAGTGATCATGGAACATTCTCCAGGATAGATCATATCTTGGGTCACAAATCAAGCCTTGGTAAATTTAAGAAAATTGAAATCATATCAAGTATCTTTTCTGACCACAGTGCTATGAGACTAGATATCAATTACAGGAAAAAATCTGTTAAAAAAAAAAAAAAAACATGGAGACTAACCAATACACTACTGAATAACCAAGAGATCACTGAAGAAATCAAAGAGGAAATCAAAAAATACCTAGAAACAAATGACAATGAAAACACGACAACCCAAAACCTGTGGGATGCACCAAAAGCAGTTCTAAGAGGGAAGTTTATAGCAATATAATCCTACCTCATGGAACAAGAAAAATCTCAAATAAACAACCTAACCTTACACCTAAAGCAATTAGAGAAAGAAGAACAAAAAAACCCCAAAGTTAGCAGAAGGAAAGAAATCATAAAGATCAGATCAGAAATAAATGAAAAAGAAATGAAGGGAATGACAGCAAAGATCAATAAAACTAAAAGCTGGTTCTTTGAAAAGATAAACAAAATTGGTAAACCATTAGCCAGACTCATCAAGAAAAAAAGGGAGAAGACTCAAATCAGCAGAATTAGAAATGAAAAAGGAGAAGTAACAACTGACACTGCAGAAATACAAAGGATCATGAGAGATTACTATAAGCAACTATATGCCAATAAAATGGGCAACCTGAAGGAAATGGACAAATTCTTAGAAAAGCACAATCTTCTGAGGCTGAATGAGGAAGAAATAGAAAATATAAATAGACCAATCACAAGCACTGAAATTGAAACGGTGATTAAAAATCTTCCAACAAACCAAAGCTCAGGACAAGATGACTTCACAGGAGAATTCTATCAAACATTTAGAGAAGAGCTAACACCTATCCTTCTCAAACTCTTCCAAAATATAGCAGAGGGAGGAACATTCCCAAACTCATTCTATGAGGCCACAATCACCCTGCTACCAAAACCACACAAAGATGGCACAAAAAAAGAAAACTACAGGCCAATATCACTGATGAACATAGATGCAAAACTTCTTAACAAAATACTAGCAAACAGAATCCAGCAGCACATTAAAAGAATCGTACACCATAATCAAGTGGGTTTATCCCGGGAATGCAAGGATTCTTCAGTATAGTAAATCAATCAATGTGATACACCATATTCACAAATTGAAGGAGAAAAACCATATCATCATCTCAGTAGGTGCAGAAAAAGCTCTCAACAAAATTCAACACCCATTTATGATAAAAACTCTCCAGAAAGTACGCATAGAGGGAACTTACCTCAACATAATTAAGGCCATATATGACAGAGCCACAGCCAACATCATTCTCAATGGTGAAAAACTGAAACAGTTTTCACTAAGATCAGGAACAAGACAAGGTTGCCCACTCTCACCACTAATATTCAACATGGTTTTGGAAGTTTTAGCCACAGCAGTCAGAGAAGAAAAAGAAATAAAAGGAATCCAAATCGGAAAAGAAGAAGTAAAACTGTCACTGTTTGCAGATGACATGATACTGTACGTAGAGAATCCTAAAGATACTACCAGAAAACTACTAGAGCTGATCAATGAATTTGGTGAAGTAGCAGGATACACAATTAATACACAGAAATTTCTTTCATTCCTATACACTAATGATGAAAATCTGGAAGAGAAATTAAGGAAACACTCCCATTTACCCTTGCAACAGAAAGAATAAAATATATAGGAATAAACCTACCTAAGGAGACAAAAGACCTGTATGCCAAAAACTATAAGGTAGTGATGAAAGAAATTAAAGGTGATACAAACAGATGGAGATACACCATGTTCTTGGATTAGAAGAATCAGTATTGTGAAAATGACTGTACTACCCAAATCAATCTACAGATTCAATGCAATCCCTATCAAACTACCACTGGCATTTTTCACAGAATTAGAACAAAAATTTCACAGTTTCTGTGGAAACACAGAAGACCCTGAATAGCCAAAGCAATCTTGAGGTAGAAAAACGGAGCAGGAGGAATCAGGCTCCCTGACTTCAGGCTATACTACAAAGCCACAGTAATCAAGACAGTATGGTAGTGGCACAAAAACAGAAATATAGATGAATGGAACAGGATAGAAAGCCCAGAGATAAACCCACGCACATATGGTCACCTTATCTTTGATAAAGGAGGCAAGAATACACAATGGCAAATGACAGCCTCTTCAATAAGTGGTGCTGGGACAACTGGACAACTACATGTAAAAGAATGAAATTAGAACACTCCCTAGCACCATACACAAAAATGAACTCAAAATGGATTAAAGACTTAAATGTAAGGCCAGGCACTATAAAACTCTTAGGGGAAAACATAGGCAGGACACTCTATGACATAAATCACAGCAAGATCCTTTTTGGCCCACTTCCTGGAGAAATGGAAATAAAACCAAACATAAACAAATGGGACCTAATGAAACTTAAAAGCTTTTGCACAGCAAAGGAAACCATAAACAAGACGAAAACACCACCCTCAGAATGGGATAAAATATTTGCAAACGAAGCAACTTACAAAGCAGTAATCTCCAAAATATACAAGCAGTTCATGTAGCTAAATCTCAAAAAAACAAAAAGCCCAATCCAAAAATGGGCAGAAGACCTAAATAGACATTTCTCCAAAGCAGATATACAGATTGCCAACAAACACATGAAAGGATGCTCCACATCAGTAATCATTAGAGAAATGCAAATCAAAACTACAATGAGGTATCACCTCACCCCGGTCAGAATGGCCATCATCAAAAAATCTACAAACAGTAAATGCGTGAGAGGGTGTGGAGAAAAGGGAACCCTCTTGCACTGTTGGTGGGAATGTAAATTGATACAGCCACTATGGAGAACAGTATGGAGGTTCCTCAAAAACCTAAAAATAGAACTACCATATGACCCAGTAATCCCACTACTGGGCATATACCCTGAGAAAACCATAATTCAAAACCATAATTCAATGTTCATTGCAGCTCTATTTACAATAGCCAGGACATGGAAGCAACCTAAGTGTCCATCGACAGATGAATGGATAAAGGAGATGTGGCATATATATACAATGGAATATTACTCAGCCATAGAAAGAAACGAAATTGAGTTATTTGTAGTGATGTAGATGGACCTAGAGTCTGTTATACAGAGCGAGGTAAGTCAGAAAGAGAAAAACAAATACCATATGCTAACACATATATATGGAATCTAAAAAAAGAAAATGGTTCTGAAGAACCTAGGGGCAGGACAGGAATAAAGATGCAGACGTAGAAAATGGACTTGAGGACATGGGGAGAGGGAAGGGTAAGCTGGGATGAAGTGAGAGAGTGGCATTGACATATATACACTACCAAATGTAAAATAGGTAGTGGGAAGCAGCTGCATAGCACAGGGAAATCAGCTCAGTGCATTGTGACCACCTAGAAGGGTGGGATAGGGAGGGTGGGAGGGAGATGCAAGAGGGAGGGAATATGGGGATATATGTATACATGTAGCTGATACGCTTTGTTATACAGCAGAAACTAACACAACAATGTAAAGCAATTATGCTCCAATAAAGATGTTAAAGTAAATAAATAAATAAAAGATTCTATTAACCCTTGTCATTTTAAGCATTAAGAGTACTTCTGTTTCGTAGATAAGAATTCCCAGCCACAAGCATACAGTTAAAAATCTAGGTTTATCTTGCCTTCTTAAAATGAAATTATTATTTTAACCAACAGTTTTTTCATAGAGTCTATCATTTTTTAAGCATATGTTAGTTAACTGTTCTTTTATTTTAATTAAATGTTACAGGATATGGAGCCTAGTTGATCATGCACTAATAGCAAGGTGTAATATGGAAGAACCAATTCGTTGTGCAGCTGTAAATGTAGATGGGATCCATCTTGCCCTTGGAATGAAGGATGGCTCATTCACTGTACTTAGAGTAAGGTATGTAATAGGGTAGAAGTAGAAAGAGAGAGTAAATTCTGTTAAGTGAGATAGAGTGCATAGTACTTATTTTTACCCATTTCCTTTAACCCCCTCCCTTCTTATTAACATACATTTTCTCAAATATTAGTTTCATTAAGTATAAAAAATATGTTTTTAAAAATGGCTTTGTCAGAAAATTAAGTTAACTCAAAACCCTTGGTTTGGGGGATTAAGAATGCTTAGTAGATTAATGACTAAAATTTTGAGTTAAATTTGGGTCTTGATTTCCATTTCTTGGTAGTATTGATTTTCAGTAATGATCTTCTGACATAGAAGAGGGAGAATGAGACCTTGAAACTGTTAAAAATGAGTGAATGGTTTTGTTGTCATTTGCAGATCTATGCTTTGAAAAACATGACTGCATCTCTCCCTTTGTTTGGGTAATTAGAAAAGTTTAAAGAATTTGTTAAAGCAGTTAGCATCTTTTGTTGGATTGTAGATATGTTGGATTATTGCATTCAGTTGAATTCTATACAGCCACTTAAAAATTTGCTGTAGATCCACACGTGTTCACGATAAGTATCTATGAAATTTTCCACATCCAGTTTAATGAATCATAGGGCCATCCACCCAGTTGCCCAATCCAGAAACCATTGATTCATTTCTCTCCTTTGTCTCTCATGTCTAGTTAATCACTAAATTCTGGAGAACCTAATTCCTGAATAGCTCTCAAATTAATCTACTTCCTTCCACTCTCACCACTGTACTCTTTTATAAACTTTTGCCATGTCTTACCTGGATTGGTGGAATAGCATCTCAGCTGGTCTCCTTACCTCCTATTTTGCTTCCTCAAGTCCTTTTTAACACTCTACAGTTATAGTGATGCCTTTTAAAACACATTTGTTTGCATCCCTCGTCTTTCTAAAGTATGATAAAAGCATTGCACTGTCCTTAGGATGAAGTTCATAATTCTTAACATAGCATATCCTGCCCATCTCTCTAGCCTATTTCTTTCTACTGCAGTCTCTTTCTTTTAGCATGTATAAAACATCTTTCATTTTTTCAGATACATCATGTTCTCTTGTACTTCTGAGCTGCTATAGATATGACTCTTCTTTCTGGGACAGGTTTCTATAATGAGATATGCTGAGATTTTTCTCTTAATCTAATTTTTTATTGTGATAAAACATACATAATATAAAATTTACCATTTTAAACATTTTTAAGTGTAAAACTCAGTGTCATTAAGTACATTTGGGTTGTTTTACAACCAAGAATTTAAGATGCATGTAAAACACCTGGGAATTTCTGTCAGATAGTTGGTATGCATTAAAAATAGTGATTGTTATTTTTTCGTTTGTACATTTACTTGTCCTTTCAATTATTGTATGCAAGAAACTGGGTGAATAAATTATCTCTAATAAGTCAGTATTTTAGCAACTCAAAAATACTCTTTTTTGGGGGTAAGTGAGGCATGCGTCGCACAGCTTGCGCGATCTCAGTTCCCTGAGCAGGGATTGAACTCTGGGCCATGGCAGTGAAAGCCTGGAATCCTAACCAATAGGCCACCAGGGAACTCCCTCAAAAATATTCCTAATCCTTCTTAATTTACCTGGTCACTGTTTCTTCTTGGTTCGCTGTGTATATTCTCTGTATCATAGAGCAGAATTTATAAGTATAGCAGTAGTAAAGTGCCCTCACAGGAGTGGTTATGTTATGATTAGAGGAACATAGCATAGATTAGAAACTAACACACTGATTCTTAAATTGGGGTACAAGGTGATGTGCCAGGGCAAAATCATATAACTTCTTAGAACGTCTCTTTTTCTTGTGATAAAAATGTTAAATAATTTTATATTAAAACAAACACTAATATCATGGAGTCAAATGAAAAATTGCAAATATTTTTCAAATTAGAAGATACATATGAATACATATAAAACTTTGGTGGTGGGCTGCATGGTATTATCAACATCAAACTCTTCAGAGGCGCTAATTCATTCTCATAAGTAATTAGGGAGACTTCAGTGGAAGAGCTTGGTGAGCATGGTTAATAAATTATGCTGAAGATGGAGTAAGGTTTCCTGCAGTGTATGGGGTAGACTTTAGTTGTAAAAATATTAACGTTGCCATTTTAGATTCTACCAGTCTTTAGCCAGTTGTCTTTTCTGACAGTGTCACTGCTGAGTTATATCAACTTTAAAAGGATTAGGACAGTTTTTCCCCTAACTAATCACACATTCATTTAATTTTTTTCAACATATTTATATTTTGTCTGCCTCATTTCATGGGAGTAATAAGTTCTGAAAGTTGTTTCCTGGCTTTCAAAAAGTAACTCTTTTATGTCCATTATTTTTTCACATCGAAGGTGTTTTTGTCTTTCTGCCCCAACCAAGAGCACTATTAAAACATGCTCAAATATGTCTTATCTTAAAATTCCTACCTCGAGCCTGAGGCCCTCTTTGGTTATATCACATCTCTACTCTCTTCTCTTTCACAGTAAAAATCTCAAAAACCTGCCTATTTTACTATCTCTCTTTCCTTCCAATTAACTTATCAACTTTCTACCCCCATTCCAATATAGCTTTTGCCTTCATCTTTAAATTGGAAAACCCTCACTAATAGTGCCCTGTAACTAAAACCAGGAGATATTTTTCAGTTCTCATCTAAATTGATTCTCAGCAGTAAATTTGACCCCTTGAACAACTTGCTCCTTCTCAAAACATGCTCTTCCCTGGCTTTAGATGTTAATTCTCTTTGTCTTTGCAGCCTCTGGCTCCATTTTCTTTATATGCTAATTATCTTCTGTCTACCCAGTAAAATTGAAGTCCCTGAAAGCTCAGAGTCTAGGCTTTCTGCTCTTTTTTACTCTGTATTTTCTCACTAGGTAATCGCATCCTGCCTGTAGCTTCAGTTACTACCCATAGCATGATGATCCCAGATGCATAGTTCTAGCCCTGTTATCACCTCTAAACTCCAGTCATGCATATTCAGTTGCTTATTTAACATCACTTGGGTATCTCAAAGACATCTGCAATTCAGCATGTCCAAAGCTGAACCCAGCATCCCCCCTCCCAAACTGATCTTCTGTCTCTGGGCCCTATTCTGTCCATGTTCTTGTATAAGCCAAAAACCTAGGCATTATCATAGATACCTCTCTCTCTCTAACCACCATTTTTTTTTTTTTACATCTTTATTGGAGTATAATTGCTTTACAATGTTGTGTTAGTTTCTGCTGTATAACAAAGTGAATCAGCTATATGTATACATATATCACCATACCCCTCCTTCTTGAGCCTCCCTCCCACCCTCCCTATCCCACCCTTCTAGGTGGTCACAAAGCACTGAGCTGATCTCCCTGCGCTATGCATCTGCTTCCCACTAGCTCTTTGTTTTACAGTTGGTAGTGTATATATGTCAATGCTTCTGACTCACTTCATTCCAGCTTCCCCTTCCCCCCTCCCCTGTGTCCTCAAGTCCATTCTCTACGTCTGTGTCTTTATTCCTGTGCAACCCCTAGGTTCATCAGAAACTTTTTTTTTTTTTAACATTCATATATATGTGTTAGCATATTTTTTCTCTTTCTGACTTACTTCACTCTGTATGATAGACTCTAGGTCCATCCACTTCACTACACGTAACTCAATTTCGTTTCTTTTTGTGGCTGAGTAATATTCCATTGTATATATGTGCTACATCTTCTTTATCCATTTATCTGTCGATGGACACTTAGGTTGCTTCCATGTCCTTGCTACTGTAAATAGTGCAGTAGTGAACACTGTGGTACATGTCTCTTGAATTATGGTTTTCTCAGGGTATATGCCCAGTAGTGGGATTGCTGGGTCATATGGTAGTTCTATTTTTAGTTTTTTGAGGAACCTCCATACTGTTCTCCATAGTGGCTGTATCAGTTTACATTCCTACCAGCAGTGCAGGAGGGTTCCCTTTTCTCTACATCCTCTCCAGCGTTTATTGTTTGTAGATTTTTTGGTGATGGCCATTCTGACCGGGGTGAGGTGATACCTCATTGTAGTTTTGATTTGCATTTCTCTAATGATCAGTGATGTTGAGCATTCTTTCATGTGTTTGTTGGCAATCTGTATATCTTCTTTGGAGAAATGTCTATTTAGGTCTTCTGCCCATTTTTGGATTAGGTTGTTTTTTGATATTGAGCTGCATGAGCTGCTTGTATATTTTGAGCATTAATCCTTTGTCTGTTGCTTCGTTTGCAAATATTTTCTTCCATTCTGAGGGTTGTCTTTTTGTCTTGTTTATGGTTTCCTTAGCTGTGCAAAAGATGTTAAGTTTCATTAGGTCCCATTTGTTTATTTTTGTTTTTATTTCCATTTCTCTAGGAGGTAACCACCATTTATAATCCATCACTACATCCTGTTGATTTTACTTACCTGATGAATTGTCTAGGAGCATTTTAGTTAAGGTTTGTGAATAAGATTAGAATGATAATATCTTTAACATGTACTAAATATAATAGTATGGATTGTATAATACTGTATATTTCAGATCATTTCACTTCTTTCTGAAGTCTGAGCAACCACCATCTGTAGTAGTCTTCTAATTGGTCTTAATCCTGCTGTTATACTCCTTCAATTTGTTTTTTACTCTCGAACCAGATTAGTGATCTGATTGATTCATCCCACCCTAGCTTATATTTACAAGTTAAGGCCAAAAATCTTTAGATGTATGAGGACTTTTATAATTTTCCCTTAGTCTTCCTTGCGAGACTCTGGCTCACATCAAGCCCCCTTTGCTTGTTTCAGTACCACTGTACTGGGCTTCTCAAGCTGAGCTTGAATGCTTTCTCTTGCCATCAGCAATTTCACATAGTTTTAGCTCTGCTGGAATGTAGGCTTTTTCCTCCCAGTTCCTGTCTTCTGCTGAGCTAAGTCCCATTAATTCCTCAGAATGAAGTTTAAACTCCACTTCTTTTGGTCTGTTTCCTCTAACACCTTCACCTAGGAACGGTTCTTCTGTTATATGCTCTATCAGTATATATGCTCTATTAATATTGTGTACTTTTACTTTTGTGATGTGTTACAGACTGCTAATGAATGAGTATTCCCAGGCTTTGACCTCCCTCTGCTTCTTAAAGAAATCACAGAATTTGCATACCAGTTTCCCAGAAGACTTAATTCAGAATTTTTAGAAATCAATACATTTTCATCTAATAATAGTCTTCTTACCTGTAAATTTGCCAAAGAAACTTTGTCAGAGAAGATAGTTATAATTCATAGTGTTGATGTAATAACGTAATACATACTATAAAACCAGTCAATCAGAATCTCTTTCCCTCACTGTTGGTTTCTTCTCTGTGTGCGTGGACAGGGCCACAGTGGTAGAAAGCAAGAGACAACCTCAGATATCCACACTTATTTCTCCTGTTAACTGGGAGCAGTTAAGTCCCTAGAACAAAAAAGCTGTAAAAAAATTACCAAAATAATTCTGAAGAATTTTCCAGGAGCATTTTAACTAATGTTCATGATTGATACTGGAATGATTATATTTTAATAAAGAAGGTATAAAAAAGAAAAGCTTTCAAATAGTGTCTTAGATGTTTTCTTAAAAATCTTGCTCCATATAGATATAGATGAATGGCTGGATGTACTAATGGATGGCTGAGTGGATGGATGGATGAATGGTATGAAGAAAGGGAGGTAAGATGCATGGATTTAAATTAAAACTGAAAGGAAGAAGTCACTGGGAAAGGTAGAAGTAGCTACATTATTCTGTGCTTAGGAAGAGGACCTTGCAAGTTGCAGGGTCTAAGGCAAAAGTGACGTTGACCAGGAAAGCTCTTTTAAAAAGTACTTTTTTTTCCTTCATTTATTTTGTTTTGTTTTGTTCTGATTCCCTTTTGTAGTTAAGGGGATGATTTTCGTCTCTTTCTTTATATGATTAACACCAGGGTGAAGCCCAAGTTCCTTGGCAATGTATCAGATCTGTTACACAGTGTCCTTAATTTATCTCTTTAACCCCATCAAGTCACTGCTTTTCCCACTTATCTTGTATCCACCTTGTTCAAATGTGCCATGTATTTGCATTGCTCATGCTGTGTCTTCTTTCTGGAAAACCTTCAATCTTTTATACTTAGCCAGCCCCTCAGGTCTTATGCTCAAATAGGTATCACTCTTCCTTGGTCCCTTCCTGCCTTTAGTCTTTTAGTTATTGATTGATTGATTGCCACGCTGGGTCTTTGTAGCTGTGCGTGGGCTTTCACTAGTTGTGGCGAGCCAGGCTACTCTTTGTTGTGGTGTGTGGGCTTCTCATTGCGGTGGCTAGTTGCAGCACGTGGGCTCAGTAGTTGTGGCACGTGGGCCCTAGAGCACGCAGGCTTCAGTAGTTGTGACACGTGGGCTCGGTAGTTGTGATGCACGGGCTCTAAAGCACATGGGCTTCAGTAGTTGTGGTGCATGGGCTCCGTAGTTGTGGCTCGAAGGCTCTAGATCGTGGGCTCAGTAGTTGTGGTGCATGGGCTTAGTTGCTCCTTGGCATGTGAGATCTTCCCAGACCAGGGATCGAACCCGTGTCCCCTGCATTGGCAGGCAGATTCTTAACCACTGTTCCACCAGGGAAGTCCCCTGCCTTTAGTCTTAACCATTTTTCAGTGTTTCTTATAGAACTTCACACATAACCTTTTGAGCACTCACTACATTTTCTCAATTATAAAGTATAATTACTTTATCTCTGTCTCTCACAGAAGATGAGTTCATCTTTGTGTGTCATGTGCCTAAAACAGTTAAATACTTAATGTTACTGAAAGAAATATGAGTTTTATTGCTTTAAATTGTCCATTTAGAAACTGTAAAAATTGGGAAATAACCATTTAAGCTTTTATTCTTGAATTATCTGTTGATAACGTTTCAGATGGGTAATGCAAAATTTATTTGGAAAAAGTCCCTGGCACTAGTTAGAAATAGAATTCTCACTTCCTCCTGCCCCTTCTCCCTTGCTGCCTCTCTCTTCTCCACCTCTCCACCAACTCCACATGTTTGGAAACTCAGTAGTGTTTAACTAAGTGTTTACCCATTTTTATGGCTATTACCAGTACCTGTTATTTTTCTGGAAAGTCAGTTATAAGGCATCATTAAAAATATTTAACTTTGCTGGCTGACATGGTCGCTAATTGGGAAGAATTTGTATTCTATTAAAAAAGGTCAAAGAGGTTGAAATAAAAGTAACTAGTGGTGTCTATGTAAAGATATATATTCAAATGTATTACTAAAATAATACAAATCAATTTCTCCTTTCTTTATTTCCTGCATGCAATTTTGTGCATTTGCTTCATTACAAAAATTTAATTTGAAAATCATGGCTTTTATAATTAAGCATTTTTCATAAACTCAGTACTTATAAGGAACTTTGTCATAAAAATCCATGACTTTATTTCCTTTATTGTATGACTCCAGAGATTTAGTATGAATCTCTGAACTACTTAAAATTAAGTAATTTAGGAACTGAAATTTAGCATTTTTCTCTACTTCCAGCATATATTGTCCTCATATATTTCTGTTAGGCAAAATTATTCCTGAGTTAATACTACTTGTCTCATTTACATTTGTTTTATGGTTTATAAATACTTGATACAGCCTCACAGTCATTTTAGACACATTTGAAAACTGAACTAATTCTGTAGTGACTTCTTTGTTTATGATCTCATTTTTTTTCTCTTTACAGAGATATGACGGAAGTTGTACATATTAAAGATCGGAAGGAGGCAATTCATGAGTTAAAATATTCACCAGATGGAACTTACCTTGCTGTTGGATGCAATGACAGCTCAGTTGATATTTATGGAGTTTCTCAGCGTTATAAAAAATTTGGGGAATGTGTTGGATCACTTAGTTTCATCACTCACTTGGACTGGTCCTCAGACAGTAGATATTTACAAACAAATGATGGGAATGGTAAAAGACTTTTTTATAGGATGCCAGGTAAAAATTTCCTATAAATTATTTATAATTTGTAGATTTTTAGTTCCTTTAAAATATCTTAGAATTTCATTAGAGGCAGAGTGTAAGTTACATTTGATTATAGGAAATCAAAGAAGATACAAGCTAATATTTCAGGCATTGTGATCTTTTCTCTGTGGCTGCCTTATCATTTGAAATCCTTTTGGTTCTTAATTAAAACTTAATTGCTTGGAGGAGCTAAGACCTATTTTATGTTGAAGTCCATGCCATATGAGTAGTATATGGTAAAGTCCTAGTGTATATTAGAAAGTCAAAATGCCATTTTTAATGGGTACAACTAATTAACTAAATACAGCTGATACAGATGTCTGACTATAAGTTGGGTTTTTGTTGTTATCTCAGACTTTGCAAATATTAATAATAATATAGCTAACAAACTAATTTTGAAAAACAGAATTTTTATCAAAGATTTAAAAAGAGAAGAATAAAAACAACCATCAAAATATTATCTCTCAGCCCTTTATTTAGTATGATGCTTAGTGAATTAGTCACTATATTAAAATAACTTATTTAACAAGAGTAGCTGCATATTTAAATTAATGCATCGCTCCAAAAGTTTTCATTAACAATCTGTATGTAATGAAGATTGACTGAATCCTGAAGTCCTATTACCTAACATAAATGTATTACTTGTCACTCATCCTTCCTTTGCGATCCTTTCAGTTATCTTTCTCAACCGTGTATCTTCTTAGGTTTCTTTTTCAATACCTGATTTGCCACTTTTGTATAGCTTTTACTTTTCCTTCTAACTTACCCCATTGTGGCTGATCTGTAGCATGATTTTAATAGGGTTCAGTTTTACTGTCCACATGCATGAACCTGCTAAGCTACATCATCATCAAATCTGTATGTCTCTGAATCAGCATAATTTTGGTAATGGCTTTTTAACAACTCCTTGCACTTAATTTCCTCCTTTCCTTACTATATTCACTTACCTATTCATGTATTATCCTTTAACAGGATGGAGAAGATATTTAAATTTTGGAGTTTACCATGTTATCAGTACAGTTTATGCTTGAGTAAAAATCAAAAGAAATAACTTCTTAAATTAATACTGTGATTTATTTTTAGGAGGAAAAGAAGTGACAAATAAAGAAGAAATAAAAGGTGTTCATTGGGCTTCATGGACATGTGTTTCAGGCCTTGAAGTAAATGGAATTTGGCCCAAGTATTCAGATATCAATGATATAAACTCAGTAGATGGAAACTATACTGGCCAAGTTTTAGTTACAGCTGATGACTATGGAATTGTAAAATTATTTCGATATCCTTGTTTAAGAAAAGGTATCTTTTCTTTCAAAATATTATTAATTAACCTCTGTCTTATAAAAGACTTAAGTTCTGGGCTTTCCTGGTGGCACAGTGGTTGAGAGTCTGCCTGCCGATGCAGGGGACACGGGTTCGTGCCCCGGTCTGGGAAGATCCCACATGCCGCGGAGCGGCTGGGCCCATGAGCCATGGCCCCTGAGCCTGCGCGTCCGGAGCCTGTGCTCCACAACGGGAGAGGCCACAGCAGTGAGAGGTGCTGTTGGTTTGGTGAAGGATTTCATGAAAATGAACAGAATTATTTATAGTATTTTGATAATTGTCATGTTACATTTATTTTTGGATATGAAGTTTTTATTAGAAAATTATTTTTGAATTCATATATTATAAATGGGCTAATACTTTACCTCTTTCTTTTTAGAGAATCATTTTTCTCCCCACTTCCAGAATTGCTTCATATAGTTGGGATATACAGTGATAGTTATACTTTTCTTATGGCTTATTATCTTTAATCATTTAACTTGTTGAACATATATCTTTTAGGAGACATTTTTCTTATGTCATTTTCTCAAGAATTCTGATGAAGTAGTCAGCTGTGCGAGTACAGGTCACAGTTTGGAATCTATTGGTTTGTTTGTTGGTTTTTATCTGAGAGTGTGTTTTTGCTTAAAATCCTTAACATGTATTGTTTTGACATTTGTTTTTCATAACTGGGGGTGGGAGAAAAATAAGGGGTCTTATCACTGGTTATTTTCTATATATAATATGTATCACCTCTCTTTCTTGGACCTCTTTTAAAGTGATGATATTAATCATTCTGTTAATAGACCTGAGAATAATTAAATGAAATGCTCTATTAGTCATTTATTTGTTCCATGCCTTGTTCCAGAAAGTATTTGAGTCAGCTTATAACAAGTCCATAAGTACTAAAATAATTATATGAGTAAATAATTCATACCAGGGGAAGTATAAATAGAAATACTATATTAAAATCAGATAAAGAAAATGTTTGACATTTTCTTCTTCAGTAGTCAAACATCAAAATTGAATCTGAGCTTCCTGGAAACCAAAAATAAAATAAAGCAGGGCACAAAATAATTTTCACTTTAGCTATTTAAAAAAAAAAAAGCATACTTATTACTACTCAGAGAAAGCCATGTTTCTTCTGAGATTTAATTTTCAAAGAACTCTCTCATAATATAGGGCCTCATATTAGGTGCACTGAGTATATTCATAGAGTATCAACATCTATAGCAGATGCAGTCATGATTTTCACCCGGTTAATAAAAGCTGTTGGACAAATGTTAAAATGCAATTTAGTAAAAAGGTAATTTTGGAAACAGCAGAAATAGTTTTATTCAAATAGTTTAGGTAGTCCCCTTGATGTTAAACTTAACGGTGCAAGTTTCCCAGAAGTCTAGACTGCTAATTGCTATACCTCTACAGTAAAGTGGTGAGTTCCAGATCCTGCCAGCTATGCCATGTTGTCACTTCCTGCCTGCAACATGTCAGCTTCCTAGGTGCGTGTGAAAGTACCTCCATAAGTAATGCTAAGGGTGTTAATAAAGGCTAACAAATCTCTAGCAATTGAAGTACCGTATTTCTGGATCCCACCACATAGCCAGGACATGAGAGTCACCAGGCACAACAAATTGTATTGTGACTCAAAATGATACTTGCCTAGTTAGAAGGTGTGAGATTTAGTAAGATTAATCATGGTGATATTAATCTTAGACATTGCTTCTACTCACTGTTTCATACACTGACCTCTCTGCAGAAAAAGAGTAATTTTCTGAGTTTTCATAGTCAAATGCATGGGATTTACTCACAAGCTTTATCTTCTGCAACAGGGAAGACAATATTTTTGTTGCTCAATAATTTTGTTTCATTTACAAAATGTGTAGTAGTCTTCTGAATTGCTGTAGGAATATTTTACCAAAGTCTTTAAGAGAAGTTAGTCTTGTTCAGTTACTGCTTCAAGAATATAAATTGTTTTTCTTATTTTCTGTTTTTTTTAGATTTTTGTTAGACATTTATTTTATGGTAAGGGTTTTTATTTCTAGGCACTTGTGAGTCAGCTTGAGACTATTGGTAGGTAATTGGGAGAGAAGAAGACAAAGATTAGTAGAAGTATTTTAAGATTCTGTATTTATTGAATTTACATAGTTGCATAAAGCTAGTAGTATTACTAGAAAAACTCTCTTTCTTTTAGATTAGTTATGAAGTTGTACATTATTTCATTACAGTAAGTTGTACTATTGATCCAACTTAAGTTTGAGAAAAGATTGTGTCTGATGTATTAGTGTATTTTAGATATCCACTTAAGTAATATCCATTACATTCTAAGAAGTGAAGCTTTTACAAAATGTGGAAAGAAGTTAAATAATAGAAGTAGCTTACGTTATAGAATCATTGTAATTGCAGCACAAAATGTGTGAGATTAGCCCAGAATGTTCCTCTTCCACATTTAGCCCCCTCAAATCCCAGGCCAAAGGAGTATTACTCCTCTTATTTTTTTTTTTTTTTTTTTTTGTCCATTGTTATCCTCTTTCTTTCTAGATTCTCCTGCTCTTGACCATAATCTCTCAAATAATCAGACTGTTCCCAGGCAGCAGCACAGAGGCTGTGGTGGTGGGTGAGAAGGTGGGGTGGGGGAGGATGGAGAGGTGAGGGCATGGTTGCTTTAATCTGACACCTTCATCACTGTTAATAATTGCCAAGACTCTTTCAGTACTTATTGACAAATGAACATTTCTATTTGGTAAAAATATTTTTTAGATTCCAGAAGAAAATTCATTGGAAAAACAAATATCAAACAATAAAACAGATTTGTGATGGGGAATTATTCAACACCGCTTTTCTAAGATTCTGAGATTTCTAAGATATTGTTGCATGTAGCTCTAGTGTATTTGTTTTTCATTGCTGTAAAATACTTGTGAAAATGTGGTACAGTTCATGTGTTTATTCTCCTGTCAGTGGACATTTGGGTTCTTTAGTCTTTTGCTATGATGTACAAGTTTCCAAAGATGTATACTTAGGAGTGAAATTGCTGGGTCATAGAGAATTTATAAGAAAATGCCAAATTGTTTTCCACAATGGTTATACCATTTTACAAACCCTGTTGATCTACATCCTCTTAAGCACTTGACATTGCCACACTTTTTATTTTTGTAAATCTAGTTGGTGTAAATGGTGTCACATTGTCTTAATTTACATTTATCTAATTACTAATAAGATTGACCATCTTTTCCAATATTTTTTGATTCTCGGCATTTCCTCTTCTATCAAACACAAGTTCATATCTTTTGCCTATGTTTTAGAGTTATTTCTTTTATTGTTTTATAGAAATAATTTTATATACTATAGATACAAATGATTTGTAATTTTTATGGATTACAGATGCCTTTTTTTGAGTTTGTTAGTTATTTTTTTTAATGATGTCTTTTGTTGACTAGTTTTTATTTCAGAGTAGTCAAATCAGTTTCTCTTTTTTTTTCTGAACAATGCTGTTTTATGTATTAAGGAATTCTACTTTTTACTAGGGTCAAAAAAGATATTCTCATATATTTTATATCTAGAAGTTTTAAGGTCATCAAAACATTGTTAAATGGGAAAAAAATCTTTTGTCATATTGCTACAATTTATTGAAGAGATTTAACTCATATTAACTTTGTGTTAAAATATACCCTAAAATAAATTAGAAAAGACATGGGATCATTGAAGCATAAATATTTCAGTCTATTGCTTTATCCTCACCAAGAATTATCATTCTGTTCTCACTTAAATTAGGAATGCTTCTATGACCATTCTAGCTTGCTTTGATAAATCTTTTCTCTGAGATGTTAGTCCTAATTGATGACATACTGTTTAGACCTTAAATGTTCTTTTATCATTTCCTATCATATGTCAGTTTTTAATAATGAAGGGACTTTGAGAGCTTATAATCCAATTTATACTAAAATGGAAATGGAGTCTAAGAGAGGTTAACTGATGTGCTCAAGCTCCTGTGCTATTAAGTAGTCAAGACGACACTCAAACCTAGTCTTTTGATTTCAACTCCAATACTCTTTACATCAGACTTTTTGTCCCCTTTAATGAATTGTAAGTGTTGGAGTTCATGCCCTCTCAGTCTCCTTCACTACTCTTCTTCCCTCCTCTACAATCTAGCATTTCAACTCAAGTGTATAGGCAGAGTAAGGGAAAATATGATCTTTCTTTTTTTTTTTTCCTTTCTTTCCCTTTCTTCAGATACCTAATGAATGTTTGCTATGTATCAGGCATTAGGGATGTATGATAAACAAGATACAATCCTGCCCTCAAGGAGCTTATAGTTTATTAGAGGAGTTAACAAGTAAATAGACTATTACATTTGAGTGTTATAAATACATGGGGTAATAACAGGGAATTCTGGAAGCATGATAAGAGGATATGATTGGTCTTGGTGAGTCATGGTCACTTCTTAAAAG
This sequence comes from Delphinus delphis, assembly GCF_949987515.2. Lineage (NCBI taxonomy): Eukaryota > Metazoa > Chordata > Mammalia > Artiodactyla > Delphinidae > Delphinus > Delphinus delphis. The sequence goes on from NC_082684.1 coordinate 15,608,839, forward strand.
ATGTGATATCTAGGTTTACTTTTAAGATAAACTGTTTATCATAGTTAGATAAGCAGTGCTGGCTATTGAATAATTATTAATAAAGTCACTTTGATTAGAAATAACTGGCTTCCCTTAGACTTATTCCATAGCTTTCTTGTTGAATTGCCTTGGTTCTTCCAGAGGAATTGATCTTTGAAAAGTCACAGAGAAAATCATTTGGAAGGCCTTACAGGATTATCTACACCTCTCTTGGAACTATCACCCAATATAGTCAATTAGAATAGGTGCTCAGATAACTCTTCTTCATTTGCTCTAAACATAACAAAATTAGTACACCTTAAAAACTTGGAATTTTATTTGCTGAAATTTCTGGTTTTACCTTGTAAGTCTCTCTGTTGCCTAAGAGTATGTACAGGGCCCCGTCAAAGGAAGTAATAGCCAGAGTCCTCTTGACAGGCAAATAATGCATTCTCTTATAAGAGGGATGGGACTAAATCTTACCTTATTGGACTTGTGGAGTGAATTGTGGCAAGTTACCCATCTAGAAAGTTACTGACTTCTGTTAAGCTACATAAAAAATTGATTCTTAAAAAAATAACATTACTGTCAGGTAGCAGTAAATTGTAATCTATATAGTTTGGGTCACATCTTTTATGCTTTGATTAGATGGCTATCCCTAAATTCATGGCCAAGGTGAAGGTTTTTCTCCAGTTTGTAATTGATGGATCTTTGCCATCCTGAAATACAAGCCTTCTGTAGCTTCAAATAAAACTTCTAAAACATTATCAAAATGAAACCAAACATTATTGTGTTTAGTGTACTCTACCAGGAACATATACATATTGCCAAATATCAAGTTTATCTAAGCAAGATATAGAAAATGTATTCTGAACTTAGAACCACAAAAATGGTTCCTATCATTGCACAGATTTTTTAAAAATTAGCCAGAAAGTTAAACAAATCCTTTACAGTTGGAGAAGTCTGGTATATAAAACCTTAACCAAATGCTGCTACTTAACATCCCTAGTGATAGAACTGTGGTGCCCCTTAAAATGATGTATCCAAAAGGACACAACATTGCCTGTGCAAAAAACACATCTTAATCTAATCATGAAGAAACATCAGACAAACCCACATTGAAGGACATTATACCAAATATTTAGGTTTAAAAAAATGACTATAAAAGATAGTTGTTGGGACAACTGGATGTATTTTATTTTGGTTAGTATGGTATATTACATTGATTGATTTTTGTATATTGAACCAACCTTGCATTCCTGGCATAAATCCCATTTGGTTATGGTGTGTAGTCCTTTTTATATGTTGCTAATATTTTCTTGATGGCTTAAGCTTTAAAAGGATCTTCGCAGCTAAGGCTGAGAATAGTGGGGGAGGAGATTGGTCAATATCACTTAAGATCAAAGGTGTCAGGCCAAAACATTCAAATATCTGAATATAAAAACAATTGATCCCCTTGTAGCTGCAGGCTTTTCTCAAAGCAGTAAGATAATGCTTCACAGCTCTTGTGGTTCTTACCAAATTATATTGTGAATCAGTAGAGCAAAGATTTATGTCCCTTGATGTACACTCATTCATTTGTTCACTCAGTGAATTTTTGAATTAACATTTTTCCCCGTTCATCATAATTAAGGTAATAGAAATAGGATGCATTGGTTCAGGTATAGAAATTGTTGTTTATAGTGTTTTTGTGTGTGTGTATTGGCATTTGTTTATCAATTTAAAGGTATATTTTTGTTATAGGGGCCAAGTTTAAAAAATACATTGGCCATTCAGCTCATGTAACTAATGTCAGATGGTCACATGATTATCAGTGGGTTATTTCTATTGGTGGAGCAGATCACTCTGTCTTTCAGTGGAAATTTATTCCTGAAAGAAAACTAAAAGATGCTCTTCACATAGCACCCCAAGGTGAGTAGAACACACTGCCTAAACAATTTCTCTGTCAAATAACTCTTCAGTAACCCCCAAATAACAATTTTACTCTTGAAACATACACAAGCCTCGTATGTTAACAGTATAGATTATTATTATTAGTGGAAATTTTAAATAAAATATTAGGTCTATATGTTTAAACTCAGTTGTCACAGAGCATGGACTACAAAGTACTTTTGGTTACACTTTCATCTATCAAATGATGAGTAAAAAACATGCATTAGTAAAACAAACATTTAATATATTCTCTGGGAGATGGGTATCTAGGTTTCAGTATGGTTTTTTTGACAAAGAAAAATTATCTAATGTCAGTTCATCTGTTGCATTATGGTATTTTCTAGCTATTTTTCATGTTAATTATAGGTTATATTCACTTATATTTGCACAGACATTTAAATTTGATGTAGCGGTCATTGGGGAGCCAGTGAAGGGATTTAAAGGAACTATTGAGTTTGCAGTGAGTGGAGAGGAAGATAATCTGTAGTACAGTTTACTGACATCTGTGTCACTTGAATAGGTAATTTCATTTGCTTGTTTTATGGCTTGTCTCCATGTCAGTTGGCACAGTCAGCTCTTAATCATTAATTTTATTGTGCTGTTTTGAAAATGAATCTTCTTTAAACAGGTAATGTTTCATTTTTTTGAATTACAGAAAATCTGGCTGACTCTAATAGTGATGAATCAGATTCAGATCTGTCTGATGTTCCAGAACTGGACTCTGAAATTGAACAAGAGACACAGCTCACCTACCGTCGGCAGGTAATTTTTATTACCACGTGATTTTTTCCTGAAACATTCTAGTTTCTTCTTTATCTTGCTCCCTGTTGTTTACTCATCTATTGTTATCTTTTGCAGTTTTTAATTTTCCAAGAAATGTATGGCTGTTTCCCCCTTTAAGAGTTAAAGTATACTTGTGTAAAATGTTATTTATATTAAGTGCTTGATATACTAACTGTGCCTGTATTGTATTGTATTATATATTATATGTGCTTTTTGTCGCAGTACACTTCCATTTATTTCCTTTAAAATACTCTCTTACGAAGTATAAAAATTTCATGGAAACTAAATGTGTATTTGTCAGTGTGATACTTAGAAAATGTAAATACGTTTGTCTTTCCAAGGAAGTAAATTTCATAAAGAATCTTCCTACTGAAGACAGTTGTTAAAACTTTAGCGATCATAGTAACCACAATGTCTGAAGTTACATTAGGAATATATAACACCTCTATAAATTTGTGTTCTAAGAATATTTCTACTTATGTACATTATTTAAAGGTTTACACGGAAGATCTACCTCAGCTTAAAGAACAATACAAAGAGAAACAAAAAAGTGGTACTTCTAAAAGAAGAGAGCGGGCTCCAGGAAATAGTATTCGATTACACTTTGTTCACGGGTACAAAACGACTACTTTTCATTTATGTGTTTGAATTTTGGTTCACATTTACTAGCTATGAGACTTTGAGCAAGACACTTAACCTCTCTGTGTTTCTGTTTTACCATCTGTAAAATGGAGATAACAGTATTTTTCTTGATAGGATTCTGGTGAGGAGTAAATAAGTCAATACTTGTGGTGACTTAGAATGTTTTCTGGCACTATATAAGTATTTATTAAATAAAAAATTAATTTGTCTTATGAAAATTTAGTGTTATATTTATAGAAATGGATCTCTTTAAACAAAATAAGTGAAATGTGAGAGATTATCATCTCCCCTAAATATGTCTGATTTATAATGATATTGTGGCTTGTTTTGGCCTAAGCATTTTGGCCTATATATTATAATTTCAATAAAATACAGTTTCTGGATTCTCTTAGAATATCTGGCAATACAGATCTCACATTTTATCCCAGGACAAACAGAGTCTCCAGTCCAACTCTTTCCTTCCCCTCACCTAGTAATCATTGTCTTACCTGGCTTATAATGTTTTCAAGAATTTGAAAAAAAAACAGATTTATTTAGTAAAAATATTTTTCTTCCAGTGTTAAAATAGACAGTACTTCTTTTTGTTTGTTTGTTTGGAAGCATTTTGTGTGTGTGTGTGTGTGTGTGTGTGTGTGTGTTTTAATTGGAGTATAGTTGATTTACAATGTTGTTTTAGTTTCAGGTGTATAGCAGAGTGACTCAGTTGTACATATACATATATCCACTCTTTTTTAGAGTCTTTTCCCATATAGGCCATTACAGAGTATTAAGTAGTGTTCCCTGTGCTGCTATTCAGTAGGTCCTTATTAGTTATCTATTTTATCTATATTGATCATTTTTGAGGGGATTTGACTACTTGTTTTCTGGATGTGTATAATATTTTTAAATTGTTGTTAAAACTTATTTTTGTAATATATATTGATATATTTTATTCTCATGGTTGAACAGTGTGTATAAAAGGATACACTCTGAAAATCATCTTCCTACCTCTGCCCTCCCAGCCATCATTTCCCCCCCACCCAAAGGGAATCACTGTTACCTAGTTTCAGAAATATTTATGCATAATATAGTACAAACAAATACAAATATATATTCTTTTCTATACCCTTTCACTTGTAAAAAAGCAACTTTTTGCTTTATAGTATACAAATTTAGTATTATGCTTGGATTTAGCTATTTGTAATCAGAGCAGTTCACAAAAGTTTATGGGATCTGAGATATTTGTATTTTTTAAAATTGTTCAGTATCTTGTAAAGCTGGAAATTGAATGTCCTCTGTATAGTCCATATTTATCAGTAAAAGGCCAAAGTTAATGTTATATGATTTTTCTATATTTAGTTACAGAGGGTATGACTGTCGAAGTAATCTGTTCTATACTCAAATTGGTGAAATTGTGTACCATGTGGCAGCAGTGGGTGTCATTTATAATCGACAACAGAACACACAGCGCTTTTACCTGGGTCACGATGATGATATTCTCTGCCTGGCTATTCATCCTGTGAAAGACTATGTGGCAACAGGCCAGGTAGGTCCTTTGAAAGACTATGCGACAACAGCCCAGATAGGTTAGACCTTCGTTTGGGTTTAAAGTTAAGTTAGTCCATTTTTTTCCTTATCTTTTGTATTCTAGGAAATGAAGAATTCTTTAGAATGGGATTTTATTTTCATATTACAAATAAAACTTTTTTCTTATAGTTTTCCTTAGAGTTTTATTGTTTTACTTATTGTAATTTGAATTTGGAACTATGAGCTCTGGCTTGACACCTTTCTGTCAGGATAATATTAATTTTTTAAATTTATGAGTAAAAATTACAAAAACCGTAAAGACTAGAAATCTGGTTTTTTAATTATTTTAAATAATATAAGTTATCTAAGAAATGTTCTGTGACAAACAGGATGACTATGTTTTTATTTTACAATCATGATAGTAACATATTCGGGTTTACCAAAGTAGAAAACATGGAGAAAAGTCATAACTGATACCTCTCTATATGGATATTCTTAGAGAAGGAAGGGAAAGGGTGATATTTATAAATTCTCACTGTGTGTAAGCACTTTACTAGTTTCTTAATGTATATTTATTTTATTCTCACCTCATCTCTATGAGAGTAAAACCATTTCTCCCAGTTTATAAATGAAGAAGTTTAGGTTTAAAGAAATTAGATAATTTTCTCAAAGATCTGTCAGCTAATAAGTGGTAAAGCCTAAAGCCCTTAGTCTGTTTGGCTTTAAATACTGTGTAAGTATACCTTCTGGGATATATTGAGGGTGGGGGTAGGAAACTTGCATCATCCTATGTAGCTTCCCTGAAAGGAGAGAAAGCTCTTCCCTTTTTCTTTCTCCCATCTTCCCTCACTCTGTTTGTACCTCCCCTGACTCTTTCCTTTTCTCCTTCCTTTCCTTCCCTCCTTTTCTCCCTCCTTTCTTCTATTCATTCAGAAACATTCATAGAGCATGTGCTGTGTACCAGGAAAGACTCTGGGAATATAAATAAAACACCTTGCCATGGTAAAACATTCATACTCTGTGGGGGAAGACAAACACGCAAGAAAATTGTGATACAGTGTCATAAGTATAGATCAGGGCTTCTTACCTTGGCACTGTTGACATTTTGGGCCAGATAATTCTTTATTGTAAAGATAATTGCATTTTTGTGTATAATGCCATCCTGTGCATTGTAGGATGTTTAGCAGCATCTCTGGCCTCTACGGACTAGAGGCCAGTTAACACCACCCACCCCAGCTGTGACAACCAAAAATGTCTCCAGACAGCCTTTGGGAGGCAAGTCACCCCCTGCTGAGAACCACTAGGCTAGAGATATGTATAAAGCTCTCTTGAAATATTATAAAGGACTGATATATTGTGCCTAGTGGAATCAGGGAAACCCTCATAGAGAAGATGACATTTGAGCTGAGTAGTTTACCTGATAGAGGGGAGGTTGGGGAATGTATTTTAAGTGTGTCATATCACGTGTAACAGTGGGGGAAAAAATAAAAAAATAAAAATACAACTTCTTTAAATAACTGTGAGCAACGCAAAGTATTCAAATCTTAGAGTGCATGATGGACATTAGCGGAAGAACTAATTAAATGGGCTGGCAGAGGCCTCAGGGGCACCATTTACTTTCACCTTTAGTTTATATAAATGGTTCCTCTTAAAACACGATTATGTACCCATTGTGCTGTTGCAAGGAGTTTGGACATTATTCTGCTACTACTGGAATGAAGACTGTAAAAACTGGTCATTTACTACCATAATTCTGGAATTTTAGGGAGTTTGGGCCAAATTAAACTATAAGTCAGTATGCCCACAGGACATCCCTGGATACCCAATGACCTCTTCCTCTGCTAGACTTTTAGCCAGAACTCTAACAGAAAGACAGATTAGGGGAATTCGCTGGTGGTCCAGTGGTTGGGACGCTGCACTTCCACTGCAGGGGACCCAGGTTTGATCCCTGGTCGGGGAACTAAGATCCCACAACCCATGAGGCACAGCCAAAGAAAAAAAACAGATTAACAAGAGAAAAACAAAAAGTTTATTAACAGGTGCAATTCATATCACCTGGGAGAAACCTAAACCAAAAGTAACTCAAAATGGTTTAGAACTCCAGCTTATATAGAAAACAGTAGATCTGTAGACAAATGACAGGACAGAGGAAAGCAGTTAATAACTTAGTGAAATATTGATCGATTGCAGTATTGTTTTTTGTTATGTCTTTATATAAAACCAATCTCAAAATTAACAGTAATTGGCAGCTATGTTAGTTATTTCAGGAGTTGCTTTCATAAGCAAAGTTATTATATCTCTTAATCTGTATAAAGAAAGTGATTACTTGAGTCTAAAGGAATAAAGAATTAAGTTGTGTTAACCTGCTTGGCGCTTTAACCCCTCTGTATCTTGTTTACACTATTATCCTAGCCTAGAATATACTTGCTTGCTTCTCTTTTTATCTAAGACCTACACTCTTTGAAGGCCCACGTCAAGTAGCATCTCTTCCATGAAGATTTTCTCTACAACCTTTTCATCCCCATTAAGCATGTATTACCAGATGTTCATATTTTAACGGAAAATATCTCATTTTCCCAATGAGTTTGCAAAATTTGTCTAATTGTCTTAGTGCTCATTGTACCTAGCATAGTAATGCTGCCAATAATAGATGCTTGGTAAGCATTATCTTTATTGATGAAGTATAGGATAAGGTTTAGGAGCTACGTAGTTGTAGAACATTCTTTGAAACACTGAGCCTAGTCTCATTAGCTTTTCGACAAATGTAAGGGAAAAATGTTGATCACATATACAGTCTGCTTTATACTTTTTATTTGATAAATATTTATAGCAAATATGACAAAGGTTGTTAAATCTCCTGTTTTCCTTTTATAGATATGAAAATAAACAATTTAATTGCATAAAATGACTTTTATAATTCTTTCTATTTTAGGTAGGTAGGGATCCCTCAGTTCACATATGGGACACAGAGACCATTAAACCATTGTCGATATTAAAGGGCTACCACCAATATGGTGTCTGTGCTGTTGATTTCTCAGGTAAGGCAGTTTTCTGTCTCAGTAAGAATGATCAAAATGCAGAGGCAATACATGGCATTTTAGTCTAAATTAGTGTTGCCTAAACTTGTCATTTAATAGTGACCTTCACAATTTTTTATCAAATGTGCATACTGTTGTCCTAACCAATCAAGGCTCTGAAAGTGTGGGTTTGCTAGCTGTTTTATAATAATAATTTAATGAAATGTAATTTTAATACCCATTGTTATAAAGATGTTTCTATTAAAATAAAAAATGTTTGTCTACATAACCTCTGAAACCGTCTCAGTTACCACTAGTGGTATGTATTTCCAACCTTGGGCAAACCCTGATCTCATTTAATGTTTTGCAGCCACAGAGTAAACTTTGAAAATGTTTAGGGTGAAAGCTAAGAAAGAGGTGAGAACTGAAATATTTGTTGTATAACATTTCTATGAAGTGACAATTCCAATCTGTCTTATCAAAATAATTTCAGATCATGTTAACTCTTTGCTACATATATAAAAGTTTAACAACTACAGATAGATCTACAGTGAAAGCTGGGGTATGGATTGGGAAGAGTGGGGAAATACCATTAATAGAGAATTTTATATTAAGAAACAGTAAATTTGTGCTTCCTGCTGCTCTGACTGAAGTGATAGTGAATTGCTATAGTTTATGGGGGGAATTGTATATACACATATTAAAATCTGCCAAAGGTGAAGAAACTGAATGGTAAAGGAGTCAGCAAGAAAAATACCACTGGTAGCGATAACATACTAGTTGAGGTTTGCAAAAAGTGTGGCAGAGTGGCAAATGTTTTATTATAGATTGCCTTTACAACCTGTAAACATAGGCACACCTGCCAGCATGACTGACTTAGCGCAATCTCTTGTCTAATAGTCATTACTTGTTGCTTGATGGTAGTAACAACTGAAATAATTGACCTTCACTACAAACAGTCATATTAAACAGCAATATGTATTTGTAACCTGTGTCGTTTGCATTTGATTCGCTTTTTGTAATCCCTATGACTTCTTATATCACAGTAGAGTTCCTATGGTGAAATTCATTGGCGTATATCACTTCTTCCTTCCTTCTTTCTTAGTTTTCCCTTTCCTTCTCATCTTTTAAATATCTTTTTTCTACTTTTCTTATCTTCCTCCTTTCCCCTGTCTTAAGCTGGTAGAAGATGAGGTAAGTGAAGTCAGAGGAAGAAGTCAGCAGATAGGTTTAGATGCATTGAGACACTATTCTTCCCCTTCCTTATAAGTTCTGCTTTTTGTTTCATAGCTGTATGCATGCCTAACATTTAACAATATTTTATTTTATAAAAATTTAAATATAGTGCTGTGGTATCAGAATATGTACTGAGTGTTTTTTATCTTCTGAATGTTAATGATCAGTCTATCTCTGTGATTAATTTTCATAGCGGATGGGAAACGTTTGGCTTCAGTTGGAATAGATGATAGCCACACTATTGTGCTATGGGACTGGAAAAAAGGAGAGAAACTTTCGATAGCAAGGTAGGGAAAAAACTTGATATCACATTGGCAAAATACTGAAATTACCTTGGACTTAAAATTTTTTTTACTTATAACGGTTTTGAAATCAAGCAAACGTAACTTTTTAAATTGTTGCCGTCTTTATTACCATTGAATAAATAGTATAATTGTGGTAAAAAGACAAATGATTTCATGATTCATTGTAGGTTTATCCCTTGTGCACACACTTTTTAATGTAACTGTAATATGATATTCGAAGTAGTGATTATCAAAAATCTCCATTTATAGGTAGAGTGAATTCCACTGTAAGATAAGCTATTCTGTAGTCATTGAAAACATGATAAAATACTCATTTTATATATTTGAGTGAAAGGAGATACATACACACATGTATCACAAAGAAATTATAGATTATTTTTATTTTCTCTGTTATAGTTTTCATTTTCTAAATTTTCTACAGTGAGCATTATTATTTCTATAATACTAAAAAATATTAGCAATTGCTTTAAAGGAGGAAATAGTCAACAGTTTCAGAGACTATTTTTTTAACTTCCTATTCCCTAAAGTGACACATAAAAGCACTTTAAAATATAGATAAATGGTTTCTGCAGAGTATATAGACAGGACCCAAATAAAAGATAGTTTAAGAGGATTTTGTATTTGGAAAGACTATATTAAGCTGTAACAGAGTACCATAAAAAATTTTTTTTCTTTAACTCATTCATGCCACAAATGGCATTCTCTATGTACAGTACTATAGTTGGTGCTATCCAAAAGAAGTTCAGTTCTCACGGTTCCTATCTTTTAAGATTCTGTTGAGAGGAGTTAATAAATTAAAATAATAACAAAATAACAGATGTACAAATGCATGATTACGTAGCCTAAACCTAAGAGACAAGTGGGCCAAGCATTTAGTAATGGAGTAATCAAGATAGGGTTTGGATTAGGCAAAAGGTTATTACAGGAGAGATTTATCTTCAGAGTTAAAACATTTTGGTATTTATTTCAGAGGAAGTAAAGATAAGATTTTTGTTGTAAAGATGAACCCGTACGTGCCTGATAAATTAATTACTGCTGGAATTAAACACATGAAATTTTGGCGTAGAGCAGGTAAGGAAGTGCTTCTTTTTGCTCCTTTGAAATTTAAGAAACTATTACTTTTTTTTTTGACATATTTATTGAAGTATAATTGCTTTACAATGGTGTGTTAATTTCTGCTATATAACAAAGTGAATCAGCTATACATATGCATATATCCCCATATCTCCTCCCTCTTGCGTCTTCCTCCCACCCTCCCTATCCCACCCCTCTAGGTGGTCACAAAGCACCAAGCTGATCTCCCTGTGCTATGCGGCTGCTTCCCACTAGCTATCTATTTTACATTTGGTAGAAACTATTACTTTTAAAAGCGATTTGGTGTTAAGTACAATGTGGTATCCTAAATTGGATCCTGGAACAGAAGTTTCATTAGTTGAAAAATAGATGAAATCTGAATGAAGTTTGGAGTTCAGTTAATAGTAATATATCAAATATGTCTATTTTTTAGTTTTGACAAGTAGTCTGTAGTATTGTAGGATGTTAATGTTATGGGAAACTGGGTGGGCGAGCAGTATATGAGAACACTCTGTGTTATCTTTGCATCTTTTATGAAAATCTAAAATTCTCAAAAGTGAAAAGTTTATTTGTTTAAAAGAATGATTCACAGTTGTCTTGATACATTTTAAACAAAGTTAAGATTTATTTTATCATTATTGGCTGCATTGATATAGCATTCATATTTGCAAAAGAATTTAACTTATGAGATTAATCAAGTGATGTCCAGACTTCGTTCTTCTGTTGAAGACATGTGTTTTAGTCTAAACTAAAAATGAGAAATTGTGTCAAAATTCTTTATGTGCTATAAAATGATATAGAAATGGAATGTTATATTACTTTAGTCATTTAGTAAATTAGTGACTGTAGAAGTTCATATTTTAAAATTAAAAAGTCTCTTTTCCAAATCGAATAGCATACTTATAAATTCCAGCAATTTGACAAAGTCTTAGTACACTTAAACCTTTCAGATAAAATACATAGCTATAGAGAGAAGTGAGACATAGGTTAGAAAAGAATAGGCTTAGTGAAGATATTTCCCAAGTTGAATTAACTTTCAAATTGTAAACTACATAGGACATGAGTCGATTTTCAGACTTGTTTTAATACTTTATCACAGACTCATCAGATCATAGTGTATATACATTTACAAAGTAAAAAGAAGTATCTTCACATTTGTCATTTTCATTCCCATTCATTTAAACGAAACTTTTGAGTATCTTAGTCGCTTGGACTTGCAAATACCCAGCAAGTAATGCTATTATTGAGGTTTTGGAAAAAAAAACAACTATAAGTTTGTCTGAAATAAGAGACTTAAAGAAAGTAAATAGCCTTAAAGTGAAAAGATTTGCAATTGAATAACTTTTTTCTTTAACTTTGATTTGACATAAAGTAGACCTGAAACTGAACCATAAAAGGATAAATGTTAAGACTTTAGTGCATTTCAGCATTCCTCACTTTGAGGTTCTGATCCAGAGTTCAGTAGCCAACTGGGAAATAAGTAACCACTTTATTAATCTGAATAAATGCCATCTGTCTGCCCTCTAAATGCATAGCTTTATGTAAACTAAGTTAAAGATGACCTAGGACTAAGGCTAAAAGGGAGCTTCTTACCTCCTATCCCAGATATAGCCTTTGAGAATTGCAAGTTATGAATTATTAATCTCTAAGGAATTTGAACTCTATTCCATGGCTGGTATGACCTTGTACAATACAAACATGTTATGCTGTGTGTATCAGAAAACTCAATAATGATTATCTAAACCAGAGGTGAAAAACTCTGTAAATGGCCAAATAGTAAATATTTTAGACTTTCCAGACACAGAAACAAAATCAAGAATATTATATAGATACTTAGAGAACAAGAGAGAGAACTCCTGCCTTGCCGTACCCAGTTTGCACCCAGTTGCCGTTAACTGGAGACATTCCCTCCAAGATCAGCCTGCTGCAGTGAACAGGACTTGCAGGTTGGACTCGGGGGAGACCATAGTCAGCTTCACTCTGCCCTAGCGACACACTGATTCTAGTGTGTCTTCTCCTCCTGGAGAACCCTACCTTCTCAACTTCGGCAGATGGCCAGAGGCAAGGCAACTCCTGGACTGTGATTTCACTGCTGGGTGCCCAGAAGTTTCCATAGCAAAGTCCTCAACTTGTGGATGGTGACCAGCTCGGGCCCTAGGCAGCTGCTAGTTGGCAGCCAAAAGTCAGGGAGGCAGGCTCTGGGAGCAGAGAAGAAAACCGACGTAGCCACTGCAGCTGTGCTCCAGTGGGCACTGAACAAAAACAGGTGATGGCAGGATTTGGCCTACAGCCCATAGTTTGCTGACCCTGCTCTGGATGGATAATCTATGCTCTAGTGAAACCCAGTCCCCTCCACTTGTGCACTAGATCCCATTTCTCAGCTATTCAAGGGCATCATTCCAACTCTTCTTCCCTTTCTCTCTTGCATTATCAGTTTTCCCTCTCTACCAACTCTTTCCTTTCAGTATATAAATGTGGTGTTATTTCTCCATCTTAAGTAAGTAAAACCAAACAAAACTACTCTTTGAGCTCTACCTTCCATTTGCTAATCAATTTCTCTTCTTACCTATGTACTAAAACACATCCACACAGTTGTTTACACTTTAAATTTGTGAGTTATCTTCTCCTTCTTTTGAGAGAAGTCTAACCTGTTTTTTCCCCTTCACCACTTGACTTAACTGCCCTTCCAAGTGCACTAACAACTCTGGCTGCTATGTTAAGAAAAGACAATCTTCTGAATACATTTGGAATATGACTACTTTTCATCATCTTCTATGTTATCACCAAACCCATGCCACCCTTAGCATTTGCCCAGATGCTTGAAATAGCCTTCTAACTCTTTTCGTCCTTGCCACTATTCAAATTACCCTCAACCCAGAAATCAGAATGAACCCGGTAATAAATAATATGCCAAGTCTTGTCATTCCACCACCCAAATGTTTTTCATCTCATAAAGAGTAAAAGTTAAATCCTTACAATGGTCTGTAATGCTGCCTTTGACCTCTCTGACCCCATCTCCCATTACTGCCTCCCTTACTTTCTTTGCTACTCCATACTGGCCTCCCTAGTTGTTCCTTGAAGATTCTTGTCACGTTCCTGCTTTGGGGCCTTTGCGTTTGCTGATTCCTCTGTCTTGAATGCTCTTTTTGCATGGCTTGCTCTTGCTACCTCCTTCAGGTCTTCATGAAGATACCACCTTCTCAATGAGGCCTTTCTTAACCACCCTTCTTAAAATGGACCCCTCTCATTTCTTATCTCCCTTTTATGCTTACATTTTCTCTATAACACCCGTCATCATCTAACATCCCGCACATTTTACTTATTTGTCATATTTATTGACTGTCTCCCACCAGGAAGCTCCATGAAAGCAGGGAATTTTGTTGTCTTGTCTGTTTTGTTCATAGCTCTGCCCCCATTGCCTTAAATAGTGTCTGGTATCTATATATATTTCTTGAATAAATGAATGAGTGAATGAGTTCATTTGGAAAAATGGGCAAAAGATATCAAGAGATAATGAATGACCAATAAAAATAGGAAAAGATGATAAAGCTTATGAATAATTGGAGAAATGCAAATTAAAACCACAATAAAACTCAGTTGATATTTCACATCCCCAGTCTGATAATACCAAGTGTTCTGAAAGGTAGGAAACAACAGGAACTCCTTTCACTATTAATGGGAGTATATGTTGGTGTATCGACTTTGGAGGATGATTTGGTCATAGAGATGATACCTCTCATCTACATGCTGTTCCTTTTGCAAATACGCTATGACCATTCCTAGGCATTCCTAGAGAATCTCTTGCACTTTTATAGAAGAGGCCCTTGCAGCAGTGTTTAAAGCAGCATTGTTTTCAATAGCAAAATCTTGGAAGCAATTTTATTAAGTCCCCATTAATAGGAAAATGTTGTATTTATATAATGGAATGCTATATAGTCAGGAAAATGAGTTTTCTAGGGGTACAAATCAACATGTATAAAACTCCACGACAAATTGTTGGTGAAAAAAGCAGGTTGCAAAAGAATACATACAGGATATGTATTTATAGACAATTTTAAACATGAAAAATAATGACGTGTTACCTAAGAATTCAAAAATGAGTAGTAAAATATGTATAAGGGAATGTGTGAGAATAATCAAGATCACATTCAGAATAGTAGCGGGCGAAGAAGGGAGATGGGATTGGCATACGTTTTGATTGTTTAGTAATTTTATGTAAATTGATAATGGATATAGAAGAGCTTATTGTATTTTTTTTACTTTTTGTATTAAATATGTCATAATATAATGTTTAAAAAATTAATCAAAAGACTGATTTAAACTGACTTAATACATATTTTTGTTTATCCAAAAAGCTATGACCTGAAAGCAGCCATGGGTATGCCTACCGCAGCCAAGCAAGGTGTTGCCCAAGTCACTGATTGAGAGACCTTTATTTTTCTTTTTAACTCTCCTTACTGTTACATGTCTTTCTCTTTAAACAAGAAAAACAGCCGAAAAGAAATTTTATTGCTTTGAATTTTATACGTTTTGAGAGTGGTACTTTCATAATATTTTTTATGAACCAGGGGGAGGATTGATTGGAAGAAAAGGCTACGTAGGCACACCAGGGAAAAATGACACAATGATGTGTGCAGTATATGGATGGACTGAAGAGATGGCTTTTTCTGGAACATCCACAGGAGACGTGTGTATCTGGAGAGACATCTTTCTTGTAAAGACAGTTAAAGCACATGATGGACCAGTGTTCAGTATGCATGCATTGGAAAAAGTAAGTAACCTAAATAAATTTTAAGTTAAACATAGTTTGATCATGGAGTGCAGAACATTTTCACAAGTACAGGGACACTACCTTTCTACTTAGCTGAGCTACCCAATAATTATATGTGAGCTAGAGTCTTCCTGACTGTATTTTATTCCTCTTTTCAAACTCCTGAACCCAGAGTGAAATAGGTCTGCTGTTATTGAAAAAAGTTTAACTTAGTATTTATTAATCTTTTATTCTGAGTCAAAAATTGTTTAGGTACTTTATATGTTATCACCATATCCTGTGAGGTAGCTGTCATTATTTTTTAATAAATTTATTTGTTTTATTTGTTTATTTTTGGCTGTGTTGGGTCTTCGTTGCTGCGTGTGGGCTTTCTCTAGTTGTGGCGAGCGGGGGCTACTCTTCGTTGCAGTGCGCAGGCTTCTTATTGCGGTGGCTTCTCTTGTTGCAGAGCACAGGCTCTAGGCACGTGGGCTTCAGTAGTTGCAGCATGCAGGCTCAGTAGTTGTGGCTCACGGGCTCTGGAGCACAGGCTCAGTAGTTGTGGCACATGAGCTTAGTTGCTCCGCAGCATGTGGGATCTTCCCAGACCAGGGCTCAAACCCGTGTCGCCTGCATTGGCAGGCAGATTCTTAACCACTGAGCCACCAGGGAAGTCCCGTAGCTATTATTATTATCCCCTCTTTTTAAAGGATGGGATTATGAAGCCTCCAGGAGAAGGTGCTGAAAGTGGTAGAGCTACTTTATGGTTCTAAATTGCAAACTGTGTTTTTAAAGTCCTATTCTAAAAGTAGAATGTTTTGTGTCATGGTAAATATTTTTGCAAATTCTATGTTGATGTTTAAAAAAACATAATGGATTCTATGCTAATTTCTGTTTTTTTACAAGCTGTAACTTTTGGCTATAAATATTCTTTCCTCCAGAGTTTTTCAATATAAAAGAAGGTTATTATTTTTTAAATATTTAGATCTTCATTAACTTAAAACTTTTACTTTTGTAGGGATTCGTAACTGGAGGGAAAGATGGGGTAGTAGCTCTTTGGGATGACTCCTTTGAAAGATGTCTCAAGACCTATGCTATAAAAAGAGCTGCTTTGGCCCCAGGATCTAAAGGTGATTTGAGATTTTGAGATTTGTAGGAAAAAAGATTAATTGCTTATTAACATGGTGGGCACTGAGGTGGAGCACGTAGGGTATATTTTTCCTTCTTTACTAGACAGGCATCAGAGTTCAGTAAGAGAAGCGACTTAACTGGATGCCAGAATCATTGCTGTCCTTTCAAAATCTATTTTCAGTGATACGCATAGTAATATATAAACAAATACAAGATTATCAATGTTAATTTTTCAAAGAAAATCGCCATGTGAGTGTCACATTTTCCACCAGTCAGGGTATTGTTTTCAAACTTGGCCTTTTGTTTCATCTTAGTGTTTTGTTGACTCTCCCTCTCTAGCCTTGCAGGCCCTTCTTCCTTTACCCTTTCTCATGGTGCGTTAAGGCACTACAGCACTCTGTCTCTGGCCTCCAGGCCTTCCTGTATGCTGTCACTTTTGCCTAGAATTTTTCCTTTCTCCTCCCTCCTGCTTCCTCCAGTTTCTTGACCATATGCTCATTTTTCAGATCTCAAACACTGTTTCTTCTAGAATGATTCCTTACACTCCCATCCCCTCTCCCCCTCACAAAAGGTTGAATTCCCTTTTGTTCCATTTTCAATATGCTCCTCACACAAGGTCTGTTTTCCTCTTTGTGTGCTCTGTGAGGGCAGAAGCTTGGCTCTATCACGTTTACCAGTATATCTCTGAAGTCTGCCTAGGGTACAGTAAACATAAATGAATTAATCTTAAATCAAATTGGATTAAAATTACTAACCAGAATATTGTACATGCTCTAAGAGGGTCAGGAGGTGGATGAGGAGCAAATGTAAAAGGAAAATAAACGGCTGTCAGACTGGTAGTAGGGGATCTGGAATAATATAGAATCATGGAATTGTAGCATATAAATGGTACTTACTTTTGAGATTAGTAAATTGAATGGTTGGGGAAAATGTGGTACATTTATTAGAATACTTAAAATATAGGAGAAAGCAACCGTGTAACATGATTTGCATTGTCAAAATAGCATCATTGGCAATATATACACCCTTGTATTATAGTAACTTCATACCTAGAAGAACATCTCCGTTTAACATTTTAGGTCTTCTCTTGGAAGATAACCCATCTATACGTGCCATATCATTAGGACATGGTCATCTTTTAGTTGGTACAAAGAATGGTGAAATACTAGAAGTGGATAAAAGTGGCCCAATAACACTTCTGGTCCAGGTAATTTTAAATGTTAATATGCTTTCTTTTCCCTTTGTATACAGTTGATTCAATACATAAGAGCCAGAAGTTGGCAGTGGTGAAAAATAATGTTAAATTATTTAGGGAAATATTTGTTAATGTTAATATTTACAAAACATAAATTTAATCATAGTTAAATGAGTAGTATCTGTAAATAATATGCATATTATCATGTAGAATAATTGCCAATATTTTCAGTAATTTCTTATTGCAAAGCAAGAAACCAATGGAAAGAAAAGCCAGTTGTAATTAATTTAACCCAGTCCATTTATTTCATATTTAATTTTATTTCTTTGAAGTACATTTGTTGACCCTAAGGCAGTTGTTTTCCTATGAAACTCTTCAGTTTAGTTCATTCTTTCTCAAGTTTCTAACTTAGAAAAGTAAAAAATGAATGTACGCTAAAATTTTACTGCTGAAAACATTTATCCATGAAAATATGTTAGTGATTTTGAAAATCCAGAAGTACACACTTTGTGTGGCAGAAATATAACATAAAACAGCAGGATTAGCTAATCCTTAACATTTCCATCAGGAATGCTGTATTAATTTTTCAGGTTTACATTTCCTATGTATATTATGGTTTTTGATACTATAAAACACAGCAGGTGAAGTAGTATTTACTCTAATGAAAAATTGTCCTCATGCAACTCTGTATAGTAACACATTTTGGGTTTGCCTTTTACCCTGAAAAAGAATTATGTTCTTTCTTAATACAGACTGATTTCTTCTCCAACCCCCCACTTCACTCCTGTTAAGACACCAAAGAGCACATGTAGATGAGAACATTGCACATGCTTTAAGGTTAACATAATATCCTGATGTAACAAGGAGAATTTGTAAGCAAATAAAAAAACATTTTATATTAAATTAACTGTCAAACTTTCATGTCTTACTCTTTAATTGCAGTCACATGATGTTCCTTTAAAGTAAAAAGATGTTAGAGTCATGGTGTTTAACGTATTTATGGTCTCTTGGAAAATATAAACACAAATACACTTTTACAGATGAATCCATAGATGGACCTATTCAAAAATACAAGTTCATAATTGTAAGAAGAGATTTTTAGAAGTCATAAATGACATTATTTTTTTAATATTTATTATAAAGTTTAAGATTTCACATATCTACTCTCTCCTAAATGTCAGGAACAAGACAGGATACCAGGTCTCACCATTACTGTCCAACATTGTATGTGAGGTCTTAGCCAGTCCAGTAAAACAAAACAAAACAGAAAACAATTAAAGGTGTACATGTTGGAAGCAAATGGATGACACTGGATGGATATCAGTATTTGCGGATATTATAACCCTATGCCTTGAATATTCAAGAGAATAAACTGAAAAATTATTAGAGCTAATTAAAGAGTCCTACAAATTGCATATATGCAAAGTCAGCATGTAAAAGTCAGTAGTATTTCTACATACCGCAATGATCAGCTAACACATATGACACAAAATGGTACTCACAAAGAAAACTATATAGTAACCAGAAATAAAGATGGCTAAAAATATGCAAGACGTGTATTAAGAAAACTATAAAATTGTACTAAACGCATAAAAGTTGTAAATAAATTCTGTATGATCATAATCCATATCCTAATGAGATTTTTCACAAATTCTGGAAAGATTTTGTTTAATCATCTAGAAGAGAAACTATTCAAAAATAGTCAAGAAATTTTTGAGAAACTCTCTGTGCTAGAAATAAAGATAATATAAAACTATAGTAATTAAAAGTGCGGGAATGTATGTACATTAGAAGTGCATTCATGTATATACCAAAAAAAACCACGTACAACAATGTTTGTAGCAGCAGTATTCTGTGGATCAGTTTGGGGACTAGCGCCTCTTAACAATATTAAATCTTCTGATCCATGAACGTGGATCTCTCCATTTATTTAGATCTTCCTTAACTTTTTTCAACAATGTTCTATAGTTTTCAGTGTACATGTCTTGTAGTTATTTTGTTAAAATAACTTACCTCATATTACTTCTAATAGTTTTTTGGTGAATTTTTTAGGGTTTTCTGTATACTGTAAGAGATTATGTCATCTGCAAATAGAGATAGTTTTACTTCTCCCTTTCCAATCTGGATGCCTGTTATTTCCTTTTCTTACCTAATTATGCTGCCTGGAACTGCCAGTACTATGTTGAACAGAAGTAATGAGAGTAAAGATCCTTGTCTTGTTTCTGATTTTAGGGAGGAAGCATCCAGTCTTTTACCATTAAGTATAATGGTAACTGTGGATTTTTCATCTTTGCCCTTTATCAGGTTGAGGAATTACTCTTTTATTCCTAGTTTGTTGCTTATTTTTATCATAAAAGATTGTGTCACATATATATGGAATCTAAAAAAAAAAAATGGTTCTGAAGAACCTAGAGACAGGACAGGAATAAAGAGGCAGACATAGAGAATGGACTTGAGGACACAGGGACAGGGAAGGGTAAGCTGGTACGAAGTGAGAGAGTGGCGTGGACGTGTATACACTACCAAATATAAAATAGATAGCTAGTGGGAAGCAGCCGCATAGTGCAGGGAGATCAGCTCGGTGCTTTGTGTCCACCTAGAGGGCTGGGATGAGGAGGGTGGGAGGGAGACGCAAGAGGGAGGAGATATGGGGATATATGTATATGTATAGCTGATTCACTTTGTTATACAGCAGCAACTAACACAACAACCTAAAGCAATTATACTCCAGTAAAGATGCTAAAAAAAAAAAAGATTGTGTCATTTGTCAAAAGCAATTAGTATATTGCATTAATTGATTTTGGGATTTTAAACCAACCTTTCATTCCTGGGACTAATCCCACTAGGTCATGGTATATAATTCTTTTTATATGTTGTTGGAATAAGTTTGCTAGTATTTTGTTGAGGATTTTAGCATCCATGTTTATAAGGGATATTGGTCTGTAGTTTTTTGTGATGTGTCTGGTTTTGGTATCAGGATAATATTGGCTCCATAAAATGATTTAGGAAGTATTCTGTCCTCTTTGATGGCCTCTTTCCCTAACCACATCCAGCTGTTAAACTCTATTAATTGCTCACTGATTACTCTATTGTTTCCAGCATTTTCCTGGAGAATAAATTCCTTTACAGGCTAAACCAATCAAATTCAGGCTTCTTAAAAGGGACAGTTCCCTAGGTTACTGTTTGAGATTTGTTCTGAAGTCAAGCAGTCTCTTCCTGTTGTCTATGAGATTTTCCTGTTTTTCCTAGACAGACTAGCTGGCCTTCATTTTAGACATGTCCAGTGAGTCTGTCAGTTGCCTCCCAATTAACTTTCATAACAACCTCCATTGTTTTCAAGAGCACCTTTAGGCTTCAACTTTTCCACGTTGTAGTAAATGAAATCAGTTGCTTTGAAAAGAGGCTAGGAGCTGTTTTATGGCTTGCTTCTCTCTCTCTCCCGGAAAAATTTCTGATCCAGGGCTCTGTAGTTGAGGGTGAAAACAGTGGAATGCTTCCTTTTTCTGAGTGTCCGTTGCTTTAGATCTCAGTGCTCAGTTGGTGGGGAGGGAGCAAGTAGCCTCAGGTCTTCTTGAGTTGACATTGAGGCCCCAGTATTCTTACTGGCCACTGCACCTAAGATAGAGCCTCCGTCTCAGAATAGGGGGTGGATAGAAGGAGGGAGCTCCCACCTCGCAGCAGCAATCACCAAGAATTTAGCCTCAATAGCAGGTAGCTGGGGGAGGATGAGAAATGCTGACCCCTGCCCCTTCTGGGAAGAAAGCTCCCCTAGTGGCTGGGGAGAGAGACAACCCTTGTTCTTGGTTACATCAATCTGGTATGGAGTTTTCATGTCAGTGAGTGGGGAAGAGGGAGAAAAGGAGTGTCTCGGTTCAAATACAGCAAACTCACTGTTCTTACTGAATTTTAGCAGATTTTCTTGAGTAAATGTTTCTTCATTTGTTCTATTTCCTCGAAACCATTTCCAGAGACTTAATTTTTTTTTTAATAATTTCTACCAGTTTCACTGGTGCACAGGTCTGCAGTACTCCCTTGCTTTGTCATGCAGGAAGTCCCTCCTGTATGACAATTATTAGCATTCCAGGGCAGCCAATTCCTATTTTCTCTACATTAAATGTTGTAGGATTTTGAAGCTAATTTTCAGCAGCAACTTGATTATATTGTAACTGTGGAGATAAAACTGTTACGAAGTTATTTTAAGGTGTATTCCAAAGATAAAGAGAAAAGTTTTATTAGATTTATCTATTATTCATTATCCTATCATTATTATATATTATTGAATGTTGTCTTCAGTTTTCTTCTAAATACAAGTATCTTTAGGTTAAATTGATCTTAACTATGTTTTATTTACAGGGACACATGGAAGGAGAGGTGTGGGGTTTGGCTACACATCCTTATCTGCCCATCTGTGCTACTGTAAGTGATGATAAGACCTTAAGAATATGGGATCTCTCTCCTAGTCATTGTATGTTGGCTGTCCGGAAACTTAAAAAAGGTAAGTGCCTCTCAGACTTGAGCATAGATCAAATTGTCACAATTATTTAACCCTCACAAATGTAAGAAAGCAATAGTAAATATATAAAAAAGACTTAAAATATTTATTCTGTGTCTACTTGCTCATGATGGTATATGAAGAAAATTAATTATACCTGGTCTTTACTTTATGGGACCTACTATGATCATGCCTACGCTGAGTCAGTTTTTAATATCATTTTGGAAAAAAGAATATAGGATGAAAACAGAAGCTAAGTTTTCTACCCTTTATGACTATGGATTATATATAATTCAGAATCAGAAATCAGGAAGGCCTTAACTTAAAAAGGGGTAGCAGAGTTGAGAGGAGGATATTTTGGGATGAAACAGAACTGAACACATTTGTAGGAGGTAAATGAGGCTACCCTATCAATATAGAGTGACAAGAGCTTCAATTGTTGGAGCAAGACTGTTACTATTAACTTAGGCCAGATGAGGATACACAATAGCTTCAAATTTCTTTTTTTTTTTTTAACATCTTTATTGGGGTATAATTGCTTTACAGTGGTGTGTTAGTTTCTGCTTTATAACAAAGTGAATCAGTCATACATAAACACATGTTCCCATATGTCTTCCCTCTTGCGTCTCCCTCCCTCCCACCCTCCCTATCCCACCCGCTTCAAATTTCTTAGTAAAGTGGTAGGGAATATTATTTTATAGCATGAGGATATTGTAGGAGGAGCTCTGGCTGAAAAAGTTGGGAATTGTGACTGAAAGAAATGTGATAGCTTAAGCAGATGAAAGTAAGAATTGCTAGCAATGTAAAGACCAAGCTGAAGTTAGGTAACATGTTATAATTCAATCAGTTGATTTATTTTTGCTTCCTTATATTGACTTTTAAGTCAATAGAAGTCTATTCTCTTTCTAGTGCTGTTATTAAGTATTTAACATATATGCTTAACTAAAAATCTGAAGTTAATCACAATCTCTGGAACTCTAGCGCTCTAGTCACTGTCCTTCCCTTTTTTTTCTTTTTTTTTTTTGAGTTATTGATGTTCAGCATTTTCATTCTCTGGTGTGTGTGTGTGTGTGTGTTGTATTCCTTTGTTTTTTTCTGAAAGACTAGGGAGAATTACCAGTGGTTGTGTACATGAACTTTCAGTGTGAAGGGTTATAGTAAGATTTCAAAACCACAGTCCCACCTCTTTGTGCACAGAAAACCACTGTGTCAAAAGATTCTTTCCTTCCCAAGTCCATTGGAAGTCCTGACCAGTCAGATTTGGAACATACTTGTTTTTATTACCTATCAGATTTTCTTTCCTTTTTTAAATTGAAATATAATTGACATAGAACTTTACATTAGTTTCAGGTGCACAACATATTGATCCAATATTTGTAAATACTGTGAAATGATCACCATAATAACATGACTACACATACTTACAAATTTTTTTTTATTGTGAGAAGAATTTTTTTTTTTTTTTTTTTTTTGGCAGTACACGGGCCTCTCACTGCTGTGGCCTCTCCCGCTGCGGAGCACAGGCTCCGGACGCGCAGGCCCAGCGGCCGTGGCTCACGGGCCCAGCTGCTCTGCGGCATGTGGGATCCTCCCGGACCAGGCCACGAACCCATGTCCCCTGCATCGGCAGGCGGACCCTCAACCACTGTGCCACCAGGGAAGCCCGAGAAGAACTTTTAAGATCTACTCTCTCAGCAGCTTCCAGCTATGCAATACTGTATTACTAACTGAAGTCACCATGCTGTACATTACATGTCTATGACTTCTTTACTTTATAGCTGGAAATTTGTACCTCTTGACCCCCTTCACCCATTTTGCCCACCCCCCACTGGCAACCACCAGTCTGTTCTCTGTATCTTTGAGCTTTTTTTTTTAGATTCCATATATAAGTGGGATATAGTATTTGTCTTTCTCTGTTTGATTTATTTCACTTAGCATAATGCCCTCAGTGCCCATCCATGTTGTTGCAAATGGCAAGAGTTTATTCTTTTTTATGACTGAGTAATCTTACAGTGTGTATGTATGCATATATATGTATATACATACAGACATATCTATACCACATTTTCTTTATCCATTCATGCATTCGTGGACACGTGGGTTGTTTCCATATCTTGGCTATTGTAAATAATGCTGCAGTGAACATGAGGGTTGATATACCTTTTGACTTAGTGTTTTTGTTTTCTTCGGATACATACCCAGGAGTGTAACTTTTTGAGGATCTCTGTTTGTTTTTTTAACCTCCCTTCAATTGGACATTATTATTGTTTCATGCAGTGTTTACTTAGATTTATCTATGCTTATGCATTTCTTTGTTCACCTTTTCTTCTTGTATCTCAAACTTTTTCTTTTGTCATTTTCTTCTAAAATACAGTTTTAGAATATCCATAATAAGGACTTGTTGGAAATTCTCTCATCTTCCTCTGGATGAACCAGTGGCATATAAGACTAGGACAGTGGGAGTGGTCTATTTCGGCAGGAGAAATATTTTATCACTGACATTGCAATTCTTTAAAAGCAAAAGAAATTTTATTCAGTTTTATTGTTTTAAAATTTTTGATTGGCAATATATTGCCCCTCGGGGGAACTGTTTCCACTGCCCTGCCCTTGGTATACTACTAGGCTGAACATGTTTTCATTTTTTACTCTCATTCTTGAATGCTAATTTAACTGCTTCTAGAGTTCTTGATTCAGAATTATTATTCCTATGGTTTCCATTGTTCTCTTTTACATCGTTCTGCAGTTCTGAGGTTTAATAACATTGTGCATGTATGTGGTTTATTATTTATTTATTCTATTTAGGATTTGTTGTGTTTCCTGAATCTTTGGACTTATATCTTATATCAGACCAGAAAAAATGTCTACCAGTATTACTGGCTCCTTCTAGGAGTAGATCTTTATATTAGGTTGTAGAGAAAAGTCATGATTCTGTATTTTTGTTTTTAAATATTCTTCTATACTCACTTCATTTTTCCTTCATCATCATTAATTCAAGAGGAAGACAAGTGGATTTTCATAACCTTGAAGGGACATGTATGGTTCATAACCTTAAAGGGACATGCTGGTTGACGTAATTATAACAAAATACTGAAGTCATAGTGGTTTAAATATTATAAAACACAGTTATCTCTTTCAAACATTCAGTAAGTAAATACTGTTTTCTTCAGAAAATGAACATGCAAGGATTATGGTCCTGAGGCTTAACATTTTATAACTAAGACTTTTTTTTATTTTATTTTTATTTTTGGCTGTGTTGGATCTTTGTTGGTACATGCGGGCTTTCTCTAGTTGCAGCGAGTGGGGGCTACTCTTCATTGTGGTGCTCAGGCTTCTCATTGTGGTAGCTTCTCTTGTTGCAGAGCATGGGCTCAAGGTGCACGGGCTTCAGTAGTTGCAGCACGCAGGCTCTAGAGTGCAGGCTCAGTAGCTGTGGCGCACAGGCTTAGTTGCTCCACGGCAGCGGCATGTGGGATCTTCCCGGACCAGGGCTTGAACCCGTGTCCCCTGCATTGGCAGGCGGATTCTTAACCATTGCACCACCAGGGAAGCCCTAAGTCGTTATAGTTAATATAAACTATCCTATGAAAATTTTGCCAAATTATCCAATTTTATGGTAACTAGTTATAGGATAACCAAAGTATAAATATGCAACATGAATTAATGTCTGAATTCTTAATGTGTATAAAGTCAGTATTTTCCAAATATTTGCTAGCCTTTG
The DNA here is from genome assembly GCF_949987515.2 of Delphinus delphis. NCBI lineage: Eukaryota > Metazoa > Chordata > Mammalia > Artiodactyla > Delphinidae > Delphinus > Delphinus delphis. Next base: position 15,634,620 of record NC_082684.1, read on the forward strand.
CACTTTTCTGTATAATGACATATTGGAAAATTCCTGTTAAAAACTCTTATTTATGGCTTTAGCTTTTAACTATAATCAAACCTGAATTTTTTCCTCCACCCCCACCCCCCACTACTCTTGCAACCACTAATCTGTTCTCTGTATCAGTTCATGTACCTTTTGGCCATTTGTATGTCTTCTTTGAAAAAATGTCAGTTCGGATCTTTTGCTCATTTTTAAATCAATGTGGTTTTTTTGCTGTTGAGTTTTATGAGTTCTTTATTTATTTTGGATATTAGTCCCTTACCTGATATATAATTTGCAATTATTTTTCCAGTTCAGTAGGTTGCCTTTTCATTTTGTTGATGGTTTTCTTTCCTGTGCAGAAGCTTTATAGTTTGATGTAGTCCCACTTGTTTATTTTTGTTTTTGTTGTTCTTGCTTTTGCTGTCAGTCAAAAAATCATTGCCAAGATCTATGTCAAGGAGCTTAACACCTAAGTTTTCCTCTAGGAGTTCTGTGGTTTCATATCTTATATTCAAGTCTTCAGTCCGTATTGAGTTAATTTTTGTGTGTGGTATAAGATAGTGGTCCAGTTTCATTCTTTTGCATGTGGCTGTTCTAGTTTCCCCACACAGTTTATTGAAGAAGCTCTCCTTTCCCCATTGTACATTCTTGACTTCTTTTGTAAGTTAATTGACCATGTGCACATGGGTTTATTTCTGGGCTCTCTATTCTGTTCCAGTGATCTGTGCATCTGTTTTTATGCCAGTATCATGCTGTTTTGATTACTATGGCTTTGTACTATAGTTTGAAATCAGGGAGTGTGACACCTCCAGTTTTGTTCTTCTTTCTCAAGATTGCTTTGTCTACTCGGGGTATTTTGTAGTGCCATACAAATTGTAAGATTATTAGTTCTGTATCTGAAAACTGCCAGTGGAATTTTGATAGGGATTACATCGAATCTCTAGATTGCTTAGGGTAGTGTAGATATTTTACTAATCCATGAGCATGGATTGTCACACACCTGTTGATAGACATTATAAAGTTCCATAGGAATTGTGGGTTCAACTCTGTGCCTTCTAGGCCCTCAGCCTCTTTCTCCTCCAATGTAGTGTGTTTCAAAATAAGAAATCATCATCATACATATTTTTTTGTATTGTATATGTCAAACCAAACTGTCAGCCAGTTATTTTATCTTCTACAGCAGAATTGCCTCACAGTCAATTAGTTATGTACCAAAGATGTTTGCGGCAAAATGTCTATGGCAAAGAAGCTTACAGCAAAAATACTTGATATGATTAGATATAATAGTGAGAAGAACCATTCCCACCTCCACCTCTTGATTTCCAGACCCATGTATTCTGCCTGTGAGGTAGACAGCACCATATAATGGTCTATGCTGTGAAGCATATACCACATCCTATAAGACAAAACTCTGGTCTTTCAGCATACTGTTTCCCAAAAGGTGCTATAAATTAGTTTTCAGTAAGCCATTCCATCATTCTGTTAGTAGCCCTCGGTGGGTGATGAGGGTATGTGATAAAATTAGTTAATTCCATGGGTATGAGCTGAATGCTGCACATCCTTCACTCTGAAATGAGTTCCTTTATCAGAAACACGGAATTCAGTGATGGTGGATAAGGTATCCTGTGTGTCCACAGGTGGTGGTGCTAGCAGAAGCACTGTGAATAGGGAAGGTGAATCCAAAGTTGATGTGTATTCCAGTGAGGATGACTCTTTGTCCTCTCCATAATGGAAGAGGTCCAATGTAATCAGCATGCCACCAGGTGTCTGGCTAGTTTCCCTGGGGAATGGTGCCATATCAGAGGTTCAGTTGGTCTCTACTGTTAGCAGGTTGGACACTCAGCAGTAGTGGTAGCAAGATCAGCCTCTGTAAAGAAAAGTCCATGTTTTTTTAACCCGAGCATAGACTCTGTCCTTGTCACCTTTGGCTCACTAAGCAAGTGCTAGCTGGCTAGGAAAAGAGGCTGCCTGATGTCCATAGAGCATATTATTTTGACCATCTGATTATTGAGAGCCTCCTCTGCAGTGGATGCCCTTATTGGGCTTTCCCTAGGCCACAAAAATCTTCACAGCCTATGCCCTTTCTGAGAGTTTTACGCACAAATCTATTTTCTAGATTTCCTTGTCTCTGATCTTCCAATCCTGTTTCTTCCATCCCTGAGTGTTCATTCAAATAGTTAACAGTGGCTAATGAATCAGTGTAAATCTGTCTATCTAGTTGTCTCTCACTACAAAAGTGGTAAACCAGATGTACTGCTTGAAGTGCTGCCCACTGGGAAGTTTTACTTTTACTGCTGTCCTTCAGGGTCACCCCTGAGTGGGGCTATGATGCTTTCAGGCAGGTACCAACATATTGTGTTGGAACATCTGTAAGTCTGGCTCGGATTTCTTCTTCCTCAGTCAGCTGATCATAATGAACACCTATGAGGCCATAGGTGTAGATTGAGAGAGAGAAGAGGCCTTGCACTATAGGATTTATTGCTGAAAGATTCTGAGCCACCTGTTGTTCATATAAATTACTTGTAACTTCCAGATCTCTCTAAGCCTGGTCTTTTCTATTCTGTGTCCAGTTGATGACAGATTGCTGTTGTGTACACCCAGTCAGTGGCTAGGTTGGTCATGTAGCTTTCAGTTCATGAAAGAAAGCTCAGGACATACAGTCACCTGATATTCCATAGTTAGGCATTTACTTACTGTCTAATAAGACCTAGTAGCAATCCAGAAACTACTTCTCAAAAGGAAAATAGTTATCTGTAAAGGAGGGCATGGAATTTCTCCCAGTCCGAAGTATGCTGCTTTGGTAGCTTTCCAGAGGTTCCATACAGCATCCCTATTTACTATAGACACTTGGAGTATCATTGAATCTGCTTGATCATAAGACCAAAGTGGAAGATCAGCTTGCCTTCTCTTGTTCTGGTCCCCACTGGAAGCTTATAAGTGGCTTGATAGATGGAGAGAGCAGCTCACTCAAATGTGGTATGTGTTGCTTTCCAAAAGGCCTACCAAGCATTCTGCTCCTTTTGTTCGTGGTAGGTGATGGGAGGTGTAGCAACTTGTCTTTCAGTTGGAGGGAATGTCTTGACATATTCCAGATCATTGGATCCACAGAAACGTCACTGAGGTGGCAGGGTTCCTGAATTTTTGTGGGAATTATCTGCCACTCTCTTGATTCACTTCTGTCTTACTAAGGCATCTAAAGTATTATGCTTGTTGCTTCCTGCTCCCCAGATCCATTCAGCATAATGTCATCAATGTAGTGGACCATTGAGATGTTTTATGGAATGTCAAGATGATCAGGATCTCTGTGGACTGTATTATGGCAAAGAACAGGAGAGTTGAAATAGCCCTGAGGCAAGGATTTGAAGGTGTCCACAGATACAAGCCAGGTAAAAGCAAACTGCTTCTGGTGGTCTTTACAAATTGGTATGGAGATAAAAGCATTAACCAGGGCAATAACTGCAGCGAAATGCTAGGGACTGTGTTAATTTGTTCTAGTAAAGATCTGGAAGAGTAGCTTCAATTGGAATCATAACCTGATTAAATTTATTATCCAGAGTTATTAGCTAAAATCCATCTTATTTCAGTACAGACCAAACAAGCAAAGATGATGTGATAGGTATTCTTACCCCTGCATATTTCACGTCCTTGGTAATGTCACTGATTTTTGCAATTCTCAGGCTTATGGTTTTGTTTCTGGTTGTCTTAGTAGAGAGGAATTTCCAGGGGTTTGTACTTACTTCTTCCTGTTGTAATGACCCTTACCCCATGGATCACAGAGCCAGCTGTAGAGCATTCTACAGGTTGCCAGGTATATCTATTCAACTTCAGGAATTGGGTGGGGTCCACAGACCACCTGGGTCCACTATGATTCAAAATTGGACTTAGATTCCATCTATCACATGATCACCATAAGGCCCCACTTTTACTGCTTGTACAACAGCAGCTTTTAGTGTTCTTAAGAACTAGTGTCAGTTCAGAGCCCATGTCCAGTAATTCCTGAAAGTTTGGATCTTTCCTTTCCTTCAGTTCACAGTCATTCTACTAAGCGGCCACAGATCCTTGGAGAAAGATTTATGTTATACACTTGTGACAGTGCTACAGGGTTCTTCCTCATTGGAACTTGGCCCTCCTTCAATCAGGGGGCTCTGAGTATATGAATTGGCTTAGGTCTGAAAACTGGTTGAGAAACTGTGACTCTCCATTGTGGTGATTTAAGTCAGGTGTTTTAGCCACCAGGTCTGGAGTTTTTCCTACTTATAGATCAAACACTAATCTAGTAAGTTACTTATTTTGTTCCTGGAGACACCATGATTAATTAGCCACCAACAGAAATCTCCACAGGCCAGCACATTCTGGTTATTAGTACATCCCTGCTGCCCTTTTTGATAAAATAATCTACCTTATTTTTGTTGGTTAAGTGCTGCTGCTTGACCTCTGCTTCTCCAGGATTATCTTTTGAATCAGGGAGCCCATATTAATGGTCACATTTCCCATTCCTGACCTTTATGGGAGGACAGTCACAGAGCTTTTCAGTGATGCAGGTGCTGCCCTTAATTAATGTATTTCTCAGTGCTTTCATGAAGGGACTATTTTCTAGACTTTTTCAAGGGTTGTAATTGATGGGAGGGTATGCAGTTTGCATGTGAAAAATCTCCTCCAACATTCTTACCTCCCTAGGGTTTTGGATTTCTTCCCGTATATCAGAGGTCAGCCCATACATCAACTCCAGCCCACCTCCTGATTTTATAAATCAGGTTTTATCAGAACACAGCCATGCTCATTCTTTCATGTGTTGTCTAGGTCTGCTATTGCACTACAGTAGCAGAGTTGAGTAGTCTGCAAAGCTGAAAATATTTACTCTCTGGTCCTTTAAGAAGTTTGCCAACCTCTGCCTTAGGGCATGCTGAGATTTGATTCGAGTTAGGGGTCTAGTGACAGCAAAGGAATGATTGTGATGGTTCTTCAGAAGGTTAAGCATCCTCTGCAAGGCATCTGTTTCAGAAGGTGTGTCTTCTCAGACACTGGAGAGGAAGCTATTTGCATTGGCCAGTGAAACTCCAAATAACTCAGAAGTTCAAGATTCTCAGTTTTGTCTGAGTCCAGCCAGATGCTCCCACTCCACGGTTAAGGGTTCTCTTCCCAATCAGCGGCCTAACTTTCACACAAGAAAACTTGGTGAGTGTGTGAATTCAATTGTCATTGTAAATATTCAGCAATATCAGCCCTGTCAGAAATTCTTCTAGGTTTGTCTTGGAAGTTCTCTACTCAGACCATGACTCGTGCTGAGAGTTTAAAAGAACCTGCGCTTGTTACTTCTTTCTGTAAATGCTCTGTGTATTCAGTGTAATCTTTTGTACAAACACAGAACTTGTGGTCACCATTATTGTTGTAATGGTCAAGGGCAGCAGCCGCTTGGACTCCCAGGGCACTCAGCTTCAGTGGATACTTCACAGTCAACCACAGGAGATAGCTTCGTTAATTGTTATGCCAGTGCATACCTTGGATTGCTAGCATCCATTTCCCATTGACAAGGGCTCAGCACTATGCTCAAGCCCAAAGAAAGGCATGACTAAACCAGTTCTGCAAACCCCATCTTTAATGGTCTGTCTCCTGTGACCACTTCAGTACCAGTTCTGTATCAATCAGAGACAGAAACCACCCCAGTAATTTGAACAGGGAAAATTTAATATGGAGTGTTAGCTAATGAACGGTGATTTAACTACTAAAAGGTGTGAAAGAGGATTCTAAGGGGTATAGAAGTAGCAGATGCAGAAAGCAGCTACTACCCATAGGGCTAGTGGATGGTGATCAAGGAATGAACTTACAGGGTGGACCCTCCCCTCTTCCCCCAGGCTGAGATTCAGATCTCTTTGGAGAGGGCGTAGGTGCCTCAGGAACATACAACCTGCCAGTGGAAAAGAAACTTGCCAGAGGGCTGATCTAGGAGATCTGCTATGATGGCAGAGAAACCCCCCTGTTCCCCCAGTTCCTGTCCGCTAATTGATCCACTGGTTACAGCACAGCAGAAGGAAGAAAAGTCCCTTCCTTCTTCTTTGGCCTTGCAGGAACCCTCCAGCACCCTCTACTGGCCAAAACCAAGTCAACTGGCAATGGAAAAATGTCCATAGGGTCCTGCTCCAGTAATCACATAGCAGGAACAAGGAGGGTGGATTTGGAGCTGAGAGGCAATAAATTAATATCAGGCCTTCTCCAGTTTCATGGCTATAACTGCTATCTGTGTGCTATTACCTCCCTTATGTATATCTCTAGCCTGTATATATCTTTTCCCTTGAACTCCAGAGAAGTATTAATGTATCAGACTGGCTCCTTGATGTCTTCATTTGAACTTCTCACAGGCATTCATAACAGGTACAAAACCAAACACTTGTACCTCCCCTAGTTTTTCCCATCTCAGCAAATGACATCATCAATCAAACGAAAAAATAGCCTCTACTTTTCTCTTTTTCCTACTTTACTCCCAGTTGGTCAAGGTCCTACCATCTCTTTCTTCAAAATATATACAAATCCTACCATTTCTCACTACCTCCACTGCTGCTACCCTGCTTCAGGTCACCATCATCTCTTGACGCTTAAGTATCAGAAATCACATCCTAGATTTCTAATGTATGCTTGATAATTACATGACTGCTTATTCTCAGTTCATTCTATAACTTTACATTCTATAACAGGTGTACCCTATCCCTCCCACTCCAAAGTTTATGCAAGACTTCAAAAGCCTTAGGGCTTTGAATATGCCTGCTACATCCCTTGCCGTCAAGTTAAGCCCATTTTTTGTGTTTGCCAATACAGCATTCACCCTTATTTTTTTTAAATTAATAATATTAACATCACTATTTCTTCATGTATAGTTTTGAAATATGTATAAATCTTCCGAGCTTAAACTGATAATTGCCTATTGTCAGATTTTTTTTTAATTTGAAAACATTTTTATAAAGATGACCTTATTTCTTAAATTTCTGTTTTGTTGGATAGAAACTACTAAGGTAGCAAACTCCCCGAACAACAACTTTTCCACATATATCATTGACTTTTTATGTTAGTCATCTCTCATTCTTTTCATCAGCTTAATTCCTTTTAAGGTAAATATCAGTACTCACTTTTGTTACATTCAGAAAAGGAAATGGTTTGTATTAACTCACGCTTGGAATGCCATACCATTGATCTCAATAGAAAACTTTATTATCTGCATCTTTATTTCTTTCTAATATTGATTAGAAACCATAATAAATATAGGAATCCTCTTTGAAATTAAAGTTTCCTTAAGCATATACTTTTTTTTTTAATAAAAGAAAATTACCTGATACATGCTCTCTTTCTCTTTTAGGTGGGAGATGTTGCTGTTTTTCTCCTGATGGTAAAGCTTTAGCTGTAGGTCTCAATGATGGAAGTTTCTTAATGGCAAATGCAGATACTCTGGAGGATCTTGTATCTTTTCACCACAGAAAAGACATTATTTCAGATATTCGATTTTCACCAGGTAAGATTTCATTGAAATCATACTTGATTATTAACTTGAGTATGGCAGTGAATGTATCAATGTGTGATTTTTATTAACTGTTATTTTATCTCAGAATTTTAGTTTTTTACTAGAAGAGGCAGTATAATGAGAGGTAAAAGCCCTATATTAGATCAGTGGCAAAATATCTGGCTTAGTGCCAATTCTGTCCCTAAATTTTCTGTGTGACTTGGGCCAAGGCATTTCTTTGAGCTTCATTTTCCTCATTTATAATGTAAGACAGATTGGATAACTGTTTTCATTATATTCTTAATGCGTTTGAAATTACATGAATTTTGCTTCTTCAATTTCCATATATTCATTACCAATGACAAAACCTACTATAATACAGGATTACTAATGTTAAGGCAAAATTTACTTATGTTGGCTTACTTATATTTTTTGTAAATTTAGAGATTTTCTTTTTTTTTCTGGTTACATGCAAAGAATATGAAAATTACTTTGTATATAATTTTTGATATTTTCTTTCCACTGAACCACCTCACTACATTAAAATTTTATTTAATTGTGTTAATTATAATATACATGAAAATGTTACCATTTGTCGTTTGACTCATATGTCTTGTTATAACTTAGGAAACATCTAAGAGTTCCTCCAAAAAAAAATTAAGAAAATTGACCCTAGTTGTAGAGTGTAAAAAATATTTCTAAGGGTAGAAAATTTCAAGCAAATATGTTTCTATTACAGGTTCTGGGAAATATCTTGCTGTAGCATCACATGATAGCTTTATAGATATATACAACGTAATGAGTAGTAAACGAGTAGGAACATGCAAAGGCGCTACCAGTTACATAACCCATATTGATTGGGATGTTAGAGGTAAGATTCTAAATAACTTACTATTTGATAAAAGTTTCATTTGACTTAGTATAGCTATTTTGGAGAAACAAGTAATTCAACAGATGAGTTCAAAAGCATTGTGAAAAACAAACGTTATTCTCAAAATGATTTCCACTACTTTATTTCACACCTAAAGATGAATGCTGTGAGTTTAGACTTTGCAATACTTCTAATGTAATTCAGATGATAGTACAGTAAGTGATAAATTCTTTAATTTGTAAAGTAATTTAAATATTATACAATTTTTTTTTAGTCATTTGTCCTGGTTTTGTCAGATAAGCTTGATATAAATAGTAACTGAAATTTTGGAAAATAGTTATGTTAATGAGGATTTTTTTTTTTTAGTAACAGTATTTGCCCCCACTTTTTTTTTGGCCTCGCCCCACGGCTTGCGGGATCTCAATTCCCCAACCAGGGATTGAACCCAGGCCACAGCAGTGAAAGCCTGGAATCCTAACCACTAGACCACCAGGGAACTCCCAGTTTTAATGTAATTTTCCCAGCATTCAATAAAATACATTCCCTAAAATTGTCATAGTTGTATAACATACAGAATTTAATGAGTATCTGTTTTTTAGCAGAATGCGTGGCATATGGCAATGTTTAATAATTTAGATAAATGCTAAATATTTTAAATGCTCCATTTTAGGAATTTTTGTTTCAGATAGTCACCTATATAAATCTCGTGTTGTAAATTAAAGTTTTTCCAAATGTAGTTTAACAAAATACTCTTTAAAAAAAAGGTTTCAAATTTTATTTCTAGGATTTTTACGAGTAGGAATATGCAAAGGCACTACCAATTACATAACCCATATTGATTGGGATGTATAACAACAGAAATAGTTCACATATACACACACACACACACACACAAATTAAGCCATTTATGAGTTTATTTACGTTATTATATATATGGTTGACTGCAGAGGGTTTAAGCTTAATTTTTCCCATAAAAGTTAAATATCATACTAACTGTATATGTATTTATATTTTGTATATGTGTATATTTTAAAATTTTTTTTTAAGGGAAGCTTTTACAGGTCAACACTGGTGCTAAAGAACAGTTATTCTTTGAAGCTCCCAGAGGGAAAAAACAAACCATCCCCAGTGGAGAGGTAGGAAGATAGTAGTGCTTGTAATGTTGATATGACAGAAAGTGGTTAGAAAGCTGATGCCTATCTGGGTAAAGGAAGAGATTCTATATTAAGAAAAGAAATAAATTGCTTGCTTGTATGTCTAGCTCTTCTCTAATTACTTTCCTCAAAGGATAAGAAGCATGCAATAGCATGTAAAAGACATGCCATCTAAGATTGGAGTACTGCATGTCTGTCAAATCTTTTGGAACCCATGTGCCTAAGATGCTTATTGGCAAATTCTCGTTTGAGGGGGAAAAAAAAGAAAAAAATGGGTTTGGTTTTGTGGCTGATATATTAGCAAAATTTTTTGACATGGCCAAGGAAGAGAAGCTAAACAAATATAATGTGAAAGTAGCTTAATAAGGAGTGGGACTGTAAGTAAAATTCTTAATTTCCAGTAATGATTAATTGGAAAATATGCTTATAAACTATTAGTAGAAGTTTAGACATGAAGTGTAAGAATAAATTTCTTGATTATTCTAAAAGCAGAAAAAGTCATATATTATCACTGTACGTTCCGCATCTAGAATACACAGTGGATATATAATAAATACATCTTGAATAATGTTATGTTAAAATTTTTCTGTAGGAACTAGTGGACTTGGGAAGCTACAAAACCAAGACAGCTACTAATTTGTTTAACTGTTTTTATTAAAATTTTTAATTTATTTGTGACATATATTAATTACAAAGAAAAATATTCAGATTTTTTGTTGTTAATTTTTTAGGGTTAGATGTTATAACCTTAGAGCATTTTTTTTTTCTTTTTTAGGTAGAAAAAATTGGTTGGGCATCATGGACAAGTGTGCTTGGTTTATGTTGTGAGGGAATTTGGCCAGTAATTGGAGAAGTCACAGATGTAACTGCCTCTTGCCTCACCAGTGACAAAACAGTCCTAGCTACTGGGGATGATTTGGGATTTGTGAAGTTATTTAGATATCCTGCTAAAGTATGTGTTTTTCTTTAATTCTCCTAATGATCATAATTATAAAAATGGTTAATGCCCTTTCATAGCATTTCTTTTTGTAATATGAATATTACACATGGAATATGTAATGTTGTAATATGAAAGGTTCAGAATTACGTTTCCTATTCTTGACATCATATTTATAGCTTTTATCTATAGATAAAAAGTATTATCTATAGATAATAGTAGTATTATAATTTATGAAGTAGTATTATAATTTATGATCCTATACCTTAAGTTATATATTATATTGTACAGTTTCTCAGTATTGAGGAGTATCCATAGCCCTTTTAGAAGAAACATTCTTTTAGCCCTAATATTAAAGAATTTTAGTATTCTTTTGATTAAATATATACCATTAACAGGAAATATAAACTTTTGATATTTACAACTTTAACATTTAAAATGTTCTAACAAATTAAATACAAAATACTATAAATGACACTACCTATAAAGTCAAAATAACTTTGGTTTAATGTGAATGAGTGATGTTATTTTCCTAAAACCAAACTGTAGAGATTCTTTGGAATGTGCATGCCCATGCTACTGTGTGCTGTGTGATGACTAAATTCTTTTATTGCTTTCCTTTATTCAAACCACTGGGAAACATTAGGCTTTCACTTAGCACAAAAATAAAATTCATATATCAAGTATAGATGCATTTATTTCTTAATTGTCACAAATTCAAATATATGTTGTAATCTAGTACCAACATGAACATAAATATAAATTTGAAATATGGCACTGAAATCGTGATATTCAGTGCATGGTGGTCTTAATTAACTGCTCATATGAATATTTTTAGATCAGCATCTAAATGAAAACACAAGTTTAAAAATTCCTGTAGAGAACTCAGGCACCCAAGAAAATATTTCACAAATCCTTGTTTTAGATACGCTTAAGTAGTAGTACCTTCTGTATAAGAATGTGTTCCAATAGAACATTTATTAGTCAAAAACATCATTCTCAATATTCTAGATGGTATAGGAACCTTAAAAATACCAGGATATTGGTCTGCAGATTCCTTCTTCACCTTACTGTAGCAAGAACCACAAAATCTTAGGGAAGCTACCTTCTTACAGTGTTTTGATGACAGATTCACCTTCTATTTCAGCTAATTTTTATTAAGAGTCTTCATTTCCAAAGAATTCACTGATTTAGCTATTACTGTGTTTTGTATATTTAAGACATTTCTTATTTTAACACCCTTGAAAAGATGTCCATCTAAAACCTGCTTATGATATGTTGATCTGAAATTTACTTATGAAATTTGGTAATGCTAGTGTTTAGATTTAAAAGTTGCCAGTATCTATAACTTGGATTTTTCTTCATATTTACAAGAAAAATACATTCCTATGTGTAACATCTGCTTATAAACAAAAACAGTAATGAACTACGATGAAAGATATTTACTTGGGTATATACCAAAATGTTTGCTAATTACTTTTTGTTAATATGGCCGTGCTCTATGTACATAGGCATTTATATACTGATTTTCCCAGTTATTGTGTCTATTTCCAACAATATGTCTGCTTAGCCATTGTTCTAACAGATATGTACTATTCCAAAGATATCCACTGTAATTAGCTATTGCTCTATTGAATATTTAAGGTATTTAAAATGTTTCACTGCTATAAGTAAATACTGTAGCAACTATTTTTTGCACAGAAAATGTCTTAGCATAGATCTCTTAAAGAGGGATTGGTGAGACAAAGGTCAGCATTTTCATGCTTTTCAATGTAGAATGCCAAGTTGATTTCCAAAAAAGTTATGCCCATAGTACTAGCAATGTGCAAAACTACTCGTTTTATCCTGTCCTCATCAGGTTTGGGAATTGTTATTTTTTATTTTAGTGAGTTTCAGTATTTTCTTTTTTTTTTTTTTTACAAGGTGCCTTGTAATGATTAATTTCCAATCACAGATTAAGAAATAAATTCAAAATTATAACAATGTTTTCAAGTAATAAAATTTCTCAGAAAGATTTTTTGAATTTTTTTTTTTTACCTTTAGGGAAAATTTGGAAAGTTTAAGAGGTATGTGGCCCATAGTACACATGTCACAAATGTGCGCTGGACTTTTGATGACAGCATGTTGGTTACCTTAGGAGGTACAGATATGTCTTTAATGGTTTGGACAAATGAAATGGAGGGATATCGAGAGAAAAGGCCTTGTGATAGTGAAGAATCTGATATAGATTCTGAAGAAGATGGGGGTATGTCATTTTAAAATATTTTAGTTTAACGAAAACATAGAAAAAATTTAGCACAACTGATGTAAACTGTGGAAGTTAAATAAGTAATAATAATACTTGAATAATTGTGGTTTTAGTCCTTTCGGTCTATTTAACAACAGAATTTGTTTTGTGAATCAAAAACAACAGGCTGTCATATACTAATAACTTAGATATTCTTCATTTACCAATGAATGATAATCATACTTTAAATTAGTACTGTTAAAATAAATTTATAGCATTGAGCCTCATACTTTAATTTTGGTTTTTTCCTAATATACCAGTAATACCAGCTCATTACAGAAAAATTAGAAAGTGTGTTTTCAATAAAAAATAAACACAGCATCCATAATTTGACCACTTGGAGGTAATCTCTGTTTAACATTTGGGGTATACCCATAGGGGTATGTGTATTTATATACATTATATTTTTTTAACAAAAATGATATCATATTGAGTTTATTTTTTGTAGCTTGCTATTATCACTTAGCAATACTTTGAGAATTTTATCATTAAATATTCTTCTACATCATTTTTACTGGCTGTATGTTATTGCATAATTTGATTATAACACAGTGTATTAAACTTATTTCATATTGTTGAACATCCTTGTATCCAATTTTTAAGATCATACGTGAGCTCCTCAGTTATAACATAGAGAATAATTCTTATATTTTGATGTTAGGCTATGACAGTGATGTCACAAGGGAGAATGAAATCAGTTACACCATCAGAGCCTTATCAACAAATATTCGCCCAGTGTTTGGAATCAAGCCTCATTTGCAACAAAAAGAACCCTCAGTTGATGAGAGGTAACAATCAAGTTTAAAACTAGATGAAGAAAAAGATATTGGTATTAAAACTTGAATTGATTGTTTAACTGAATGAATTTTTGCAAAAACTCAGTAACAGTGGTACTCTTGCATTTTACAGTTCCCAGCACCTCTCAGAAAGCATGTTTGTCCTTAAATACTTTTTGGTAATGACACTGTCTTTTGCAAGTAGCTTAGGGAATGATGCTACATATAAAGTCTATATGATTAAAGGAATCTTATTTGCTAACTTTTATAAATATATGTGATAGGGTTTCAAGATGAATCCAATACCTATTATGTTTTAGGAAGCACATGAGCAGAGAGATGATTAAATTTTTAAAAGGCCTTTTTATCCATGTGCCTTTTTGATCAAGAATAGAAAGTCATTATTTTAAAATTTTTCCAAAAAGGCAAGTTGAAGTATAGCTTGTCTCTAATGGGAATTATTGGTCTTTGTCTAGAATCAGCAAATCAAAAGTAAGGCTATGTGCACTGCAGTTTTATGAGGAAAGAGAGAAACTGTGAGCCTGATGCTTTTCAAATCATTAGAGAAGATAGAAAGCAATAAAGAGGCATATGGATCAGTGAATGGCATGGATTTCAGAAATGAAGAGGTTTTAAGAAATGATAAAGGAGGGCTTCCCTGGTGGCGCAGTGGTTGAGAGTCCGCCTGCCGATGCAGGGGACACGGGTTCGTGCCCCGGTCCGGGAAGATCCCACGTGCCGCGGAGCGGCTGGGCCCGTGAGCCATGGCCGCTGAGCCTGCGCGTCCGGAGCCTGTGCTCTGCAACGGGAGAGGCCAGAACAGTGAGAGGCCCGCGTACCGCAAAAAAAAAAAAAAAAAAAAAAGAAATGATAAAGGAAAAATTATTCAGAAACTACATTGAAGAACAAAGAAGCAGTGGGAGGTAGGAACAGCAGTGACCTCTTCTGTAGAAAGCTGTGGTGAGGAAAATGTTATTATAAAAAGTTAGTATTTGAGGGAAAAGCTAAAAATGAAAGGGAATTCATTCACAGTGAACAGAATTTGTGGAAAATTCAAATGAATGTATAGTTAGTGAGGATAGTGCTAAAGACCATTGGAGCCCAGCTAGATAGAAATAATATTAAAAGAAAGCATTGGCAGAGGAATTTGAGTTTGCACCTATGGATTTAATATCCAGGGAAAAGAATGAAGTTGGAAGGGTGAGATACATGTTATTGATGGAAAAGGGGGGAGAACTAGAGATGCTGTTGAACTGAAATTCTAGGTAGAAGGTTGAGGTCATGATGCCTCCACAGCTCCTCTTCCAGGTGCCCCATTTGCTGATGGTGGTATACCTCAGATAATAGCAATGGGGGGTCACCTTACAGAAAGAGGGTAGACAGTGATTATCTGTTTATTCATCACTTATAAAGAGGCAAGTTATTAAACTAGAGGTATGTTTTTTAAAAGCTGAGCAAGGTTGAAATGACTTGGTAGAAGGCTACGTCATATAGTGCAAATGACATGGTTTTTGGAATCAGATAAATGGGTTAAAATATTCATTTTTATCATTTGCCAGTTGTGTGACCTTGAGAAACCATTCTCTCTGAGCCTCAGTTTCCACAAAGGAAAAATAAGCATTATAATCCCCAATTTATGGAGTACTTCATGAAATGAAATAATGTATATAAGAATTTAAGTAGTAAGTCTTCACTCGCCCCTTCCTTGGAATAAAATACAAGGTAACCTAAGGAGATACCTGGTTAATACTGACACACTTCCTTTTTATTGAATTGAATTTCATTTCATTTCAGGCCGCGCCGCATGGCTTGGGATTGAACCCAGGGCCACGGCAGTGAAAGTGGCAAGTCCTAACCACTGGACCACCAGGGAACTCTCTAACAGTTTTTCTTTTTGGTACTGAAATTAAATATCCACAAAGTAATGAACACTACCTATATATTTATTAATCAGAAGAGTACATATCAGTATGCAAATATAGATGTTCATAATTAGAATATTTGCAGTATAGTACTTAATATTACCTAAAAGAAATTATACCTCACAGGTAATGAAAAATGTAATATAGGGAAGAAGCAACTCTAGACATTCCCATTAATCTTTTTCATTTATTATATTGATTTTTTGAAGAAAATATTATCACTTATCAGATAAATTTGGTATGTCAGAAAATGTGACCTAATTTTAATCTGTAGGCCATCTCTCATGGTAAAACACTTAAATTTCCTCCTTCATTGCTGAAGAGACCTGAGTTCTGATAGATGGAAACATTT
This sequence comes from Delphinus delphis, assembly GCF_949987515.2. Lineage (NCBI taxonomy): Eukaryota > Metazoa > Chordata > Mammalia > Artiodactyla > Delphinidae > Delphinus > Delphinus delphis. The sequence continues at coordinate 15,650,411 of NC_082684.1, forward strand.
TACTGCTCACAAAGAATGGTTGACACTGTCATAATTGTAATCTTTGCTGTTAGCTTGCATTTTTTATAGCTAACTTTCTCAAAATTATTTTTTATTTTGCATTTTGTCCTCAAATTATTTTACAATTCACCTCTACTAAATTCTTCTGAAAATGCCAACGCAGAAGAAGTCATTATTGTGATTCATAGTTAGGAGCCTTCATTTTCATAAAATGCAGGAATCAAAGGAGATAAAAATGAAGAGATATTTCTTTTCATCAGCTTTGAATTTTTGTGAGGAGATAAAATGGTCTGTATACATAATTGTTTTCATGTTTTAAATAAAGTATATTGTCATATACAAAACAAAGCACTTTTTAAACAAAACAGATGCTTGTCAAATATCCACTTAAAAGGAAAATATTTCTGATGACAGTTTGACAACTTTATTTAGTTGACACTTTCATGGAGTCTTTTTCCTAAATGACATTAATAATTTTATGTTTTTCTTTTTCTATAAATATTTTTATAGCTAATCTTATGTATTTTAAGTAGTTACTTGTCAATCAAATTTCCAGTATTTTTGAATAAAAATATTCAAAACAATGTGACATAAAATTTAGGCCTTTTTGTATTTCATTAGAATTCTGTTGACATATTATCTTTAATCTGTTTAGTAAACTGCTACATTTTATTCATCATCAGTTTTCATGTATATCTCCTTACTTTTTTCCTCTTGCTCCTTTTGAAGGCAGGGAGTAGTAAGGTAAGTATTTTGTTCAAGAAAATACTTTACTCAAAAATTTATTCTTCTATTTTGGTCTTTGTGGTATTTTACGGTTTCGTTTTGTTTTTTTCCCCTATAAAACATTGAACTACGTTTGTTGAGAAAGAACCAGAAAGTGAAATAGGACAAATCCTACAGAAGAGTTGCATTTATAGATACAATATGTGGGTGTTGTTATGAGGGTCTTCATTATAATCAGTGTTTTTACAAATGACTTTTCACAAACTCCTATACTCTAATAGTTTAGTTTTTCCTTAAATTTCAAAGACTCATAAAAACAGTTAGTCACACATATTTATCAGTGAAAATTCTTTCAGTTGATAACAAACCTGTTAGCTTCATTTAATGCTTGTTTAATGTATTCATTAATTTCAAAACATTCACATATGGGCAGTAATGATATTTGTATGTTTAATAAAATGATACGTGCAAGAAGGGACTCTTTAGGGTGCTTTTGTAGCTACCTTTAGTGAGATAAAAATGTCTTCAGACAGTTTCTGAAACAGGACAATATGGAAAAGCCTAGTCTGTTTTAGAAGTAAAAAAGGTACCAGTAGGAAAATGCTGGCAGATAGGATGAAAAAGTCGATTTGAGATCAGATTGTACAACACATCAAATATAAGGCACTCCTTAATTAATTTGGCAGATATCAGGACTTCATTATCTGTTTTAAGCAGGAGGTGATGTGTGCAAAGATATGAGTCCAGACTGTGATGTGACTTCTAAAAAAGCCCTCATAATCTTATACTATTTTAAAAGAAATAAAACATTCAGACCTAACGTCAGATCTGGAGTAGCTTATTCAGGACTGATCTCTGCATTTTAAAGGGACATTGGCAGTTTACAGTGATCTAGAAGGAAACAGAGGGTAAAGGAATGTTGGGAGGCCACTTTACACAAAGAATAATTCATCGCTTTGGGAATCACTAGTTTCAAAAAAAGAAAACAAAGTGGAGATATAATTGCTGTCTTAGGTATGAATGACTTCTGTAGGAGTGACCTCCTTGTGACGAGCAGTGTTCATGCAGAGTTTAGTAAATGACCACTTGTCATCAGTGCTATGAAGGGATGTTCTAGACATGTAAAGACGATTCCTGGTTTCACTGGGAGGATGGATAAGATTAACTTCTGTGATCCCTTCCAGTTCTGTTCAGTCATTATGTTGTTAAGGGGAATTTCTTTTCTTTTAAGTTACTTCCTTTGCTAGAAAAGTCCCAAATCCAGCATGGTCCCGAGACTCACTCTGCCTACTTGGTTAGACTGGCTGACTGGGAATCCCTTTTGGGTCAGGGGAGGGGGAGCTTAGTTAGGTTCCTTAGGCAGTCCTTAATAGCAGGGCCAGTGCTACCAGCCATTTAAGTTAATAAACATTAAGTAAGCTTAAATATTTTGTTTGAAATTCAGATTGCACTGTGGAAAAATAAGAATGGCAAGCTTTAATGTTTACAACATAGAACATATTGAATTCTTTTCTTTTTCATCTTCTTTCTTCTGATTTCCCTGCCATGAATGCAGTAGCCCTAAGCCTAGGCCTTTTCTTATATATAGCAATAAATAAAAACAATAGCCCTTTACTATATACAATATAGTTTATCTGCATTAAACTTGTAAACATATTTTATTACAGGAAATATTGTACTACTATTTTAAATGCAAATCTGTGTTGTAATCTTTTCCCTTTTTTATCTGCTGCTGGAAAGAGGTTCCAGGTAATCCTCTCTCTTTGCTATGCTCTATGCGACCCAATTTTGTATCTTTGTTATCTTTCATATTTACCATTAATAAGCTATGTTACTTGGTGTTCTTTACTTCTATTCACAGTTTTCCATGTTTTTCTCCTTTGAAATCAGTATGCGTGAAATGACTACATCTTAATTATTGGATTTGTACTATATAAGTAACTGCTTTACTAAAACTTTATTCATTCAACTTGTATAATTTTCCAAGTTGTAGAATTTCAAGCAATAATATATCTTATATAAATTATCTTTATAAAAATTAAAATATGCTTAACCATTTTACAGGATTTATAGATAAAAATTATACATTTATTAAAGTTCTCAGACAATAATGTTGAATAAAGTTCAACAAAATTGACTTGGAAGTAAAGCCAAAGCTTCTGTCATTCTTCAAAATGATTTTAGCAGAAATATTTTTAAATATTATAAAGTGAGTTATATTTATTACTTACAGATATTCAAAAAAGTATATGAAAAAGGTTTGAAACCAAAAAATTTTGTGATAATTTGAAAAGTTCTTTATAGAGTGTTGCAAGTGCATTTAACTTTTATGTCACCAGTCATGCTTCTATACTTCTACGTACTGCTTCACATTATATATGAAAATACACATTTCTCTTATATTACATGTTCAAGATATAACACTTCATTTACTTTTTATAGATGTATAATTTGAAAATCATTTTGAAAATGCAAATATATTGTTATGCCTTTAATTTTATGGATTTATTCAGAAACGTTGGAATGTTTTCCACTGGAAAGTTAATTTACATCATTTTCTGATTTAGTTGTTACAAAATTAATATTAAAATTTGAAAGAGGAAGTTGATATATGATTGATTTAGATTCAGTATTTAGGTTACTAAACATTTGAATAACGGCTCTCTGAGTTAAAACTAAACTAAATGATGTGTGTGGATTTTTAAAAAATTAAACAAAGGGTTTTTTTTTAGGGAAGAGTCTCCACATTTAAATAATAGAAAATGGGAACTCTATACACCTAATGACACATTCATTATAAATAGATCCTGAACTAGTGATGGAAACAGAGAAGGAGAGGGATAGATTTGAGAGCTACTGTGTAGGTAAAGTTGAAAAATATGTAGTTAATAGTGAGAATAAGGGAAGAGAAGGAGTTGGAGACAATAGTAATAACCTTTTACAGAGTGTTGTATGGTTTACAGTGCTTTGTAACTGTAAAATGTCTTGCTTGACTAACTGAAGGCGATGCCATAACCATACTAGGGACTTCAGAAGAAGAGAAGTTAAAGGGCACAGAGGAGCAGGTAAAGAGTACAGATTTGAACTCACACATGACTTATGTTGCCAACAGTATGGAAAGTTTATACAAATATTTTCAAAATTCAAGAAGAATGTATTGAGTACCTGCCATGTGAAAGATACTGAGGTAGCTTACTTTAGAGCAGTAATCTAGGCTTTGTTGATAATGTACACCATGTAGAAGTTTTTGAGTGTGTAAAACTAACATTTGTATATTTTTATCATCTATATGTTCTTGTGCTATTATATTAGTTACATTTATGAAGCATACACCAAAGAAGTTAAAAGAAAAATGAATAGAAGTTCTAATATTTTCTTTCCACCTTTCTGCTTTAGAAGATATCAAGATAAGGAGGGTGGAGTCTAGTGAGAAACACAGATTGGGTTCATTTTTGTGAAGGTGTGTCAGAGACATCTGCCTCTGGAGGGCAGGTGAGAGAAGCCCAGTGAAGGCAGCCAGTGATGGGTTCCTTTCCTCTTTCCCACTTACCTGTTTCAGGCCTCCTGTGAGCAGGGCCCCGCCACAGCCAGTGAAACTCCAGACCAACAATGTCGGCAAGAAAAAGAGACCCATAGAGGTGAGGAAAATCCCACTCCCCGGTGTTAATTGGTACCTTAAAATGTATACAGGGTTTAGTTTGTTTCCTTTTTGGAAAACATCTAAATCTTTTCTTTATTCTTTATGAAAATAAATGTACTGATGAATATTCTTTTTTGTTTGGTTGTAAAAATTGATTGCTTAACTGTCAAATCTGAGTCTTAGATGGATATCCTGTTCCTTTTTTTATTAGTCTTTCTTTTAGTTTTCTATGAATAATACCCTAAATTGAACTGTATCTCAGAGAACTTCTAAATGTAAATGTATGAAATGATCTGTGGTTTATGGAAGCATAGGCACTTTGGCAGTGTCTTATACTTAGCAGTTTGAATTTATAAGTTAAAGGTTTAATGCTTACACCAAATCAGGAACTTTTACTCCATGTGATGTATTCACTGTAGGGTTTAATGAAGGTTCTGCTTCAAAGCAAAGAAACCTTTGCACAATAATTGAGCAAAAAAGGCAGGCATTTCATAATCTCAGTATCAGCAGCAACAAGCAAACTGTGCTAAGTGAGGTCTACAACAAGGCATAAAGCTGTGGGAGGGTGATTGTTGTACTTCCTACCCCACTCAGCCTCACAGGGTCAGTGAAAATGGACACTTGGAGTAGCAGAATTATCTGCTAGAACTTTAGCATGAGTTATCAGAGACAGCCTGCTTAGTGCACAAAGCTGATATACTGTCTGGATCCTTGAAAGTACATCACTTGGACATAAGTTATCCTGAGTTACGTACGCAGATCAAATATTTTGACTAACAGTTTAACACAAATCAAAATATTCTTCTTTTGGACACAAGAAGTATCTCAATGTTTAACACATGAAATCTCAAGAACTAAAATTCTTGGAATCAGATGACCTTGTGGTTCTCCTTTCATTTTTATGACTTTATGTAGAAAAGTATGGAATGTGTGTTTCAGCTGCCCAAAACGGGTTACATAGAGAGGTATATCTAGGTTAATTTTGTGTTTGAAATTTGTAAAACATCAAAAATGCATCCTCCATTTTGACTGAAGACACCAGTACTCTATATAACAAAATAATGGTGAACATTTAGACACGAGGAATTGTATAATGGTTTTATCATTGTTATAGGACCTTGTGTTGGAGCTTGTTTTTGGCTATCGAGGCAGAGACTGTAGGAATAATGTTCATTATTTAAATGATGGTGATGATATAATTTATCACACTGCATCCGTGGGAATTGTGCACAACATTGCTACAGGTAGGAAACCCTGATTCTCCATTCCCCACTTTTTAAAATTTAGAATTTTTAATTTAGCATCTTAAAACTCTTTGTTAAAATATAAATAATTAAAATATGTGAATCTAGAATATAAATATTTCATACTGTAGAACTTTCTAGTAATATTTTAAGTAACAAATTTACAGTTTTGAAGACATTTAACATGGCAAAAAAGGATTTCATAACGCAAAGTGCTCAAAGATCTCGATGAGAAGTAAAGGATTACTGTATGTTGAAAGCACATTTTATAGCGAAACCGTTTGTGACTTTATTCTATTTCCCCATAACGTAAACGCATAAGTGGATGGTTTGGATGGTTGTCTTTGACGGTTAGTGACTGAAAGCAGCACGTTGGATGAGTGATTGCTAGGGAGCGGGGTGGAGTGGCAATGTTCACACTGAGCCCTCGGAAAGCCGAGGAGGTTAACTAAGAAAGCTGCTTGCCGGTGACTTGACTGATGATACCTTGTTAGATTCAAGAAAATGAGAAAATATTTCCTGATTTCTCTTTAACTGATTGGATTGTTGAAAAGCAAAGAAAGTTCTCTGAGCATCATTTGATGACCAATGATGTGATAATTCTACTAGTAATACTCAGTATTAATTTTGAATTCTATTTTATTACATATAGTTGTAAACGTCATAAAAGTCTAAAAGTTAGAAGTAAAAATATAGATTATCTAGTCCAAACATTTCTGGCTTTTTCCTCTGGTAGCTTCATTCTAATTAGGTAGAGTGGATTATGTGAGTCATAATCCCCCAACCCCTGGTCAGTATTAATAATTAATATGATATTTCTGTTTTAGTTGCCCTAAGAAAAAGATTTATCAGTATTACACAAATCAATGGCAATTTTCCATTTAATAATTTGGGTCATTTAAAAAAAATACCTCTTAGAAAGAAAATCCTCTTTGAGGCTTCACTTATCCTTCAAAGAGAATAGGGACGATAACAAAAGACAAATTACATAGGGATGAAAGTATAAATACACTTTCATATTTACACTTGTAATTTTCTTTATTTTTAATTTCCTGATTTTTAATTAATCATCTTTCTAATGATGGGGTGTAGCGAGAGATGGCAGAGGGAAGACTAAGCACCTGCTCCAGTCCTGGTTATTTGGCCCCTCACCATTATGGAGATACATTGCTCTGTTTACAGTCTAAGAAGTCTTGACCTATTAGCTGATCTACTAATTTAGCCAACAGCACATATAATTACTTGTTTGTTCCTTTAACTGAACTCTCAGCCCTGGGAAATATGAAGCCCATTTCACTTCGAGAAGTTCCTTTAAAGTAATGTTAGATATGTTAAATGACATTTTAAAAATGTTTTCTTTGGTTTTGTTTTGCTTTTCGGAGGACCTAGTATTGATGGTACTCTATCATCTGGACCCAGTCTACCGTCCTGACCTCATTTCCCACCCCTCCGTTTTACTTGCACAAGCCTACCTTTACTGCCTCCTGCACAATCATAGTCTGCTAAGGTCTCTTCACTGTCACTACTGCTAGAGTAATCACATTACTTCTTTGATCAGGATTCTTCAGTACCTCCCCACTGACTACAGAATAAGTATGAAATTTAATAATAGGCTTGTTTTCAAAATGCTCTGTAATTCTAGTTCCAATTTGCCTGCGCAACCTATTTCTTTCTTTCCTTTTTTGTTACCCTACACTTCAGCCAAATGAGCCATCTATATGCATACCCAGTACTTTCCTGCCTTTGTACCTTTGCTTCAAGTATCCCTCTCCCTGGAAGGCCCTTCCCCACTCACATTCACATTTACAGAATCTGTCGTGTCAGTCCAGAAGTGCCATCTGCTCGTAAGAAGAAGAATCTGCTACAAATTTCCATAGCATTTTGATCTTTAACTCTCTTGTGCCACTTGATGTCTTCAACCTCGTATTACGTGGTTTTATGCATTTCAGGGTTCGTTACTTTAAGGATTTCTTGGTCATGTTTCCATCCTTAGGATGAAGTGTATATGTTGTGCTCAAAAAATATGTGTTGGGACTTCCCTGGCAGTCCAGTGGTTAAGACTTGGCGCTTCCACTGCAGGGGGCACAGGTTCGATCCCTGGTCGGGGAGCTAAGATCCTGCAAGCCGCACGGCACGGCCACAAAAAATATATACATGTATGTGTGTTAAATAAGCAAGTAAGTTAAACACAGCAGTTTATTACTCTGTGTAAGTGCATTTGACTATTTCACCTTAAAGTTTTCAGATTTAATTCTCAAATTCTTTTTTTTCTAGGGACTCAGAGTTTTTATCAGGAACATAATGATGATATTCTGTGCCTCACTGTAAATCAGCACCCCAAATTTATCAACATAGTGGCAACTGGCCAAGTAGGTATGTTTCTATATTTTAAAAAGAAACAATTTTAAGTAATTGTCTTGTTCAAATTAATTTAATATCTTAGGAAAAAACTAAAACGTATTTGTGTATTGTTCAAAATGCATTTATACATAAAGCAGATACTCAGTTTTACCATATTATTTGCTTCCAGGCACCTTTCTCTCACTTGGGTTATCTGAGTTGGCTCAGATGGTTCAGAATTAAGAAGAAGCTATTCTGTGGTAGTTGAAATAGTTGGATTTAGTCCTGTAGCAGAAATTTCTGATGAGCAAAAAGTTTTTATTCAATAGCATATAAAGCAGAAAAGAAGAACTTGAGGAGAGAATGGTAAATAAGAGGAGCCGAGAAGTAACTGGACTGAGAGGGGGAGCACGTCTGCCTCAGCAGGGCATAATCTAGAAAGAAGAGAGAAGCCGAGTCTGTTCCATGTTAGTAGAGCCCTTCTGCCCTTTTCTTTGGCAGTGATCTAATTTGCCAACTATTTTTGAAATCCCCTATCTTGCTGTTTTCTTTCAACTCTATAGAAAACTTAAACGAAGGCTGTAACTCCACAAGCAAAATGTTGAGAGGATAGTAGGTCTCTTTAGGACATATCTACCAGTCATTGATCACTATGACTACTACATAATAGACGCGGTCAGTCACATCGTCACAACCCTGGTATAATTTGTAAAAATTATCAAAATCATTGGGTTTATTGGATCTCAGTGGGCCTCAATTGCTAAGCCAGCTTTCCAGATGTCTTTTTCTTCTTGAATAAGATAATTTTTGCTTCTAATATCTCTATTTTTCATAAATTACTAAATTGATCAGTTAGAAACTTGTTCTCTGGATCAATTAGTTCTACAGTTATGCCACAAAGACCTTTGTAATCTTCCTTTCTGTAAAATTTTCTACTTTTAAAAAGAAAGTAGACCAATACTTCACCTGTTATATACAAAATATTCTAATCTTTGAATATTATTTATTTATTTATTTATCGACATATAGTTGATTTACAATGTTGTGTTAGATTCTGGTATACAGCAAAGTGATTCAGTTATATATAAATGTATGTATTATTTTCACGTTCTTTTCCATTATGGTTTGTCACAGGATATTGAATATAGTTCCCTGTGGTATACAGTAGGACCTTGTTTTTTATCTGTTTTATATATAGTAGTTTGTATCTGCTAATCCCAAACTCCTAATTTATCCCTCCCCCACCCCCTTTCTCCTTTGGTAGCCATCAGTTTGTTCTCTATGTCTGTGAGTCTGTTTCTGTTTCGTAAATAAGTTCATTTGTGTTATATTTTAGATTCCACATGTGATATCATATGGTATTTGTCTTTCTCTTTCTGACTTACTTCACTTAGTGTGATAATCTATAGATCCATCCATATTGCTGCAAATGGCATTATTTCATTCTTTTTTATGGCTGAGTAGTATTCCATTTTGTATATATACCACATCTTCTTTATTCATTCATCTGTTGATGGACATTTAAGTTGCTTCCATGTCTTGGCTATTGTAAATAGTGCTACTGTGAACACTGGGGTGCATGTATCTTTCCGAATTAGAGTTTTCTCTGGATATATGCCCAGGAGTGGGATTGCTGCATCATATGGCAACTCTATTTTTAGTTTCTTGAGGAACCTCCATACTGTTTTCCATAGTGGCTGCACCAATTTACATTCCCACCAGTAGTGTAGAAGGGTTCCCTTTTCTCCACATCCTCTCCAGCATTTATTATTGGTAGACTTTTTGATGATAGCCATTCTGACCAGTATCAGGTGATACCTCATTGCAGTCTTGATTTGCATTTCTCTGATAATTAGTGATTTGAGCATCTTTTCATGTGCCTGTTGGCCATCTGTATGTCTTCTTTGGAGAAATGTCTGTTTAGGTCTTCTGCCCAAGTTTTGATTGGGTTGTTCATTTTTTTGTTATTCAGTTGTATGAGCTGTTTGTATATTTTGGAAGTTAAGCCCTGTTGGTCGAATCATTTGCAAATATTTTCACACAGTCCATAGGTTGTCTTTTCATTTTATTTATGGTTTCCTTTGCTATGCAAAGCTTACAAGTTTGCATACGTGCCATTTGTTTATTTTTGCTTTTATTTCTATTGCCTTGGGAAACTGACCTAAGAAAACATTGGTACAATTTATGTCAGAGAATGTTTTGCCTGTGGTTTCTTCTAAGAGTTTTACAGTGTCATGTCTTATATTTAAGTTTTTAAGCTATTTTGAGTTTATTTTTGTGTATAATGTGAGGATGTGCTCTAACTTCATTGATTTACATGCAGCTGCCCAGCTTTCCCAACACCACTTGCTGAAGAAACTGTCTTTTCTCCATTGTATATTCTTGTCTCCTTGTCTAAGATTAATTGACTGTAGGTGTGTGGGTTTATTTCTACACTCCCTGTACTGTTCCATTGACCCATATGTCTGTTTTTTGTTCCAGTACTGTGCTGTTTTGATTACTGTAGCTTTGTAGCATTGTCTGAAGTCTGGGAGGGTTATGCCTCCTGCTTTGTTCTTTTTCCTCAGGATTGCTTTGGCAATTCTAGGTCTTTTATGGTCACACATAAATGTTAGGATTATTTGTTCTAGTTCTGTGAAAAATGTTATGGGTAATTTCATAGTGATCACATTAAATCTGTAGATTGCTTTGGGTAGTATGGCCATTTTAATGATACTAATTCTTCCAATCCAAGGGCATGGTATATCTTTCAATTCTTTAAATCATCTTCAATTTCCTTTATCAGTGTGTTATAGTTCTCAGCATATTAAGTCTTTCACCTCCTCGGTCAGGTTTATTCCCAAGTAATTTTTTTTTATGCAATTTTAAAAGAGAATTTATGAGCTTCCCTGGTGGCGCAGTGGTTAAGAATCCACCTGCCAATGCAGGGGACATGGGTTCAAGCCCTGGTCCAGGAAGACCCCACATGCTGCAGAGCTATTAAGCCCATGCGTACAACTACTGAGGCTGTGCTCTAGAGCCTGTGAGCCACAACTACTGAGCCCGCACGCCTAGAGCCCATGCTCTGCAACAAGAGAAGCCACCACAGTGAGAAGCCCGTGCACCACAAAGAAGAGTAGCCCCCGCTTGCTGCAACTAGAGAAAGCCCATGCGCAGTGATGAAGACCCAATGAGCTATAAATAAATAAATAAATTTATTTTTTTAATGCATTTTTACTTTCCCTTTCTGATATTTCGTTGTTAATGTAAGAAATGCAACAGATTTCTGTATGTTAATCTTGTATCCTGCTACCTTGCTGAATTCATTTATCAGTTCTAGCAGTTTTGTGTAGAGTCTTTAGGGTTTTCTATATATATCATGTCATCTGCATATGACAGTTTTACCTCTTCTCTTCCAATTTGGATACCTTTTATTTCTTTTTCTTGTCTGATTGCTGTGGCTAAGACTTCCAATACTGTGTTGAATAGAAGTGGTGAGAGTGGGCATCCTTGTCTTCTTCCAGATTTTAGCAGGAAGGCTTTCAGCTTTTCACCATTGAGTATTATGTTGGCTGTGGGTTTGTCATAAATAGCTTTTATTACGTTGAGATATGTTCCCTCTATACCCACTTTGGTGAGAGTTTTTATCATGAATGGATGTTGAAGCATCCAAAAGCATTTATCAAATGCTTTTTCTGCATCTATTGAGGTGATCATGTAGTTCTGTTCTTTCCCTCCCCTCCCCTCCCCTTCCCTTCTTTTCTTGTTATGGTGTATCATGTTGATTGATTTGTGTATGTTGAACCATCCTTGTGACCCTGGGATGAATCCACTTGATCAAGGCCTATGATCTTTTTAATGTGTTGTTGGATTCAGTTTACTAATATTTTGTTGAGAATTTTTGTATCTATATTCATCAAAGATATTGGCCTGTAGTTTTCTTTTTTGGTATTGTCTCTTTTTTTAAATTTATTTTTTAATTTATTTTTTGGCTGCATTGAGTCTTGGTTGCTGCACGCGGGCTTTCTGCAGTTGCAGTGAGCGGGGCCTACTCTTTGTAGTGGTGTGCGGGCTTCTCATTGCAGTGGCTTCTCTTGTAGTAGTTGCAAAACACAGGCTCAGTAGTTGCAGTACACAGGCCTTAGGTCACGCTGGCTTCAGTACTTGTGGCACGTGGGCTCAGTAGTTGTGTCACGTGTGTTCTAGGGCATGTGGGCTTCAGTAGTTGTGGCTTGCGGGCTCTAGAGCACAGGCTCAGTAGTTGTGGCACACGGGCTTGTTGCTTCACGGCATGTGGGAATCTTCCTGGACCAGTGATCGATTCTGTGTCCCCTGCATTGGCAGGTGGATTCTTAACCACTGCGCCACCAGGCAAGTCTCTTTGGTATTGTCTGTGTCTTGTTTTGGTATTAGGGCAATGATAGCTTCATAGAATGGCTTTGGGAGTGTTCTCTCCTCTTCAGTCTTTTGGAAGGGATTGAGAAGGATCAGTATAAGTTCTTTGCATGTTTGGTAAAAGTCCTCAGTAAAGGCATCTGGTCCTGGACTTCGGTTTGCAGAAAGTTGTTCTTCTAGGTTTTCCAATTTGTTGGCATATAATTGTTCATAGTATTCTCTTACGGTTCTTTGTATTTCTGCAGTATTGGTTGTTATTTTTCCTCTTTCATTTCTTATTTTGTTTATTTGGGTCCTCTCTCTTTTCTTCTTGGTGAGCCTGGCCAGAGGCTTGTCGATTTTGCTTACTCTTTCAAAGAAGCAGCTCTTGGTTTTATTGATTTTTTTCAATTGTTTTTTAAAATCTCTATTGTATTTATTTCCTCTATGATCTTTATTATTTCCTTCCTTACGCTGGCTTTAGGTTTTGTTTGTTCTTTTTCTAATTCTTTTAGGTGGTAGGTTAGGTTGTTTATTTGAGATTTTTCTTGTTTTTTGAGGAAGGCCGGTATGCTATGAACTTCCCTCTAAGAACTGCTTCTGCTGCATCCCATAGATTGTGTATGGTTGTGTTTTCATTGTCATTTGTCTCAAGGTATTTTTAAATTTCCTCTTTCATTTCATCATTGATCCATTGGTTTTTTAGTAGCATGTTGTTTAGTCTCCATGTAATCATTTTTTCTCGTTTCTCTTTCTGTGGTTGATTTCTAGTTTCATGCTGTTGTGGTCAGAAAAGATGCTTGAAGTAATTTCTGTCCTCTTAGATTTGTTGAGGCTTGTTTTGTGTCCTAGTACGTGGTCAATCCTAGAGAATGTTCCATGTGCACTTGAAAAGAATGTGTATTCTGTTTGGATGTAATGTCCTAAAAATATCAATTAAATCCAATTGGTCTATTGTGCCATTTAGGATCTCCATTGCCTTATTGATTTTCTGTCTGGAAGATCTGTCCATTGATGTGAGTGGGGTCTCCTACTATTATTGTACTCCTGTCAGTTTCTCCCTTTATGTGTGTTAGTATTTGTTTTACGTATTTATGTGCTCCTATATTGGGTGCATGTATGTTAACAAGTGTAATATCCTCCTCTTGTATTGATTCTTTTATCATTATATAGTGGCCTTCTTTATCTTTTTTTATGGCCTTTGTTTTAAAGTCTATTTTGTCTGACGTGAATATTGCTCTCCTCACTTTCTTGTCATTTCTGTTTGCATGAAATATCTTTTTCCATCCCCTCACTTTCACTCTATGTGTACAGTAAGTCCCCTATATACGAACCTTCACGTTGTGAACTTTCAAAGATGGGAACATGCCTTCCATCAGCGTCAGATGTGAGTGAAATTGCAGCTTGCCCTCCATCTCCTATTGCTGACGATCCTTCAGCTCTACTCTCTCCTTCCTAACTCCTCTCTCTCCTCCAGTCAGTAACTCTTCTTGCCTGTTTACTCAATGCCAGCCCCTGTATGCCAGCTGTTGTACTACTGTACTTTTCAAGGTACTGTACTGTAAGATTAAAAAAGTCTTCTTTATTTTTTCTGTTTGTTTGTTTTTTATGTATTATTTGTGTGAAAAGTATTATAAACCTATTACAGTACAGTACTATATAGCCAGTTGTGTTAGTTGGATACCGAGGCTAACTTTGTTGGTCTTACGAACACGCTGTCAGAACAGAACTTGTTCGTATATAGGGGACTTATTGTATTCTTCGCCTGAAACCACTTTCACGTCTCTTGTAGACAGCATATTGTAGGCTCTTGTTTTTTGTATGCAATCTGCCATTCTGTGTCCTTTTTTTTTTCTTCTTAGTATCATGGAGACTTTTCTTATGTTTTTCACACTGTATTAAGGCTTTGGTTGAGATTTTTCAGGCTTAGGAGCATAATTACTAATTTACAGCTGTACTTGAGAGTACATATGATTTTCTTTTTTTTTATTGAACTATTGATATAATTGATTTACAATGTTTTGTTAGTTTCAGGTATACAGCAGGGTGATTCAGTTATACATACACATATATCTATTTTTTTCAGATTCTTTTCCCTTATAGGTTATTATAAAATACTGAGTATAGTTCCCTGTGCTATGCAATAGGTCCTTGTTGGCTATTTCATATATAGTAGTGTATATATGTTAATCCCAAACTGCTAATTTATCCCCTCCCCACTCTGTGTCTTTTGTTTGGCGCATTTAGTTCATTACATTTAAGGTAATTATTGATAGATATGTATTTATTACCATTTTAAACCTTCTTTTGCAGTTGTTTTTGTGTTTCTTCTTTGTTCCTTTTTCTTTTTGTTTTCTTTTTGTGGTTTGATGATTTTCTTTTGTATTATGCTTATGTTCTCTTCTTTTTGGTTTTTGTGAATCTGTTGTATGTTTTTGATTTGTGGTTACTCTGTTTTTCACTGTTTCTCAAGTATGATAACTCATTACTATATCTTTTTGCTTTAGACTGGTAGTTCTATAGACTCAAACACATTCTAAAAAAAAAAAATTGGGAGTTCCCTTGTGGCCCAGTGATTAGGACTCAGTGCTTTCACTGCCAGGGGCCTGGGTTCTATCTGTGGTCAGGGAACTAAGATCCTGAAAGCTGTGCAGTGTGGCCACAAAGAAAAAAAAAACCACTTGACATGTCTCAAGCATTTCATAATAAAGAATGAGCAAAGGAATAAAGAGACTTTGAGACAAACAAACAAACAATCTACAAAAAATCTACATTTCTTACTCTCCTTCCCCACATTATATGATTTTGATGTCATCTTTTACATCTTTGTGTTTATCCTTTTGATGTTCATTGTAGTTATTGCTTTCACAAATTGTTTTTTGATTTTTTAAAAATCTGTCTGTTGGCTTATTTGATTTACTTTCCAATTGTGATTTTCTCTTTCCTGTAGATTCTTGCTTCTTTTCTATTTAGAGAAGACCTTTCAATATTTCTTTTAGGATTCGTTTAGTATTGTTGTATTCTTTTAGTTTTTGCTTGTCTGAGAAATTCTTTATCTCTCTTTCTATTCTAAGTGATAATATTTCTGGGTAGAGTATCCTGTTTTGCAGGTTTTTCCCTTTCAGGACTTTGAATACATCTTGCCACTCCCTTCTGGCCTGCAATGTTTCTGTGGAGAAATCAGCTGAGAGCCTTATGGGTGTCCCCTTGTCATTTACTCTTTATTTTCTCTTGCTGCCTTTAGAATCCTCCCTATGTCTTAAACTTTTGCCATGTTAGTCATAATATGTCTTGGTATAGGTCTGTTTGGGTTCATCTTGTTTGGGACCCTCTGTGCTTTCTGTACCTGGATATATGTTTCCTTCTAAAATTTTCAACCATAATTTCTTCAAATATATTTTCAATCCCTTTTTCTTCTCCTTCTTGGGATCCCTCTTATGCATAGATTGGGATGCTTTATATTATCCCATAGGTCTTGTATATTGCTTTCATTGTTTCTTTCATTTGTCTTTCTGTCTGCTGATCTGATTGGATGATTTCCATTATTCTGTCTTCCAGATCACTTATTTATTCTTCTGCATTATCCAGTTTGCTATTTATTGCCTTTAGCTCAGCTTTTGTCTTGGCAAATGAGTTTTCTAATTTTAATCGGCTCCTCTTTATAGTTTCTAATTGCTTTTTATAGTAATCTGCATTTCTATCAATAGCCCTTCTTCATTCCTTCAGTATTTTCATTATTTCCTTCTTGAACTCAGGGTCTAGTAAACTGGAGAGGTCTGCTTCATTCTTTGTTCTTTCAGGGGAATTCTCTTGATCTTTAAATCAGGAGTGGTTCCTCTGCTTCTTCATTTTACTCATATTTCTCTGGCTTTATGAATTTAAGAGAAACAGCTATCTACTGTGGTCCTGAAGGGCTCTTTTTATGTGGAATTGTCCCTGTGTATGCTCCATGAGTCTAATATTTTTAGTGCGAGGGCTGTTTTTAGTATGGATACCTGCCACATCTTTCCTCAGTGTGTGTTGACCATTATCCCCTTGATAGGGGGTGTAATTGTTGTTGTGGTGACCAGAGCCTGCACTGGATGTTGAATGGGCCCTCCTCTTTGGTCTGTGCTTGTCACAGCCCTGTTGGGGGCAAAGTCTGCTCCCCACTTGTTGGAGTAGACACCCCCAGATCCGTTTCTGAACTGCGGTGTGAGGTAGGCAGGGCTGGAGCAGGGAGAGGAGCCACTGAGTATTGCTTTGTAGGAGCTGTCCACCAGGAAGTGCGCTCTGTGATGTTGCCTGTCACCCGTTGTGTGGATTCACAAAGTACACTTGGCACTGCCCTCGGCCCCACCTCAACTGTGGGAATTCAGGCAGTTGTCCTGGGTGTCCCTCAGGTGCTGTGCTCACAAAGCCACTAGCGCAGATCCCTTGGTGCAGAACTGCTGAGATCAGGTACCGGGACTGCCAAAGTCTTGCACCTGGACCCATTGTAGAGCTACTGAGTCAGCCCAGACTGTGGAAAAGCCCACAGCCACTATCGCTGGACCCGCCCCATCCACAAGATCAGTAATCTGCTCGGATGTCCCACGGGCACTGAGTTTACAAAGTGCCTAAATTCACAGATCCCACAACCTCTGGGGCACTCAGATTTCAGCGCTGCTTCCAAAGTCACACGGCCCGTGGGGATCGGTTTGGATTTCAGCCCTGCCTCCAAGTATGGACAATCCTCTGGTGCTTACACTCTCCCAGAGCTCAAAGAGGCAGAGCTGCACCACCACGAGCACTCCAAGAAGGGGAGGCTGCTATGGCAGGGGCCCTGCCCCTCCCCTTGAGCATTAACAATGGGACTTCAGTGGCAGACCCAAGCTCCTTCCTGCGCACACCCCTGATTGTGGCTTGGACCACACTTCAGCCCCTTCAGGCTGTCTCCACACAACCAATGCCAGTCCTCTCCCCAGATCTGTCCTCTGAAACCCAAGTTTCAGTGCCCAGCACCCCCGCACACACCAGCAGATGCACATCTCAGGCTGGGGAGGGCAGGGAGGTGGCCAGGACCCTCTGTATTGGTCTCTATCTGTTCTGCCTGCTGTAAACCGGCTGCTCTACTCTTCTCTGAGCCTCTGAAGCTCCCTTTCTGTCCCAGCTGATCTCACCACCAGTGAAGAGACTTCCCAGGGTGAGGGAATCTTTCCTCTTTCATAGCTCTCTGCCAGGGCACAGGTCCTGTCCTGATTCTTTTTTTTTTTTTTCTTTCATCCTACCTGGTTACGTGGTGATCTTTCTTGCAACTTTGGTTTTATGAGATCTGCTGGTGTTCAGCAGGTATTCTGTGAGAAGGGTTCCACATGTAGATGTAGTTCTGATGTATTTGTAGGAGAAGGTGAGCTCCACATCCTTCTATTCTGCCTCTTGATCCAGCCTTTCTAATCTTTGAATATAAATACGTAGATCTAGCCCATTTTCACACTAAGTTTTTGAAATTGAAGTCTTCTTTTCACTTTGCATGAGGAATGAGAGACCAAGTTACCATTTTGGTCATGAAAGCATCATGTTTAGTGCCTCTTGGCATATAGTTATTGATCAGTTAATTTTTATTAAGTTCATTTATTCAACAAATTTACTGAGTATCTGCCACGTGCAAGGTATTGTTCTTGGTGCTCGGGGTATAAGCAGCTTACAAAAAGACAAAATCTCTGTTAGTGGAATTTACATTCTATGAATGGAATCCTAGAAGGCATGGTTCTTCCATTTCCCAGCTTTGCTCCTTCTCCTTTTCTTTCCCCTTTTCTCCCTTTAAAAAAGCAACTTTGGGGGCTTCCCTGGTGGCGCAGTGGTTGGGAGTCCGCCTGCCGATGCAGGGGACGCAGGTTCGTGCCCTGGTCCGGGAAGATCCCACATGCCGCAGAGCGGCTGGGCCCTTGAGCCATGGCCGCTGAGCCTGCGAGTCCGGAGCCTGTGCTCCGCAACGGGAGAGGCCATAACAGTGAGAGGCCTGCGTACCGCAAAAAAAAAAAAAAAAAAAGCAACTTTGTTTAACATATTAGGGCTATAGTTTTCTCTTTTGATTAAGAAATGTCACAAATTAATCTTTCATAAAATTTGACCTCTACTTCTTTCCTTTTTTAAAATTGAGATATAATTGACATAAAATATTATGTTAGTTTCAAATGCATGATTTGATATTTGTATTCTTTCCCTTTTGTTGAAAGGCAACACTATAGAGAATGTGGAATGGCTAATTATCTCCCCCTCTTTCTCCTTCCAAGTCAAAGTTCAGCCAGTACAGAGATGGATTTTAGATCATGTATGTAGTTCTGTGCCTTGCCCTACTTGTACCATTCCACAAGACATAAAAATCTTTAGTGATGCCTAATTAAGTGTAAGAAAGACTCAAGAGAAGATCAAAGAGTAAGAGACTTTTTCTCTTCTGAACCTAAAGAAAATTGAATCAGTAGGTACTTTGCATGCCAGGCTTGTTTAAAACCCACAAAGCACGAAAACACTTTCTAAAATGCATATGGTTCTCTTTGTTAAAAAGTCATATAAATCATAGAGGAACTGAAATATTTGCTTTTGTGGTATTTTAGCCAGTTACATTCAAACTTTTCTTTTTTCTTGGAATCTCAGAGCCAAATATATCATTTTATCCATCATTAGCTGTCCATCATTAGATGTTTGAATTTCCTTTTTTACATATTTGATTAAGGATCCTCCTACACGTGCTTGAACCCCATTATCACTTGATGCCTAACAGAGTAACCTAACCTCTCCTTAGGAAGCTCTGTTTGTTTGTTTTTTTAAATAAACTTATTTATTTTATTTATTTTTTTTGGCTGTGTTGGGTCTTCGTTGCTGCACGCAGGCTTTCTCAAGTTGCGCCACTTTCTCGAGTGGCGAGCAGGGGCTGCTCTTCGTTGCAGTGTGTGGGTTCTAAGCATGCGTGCTTCAGTAGTTGTGGCACATGGACTCAGTAGTTGTGGCTTGTGGGCTCTAGAGTGCAGGCTCAGTAGTTGTGGCACATGGGCTTAGTTTTTCCATGGCATGTGGGATATTCCCAGACCACGGTTCGAACCCATGTCCCCTGCATTGGCAGGCAGATTCTTAACCACTGCACCACGAGGGAAGCCCAGGAAGCTCTGTTATAAAGTGCTTCTTCATATAGAACCAAAATTTATTTCTCTTTCATTGCAATTCACTGGTCCTCATTTTGGGGCACCCAGAATATTTAGACCTGTGATGTTTAGATCTTTATCTGTACTCTTAATTGTCCCAGGCCCTGCAGATATTCTGGGATAAGCCTGATCGCCAAAACCAAACACCCTCAGTCTTTAAACCATTCTTCATGTGACATAGTTTCAAGTCCTCTCATCATTTGGTTGTTATCAGAGCATGTTCAAAACTAAAAGTGGTATATCCTGACTGGTCTGTTCAGCAGAGTCAAGTACTTCATTACCTTTTCTCTCGTATTCCAGGTCAGGATACGATAGGTCTACATATGTCATTGAAATAATTACTTCATAGGGATATAAAGCTCTACCAAAGCACAGAACAATCATCTATTTTGAAAAGATTGCTAAATTTTTCTGCTTTCTTTCTTGCAATAGACTATTGCTTCTGCAATTGTGGTTAATAAATATTTCCACTGCAAATATACTGAGTTTCGTGTTTTCTTTTTTGGTAATCTTTTACTCATACAGAAAATGTTTAATTAAAAAAAATAAGAAAGGGGTTAATTTGTGACCTGAATTAAGAGCTTTTTTTTTTTCTTGAGTTACATGCTAACTTTTGCCATCATTTCTCTCAGAAGGTTTAGATCTAATTCTTCCCTGCATGTAGAGATCCATTAAAGCCCAAAGGATCTGTTAACAGGGCATTTTTTAAACCAAAATAAAGTCATATCAATTTTATACCATATCAATATTATTTTAAGTTGTTATATTTAAAATTTCATGTGACTCACTATATATAAAGAAAATATTGATCCAAAGATTGAAAGGTCATATGCATAGAATGTTAATATGCATATATAATTGAAATTAGTGGCTTTACTTACAGTGTACTCAATTTTGCATAATAAAATTAATTTTTATATAACAGTTATTTAAATTACTTAAAATCATCATTTTATGATAATTGAGTTTTTACAAATTTTGCTTATAGTATTTATGGATAATTATTATTCTGCTATATTTCCATTATAGGTGATTCAGCAGACATGTCAGGTAAGGAAATTAATCATTTTCTATTTTAGTCATATTGTTAAGTAATGATAGCCCAAATTTTTATAGAGTAATAAGATACTTGAACCTATTTTGGATTTCTTTTAAATTAAGAATACAGCATTTTAATGTCATGATGCTGAGCCCTATCTGCAATAATAAGTTTTTTTTAAAAAAAAGGTAATATATTTTGACCTTCTTAGTGTGCCCAGCATTGTTGTAAGTCATCACAAGAATTCTTCATAGTAGATATTAACTTGCCAATATCACATAGCTGGTAAGAATAAAGGTGGGGCTAAAACTTGATCTTAAATATGAATCAATAAATTGTATTGCCTAGAAATAAAATTTTTAAAAATTTATTATTTTTATGTAACCATCTTAATTATTGCACATACTAGATCAACAGAGCATTTAAAGATTTGAAAATAACTTTTTATTATTGATTTTTTTTTTTTTTTTTTTTTTTTTTTTTTTTTTGCGGTACGCGGGCCTCTCACTGTTGTGGCCTCTCCCGTTGCGGAGCACAGGCTCCGGACGTACAGGCTCAGTGGCCATGGCTCATGGGCCCAGCCGCTCCGCGGCATGCGGGATCCTCCCAGACCGGGGCACGAACCCATGTCCCCTGCATCGGCAGGCGGACTCTCAACCACTGCGCCACCAGGGAAGCCCTATTATTGATTTTGACCGTGGCTTTGTGAAGTTAAAAAGCTGTTAGATGAACAATGCATGCCTGTTGTTTTTAGATATTATAATAACTAGGCTTTTTCAACTGTATTTCAGTTTACATAATATAGTAAGAATTAGCAGTTTGATAAGAAAACATTTATTTGATTTATACCAATTTATGTGATTTGTATCCATTTCCCTCCCCTCCTCCAGGGTAAAGCATGATTTTGTGATTTGACTATTTAACTACAAATTTATTCAACACAACAGGCAAGGTCCTTGCTCTCTTGGTCTACACTCAAGAGCAGGGGTTAGCAAACTACAGCCCTTGGCCCAAATCTGGTCCAGCACGTGTTTTTGTACAGCCCATGATTGAGTATAGTTTTTATTAATTTAAGTAGTTGGAAAATAACACGAGAAGAATAAAATTTCACAAAACATGAAAAGTATATGAAATTCAGATTTCGGTATCCATAAAGTTTTATTGGACACAGCCATGCTCATTCAGTTACATATCGTCTATGGCAGCTTTTGTGCTTTAATGGCAGCGTTGAGTAGTTGCAACAGAGACTGTTTACAACACTCTCATTGCTTTCCACTGCTGCTTAGCACACTGCAAATTGCAGTGATTCTCTTTTAAAACTTGACAGGTTTTGAGTGCTACGTGTATTGCTATTCCACAACATTTTTTTGTTATTGAAGTATAGTTGATGTACATATTAGTTTCAGGTGTACAACATTGTGATTCATATTTTTACAGCTTATACTCCACTAAAAGTTATTACAAGATAATGGCTATAATTACCCTGTGCTATACAGTATATCCTTACCTATTTTATACAAAGCAGTTTGCATCTCTTAATCTCATACCCCTAATTTGCCCCTCCCCTCTTTCCTGTCTCCTTAGGTAACCACTGGTTTGTTTTCTATGTCTGTGAGTCTGTTTCTGTTTTACATATACATTTGTTTGTATTGTTTTTTAGATTCTACATATAGGTCATGTCATACCGTATTTGTCTTTCTCTATCTGACTTACTTCACTAAATATGCTACTCTCTAGGTCCATCCACATTGCTGCCATTTTTTTGGTTTTTAACCAGGGTATATCTATCATGTCAAAACAAGAGAGAGGAAAGGAAAATAGACTTCAAATGTCAAACTCAAAAGGCACAGTGAAGTGTGGATTATGTTGTTATGAAATTAGTTGGTAAAACATTGTGTTTATTATGCAATGATACTATAGCTGTGCTGAAAGAATACAATATATGTCAACATTTTCACACTAAACTTTATCACAGTATTCCCAGTTCACAGGAAAGCAAAAATCAGAAAAAATTAGAAACTTTAAGACAATATCTCATCACAACAGAATTTCTTCAAAAAATAAAATAAAATAAAATGTGGCTACAACCTAAGGTTCTGAATGACTCATTTGTTAGCTAATCAAGAAAAGCTGTTTATTACTGTGAGTTAATTAAATCATGTTTGATTACAACGACAAGTGTCCAGAGAAAATAAACTTAAGACTCTTAGCTTTTTGGCAAAAACCATTGCTAGAAGAACTGAGGACATTGGGAACAACATCACTAGTCACTAAAAACAAAGCCAAAAAAAGGCAGATGATTTTTAATGGTTTCCCTTGGCTCTTGATGGGGTGACAAATGTTGCCAGTTGTTTATTTGAGGAATCAGTGCAGACTTTTAAGTGACTGAAGTTTGCCTCTATAATCATTTAAGGCATTTATGGCTATTCATTGTGTTCTTTGTCAGCAGGTGGTTTGTGGAAAATATTTCAATCTATCATGTGTAATTGAACTTCAATATTTTATTATTTAGAGTCAACAGTTAATTTTGTTTGCTCTCATAGACTTAACCATCATCAGTTCTGTTAATTTATGTTAGAAATAGAAGGTGAAAGTCCTGACTTGCCCTATCCCCTCAGCAGTTCAGTGGTTTAGCAGTGGTAACATTTTGGGGTTTTTTGTTTTTTTGGCAATTTCTGTAGCTCAGAGCCAGGACTGAAGTTTTTCTGAGTGAGAAGAACTGCCCTCAGTCTCTGTTATGGAAAACTCAGTGGCTTTGGAAATTAGTTTTTGCTGCATACTTGATAATGTTTCTTAATGATTCAACCTGAAATAACAGGGAAATTACAATTACAACCTGCAATTTCAGTTACAGTGCTTATATGTGAAACTTATACTGCAGGAAAGTCATTTGATGGCAACTAATCTTTGAATCACAAGTAACACCAAACTTCACTATATGCTTCTCATACTGTCAAAAATTAAGATGAGAACTGAGATTCCCATTCCCACACAAATTTGCAGCAAATGTATTTTCTGGGCTCAAGTTACAGTTCCAGCAGCATTTTTTAGATCTTGATACAAGCATAGAGAAAATTTCCATATTTAAAAAATCTGTTTAACTGTACAATTGAGGAACTTCCACCTAACCTTCAATTTAAAGTTATTATTCTGCAATGTAATACATGCTAAAATGCAAATATCAAGATAAGACTCTAATAGAATTTTCTGAATGCCTTCCAAGTGATTAATATGCTCAATTAAAATCATATGCTTTTGGGGCTTCCCTGGTGGCGCAGTGGTTGAGAGTCCGCCTGCCGATGCAGGGGACACGGGTTCGTGCCCTGGTCCGGGAAGATCCCACATGCCGCGGAGCGGCTAGGCCCATGAGCCATGGCCGCTGAGCCTGCACGTCCGGAGCCTGTGCTCCGCAATGGGAGAGGCCACAACAGTGAGAGGCCTGCGTACCGCAAAAGAAAAAAAAAAAAATCATATGCTTTTGGATGATATTCATATTTGACAGTACCTATCTGTGTGAGACATTTTCAAAGTTGAAAATTATTATAGATCATTATCAGATGAACATTTGTAATTTTTTTTAAAAAATAAAGAACTCTGATTTTGAACCCTACTTAAGTGAATTATCCCCCCCAAAAAATTTCATTCTCATTAGTAGATCTATATTATAAAAAAATTCACTCAATGAATTTCATCAATAAAAATTTTGTGAAAATTTGTTTTATTACACAAGTACCTGCATAATACCTTCAATTTTGTCTCTGACCCTTTACAGTGGAAGTTTGCTGACTTCTGCTTTAGAGGGAGACAGGCAATAAATAAGTACTTTTTTTCCTAAATAACATGATCTAAGATGGTGATAAATGTGATAAAAACAACAAATAGGGCGATGGCCACAAAACAGAGTGTTTTTTCAGAGGTGGTAACATTTAGCTAGGCCAAGAATGATACAAAACAGTGATACCTGAAGGGTGACCTGGGGGCTGTAGGCTGAGGCCTGGTTTGGGAATCCTACGACCACCTACACATTCAGTGATTCACTAGAAGGAATCACAGGACCCAGAGATAGTTACGGTGCAGTAGTTTATTACAATTATCAGCAAGGGAAAAAGACACATCAGGTGGAGCCTAGAGGATAGAGGCACAGGCTTTCTATGTCTCTTCCAAAACACTCCTCCAGGGCTTCCCTGGTGGCGCAGTGGTTGAGAGTCCGCCTGCCGATGCAGGGGACACGGGTTCGTGCCCCGGTCCGGGAAGATCCCACATGCCGCGGAGCGGCTGGGCCTGTGAGTCATGGCCACTGAGCCTGCGCGTCCGGAGCCTGTGCTCCGCAACGGGAGAGGCCACAACAGTGAGAGGCCCGCGTACCGCAAAAAAACAAAACACACTCTTCCAGGGGTCACACAGAACCTGCTTCTTCTACCAGCAGCCAGATATATCAATGCAGGTGCAGTGTTTCTGCCCAGGGAAACCCACTGAGGACTCTGAGACCAAGGTTTTTACTGGGGGCTGGTCACATAGACACAAAGCCACAACTAGTAAAATACCATAGTCCCAGAAGAAAGCAGGTATTCAGTGCCCCCCGTGGACAAAATAACCTTATCAACATAGGGAACATTTCAAAAGTCAAGTTCTCACACACTAGCAAGCTGGCCATTCTAGTGATAGTAACCTCAGTCCTGCGTCTGTTAACTCCCTCCTGGGGAGGCCCTAAAGCTGAATCAAGAAACAGGAAGGTCCGTGTGACTGCAGTAAGGCCTCTGAGATGAACCTAGAGAGGGGCAGGAGTCAGTCATGTAGGGCTTTGCCGATCATGGATAGGAGTGTGGATTCGTGCTAAGTGCAGAGTCCATCATTGGAGAGATTAAATTTATAATCACATTTATAATTTGAAGCAAATGCTCTTCCATATTTTGATTATTTTACTAAAAGTACTTATGTTCTGAGACTGAATTAGCTGCTGAATGAACTTACCTATTCCTTTTTATAGGGTGCAGTTCTTGAAAAAAGGACAGTCCAAAGCTATGGTTTTTTAACCTAGGAAATACAGAGAACTGGGAAGACATTTTAAGCAGTAGAAAAAGGCTGGACAAGATAAATTTAAAAATCTAAAAAAAAAAAAAAACAACAAATATAATTTTTTAAAAAGATTAGCAGTTTAATTTCTTCCATGAAATCCTGTTTAAAAAAAACAAAACTACTGTCTTATAAAGTGATATGAACTTAGTTTTTTACCAGATATATGCCTATGCAGTTGAAGATTTCCTTTGTGATCTATTCACATGGTTTCCTACCTACTGCCTTTCTCAATTTGTATTCACTTTCTCTCTCTCCTTCATATAAATAGGTAATAAATATATCCTGGTATTTCATAAGTGTATAATGTTTTTATATTTCTCCACATAATTATATAAAGATTTAACGTGTATCTAAAACATACATTATTTTTTGAAAAGTTGTTTAAAGTTATGATTACCTAATTTGCTTGTCTAAATGCTATTTTCTCAAAAGTGCAAGTTGGACTATAGCCTGAGGAAGTAGTCTGTATTTTTCTCCCTTCCTTTCCTTTCTCTTCCCTTTTCTTTCTTTCTTTTTAATTCAGTCTTAGTTTTGAGCTATTTTTTATTAAGTACAGTCTTTCTTTGGTACATATTTCTCTTGTGTTTCAGAGATGAGTATGCATCAGCCTTAGAAATGGAAACATTTGTAATAGGTGTATTACAACTTTGGGATTTTATCTTTGTTTAGCTACAGCTCCTTCTATCCACATCTGGGATGCAGTGAACAAGCAGACTTTATCTATACTAAGATGCTACCATTCAAAGGGAGTGTGTTCAGTTAGTTTCAGTGCTACTGGAAAACTCTTGCTATCTGTGGGGCTAGACCCAGAACATACAATTACCATTTGGAGATGGCAGGAAGGTAGGAATTTTTTTCTTTGTAATTTTAAAAAATAAAAATGGGGTGATAGGAATTTTCTATTTCATATTTGTGTTAACTTGGTGATTGAAACCATTATTCACTATTAAGCCTTACTCAATACCCATACACAGTTGTAGGTATGTTCTACTTTCAAAACCCAGTGAAATTGTAAACAAAGTATAAACTAATGAAAGTTATTAATATTATAAATGATTCACTGTTCTTTCAGTAAGAAACTATGCATGTAAGTGTCTTGCTAATTATTATTTGGTTATAGAGGATCTTACTTGAGAATGCGGTGAATTATATTGTTAAGTGATAATGGAAGGGCAATAGGGTAATATTACTTTAACACATTTTGGACAAAACTTTTCAGTTACATAGCCATTATAAAAAAGTGAAATTCATAGAGCTACACAGAAAAAAATAAGATATGGTTTCTAAAATGCCCCTTAAATTATAATAAAGCTTTCCATAAATCACACATCACTTGCAAAAATATGTAAAAAGGAGCCTCTACACTATTAATTGTATGTCATGTGATTGCTAGGTAGCAGTGCAAGGGACATGCCCTCTCCCTTTTTTGGGGGGCCGTGCCGGCGCAAGTTGTGGAATCTTAGTTCCCCGATCAGGGGGCCCTCAGCAGTGAAAGCGCTGAGTCTAACCACTGGACCGCCAGGGAATTCCCTGCTCTCTCTTTTTATAAGCATTTATTTTTTGAACTATATATTTTCAATAACCGTTTGATCCTGTAAAAATTAGCTTAGTTCTTATACTAACCTAGAAAATTTTGTTGTATCTTTTTTATCAGGTGCCAAAATTGCCAGCAGAGCTGGTCACAACCAACGTATTTTTGTGGCAGAATTCCGACCAGATTCAGATTCCCAGTTTGTCTCTGTGGGAGTAAAGCATGTTAAGTTCTGGACATTGGCAGGAAGAGCTCTTCTTAGCAAAAAAGGGCTACTGAGCACACTGCAAGATGCCCGGATGCAGACCATGCTTGCTGTTGCATTTGGTGCAGTATGTCTCTTAAAATGCATGTGGTAGTGTAACTGTGAATTACCCAAATTGGACGAGTTTGAATTTTCTTGCCTTACGATAGATGAACCACATGAATGTTGTTTATATGGCACTCTAGTCCCCTAATCCTTACATATGTCCTGGTCATGCATATATTTCAGCTTTCAAATTCTGATACTTTCAGAAATCAGGGACTGGGAAAGAGAATTAACGAGGGAGAAGGATTATAAAACATCTGAGTCCTTGGGCCACTGCCATTCTCAAAAACCTTCATTAATTTTATAACTGTCACCCTGAATCTCCTAGGTCCTAATAATAATTTGTCAGAATAGGAGAAAGATAAATCATGAAACGTGATTTTTCTAGTATTTAAGGTGGTACTTGGTTTAGGATTTCCTTTGCTTCCTATCATCTTAACTCACTGCTTATTATGTAGTTGGAAGTGCTCTTGGCCAGTGTCTCTCATTAAAGGGAAGAAGGCGAGCTCAGTTCCTGGTCTAGTTTACTAGAAAGAGTGTTCAAGAGCCATTTCCTCCCCTCCCCTCCCCCATTCCACCTGGGCTTGTGGTTTACAAGACACATCTCTTTCCTTTAATACCTTGCCCTGGCCAGGCTTTTTAAATCCTTTGGTGCATCAAAAAACTAAGTCGGTTTTCTTACTAAAGTGTTTATGTGGGTATGTAATACCCGAAGGAAGAAAATTATAATTCTAGATTCTTAAAGAACACTTACATTTTTGAGACCATTGAAAGTGCTGGTTGTGCCGTGTCAAACTTCAGTTAAATATTGTGGAGATTCTTAATACAAGACCAGTAATTCTTTCCAGAAGAAAAGCTTATGCATTCAAGTGTTTGCATACATTTAATATGCCCATGTACGTTAACTAATCTTTGTGTATAAAATTCCTTATTTAGTCAATTGCCCATTCCCAATAGAAAATAAACTTGAAGATTAGACTGTTAGTCATATGTGAGGAGCCTTTAGAAATTATAAGTAAAAGAGTGGTACTATTGCATGTTCATTTTTCTTTTGCTTAAATAAAAACCTTCTCAATATTTTCATAAAAAAAAGAATATTAGTCATAATTGACTTTTTATGTTTGAAGCAACAGTGCAATCAGTGCGAATGTTTTGTTATATAACAAAATGGGTTGATGTTCAGTTTAAGCCTTTTTGAGCATCCTCTATGCTAGGGGCTATGAAAAGAGCAGGCGAAGTAAAATGTTAGTTTTTACATTCCAATCGCAGATAAGGCGTGAATTAAAGATGCTCCTATGTGACAAGTATTGAGTTGGCCAAAAGGTTCATTCAGTTTTTTCTGTAAGATGGCTCTATTAGCACTTAGATGTCTTTAACGTCATTAGAAACAATTTTGTTAGATTGTATGTGACAGCTGTCACATGTGTGCATTTAAAAAAAGACATCAAAATTGGTGAATTTATGTGCAGCCATTTTAATATTGAAGATGGAAGAAAAAAGCCACATTTTTGGCCTATTATGCTTTATTATTTCAAGAAAGGTAAAAATGCAACTGAAATGCAAAAAAAAGATTTGTGCAGTGTATGGAGAAGGTGCTGTGACTGATCGAACATGTCAAAAGTGGTTTGTGAAGTTTTGTGCTGGAGATTTCTCGCTGGACAGTGCTCCACGGTTGGGTAGACCAGTTGAAGTTGATAGCGATCAAATCAAGACATTAATTGAGAACAATCAACGTTATACCACGAGGAAGATAGCCGACTACTGAAAATATCCAAATCAAGTGTTGAAAATCATTTGCACCAGCTTGAATCGCTTTGATATTTGGCTTCCACATAAGTTAAGCGAAAAAAAACCTTGACCGTACTTCTGCATGCGATTCTCTACTTAAACATAATGACAGTGTTCCATTTTTTAAATAAATTGTGATGGGCTATGAAAAGTGGATATTGTACAATAATGTGGAATGGAAGAGATCGTGGGGCAAGCGAAATGAACCACCACCAACTACACCAAAGGCCGGTCTTCATCCAAAGAAGGTGATGTTGTGTATATGGTGGGATTGGGAGTCCTCTATTATGAGCTCCTTCCGGAAAACCAAATGATTAATTCCAACAAGTACTGCTCCCCATTAGACCAACTGAAAGCAGCACTCGACGAAAAGCATCCAGACTTAGTCAATAGAAAACACATAATCTTCCATCAGGATAACACAAGACCACATGTTTCTTTGATGACCAGGCAAAAACTGTTACAGTGTGGCTGGGAAGTTCTGATTGATCTGCCAGATTGATCTGATTGATCTGGTATTCACCAGACATTGCACCTTCGGATTTCCATTTATTTAGGTATTTGCAAAATTCTCTTAATGGAAAAATTTCAATTCCCTGGAAGACTGTAAAAGGCACCTGGAACAGTTCTTTGCTCAAAAAGATAAAAAATTTTGGGAAGATGAAATTATGAAGTTGCCTGAAAAATGGCAGAAGGTGGTGGAACAAAAAGGTGAATATGTTGTTCAGTAAAGTTCTTGGTGAAAATGAAAAATGTGTCTTTTATTTTTACTTAAAAGCCAAAGGCACTTTTTGGCCAACCCAATGTAATCATTTTTTTCCAAATAAAAGATACAGAGATTAAGTATAAATGCTGAAGAATTTGAAGTAATATTAAATTGTAGGGAAATTAAGCCTACAAACTAGTATTCTCAGGAAGATTCAAGAAAATCTGTTTTTGATACAATCCAAAATCTTATTTTCTTATTGGTTCTTTCCATATTGTTTTTGGTGAAGGATCTTATACAAGTTGCTCTAAAAGTGAAGCTAAAATGAGACGAAACTAGCACATAACGCAGGATTTGCTTTCTCCAGCTTTTGCATAAATGAACTGCATCAGGACTGCAGTTCTCAGGCACCTCAGTCATTCTTAAGCTTTCGGTGCCTTAACACGTTTATATTAGTTTGGATTCATTGCAGAAAGGCAGTAACTTTTGCTGTTTTGATTTTAAGAAATCATGGCAAATATTAATTTTCATATACAATTTCTGAAAAACTACAACTTTGCTACAGATAATAGTTTTACTTTCCATGACAAAATACCTTATCAAACCTAATAAAAGTTATTTTCACTCCCTATTCCTATTCTTTTTTTTTTACTCTCAGTTACTAATGACTTTTAAGTTATTTCTTGGGCAGCTAGAGGGAAGCAATCCAAAGAGGTGATATAAACTAGAATTACAGCATATTTGAATTGGAAGGGACCTTAGAGACCTTACGGATTTAGAGATCCCTCATTTTACACTGAAAAAGTTGATACTCATAGAGGTTAAAAGTCTTGACCAAAGTTATTCCAGCTAATAAACAAAAGACCTGGAAAAGGAAATGGCCCTAGCAAAGCTAAGCCTTGATTTCAGGTTTTCTGACTCTTGACTCTACTGTTTTCCCGCCACCCATGCTCTGTGTATCAAAAAGGTGACATAGCGTGACTCTCTCTCTGAGTCCACCCATGTGTCTCTCCACACGTACCCTTTTTCCTCCTAATAAACACTTGTTTCACTACCAAAAAAAAAAAAGTGACATAGGCTCACACTTACATAGAGAATTGCTGTTTGAACTCTATTTGAACTTTTCATGAGTTTATCTCCCCCTTCCCCACTCCTTTTCAGAATAACTTGACGTTTACAGGTACCATCAGTGGAGATGTCTGTGTGTGGAAAGACCACATATTGTGCAGAATCGTGGCCAAAGCTCACAATGGGCCTGTGTTTGCCATGTACACCACCCTTCGAGACGGACTTATTGTCACTGGTGGCAAGGAGAGGCCGTAAGTCCTCTTTCTTTTCACAGCCTTACTGAATATTCATGCGTTGTGATGCCTCTGGTTTGCAGTTAGTTATGTCTAGGCCACATGGATTATCCTCTGACCTTCCTCCTCATATGCTTCTCCTTTACTGCCTTTTATGCACCAGCTTGTTGATTTTTATTTCTGGTCTTAAATCCCTCCCAATGTTTTTCACATTGTAGGTAAGTCTAAACTCCAACTGGGTGATCATTTTTCTGAGGTATGGATAGGTAGCTATCTTGCAGGTTAGGAATTGATTTTCTTAATGCCTCTCTGCCTGTATAAATACTGGCTGAGTAGCAGGTGGTGATCTATGGGGGAATCTTTGCCATTGGACTCAGGATGCATCTCGACTGCCTGCTTTCTTTTTGGTTCAAACTGGATACTAAGGGATAAAATTCATACTGCTGTATTAGAAAAGGATGAGAGGATACTAAAAATAAACTTTGCCTTGTTTGCTTTTGCTTGAGGCAAACTTGTTAGATAAAATTAAGACAAGACCTCAAAATGTGTGAGGAGAGGTCTTTTTCTGAGTGGTTTTCAAATCTCCCAGTGGAAACCAGATACTTATCATTGATTTCCTACTAGCATATTCATATGCATGTTAAAATGGAATGTATATGTGACCAGGAAGTAAGTACATTCCTATACAGCACTGAAAGAACCACAAATATGCAGCAGCTTTTGCTTTTCACATAAAGGAAGACTGTATAAGAGAAAAAAACATAAATGGGCTATATTTATCTTTTGCATATTACTCTGACACTCGTGTTTCCACACCTCATCTAGTCTTGCACACGCCTACTCACTAGTAACCTACTAAACTGTTCAGTAGCATATTTAATAATAATGGTTGGAAAGAAATGTGCTGCTCTTTTGGCCCGGAAAATATATTCTGTAGCACAGCATCCGTAATCCTATTATCTAGCCTTGCATTTCCATTATCCTCTTAACATTAAGAATCATTTTGGGGACTTCCCTGGCGGTCCAGTGGATAGGACTTGGCACTTTCACTTCTGTGGCCCAGGTTCAACCCCTGGTCGGAGAACTAAGATCCCACAAGCCACATGCACAGCCAAAAAAATCCATTTTGCACGTTTCCTCAGTCAAGAAGTATTATGAGAGAGGATATATGATGTATGAGCAGGGGGCGGTACTAAGTAAACTTATGCTGATGTCAGAAAAATAAGTGTTCATAAAATAAAATTTGCTTAAACTGAATGTTTGAGACACTATATCTAAAAATTGCCATAGAAAGTTTAGAAGAATATAAGATTGGAGCCTCTTTTTCTGTTCTGCTTATAATTTAGTATTTGTTTATAATAAAAATTATTTGTAATAGCCAATAATAAATGCTTCTTTTGGTTTGGGTTGTTATTTTCTTAGGTCAAAAGAAGGAGGAGCAGTCAAACTGTGGGATCAGGAACTGAGGCGATGCCGCGCCTTCAGGCTTGAGACAGGACAAGTCACAGATTGTGTCCGTTCTGTGTGCAGAGGCAAGGTAAGATGTTTCTTGAGGCATTACAGTGCAGCAGACAGTAGAAAACAGTTATTCCTGTGATTCTCTCACCTTCGCAACTTGATGAATAATAACTCAAAGATGGACTTGCTTGCCGCTTTTCCTCTGCCTCTTCTCTGCTGCTTTCTTTGCAGAAAGACAGGAAGCTGTTCTCCTAAGCACTGTATCTAAACCTCCTTATTTTCTTGCATCTGCTAATTCAACTCTGGTAGACAGCTAAATTTATTTGCCAGTTGGCTCGTTTTGATTAAAGCAGCTGTCTCCATTTGTTTAAAAAAACACATTGCTCTAAAAAATTTGACCGTGCATGCACTCACAATAAGTGTATTTATAAATTACATACATGTGTTATCCTGTGTATTAAATATTAGTTAAGCTTACTTTTACTTATAGTTATTTTTAACTAAAATCCAATACTTTCTTCCTGTATCCCAATGCACTTACACCTCTTTGGAGATCTTCAGACTAATATATCATAGTCAAAGTCAAAACTTTGATGACTGGAGAAGGGAGGTGTATTATCTTTAGCGTGGGCTTGCACATGCAGCCTGGCTCAGTGCTCTTGCAGATGCGCCTCTGGCCATAGAAAGCTTTGCATGAGCTAATGGCTGGCTTGCTACTAAATTAGTCAAAGCAAAAAATTCTCTGAAAGTATGTTATTTTGGTTTTGGACCCAAATCCAATGTGTGTATGTTGAGTTTGGGGGTGCTTCCCACACACCACCAAACAATTCTCCAACACCAGCAGCGTGTCCAAAAATTCAACTAAGTTCTGACAGTATCTGCCAGAGAAGGGATTGGATTCCACAGGTTGAAGGTTCAATCCTACAAGACTGCTCCCCTCACCGCCACTTCAGATGCCACGTTCTTACCTATGCTTCTGACCGGCTGTAGCTTGGGGTTCCCAACAACTCCTCCTGGACTTCAGACACCAGTCAGTTACCTGTCCTTCTGACCCACTGCCTGTAAATTAGAGAGGGTTGTACGACCCCTCCTCGGGTTCAGTTATTTTGCTAGAGTGGCTTACAGAGCTCAGAGAAACATGTTACTTACTGGATCACCAGTTTATTGTAAAAGGATATAACTCATGAACTGCCAGATGTAGAACTGCACAAGGCAAGGTATATGGGGAGGGGAGAGGAACTTCCATGACCACTCAGCCTGCATCTCCACGTGTGCACCAACTTGAAAGCTCTCCAAACCCTGACCTTTTGGGTTTTTATGGAGGCTTCTTACATAGTCATAATTGATTAAATCTTTCACTATTGGTAACTGATTCAACTTCTAGCCCCTCTCCCATCCCCGAGGTGGGGAGAGGAGAGAGTGAAACTGCCAGTTCCTAACCCCTAATCACATAGTTGGGTCTCCTGGCAACCAGCCCCCATCCTTTGGTGAGGTCCATAACAAAAGATACCCCTCTTTTGTTCATCACTTAGGAAATCCCAAGGGTTTTAGGAGCTTCATGCCAGTAAGCGGGGACAGACCAAATATATAGGCCATCCCCAAGTTAAAGTTTTTCGATTTTAAGATGGTGCAAAAATGATACAAATTCAGTAGAAACCATATTTCGAATTTTGAATTTTGATCTTGCCCCAGCTAGTGACGTGCGGTACAATCCTCTCGTGATGCCGGGCAGCGCAGCAAGCCACAGCTCCCAGTCAGCCGCAAGGGCCAAAAATCAATTCACTTACAGCCATGCTGTCTGTACTGAGATGACCACTATGTTTTTCACTTTCAGGATAGTATTCAATAAACGACATGAGGTATCCAACACTTTATTATAAAATAGGCTTTGTGTTAGATGATTTTGCTCAACTAGAGGCTCAAGTAAGTGTCCTGAGCATGTTTAAGGTAGGCCAGGCTATCATGTTTGATAGGTTAGGTGTGTCAAATGCACTTCTAACTTATGACATTTTTAACTTATGATGGGCTTATCAGATGCAACCCCATCATAAGTTGAGGAAGATCTGTATATTTCTTATTCTAAGTCACAGTATCACATAGGCCAGAAGGTCGTTCTCATATTATTAAGAAGAGCAACTGTGGTATTCCATTAAATATATTGGCCCCACTTGTGTTTCAGGGCAAGATACTAGTAGGGACAAGGAATGCTGAAATAATTGAAGTTGGAGAGAAAAATGCAGCATGTAATATTTTAGTTAACGGTCATGTGGATGGACCTATATGGGGACTGGCGACACATCCTTCCAGGGATTTTTTCCTTTCTGCTGCAGAAGATGGGACAGTGAGACTCTGGGACATTGCTGATAAAGTAGGTATAATTTTTTTTAAAAGATGTTACAATTTCTAAGAAGCAAAGTTCTAAATTGCTAGCACTTAAAGAACTATCTCAGCATTGTGTTGAGAACTTGGGAGAGAAACTGGTTTACTTTGTAAGTACTCTGCTTAATGTAGTTCTCTGTGATTCTTTTGGTTCTTATGCAGAAGATGTTGAACAAAGTGAATTTGGGACATGCTGCTCGTACTGTGTGTTATAGCCCTGAAGGGGACATGGTGGCTATTGGAATGAAAAATGGAGAATTTATTATTTTACTTGTGAGCTCTCTAAAGATATGGGGAAAGAAGAGAGATAGACGATGTGCAATCCACGATATCAGGTTAGTCAACAAATGGAATGGTATGTCAAGGATACTCTTTAAATGACCCGGCTTGCATTTGGAAAAAAAGGTCCTTAGTGCCTGTAGCATTTCAACACATCATAAATTGTATGCTGAAATATGGCTGTCTGTATACTTAGCTACTTCTCCTTACTAAATTATGAGTCCACTGGGCACCAGCCACAGTGCCTTATAATAGCAAGTATTCAGGGAATGTTTGATGAATTAGTGTCACACTGGACATGTCCAGTAAGTTCATCCTGCCAAGAATTATCTTCCATCTGCCCTTAAAAGTCTGGAAAATTAGGGACTTCCCTGGCAGTCCAGTGGTTAGGACTTGGCGCTTTCACTGCTATGGCCCGGGTTCAATCCCTAGTTAGGGAACTAGGATACCGCAAGCCGCACAGCGTGGCAAAAAAAAAAAGCCTGGAAGGGCTTCCCTGGTGGCGCAGTGGTTAAGAATCCGCCTGCCAGTGCAGGGGACACAGGTTCAAGCCCTGGTCGGGGAAGATCCCACATGCTGCAGAGCAACTAAGCCCATGCGCCACAACTACTGAGCCGTGCTCTAGAGCCCGTGAGCCACAACTACTGAGCCCGTGTGCCTAGAGCGTGTGCTCCGCAATAAGAGAAGCCACCGCAATAAGAAGCCCGCGCACCACAACAGAGAGTAGCCTCCACTCACCACATAGAGAAAGACTGCATGCAGCAACGAAGACCCAATGCAGCCCCCCCCAAAAAAGCCTGGAAAATTAAAGTTATAACCCCAAACATCTCTTGGAAAGCCTGAAAAATTAAACTTATAACCCCAAACGTCTTTTATTTCTCTTCATCTCCACTGACTATATAGTTCATTCATTTAATCCATAGTCATTGAACATCTATGCCCCAGATTATGAATTAATTAAAACTTTTCTTGAGCCTTTTTCAGTGCTTAAGCTTATATTAACAGTGGTTACCATTTACTGAGCACTTCTATGTGATCAAGATAGATTATTGAATCCAGGTCTGTCAAAAGCTTGCACTGTTTTCACCAGTAAAACCGTTTTTACAAATGAAGCCTTCCTCAGATCTTCAGTATATAAAACAGTAATTATGGCTTCCCTCAGCTCTCCAGTTTCCCAAAGGTACATCAGCAAGACTTATGGAGTATTTTCAAAAAACTGAACTGTCCCATACTGCTTTGCATCATCGATAGGCAAATAGTACTTTATTATTTTAAAATAACTTCTTCCAAGCTTCAAGTAGTATCACTTCATCTAATAACGTTACATGAGTTAAGCTGGTCTGTGTCCCTTGCTCTTAAGATATGATCTTTCCAGATGAAAGGATCCTATCGTACTGAATTATGTAATTTAGGAATATATGTAAATTGTTAGTGGCTTTTAAAAAACTGAGCTATTTTTAAAGAAATTAGGAGATGAAAATTCAGGAACCACTTAATGTTGAAGTAAAATATAAACCTTCTGTTTTATGTAACACAGACAAATATCAGTGTACACAGTTGTGACTATCAGGTAAATCTGTTTGAGGCCATATCACACATTATTTGTCTCAAATACTTATTTTTGAGAACTGAAAAGTCAGTGGTCTTAAATGTTTATACTATTTCATGTGGTCTAATGCATTTTTACATGGAATCTTTTGTTACATGTTCAGATTTAGTCCAGATTCCCGGTTTCTGGCAGTGGGTTCCAGTGAGAATTCAGTGGATTTTTATGACCTAACATTGGGTCCCACCCTTAATAGAATCAGCTACTGCAAAGACATTCCAAGCTTTGTCATTCAAATGGACTTCTCTGCAGATAGCAGACATCTCCAGGTACAGTACCAAGACTATTCGAATAGTCTTTACATTTTGTTAGTGAGTGCTTTTAAAACTCCTCAGTTCCAGAGCTTCTCAACTCTTGCCTTTTATTCACTACTATTCACTGTTTCTGCATAAATTCTTTACTAATCTATTCTTACCAGTCCTTTTCTTCATTTTTTTTGCTCACAGATTTTTGTAGTCATGTTTTAGTCTTAATAATGTTAGAAATGTAAATCAAGTAGCACTTTGCCAGTTTACTATAAACTACTTCTGGATTTTGCCTCTCACATGATGGAATTGTTCCATTTTAATATTATGAAAGGTCTCCACTGGTTGCTATAAACGGCATGTCTATGAAGTGCCTTCAGGAAAACATCTTATGGATCAGGCTGCCATTGACAGAATTACTTGGGCTACATGGACTAGGTAAATATTTCATGTATCAGAAGGGAAGAGCTGACTGAAGGTCAGCAAGGAAAACTGGAAAATCCTATTTCTGAACAGTTAGAGCCATTCCCACTAAGGAACAGTAATTGAGTTTTAAGTTTTTGTTACCATCCTGAATTCTTCCTAAGAAGACAATGATATACTTACTCATGCTGGGACCCCTTTTGATCAAATATATTTCTATGCTTTATCAGTTCTTTTAATTAAAGGAAATCAAAGTTGTGACTTTAAAGATGCCCTGATACTTCCTTAACATAAGTAGGTTTAATAACAGACAATGAAAACATGTATTGGGTACTGTTAGGCAACTGTATTATTTCCCTGTCTAAAGGAATGCTATTGATAGCAGCTGTTAGAAATGAAACCTTATAAAATGGGTTCAAATTTGCTGGCTGTAGAACAGATAACCATGCATAACCATCAATGAAAATGAAAAATGCCATCAACACTTTTAATTTTAAGATAGTTCTATCAGTTATCATAAAGTATTAACTGACTTTATAAAGGATTAATCTATAAACCCTTAAAATTATAGAACTTCATTGAGAAAAGGTGTGTGTATCGGGGGTGAGGGAGTGCCATCCCGGCAGGTTCAGGCTTATGACAAGGTAACACCTTGTCATAACTTATTCCTGTGTTTAAATAACATAACTAGGTACTCAGAGGTTAATTACCAAGAAACTTTTTCAGTATGGTAAACCTGTGTGTGCTATGGTGGATTTTTTTATTCCTTCTCTCTAGCATTCTAGGAGATGAAGTTATGGGAATCTGGTCCAGACATGCTGAGAAAGCCGATGTCACCTGTGCCTGCGTCTCTCATTCAGGAATCAGCCTTGTAACAGGAGATGACTTTGGCATGGTTAAGTTATTTGACTTCCCATGTCCTGAAAAATTTGTAAGTTTACGTTGGGTTTAGTATTTTATGCAACTTTACTCCTGATTTAGACTTCTGATCATTAGTACTTTTTCCCACATAATAGCTAAAATGTTATTGTCTCATGATTTGAAAATACTTTTAAATTTGTGATTCTAAAATTTTCTCCAAACTTCCTAAATCCATTACTCTGAAATAAAAGCTATTAGAAATTATCTCCCCTTGCCCCCAAGCTGCGCCATCTTCGCAGACTATCCTGTGATTAGTCTTTTATCAAACCTTTAATCAGTTACCAAATTTCAAATGCTTTTCAATGCAGATCCATTACTGATTCTGAGAAAGCATTTCATCATTAGCTGTGCTCCAAACTGCTTTCTCCACAGCACTCATGATGGAGATAATAGCTCCTGATTAAGAACCTTTGACTTCTGTGTTCATCACACACCCTGAGCTTTGTTCTTGTTTTTTAGGCGAAGCACAAAAGGTTCTTGGGTCATTCACCCCATGTGACAAATATTCGATTTACCAGTGGTGATCGACATGTTATTAGTGCTGGAGGTGATGACTGCAGGTTGGTAACTTTCTCAGCCCAAGAAGAGCAGGGACTGTCTTTTACTAGTTAAGAGATTATTACTATTTCTTTGACAGGTTCAGTTTGTGGACTCAGCTAGTCATCATAAAAAGGTCGCCTAACCATATGGCTCCTTGGGGTCACATACTATGTAAATACAGAATAAAAGGAGTTGAAAGAGTAAAGTTTTTACACATGTATGATTTGAAAGCTTAATTTAAAACATTGTAAACTGTTCTGAAAATCTATAAATATAGTGAACTCACTGCAGTTCTTTCTCTGATTGCAGTTTGTTTGTCTGGAAATGTGTACATATGCCTCATTGAAAGATATGGACGCTGAGAAGACTCCATAAAGCAACAGCCTTGAGAAACCAGAACTACACAAGAGGAAAAAACCAGAACCAAACGCTGCATGGTCATGTGGTGCTAACTTAAGACTGTAACAGGGATTTATCCAAATTTGTTAAAGTAGAAAGATTGATAAGTTCAAAATATTTGTTACATGCACTAAATAACTGTCCATAATCCATACACTGCCAGATAATTACATTTCAAGGAGGGACTGAATAACTATTTGATGGTAAAAGCCACCCCCCATTTTAGGGAGGATGCAGATTTGGCAGACTTCCTGGGGAGGTTTGGGAGACAGTGCTCCTCAAAGAAATGAACCAAAACCTTAAAAATCCAACTTGGATAATTTTCTTCCTCTTTTTAGCAAAGCTTTTTCTTTTTAGAATTTATATTTTATTTTCAAGTTTCAACTGTTTAATAAAATATTTTATCCTTGTGTTCACATAAGGAAATACACCATCACCCTAAAGGATCACAGGTTTTAAAAGGCAAACATTATTTTCCCTAAGAAAACACACACAGGCTTTACTGGAGAACATGATGCTTCTTAAGCATTAATAAAGTCCTGTTTATAAGGGACATTTTTCTCCTGGAAATTTTAAATTCAGGAACAAATCCAAAGTTAGTAGTGTATGATCGCTACATTTTCATTTTTGAGCTGTCAATCTTGTGTTCAGAATTCATCCCTATAATTGAAAGAGTAAAATATGATCATGGCCTCATTAATGAAAAAGCAGTATGATGAACAGTCATTTCCAGTGGTGTACAGTTTAAGGTTTTATATAGCAATAGTATTTAACTGGCAGAGAATACTGAGTATTTAAAGATGTAGTCTAATAGAAACATTGTTTAACATGTAAACTAAAGCGTTAAGTTCACATTTACGAAGTTATACAGTTTAGTTAACTCTTGAAATAAAATTTTTATAGCCTTTTTTTTCTATTGGAAAAACTTGTTTAGTTAGATGTATGTCACCCCATCGGCTGACTTCAAAAGGAATGAAGATAGGTCCACTTGTAAAACTTGTCTATAAAAATTCCTTTTTGGTGGATTGGGGCTGAACTCTTAGATCTTTACTCCTATTCACTTTAAATGCTGCCAAAGATCAGTACTTGCCATTCAGGAACTTGCTGTTTAGCTTATCTGTAGTTTCCTGAAGACTGGAAGTTATGCAGACTGCTATTTAAAAATATATTTTTCTAAGTATGAAGAAGTTTAAGATGCTCTTTTGGTCCTATAATTTTTACTTTAATGTGTTAAATATCTTCGTAGCGTAATAGACCCCTTCTTCAGGTTTCTGGAAATCTGTTTTCTATGTGCAACACCTTGTAAATATTAAAAACAGATATGGCTGAATTTTATCATGGAAAGCCTAAGCAGTGATTGAACCTGGCCAGTTTTAAAGCTCTGAATAGCTGTGTCTGAAGGACTGATTGGGGTGTTTGTTAAGAAGCTTGAAACATTAAGGTCATTTTCTTTCATTTTTCTTATCAATGGATTCTCCTAAACTAAGCCCAATTTGAGAAAACACTAATATTAAGTTTCTATTCACGTGTATTATAAAGGAGCAGCCAATAAATTAGAGCAAAAAATTCCCATGAACCACACTCTCCTCTCCCTCTATTTTTGAGGCTGTTGCAGTTTCAAATTTTCCGTCTGAATCAAGTTCACCTGCTTTTGGCTAAAGAGAAATTCCAGTTCCTTTACAGTGCGGGTAGAAACTCAACTATAACCTTAAGCAAATAAACTATATAGGATAAAATTGCTTCCACTGCATTTTTGTTCTTCCCAGTGGCCAACCTGATAAGCCAGCCTGAATCACTGTTGTCAGTTTCCCGATTAAAGGTCACGTTGATTTTAAGTAGTCATCCCACAGCCACCTTGCTTATAGCAGCCATCAACTACGGGAAGGTGAATAACCACAGTAGGCCATGTAGATTATGACCTATGTTTTTTTAACCCAGAGAATTACTTCTGTGTGCAGTATTTGACTAAACTCCCGAATTTGTAACCTGAGCCTTCTCCTAGCACCTTTAGTCCTGTTTCTGGCAGATGCATGCCAGAGCACCCTCTGCACCCTGGTTCCATTGTGGAATGCTAGCCACGTCTGTTCCCTTATTTTTGGTGATCTTTTTCGATGATGGTTCATTTTGGACCAAGTTACCCAACAGATATTTTAGAGTCAACCTTAGCTTGCCCATAAACCATAGCAACTGAAGGAAAAAACTCTTAAATGTGTCTCCAGGCTGTGTCTATTAAATAGCAAAAAAACAATCTGATTTTAGCATGTTTTTATTTCCCTGTAAAATGGCTGAACTAAAACCACTTTAAGCTCTTGTTTCCCAGTTACGTTCTTTACAGTGAAATTATGAGAATGCAACTATACTCCATTTATAAGTAATGATACTAAAAAGTCTGCTTAAATTTCTGGAAATACAATTTAAATCAAATTTCTTCTGCACAGATGTAAAGCATCTCAAGTAAGTTAACACTGGAATGAAAAAATACCTTCAATTCAATGAAGAAAACTTTTTAGAATGAAGTGGAATTGTCATTCATTTCACCCAAGCCTAACTAACTACATGATTGATAGCTTTATGCATGCTCTTGTGTGCACTGTCTTTTTCTAATGTTTCAAGTCTTATAAGCACAGCAAAGTGCAACTTAAAAGAAAGACTTTAAGTGCAACTTTAATAACTGGATAATTCTTTCTTCTCTCAATGGAAAAGAGATGGCCACAAGGCTGCTGGTTTTAGGCTCTGAAACGTGGACTTTTACATACGTAGTTTTATTATCCCTTGGGTATATGACTAAGCAAGTCAATGAACTTTTTTTTTAATAGTTTAATTTGGTCCTGAGAATATTTTGAGTCTTTACTATCCCTTTTGCATTAACTCTTTTCTAACCAACTTTTAGCTTTACTTTTTTAAAAAACTACATCATCTTTAAAATCAGTGATCCGTTATTTAATTCTAAAGCATTGGACACTTCTTGCCTTAACAGTTTTAAAACCACATATACAAAAGCCTATTTTCATTCAGTATTCCAAAAGTTTAGTCCTATTTTGCAGTTTACCCATCTGATCTCTGTAATTATACAGTCTGTCAGTCATTTAAAAAAATCTAACTTTTACATTTAAAAAATTATCTTCAGTAGTAACTATATTTTCTGTGGAGTTAGTTACTTCTTAGAATGTTATTTTTCAGAATGTGAGAATATATATGTATAGCTATAACCTTGTGAGTTTAAAGTTTGTTCTGATACCTTATGTATATACTTGTAAAAAATATTTTGTATAATTTTGTGATAATGTAGATCCCAAAATATTTATTTAAAAAACATATGTTAACAGTAAATGAAGGCATTTTAAGGAACTGTTCCTATTTTTTGCCCTTGCCATTCCAACTGTTTCACCCTACACGCCCCAGCTCACTCATCCTTTCTCAGAAAGCAAGGGACTGAGATATTTGGGAACCATTTACCAAAGCAGCAGTCAACCCAAGAAGCTTGTGTTATCATGTTTTTCATACTAAATTCACTTTAAAAGTCAGGCTGAATAACTGTCTTAAGCCACCTCAACACTTTGGGCCACTCCTGTTTTCAGAGTCAAAGAAAACAGCAATCCAACTTTTGGAAGAAGGACAATGCCCTCATACATCTCTCTACACACATAGCAACGCTGTAGCCTGAAACTGGATTATCAGTACTAACAATGATATCACCAACATTGTAAATGCTGATACTTGAACACAGCAGTTTCACACACAAACATGCCTCAAATGTTTTAATAGAATTCATCTTCTCCTGAAACTATCTTTCCATAGTCAAAACAAAACAACAAAAAAAACACCCAATGTTAAAATCACTTAATAAACGTACAAACTTGAAAAATTAGACACTTCAGATAGGCAATAAACTTCATTATTATGAAAGCAATATATTCCAAGTTTCAAAGATTTGACAAATTCTGTAGAATGTCTTTCATCAGTAATGGAAACTTTCAAACTCCACAGTCTTCTGCCAAGTAGGACTGGGTGTCATTCACTGAATAAAAAAAAACCAAAAATTTTTTCAATTAACTGCTTTAATTAACATCAGTTAAGAGAAGTTGTGTTTTTTCAGACAATGAATATTTGGTTCTAATACTAACATATGCATTTAAATTTACAGGCCACAGTAAAAATATTTTGAAATTTACTTTCAATGTTTTACAATTACTAATGTCTAAGAAAACTGATGTGAGATTTGTAAGCAGTATAACTCTTGAAGGCCTTAAGTTTATGTTCACATAGTATGTTCAGAAGTTAAAGAAAAATCTGATGTGGAGATGATCTAGGTAAACAAGCAACTGCTGAATGGAACAAAATTTGGTTTATGTAGTAGATTATTTTTCCAAAGGACCCTTAATTGAACAGCAGAGAAAAACCAAAGTGATTAAGTTTCCCCCAAATTTGTATGCTTATAAATTTAAGAAACTAGATACTAGAAAAGCATTTGAAATGACATTAGAAAAACTGATGTTAACCTTTACCTGGTTTGAGGTCGAATCCATTTCAAGGCATGTCGTGGTGGTACAGTAATGGTGGGATGATAAAATGTGCAGTCAGGTCTTGTACACTGAGTGTTAAATCTGCAGTGCTAAGGAGAGAGAATAGTTTCAGCATCTGCAAAGCTAATACAAAAAACACAGCAATCTGAGATGACAGTAACCAGCCCACCATAAGGTTAATGGGGCAGCAGAGATGATCTGCAACTTCCGCTTTAATACACCACTGAAGCCCTGAAAAATGGACCCCCACCAAGACACAAAATCCTAATGAAAGAATAACAGCAAGTTAAGTTTCAAAAGGGACTTTAGTATGTAATACAAACTGCCTCTCATCAATGTACTAACCACCTTGCACATACTGCTCAACATCCCTTATATTTTACCCCCATCTGTGCCCAACTGCAGTTGGGGAAGTAAAGGCCTTTTGTACGGTTTCCAGACTGCTATGCCAAAGAGAAGATGATTCATGCTGAGCAACTAAACAGCTGGAGA
The DNA here is from genome assembly GCF_949987515.2 of Delphinus delphis. NCBI lineage: Eukaryota > Metazoa > Chordata > Mammalia > Artiodactyla > Delphinidae > Delphinus > Delphinus delphis. Next base: position 15,694,890 of record NC_082684.1, read on the forward strand.
CACATCAACCAATCTTTAGTACCCAGACAATTAAAACCACGGTAGAAGTATGGATGGTATCATTAAATACTTGTGGATTTCATCATCTCAGTTCTGGCATGGGGGCTGCGGGAGGGGGAACACACACAGGGGCAAAGAAGAATGGAAAGTGACCGGCGAAAGTGAGCTTCATTCTCCTAAGAGATTAGGCTACTGACATTAAATCGGTTCAGACAGCTTAGCCTAATGGGCCAGACGCGGGCTCAGGGACAACTAAGGAATAACTTAAAGATCTTAAAAACCATAACATGAACTCTAACAAAAATGTTAAACGTTGGGGGCTGGGGGAAGGAAGACAGTATAGTTTGCTAGTGACCTTACAAGCTCAGAATTGAGAAGTTACCACTAAATTCATTTTTGGGAAAATTAAAGTTCTTACTTTTGGATGATAGAAGGGACATTCCATTTTCTTACAAGCAGGGAAGTAACGGCAGAGCTGACTACTAGAAGGTGGTGCTGGTGTTGTAACTGCTGACAAAAATAAGGACAAAGGTGAAATTTATTTGGCAAAATAATTTTTAATGCAGTCTGCTGATATTTTTATGGGACCCACTTTTAAGTTAAAACACAAGATTTATATATTCATTAGTTAAAATAAAATACTTTAGGGTTTCCCTGGTGGCACAGTGGTTGGGAGTCTGCCTGCCGATGCAGGGGACACAGGTTCGTGCCCCAGTCCGGGAAGATCCCACATGCCGCAGAGTGGCTGGGCCCATGAGCCATGGCCGCTGAGCCTGCGCGTCCGGAGCCTGTGCTCCGCAACGGGAGAGGCCACAGCAGTGAGAGGCCCGCGTACCACAAAAAAAAAAAACAAAAAAACTTTAGAATACTATAGGATGGGTACACTTGTTCTTTAAAGATTAGTTAGAATAACTGATTATGGCACAATGATTTCTGAAACTATTCCTTGTTTTTCTTTTTAATTCAGTTTATAGTCACAAAATGTCATTTTTCACCCAAATGTAGTAGGGCACAAAGTCACCAACCTGGTTTTGGAGGCAGTACTGGAATTCTTCTACTCATATGAGTGAAGGGACACTCTGGTTTAGTACATTTTGCATCATATTTACAATTTGGATGAACAAACAAACATTTTTCAGCGAATTTACAATTGGGAAAGGCTCTATAAAACAAAAAGACATATTACTCACATTTAATCTCCTCAATGCATTACTAGTTTTTCGTAGAGAGAGTCCATTATACTCCTAATTTCATCACTACTTGTTTTGAGAAACACAGAAGTAACAGAAAAAAAAGGAAACTCCGTTTCTAAATGATGCCAGATATCAAAACAGGACACAACTGTCTATTCCAAAGCCTGGGGTAATTGGTAATTCAACTCAAGCCAAGCCACCATGAAAGGTAGAAGGGTTTTTTGTGATAATAAGAAACACCACTTACTCTCTAATTAAGGTCTATGTAACACTGTATGGAGTAAACTCAATTTATGTGAGCACAACATATATGCAAGGCACCATACTATGAGGAAAAAAAAAAATGAGACATCCTATGGTCTCCCTCTATATGCACATCCATAAAATTCTCACATCAAAATTTCCTTAAAGTTAAAACATGATGAGATTCCACCTACAGGACCAAAAAAAAAAAAAAATTCATCTCTCAAAGCTCACTCCACAGAACCAGCCAGCTAGCAAGCAAAAATTATACTGAAGTCCAGAATATTTTCTCATTACCTATTAACTAATTTTTTCCCCAAAGTCTTAAAATCTGTGTGTGAACACAATGCAAACTGGGGCGGTTACCATATACCCATCTCCTTAAGTGTACAGAATCCTCAAGGAAACCCAGGAATTTCAGTATCTCAAGGTATGAGGCCCAAAGAAGCCTCCTCCTACCTCCGCCACCAAATACACACAGACACAAGCGAATGCTGTCCTGCGAGCGCCGGAGTAAGTATCACTGCTGCATTTAGTTGTAGAACTCAAACTTGTCCACAGAAAAGAACAAACAAAAGTCAGCTGTATCTAGAATTAACCTGAAAACAGAATTAGTGCGCTGCTACTCACTTGCAAGGCGACACAGGATGATGGTAAGCACACTCATCCCCATTTTTACAGGCAGGCCAGTACTTGCAGCGCTCCAAAAGCTTTTCTGGTTTCTGTGCCACACTCAGTTCACTCATCTCAGCTACAAAGGGAAACAAATTAAAAGGATCTCATTAATTCTGATCAATTCAGGGACATGGCACCTTTAATAAATTTCCCTCAAAACCCAGTCTTACAATCTTATGTTCTTCTACGTGTATAAGTTACACAAAATAAATGAGTCCAATTAATTTGATTAACACGGATACTAGAATCCTATAAAAGATTACTAGGAAGTAGACTACGGTTTTCACTGTGAAGAGTAAAGTGGACAGTGATGCTGCAACTAGAGCCAAGTTCTCACCGAAAAATTCTCTCAAAATTATTTCAGCTGAATTAAGTATAAAACAGGAAAGAATGTCAAATAGGGAGCCAATAAAATGAAATGAGAACTGAGCACACCAGGTGATAAAAAATGTGAACTAATTCTCATATTCAGGTTAAGATGATAAGTGTCTCAATACAAGTGTTCCCACTCGCTGAGGTATGTGCAGTTTTCTAAGTCCAGGTGATAACTTCACATCAATGTATAAAGGGAAGAAAAGATTTTTGCTTAAAATGAGTCACAAATGTCATAACCTACAGGGACCTGGCAGATCACCTAACAGAGTGAGGCTGGCTGGGTGTAAGGTGATCAAATGGCAGAAAGCCTCTTGGAGGAAACAGAGGTTCGGAAGAGCAGCCCAAAGAGCTGTGTGTGACCACCCATGGCGCTCACTGCCGCTCCACTCAGGAGGCCATGTCCCAGATACAATGTCAACTACTATGACGTGGGAAAATGGAACTAGTGTTGCCAGACTGCCTCCCAATTCAGGAAGCCAAAGACCTTTTTATATGATATCTAAATTTTATTTTATTTTTTGGCCAGGCTGTGCGGCATTCAGTATCTTAGCTCCCCAACCAGGGATCGAACCCATGCCCCCTGCAGTGGAAGTGCAGACTCCTAACCACTGGACTGCCAAGAAATTCCCCTATGAGATCTAAATTTTAAATGCTAGCAACTAATTGAAACTTAAAACACAGAATAAACCAAATAAAATTACACCTGAAGGCCATAAGCTGCCAGCTTCTGGCCCAAGACACCCTAGCCAAAAAAACAAAGAATCAAGGGTGTTACATATTATGGTTCGTATTCATGTTCATCAAAGCAAACAGCACTTCAAGCACATCACCTAGTCCTCCTGCAGCTGCAATTTGGCTCTGTCACTTACTGGCTGAACTAGACACTTTGGGCATGTGTTATCCAACATCTCTGAACAACTGTTTCCTCATCTATACCAAGAGAAAATAATGTCTTCCTTAAGAATTTCATGATTTAATGGAAAGAAGAATGTAAAACAGGCAACCAATCAAAACCAAACAACGCAACAGCCAGTATCAGGAGTACTCATTGTTGTAGTGACCCAACCTCGGTCTTCATGAAGGAGAACAAGGCACACAAATCCCGTCCTGAAGCCCAGCTAGGAGCATAATCAGACAGCTATCAGGACTGTGCCTGACGAATTTTCCATGCTACTTTAAAAACAGTAAAATTTATTATTTAGCTCCAGGATATAAAAGTATCCAATATGATAGTCTGGAAGGAGGAGTTTTCTCCACTTTTAAATTTTTTTGTGTGTAACTCCTGCAGAGAAAATATGTTTTACCATCCCCTCCTAAAGAACATACTTTAAACCCATATACATGAGAATGCAGACCATGTGAAAGAAGTTAAGAGAATACCCAAGAGCAGGTTGGCTGGAAAATGGAGTAAAGTTGCTAGATCTCATGAGCAATATTAAAGAAGTTAAACACTTTACAAGGAAACTTTATCTTTCTGATGAAAAAATTACATCATATATACACAAAGGTCACAATGCTGGTTTTCCCTAACATTTACTTCATAAGCTATTAAAACTCTTCCTATTTAAGTTTTAAGAGGCAAATTCACTTTTTATTGCAAGCTATAAAATCTGTGCTGCCATAGAAGGCCAGTAGGAGCGGCTTGAAACATATGCTGCTGTTGGGGGCCTCCTTGAAACACTCAACAGAAGCCACCAAAAGCAATTACCAAGTTTCAACCTCCCTACTTGGAGGTGGAGAGCAAGAGAGACCAGAGCCTCTTTGTGGAGTTTTTCCAGCCTCACTTATGTCCTAACTACCATTACAAAGCTTCATCTTTGAGCAGCCATGAAAAATTGAGAGTCCCAGATCAAAGCAATGGTAAAGAAGGCTCACCACTCATCACAGTTGTCTCCATAACGGCCACAGCACTTGTGTAACCCAGGCAAGAATTTCTACTAACATGTTATTTAGATTGTCACTGCTATGACACGTATACCAATAAAGCCTAACGTGGACATCTACATTTAAACAAAATTAGACCCTAACACACCAAAAATTAAACTACCAAACTGAAAACCAAAGTACTAAAAACACCAGAATCTTCTCTTATTTTAGACAAATATATACAGGATCAAGAAATCTGGACTGCCTGATTACTATAGTTCTTACCACCTTGGTTAACATGTACAACTTTTCTTCCTTTCAAAGAAAGGTCAAATATTTCAACTCCCTCCACCAATCAAAACCATGACACTACACTACTGACTCACAGCAGAAAAAGCCCTCAGTTAAAGATAACAGCACCATCTCCTTTGCTCAGTCATGATCTCCCCCTGAAGGCTATTTTTAGCGACTGAAAAAGGTATTTGGTACATTTTCGTATCTCTACCAAAAGAGGATTACTTTGCAAAAATATCAAAACCCATTATTGTTTTTTCTTTGATACTCTTCATATTTAAGATTCAGTAACTGTCTCCCCTGCCAATGAAGGTGTCCCTAAAATTTTTACAAGCTATGAGGAGCATGATTATCATTCTCTAGCATGAATGAAAATGCTCAGTGGCACTGCACCTGCCACTGGTGTCCAGTGAGAGAAGCACTGATAAGAAATGCCTAAAAGCATGCTGCTATCTGAACTGAGTTCACCTGATTTCCAGTAACTACTATGCCTCTATATCAATTAATTTAAACATAAGGTCTTTTCTAAACTTCCAAGAAGTATTTTGACAGATTAGGTGAGAAACTCCTTTCAAGGGAATTTCACTGAGGTAGAAATAGCATCGAAATCCAAATTGACTTTTCTGTCAAGCTAATTACGAGAGACTACTGCTGGTTCAAGTGGAAAGTAACAAGTATAGTTTCTAAATGGGAAAAAAAGGTAAACAAGGCACCAAGAACGATGGTTCATCCTTTAACAAGTATATTGAAGAGGTATTTTTTGGCTTCCATGGCTGAACTCCATTTTAGCACTGGAATAACAGCCCACTTATGGAACACATAAGGGACAAACAGTCTCAAATTTAACTGGTCATTTTGTCTGAGAGAAGGAAAAAGGCCACTACTGAATTATAAATAAAAGCAAGGCCTACAACCAATATTCATTCAAGGTTGAGAAACATGTCAAAGACATCCTTCACAATGACAGCACCCTGAGAAGGGAAAGTCTGAGCTCCCAACACACCGTTTGTAAAGCTACCATCTGGGTCCTCAAGCTGCCTGCTCAGCAAGTGCAACTGCTGTGGGTGGAGGAGACCCGCGAGTCCCTCGTGTGAGGCTGCAGTGTGGTGTGCGGGTCTCATTCCTTCAAAGCTCATGTCCTCCTCTTGATCTGACATGTATCCTGGGGGGCTGGGGACACCATCCAGCGTCACTATAAACTTGGGACTTGCAGGTTTATCTGGTTGTACAAGATCTCTGCCAGACAGATAGAAAATACCATAGAATTAGGGAAACACGCACAAAAAGCCAAGCCTCCTAGAGTGCTCTTCAACAGAATTATCAGTCCCTTCCTTGGTTTGCGGTTTCTTCATTAACAAAAAAGACTTGGTAGGACTTACAGGTACAGCATCAGTGGATTCCTGCTAACACACAATGACTACGGCCAATCACTGCAGCATCAACACCACCGACCCTTCAGGCTGCTCTCAGGGCAATCTCCCCTCAACCCTGACCCCTGGCATCCGTTTGACCTTCATAGGGTCAAATGGAAATAAACGGAGAAACCAGCATCTATGCTCAGAACACAGAGCCAGCAGTTCTATATTTACACTGATTTTATTAACTCTATGTTTGTTTCTTTACAGAACATTCAGTCCATTATCTAAGGAAATAATCACCCCAACCCAATCTGCTAACTCTCTGGTTAGACTTCCTGATTTTGATCACCTGGCTTTTTAAATTTCATTTCCTGAATGTGCATAAAGAAAAGAATCTCTTCAGATTCTTTTTTTTTTTTTTTTTTGTGCGGGCCTCTCACCATCGCAGTATCTCCCGCTGAGGAGCACAGGCTCCAGACGCACAGGCTCCGCGGCATGTGGGATCTTCCCGGTCCGGGGCATGAACCCACATTCCCTGCATTGGCAGGCGGATTCCCAACCACTGCGACACCAGGGAAGCCCCTCTTAAGATTCTTAAGGATCTCTTAAGAAAAGAGCTAAATCATATACTGACTTATTTGCAGGATAATGGATTTCTGAATAAGAAAGATGAACTGGAGTTTTTGAAAACTGGATGTGCCTTATGATACATGGCCTAACTACAGAATCAATAAAGCACTCTACACTGGGGGCTAGGATGGGGAGGGGGGAAGCTGGGAACTAAAGGTTGACCTCCACTTCTAATCAACACAAATTAGCTACACAAGAAAAAGAAACCATCTACCGTGTCTGCATAAGGTGTCCTGAAAGTACCCGAAGGGTATCTGCAGTCTTCATCCCCGACTCTTGGTTTGGTGCCACTACTATTTCCTCAGACAGCTTTGGCTTCTTCAGAATAAATGATCTTGTGTCTGCATGGACCATGGATTCCATGTCATAGTAATCTGAGCCAAAAAAATTGGCCACAAATGTTTACTTTTGAATATACCTTGCATTCCCAACATCACACACGTGAGAAGAATGTCAATCTTTTATATATTTGTAATTATTTTCAAAGGAAAATTACAATGGTTCTACTCAGGAATAAGGCTGCAATTCTATGCCAAACATCTTTTCAAAGAAGTCAAGTTTTCCTTTCCTCATACAGCATATTATCAAGGCATTCTAATGAACACTTCCTGCCTACAGTATAGAAAGGTTCTTCCATGAGGCATCTAATGGGATATTATTAACAATAAAACTTACTTAAGTACAACAATATTTTCTAAAAACATAAAGAATAGAGACTCTTAATGCACCCTAGAATGATACCAAGGCTGTTTTAAAAAAAACAATCTTTCTAAAATCTGTTTTGTTCATTTTGCACACTTACAGAGCAGAACATACCCTGATGAAAAGAATACAACTGGCATAATTTCTGCCTGGTTGTAGATGGACTACTTTGAAAGGGAATTCTAAGATGAACTGACATTGTTAAAAATACAGCAAGGAAAACTGACCTTTAATATAAGCAGCCACAGATCACATCATCTACGATATGATTTTTAAGCTAAACTACTTTATACAATACACCAAGCCCTGGAGCCCAGGATGCAGTTGGTTGACCTATCAATAGGCAATCAACAGAATGAAGTTAGTAAGTCACAATTCTCTTAAAATTACCAGGGAAATAACAGAAACCAAAATTCACAGGATATTTATTCACGTTCATTCACTGAACAAACTGAACATGTGAGAGCACTGTGCTAGGTACACAAAGAAAAAATAGAAAAATAGACGTATACATAATTTCAGAACAGCATGCCCCAAAAGGTGATCCAAAAGAGGTATGAACAAAGTGTTGGGAGAATACAAAGTAACCTACTCCGGCTGGGAAATCAAGGAAAAGTTTACAGAGAAAAGAAAAAAGCTTACAGAGGATGAACATTTGAAGCAGGTATTAAAGGAATGATCAGGAATAAACTAAGAGGGAGAGAGAACTGGAGAATAGAGCATTTCAGGTAGAGTCACTGGAGAAAGGCAGGGGCTCTCCTAGGGACACGGTGAGAAACGTGGTGTGACTGGAGGGGTATGCGGAGGGCTGAGTAGGTAAGTGGCAAGAAGGCTGAGGCGTAAAGGATCTTGTATGTGCCAATGAGTTTGGAATCTGGTCTAGAAGAAGTAAGTAATCCAGAGAGTTTTCTAAGTAGGGAAGTGACATGAGCAAGTTGGTTTTTGGAAAAACACAGTGGCAGGAATGGACTGGAGTCCCAGATCTCAGCTATGAGGCTTCTTCCCAAGAGAGACGGAGAGACTCCGAAATACCAGATTCTCACCCTTTGTCCTCTCCTCACACACGTCAGAGGAAGAGGAGACACATTCCACACTCGAATTGGCACTAGACTTCACAGCAGATGCATTTTCAACTACTGTCCCAGGAAGGAGGCAAACCTGCTTTCCCCTGCAAGGGCAGGAGAAACAGTAAGACAAGTGTAGGAAGAGAGGCTTGTCCTTGAAGCAGGACAGGAGAAAGAACAGTTTTAAAAGAGAGCAAAGATAAATTTCAATTTTAGATTTCTTTAGTTTGAGGATTTTGTGGGACACTCAGGTGTTTAGAAAGAAGTTGAAAATTCAGATTCGAGACTATCAGGAGGGGGAGAGAAGTAAGAGAAGCGGAGTCGAAGCTGAAGGTGAAATGAGGACATTTAATAAACTGCACATAGTTGGCGCTGCCGTCTTCTCACTGAATCCTCACAGGGAGCCTGGGAAGCAGGTTTTCCTCCATGTTACAGACGACCACTTTGCAATTCCAAGCTCTCAGATGGTTTACTGAGCTCTCAGAGCTATAGCAACAGGAGGGCCGCAGTTCAGTCCACGGGCTGCTGCCCCTTCTCACCGCCCTGTTCTTTCTGAGGCACAGCAGTTCTACTAGTCTGCATCTTGGGAGAATACAGTAGAGATGGAAATAATGCTGAGGGCACGACAAAGGATAAAGTTAACATTTTAAGGGGCAGTAGCGGAGAAGGGGAGTTGAAGGAGAATGAAAAGGAATTAGTAGAAAAACAGAGAGAGAGTGAAGTCCTGGAAGCCAAAGGATCAAAGATGGAAGAAAACATTGGAACTCAAGTGCCACACACCACAGAGTTTAGAGAACTGTGCACAGAAAACAGAGCTATACACTCCACACGAGCCACTGGTCACCTCTGCAAGACTCACGAGAGCAGCCTGGGTCAAGTAGGGCAGACAGATGGGAGAGTTAGTGACATCTTCTGGGTAAAGACCACAGGCTGAACCCACGCATTGTTTCCTCCTGAAACTCTAATAAAATGTCAATTAAAGGGTTAATTTTTTTAAAAACTCACAGAGAAAATAATTGTAAAAGAAGAGATAACCATATTTTGAAAGTAGAAAACTAACTTAGTAGATCTCGAAAAGCAGAATCGTAAGCCAATAATAAAGCAATCTAATGTGGATCCCAAGATTCTTCAAAGGCTAAGAAAGTGGCAGCACAGGGGACCCTGGGAAGGGGTTGGGAGAAAACAGGGTACAACAGAAGTGGGTTCAAGTGTCCATTTCTCTTTTATTTATCTGTTTTCTTCTTTTCTGATCCTTACCACACCTATTCCCCTAACCTTTATATTAAAGATACTTGGAATAATTGGAGATGTGCTTTCCCATCGATCATTGCTAGGTAAGCTTATGATGAAGCATCATGGTCTCTGACAGAAAGGTGCCACAACAAAATTAACTAAAGGTATATACTATTAGTTTTAAAAATCAGTTAGATTTCCTGGTAACCTTTGACCACTTCTCTCTTAGAGAAAAGTGGAGCTTTAGACTCCTGAAAAGGTAAAAACAGAGAGGGTTTCTGGACCAATGAATGCCAGCCATGTTGAAAGAAGTACGATTCTGAAAACGTGTGGGTTAAGTAAACATTACATAGTAGTTAATGTTGAGGTGCGTCCCTCAGCCCCCTGTCCCCACTTAGCTCCCAGAACCCTGACAGCCATTCCATTTCTTGAAAGATCTTTCTTTGGAGAAGCTTACCAACCTGATAGAAAAGACCCAAAGACACAGACATCATGGTGTCCCCAAAGTAAACAGGCAAGACAAATCACTCTCCACTGCAGGATCTACATTCAAAAGTCAAAACCCCCTACCTCATCCCCCAATTAATGAACCCAAAACACCAACCAGCTTTTTAAGTGCCCCACTCTTAAATGTAAGTCAACCAAGGATCCTCAGACATCTGAGAACCTGTCATGAAATACAGTGATCAAAGCAAACAACCTGGAGAAAACAAGACCAAGGAGGGAGGGGAGGAAAATGTCCAAAACTGCCTTTAATATCTTCAGAGAAATAAGAGAAAGTATTGCATATATGAAATAAAATCAGTAGGTTAAAAAATAAATTAAAGGAATATGCAGGAACAAAAGGGCTCTCAGAAATAAAAAACGTGATAGGAGGTAAGCAAAGGATATACTAACTCATAAGCCTTGTAGAACTGCTTGATGCTTCAAATTGTACACGCATCATGGATAAAAATAAAGGAAACAAAAAAAGTTTAAGAGTTGATGACGCAAATACAACATACACAGACCTTAGCTGCCGAACATTTTGAAAATACTCTTATGTAGAAAGCAGGATGGAATGTGGGGAGATGAGAGGGCAACATTAAGGATGAAGAAAACCTTAACACCTTTATAGACAGAAGGGAGAAGCCAGAAGAGGGTAGAGCCCAAAGCTACAGAAGTGTGGCGACACCAGGATGTTCGTCAACTGAGTAGGATCTGGCATCTGGGTAAAAGGTAACCCTTAGAGACAGTAAGCACACCTTTCTAAGACAGAGGCCAGGAAGGGTCAGGGAATATAGTTGCTGACTGTGGAATCCTGAACACGGGTGAAGAAAATTCAGTTAGGAGCCAACAGGGAGGGGTCAAGGGACCACAGCTTCCAACACTGGGCAGGTTTAGAGGAAACAGATGCAGGAGAAAACAGGATCTGAATTAACGATTCCAGGGATCCAATGGCTCCTTTCATTTATTCAGCAGACAGTTATTAGGCACTTACACGCATCTGGCAGGGGCCAGGCACTGAGAACACAAAGATAAATAAGGCACTCACCCCAGTCCTGAGGTAGCCCATGGTATTTCTGTCTGTGTGCTGGGGGTCAGGGAGACAGGTAAACAAGTTACGGTGGCTCTAAGAATGGTAAGCTCTAGGTATAGCCCTGGCCATGAGATTCTAAAGTGAAGCACAAGTGAGGAGATAATGTTGAACATGCCAGAGGACACTAAAGCAGCTCAGGGCAATGGCAAAATTTGGATGGAGAGTAGGGTAGGGACTCAAGTGGTCCCTAAAGCAGGGGCATGAGCAGCCAACAGTTTGCAGGGATCTGGGTGAAATGGCATCAAAGGAAGAAAGTTTCTGCATGAGGTGAAAAATACAAACACCACATAGCATGAAGAAAATGCAGATCTTATCTCCTGGCCCTAAAATATTTTCACAGATCTTAATATGGAATCTTAGGGCAGGATCTAAGACATACAAGATACATTAAATGAGGTGTAAGGAATGGAAATAACAACTGAAAAATGCTAGATTACAAAGAAAATTTAAGATTATTACCAACCTTGACTGATCTGCAGAGTTTCTGCCATTACTGGGTCAATTTGCAGTCGGGATAACAATTGCCTCTGTTGAGTTCCTAGAATACAAATTTTAAAACTTCACTAAGCTTAAAAAACAAACAATACCAGCACGTGTGCTTCCCAGAAATTAAGACCAAAATAATCTTTCTGGGTTCTTAATTGAAAGTCTTTAAAATAGTTTAAAGCTTCAACAATACAATTTAATAATATTTATAGACCAAAGGTCTGTAAGACAAAAATCTGTACTCAGGTTAAATCAAAAATGGCAATGGTTCTCCCTGTCTGGAAGCTGGTTTCCTTGGATTGGAGATAAAGCCTGGTGCTAAAGAAAAAGGGGGTGCAAAAGCGAGGGGGAGGTGCTGCAAGGACCCTCAGCTTGCGTCCTGGGAGACAGGCAACAGCCAACTGCAAGATCAACATGAGAAGTGTTTCTCTCAATCACCTAGGCTCTCACCATTATAAGTCAATCCCCCACCCACAAAAGTGCAAAACAACACCCCAGAGTTATCTGATCAGAGTTCCCAAAAGACAAACTACAGGCTTGGATGGATACAAAAAGAATAATGAACAAGTAAGTAGACACTCAGAGCTCTACAGCCCAGGTCCTAAACCAGCAAAGCATGTAAACAATCACTTGGATCTCCTGTAAGAAAAGATGCTCAGCTAGAGTATGTATTATTTCTTAAACACGTTCATAATTTCCTCATAGTTACACTGCAAAATGAAATAAAACAGAGACACAGAATTGATTTTTCTATCTTCAGTTTGAGTGATGGGAGAATATCATAACTTCTCCAAACCTCCCCAGCCCAGTGCTCAGCAGATACTAGGTACTCACTTGCTGATTCAGAACAGAAGTGTTACAGTACGGTGTACAAGGGAATGTAATTGATAGGGTTCCAAATACTGAAATATCAGTAAGACGCACGCATGCTAATTCTTAGTAAATCTATTACTGTCAGTTTCACAAGGACAGTCTGCTCACTCAGTGCCGACATGTAAGTTGGCAACTGTTTGCCAACTATCATGTTTCATTAAAATTCAACTTCAGTAAAAATTTTAAAACCTACCAAAGTTTTATCAGCTATTTTCTTTTAAAACGTATTATATTATATTACATTTTAGTGGTGTGCAAAAAGAAAGTTAATTCCTTTCAAAATTATCATGGTTAAAAACACAGTAAATCCTGAGGAGCTGACCTGAAATACAGATATCATTTGGTCAAATTGTATTCCTGTAGGACAGCTTGGGAAACTGATGTGTAATTAGGTTACAGGAATTCAAATACTAACAACAGGTCTCTTTAGCATAAACAGTGAACAATGGAAGAATTATACATTTCCAAGTAATTTCACAAGACAGACACATGAAAGAGGACCATTCTCTGACATTTTAAGTTTTGCTTCATCTCTCTATACTCATCTACCTTTTCAAACCATCATTTTAGAGAGATCCACTAAAATGGACGGAATTCTAAAGTCTAGGCTTCTAAGTTAAATCATGTAGAAGAGTCTGATTTTGTCATTAAAGGTCCATGAAAAATTCAAGTTCTCTGTGCCTTGCTGCCTCCATATGAAAACTACTACACGATGATATCACATACTAGGAATTTACCTTTCTCAATGTTTCTAAGGAAGCCAATTATTTTTACATCAGTAGTTCCTGACTGTGATTCAAAATCTACTACCTCTTGAAGATATTCAAACTGTCTGCTGCATTCAGATATTAACATTGAATATTCATTCATTTTAACCTCCAAAGATGAAATTTTTGCTTCATTCTGTGACACTCTAATATTTAAATCAAGAAGATTTGCTTCCACTGTCAAAATTGCTGCTTTCATCCCTTTAATTTCACTGATATCAGTTGATATTTTCCTTAAAAGTTGGGAAATATTGTCTAGCTCACTCAGTGAACAAGAGGAACTTGTTACAGAACCTAAGTCAATTGGCCCAGGTGAAAAGAAAACTGGTAAAGATGGTGATGGAAACCTTGAAGACATTTTCATAAAATTCTCTTTCCTTCTTAGTATTTGGTAATTTTTCTTTCACAGCCCATTAAACTTTCATCAAAAATAAAAGCAATCACTAAGGCTGTTACTTTAAGAAGTATTAAAAGTAACATTTTAAAACCTATAAATTAAAAGATAGAGCTGTACATTTCTGGAGTCAGAGCTCCAAAGTAAATCTGAAAATGCTAAACAAACCAGACCAATGTTCTCTTTGCCACAACTAAGAAGCCCTAATATGCAGGCCCCTGTATCCTGTGAGTCTTACTTATAGCTCCTCTCTAAACAATAAACCCTATTATTACACACAAAATAATTCTGGCTTCTGATTGGCTGGAAGCAGACATGTGACACACAAAGAATTTTCTATTATTTACCTCATATGAGGAGCACTGAAGATCTGAAGCATAAACTAAGCAATAAAACAGCATGACATACTTCATACCTGAATATGATGTGAACTTAATGTACTTTTGCCCCTTCATCAATTACCCATAATTTTCAAGCTTCAGATTATTTTTAAATTGTTTTATCTAGTATCGAGTTTCATTTCCCCTTGAAAATAGTAATAGGACAGTACTTGACACTTCCTTTCTAGGGAGAGGATAGGGAGGGTAATTGGACCCATGATCACAGACAAATCTCTTTAAAAATATATGTGGTGGGCTTCCCTGGTGGCGCAGTGGTTGAGAGTCCGCCTGACGATGCAGGGGACACGGGTCCGTGCCCCGGTCCGGGAGGATCCCACATGCCTCGGAGAGGCTGGGCCCGTGAGCCATCGCTGCTGAGCCTGTGCGTCCGGAACCTGTGCTCTGCAACGGGAGAGGCCCACAACAGTGAGAGGCCCGCGTACCTCAAAAAAAAAAAAAAAAAAAATATATATATATATATATATATAATATATATATATATATTATATATATATATATTATATATATATACACACACACACACACATGTGGTGATGGGACTTCCCTGGCTGTCCAGTGGTTAAGATTTCACCTTCCAAAGCAGGGGGTGTGGGTTCGATCCCTGGTCAGGGAGCTAAGATCCCACACGCCTCATGGCCAAAAAACCAAAATATAAAACAGAAGCAGTATTGTAACAAATTCAATAAAGACTTTAAAAATGGTCCACATCAAAAAAATCTTAAAAAAAATGTATATATATATGTGTGGTAATAATGGAATTCAACTGTACTGATATAAGATATGGTGGAAATTTAAAGATAGGGAAAATGAGGACTTGGCCTTGGTTTGATACTAGATCATTATTAGATATGTGATTTTCTCCCATTCTGTGGGTTGTCTTCTCTTTTTCTTGATAGTATCTTTTGAAATACAAAAGTTTTTAACTTTGATGAAGTGCAAGTTAACTATTTTTTTCTTTGGTTTCTTGTGATTCTGGTGCCATAAGAAACCACTGCCTAATCCAAGCTCATTTAGAGTTATACCTATTTTTTCCTAAGAGTTTTATAATTTTAGTTCTTACATTTTGAGTTAATTTTTATATATGGTGTAAGGTAAGGGTCCAACTTCATTCTTTTGCAGGTGGATATCCAGGTGTCCAGCAACATTTTTTGAAAAGACTGCTCTTTCCCCAATGAACTGTCCTTGCATCCTTACTGAAATTCAAATTGATCATAAGAATACTGGTTCATTTCTGGATTCTCAATTTGATTCCATTGGTCTGTATGTATACCCTTATGCCAGTGCCAGTCTTGATTACTGTAGCTCTGTAGTAAGTTTTGAACTTGGGAAATATAAGTCTGCCAATTTTATTATTTTTCAATAGTTATGGCTATTCCAAGTCCTTTTCATTTCTATGTGAATTTTAAAATCAGCTTGCCAACTTCTACAAAAAAGCCAGCAAAGATTTTAACAAAGATTGAGTTGAATTCAAGATCTATTTGGGGAGTATCACCATCTTAACAATATCAAAGTCTTCCAATCCAAGATCACAGATGTCTCTCCACAGCTTTAGTTTGAGAAAGGTTGTTTTTACTTTGGTTTACTCACCAAGCCAACAAATAAGCTGTGCAAAATATAAGGATGCAAGACAGTAAACACAACTCCCCACAGCCTCTCTAAAAGAATTTGTATAAAGAACTGTAGCCTTTGACTTCCCAGTTAAATAGATGTCATTCACAGTTAGAGAACAGAGAAAAAGTGCTGAAATTTATACAAGAATCTTTATTCGTTTCTCCATTACATCTGTAAATTAACCTAAACTCTTCAAAATCTTTACACAGAAAATAATTTTCAAATTTTACAAGGCTTTAGAGTTGCATGGAATTTTTTTAAGAGCACTAGCTAACAGAGGACATGTATAGTCAATATTAGGAAGAGTGGCAAATCCCCAGCCAAGCACCACCTGCAAATCAGCTGGGCAGCAAACACAACTTCAGTGAGCAAAGTAGAAAAGTGCTCTAACAGGGGATGGGTCACAAAGAAACAAAGTGCCTAAAAACAGGCCATTTGAGGCTTCAAAGCCTGGGCCCTTCAAAGTTGGGCCCAGCCCAACTTTAGAATGCAAAATAAGCAAAGATCCTTCCATAGATTCCAACGTCAATATCCATCAACAGAGGAAGTTCACATATTCTTGGGAAACCAGAGCACAGAAAGGTGAAGGTCAGCTAGTGAGTGGCAGAGCCGGGTTTGCCGCAAGCGGTCTCTCTCCCTGAGCCTGTATTCATAATCACTAGGTTATTATACTTCTATGATACATTAAATGGAACAAAACATGTTACAAAGAAAATCATGTGGTGTAATTCCTTTATACAGACATACATATGTACATATAAATATACAGATAATTCTACTCTATACAGAAAGGATGGACATGTACATACATATAAAAAAAATGCCAAGACTACAGACATACACCAGTCTGTAAATGCAGTGCTTACCTCTGAGGAAGGCAGTGGGCTGAACGAAGGGGGAATTTTCCTTGTTTTCTCTGAATACAAAAACTCCTCTTTACTAAGAGTCTTTCACAGTGATTCCAGTCCAACATGGTATATTAAGTATATGCATTTACAGCCTCTCCTTCTGGAGAGTCCGTAAAAATGAAGTAAAGAACTTAAAAATGGCACAAATCCTTAACATAAAGCAATGGATTCCAAATTGGGTCTCTAAGAGGATAATCCACTTTGTTCTAACATACATATCAATAAGAGCATTTGAGTGTGTATATGTAAACTAAATACATACATTTAGCGTACACACTGAAAAATAATTTTAGAATACAAAAAACTGTATGGTCAGAAATCTGGAGATCCCTGATTTAGAGATGGGGGTTAGGAAGGGATCATAGCAGATGAGATTTCAACCACCTCTGGAAAATAGAAAATACATGCACAAATACTGACCAAGCAAAAAAGCCATAAATGAGACACTGGGAGAACCACAAGTAAGATGCAAGCAGGAGTGACACATTCATTAAGGCAACAAATATTTACTAAGCTCCTACCACATGCCAGGCACTGTTCTGGGTGCTCGATAACAGCAATGAAACACACACACACACACACACACACACCACCACCACCACCACCCCCCCCCAGTCAAAGAACTTGTATTGTGGTGGTTGAGGGGAAGGAGATGAGCCTCAAAAAGAAACAAATAAAACACATTTTATGTTGATGATATTTAAAGCTCCAAGTCTAGATAAAAGTATCCAAACTATGAAAATATAAAATATGTATTAGATGGCAATAAGTGCTATGGAGAAAAATTAAGTTTTAGAAAAGGGGGCTGGGGGACTTCCCTGGCACTCCAGTGGTTAAGACTCCGTGCTTCCACAGCAGGGGGCACACGTTCTACCCCCGGTCTGGGAACTAAAATCTCACATGCCACATACCGCGGCCAAAAAAAAAGAAAAAGGAAAATTGTGGTAGGAAGTGTGTGGCTCGGGGGGCTAGGGAAGGCCTCACAGAGATGAGCAAGCTATGTGGACATCTGGAAGAAAACATTGTGTATAGGCACAAACATTTAAAAGATAAAATTTTTTAATTTTTAAAAAAATATTCTTTTCTAAATAAACTCAGCAAATGATATGGGGAGAATCTAGGCAGCTAGTGGGAGTGTTTAAGGGCCCCCCAGGGAAATTCCTCTGCAATTTCAAGACCAATAAGGCAGCTCCTTATCTGCTTTATTTAAAACAAAACCTGCCCACAGTAAAGCTTACAGCCCATGCCACAACACTAGGTACGTCTTCGTACTGCCTTTTCTTATACTAGTAACCACGTGTCCAGACTTCTTAAAAAGAGCCTGCAAATGAAAGTGCAAAAACACCAAACAAACACTGATAGAAAACTATCCATTAGGGGACAAAAGAGAATTCTCTAAAAAAAAATCCAAAAAAACCTCTTATTATGTTCTTCAGACAAATTTGAAATGATCCTGTATTCACAAGATACTATGAAAAACAGAACAAGAGAGAGCTTGTGGAAATTTAAAAATATGCCTGTCTTAAAAAAGAAAAAATAGGGGGACTGAAGATAAAGTCAAGAAAATATTCCAGAGTAGAACAAGATCAAGTTAAAATTGAGGAGAGAAAAGGGAGAAAAATCAAGGCAGGAAATTTATCATCCAACTAACAGAATTTCCAGAAGAAGAGAACAATGAAAAGAACAATTTTTTAATAGAAATAATATAAGAGAATTTCCCAGACTGAAAGCATGGGTTTTCAAATTAAAAGGGTGCCCAGGGTATCCAGCCCGTAAGTAACTAACTAGTACCTAGACTTATCACAGCAGATTTCAGACATCAAGAACACATAAGACTAATAACCTATAATGGAAAAGAATCTGAAGAGTGTGTGTGTGTGTGTGTGTGTGTGTGTGTGTGTGTGTGTGTGTGTGTGTGTGTGTGTGTGTGTGTGTGTGTGTATAAATCAATCACTTTGCTGTATACCTGAAACACTGTATATCAACTATACTTCCATTAAAAAAAAAAAACAAAGACAAAAAAACAAACCACCACAGAGAAAATCCTAAATATCCCCAGAGGAAAAGCCCTAGTATTAATAATGGAATAAGAATCAGATGGGCTACCAACTTCTCAGCATAAACATTAGAAGCCTCAAGATAATGAAGTCACGCCTTCAAAGTTTTTTGAGGATCAGAATTCTGTACCTAGTCGAAGTATCAAATACTTCCGATTTCTAAGGGCTCAAAAAATTTACCTCCCATATAAGTTTCTTCATGATGTGGTGACAAAACAGAAGACTATACTGAGAAGATAAAGTGGGATCCAGGAAATGCAGAGCAAACTCGGGGGAGGAGTAAATCCTGGGATGACAGCCTTGAACCAGACCTAGAGAGCAACCAGTGGGATGATCAGAAGAGGACAGAGGCTCTAGGAGGAAGGTACCTAAGAAAAAAGGGAAACCCAAAGATTTAATAGTATAAAATGATAGACCTTCAGACTATAATACAGGTAGGCAATGCAAGAAGGGGGAAAAAAAGAAGAATCAAAGAAAAACAAAACACTGTACATAAGGGGAAAAATGTAAACAACGCTAGGGAACCCCTAAATGAAGAACTCTAGAAGATGATGTAAACTTGGCCCTGAGAAGCATTTTGAGTCTTAATGATTTAAACACTGCTTACTGGTTCTCTACTTTTACAGTCAATCTACAAAGCATGGCAACTGTAACTAGAAAAACAGAACAAAATGTAAATTAGATCTTCAGCAATATAAAAGTACGGGTGACAGAATTTAGAAAGTGGGGGCATGAGAAAAGATGTATAAGAATTAAAGGACATAAATATCCTTATCTTTCAGGAGTCAAAATATACTGATACAGTTAATCAGACAAGAAATAGGTGTATTACTTAAAATTATAAAAGTAATCCGTAGATGAACTAAAAATAGTGAATTTACTACATGGGCTTGGAGGCAAGGAAAAGTGAGAGTTAGATACTGATATACTGTAGCAAGAAATCAAAACATAACATCGATAGTTGGTGAATTAAGAAACAGCGGTATAAGCATATTATTACAGACATGGA
Source organism: Delphinus delphis (assembly GCF_949987515.2). Lineage (NCBI taxonomy): Eukaryota > Metazoa > Chordata > Mammalia > Artiodactyla > Delphinidae > Delphinus > Delphinus delphis. The sequence goes on from NC_082684.1 coordinate 15,714,608, forward strand.
GAAAATGAAAGAAAGTCATAAACAGAAGCATTTAAAAGTGGTGGCCTCCAGGAGAACCAGTGTGGAAAATAATGAAGCAAAGAATGTTACTTGTTATTCTAAATTGTTCTATACTATTTGATTATTTTCTAATCTATCAGCAGGTATTGCAATGATTTGTTTTGTTTTTCCAAATTTTCTATGGTGAGCATATATTTCATAATGTACCGTATTTTACTTTAAATATAAAATTTTATTTAACATATACCAAATAGGAAAAATAAAAGGAAATCCATGCCTAGACACATTGTAGTGAAACTGCAGAACATCAAAGACAGACAGAAGATCCTGCAAGCAGCCAGAAAAAGGACAGATCACCTACAAAGGAACAACAGACAATTAGAATAACAGAAGTCCACTCAACAACCATGGAAGCCAGAAGACAATGGCATAATATAAACAAGGTGATGAGAGCAAATAACTCTTGTTAACCTAGATTTGTGTATGCAGTAAAGCTAGCTACTGCACAAGAACAAGGAGAAATGAACACTCTTGTAGGTGAACAGACTCTTGGGGAAATTTACCAACAGACCTGTTCCAAAGAAACTTCCAAAGAATACACTTCAAAATACTTTAAAATACTGGAAAATGACAATCCCCAAATAACATTCAAGTGATATGAGAAAAAAAAAAAACAATAAATATGTAGGTAAATGTGAACAAACACTGCCTGGGTAAAACAGTAATGGTGCCCAATTTATCCATTAAAAAAAGGGCCAAAATGGAAACACTGGAAACATAATGTAAAGTCTGAGGGGGTAAAACTGGAGCTAAGGTATTCTAAAATCTATTTACTGTTTGGGGATGGGGTCAGAATATTAACTTCTGGAATATTAAATCTGTATGGTAAAATTTCAGTGGTAACCAATAAAAGAACAGAAACAGAGTTTAAAACAGTACAAAATAAAGGAGAGCTGGGCAACCAACAACAATTACAATAGTGATTAATGAATCTTTAAAAAAGACAAAAAAGATCAAAAAATGAAAGCAGGCAAATACAAACCAAAAAAAGGTGACAGAAACTAGTCCAACTCCATCAATAATTCTCATATATGTGAATGGTTTAAACTCATATAAAAGCAAGCTCAGACTGAATTTTAAAACAGTAATCTAGCTTTATGATAGTTAAGAGATACGTATGCCTAACAAGGTCAGAGAAGACTGAAAAATGCATGAAGCACGTATATATGAAGCAAATACTAACTAAATAGCTATATTAATATCAGACAAAACTGAGTTGAAGATAAAAGCATCATTTAGTACATAAAGGATTATAGATACAGATAAAAGGTTCAATTAATCAGGAAGATGTACCTTCCTGATTCAATTCATCAGGATAATTCTAAGTATATGTGCACCTAGTTTAAGAGCCACAAAGTAACTGAAACAAAATCTACCAGAAGTACAGAGAAATGAAGACAAATTTGTCATCCTGACAGGCAATTTCAAAACCCGCTCAATCACCGATAAGTAGACCGAAAACTCAGCAAGGTCAAGATCTGAACAATATTAACTGGATAGCTTTGTCTACTAAATGCAAAATTCTCAATTCAACAATTAGAGTCCACTTTCTTCCAAAATGCACATGAAAGACGTACAAAACTGACTGCCTTAAATCTTAACTATTTTCATAAGAGTATGTATTACACAGATCACATTATCGGACCACAGTACAACTAAGTCCATAGTATATAATTAAAAAGGTTAACAGACAAAACCCAAAACTTCCATATACTATGAATTAAAAACACTTTTAAATAACTTACAGGTCGAAGAAGATCATAATGGGAATTAAAGATAATTCAAATGATAATGAAAAATGTATATATCAAAATTTGTGAGGGCTTCCCTGGTGGCGCAGTGGTTGAGAATCTGCCTGCCAATGCAGGGGGACACGGGTTCGTGCCCCAGTCTGGGAAGATCCCACATGCCGCGGAGCGGCTAGGCCCGTGGGCCATGGCTGCTGAGCCTGCGCGTCCGGAGCCTGTGCTCCACAATGGGAGAGGCCAACAGTGAGAGGCCCGCATACCACAAAAAAAAAAAAAAAAATTGTGACATGCAGCAAAAATGGCACGTCAAGAGAATTTCATAGCTTAAATGTTTACATTTGCAAAATAAAAAGGACAGGCTAAGATAAATTAGTAAGAAAAATATAGATGGGTATATTAAAAATAAGAGCAGAAATCAATGAAATAGACAACACACCAAAAGAGAATCAATAAAGCCAGAATTGTTGTCATGATAAACCTTTGAAAAGACTGACAAAATACACTTCTAGTGACAGATTAACCCAAGACAAAAAGAGAAAAAGCAAAATATTTTGAGGTGGCTAGCCCAGTAAAACTACAGAGGTCAGAGCGATGAGAGAACACTATCAACAACTCATGCCAATACATGTGCATAGATTTTTAAAAACCTGTCACAGGGCTTCCCTGGTGGCGCAGTGGTTAAGAATCCTCCTGCCAATGCAGGGGACACAGGCTCGAGCGCTGGTCAGGGAAGATCCCACATGCCGCGGAGCAACCAAGCCTGTGTGCCACAACTGCTAAGCCTGTGCTCTAGAGCCCGCCAGCCACAACTACTGAGCCTGCATGCCACAACTACTGAAGCCCGCGCACCTAGAGCCTGTGCTCTGCACCAAGAGAAGCCACCACAGTGAGAAGCCCGCACACCGCAATGAAGAGTAGCCCCCGCTCGCCGCAACTAGAGAAAGCCCGCACGCAGCAACAAAGACCCAACTCAGCCAAGATAAATACATAAATAAATTAAAAAAAAAAAAAACCCTGTCACAGACAAAGCTACAAAACAGTGAGTAAGCACACTAATTAATGACTTCGCAGTGTGTCACTTCACGCTTGCAAACAAATGGTACCGGTAAGAGTAGTAACAGTCCTCATCAGTAGAGATACTTGATACCTTTTCAGTTTTTTAAACTTTTACTTTAAAACAAAACGATGATATAGAAAGCCACACAAAAGTAAGAGTTTAGTGAGTTCTTATAAGGCAAAACACCCTTATAACCACCATTCAGATCAAGAAAACAGACTATGTAAGCTACCCCACAAGCCCCACTTCATGTACTCCAATATAATCAGTCCTATTCAAAAGTAACCACCATATGCCTTTTGTAGTAATATCTACAGTTTGTGATTTTATCACACAAGTGTATGAACCTAGACACTATAGATTAATCTTACCCCTTTTGTCTTTTAAGTCTTTTAATCTAGAATTCTCAGGCTGTTTGACCTATACAGTGCCCCAGAGAGGGTACTTTGCCTGTTGCACACTCATGGTGCAGCAATTAACATATTCCTCTGGCCTCTGTACTTCCTGCAAGCTGACTGCTGCATCAGAGGCTTGATCACTCAGGTTCAAATCCTCTGGCAAGACTAAGGTAGTGTTTTATTCTTTCATTGGGAGGCACAAAATGGCTGATTTTCACTTTAAAAACCATTTTAGTAGCCATTATCAGTGCCTAGATTCATTAATTCACTGTTAGTTGGGAAAAACCACTAGAATTCTATCATTTTTTTCACTTCTTAGCTAGATTTATTTTAAAAGATGCTTCCTTCATCTACTATATCACAAGGGGTAGCAAACATTTTCTATTTTAAATTCTGTGGGCTTTATGGTCTGTTGCAACTATTCAACTCTGTGGTTGTAGTATAAAAGCAGCCACAGACAATACATAAACAAATGGGCATAGTTTACTTCCAATAAAACTTCACTTACAAAAACAAGTACTAATTCCTATACTACTTTGATACCCAGTGGTACCATCCTTAAAGGAAAGACAGCATAAATGCTCAATTATTTTATTTCTCTGGTTTCCAAGACAATGAATTAGTATCTATTATCCTCCAAAAGGACCGACTGTTTACTTAAAAATGCCATCATGAAATCACAGATTCAAAACCGTTTGACAGACTTCAATTCACTGGAAATCCTTACTAAAGCTCAAATCCCAGTTTCCAACTACTCTTCACAAATTGGCCCAGTTAGTACCTACTGGCTACTTTAAGGGTTTTCCCATTTTCAGGTCCATGATTTATTGGAACTGCACATAATGCTGACACAGCAAATTGCACACCACAGTCAAAGACTTCTTTAAAAAAAGAGAGAACAGACAAATATAAGATGGAATCCTTAAGGCTTCACAAAACAAGTAAATTTGAGATGAACCTGGAACAATTTAAAGGACACAGCTGAGGAGGAATGAAAAAATGTATTCCAGCACTGTAAAAGTATTAAGTCATGACGAGCATACAGTTTTGGTGGGGTTTTTTAATCAGATTTCAGTAGAAGAGGAAAAGAACTAGACTCTTTCCTGATGGGAACAGAAGAAACAGGTTGGAGAGCAGTGGAGAAGGGCTGGGCAGGCCCAGGGACCAGAAGCTGCCTAAAGGCCAAGCTGATGACATCAGTCCTAGATAATGCACAGTAGGAAGAGAAGCTATAAATGCTCTCACAGAAGAGTCACATGATCAGAGTCACACTTCAGACAGGAGAGTCTGTGCAAGAGTTGAGGGTGGGAGGTTGAGAGAAAGGAAGCAGAAAGATCAGCTGGAAGTATGTCAGGCACAAGGGGATAAAGTAGTATCACTGGGACAATAAGGCAGTTCTGGCAGGTCAGAGACAGGATGCTCAGAGAGGGGAGATTTAAAGATTTCAAGTTCAAGAGAAGAGGGGTAGGATTAACAAAAAGAAGAAAAGGAAGAATGTAGGTATCTATGTATCTTTAAGTAGAAGCTTTCTAAAGACTGGCAATTATTAATGCTAGGTGACTGGGTTCATGGGAATTCATTGCACTATTCTCTCCACTTCTGAGAACACTAAAAATTTCCCTAATGATAAGATTTAAATTCTAAAAAGTGTAGGTACGGACTTTCCTCATGGTCCCTTATTCTATTTGGGGGCCTATTAATAAGCCCTTTTCTCATAGTATAACCAACATTTCATAAATACCCACTGGAAAATACTTAATGCCTCATGAAAAAAGTGTAATAGGCAATGAAATATCATTTAAATTATTACCTTGACTTTTGTCTATATTATCTCCTTTTGTTTCCTCTTCTTTAATGGGGGAACTCATTCTGGGGGCCCTGCTTTGCCCCTGGACCATTTCTGCTAGCAATTCTTCTTGAGAAGTTCGAGTTCTGGGGGCAACTGGAAGTGTCTGTTTCTGTGAGACTTTTATATAAAAAGCAAAAAAGATGGAAATCCAAATGAAGTAATATTTCAAAACTCAACAGTGAATATCACATTAAATATAAATGCCTCCTTGGGTTTAGAATATGAGGAGTTAGAAACAATTCATAGACACCTCATTTTTCCTTATAATATTCTATGACTCAGTTACCCATACTTATGTAAACAACATTTATACAGTTTAAACTACATGCCATAAATACACTGCAGCACACATGTATTCATTTTTAACCAAATGTAGTCTGGGTTCTGCCTCATGGTTCTATAACAATTTCAAACTGTAATCTAGATAACCTAGGTGAAGAAAGAATTTCAATGCTATCTCTCAAAAAACTTGGAAAACTCTCCAATGACAAAAGCAGGAAATTAAGGTCACAGTGATAAGTCTGAATTTCTCATCATTGTAAACACTCAATATTGCTGACAGACCAAAAAAGAAAATGTAAACAGATGAACTGTTATGTCAAGTGTTGGCCTTTGCCTGATAATCCTTACCCTATAAGCCAAAAGCTGTTTATGTTCAGGGTTAAATTAGGGATGAGGAGAAGCAAGGGGACAGGTGACGATCAGGCTCAAAAGTTGCTAGCTTACAGTTTATTTCACTTTAGAAAGCGGTCATATAAAAAGATGCAAAGGAGAATAGAAAAGCAGAACAATGCGAAAAGAACAGTCATCAAATCCACAGCAAAAATAAAATTTAAAAATTTAGAGTGGGTAATCATCACAGCTTATTAACAGAAAATTTTACATATTGGCTATAGCACATGGGGCACAGAGTAATGGGTTCTACTGAGAGGAAAGAAACCAACCTGTTCATATACTAGACAAATTTTTCTAATTTCAGGCTCTTAATATTTTCAAATTTTGCTCCCTTTTAAATAACATAAGTTCATATCTAATGTTGACTCTAATGCTATAAATATGAAAAGTCTCATATTTATCAAAACTCCCTTTTAAGATTTCCGTTATATATTTCACATACATTAGAAAGAGGGAGTAAAAGGCATTAGAGTTGCTCAGAGAACTAAGTTCCACTGACAGTCGGGAAAGCTTCTCAAACTGGTCAAATCTCCTTTTAATCATTCTCTGAACCTCACCTTGGTCCTGACATCTGGCAGGCATCTGTATTTTATCACAACTTGAGGAGCAATCATCTATAGCTTACTCAAGACTTACAGAAATCTCTTACTTAATGTCAACATAATACATTTAAATTACCTGCAGAGTAGTTAGTTGTTTTTGTTACGGATTCTTGAGCTTCAGATATAGCCTTCAAAATTAGATTCTTGTTAGCTTGTTTGGAAGGTGGAAGTGAAGGTCTAAAAAAGTTAAGAAAGGTATACTGATTAAATTTTAGATTTGAGTTCTTTACATGCTAGCCATCCATTATACCTTTACTACAGCCTTCTCTTAGGTTTGGAACAGACTAGCTGTAGTTTTTAGGAAATGCCAACTGGATGAGAACCTTATAACCTTATAACTTTTTAAAATAATGAATTTGGATCAAACTTCCTCCCACCCATATTACAGTTTTTAATATTCTTTGCAATCTTCTCCAATTTTAGGCAACTTCTCTTTCATTAATAGAAGTGTTGCTCAAAAACCAATGGAAAAGTCTTACATGGTATTAAATTTATATTTTCATGATACCCTCTTCAAGGAACCCAGAAGACTCCACCAGGCGATGAAAAATTAATGTAGACATGTTCGGGTACCTCCGTTCAGGTTTCGCTGGCACTGACACACTGCTGGAGATGCTTCCTGTACGGGACCCACAATCATCATCTTCCTCCTCCTCTTCTCCATCATGATTGAATTTTTTTACTTTAACAACTGAACTTACCACAGGCAACTTTCTCTTCCGAAAGTTTTCTTCCTGCAATCAGATAAATTTCCACTTACCTAGTCTCAGAAAATAAAATTCTACTACAGAATACTTGCTTCTTTTCAAGAAAACGCCAAGCACATTAAGAATTCATGGGCTATTTCCCTGGTTTCTTATAAAAATACAAGTAATATCTCCAATAGCCAATCTTTAGCTAAAACAAAAACCAGTGCTTTAATTCATTTATAAACAGCAATATATAGCACTGTTGAGGAAACCAATAAAATGGAGTTACTCAATTGTTTACTGGCAGTTGCTGTGAAGGATCTAATACTGACCTAAAATCCTCGCAAAATGATAAGGTAAGGTTAAAGCTATCTCAACTGTTAGCATCCAGGAATGTAAACAAGATGTAAAGTATCTGTAGCCAGTTGTGGAGAGGAAAATCTGACTGATGTATTATGTTGAGCAGCACAGAAATCAGTTTAAAACAAACTTGCAGTATGTGTTTAGTTATTCCATGTACAATTTAGCATTAAGAACTGACAATTTTCAGCCTAATGAGTCAGAATTTAAAAGTATATACAAACCTCAATGCTCATCTTTTCTGAGCTGTTTCTGAAGAAGGGACTATAAGTCTCTTCTAAGCTGTTAAGCACTTCTGGTTCACACAAACGTCCTGTTTCATATATCCGGCTAGTCTGAATATCGAGTTGCTTGGCAGCATGAATACTGTTTTGCTGCTGTTGAAACTGCAACCTGTTTAAATGAGCACCACTGTCTGCATTTCGACTTGCAGGTGGTCGATAAATTTCAATAGAAGGGCGAGAAGAACCATACGTAAGTGTCACTGTAGGTTTTTTCTGAGATAAGGGATTCTCCTGCACAAAATTGAGATCTTCATCAATGAGATCATCTGGTTCTGGCTTAATATCAATCACATCTTCAGAGGGTGCTGGCTCCCTCAAAGGTTTCACTGTTGACATTAGTCGGGTTGCAGCTCCATCATCATAAGTCTGTCTGTTAAAAAGGAAAACAAAACCAAAAAGGGTGTGTTACCAATTTAGAGCAGTATCTTCAACTCTTCAAAGGATATTTAGATACATCTTAATGAAAAAGTATGGATAATCCCTTTATGTAGTCCATTAAAAACTACTTTGAAATTGCATTCTTTTTTTTAAACTTTGACTTACTACATTTTATATAAAAGGTAATCATACTTTGGACTTATCCTTCATTATTTTATTCAAAAAAACTGCTCATGACCACCTCATTTCCAAAAATTTCTGAAAACAGCAATTTAAAGACATATTAACTAATGTAAATGTCACATACACACACCCACCTGCCCACAGGTCTACACAAGACTCTTACCTGACATTAGTAGCCTTCTGCTCCTGTGAACTTGTAGAAACCCTAGATTCTCTTTTTTCAGGTCTAGTGCTAGAAACTGCAAGAGGTGGCACTGCAGCTTCATGCCTTCTCTCATCTCCTCGACTGAAACTGCTCTTGTTTGAAGGTACATTACTATCAAAGATGTTGGTATCGGAAGACTTTAGACTAGAGGGGTCTAGAAAGAAAAAAACACAGTCCCTTGAAGCTATTTTTATTACTTTGAACCTTCCCCTTCTTCACCACCAATTTTAAAGCAATAAATATGTGTTCTTCCACAACATTTTTAATGGGTGAATATTATTCCATACATAGTGATATAATAATATATCTAATTTATTATTACTGGACTTTTAATTTTCAATTATAAAACACTGAAATATCCTTGAAGCTAAATCATTGCACACATCCATAATTATTTCCTTAGAATAAATTGCATACTTTCCCTTCCCTTGTTCAAATCACCTTCGAATTATATTAAGTTTATTGCTTTTAAATTCATAAAAATGTGGGCTTCCTCAAAAACTTCAAATGAACTACCATTTTCAAATTTATGGTTTTTTTCCCCAAAGCAGTATAAGTGACTTCAGAAAAACGATCATATGCTATAGCAAATTCCAAAAACACTCACACATCATCTTTATGAACCTTACCAGTTGTTACAGAACGAAGTTTATCTAATACACCATGAAGCCTAAAAGAAAAAAACCAAAAAAGTTAAAGCTTCTGTTAATCAAGAAACATTGGATTTCAACTGTCACTCTAAATTTGATGACATTTTAGATCTAGTCTTCAGATAAACACTGACAGATGGTACTGAATGGAATTTAATGGATAAATAGTATTAAAATTAAGTTTTACATTTTTTTTAAAAAGGCTGTACATGAATATTGTAGAATAATCAAAAATCTTATTTTTTCATCACTATTTTCAACACCTAGCCTCTGCAAAAATAAGGGCAATGATTATCATCTGACCACACAGCGCTGATCCACAAAGAATATCATTCTGTTTCAAAAGAACTAAAGATTCAAGGTAGATAAAAGGAGATAAAATACCATAAATGTAAAGTAACATTATTAAAATTGTTTTAAGCACAGTTTAAATTTATTTTTTATCTACTTAGATGGTTTCTGGAAGAACTTTATCCTGAGAGGTGAAAAAACTTTAAAAATAATCTCAAAATATATCACTTCATTATAACTACTGTTTTCAAAACTAATGCTGTAAACAAGCCACAACCTTAATTATAATATAACCTATTTTAGTAGTTATGTACAAGGCAAAACTGTCTTACAATCCTTCCAGGAGGCCAGGCATCCTAAAAACACCAGAAATATCTCATTATAATAATGTTTCACCCAGAACCCAGTCACATGCCACTATCCCCTAGGATACAGTTATTGCAGGGCTCCAAAGAATCAGAATAGTCTGTTTGTGGCGGGTGTAAATGAACACTTAAGAAAGCAAAGTGTCAAAACAGAGACACCATCACTTTTATCAGTACATGGTGAAGAATAAAATTTATGGCAAGATGAAAGAGTTGAATTAATGTGATTTTAAATTCAAATTCAGTTGGCAGTCTGCTTATGTAAGAAATTTGTCTAAAGCACTCCCTCAAGTTATCTGAGAAAGGATCTACTAGGTCAATGTCCCATATTACGTTACTAGGACTCAAAGTGATCCAAATGTTGAACCAAAAGTCTAGTCATAAAAAACGTACATGAAACAAAACAAGTACCTGGACCGCTGAAGCATTTAAAAAAAAAAAAAAAAAGCAGTACTCTTGATAATGGTAATTTCCCCAGTCAAAAGCACCATGATCTCTCTTCTTTTGGTAAACTCTGGGGACAAACCATAATAAGTGGGTTAGGTCACCCACACTGTAGGAGTGTATGTACCAAAACATTTAAGGAACAACCACTGCACTCAATGTTCTTCAAAAATGTGTAATATAAACCCAGAGAATTCTGTGTGGAATTTCAAGAAAGCTTCACCGGAGTTATAAAGGATACAGTTTCCCATTGGGGCCAAAATGCCTTTAAGACAAACTTTGGTTTAAAGGCAAGTTAACCAGTTTCATATTCCTCCTTATTGCCTATCTGGTCTCCCAGTCTCTTGCCATTCAAATTAAGCAGGCCACTGCTCATGCAACTTTTGCTCCATCTATCAACTTGTGCTGCAACTGGTGGTTCCCAGTGAGGACCTTTATATGATCCTTCCTGCTCTGTTCTCAGCCACATCGTTACCCTCCCCCAGCTCTCACTCTACCTCAAACCTGGTACCAGAACCTGGCCTGCCTTCATAAATTAAATCTCATGCTTTTGGTCAGTATTCTCAACCAAAGGAATATGTGGTTTGAAAAAGGACACTGGAAATTAAAATACTGATTTATATTTGAACACAAAGTTGCCTATTTCAAAATTCCAGACTTCAAAAAGCTCCAAACTGGGCTTCCCTGGTGGCGCAGTGGTTGAGAGTCCGCCTGCTGATGCAGGGGACACGGGTTCGTGCCCCGGTCCGGGAAGATCCCACGTGCCGCGGAGTGGCTGGGCCCGTGAGCCATGGCCGCTGAGCCTGCGCATCCGGAGACTGTGTTCCGCGACGGGAGAGGCCACAACAGTGAGAGGCCCGCGTACCGCAAAAAAAAAAAAAAAAAGCTCCAAACTAAAAAATTGATTTGAAATTTTGTCAAAAAACCTTGCCTCCTAAGTTAGCTGACTGAAGAAAGCAATTCAGGAAGTCAACCCAGTCCAAAAAACATCTATAACTGGTTTTGGTGGAGGGAAAGGAATGATAACATGCTGAAGTTTACAAAAGAAACGTATTAACTACAGTCAACACATACTAAGGACTTGTTATGGGCCAGGCACAGCTGTGAGCACATTACATGTATTAGCTATTTAATTTTCACAACCACCCTATAAAGGTGATTTACGATACCCATTTTGCAGATGGAGAAACCAAGGAAAGAGGCAGATCCAGGATTCAACCTTGGCAGTCTGGCTCCAGAGGCTGTGCTCTCAACACTCACAACCTGCCTCACAACACTGAATCTGACTCTCCTCTCAAGAACCTCTTTTCAGACAGAACACCTACTCTTGACTTGAGCCAAACTTTGGTCTGAGGGGTAAATATTCAGAAACATACCATACGGTGAATCGAATTGTGTTGTTCCCTAGAAACAGGGACAGGTCCTCTGTCATTTGGTCCTGACTTTTCTTGTTGGCCACCATCACCATAATGTAATCAGGAAGTTCTTCATCTATTTAAAAGGAAAAGTATATAAAAACTTTTTATGCTTTCCTTAATATTTTCTTCTACTTGAAGCTGATGTGCTTGAAAATATAGATGTAGTTCTAAGAATGTCAGCTCTAGTGGAATTATGCTGGACAAAAAGTATAGCTTTCTTTCTCTTTATTCCATAAGTATTTCAATTACTAGAAGAACAGGAACTAGGAATAACTAATAAATATTTACATAACTAGATATTCTGAATTACGGTATCAAACTTGAGAGTGCATTCATTTCCTTTAATCTTTTTTAATAATGCTCATTAACTTCAGAAAAGCTTCCAGAAAGCATACTGGACATTTCTCAAGAATAATACTGAGTTTTGTTCAGTTTTGTGCGTGTTTGTTTCAAAATGACACTCATTTCTCAAGGAACACCTTTATCCTTGGTAAAGGCAGATTTTAATTAGGGTAACAAACTTGCAGCAACATCAAATAAACTAAAACCACCCCAAAATTATACATCATTTAAAAAATTTAATCTTAAGATTAGTTAAATGATTTCTACTCAACTCACTGTTTCATTCTTATACCCTCCTAACAGTGAATTATGAGGGTGAGGTCTAGGACCAAAAACAAACAAAAAAACCCCAAAGCAAAAGCAAAAGCTATTTATCAGGAACTTTGATCCCTACCAAAAAAAATTCCTTTAGATTCTTTAATACCTTAAATATTCACAACATTTCTATGTAGGCAGAAAGGTTCATTTCAGAACTACTATCAGACATTTGTTTCAAGAAGAAATATCAAAAATCCAGTTCAAGAAAAGCACAAATACACTAAAGCCCTATCTACAAATGGAAACAGAGAAATCAGAATACTTGCTAGAAGCATGCAATTCAATGTGAGGAGATAAAAGAACAAGTAGTCAGTCATTTGTTATTTTCTTTGTAAAGTATCAAAAGGCTCCACTGCTTTCTGGCAACTTTAGTAAATAAGCCTCACAGCTTATTTACACAAAGTGTCCCTACCATGGGCTGCCATTGGTAACCCAGGAAAGGAAAACAAAGTTGGGGTGCTTTGGCAGTCTTGACAGTTTTTCTCCCTCATAATGTCAGTAATGAAAACAAATAGGCTGTGCTTTCTGACACTATATATTAGTTTGCATTTTATAAAATTTTATGTAAATGAGGTCAGCAGTTGCTCTGGTACAGGGTGGGGACAAGGACAGACGGTAGGGAAGGATACAAAAGAGCCCCAGGAAAACCCAAAAGGAAACTTTTGGAAGTGATGGATATGTTCATTAGCTTGATTATGGTGTATACATATCAAGACATAGCAAACTGTAAATAGGTGGAGTTTATAACAATTATATTTCAACAAGGCTGTTAGAAATTCTAACATCGTTCTCTCAGTAGACACAAAATGAGAAATAAGAATCTAATGAAAACTAACGTGTTTCTGGGACTTCCTTGGCAGTCCAGTGGTTAGGACTCGGTGCTTCAATCCCTGGTTGGGAACTAAGATCCCGCAAGCCTTGTGGCACGGCCAAAAAATAAATAAAATAAAGTGTTCATGATACATTCCTACAGAATTCTAATAGCATTCTCAAGTTCATCTGAAATCTATGTACTGAAAAACAGTAAAATGTTGACGGTTCCTGCAAGTTCATACTTCCTAAAATGTGAATTTAAGACTGCTCTGAATTATAACTGCCATCTCACTAAAGTACTCCATTTTAAACAAACACAAATGAAGCCGTATCAACTCTTAACAAACAGCTGCTCATCTTTATATCCCACTCAATGCCTTGAAAATAGATATTCAAATATTTACTAAAGAATTGTTTCCATAAAAAGGTTTCCAGTACTTCAGCACAAAGAAAGGGATTAGAAAGTCACCCTTTTCAGAAGGACAATGATGCCTATACATTCAAATAATTAGGTAGCTAACTGTAAACAAATAATGTATATTTCAAATAGTCTAATGGTGATCCCTGTTTACCCACTTAATCAACATTCATGAAAATATCTGGTGCTCTGCTAGGCCACTGAGACACAACCAATATGAAGTCTCTGCCCTCAAGAAACTTCCAGTCAAGAAGTAGAGGCAAACAAGTTGAGAAGCTGTGCTAATATGTTAACAGCTGGGACAGATGAGTTCAAGAGGAGCATACGGGAGTGACTCCTATCCTTCTGTTCACTCACCAAGTTTCTATTATGAAGCAACCATAATAGAAACATCAACGACCCAGAAGACCTGAGTTCTTGGGTCTTAAATCTGCTGCTGACCAGCTGTATTTAGCCCTCCCAAGACTCCATTTCTTTATTTGTAAAAAAGTAAATTACCTGCCATCCCCACTCCAGCATTGTGTTCAGGTACAAATAGAACTCTATGAAAATATTTTGAAAACTATAAAATACATGATATCTTTACTACAATTACACTTCCCATTGGACTTCGTCAAGCTTGTAACCAGGTTTTTAGTATTAATAGGCTCAAAATTCTTGGTTTGAGGTTTCTGATAAATGATAGGAATCATCAGATTGAATTTAGACCCAAGTAATATGTGTTTATGTTTTCATGTGCTAGAATTACTAAAGTTCTCACTGTAGGTTTTCTGTGGATTTCTTTTTGACCCAAAACAAGTTCTTGGCACAAAGCTGGCATCCATTAAATGTTGAATGAATAAAAGAATAAACAATCCTGGTTCAGCTTCATCTTTAACCTGTGAGCCTCAATTTTCTTATCTGTTAGTCTTACAACAATCCTGACAACAAATAATTAGTATGTGGCAAACTACCATCTGGTCTCAGGCCCCCCTTTACACTACTGAAAATTACTGATGATCCCAAACAGCTTTTATTCATGTGCGTATAGCTACTGATATTTACCATACTAGAAACTGCAACTCAGAATTTTTAGATTTCTTAATTCGTTTAAAATAATACACCTATGCCATAAACAATAAACCTGTTTTATGTTGTTCTAAAAAAAGAATGTGAAGAAAATCTGGTCTCACACAGGTATGCAACGGGAAAAGGGGTATTTTAGTACCCTTTTCAGATAATGTGGATATTCTCCTGTGATACTACACCAAAACTCAACGAGTGGTAGTTTCTTGAAGGTAAGCAACAATACTGAATCTAAAAACTGTATCAATGACCTTTTTGTACTCTGTTACATGAAAATCCATTGATCCATCCTGCACTTTTAATGGATCTTTCTTATCCCTGTACAGTTTAAAAATATTCATGCATTGGTCATTTGAAAAATTACTGGTTCACTGAGCTAAACAAACCACTGGCATACGGATACATTTCATTATACAGTATAGAAGAACCATTTGCTAATATCACCACGCTGTCAAATTTATGGAGGAAGACAAATTTTCCAAAATTCTGATTTTCATTTGAAAACTCAACTTTGTCATTGGCAACAAACTTTACTAGTTCTTTACCTTTGCTCACTTTCAGGAAAATGTCTGCCAAAAATCCAAATTATGTAACTAGCCCGTTAGTCTTTCTTAGAAGTTAAAAATGATGTTCCAAAGGGTAAAAGGGGGGAGGGGGATGGATAAATTAGGAGTATGTGATTAACAGATAAATTACCATAATAAAACAGATATGCAACAAGGACTTACTGTATAGCAAAAGGAACTGTATTCAATATTTTTTAATAGCTTATAACGGAAAACAATCTGAAAAAAGTACATATATATGTAAAACTGAATCACTTTGCTGTACACTTAAAACTAACACAATATTGTAAATCAACTAAACTTTAAAAAATAGTTCCAAAAAAAACAAAAGAAAAAAAAATTCCATGAAAAAGGTGGCTAGGTCAGTTCTCAACTCAATCACACAAATTCTTTGCCTTAAGACAACCCATCATGCTTCAGTATGGCAGAAGTACTATGAGTACTTCCTATTTCCTAACACCACATATTAAAAAGATGTAGTCAGGGCCAGGGTTTAAAAAAATATTTTACTTCATCACTTACATTCATAAATGAAACTGGCCTCTTTTTTTTTTTTTCTTTGTAATTGCAAGTGGAAGGGTGGTGAAGAATACGATAATTTCTTGTAAAGTTTGGTGTGAGATACTGATTCGGGCTAAGGTACCAGCAGTTTTACTCACCCCTTTTGCACAGTCCAAATGTCAGCACGGTGAAAATGGCAAATACCCTGTCAGTATTAATATGAAAATAGTTTTGACTTCAGAGACCCTTGGGGTCTCCCACACCTGGAGAACCACTATCATAAGTGGTAGCTATTATTTTTACAGGAGGCACCAGCTTTGGAGCCAAACAGACGCAGGTCTCAATCCATAAAACCTTGCTCAAGCCAAGCACCCAAAGCCTGTTTCCCTGCTTGTACAACTGGGGATATTACCACTTACCTTCCAGTGTTCTCCTGGGGATTATCGTGACCTAATGCATATACGACAATAATTAAGCACAGTGCCTGGCCCAGAGTAAACACTCAAGTTATAATTTATAAAAAAATAAAAAGAAAAAAGACACATTACCATCGGGAGGTAAGAAAAAAAGGGGCAGGAAAAATAAAGAGATCTGAAAATAAAACTCACTGAACCACGAGAGAGGTAAATGCCAGACAGCATCATTCACATGCAAAATAATAATTCTGAAAAATGAAGTTCAAGAGGAAAGGAAAGAAAATAGGAAAAACAACAGAAATCAGACAAATATTAAGGAAAATATGACAGAGCCTCAACAGAGGAAGCTAAACGATTTCAAAACACCCTATTAGAAGGGGATCTGGGAAAAAAAACAATGTTGCATATAAAGCTTTCAATGGAAAGATAGTACGGAAAAGAAGTAACCAGGGAGTATCAGATTCGAAGGTAAAAGGGCGTCTCTCCAAAGTCAAAGGCATGATAGGAAAAATGCATTCCTAAAATTAAATTCGCTGCAAATTCTAAAGTCTATTAGGCTAACAACAGAAGACTTACCAACGTAAGCTCCTAGTTCTTGCAATTTCCCCTTAATGGCACTCTGAGGGAAGAAAAAAACCATCGTGCGCGTGAGAAAGGCGGCCCTGGGAAAACAGACCGACTGCAGCGCAGAGGCAACTTCGCGAGCGCGCACACCTCCTGCCCGCCGGGCGCCCGAGTGGGGGGTGGGGAGACGCCTCGGGCCCCCCCAGTCCCACCCCGGAACCCCTCCTCCGCGGCGCCCCCCGCGGCTCCCCCTCCAGCTCCCCGCGTGGCTCTCGCCGGGACCCCAACGCCTCCCTCAGATTCCCGGCGGCTCCTTCTTCAGCCGCGAGCCCGCTCTCTGAGGCCGCGGCTGCGCCCAGGCCCGAGGCGGCCTGGCCGAGGAGGCGCTGCTCGCCGACCCCGCGGCCAGTCAAAAGCGTCGGCGACGAGCAGGCCGCAGCGTCCAGGCCGGGCCCCACACCCCCCGTTACTCCTGACAACCGCGCGCCCGCCCGCCCGCCGAGGCCCGGCTTCCCGCCCCCGCCCGACGCGGGCCTCACCCGGATCTTGCGGCTGATCTCGGTGCCGATCTCCATGGCTCCGGGGCCGGCGGTGGGCTCAGCACCGCGAAGGGTTCCGCTTACTGGGAGCCGGAGTCCAGCTGCCAGCCCGCAGCCTCACCGCCTCCACCACCGCCGCTCCCGGCCGCGCGCTCTGCGTGACCCGCCCCCACCGGCTCGAGCCAAGTCGAGCGCGCCTGCGCCTAAGCCTGCGCCTGCGCGCACTCGGGCCCGGGGAGCCGGCACTCTGGCGACCTCTACTGGCCGGGAGGAGAGCCGCGATAAAACCTTAGAATCAAAGTAAGCGTAGAGAGAGGACTCCCCTCTCCCCATATCTGCTAATTCCTGAAGTGGTATCATTAGTTATTAATTGCTGCATAACAAATTACCGCACACATTTACCATCTTGTGGTTTCCATGGGTCTGGAATCTTAACACAGCTTAGCTGGATTCTCCGCTCAGGGTCTCATAAAGCTGCAGTTGAGGTGTCAGGAAGGCTGTGTTCTAGTCTGGAGGCTTCACCGAGGAAGAAGCCACCTTCAAGCTCATTTAGGTTGTAAGCGGAATTAATCTCCTTGCAGCTTTATGAGTGAGGGCCTCAGCTTTCTCCCGGCTGTTGTCTGGAGGCCACCCTCAGGTCAGAGATGTTGCCCACACTTCCTTGCCGAGGGCTTCACCAACATGGCTGCTCACTACATCAAGCCCGGGAAGAGAGGATCCCAGCCCAGTCCTTCTTTTAAAGGCTTTCATTTGATTAAGCCAGGGCCTCCCAGGGCCTGACCCCCAAATCAACTGATTTAGGGTCTTAATTACAAAATTAGATTGCAAAATCCTTCAACCATGCATATTCATTAGCTGCAAGCAAATCACAGGTGCTGCCTGCACTCAAGGGGAGGGGATTACAAAGGGTGTAAACAGCAGCGGCAGAAATCTTGAGGCCACCTAGGGTCTGTCGGCCACACGGTCCTTCATCTCATAGAATCCTTTTTTTCTTCGGAATTACTATAACGTCTATGTGGGAGCTACTAGTATGACACTATCCTTTCTGTAATGTTCATCTCATTTGCGTGTATGTGTGTGGGCACATGTGCGTTTGTTCTCTCTAACAAAATTATAAACTCCTTGTAGGTCTGTATTTCTCCAGAATTTCTTTTGGGACGCTAGACACATAGTAAGCACTTATTAAATATTTGAAGGATAAAATTAATTAATGACCTACATTACAAAAGCATTCCTCACGGATAAATCCAATGATCATGCACTCATTCAACATTGATGAGAGGCAGCAGAGCAGAGTGACTGAGAACAGGGACCCTGGAGCCAGACTGTCTGGGTTTGAATCCCAGCTCTGCTACCCTCTCTGAGACCTTAGGCAAGTTGCTTATCCCCTCTACCTTAGTTTCCTCATCTGTGACATAAGTATGATAGCAGTTTCTCCTTCATAGAGTTATTATGAGGATGAGGTAAGTTCATAGTTGGGAAGTATTTTGAACTGTGCTTGGCTCATTGCAGTACTGTGGTTGTTGATTAAAAATTAAATGCCTACCCTGAGTCAGATGCTCTGCTACGAGCCAGAGCACAAAGATGAGTGAGACTGAGTTCCTGCATTAACAACATTCACAATCCTAAAGACAGGCACCTTATTTCTATCTCTTTACCCACCATTTCAGAACTAAGAATGCAAACACATGTTTTGCCATTACTGCATACAAAATCCTTAGTCAATATTTAGATAATAGTGAAAGAACATTTTATGAAAAATAGAGAATGTTTTCATTAAAATGTATTCAGAATAGGTAAAACTTTTTTTTTAAAATGTATTCAAGAAAGAGTCAACTTTCAAGACAATCCATTTAAAACTGCAGAAGGAGACTCGCAGGCTGCTTAAGAACTTGCATATTTAGATCTCAGGAGTGTGTCTGGATCACAGAGGGGATGACCCCACTAAACCGATGGTGTTCAGTGGTCTGACATTGTTACAGGTGCTTCCCTGTAAGATGCATCTTCATAAACCACATTGCATCCAGAGGAAGATGATCATAATGATGCCTGAAAGAAACCATTAAAGGGACTAGTGGTATTCAACTTGAAAAAGACTAAGCAGGACAATGAGAATTATTTTCCGGCGTGGAAGTTCTCTCCAGTTCAGGAGGAATGACATATTTTGCTCTAGGAGACAATGAGGACTAGATTTCAATGAATCCCAGTTGAGGGCTCTGGGCTGTTTTTCAAAGAGAGAAGATTACTAAAAAGAGCATTGGTTTTGAAGTCAAAGAGGTCGAGTACTAACCCCAATTGCATGGAGTCAGTTGTCTTCTAACACTGGCCCCCTAGCATCTCCAGCCTCCTCTCAGGGCAGCATTCCAACTGGGTGCTGCACATCATTTGCAAGTGTCGGGGGAGAGGAGGGCAGAAGAGAGGTGTTTGGGGGTGTCCTTCAGCCTGGAATGCTTTTCTCTTTTTTTCTTTGAATGCCTAATGAACTTTTTATTTGTCCTTCCAGACACAGCCAGAAGCTGATCATAGTGATAAACTGAATATCACTCCACTTAGAATATCTACCCATTAAGTGTATTTGCCTACTAGAATTATATATTCACCTGTTCCTCACATGGTGAGTCTTTGAGAACAGGGCCATACATCTTATTTATCTTTCTCTTTGCAGCATTCGGCTTCCAAGAGATGAGGTTTGAATAGACAAGTTTTTTCATTAGTGAATATCTCATGGCATGTCTACCCTTGGATCAAAAGCCCTTAAGTGTTGGGAATTCCAGTCACAGCAATTGCTTTTGCTATGGAAGCTGACATACTTTTCTTCATTTTCTTGTCCATTGAACAAATATATTGCCAGCATCATCATGGTAATTTATATAGTGAGAGATAGTGGGTACTCACCAAGTATCAAAGCAGATTAATTTCTTAACCCCTAAGGAAGTATCAGTCAGTGTACCACCAAAACCACAATTTCTTTCCCTTTATTGAACATCTTTTCACTGTAGAAATTTTTAAATTTTTACTTTGTTTTAAAGAGAATTACCTTCACAGGAAGAAGAATGTATATCACTTCTGGGTAGCAAGAGGAGGTAAAAATACAGACAGATATGTAATTGCTTATTCATCTACACACTCTCTGTAGACAGGTACATAGTATTATGGTAACACCAGTTACCCCCAGGAGGAGTGCAGGAAAGTAAGAAGGAGACTTTTCCTTGCACCGTTTTGTATCTTTTGGGGTTGAACCATATAAATTATCTCACTTCCTTCCATACAAACAGAAGCCAATAATAATTTCATGCCGAACACTTTGAAGCCTTTGTTCAAGTGGCTTGTCATGGGGCTGTTACTGTCAAATTAACATGGTTGCAGGAAAATAGAGCTTAAGGACTTGGTCAGCAAGTGGCACTTGTGGACCGTGAGGGAGGAAGTTCAGCTCAGTGTATAACATCGCTTGGGTTTTACAATCATTTTCTATTTTTAAAATTCTTTTATTTTCTTCCCGATTCAATTAACAAGTTTTTATTTAGTGCCTACCCTCTGCCCAGTAGTGTCCTAGGAATTCTAGGAGATATAAAAGAAGCCTACATGAAACAGTTTTTAACGTTCTTGCCAAGTGTGGGGATCACTGTGGAATGGGGTGGCTAGCAAGTTGTGCTGGAAGCAGAGCCTTGAATTGAGGCTTGGAGAGCAACAGAAGGCTTAGACAAAGGGAAGGGGGGGGCGGAGGTGCTCTGGGCCAGGAGAAACGGTTTGATGGGGGCAGTAGGGGAGAAGAGGGGAATAAGGATGGTCATAAGAGGCTGAGGCCGATTTAGAAAGGCCCTAAAAGGTCAGGCAGAACAGCTTAGCCTTAGGGGTCCATTGGGAGTGATAAACCTCAAGGAGACGTAAGCCTGGTATTCACATGGAAAGAAGAGAGAGCACAAACCAGAGGCATGGAGACCGCCCTTGTTGCAGTAAGTCAGATGTAAAATGATGAGGGATGAAGGTTTGGATTAGAATGGGGGGGGGAGGGGGGCATTCAGGAACAGAGAGGAAAGAAAGCATTCATGAGATGTTTCAAAGGAGGAAGTGGCAGGCCTTGATGTTAGGCTGGAGATGGAGAAGACTCACACGTAATTTCAGTTTTTCTATATTGGGAAACCAGAGAGCCACTCATTTTCTCTTTTCTTCGCACACGAATTGACCCCCTCATGGTGTCCAGTTGAAATTCAATTATAAGCAGAATTGATTGATTTTCTTCCATATAGAAACACATGTAATCCTATTTGCCTTGAGCTCCATTACCCAAGCTGAGTCCTGCCTAGGGTTTGTTCTTCCATCGCACTCCTACTTCCAGGATGGCGCTTTCCACTTAGGCCTTGTTTGTCATGCGTATGTGCGGTGTGTAGGTTTATTACCCACTAGACTAGAAGTCCTTTGTGAGCAGGGACCATGAGTAAGTACTCACTAAGTGTCTGTTAACTGTTGAAGAAAATGAGATCTAAATGAAATGTAACATAAGAAAGCTTTCCAGAAACATATTTTTTTAAAAAATCATTTAAATAAAATTTACATAATAAAAATTTCTCTGCTCCAATCACTCAAACCATACGCCAGGGAAAGGCGAAACACCCTATTGTGATGGTGTTAGGGACACAATTTTATTCCTTGGCTTAAGTGTTGCCATGCAGTAATAAAAATAATAATGCAGTGTAATAATACCATGTAATAATAAAAATTGCTAATAGGCCTTAGAATGAAACATTTCACACAAGTTACTGGATAGTGATTATTATTATTATTATTTTCGGTATGTGGGCTTCTCACTGCTGCGGCCTCTCCCGCCGCGGAGCACAGGCCCTGGACGCACAGGCCCAACGGCCATGGCTCACGGGCCCAGCCGCTCCGCGCCATGCGTGATCCTCCCGGACCAGGGCACGAACCCGCGTCCCCTGCACCGGCAGGCGGACCCCCAACCACTGCGCCACCAGGGAAGCCCAGATAGTGATGATTATTATTATCATTTTACAGGAGATGAGCAGGCACAGAAAGGTTAAGAAACTCGCACACGGCGACCCAGCTAAGTAAGCGTTGGCGCTGAGATTTGAACCCAGACAATTTTGACTCTGGAGTTCCCCATCCTTAAGAGCTTTACTTTGTACTGCATTAAGCACACAGCTCTTTTGAAGACCTACAGGTTATTTGAGGCATAACCTTTTTCAGGGGAAGGGGACTTTGGCACCCTGTACTACCAATCAGTGTTTTTCCTTTTTTTATGGGCTATATCCTTAGACATAAGCATGGGAGGAAGAAATTGAATGTTTGAACTGTTTTCAGAAATGTATAAGAGTAAACGAACAACTCCAGCAATAATAGAATTTTACAGAACACCTAAGAACAACACGGGAATAAAACCCTTTACATGGCACCGAAATAATATCCCCCTCCTCTCATTTTTATTAAAAGCCTTGCTTTATTTGGAAACTCTTAAAATAAGTGGTCATAGGATTAAAAAAAGCCGCGGCGCGCCCCCTCCCCTGCGGCCGGGCGCAGCTGTCCGCGCCTCCCCCGCCCGCATTCCAACTCTCTGAGGTCACGGGCAGCCACCGCCTCCCCGGATCCGCCCGCCCGGCCCAGGGGGAGGGACGCCCGGCCCCGGCCGCTCCGCTGCTCCGGCCGCGCGTCCTGTGCCCGTCCGCCCGCCTTCCTGCTGTCCCGGCCCCCGGCCGGTTTCTTTGTGCGGCGCTGCCGGCCGGCGTGTCCCTTCTCCGGGCCTCTCCCCTCGCCGCGGCCGCCGCGGGACCCTGCGCGGGGGAATGCTCTGCGGGCCGAGTTCGGGGAGACAGGAAGTGAGGCGTGCGAGCCCCATGAGCGCGCCGCGGCGCGGGCTGGCGTGCGGGCGCGGCTGCGGCGGCCGCGCGGCGGGGCCCTGGGAGGCGGGCCGCTGAACTGGGCGCGCGGCCCCGAGGATGCGGGAGCGGGAGCAGGTGAGGGCGCGGGGCCCGGGCCGGCGGGCGGCGGGGGGCTGGCGGGCGGGCGCGGGGCCGAGCGCTGGCGTGTGTCCGCGAGCCGGGACCCCGGAGCGCGTCGGCCGGCCCCGGAGTCCTGGAGGATGGGTCCCAGCTCCCAGACCTGAGGCAGGAGCGTAACAAAGAAAAAAGTCTTCTTTTCCAAGTTCTCTCTGATCTACTTGAGTAATTTCTAAAGGGGTCTTGAACTTGTATTCTGAACTCCTCGGCTGATTGTAGCGGCTTAATTCTGGATCAGAGTTTTAAACGTTTTAGGCATATTTGTGCCTCTTAGAATATTAAGTGCGAGATTTGCTAGGTAACTTTGGCGAGAAGGCGAGTAGGGAAGGACTGTTTCGTGGTGATGACTTGTTTTGGTTTTGGAGTAAAGATTGTTTACTCTGGAAAAAAGAATTCTTGGGTCTGCAAATTCCGACTTGTGGTTTCTGCAAATCCTGATTAGATTGGCCGCTCTTGGCATGCCCGTCTTAATTTTCTTTTTTGCTGAGAAAGCCTTATAATAATATGCTCGCAAACACGTTCAAAACACTCCGTGTGCTCCAGGTGACAAGCGCTGTATGCCTAATGGTTGCTGACAGATTTTTTTTTTTTTTTTTCCTTCGGTACGCGGGCCTCTCACTGTTGTGGCCTCTCCCATTGCGGAGCACACGCGCCGGACGCTCAGGCTCAGCGGCCATGGCTCACGGGCTCAGTCGCTCCGAGGCATGTGGGATTTTCCCGGACCAGGGCACGAACCCGTGTCCCCTGCATCGGCAGGCGGACTCTCAACCACTGCGCCACCAGGGAAGCCCCAGATTTTTTTTTTTAAGTTTGGGATATGATAGATTTTTACTCTGAAAGTAGTTGTCTGCTGTTCCTAGCACATTTTATTCTCGAGTTCTACGCATAAATGTTTTGTTCAGGAGAAACATGCGTTTGATTTAATGCTATAGATCTATATATTATTCTAAAAATGTCATATACTCATTTAGTGATTGTTTTATTTGAAAGCATCATTAGCAGAATTACGTGTAGTGAGGACTTTAGCAACAAGGCGGGAAACTACAGGATTCAGAATTAAACTGTATTTGAGGAACTTCTGAAAGGTGATGTAAAAACATTAAAATGAATTCACAAATATCTCGGACTGCCTTTTGAAACCTTGAACAGAATTTAATATATACCTGTTTTTTATTTCATAACAAAGTGATTTTGTAGAGAAACAAAATATCTCCCAGTATTTTCCTTCAAAAGCTAATTATGAATTTTCTGTTTACTTTAGTAGTTAGATACGTTAGAATTCCAGATCCAACTACCTTTCAAATCGTTTCATATTATTTTACACCCGAAATAGACATCCCCCCAAAGCATCTTAAATTTCTACTCCTCTATCCAAACATTCATAACTTTATGACATCATTTGGTAGCAAATACTGCACATAACTGAAAATTAAATGTGTCAGTTGTTAATTTTGTAAATTATTAAGCAGAACATTATTTTTACACGTCTTAATTAACAAAAAGCAAGCTATTCTTATGGATAGATCTTGGGGAAAAAATGCATCTGATACACACACACACCCTTCAGCTTTTTCAATTACATTATAACATCTACCAAAATAAAAAAGAGAAAACATTGGCTTTTCTTTATCCTTGATGCAGTAAAACATTTGACACTCAGGGACAACTGAAAGTTTTACTCTGTTTGCTTCATCAGAGCTTAAGTTAATGATTAAGTTATATAGTGTAGTACCTACTGCCTACAAGGCATAGTTTTATATAGTGTAGTATCTACCGCCTTCAAGGCAGTGAAGAGAATACCATATTTGAACACCCCCCAATGCAAATTTTCATCTTTCCTCTGTACTTACTCTGTCCTCTTTCCAGTTATCACAATTTCTATGTAAAATTTAAATTCACCATCTAATCACTTGAAAGGGTATTTAGTATATATATGTATATATAATCTTTTAAAATTTATACACTCATAACTTATCAGGCAATTTTCTAGTTGAAAGCTTATTATTTAAAGTTCTCATTTCTTGATTTTTTTTTCTTTCATTTTGCCTCAGCTATCTATTTGGTTTATACCCTGACATAGAAAAGAGCATTGAAAACTGCAGGTGGAGCCCATGTCTTTTCGTAATATCTACTTTCTATTCCCCCCTTTAGTATGGTGCTTTTACCTTACAAAGGTACACAACAAATGTTAACACAATTCTTTATGTAGTTCTAGTTTTCTTTTTTTCCTCTGGCCTTCTTCCTCTATTCCTGGTTTTTAACTTTTATTTTTCTTACTACCTGGAGATAACCAGAGCTCAAAACCAAAACAAAATCCAAAAAACAAACAGAAAATCGTGGTTGGGTCCTTACTAGAGATACAGCCATGTATGTAATTATAGCATGCTTGTAATCTCCTTAAGAGCAAAGACGGCTTATTAGGACTCGTCTTAGATTTCTCTAAAGGGCCACTACACTGCCTTGTACTCAGAGACGCAATACACTTTTGTGGAATGGAATTATAAAATGTTAAGTTTGGCAAAGCCTAGTGTAATAGCTAAACTATATACTCTAGCTCTGCCACCCCCCAGCCCTGAGTGCCCATCACCTCTGGGGCTGACACGCAGTAGAAAAAGCAGAAAAGAGCAGAGGACTGGGAATGAGGAATCTGGGATCGGTTCCCAACTCAGCCCGTCCTAGTGTGAGGCTGAGAAAGCCGCTTCTCCCGAGGCCTGGGTTCTGTGTCCGCCAGATGAGAGGGTTGGGGCTGCCCTTGCCCCTCCGCGCGGTTCCCGGCCCAAGTTCAGGGTAACCAGCCGCGGCCGAGCCTTGCCAAACGATTCATCCTCGGGGGAAGCCTCTGTTCAGAAGATAACGGAGAGTGGGAACCGTCCCGGGATTCTGGAACTATCTGGGATTTTGTCGACTCGTTTAGGGGAACAAAAATCCAGCCAATGTAAAAGTTCCAAGCTGCCGCTCAAGGCCAGTTTGCTTCAGCCCAGGAGGTACCACCAACGGGTGTTGTTTAGAAAGTTTTAAGTCGCGTATTTTGGCGGAGGTCCTGAAGCTCCAAATCGGGATTCAAATGGACCCCACCCAAACCTCCCCCTCGCCTCTGGGGCTCTAGCCGGGTCCTTTAAGTGTTCCCTCCGGCATCAGCGGGAGCCTGTACTCTCCTAGAGCATCCGTCCGGAAACGCGGTCGCAGGCGGAGGGTTCCGGAGCCTCTGCGGCTGTGGGTTGCTCGGGCAACGTCGCCTGCTTTTCCGTGGGGGGGAGGACGAGGGAGGAGCCGGAGCTATCCCTAGTCTTCTTGGCCTCACGGGCTTGTTGAGCAGCGTCCTCCCCGCATTAACTCGGGAGGGCGTTTAAGGGCCTTGCCCCCCTCCTCTTCTGGGCTGCGGCCCCGCTTAGGTGAAGGCGCACCGCCTCTTTAGGCGTCCCCATCCGGAAAGGGGCCGGGGCCGGGACCAGGGCCACGCTTTTCAGAACTTCCACGCGTCTGGTAGTAATCCGATAACAAGCATTTGTAGGGTCTTTTATAATTTGTTTATAAATAAATCGATTTTGTGACGTAAATATTTATAAACCAGAGTTCTACAAATGCTTGTTAAGTGTTCACCTCGTTTGAACCTCACAGCTGCCCTGTGTTACAGGGGATTATTCCATTCGGGTTCAGGGTTAATTTGCCTAAGTGGGATTGAGACTTGAACGTAGCTCTTTTGGAGGTTTTTTGCAATTATCTCACTTAAGGACTAAAGAACCCTAACATTTGGAGTATCGGGGAGCCAAAAAGAGTTAACTATGAAAAAACAAAACTTATGTAAAATAGAAAGAGGACCGGTAATGCTAGCTACTAAATTTGGCGTTATAGTAGTGTCAGCCATTATCTCATTTAATCCTGAAGTTAGCCACACGTTGTCACTACTATCTGTGGGATTGAGTGAGGGGTGGAATCTGACCCAGGGCGTAACACAGCTCTGATGATAAACTTCCCCACTGCCTCCCAGATCCTGCTAATGCCTTATTTTTCCAGAAGAGAGGGAAAGCTTAGATACAGCTTTATTAATTTTTATTTTTGAAAACAAAGCCCAGATTTGCTATTGCCTATGTAACCGGTGTTCCTCTTTCCCCAGCACTGGCGTGGGTGCTCCCATCACCTGGTCTTTGGAGACTCAGTTGCTTTTTAATGGCGGCAGCAGCTGCTGGGTGAGCAGCCGGAGACTGTACAGTACTCCTCCCTTCAGGACAGGATTGCTTTCTCTCGCCATTACCACCACTGGATTGGTGGCGGTGCTTTTCCCTTTTCACCCCTCCAACTCTTGAAGGGAGAAGAAGATGCCACTGCCATTTGGATTGAAACTAAAACGCACCCGGCGCTACACGGTATCCAGCAAGAGCTGCCTGGTTGCCCGGATCCAGCTGCTCAACAATGAGTTTGTAGAGTTCACGCTGTCCGTGGAGAGCACTGGCCAGGAGAGCCTAGAGGCTGTGGCCCAGAGACTGGAGCTTCGGGAGGTAAGCCCCGGAAAAGGCTGCAGGCTTCTCTGGGCGGGCTTTGTTCCTTACTTTCCAGCTACTATCGTGCGCGCTGTCTTCTCAAAGTATGAGCCTGTAAGCCCTTCTCCCCACCAGGAAGGAATAATACAGAGCAAAGAGGTCTTTCCTTGGGTGTGCCCCGTAAGAGAATTACCAATGCCTGAGTTTTGAAAATGTTTATATGTTCCCCCAAAATGTTATCCAGAATGAGATAGGAATGCATTTTGGAATCTGAGTGAAGAAGCCATCTTGGAAATGGATCCTTTCAGCGCCCCCGCAGCCATCCAGCTGGCACTCAGCCAAGTCATTCCCAAATTCCTGACCCACAGAATTGTGAGCAAAATAAAATGGTTGTTTGAAGCCACGTTAAAAAAAAAAAAGGAATGCATTTTGGATTATCCAAGTAGTTCTGGTCTTCTGGTGTAATGCCACATGGGTTGTCCTGATCTAGTACAGTTTACTGACTTCATTCATTCATTCAACATTCATTGATTGTTTTGCACAGGCCAAGCCAAAATTCGAGAGACATATTGCCCCGGTTTGAATTCTGGTTTCTTCATCAATTAGTTGTTTAACATTACGTGAGTTATGTGACCTGTCTGAGCTCTGGTTCCTTCATCTGAACCATGGGATAACAGTGGTGCCTGTGGCTGTGATTTAATGTGCATGTAACGCCAAAGCTCTAATAACTATAGTCTGTTACAGTAATCATAGGGAAGTTTGCCCTGGAAAACCCCTAATCCAGGCTGTAGGAAGTTGTGAAGTCCTCAAGTACCCATACAGTGTCTTAAATTCAAAATGCTGTGTAAGGCCTGTGAAGAAAAGAGCTCTAATTAAACCCAGGTCCCTTCCAGTCTTCGGCTGCCTGGTTCTGGGGTAAGAGAAAGATGAAAAAACGGGTTATTTCACTTAAATGCCTATGTTGTAGCCTTGACTGGAAATCCTGCTAATGGTGTAGTTCATAAAAAGTCAGGAATAGATAAGCTGTGCCCCTGGTGAACATCCATTCATTTGATCGGTCTTTATTAAAGACTTATTAAGTGCCAAGCTCATACGTACTAGGAGCTCACCCTACTGTTGATACCAGTAAGAAAGCAGGCGTGATGCATGCGATGATGGGGGAAGTAGAGGGTGCTATAGACAGCAGGGAGAGGCAGCAAAGGGCAAAGCTTCCCAGGGCGAGTGATGTCTGAGCTGGGACCTGAAGGTGGGGCAGGGTGGGCCTCTCAAGGGCTGGAAAAGACTATGCAAAGGAACTGCACAAGGCCCAAGACACAGGCAGAGGAAAGGTTGTAGAGCAGGGGCCACCTCATGCGGGGTTCTTGTTAAAGGGTTTGGGCTTGTCCTGAAAGTAGTGGGGAAGTTAGTGAAGAGTTTTTAAATAGGCGTGTGGTGTGATTGTTTTTATGAAGCGTGAATCCTTTGGAGAATGACTAGAAAGGAATAGAGTTGCGGTTCAGATGGTAGTCACTTGGGTTTGGATGGGGCTGGAGAGAAGTGAGTGGCATCTGGAGATATTCAGGACCTACCTATCAAGTAATGGGGAGGCACTCGCCGGGGTCCAGGTGGATCCTAAGGTTACCAGTAAATGGTGGGGACTATATAGCTGAGGGAAGACACACAAAAGGAAGAGCAGGTTTGAGGGGAGCTGGGAGAGGCATGTGGTGAGTTCAGTTTCAGACGTACTGAGTTTGAGGTGCCAACTGGGGACGTTGAGCAGGTAGAGTATGTGCAGGTCTGGAGTGCAGGTGAGAGATCCAGGCTGGAGGAAAGAGATTTGGAGATCCTCAGCCTAGGCCAGTTAACCTGGGAGAGGGTATAAGAGAAGAAGACAATTTAGTATACTCCTTGGAGTTGAACAGAGGGAGAGCCTTAGAAGGAAACTAAAATGGAGCGGCCCAAGGAGAAAGTAAACCAGGAGCGCCGACCTCAGTGACTGGTCTTGCCTACTTGCATCCATTCCATCTTTTTTGCTTGCTTCACGCATTTTTCCTTTTTTCCTATTTTGGTTTCTTTTTCCTGTAATTTCTTCCTCATGCACCAGGTCTGCGTACAACCACTAGAGTCAACTGCTTGAGGAACTGTGGTTAATTTATTTTTGTACCCAAAGTACTACACGTGGAATGGGCTTAATAAATACAGGTTGAACTGAACCCACAGGCATTGCTTTGCTTCTCTGTTAGTCAAGAAGCCCAGAGAAATTGCCATCCCTTGTTTGAGGTTATCAGACTCAGGAACAAGCAGCTTCATACAGCTATGGGTATATAATGAGATGGATTTTTTTTTTTTTTTTTTTTTTTTTTTTTGCGGTACGCGGACCTCTCACTGCTGTGGCCTCTCCCGTTGCGGAGCACAGGCTCCGGACGCGCAGGCTCAGCGGCCATGGCTCACGGGCCCAGCCGCTCAGCGGCATGTGGGATCCTCCCGGACCAGGGCACGAACCCGCGTCCCCTGCATCGGCAGGCGGACCCGCAACCACTGCGCCACCAGGGAAGCCGAGACTGATTTTTAACAGAAGAGAAGAGTGCTCTAAATGGGAACAGGTGTGGTCTCTAGAAAATCTCTTGCCCCTGGACAGGCCGTCCCACTATTTCCAACATTTAAGGACAGTCATGGTTAGAAAGTTTGTATAGCAAACTTTTCAAAGCTCCAGAAGCTCTGCTCTGTAGCATGTAAACAGATGGCTTAGGCCCAGGCCTAATCTTGCCCAATGACTGTTTAGAAATCATCTGAGTCAGGGCAACACCTGTTCTTAGTTTGTGTCCATACATCACTTAGGAGATTCATACCAAGAGAGAGTGGTATGTTATCTTGCAGTGTTCTCCCGTCAAGAAAACTCAGAATTATCATAGCATGTAGATTTGGCTGCTAAGCTTTGCTATTGCCCAAATTTAAGCTGGGGGGAAAAATCTTTACTTTCCTTGCTTCGTTGAATAACATTTCACTTCTATTATGACAATTATAAGGGCCATACGATAATCCCATTGTAATGCTGTACCTGGCAGCTTCAACTATATGGGTAACATTTTATTGCTTAAGCTGAATGTGTGGTTAAATGAGGCTTGTCAGTCTTCATTGTTTTTTGACTGTGTGAGGTATTTGATAATACATTAAGGAACTACAAACAGAAAGGTTAATATATTTGTATCCAATATAGTTAACTTAGATTGTCAACTTTTTTCAAAACCCACCATATTTGCACTGTGGAAAGTGGCTTTTAAAAATGGGGGGAAAAATGATTGCTGCAGGAAAATACTGCTGGTCATTACAGCACCGTCCTCTCAGAGCTGTTGAAGTTCCTTGCATATCATTCATTGAGTTTCATAACACTTTTTCAAGAGAAGCTATGGGAGTCTTTACAGAATTTAAGGGGAATTAGAAAACTTTCTAATTTTGAAAGTATATGTTAGAGAGGGTTGATGGAGGTGGTGAGAGAGGAGTGTATCAGCTGGGCATAACTACTCCCATGGGCGGTGTGTCCTTGAAAGAATATCACAATCTAGAATGAGGTGGTCAGCCTTAAGAACCTGTTTCAGAGAGTAAGACCTGCGTTACCCCAGCTCCTTGAGAATTTGTAAAACCAGGTTGCAAGTTCAGTAATTTACGATGAGATTTGGAACTACCAGGGGCCCCAAGAATGTGTGCCCTCTGGCCAGGCCATGATCTCCCTTCAGGCAGGCCATGTGGAAGCTGGAGCAAACCAGAAATTGCTTGGTGAGCCTGGAATCAGAGAAGGGAAATTGCCCAGAAAACCTTCCATATCTTCATAAGGGGAGTAGTACTGCCTCACGGACCAGACAAGTTCCTCTGTGTATCATTTCTGGGCTGTGCTAGGGTGGGCACTGCCTCTACTGGCCTCTTGAGAAGGCTGTTTAATAGAGTGGTTAAGACATTTGCCAGTTGGATTAGAAACACCTGGGTTTGGATCCCAGCTGCCACTTACCAGTTGTGTGACATTGGGCACCTTACTTAATTCCCCAAGTCCAATGGTTTTTCATCTGTAAATTGGGGATGATAATAATGTCTATTTGACAGTGGTTGTGAGGATACAATCTTAAATGTAAAACATTTAATAGAGGACCTAGTATTTAGGAAACTCAGTAAGTGTTATTCTTCAGCACTGCTATTGTTATTTGTGACTCCCATTTCCACATTGTGGTGACTGACCTCTTCAAATTAACTCTTTTCTTGCTTTTGTAAATATCTTTGTTTCTTCCTTTTACTAAGAGATGAATACATGCTTGTTTTATAAGACGTTCTTATAGTACAAATAAGTACAGCAGCCACTGGTAATTGCACTTCTTACATTGCTAAACTTAAATTTCTAGTATATCATTGTAATTTAGCAGTCATATTTGAACCTCTATTTTCATGCCAGCTGAAATTAATTTGTACAATGTCACTGCCTCATTGCCCTCAAATAGAGCTTCAGTAAGTTTTTACTTCTCTGATAGGTTTTACTTCTCTGTTTCTTCCCTCTTGCCCTCAACCTAACCCCTAGGATTTAAACAAAAAAAAATTTTTTAATGAGATTTTGGATTAAGGCTTATATCTTTTCTTTAGGGTACGTCTTTTTCAAGAATTCTTTTAAAATCTTATATTACATTTGATAATCACATTTTAATCATGCTGTCATGGGTTTTAATTAGATTCATTGCAAAATATTATTTCTTATATATCTTAATCTTTATCTTAATGTCCTTATTCGGCTTAAATTTACATTTGGTTGGAGTTTTTATTTTAAGTTTTAAAATCTTCAGTTAGGAAACAGGGACATTTTAAAAATCCTCAAACCTTTTGGGAAATTCCCTGACCATCCAGTGGTTAGGACTGGGCGCTTTCACTGCGGTGACCTGGGTTCGATCCCTGGTCGGGGAACTAAGATCCTGTAAGCCATGTGGTGTGGCCAAAAAAAAAAAAATATCCTGGAAACCTTTTGAAGGTAACTTTATCGTGCTTCTGCTATGATATGATAACACACACATTATGTGTTAGTTTTATAACTTAAATTTTAGAGGGCAGTTTTCTTTCAGCTATTTCTGAGTGTTTTGTGTAGAGGGGAAGGAGGGTCCTTGTTGTCTGCATGTATGGCCTACATACATAACTTTTTCAAATAACAGGTTTGAAATTGAGATGGATCCTAAGCCACCCCTAAGATTACCTCCAAAGCATTTTTTTTTTTTTTTTTGCGATACGCGGGCCTCTCACTGTTGTGGCCTCTCACCGTTGTGGCCTCTCCCCTCGCGGAGCACAGGCTCCGGACTCGCAGGCTCAGCGGCCATGGCTCATGGGCCCAGCCGCTCCGTGGCATGTGGGATCTTCCCAGACCGGGGCATGAACCCGTGTCCCCTGCATCGGCAGGCAGACTCTCAACCCCTGCGCCACCATGGAAGCCCCCTCCAAGGCATTTTGATGAATAAGTTGAAAAGTCTAACAAAACTTACTTTGGCCTCTCATTTTAAAATTCTAATTATAGGCTTTGATATTTGGTTACTCTGTTGTGGTTTATCACAGATATTCAGAAAATGTTTTTAAAATTGTATTTGAAGTGCATCACACATATGTCAAGTTTTTATCCTTTGGAATGTAAACTCCATCAGAGCAGGACTGTGGTATCACCAGTGTCTGGAATAGTGCCTTGTACCTCATAGTACATGGTTGCTGAATCAGTGCCTACTTAGTTTAAAAATTAAGGTTCTTGTTTTGAATTTAGACTGATAAGCACAGACTGCAGTTCAGTTAAGTCAGCCTTTATTTGCTGTATGATTTTATTTCCTGGAGAGAATTGAACATTTACCAACTTTGAACAGAGGTAGAAAAGAACCTTTCTTCGTTAGATTTTCTTTTTCATTTTGGGCCTTCTTCTCAAATACCTAGAAAAAGGGTTTTAGAGACTCTCTGAGGTTAGATTGCTCTATCAGGGGAGTGTCAACTTCTCTGCTGAACTTTGAACAGGTTCTTATGTTTTCTGACAAATGGAGAAATTTTTTGGCTAAGGGATTTGTTGGAATAGAGAGGAATCATGCACTTAATACAAACCATTACTCTCAAGCACAACTTTAGAAAGTGTTCTTGGCCCTCAGAGTGTTTTATTTTAAATCAGTGTCTTAGGTATTCCAAATATCCACTGACCTATCTTGACTGTTATCTGAGCAGACCTCAAGAATTTCATGCACATTTCCTTCTGTACTAGCTGTTTTAATTTGGACTCTAAAAATAGCTGAAATATGTGTACGGTAAGAGTATAATACCTGCAAACTTTTTAACCTTTGGGCTGAGTAGTTATTCATTCAGGTATGTATGTTATAAAACAGGTAAGATTGACGTATAGACAAGGATCAGTAAATAGTTGAGTTAGATCTATTGGACCATTTGAAGCAAATGTAAATCTTAGATTGGCCTCTCTACCTAGATAAAGAAAGCTTTCCAAAGTCCAAACCTGATTATAAATGAGCAAGGATTTTTCTTGATTTTAGATTTTCTGTTATTTGTCTTACTTGGTCTAGATAATTAATAACTAGTCATATATATAAGTAGAGGGACTATACACATAAACATGGAGATATTATGCATTTTAGAATAATGTATTATCACACAAGTTATTATAGAATTTGGATACCTGTTTACTTAAAGAAATGGAATATTCAACCTTCACTTAATTTCTAATAAATTTAAGGGGTAATAGTCTGAGATGTTTTTCTCCCAGTGCTGGATTTTTCACCTAAGAGACATTGGAGATGTCCTTGAATCTCTGTCACCAATGATCTATCATAATAGTGTGGTCTCGAGAAGCCGGTAGGAGCCTGCGACGTTGTGCCGTTGTCTGAAGATTCTTCAATCACTATGTCAAGTGACACAGATGTTTCTCTTTCTTCATATGGTGAAGATTAGGGATCTAAATTTACCCTAAAAGCTAGAGAGGCACCATTTGTCCGCATTGGAATGGCAGGTTTTGCAGCAATCGTTGCATATGGATTATATAAATTGAAGAACAGGGGCAATACTAAAATGTCTGTTCACCTGATCCACATGCGTGTGGCAGCCCAAGGCTTTGTTGTGGGAGCAGTGACTCTTGGTATGGGCTATTCCATGTATCAAGAAATCTGGGCAGAACCTAAACCTTAGAAGAGGAGATGCTGTCTTGGTCTTGGTGGTGCTTGCTTTAGTTAGACATCTCATATTGAGGTTATATGTTTATGTTGAAAATAAATTCTGTGGGTCGGACAATAACATGGTAATTTGAATATTGGCTTCCTTTCTTGCAGGCTTGATTTGCCTAGTGGCTAGTTCACTAGCTAGGTCATTCAGGGGAGTCAGATGAGCACAAAAACATGTCACTTTTAAATGCACTTGATAGTGGTACAATGTCCACCTTCTTAAACTCTTCTGATAAAATTAGTTGTAAAGAGGACAACATGCCAAACCTGTAAATGCTCCCAGTTGCTGCAGACTGTCATATGCTTTTGATGTAATGTAGGAGTCCTATTTACCCCAGTTAATTTAACTCTTTCTGACTGCCTTGTGGACTGAGTACTGTTTTTAAGGTCTGGTTGGCTCTTGAAGAACCCTTTCAGAACAGTGCATGGAATACAACCTTATAAACCTCCCAGCAACTATGTGTGTGTTTTTAAACCAAACCTAAAGAGCTGGTAACAGCTGCTTTGAAGTAGTATCTGTTTCAGAATCATAGTTGTAAACATGAGAGTAACTTAACTGTAGATCCCCGTTTAGCTGTTTTGTAATTGCAGAATTATAGTTTGCTACTGTTATAGTAGAATAATTTTGAAATGGCATTTTGAAATAGAAGTGTGTATTTTAAGTGCTAATGCAAAGGTAAATGAAAAATACTTTTTAAATGTGTGCAGTCTGTTTATTTTCTCTGAAAGAATCATAAATGTTAAACTAAATAAATTGCCTGTAATGGAAGTGATTTATGAGCAAGTTGGTTTGGTCAGACATTATACCAACTTTGGTATACTACAGAATGCTTTGTTGTACTTGTGAAATTCTCTTGTCTAACCTGAATTTACATTCCATGGTGATAACATGGTAAATGTAGTGTTATTAAAGTAAGTGAACACACACACAAAAATAAATAAATAAAAAATAGTGTGGTCTCATGACCATATGGAATTGAGATGCATTTGCTCATATGGGGAGGTTTGTGAGTTGTTACAAAATGGCAGACATGGGGAACTGACGGTGTTTTAGGGGCTCTAAGTTCTGTCCATTGTTCTTGGCGTATATGGTTCCAGATCTAATTCCTTATAATGCTAGACGCTCTAACAGCTTTCTGCTGTCCTCCTCGCGGGTGGATGAACATTGTCATGCTGGAAGCTTGACCTGCCTTATCTCATTTAATCCTCACGATGAGTTGGGCATTGTTTTTCCATTTTAAAAGGAGGAAACAGAAGTTCTGAAAAATTGGGTGATTTGCTGTGCAAATCTGGGCAATCATACAGCAGAAGAGCCAGAATTTGAGTTTGTATCTGTCACTTCTGCTTGAACTTTAACTTTTAAAATTATAAATGACATGGACCCCTTTGAGACTATGATCAAAATGCAGAATTTTGCATACAACTTCACGTGGGTCTTGGATACACCCCTCTTTCAGTCGTCTATGAGCTCAGGCTGTGGGTACAGTGGGTACAGTTGACTGTGGGTACAGTCGTCTATGAGCTCAGGCTTTGTACTCATGCAAGAGGCAATCTTTCCCCTTCTCTCGGCTTAACAGGATCTTTCTTCCCTAATCTTTCTTTTCTCCAGAGTGAAGGTGGTGGTAGGATGGAAGATTTGTGAAAAATTCAAGACCTTCATATTTTTAAGAAAATAATTTGCCTCTGAAGTATCACTCCTCCCCCACTTCCCCTGCAAATGCCTGTTTTTTTTTTTGTTTTGGTTTTTTTTGCTGTATGTGGGCCTCTCACTGTTGTGGCCTCTCCCGTTGCGGAGCACAGGCTCCGGACGCGCAGGCCCAGCGGCCGTGGCTCACGGGCCCAGCCGCTCCGCGGCACGTGGGATCTCCCCGGACCAGGGCACGAACCCGTGTCCCCCGCATCGGCAGGCGGACTCTCAACCACTGCGCCACCAGGGAAGCCCCAAATGCCTGTTTTGAATGGCCTTTATCTTTAGATCTCAAAAAAGGCCATGTGGGGTATTCATTTCCTCACTTGGACAATTAATGTTAAGGAAAAAAAATCTCCCTTCAAGGAGGAAAGGGAGGAGGTTGTGAATGGTCGTTCCTTTATTGTACCTCTGATGGTAGATCCAAGTCTGTCTTCCCTACCAAACAGCACCTTTGTGCCCACCTAGGCAGTAGGTATGCGACAGTTCTCCAGTGAATGAACGGATGACTCATATTTCCTTCACGCATTAACCAATTCCCCCGGCCAGTTGTTGAGCGCTGTACTTCATTTGTCTTGTCAGACACACACCCTACCTGAACATGGCATTTTCTTTTCTGTTAACAAAGCCTTTGCTCATATCACTGCCTTAACAATATGTTGGTTTAGCAAATATTTTCCTATTTGGTTCTCCAAGCAGTTTGTTCATAAATAAATGTCACTTGGATTTATCTTTTAATGAACTGACAGGATACCCAGAGGCAATTTACATTCTTAAGAATCAGCTTAAGGGACTTCCCTGCTAGTGAAGTGGATAACACTCTGCGCTCCCAATGCAGGGGGCCCGGGTTCTATCCCTGGTCAGGGAACTAGATCCCACATGCATGCTGCAACCATGCCATACTAAGGAGCCCACGTGACACAACTAAGGAGCCCGCCTGCCACAACTAAGACCCAGTGCAACCAAATAAATAATAAATTAAAGAAAAAAAAAAAAGAATCAGCTTAAGATGTTAATTTCAAAAAAAAAAAAAAGAAAAAGATGTTAATTTCACTAGAAGAAACACGCATGTCACAAATCCTATATGAGAAGTAGCAGCATGTTATAGAAATAACTTCTATCAAGGGTTTGTGCCACCTTATATAGATCATCCAAATGAAATCACTAACAGGTGTGCAGAGTTTTTATTTATAAATAGGACAGAGTGTGTTATTTTGAACAAGCTTTAACTGAGCAGGCTAAGAAAATACACAAGTAATTTCATGCTGGGTGGAAACAGCTCATTTCCTTGTGAATATAAAAACAACTTGTCTTTGCTCAGTCATGTTACAATTATTTAGACGGCTCAGACTTTGACTTGACAAATTAATTTCGATATCAAGTGGATTTTTAGCAGATTGAACTTTGTACCATCAAATTCAACTGCAGTTGGCAAAGCACGGGGTTTTGTAGGCAACAAGGTGGAGTTTTGGTGCTAATTGAATATGGGTTCAAATCCCTGTACACTACCTGTGTGGCCCAAGGAAACCAACTTCTCTGGATTTTGTTTCTTTCATATATGATATGGGATAGTAACAATAGCTTTCTGTTGGGTACTGACAAGGTGCCTAGCA
This sequence comes from Delphinus delphis, assembly GCF_949987515.2. Taxonomy (NCBI): domain Eukaryota; kingdom Metazoa; phylum Chordata; class Mammalia; order Artiodactyla; family Delphinidae; genus Delphinus; species Delphinus delphis. The sequence continues at coordinate 15,752,788 of NC_082684.1, forward strand.
CTGTACTAGATGCTTTACGTATATTTAATTTAATCCTGAGTTAATTGACTTCCTTCCTCCTTCCACCATCTCAGAGATGGAGTGGACCAAAGATGGGCAGTGTCCAGACCAAGGGGAGGTCCTGGTGCAGGTCACTTGTTGTAGTATAGAGTTATTTTTCTTTAGTCATTTCCGTTTTCTTTTGTATCATGTAGATTTGTTCGTTGGCTGGAATAATTTACTGAGAAAGATGGATTGGAGAAAAATGACTCAAGGTGTTGTCATTAAGTCAGCCAATTAACTTCACAGCTATACCACTGAGAATAAAGATATTCCTTATAATACCCTTTCTCTTCTTCCCAGAGTTTGGAATGAATCATCTAGAAAATAACCTTAATTCTCACCCATATTTTGCAAATGCATATTTGTTTGTACTTTTATGTCTGGCACGTATTTTGAAGTCAGGTTTATGTTTGAATGGTGACTTAAGGAAAAGAACACTTCTACATTCTATGTTGCAGTAGGATAACAGAAAGAAAAGTGAAGCATGTTTAATAATGAAGACTACATCTAAAACTACATATTATTATTTGTTCAATATCTGTGACCCATTGCTAGAGTGCAGACTTCACTGTCCATTACAGTACCCCCTGGGCCTGGCTGGGGCAACTAGTAAGTGACAGCCCCCAGCTAGAGTTCAGGTCTTTCAGCTGCAGGTTTAACACTTTTCCCTCAACGAAGCTCTACTTTTCCTTTGAGCCATTGCCATTTTTCTAAAGAAAAGCAATCCAATTGTTGTATTTTTTTTAAATAATTTATTTTAAAAGGAAAGAAAGAGAAAGAAAAATTGCCAAAGAGAAAGCCCCATTAGTGAAGGAAGCATTTAAGTGTAGAATTTTCTATACTACAGAAGATGTAATATGAAATTTTATACTGTTTAAGGGGACTTAAACTCTGATAATAAGAGTTAATATTACTTGAGCACTTATTGCATATGAAACATTGTTTTAAGTGTTTTTAATGTTTTCGCTTATTTTGATCCCCAACAATCCTATGAGTGAGGTACTCATATCCATCTTAATTTTACAGATGGTGAACAGAGACAAAGAGTTGTTAAGTAACTTGCTCATGGTTATGTGGCAGAGACCACAACGGGACTAGTTCTTCTGCCTTCTTTTTTTTTTTCGGTACGCGGGCCTCTCACCGTTGTGGCCTCTCACCGTTGTGGCCTCTCTCGCTGCGGAGCGCAGGCTCCGGACGCGCAGGCTCAGCGGTCATGGCTCACGGGCCCAGCCGCTCCGTGGCATGTGGGATCCTCCCGGACCGGGGGACGAACCCGTGTCCCCTGCATCGGCAGGCGGACTCTCAACCACTGCGCCACCAGGGAAACCCCTTCTTCTGCCTTCTTGATCAGCATCTTTCCTCCCGGTATGTGACCTTGGGCCAGTGACAGGTGGCCTGCCACGGAGCGTGTGCCCTTAAGGACAGCCTGGCACAGTGCAGCCTCCCAAATCTGATGGAGATTGTTTAAAGTACTCTTGAGATTTGTTATCTTTTATTTTAATTACTACTACAATTTATTTTGTTTAAAATATGTTTTTGAAGCCACATCAGGCAAAGGAAGATAAGTCTGAGAAGGAACATGAATCATGATTAGGCCGCAAGACACGGCTGGGAATGTCTGAAGTGCTGAGGGCAGAGCTGTTTGATAGGAAGCCTTTTGCGAGCTTGTTTCCTGGCAGAGTTGGAAGTAGCAGTCTGATGAAATACACCCCAGGAGAGTTCCCTGCCGAGACATTTTCCAAAGCAAGATCTGGTTGCACTGCTGTTGGATGAACTTGGGAGCTTCTAGAGTCAGAATCTGCATCCAGACAAGAAAAAGTGGTAGAACCAGTGAGCCTGTTGAAGCACTTGCTGCCTTTATTGATAGAACTGGATCACTGTGATTTAGCTGCTGTGCACACAGATATTATTTCCACCCGTTACGGCAGTTCACACCACCCAAGTGTTTCCGTTCTACCATCTGTGAATTATGAGCATGGGGACAGGGCCACTATAAATTGTTATTCCACTTTTAATTCCTCTTCTGCAAGTCATGATTCTATCATTTAACCTTTGCATCTGGTTTTTTTTAATTGAGACTTTTATCATTATATACCTTGAATATAGGGTAATTGGATATAGAATAATAGAGAATAATTCCTATTACCCTTGATAGCACATACATATTAATGGTAGTTCATCCTCTTCTACTTTTAAGTGTAATGAAAATATCTTATGTATTTTTAAGTAGAACTTCTAATAAAATGTAACTGGTGTTATGGTACTTAAACAATTAAAATATATCGAATGTATGTTTCTGAGTTATGTACCTCCAACCCCCCACCCCATTCCTTGATCCTCAATGAGGAGCATATAAAAGCAAATCCATTAAAGCCTTAAGTGTGACCTTTATTAGATGGAACTTTATATTACTGATAGAAAAGGGAAGTAGCTTTTGTATGTTAAAAAGGGAAACAGTTTTACTCTTTTCTTGGAGTATTGGAAGAAGTATTTGCTATAAGTAGAAAACCACCTCGTAAATATGTGGGATAGAAAGTTATTTCTTGTATGATGAAAGCATGATTTGCAAATTTTGGTTGATGAAGAAAAAACAAATACAGCTTTTAGTAACAGAAGTCTATGAGTTTCTTCATGTGTATCTGTTTAGGATTTTAACCACGAAAGTAATTTCCCTGATTTTATCATCCTCAGCTTTTTCATGGTAATACTATTGAGAACAGCGGAGCTGCTATACATATATTTTTTTAAGGCAATGGAAAATATGTTGGGTAATATTCTTTTAGGCAATAGATATTAAATGTGACTAGATTCTTTCTTGAAATGTATAAGGCCCATATTCATTTATAGTTTTGGGGGGTTATAATTTTTTTTTTTTGGCCACACTCTGTAGCATGTGTGGTCTGGGATCTTAGTTCGCCGACCAGGGATTGAACCTGTGCCCCCTGCAGTGGAAGTACGGAGTCCTAACCACTGGAGCACCAGGGAATTCCCCATAACCATTTCTGTATAACATAAAACAGCTATAATTTTAACCTGAGAAAAGTGAATGTCAGAAAAATAAGCAGCTATTCCTAAATATACCCATTTCAGCCCTTCTTTTCATTTTTATATTGTGTGGTTCCAACTTCTAAGAATATTGCTCACACTACTAACTGTCTATGGTGAGACAAGATAGAAGGAATAACTATGACTTGAGTTCAAGAAAACATGAAAAGTATTTTTTTCCTGTGACTTAATTGAAATCTAAAAACTGGAATATGGGCCAAATTAGACTGAGGTTATCTGGTTTTTTTCACTGTCCTCTCAATAAAAAGAGAACAGCTACTATTTATTCATTGCCTTAAAACACAAGCATTTGTGAATTAAGCTAATAAGCAAGCCCCAAAAGGCCCAAATTTAGGAGATTTGAACAAAAAGAAATCTAACTAATTCATTTCTTGGAATGGCATATAAGACATGATCCTGCAATATAACAAACTAGTTAACTAAAATGATTGAAGAATGGAAGGCTCTGTTTTACCCTCAGTTTCGTGGGTCCTAAACAAAGTGACCTCGTATGTGGTAGTACAAATAGAGAACATCAACCTTTGATGTTGAAAGTGTGTGCAGTAACATCTGTTATTTCTGTCATTTTTGTGCAGTAAAATGTTATATGTACTAAATTTTCCTGTTTAATTCTAGCTTACTCTGTCAAAACGTGTTTGACATTTTAATTTTATAATTGAATATCTTTCTTCATAGCATTTATCAGTATCTAACTTCTCAGATAATTTTGCTTGTCTTTCTCCTCCTACTGGAATGTAAGTTACTTGAGGGCAGGAATTGTGTTCTTTTGTTCAGTGCTGTATCCCTACCACCCTGAACAGTGTTTGACTCACAGTAGGTATTCAATCAATATTCATTGAATGAAAAGATGAATCCTTCTAAGACTTTAGTCCATTTTTCTTAGAAAGTATATTTTTTGAAGAGTGATCTTACTGTGTTTCAGGATCATTGTTTCTTCATAGCATCTTACTGTCCAGGATGGTAAGTAGCAAAGCTGTGAGCAGTCCTCTGTGTAAATAGTGATCCCAGTTCATGTCCTGGACTTTCAAGAAATTGGCTTACCGTTTTACTTTTTTCCTGGAAGTTAAATGCTCCAATAACAACAACAAAATCTGGTCATTTAAGGACTTCAGTTACTTGGGCTTCAGTTTAATAAGTTTCAGTATAATTTCAAGACTAAGATGTACTTTTGATTGTCATCTTCTTGAATCCTCATATGTGTAGAGTACAGTGATATTGTATATTGTAACCTTGACTGTCAAATAGGTAATGTATTATTTAACCAATGATAGAAGAAAATGGATTGAAATTAAACAGAAAAGAAAAAAAAAATACTGTGTGCTTTGAGGCATTGTGACCATCACAGTATCTGTCAAAAGGAAGAAGTGCAGTGCTTCATTATTTATGGCACACACCGTGTAGAGGTAAGCTCTAGACTTGAATTAGGTTAATACTTGTTAACTGCCCTTGTTAGATGATCTCTGCCAGGGATAGGCTTTATCTAGTGCTGTCTCCTCTCATCTCCCTCCTGATGAAAAGTCTTCTGACTTCTGCCTAGTCTAAGAAAAGCATCGGGATAAAATTATAGTTGCAATTTTATATGGGATTAAGTTTTATCAAACTCAGTGCATCAGTGGCTTAAAAAACCCTTTGGCTAATTTGTATGTCCCTCTACTTTAAAAATAGTACAACTAAAAAGACTTTTAAAATAATTAGACAAGAAATGACTTGGATTTGGAAAGGGTTTACCTTCTGACAGGATTTGGACCTGCTTATAATAGCTGGTGTCTCTTTAAATGACTGTGATTTGGGGTACTGCACCTTTTATCCAAGCTCTAAAATTTGTAAACTGTCTTTTCATCTGAACAGAAAGCTGAATTATCAAAATCACCTTGTTTTCAGAGTAAATGTTAGTTCTTTTAAAGTAAGTCAACTATGTTGTGTCTGGAAAGAAGCCAAGTTTTGTAACTGTGCAACTTTTGTTTTTATGGAAAAATCATTGAATAACTTTATGAAAACTCCTGATATGTTTGTTCAGAACAAAATAGGAAAGGGTGAATATAAACATGACAGTGAGGAAGTTTCACAAAAATTATTCAGTGATAATTGAGGATTGATCTAGAGGATGCTAGAAGACTCAGATATTGAGAGGCTTCAATTGGAATGAGTTTCCCCACAGGTCAAGTCAGCTTGATTTGGTCACAGTGTGAGTAGAGAGAGCTGTGAGAAAGAGAAGCCAAGTGGAGGTAAAGTTTCTTATTGGGAAAGGTACTGGGTAGTTAGGAGTGGTGGGAGGCATGAACCAAAAACCATTAAAAAGAATTATTTAAGTATTTATTCATTTATTTTAAATATTTATTTTAATATTTATATTACATATAAATATTATTAATGTTTATCTTAAAATTTTTTAAAAAATATTTATTTTTGCTGGGTCTTGGTTGCGGCACGCGGGATCTTTGTTGCGGCATGTGAACGCTTAGTTGCGGCATGCATGTGGGATCTAGTTCCCCGACCAGGGATCGAACCTGGGACCCCTGCATTGGGAGCGTGGAGTCTTACCCACTGGACCACCAGGGACGTCCCCCAAAAGCCAATTATTAAAGGCTGGTTTATGGGGAAATTTTTTTTTTTTTTTTTTTTTTTGCGGTACGCGGGCCTCTCACTGTTGTGGCCTCTCCCGTTGCGGAGCACAGGCTCCGGACGCACAGGCCCGGTGGCCATGGCTCATGGGCCCAGCCGCTCCGCGGCACGTGGGATCTTCCCAGACCGGGGCACGAACCCGTGTCCCCTGCATCGGCAGGCGGACTCTCAACCACTGCGCCACCAGGGAAGCCCCGCTATGGGGAAATTTTTATTACAATTAAACCAAGCCCATAAACAATACAGGATGTGCGTAACCCCAAAAATTTGGACTCAAGGAAGAGAAAACATGATTCTGAGGAAACATCTAGATCAAGTAATGACTGGTAATAGTTGAAATTTAAGGCACACAGGGGAGCCTGTCTGTACCAAAGTTTTTGTATTTAAAAAATAAATAAGTAAAAGGTCCTGGTAACTTTAAATAAAAGGAAGACATTAGTTTGACTATTATTTGGACATTTTTATTTTCACGGAAGAAGCATAACTGACTCAAGTTTTGTTCTGCTTTCTCAGACACACCTAAAGAGATCCTATCTGCTAAATTTAATGTACTCATAGCAAATGTTCTGAGTGCTTTTAAGTTTATCAGCACAATTAAAACTTGCAAAGGTACTTTACCACAACGTTTTGAGGAAGGCAGAGTCCGTGTCATTTTCCCTATGGATAAGCTGAGACTCAGTGAGGAAGTGACTTGCTCAAGAGCTGGTCAGTGGTGGAGCCAGGATTCAGAAGCCGAAAGCCTTTGGACCGTAAGTCTGTGCTCTTGGCACTACACCGTGCTAGTGGCAGCTATGGGAATTGCAGTAGCCCCCGGGAGGAAACATCAATAGAAATAACAGCAGTTCCCCAAACAGCAAAAAACTGAAATATCTTTCATGGCTTTGGAAAATATGGTTGAACTTACAAGTGAAGTAATGAAACCACAGTTGGCTCAAGTACTGTAAAGCTGTATATAAAATAAGTTATTTTTCTAACTATATTTGGGAAATGAAATAATTAACTTTGCCTTTTAACTAAGGAGAACTATTTGGTCCAGACTTTTTTTTTTTTCTTAATTTATTTATTTTATTTTTCGCTGCAATGGGTCTTCATTGCCGTGCGCGGGCTTTCTCCAGTTGCGGTGCGCAGGGGCTACTCTTTGTTGCAGTGTGTGGGCTTCTCATTGCGGTGGCTTCTCTTGCTGCGGAGCATGGGCTCCAGGTGCACAGGCTTCAGTAGTTGTGGCTAGCGGGTTGTAGAGCGCAGGCTCAGTAGTTGTGGTACACGGCATGCTCCGCGGCATGTGGGAACCTTCCAGACCAGGGCTCGAACCCGTGTCCCCTGCGTTGGCAGGTGGATTCTTAACCACTGCGCCACCATGGAAGCCTCCTTTTTTAATAAATTTATTTATTTTATTTTTCAAACTATTTATAATGCCAATTTTTAGAAAACTTTATAAACTTCTCTACCCCTCAGTGTCTACAAAAGGACACTGACTAATTTTTAGCAACAATGGTTGTTATTAAATACATGACTAATTAATGTTTAGAGTTATTTGTTCCTTTGAAAAATAACTCCAGGCTACTTTGCCTTTGTAATTCTTTCTAACTTCCTTTGAAAGGGTTTTTGTTTGTATGTGTTCTCTCTCGGTGAAACAATGTTATCCATCACTTCCTGCTGCTGCCAACATGCTACTTAACCAGTCTTTCCCCTTTATTTGTCTTTTGTTTTTTTTTTTTGTCTGCACTGCAGGCTTATGGGATCTTAGTTCCTCAACCGGGGATCGAACCCAGGCCCAGGGCAGTGAAAGTACACAGAATCTTAAACACTGGACTGCCAGGGGATTTCAGTAATTTGTCATCTTTTAATCTGCTTTTAATTGGATAACCAGATTACTAAACTCATTACAAGTATGTGTAAAATAAAATAAAAAAAAGTTCTGTAAAAGAGGAAGGAGAAGTTTCTTCTTTGTCAAGGGCATATACTTTTATTGCTTTGATTTTGACAAATTTTTCATTACTCAAACACATTCTTGCTTATTCTGTGTTTTTCATTTATGTTCACATAGTTGAGTTTGCCAGGTATTTGTCAAACTGTACAAAATCTTGACCTAAGTATAGATATTAGAAAGTAGAAAATATAATTAACCCGTAGCTAGGTTCATCTATTTCTGGTTCATTTTTTTCCCCTTAGACTTTTTCAAATACACTGAATATGATGTATTTAAACATCTAAAAATAAAGTTTTAAAATTGTGTATTTGATTTTGAGTGGTTCTGATCCTCAAAAATATCTTTTTTGAGATGAAATTCACACAACAGAAAGTTAACCATTTCAAAGTAAACAATTCAATGGCATTTAGTACATTCACAATACTACCTCTGTCTAGTTCCAAAACAATTTTATTACCCTAAATGAAAATCCTCTACCTATTAAGCAGTTACTCCCCATTCCTCCCTACTTCCACACCTCACAACCACCAGTCTACTTTCTGTCTCTATGGATCATCTATTCTGGATATTTCCTTTAAATGGAGTTATACAACATGTGACCTATTGTGACTGTCTTCTTTCACTTAGCGTAATGTTTCTGAAGTCCATCCATGTTGTAACATGTGTCTACTTTTTTAAAAAATGATTGAATAATGTTCCACTGTATGTATATTCCATAATTATCTTTTCATCTACTGATGGACGTTTGGCTTGTTTCCACCTTTTGGCTACTGCAAACAGTCCTGCTATAAACATGTGTTTACATGTATTTGTTTGAATGCCTGTTTTTAGTTCTTTCAGGAAAATATATAGGAGTGGAATTGCTGTGTCACATGGTAATTATATGTTTAATTTTTTGAGGAGCTGCTAAATTGTTTTCCATAGCAGCTGAACCACTTTACATTCTTACCAGCAATATACAAGGGTTCCAATTTCTCCACTTCCTCACCAACACTTATTTTCTGTTTTAAGTTATAGCCATCCTAATGGGTGTGGAATGGTATCTCATTGTGGTTCTGGGTTGGTTTTCACTACTGGTGATTGAGCATTTTTTCATGTGTTTCTTGGCCATTTGTTTGTGTTCTTTGGAGAAATATCGAAGTCCTTTGCCTGTTTTTAAAAATGAGTTGTTTGTCTTTTTGTTGTTGTGTGAGTTCTTTATATATTCTAGATTCTAGACCCTTATCAAATATATGATTTGGAAATATTTTCTCCCATTCTGAAGGTTGTCTTTTCGCTTTCTTGATTTGGTTCTTTGATGCACACAGTTTTAAATTTTGATGAAATCAAATATGTTTTTCCCTTTGTTTCTCATACTTTTGGCATCATATCTAAGAATCTGTTTCCAAATTCAGGGTCATGAAAGTTTACTTCTATGTTTTCTTCTCAAGAGTTTTATGGTTTAGTCCTTACATTTAGGTCATTGATCCAGCTTGAGTTAATTTTTGTATATGGTGTGAGGTCAGGGTCTAGCTTCATTCTTTTGATTGCGGATCTTTAACTGTCCCAGAACCATTTGTTGAAGAGACTGTTTTTTTCTCCGTTGAATAGTCTTGGTACTCTTGTTGAAAATCAGTTGACCATAGATACATGGATTTATTTCTGGACTCAGTTCTATGTCACTGATCTAAACGCCTCTCCTTATACTGGTATCTCACTGTTTTGATTATGGTAGCTTAGTAGTAAGTTTTAAAATTAGAAAGTGTGAGTCTCCCAACTTTGTTCTTTTTTGATATTGTTTTGCCAATTTGGGTCCCCTTGCAGTTCACATGAATCTGAGGATTGGCTTTTCCATTTCTGTGAAAAAGGCTCTTGGAAGTTTGATACGGATTGCATTTGAATCTGTAGGTCACTTTGGGTAGTGTTGCCATCTTAACAATATTAAGTGTTCCAATCTGTGAACACAGAATATCTTTCCATTTAATTTCTTTCAGCAATGTTTTGTATTGTTCAGTATACACATCTTTTCACCTCCTTGGTTAAATTTATTTCTAGGTATTTTATTCTCTTGGATGCTATTATAAATGGAATTGTTTTCTTAATTTCCTTTTTGAATTTTCCGTTGCTGGTATATGGAATCCATACTGATTTCTGCATGTTGATCTTGAACCTTGCAACTTTGCTGAGTTTATTGGCTCTAGTAGTTTTGTTGTTGTTGTTTGTTTTTTTGGTAAGGGCTCTTTTGGGATTTTTAAAAATATATAGGATCATGTCATCTGTGCATGGAGATGGTTTTACTTCTTACTTTTCCAGTTTGGACGCTTTTATTTCGTTTTCTTACCTAATTGCTTTGGCTAGAACTTCCAGTACACTGTTGACTAGTGGTGTTGAATATGGGCATACTTGCCTTGTTCCTGATCTTAGGGGAAAAGCTTTCAATCTTTTACCATTCAGTGTGATGTTAGCTGGGGATTTTCATAAATGCTTTCAAGAAGTTCTCTTGTATTCCTTGTTTGAGTATTTTGATCATGAAAGAGTGTTGGGTTTTGTCAAATGCTTTTTCTGTGTCAATTGAGATGGTTGTTTTTTTTCCCTTCATGTCAATAATATGTCACATTGATTGATTGTTTTATGTTGTACTCCTGGGTTGAGTCCCACTTGGTCATGATGTATAATCTTTTCAGTATGCTGTTGGATTCAGTTTGCTAGTATTTTGTTGAGGATTTTTGCACCTATTGTTATAAGCGATATTGGTTTATAGATTTCTTTTATGGTGGTGTCTTTTGTCTGGATTTGGTATCAGGATAATGCTGGCCTATAGAATGAGGAAGGAAATGTTCTCTACGTGTCTTTGATTCCCTCTCCCCCTTTGTTTTCTTTATGGATAGGTTTAACTTTTTTTGTGGGGGGAGAGAATTAATTATCCGGCTTCTCAAGGTTGTCATCCAAGACAAATACCCCAAAGTGGACTTATACAGAAAATTCTATGCCTGAGGAAATTTAATCACAACATTTTATTGCTCAAACTCTACGTACTCATCTTAGAAACAAACCATATTATATTATAAAATCTCTGGAATCAGATGTTGTTATTTCAGTATGTATGTGTAGAAATTCTAAGAAAGCATTGAGTCCAAGGGTTATAATATTATGAGATTTTAGTTACTCATATGTATATAAACATTTCTTGGAGCAATTTTAGAAATATGATACCTCCTTGAAAGTATTTACAAGATATAAACTTTATTTTGGCTAGCCTGAACTACCACTTAAGAGAGAACTTGAACACAGGGACAGGTACCAAAGCAAATACTTTACTACAACATAAAGTGGGTTAGTGTTCAAATGTCTAAAATCTTAGACTTTCCTATGACTAAAATAGCTAATCAATAAATAATTTGCCAAATCTATATTCAGCTGTTTGCACAAAGTTCTTGATACTCCTTTATAAGGTATATAATTTGTAAATAAAAAAGCTAATTGTGATGCAATTTTACAAATATACTTCTTGATTTTCTATCCATATGTGGCATAATAAATGCATTGCTATAATAAATAAACTTAGCAGATTTTTAAGAGTTTATTTCTTCTAGAATGTGCTTATTTTTAGAATGCCAGCAGATTATTCAGATATTTTTGTATATCGTGATCGGTTCACAAAAGGTGCAGCCACAAATTATGTAATAAACCTATAGTTTTATAATTCTATTTAAATTTTTGTGTTTGGAGGATTCAGGCCCAACTAGATTTAAAGGGAAGAGTAATGTTTACAAAGAGTATTTTTAAGACCTTTTGATTTTGATTAAAAGTGATATACCGTTATGACCAAAACAGTTTTAGATTCTAAAGAATATCCAGTCTTCTGTGTTTATGGCAAAAAATAAATATTTATTGAATTAAGTGCATAGCAGTGGTATGTTTTATAGACCAAACATGGTACATGCAGCCTAGTTCTAAAATAGAACACAAAACATAAATACAATGAACAGAAATGTATTGTGTTGTAATCAATCCAAATAAATGTAATTAGAAAAGTTTTTTTTTGTCAGGGTCTTTAATCGATTTTGTTGGTGTTTAGCAGAGTGGGTGAAACTAAATAATCTTTTATAAATATAGTGGTTTTCTAGTGGCAAAATGCATTCATATGTGTTTCACATTTAGGTCTCATGATGGAGTTATGAGGGAGGTATTACCTTATTTTACACTTGAGAAAACCGAATTGTACTGATTGACTTTTCCACTTCACAGTGAGCAAGTATTGGAAATTAAACCCAGGACTTTGGACTTTTAGCAACATCTTCTTTCTGTTACCAGATTTTTCTTTTCTGTAAGTTGCAGTTCAGAAGAAAGAAGGAATAGGAATAGTACCTGTTTTCCAAAAATGTTATACTATTCTTTTCCTACAGGTAACATATAATTTATTTTATAAACATAATCATAACTTCAGAAGATAACAACAGTAGGACTCAGACTTTGTGCTGTATTACAGTGTGTTTGGATTTTCAGAAATAATGATTTCCACACAGCTTTTCAAGGATAGGTTGTTCATATGACTATCTCCTACATAACACTGGAGGGGGGCGGTGTGCTGTAGTGCAGTGATTTTCAAACTTTAAAGGGTATGAGAATTACTTGAGAGTTTAATAGCTCTGTAGGGCTCACTGCTCTCCAGGTAATTCTGGTAGAGGTGGTCCAAGGACAGCACTTGGAGAAACACTGGTTTTAGAGTTTAACACACACAACAAGTATCTATTTGATAAGGTAATGGGGGTGATTTAATCTATGATATTGTTGTAGTTCTTGGAACAGAACCTGATCCAACATAGTAGATGTCCAAAATATTCCATTCGTATGTGCTGACTTGGGTGGCAACTGAGAAGCGGAGAACATTCATTCTTTCATTCAAAATTTACTGAATTCCTGCTCTATTCTAGCTGTTTGTGTATAAAGGGAAAATGGATACATTCCTCACTCTTGTTGAGTTTCTTTGATTAATAGACTCATTTTAAAGGTATGGTTCTTTCTTTGTAAAAACTTGTAAGATGAAATTATTAATATTGAGGACATGTTTTGTTTTGTTTTGTTTTTTGCGGTACACGGGCCTCTCACTGTTGTGGCCTCTCCCGTTGCGGAGCACAGGCTCCTGACGTGCAGGCCCAGCGGCCGTGGCTCACAGGTCCAGCCGCTCCGCGGCATGTGGGATCTTCCCAGACCGGGGCACGAACCTGTGTCCCCTGCATCGGCAGGCGGACTCTCAACCACTGCACCACCAGGGAAGCCCCCTGAGGAAATGTTTGAATATTGAGGTCACTTTTTCTCTGTAAATTAAAAACTTATTTTTTTGAGGATTACAGGTTAAAGAAATGGCCTGAGTGTTTGTTCTTGTTTTATTGTTGCTCTAAAGCTATATTATCCAGTATAATGGCCACTAGATGTTTGCGGTTATTTAAGTCAGTTAAAATTAAGTAACATTGAGGATTTGGTGCCTCAGCTGCACTAGCCACATTTCAAGTCCCCAGTAGCCACATGTGCGTTATACTGGAGAGTGCAGATACAGAGCAGTCCCATCATCGTAGGAAGTTCTATTTGACAGTGTTACTCTAAGAATCTAGAACAAAGCAGTGATTTTTCCATTGCCTTGATCTGTAAATGGATTTTTGAGGTAAATATTAGCAGTGGCCTGAGGCTGTCATTTCAACCCTTAAGTGCATTAGCACTTTTTCAGATGGACGAGGCCCAGGGTTAGGATTGATTTACTAGAACAGTTTATTACACAGCAACTAAGATTTGAATGCTCATATCTGGGCATTTTTCTTAAACCTCCGAGTAAGACACTTAAGTTATTTTACTGCTTTAGGTATATAGCTTTTCTCATGGGGTGTGTGTGTGTGTGTGTGTGTGTGTGTGTGTGTGTGTGTGTATTTACCTCCACAGCATTACAGTTGCTTAAATTTGTATCTAGTGAACGTTGCAGGGGGCAAAGAAAAGTTGCAATTACATCTTTATTACTAGAATTTTTGGTATTTACATGAAATAATTTATTCATAGATGCCAAATTTGAGCGTAGTGACAAGTTGGATTAACACTAGTCAGAGTTCAACTAGGTCAAACCCCAGTTATGCTTATTATAAAATATTAATTACGGTAATGTAGTATTTTGATAATTTAAAAACTAAACATGTTACGTTTTTTTGTTGAACTTATGTAAAATCCTGTAGCACCTGCTGCATTCTGATGTCTAGACATTTTTCTATGCAGGGTTCAAGAAACAGTCTGCAAGCGTAACCGACTTTTCGCCTCTATTTCCTGAATGAGTATCTAGATAGAGATAGGTCTTGCCTCCTTTTTTTTTTTCCCCCCTTCGGCTTTTGCTGTGGTCCCTTTCTGAGAAGAGAAGCAATAGGAGACGGTCACTTGGTCCCAGGTCATGGATTAGAGCAATTAAATCCTTTTGTACATTTCTGCTTCCTTCAGTGATTCTCCCTCTTTCCAGATCACTTACTTCAGCCTCTGGTACTACAACAAGCAAAACCAGCGCCGGTGGGTAGATTTGGAAAAACCTCTAAAGAAGCAGCTGGATAAATATGCATTGGAACCTACCGTCTATTTTGGAGTGGTGTTTTATGTGCCTTCAGTTTCACAGCTGCAGCAGGAGATTACCAGGTAAGAAATAATGTGCTGTTTGTTTCTAGGAAATCCAGTGAAATTAAAAAGGTGAAATTAAGGTTGGAGTCAGGAGATAAGGCTAAACTTTGCCCTCTCGCCCCTGCATTTTTAGCCTCAGTATTACGTGGAGGTGCTGGTATGTGGTGTGTCACAGTGCTTTACTGCATGTTGCATGAGTTATGGGTTCACTGGGTATGAAGGAATGACTCAAAGGAAAATGATGTTTTTACCCTGGCTGTGAACTCTTCTTGTAGTGATGTCACCTTTAATGTTTTTGTTGAGTTTTTTCTGACCTTTGTAACAATGAAATGAGAGAGGAGATTTAAAAAAAATTGTCACAAAATCTGCGTTTACTCCTCAAGGAAATGTGTAGAAGGGTCCTTCTAATTCTGACACCAGTAGCCATAGTATTCTGTACATAGGTGTGGGGCAAAGGGGAGGTGGCGGAGGTGTTTGAGATCAGAAAAGTTTGGCCAATAAGTGCACTTAAAAGGGACAAAGGCAGCAAGGGTAGAATGTATTAAGGAGTGGGATAGAGGAACTAAATGTTCTTTTTTTTCTTGGCAATAACAAAAGAAAAAACAAGGGATCAAATTTGGATTCTTTTTTTTTAATTGAAGTACAGTTGATTTACAATGTTGTGTTAATTACTGCTGTACAGCAAAGTGATTCAGTTATATATACATATATGTGTATATATACACATTGTTTTTTTAATATTCTTTTCCGTTGTGGTGTATCATAGGATACTGAATATAGTTTTCTGTGCTGTACAGTAGGACCTTGTTGTTTATACCAAATATGGATTCTTGAGCCTGCCTTTCACATTCTTCAAAATCCACCATTACCTTATCTTTTTAACCCCATTTAACATTACTTTCGAGCCAAGCTGGACTACATCTAGTGTGCTGAACATGCTGCATGCCTTTTCACCTTTGTGTCCAAGACCTTTCTTTCATAAATATGTACTGGAATCCTGTTCATCTGATTTTAGTTCAAAAGGCACCTCCTCCATAAAGCTTCTGTGGTCCCTCAGGGTGGAATGAGTCTTGCCTCCTCCAGACTATTCTAGAATTTGCTTGTACTTACGATGGCAGTTGTCACAGCCTTTCACTACAGTTATGTTTGTACGTGTCTTTTCCTTAGATTTTAAACCCATGTTTTCTTTAACTTTGCCTTTCGCATAATATCTAACACAATGCCTTGCAGATAGTAAGAACCTGGTACTGCCCTGTGTTTGTGGAATATTCTTTTTAAGTACTGAGTTCAGAGTTAATTTTTGGAAGAAGGTGGATAGCCAAAGGAGCTAGAATCAGGTTGTAGGGATAAGCATGAACTGGCTATAAAACAAATCTGAGACAAAAATATTGAAGAGAGAAGTAGAAGCCAGGAGGAATAAATAGCAACTGACCACTTTGACTCATTTATTTAAACATTTATTGAAGATATAATATGGTATGTGAGAATTATATTGGTTACTGTGGGAGATGAATATATAAATGGATATACTTTACTCTTACTCTGGAGGAGTTGCTCGCAATCTGGTAGAACTGACAGTCTATGTAAATGAACAATTACAGTATATTATGATAATACATGCTTTAATTAAAGCACTGGATTCCTAGGGGTGGGATGTGGGGAACATGAACAGGGTGTAAAGAAGTTGACTTTTCACTTGACTTTACAAGGAATTTTCTAGTTAGAGGGAGTAGCTTGTGCAGAGTCGGGGGATAGTAAAAGCAACTGATGTTTTCAGGAAATTTCAGACATTACTTCGAGGGGAGAACGGAGACTTGAAAAAAGGAATGTCCTAGTCATAAAGTCATAGATCAACAGGGGCAGACATTTTTGAATTTTAATGGACGAGAATGATGAAATGTGCATTTTACAAAGCACCCATCATGGAAGGTAGATTATAGGTGACAAGACTATAGGCAGGAGACCAGTTAGGAATGTATATGCCATAATCTAGGCATTAGTCTAGAGGGTGGACCTGCTTTCCAGTGATTTGATTTAAGGAAAGAACCAAGAATATTTAGAGTGGAATATGTGGACAGCATATTCAATAGATAGACTTCTTTAGGTGTTTGAAAGGAGCTGCCTGGGAGAATGTTTCAAGGTTTCTTCTTTGACAAGATCTCAGAGCTACCAGCATTCTATTTGCTGATTGAGGGAAGTCTGTGGGTTCTACTAGCAGGTGGAAGGGGATAAGTGGGATCTAAATCCTTGTTTAAAAGGATGGTGTTCTGGTCAAGCTTTTTGGTAACAAAGAATGGAAACCTCAAAGGTAGCTAAAATAGGATGATGTAAGGACATACGAAATGATTAAAAGGGTGGGCTCTCAGGGGAATTCAAATGTGAACTGTAACTGGGTTGAACTTCACAGATGTCAAACCTGGAAGAGATTCTGGATTCAAGATGGTTCTATAGACCGTATTGGCAGAGAGTTGCTGGATCTTCGTTCAACACCATATCCCCAGCATCTAGAACAATGCTTGATGCATAGTAGGCCCTAGTAATTACCTAAGTGAAAAAATAAGAGGAAGGCAGAATAAATCTTCACTATAGAGCTTATGGAAATGGAGAAGTGATACAGATGAAATACCGCTGGCTGGCTGGAAGTAGATGGTTGCTGATAATAGTATCAGTTGTTTATTAAGTACCAGCTATGTTCTAGTATTATGCCGAGAGCTTTACATATATTCCTTGACATGTTCAGCCTTGTGAAGGGGTGACAGTGCCCTCATTTTACTAGAGATAACTTAAACCCACAGATTATGACCTGCCCAAGTTCATGCAAAATGCTAAATCAGAGATCTGGAATTTAACCTAGGTCTGCTTGACTAAAGCTTGTGCTGGTAACTAATACCCTATATATTGACAACATAAACAGAAGTAAACCCACATCCCAAGAATATTAGGAAAGCATTTTAGAAACTATTCTTTTTGGTATTTCATCAAAGAATATTTTAATATAAGGCTGGTCTGAAATGTCCGGAACCATTTTTTTTCTGGCTTTACTCTCCAGGGCTAGGAAAGTCTTACATCACCAAGTTACGAGTCAGTTTCTAAAGTAAAAATTGGCCATTGATTCTCTATGTCTCCAATGAAAAAGGACAAAACTTAGAGACTTTTACAGGGTATAAGACAGATGACCAGCTGTCTTCTCGATGGTTGTAGCTTGTAGCTTTCAAATAATTACAATTAAGGATAAGTGACTCAATAAATTGATTATATTGTGTGTGTGTGTGTGTGTGTGTGTGTGTGTGTGTGTGTCGGTATAGATATGGTCAAGGATGCTCCTGTCGTTCTTCGAAATCGTCTGAGCTTAAGGTTTTGGCTAGTTTATGCTCCTCTACCAAATTATGATAAAATGCATTGTGTCTCAAGTGGAGGTAATACTGATATTGACTTTTAAAAATTGACCTTTTTTTTTATAGGTATCAGTATTATCTGCAGCTGAAGAAGGATATCTTGGAAGGAAACATTCCTTGTACATTAGAACAAGCAATTCAGCTAGCAGGCTTGGCTGTTCAAGGTAAATAATGGCACTTGATCATATAATAGATCTATCAGATTAAAATGTATGTTAAACAGAAACAGCAAGGGATTCTTAAAGTAACTGACTTTATAGAAAATAACTACTATAAAGCAGTTTTTTATATTAGTGGAATATTCTGTTATCTAAGGGGCTTCCTTGTGGGGAAAAAAATGAGTTTGGATTACTTCAGTGAAATACGAGACTTCTGGAAGGTTAAGCATGTTACGTCAACAGAGCGCACAGACCAAAAATAGAGAGGAAATACACACATATGCACACACATGTATAGCATTTAATAAGCTGTGTATTCCTTTAGTTCAGGAACTTGATCTGCTGCTAGCTAATATTTTCAGAAGAAAGATCAATGTGGTTGATGAGGTTACGTTCGCTTATACTCTAAGCGTACGTCATTTGTTTGGTTTCTCAGTTGTCCTAGGTTATAGAATATCATCAATCATAATAGATCTGCATTTCACAAGTATTTTTGAATTAACTGTCATTTTTCACATGTCTAATCTATATGTATTTACATGTATGTAATATACTTTGGAAAGACTTCTGATGGGGCATTATTTCAAATGATAACTGGCATTTACTCTTGGGAATTGAAATTTAATCAGAAGCATCATTAATAAAGTTCCATCAGATATTAGCAGGCATGGAGACATATGTCATTTCTAGACAAATAAATGCCTGATACACATGGAGCCACATTCCTGTTCAAGGTTCTTTGAAGCTTCCTAAGTGTCGTCTTTGGCTTTAAGAGTTAGTTTTTCCTAAGCTTTTTGCTTTTTGCTTATATCAATGTTTTGAACAATTAAAAATTTCTAAACAAATACATCTTGCTGTAACATATTCAGATGATCTAGTTCCTTTCCCTAGAGATAATCACTACCATGAATGGTTTGGTTTCTTCCTGACATTTTTCTGTGCATAAGTAAGCATACAGGATTACAAAGTAGGTTTTGTTTGTTTTTTAATGACAAAAAAAGAGATGGTTTATATATAGTCTGTAACTTGGCTTTTTTCACTTTATTAAAAGGCATTTTTTCCAAGTCAAGACACATGAGTCTACCTAATTAATGTTTTTAAAAAGGTATTTTTAAAGTATACACTTTATAAGCTATAAGGCAAATTTGACTTCTAAATCATAAGCACACCATCTTTATACTGCATATTGAATTTAGTTCTGCATGTTTTGCTTCCAGTTAAGCATAACTGACATGTGAATATTTGTCATTTTATATAGCTGATTTTGGTGACTTTGATCAGTATGAATCCCAGGACTTTCTTCAGAAATTTGCCTTGCTTCCTGTGGTAAGAATTCTTTTGACATTGGGCCTTTTTAAAAACAATTTATTTCCATACCCTTAATATTCCCTGAAATGAAGTCCATATAGTAGACTTACTAGGCAGGAATAGAGTTTAAAAAAGCAATTTCCTCTTATAAACAGCTCAAGTGTAAATGCTTTGCCTGTTGTCTTCTGGTCCTTGTAAACCCACAGAAACAGAAGGGTCTGTGGTCATTGGACTGCAGCCAGAGAAATTCATTTTGTGTTTGGCTGTGAGTCTAAAGAGAGGGACAGATTTCCAACTTCTGTGGAACCACATAGAGGTTTTGCTTTTAACTGAAGGCTCAAAACCTGACAGAGTTATGTTGAAATGGATTTGGTTTCTCATCAGCAAATTAAAGAGTAGATGACAAAAAGACACTGCCTTCTACAGTTTAAAGTCACTACTGATGGAACTGACAGGGAAACTGTGTGTTGGAACAAGTACGGGAGGTGGTACGCTCTTCCGAGTGTCTACACAACCAGCCAGGGAATGCACAAGGTGTTATGTGCTGGGCTTGGAACTGGCTGATGATGTTACCAAACTGAAATAACTCATCTGAAACTTTCTCTGGGATGAATTGAGAAGGCAGGGCAAGTGTTTTGGCTCCTGAGCAGAAGCCACGTAATTCCTTAGAAAGATCATGATTATGTCCTTAAGCAAAGCTCACACACATTAACACTGGCCCTAGTTTTGCCTGCTGGTGGCAAGAGTCAGTAACGTTCCTTCTAAGAAATTTGGTTGATTTGTTTACATACTTACTGCAGTATGTTTTTTCCAGGAGTGGTTACAAGATGAAAAAGTATTGGAAGAAGCAACCCAAAAAGTGGCCTTACTGCATCAGAAATACAGGTAACGCTGAGAAGTGGAAATAGGTTAGAGCTAATGCCTGTTTGAATTTGAACCATGCATCGACACCATTAAATTTGGAACTTTACTACTGCTGCTGCTACTACTGCTAGTTACCAGGAGCCAACCTTTGCAGAGCTCTCACAGCGTGCCAAGTGTTCTTATGAGCACTTACCCGTATTAACTCATTTATTATTCATTTTTTATCATTGATGAAACTGAGGAGGTGGAAAGCTGCAGTCACTGAAGGATGACAGTTCTTCATCCCATGTCTTAAAGGTTTTGGTGGTGACTCGGTCCTGTGTAGGTTAATGCAAGATTAGGGAGACATGTTTTCTTTTGTGATGTGGCAGATGTGATGTTTTCTTTTGTGTCCGCCCCCCTAGTCCCCCACCTTACACCTTTGGAAGCTGTGTTTCTGTCTTCTGGGGGAGCTCTGCTGAGAGCTGTGGTGCTTATTGCCCTGACCCCTGCTTCTGGGCAGAAAGTGACTTTCTTTGAGAGTGAATCTGTATGTGTTGTCCAAAAACCCTGTCCTAGAGAATGCTAGGTTTTATTCTAAACCAAATACCATGCAGTTCCAAGTACTTTATATATCATTAAATTCTTATAACCATTCTTTAAGGTAAATGTTACTATCTCCTTACAGATTGGGAAAATCAAGCTCACAAAGACTAAATAACTTGCCCAAAGTTACATGTGGTAGAGGTGGGATCTGAACCCAGGTCTGTCTAAGTATAACCTATTCTTCACCCCCTCCCATTAAAAATAACCTTTTGCCTTTAATCTGTCCCCACTCAAATCCATACAGTCACTCACAAAAGATTAATCTTCCTAAAATATCACTTTTGACTTGTCTCCCCTCTTCTCCTCAAATGTTCATGAATCTCTTCTTGCTTTCCCCCAGCCTAAGTTCATTACCCCTGGGATTAAAGGCTTCCCACAAGTTGGTTAAATCCTGCCATTCCAGCTTTACCTTCTGCTGTCCAAATGAACCTTTTTTTTTTCAGCATAATTAACCCCTCAGGCACACATCACTCTATCTTTTGTTATTTTCACTCATTCATTTGTGCATCTCCTGAAAAGATAGTTTAGTGCTGTTATTCCGTATGAGGCAGAGTGCTCAATGCTGTGGCACAAAGATAAATAGAACAATGATCTGCCATCAAAGAATGTATTCCCTGCTTTGGCATCTTAAGGGATAGGCAGGACAGCCCATGGTAATAGTAATAGTAATAGTAATACTGATAATGGGTACGGGGGAGAGGTGTGCACGGAATGTGGTGGTTCTACCCAGAGCAAGGGCATCTGAGTTAGACTCAGGGCAGTCACAGAAGGTGACAAAGAAGGAGTGACATGTAGGCTGAGTCTTGAAGGGTATTAGGGATTGACCGGGTACACAAGTGGGTGATAGGTATACCAGGAAGTGGGATTAGCATGTACAAAGGCCCGGAGGCATGAGGGAATGTGGTATATTCAAAGAAATGCTGCATTTGGGATGGTCGCAGTGTGGGGTGCCTTGTGGGTGTGGGAGAGCAGCAGAAGATGAGGCTGGAGAGGCACATGTCCATGCAGTTGAGTGCCTTCCTACCTACACACCCATTCTTGTAATTCTGTCACCGGAGCTAAGAAGGATTTCCATCTTCTAACCCTTACTTGCAGCACTTACCGTTTGCAATTTAGCACACAGTGCTTAGTAGTGCCTGATACTTTGGTGGTTTAGAAAGAATTCTAGCTTTCACTGAAGATTTTTTTAGGTGATGGTTTTATTTCCTGCCTTTCCCCTTACCTGCCTAAAGTACAAGGGGTAGGATCTTACATAACTAACCCTCAGCATTCAGCACAGTGCTTTTGCATGCAGTCGGTTTTCAGTAAATACTGATGCATTGATATAACTAATCACAGATGCTTAGAAACTTGAAATGTTTCTACTGTTTTATGACAAATTGATATGTAGTTTTTTTACAAAAGCTTTTCATAAAAAATTTTTTTAGTTTTGTGAACAATCTGACTAACTTCTTGTGGGTTGCAGAGGGCTGACAGCTCCTGATGCTGAAATGCTATACATGCAGGAGATAGAGAGGATGGACGGCTATGGAGAAGAGAGCTACCCTGCCAAGGTAAGCGTGGCACGAAGACTGGGCTTGCCAAAGGCATCTTAGTAATTCTGCCAGAAGAGCGGGGAAGCCCAGGGTTGCCCTGCTGTGCAAAGGCCAAAGGAACGTAAAAGCTGAGGTCCTTGTGACCAAAATTTTGTAGTAAAACACATTCCTGTTTTGTGCTTTGTTCTTGGAAGTGCTCTTGAAATAGAGTTCCTTAAGGAGCCCAACTCTGTTTTCATATGTATTTACAAGATGGTAGGTACATTTATACCTTGCAGACTTTTTGCCTTCAGCATAGGTCTTCTGAACATTTCCTATCTGGGACACAAGCGTAGGGAAGTAGGTGTGGTCATTGTGGTTCTTATGCATCTGCTGCCCGAGTTTCCTTTTCCGCTTTCTCCTCTTAGGATAGCCAAGGCAGCGACATATCCATCGGAGCGTGTCTCGAAGGTATCTTTGTGAAACATAAGAATGGAAGGCCTCCTGTGATATTTAGGTATTTTTCTTACATCTTTCTGTGCACTTTCTGTGGCTCCTGTTGGTGATATTTTTTAGTACCTGTGCTAGTTATATCACTCACAAGTAAATCTCTCCCAAGGCCTCACTAGAACATGGAAATATGCCCTCCCTAGAATAAAACAGCACCTGACTGCAATGGTTCTTTTTATAAGATACTTTCTTCAAACCAAATTGTAGAAAATAGTGCTTGTAACGATGGCCTGCTTATGAAATGCTTAAGAATGTGTGACCCTTTTCTTACCATATGAAGGTCCTTCTTTGTCTTGGTGTGAATTTTTCATTTGAGCTCTGGTTTCCAGGGCTATTTCTTGTGGAAACTCTAGGCCTTTCTCTGATTCTAGTTTGTACCAAAATTCCTAAAATACCAACATCTAAAGAAATTTCAATTACTTCTTATAATGTTGATTTTTCTTTTCTTGATTATAAAAAAGTGATACTATCCATTTGTGGAAATCTTGGAATGTATCTAGTAAGAAGGACAGAAAGGATATATAGCAATGTGCTAACAGTGGCTGGCTCTGAACAATGAGATTTCAGGTGATTTAAATTTCCTTTTCAGTATCCTTTGACCCTTCATTTCCTTTGCTTTACTGTCTTTTGGGCCCTGAATCCTCCATGGTGATTAGGACCACAGAGCGTGTACCCGGCTTGGGGAGTAGATCCCCACTCCCAGGCTGTACTGCACTGGGTCAGGTGGCTCCCATTTGGCGATTGCTCTCATGTCCCCAAGCTGCTCATCGTCTTCCAGACATGCTGAGCTGCAGGGTAGGGGGTAGAAATGGATCTGGTCTGCACCGGAAGGGCAGGGCCCTGACATTGGGAGACATCCCACTGGCTTCCTTTATCTCACTGGATAGGAAATTCTAAAATTGCCTTCTTTAATATGATGCTAATAATCTTTAGGTTTAACGGTTAAGCACCAAATTACTACAAATGAATTTTATTTTAAATTTAAATAAATCTAATATAATGGAGAAGGATAAAGAGGGATATATTTTGTTCTTCCAGACCTATTTTTACCTTTTATAAAATTATACAGTTACGTAATAAAATGGAATATTAATATATAAAATCTGAACATGGTAAAATAGAGTTAGAAAGTTCCAAATCGGAGTTTGAATCCTGGTGAACACACCCAGAATAGTTCACTCTTTGGATTGGAACTTTATCTTCACCCTGCACCACCAGCTTTTCAGAGCAGCTCTCCTCTAGTTTTGTGCCTTATTTTGCCCTGTATACCTGCAGAACTTAACAGTATTTGTCTGCTTCTGTGTTCTCTATCAGCCCTACCCTCCATCTGTGCCCCTTTGAGGGAAGCACTGTCCCTTACTGATCTTAGTATCCTAGGACCTAACACAATTTCTGGTGTTATCATAGTGGGTATCCTTTAAAATGTTTGTTGAATGAGTGAAGGAGGCATTGGCAACCAGCTGAGAGTGGGATATTTGATCAAATTAGTGCAGCCAATGAGGATAAATAGATTTTACATTTTTAAATACTCTGCCTTCATTTTAGTATACATGCTTTTACTTCTTGCCACTAGCTGTTGTCACTTCAATTAGAAAATGCACGCGAGCTGATTAAAACCACTGTTTTCTTTCTAAAATGATAAACAGATAGTAGCTTACATATTAAGCTCAAAAAGGAAAAACTCATATATTCTCTTAGTAAAAAACCTGAGCACTCACATTGCCATTTGCTGTTTGTTGTTCTTTAGGTGGCATGATATTGCTAACATGTCCCACAATAAGTCCTTTTTTGCATTAGAGCTGTCAAATAAAGAGGAGACCATCCAGTTTCAGACTGTGAGTAAACATTAGGAATCTGTATGTAATGTTTTTCCTGAAATTAACACTTCTGTGTGTATGTGGGTTTGGGGGGGGTAGGATTAAAATTATATAGTATTTCATAGTTTTATAAAACATAAAATTTTATACTACTTTATAACATTTTGTATAGTAGTACTTAGCAAAAATTAGTTGCTCAGTAAATACTGTTGAATGAATGAATGAGTCTTTGGATAAATACTATCTGATTATGATCTCTAAATTAAATTTAAGGGACTATTAAGTATGGGAGAGAGTAAGCACTGGTATCTTAACTTCCACTGATAAGTGAACAGCTCTTTAGAAATACAATTTCACAGTTACTTTTACTCTCTTGACAAAAGCAATAAGTCACTCAGTCATTTTGTTTAAAAATGTCTTTGAGTATCTAGTCGTCAGTAATAAAAACGTTTTATTTAAAAATGTCTTTGAGTATCTAATTGTCAGTAGTAGAAGTGGACATTTTCATAATTTTAAAATTTCTAAGTCATTTTGAAACTATTTAATGTAAGAATCACACCGTTGAGCAGCTTTTTGTTTGTCTTCATAATCTGAGTCCTAATTACAGTATTCATATGAGGGGTGCAATTTTAGAAAATGAGAGAATCCCAATGTGTGGAAAGTGACTTTGAAATAATATGTCACCCAGTTCTGTCTTGTTCTCAGATAAGCTCTGTATCAGGTTGTAGATGTGCTTTTGTTTACTTTGTGCATATTTTGTTTGCTAGGAAGACATGGAAACAGCAAAATACGTGTGGAGACTCTGTGTTGCGCGACACAAGTTTTACAGATTGAATCAGTGCAGCCTGTAAGTATACCCTGCTCACAGAAACTGTGGGAGGTGATAAGCTTAGAAGTTTTCATCTCAAACTATAGTATATCATCTAGAAAGGCAAATTTTAAAAAGGAAAAGATATCATTTTTATAATAATCTCTTTACTTTTGGATGTCAAAATTTTATTTCTCAGTTTTAGCTTTGGACCAACCTCTAATAACTACAGATATGCCTCTAAGATTTCTTTCAGCTAGTAACTAGAATTATTCTAATTCATGAAAGCTAAAATGGAATTTTTTTTTTAATCAACATTTTGAGTAAAAAAAGCTTATTCAGCTTTTCAAGCCTTTTGAAGAATTTATACCCCTTGTTCCTAAATGTACGTTTTCCTTAGCCCACATGGGTTTCCCCCTTCTGCTGGATCATTCCCATCAGGATACAAACATGCTGTAATATTTTACCTCTTAAAAATTTTCCTTTGTTCCACATGCCCTCTAGTCACGGTGCCGTTCCTCTCTTCTCTTCTACAGCTGATTTCTTCAAAAGAGCTGTATAATCTTGCTCTCTCGCCTTCCTTCCACTCCATTTCCCCTAAGCTGCCACGGCACTGATGCCGCTTGTCGGAGTGACAGTGACTTTCACCCAGTGGTCATTTCAGGAAGTTCTTTCACTTGACTCCTGGGCAGCACCGAAGCTCTGCTCATCCCTTCCCCCCTGCTCCCTGCTCTTCCTTGGCTGCCAGGACCCCACGCTCTCCTGCTTTTTCTCTTTCTAAGCCTATTTCTTCTCAGTCAGCTTTGCTGGTTTAATCCTCGGACCTCTTCTCATCTACACTTGTTCTCTAGGGGATTTGGCTTGACCCAGGCTTCAAAGCAGCATTGATATACTAAAGTGCACCCGACTTCATTTCTAGTCCTGTCTTCCCCCTGAGCACTTGACTTGCACACCCTACTGACATCTCTACTTGGGTGCCTAACAGGCTTCTCCAATTTGATATGCCTAAAACCAAACTCTTGACATGCTCCTCTTCCTGCCCCAGAGTCTGCTTCTTCCTACTGTCCCCCATTTCGACAGATGGCGGCACACCATAGTCACTCAGGCCCCAAACCTAGAAGTACTACTTAATTCCTGTTGCCCTTTCATCCCACATCCAATTCGTCAGTACGCTCTGCAAATTCTGCCTTCAAAACATATCTAAATCTGACCATTTGTACAACTCTTTCAGCTGATGACTTAGTGCTGGCTGCCATAGTTCTCGTCTGGAATACTGCTGAAGCCGCCTTTTTTTTTTTTGGCTGCGTTGGGTCTTCGTTGCTGTGCACGGGCTTTCTCTAGTTGCGGAGAGTGGGGGCTACTCTTCGTTGCGGTGCATGGTTTCTTATTGTGGTGACTTGTTGCAGAGCACAGGCTCTAGGCACACAGGCTTCAGTAGTTATGGCACGCGGGCTCACGAGCTTAGTTGTGCCGCAGCATGTGGGATCAACCTGGACCAGGGCTCAAACCCGTGTCCCCTGCATTGGCAGGCGGATTCTTAACCACTGCACCACCAGGGAAGTCCGATAACTTTAATTTTTATGGTCATTTCTTTTAAGGCTCTCAATCCAGACTGTGCTTAGTCACATTTAAAGTGATAATGATTCTGAAGTATTGATAGACTCGTTCCCATGGTCCAGATGGGCATTTAACGAAACCGCAGCAGGCCTGGAACTGGGCAGTGAATTCTGGACATCAGGTTCAGGCTGGGGTGACCAGTGGCTCAGGAGATGGACTCTGCTTGCGTAGAAAGGAGGCCTTTGCTCCTAAGTGTCCCCTTCCCCGCTCCTCAGTCCCGATACATTGTCTAATGGTGTTTGGGGTGGCCTCATGTGAGTCCTCTAATCTTGACCTAGATGACTCTATTTTAGAATTTATAGAATGACGTGATCCATCTTCAGTCTTGCTCTCTCTCTCCACTTTGAAAGTACATTAGGTAACAATCATCTTTTTTATGTCACCCAAGCCTTAAAAATGTTAGATAACAACAATCTCTTTGCTTTTTAATTCATAAAATGGGGATAATGGGGCTTTTACTTAACATTTCTTTAGGGTTGGAATAGGAATTAAATGAGGTAATGTCAATCTCTTAGGTGAAATGACTTCTCTCGCACTCTTCCCCACATGAAGCCCCAGAACTGGTCATGCTATAATCGACCTCCTGAATTTATATGAGAAGAGCCTGGAAGGGAAGAGGACTCTTGAGAGGGGTCTTGGTATGGGAGGCTTTTCTCTCTCCTCTCTGGGGGGAGCGGGGGAAGGGGAGGTTGGTATCCCCCAACCTGCAAAGCCAAGTGGTAGAAGTTTCCACAGACTTTCTCTAGAGGGGGAAGTTGGATTTCTGTCACCAGTGGGCTGCTTGCTGAGCCTTGTCAGAGGGTTGGTCTGTGTTCCCTGCAGTTTACGTGTAAACTGAATATGGGTGAATACGGCAGCTGGTCTCTGTTCTGGAGACTTCTGTGATCAGGAGATGGACTGGGGAGGCCCTCCTGGAAGGGGATGGGGTTGCCCCACTTCTTCGAGGCCTACTGCAGGGTTTGAAGAGACTGCGAGAGGCTTGGCAGAAGAGAGTGACCCCTATCCCGTTAAAGGAAGGTCATTAAGATCAACATTTCCTAGGTATTTCCACCATCCAACATATTTTTTGTTCATCCAAAGCGCACTCCTCTGCACTAGCTAGAAATATATAGGAAAGAAAGCTCACAAAGCGAAAGTCGGACGACTCTTAGCAATTCACAGCCTTTACAGCTCAACTGGAAATGCTTAGCCATGAGCATCGACTTCAGTCCTCACTCGCTATTTCATTCATTTATTCAGCAAACATTTGGCACCTTCCTTGTGTGCCAGGCACCAGTGGTACCACGGTGTGTCGTCTGCCTCCATGGAGCCTACGAATCTGTTGAGGTTGGGAGGGGGTGAGACAGATAGTCAGCTGTTAGGGGCCTGTGCTCAGGAGTCCGACAGACCTGCCTGGTTCAAGTGCCAGTTCTGCTTATTTGCCACATGGCCAGGAGCAATTTACTTAATCTAAGGATCAGTTTCCTCATCTGTAAAATCAGGATAACTGGCCTCCTTTATGGGGTTGGTGTTAGGATCCCATGAGGTAATCAGGTATAGCCTTCAGCACTGTTTTCAGTAAGTAATACCATTTGTTTTACTTGGGCTAGCAGCCGTTTCTTATTTTGTCGTCTCCAGTACACGCATTACAGTAGTTTTCTTTTTTTTTTTTCTAAGTTCTTCAACTGCCTCAGTGTTAGCAGCACCCATCAGCATAGTAACTGCCCCAAAACACAACCAACAGTTACACCATTTTCTCCTGTGTACTAAGTTTAGGACAGCTGATCTCAGAGCAAACTGCCTTTATAAGAATGTTGGCAGGAAGAAAGAGGAGGTTAGAATATTAGAACCGATGGTGTGGCTGCCTGCGTCACGGTTTGGCAGGCGGAAGACGTACTAGTTGGTGTTCAGCAGAAGTGGCCTCTCCGGGGGGCAGTGCCGCCTCCGTCCTGGGTGCCACCAGCAAGGTGCCAAAATAGATCCCGAGTGTGGGAGTTGCCACCTGTGCTGCTAAGCTGTGCACCCTTGGATTTGGGGTTTAACACGCTTAAGTTTATTCTCGTTTCTGCTGGGCAATCCTGGACATGGTGTTGGAGGTTTCTATCAGCAACCTTTCTCCCCATCTGTGAATTTTGAATTTATAGTACTTTAAAAGTTTGGTCAGTTTACTGAGTCTCTGGACTAAATGTAAACTTCAAAGGACCCAGTTGGCCTAAACAATGGAGAATAAAGGGAAAGAAAATTTCAAGGCTACAAAATGCAGTGTCTTCAGATTCTGGACACGAATTTTAAGAATATATTAATGTGCAGTTAAGGAGTGCTTAAGAAAAAAAGGCCCAGACACACCCTCCTGACTTGTTCCACTAAGGAGGCCTCCTCCTTTACTAATATATAATGCTTTACCAATTGATGCAGGTATTTTTGCAGTCTGATGGAATTAACATCCATTTTATTATTGTTAAGTAATAACTACTGGCAGAATGGGGAACATCTTTGGGAAAGAGACGTCTTTTTTTTTTTTTTTTTGAGACATTTATTCTTCATCAACAATCTTAATACCTTCCAGCGGTAATAAAAGGATATTATTAAAGAAAGCATTTAATCAAAAAAAGTCAACTCTTAAAAGCAACTGTAGCTACTTGATAAGCTCCTAATAATCAGTAAAATATTTTTAATCTCAAAAATCTTGTAAAGGTTAGCTAATATTTAGGGTTTGAATATAGGAAATCAGTTGTTAGAGTGCTAAGAATAATGTTAATTTATGAGACATGAGGCTTGAGATTATGGTAAATTTACTGATTAAATGGAGCTAGTGTTTACTTTGTGGATTTTCCAGTAATTAGTCCTTAGAACACTATAACCAAGGGTCACAAAATTTTTTTTTTTTTTTTTTTTGGTGGTACACAGGCCTCTCACTGTTGTGGCCTCTCCTGTTGTGGAGCGCAGGCTCAGCAGCCATGGCTCACGGGCCCAGCCGCTCCGCGGCATGTGGGATCTTCCCGGACCGGGGCACGAACCCACGTCCCCTGCATCGGCAGGCGGACTCTCAACCACTGCACCACCAGGGAAGCCCACAAAATATTTCTGTAATTAGTAATTATGTGTCACATGCTCATGAGCTAGGAACAAATGGTCAAAGTTTTTTCAAAAAGTGCTTTGACAAAATTAGATCATCAACACAGCCAAGAATCCTATGTGTTTAGGTTCCTAGATCTTATTTGCAATGTAACTGACCACACATAAGAACAACAATAAAAAAATGTCTACCTCTGTGTTAAAAAGATTGAATTACCAAAGGACTTTTCTGTTTGTTTGTGAGCTACGTTCATTCAAAGATGGAGCTTGCTGTGAATATCTTAAAATCTCAGATTATCTGATAAATATTAGTCGGCACTCCTGAATATTCTCATTCCTTTTTAAAAAGTACACTTAAAACCAGAGAGAAGTTTCTTGCTAAGAAAAGTGAATGGATTTATCACAGGCCCACCAAACCAATTTTCCTACTGTTTCTCCTTCCCTACCTTAGTTCCTTAGAGGAAATATAGATTCTTAAGTTTCCAAAGTTATAACCTTATCTCTTCATGGAGGTGGTCAGTGCTGAGCCAGGCCTACAGGAGAGATGCATTTGCACTGAATCTTGCTTCCCTTGGGATGAGTTTGCGGCCCTCTGGCATGGCCTGTTTTCCCCTCTGCTTCTGGTCACTCCAGACGTTCCACCCAAATGGACCAGGGAAAGTTACTGCTGCCCATCCCTCTGGTAGTCCAGGTGACTGATGCCCCATGAGGCTCAAACCCTGGAGTGTGGTCAGAGGGATCTGGGCATCAGGAAAGGGCCGAGGCCCCAGGTAAGGACAGAAAATCTCCTTTCTTTTCTCTAATTTATGATTGGATTAGTTTGTCTTTTGCTTTAGAAGATTTATTGTTTTATCTTCTTATTAACTTATTTTGGTAGAATTAGGAAGGTTATGTATATATGAGTGCATATATATATATATATATATATATATATATTCTCAAAAACATGTCTTATTTTACAGGCAAACTCAGACCGTCATAGTGAACCCAATTAGGAGGAGGTCTTCTTCGAGGATGTCTCTGGTAAGAAAGAAGGAAAAATACAGTTGGTCTTTTTCTTTTAGTGATGTCATCTTCCTTAATAAAATATGCTTTTAGCACTGTTAATTTTTAGTTTGAACCACAAAAGTGTGCTGATATTTGACCAAAGAAATGGTGATTTTCCATAGCTTAAGCCTAATATTTATATAATATATAATATTTATTATATTATACATATTTAAATATTAGGTCCAACCTCATATTAAAAATTTTGTGAAAATGACTCTACTACCCAAAGCAATCTACAGATTCAATGCAATCCCTATCAAATTACCACTGGCATTTTTCACAGAACTAGAACAAAAAATTTCACAATTTATATGGAAACACAAAAGACCCCGAATAGCCAAAGCAATCTTGAGAATGAAAAATGGAGCTGGAGGAATCAGGCTCCCTGACTTCAGACTATACTACAAAGCTACAGTAATCAAGACAGTATGGTACTGGCACAAAAACAGAAATATAGATCAATGGAACAGGATAGAAAGCCCAGAGATAAACCCACACACATATGGTCACCTTGTCTTTGATAAAGGAGGCAAGAATATACAGTGGAGAAAAGACAGCCTCTTCAGTAAGTGGTGCTGGGAAAACTGGACAGGTACATGTAAAAGTATGAGATTAGAACACTCCCTAACACCATACACAAAAATAAGCTCAAAATGGATTAAAGATCTAAATGTAAGGCCAGAAACTATCAAACTCTTAGAGGAAAACATAGGCAGAACACTTTATGACATAAATCACAGCAAGATCCTTTTTGACCCACCTCCTAGAGAAATGGAAATAAAAACAAAAATAAACAAATGTGACTTAATGAAACTTCAAAGCTTTTGCACAGCAAAGGAAACCATAAACAAGACCAAAAGACAACCCTCAGAATGGGGGAAAATATTTGCAAATGAAGCAACTGACAAAGGATTAATCTCCAAAATTTACAAGCAGCTTATGCAGCTCAATAACAAAAAAACAAACAACCCAATCCAAAAATGGGCAGAAGACCTAAACAGAAATTTCCTCAAAGAAGATATACAGATTGGCAACAAACACATGAAAGAATGCTCAACATCATTAATCATTAGAGAAATGCAAATCAAAACTACAATGAGATATCATCTCACACCAGTCAGAATGGCCATCATCAAAGAATCTAGAAACAATAAATGCTGGAGAGGGTGTGGAGAAAAGGGAACACTCTTGCACTGCTGGTGGGCATGTAAATTGCTACAGCCACTATGGAGAACAGTATGGAGGTTCCTTAAAAAACTACAAATAGAACTATCATACTACCCAGCAATCCCACTGCTGGGCATATACCCTGAGAAAACCATAATTCAAAGAGTCATGTACCACAATGTTCATTGCACCTCTATTTACAATAGCCAGGAGATGGAAGCAACCCAGGTGTCCATCATTGGATGAATGGATAAAGATGTGGCACATATATACAATGGAATATTACTCAGCCATAAAAAGAAACGAAATTGAGTTATTTGTAGTGAGGTGGATGGACCTAGAGTCTGTCATACAGAGTGAAGTAAGTCAGAAAGAAAAACAGATACCGTATGCTAACACATATATATGGAATCTAAGGAAAAACAAAAAAGGTTATGAAGAACCTAGGGGTAAGACAGGAATAAAGACACAGACCTACCAGAGAATGGACTTGAGGATATGGGGAGGGGGAAGTGTAAGCTGTGACAAAGTGAGAGAGTGGCATGGACATATATACACTACCAAATGTAAAATAGATAGCTAGTGGGAAGCAGCCGCATGGCACAGGGAGATCAGCTCTGTGCTTTGTGATCACCTAGAGGGGTGGGATAGGGAGGGTGGGAGGGAGAGAGACACAAGAGGGAAGATATATGGGAACATATGTATATATATAACTGATTCACTTTGTTATAAAGCAGAAACTAACACACCACTGTAAAGCAATTATACTCCAATAAAGATGTTAAAAAATTTTTTTGACTCTTAGCCAAGAGTAATCAGTAGATATTTAAAATACTAGATGATTTTGCCTAATAAGATTAAATATACTACATATAAGCTTCTTATGTTCAATTGTTTATATAAGAATTCAGGAAATTTTTGTCTGTTCCTTCTTGCTCTTAACTTTTTGGATACAGCTTGTTTTCTTGTGCTGTCTGATGTCTGATATCAGCGCATAGGGCTTAGCATTGCCATTCTGGCACTGAAAATGAAACACTGAAATGATACACTGAAAATGAAACACTGAAATGAAACACTGAAAATGATAGATATGGTAAGAGCTATAGGGTCTTCATATTTATTTTTCATATATAATACGTTTGGCTGCTTTAGAAGTTTTTAATGGAGAGAAAGAAACCAGCAGAAAATTACTGTACACATATTATATAGGTAATGTGTTTTAATGCTGTTTCCAATTTTCCATTTCTCAGCCTAAACCCCAGCCCTATGTGATGCCTCCCCCACCCCAGCTGCATTATAATGGACATTATACAGAACCATACACTTCTTCCCAAGGTAAAGTATACTCTTTCTGAAATGCCTTACAAAATTATTATGAGTAAATTAATGAGGACTTGGAGATCTTGAAGCCAGGATAGTTTTTGGCTGAAGTTACATCCAAAGTTGTTGTCATGATTATAGCCAACCTGGATTCATAGAAGAAGCTGCCATTATAAAGTCAGTTTTTTGGAAATGGGTGGAAAATATTCAATATCAAATTTTGATGCTCAAGTTTGGCCCACGGGCACTCCTTCAAGGTGGTTCCCGTGTCCTGTTAACACACCCCAGTAGCCTTTGAGTGCTTCCTTGCTTTCCAGCTCTGGGATGTCCCAAGCTCATTTTGTTTTTTCCTGCCTGAGACCTTCCCACTGTAAAGTATTAAACATTTTATTTTTATCTATTTGCGTTCCTCTTTCACATGATGGGTATAGGGAGCTGTATTTAAACAGCGCCTCCGAAGCTAAGTCTCCAGCATTCATTTTACAGACTCTGCCCACAGGGCTCTGCTATAAAGGCTGAGGGGATTTACGCAGAGAAGTAATTCCGTATCTCAAGAAGCTTAGATTCTAATGGTGGAGGATAAGACAAGTACACAAATAACTTAAATACAAAGAGAACATGATTGTTGTGATGAGAGAGAGCGAGCAATTGCTCATCATGCTGGAGAGACTGAGAAAGGCTTTTTGGACCTCAAAAGATGGGTAGATTTCCATATGTAGAGAGAGGCAGGTTCCTGTTGGGATTGCTGCTCCTGGTTTTGTGAAGGGGGTGTGGATAGTGAATGCATTGGCACAAACAAGGAAGAGGGTGGCTGGACTCAGTCCCACAGGGAACTGGTAGAACATGGTGTGTGAAGGGACTGGAAGGTGGGTGGTGACGCATTGCTGGTGCCGGGCCTTGTGTGTAAGATGAGACTTTCCGTGCAGTGCGACGGGTGGGTGGGAGGGGATGGATTGGGCTCTGGGTTCCCAGAGTGTCCCCCTCAGGATGTTTTCACCTTCTTCACGGTCTTCTCCTCCTTGCACACTGCCCTCCTTTGGTTTTGTGACCCCAGCTCCCACCCACTTCCAGGAAAAGGCTCTTCTCTCTGCACTGTTAGTGTTTCCTTGCTGTTCATCCCTTTTCCTCCATCTGTAAGCATCCTACTATTTTTCCTCTCTTCTCTCTTCAAACTGCAGTTTGAATTATTTTTTTCTTTCATTTTTCACCCCACTTCTGAGAGTAACACGTGTGTGCTCCTTCTGCCTCCTGGTTACCCCTTTACTTCTCCTACCTTTGCTACTCTGTTCAAGCTGCCCTCTCACAGGTCCCCAGAGCCCCGCACATTCTCCTTCCCATCCGATTCCAGCAGTCTAGGCTATTGACAGACCTCTCTTCCCTGCACTGGGTTCTCCCTCCTCCTGTACCATCGGTGTTCACTGCTCCCAAAGTCTGCCCAGTGCCTCTTCTCCCCCCGCGGGCTTCTGCAGCAGCCTCGTTTCATCCATGGTTCGGGTTTCAGCGAGGATGACTGCGTTTCCCACCCCGTCATCACTGCTATGCTCCAGCCCCACATTTCATCTGTCTGACAACTGTTGGGGCAGTGAAAGGAGCTACTGCATGTGAGCCCTCAGCGGGCTACCCGGCTGAGTGGGAAGCACTCAGTGAATATTATCCACCATTACAGCTTGCTGAAGACTGACATCCTGCATTTGAGCCCATCACTCTAGTCCACAAGCCCCTTTGCCCAAGTTCCTTACTTCTTTACGACGAAGTCACCCTCCTGGTTACTTGGATTCCAAACTGCATGTAATTTTTCTTTTCTCTTTTTGCCTTCAATACCCTGACAGTTGCAAACCCTATTGCCTCTGATGAACTCCATGTAACACCTCTTCCATGTCCCCTTCGCCCTGTCCCTCTGCTGCTAATCCAGTTCTTTTTTTTTTTTTTTTTTTTTAAACATCTCATTAGTTCTTGCATCATAGCTGCTGATAGCTTCAGTCTTCAATCCCCACTTGCCCTGGTTCACCTGACACTCAGCAGCCAGGCTCATCTTATCCCATCTCCCTGACGATCGTTCCTTTGTCTAGTATTCAACGTTCTCTGTGATGTTTCTTCATGCTACTCTTCCTGTCTTATTCCCCACTGTTCTCTACCCTCTCCGGCTACCTGGTACTCCAGCCAGACCGAGCACTCCCTCTGTGCCTTGTCTCCCAGCTTTGCCCGCACTGCTCTGTCACCCACAAGGGTCCTTATCCCATGCACCCTCCTGCCCACATGCTTCCGCCCAGTCAGGATGGGCTAGGCTGCCGTGTGGGAACCAATTCTAAACTCTTAGTGGCTTACGCAGGAAAGCTTACTTCTTTCTCAGGTTACCCGTGTCCATTGTGCACTGGCAGGAGGGCTCTGCTCCACGTCAGCCTGCCCCAGGGACTCGGGCTGGGGTCCCTTTCCATCTGGAATGTTGGGCACGGTGGCAAGGAGAAGGGAGCCTGGAGATTGCTGGGTGGGATCCGAGTGATCCGCGCGCACTCAGAGGTAGAGAGCCCGGCTACTGATGAAACCCCACCCACATACCCCTTGAGGGCTATATCCCCTGGGGGGCTGTTCTTGGTCTTCTCCCTGTCCCGTCAGCCTGGCCCAAGCTGGAAGCGATCCTCCTCTCCTCCGGACTCCTGTAACGCTTATCTCCTTTCATTGTCACGCTTCTTCCTTGGATCCTGGTGATTTGGGTACACACCTTTCCCTTTACATTTATCTGGATTCCAGTCATTTTCCCCCCGTTAGTTCTTAGCATAGTCTTTCACACATACAGACTCGTAAATGAATGGTTCATGGAGTACCCAGAGGAGCCTGGAGATGGGGAGGCCAGGCCGGCGGGTATTGTGCGAGTCTGGACGGGCTTGAACGAGGCTGAGCTGTGACAGCAGTGAGTAGAGGGGACTCCGTAGACGCACATTGCAGAGTGTTCCAGA
This sequence comes from Delphinus delphis, assembly GCF_949987515.2. Classification (NCBI taxonomy): domain Eukaryota; kingdom Metazoa; phylum Chordata; class Mammalia; order Artiodactyla; family Delphinidae; genus Delphinus; species Delphinus delphis. The sequence continues at coordinate 15,789,193 of NC_082684.1, forward strand.
TACGGGAAATGGACAGGAACAAGGAAGCATTGCGTGTCCATAGGAAGAAACAGTGGTGCGTTTGAGGCCCATCCCTTTGTGGCTGTATGTGCCACACACGAGGCTGTGGCATGTTCACTTTGATAATCATTTGGCACTTAAACCGCCAAGAGGCTTTTGAATCGAAAAAAGAATGCTTTTCGATGGCAACTGTTCTCTGATGGTTAGAAATCACCCTCGTTAGTTTTCCAGGTGAACTACAGGTTGGACTGAAGAAGCATGCCTCCTACCAGCCCCGACCAGGTGCACACACAGCCAAGCTAGATTCTGCTAGCTGGGACCCCAGTCTTACTGCAGCGTGGGGGCTGGAGCAGGGGGCAGGTGTGGCTGTCTTGGCAAGGCTCTTCTTGGCTTCTGGCCCCTAGGGAGGTATACAGCTACTGGTGACACTGTTGGACCTGAAGAGGCTCAGATCCTGCCCAACTGTTGCCCTTTTGTGTCTTCACTGTGGAAGAATCTATACAGCCCGCCTAGAGTTTCATTTAAGGAACTGTTTACAGACAGTTGGTGCTTGAACTAGCTCAGCATCATCAAGGCCACATCTCCAGTGAGGGGAGAAAGCAGAGTCAGAGACCCAAAGCCCTGAACAGTATCTCTGCCTGCAGTCCCCCAGACTTCCAGAAAGCCTGCTTTGTGTCTCTAGTAAAACACGTTTTTGACTTTCAGAAAAAGACAGTGTTCTGTGGCACAGTTGTACTCTCAATATTGGGCTTAGATTTGGCTGCTCTTTATTGGGTGTCAAATCCTGGATACCACCCTTAGAGTAGGCAGGGCCATCCCCATTCTCTAGATGAGGAGGCGAGGCTCCCAGAAACCCCCTGTCCAGGGTCACTCAGAGCTGTGGCTAGAGCCAGGTCACTTCAGGGTGGAGTTTCATGAGGTACGCTGAGAATGTCATCAACGTTCGGGGCCTGTCTCAGTATTTGTCTAGAGTAATTGATCCACTTTTGTACATTCAGAAAATCTCATTTTAAAATATACATTTTTTTTTTTTTTGCGGTACGCGGGCCTCTCACTGTTGTGGCCTCTCCTGTTGCGGAGCACAGCCTCTGGACGCGCAGGCTCAGCGGCCATGGCTCACGGGCCCAGCCGCTCCGTGGCATGTGGGATCTTCCCGGACCGGGGCACGAACCTGTGTCCCCTGCATCGGCAGGCAGACTCTCAACCGCTGCGCCACCAGGGAAGCCCTAAAATATACATTTTAAATGTTTTGTTTTTCCCCCCAGATAACCTGTTTGTGACCAACCAGAATGGATACTACTGTCACTCTCAGACAAGTTTGGATCGAGCCCAGATTGACCTGAGTGGTCGCCTCCGCAACGGCAGTGTCTACAGTGCACACAGCACCAGCTCCTTAAATAACCCCCAGCCCTACTTGCAGCCCTCACCCATGTCCTCGAACCCAAGCATCACCGGGAGTGACATCATGAGGCCTGACTACGTCCCATCGCACCGGCACAGCGCCCTGATCCCCCCGTCCTACCGCCCGACCCCCGACTATGAGACGGTGATGAAGCAGCTCCACAGAGGCCTGGCGCCCGCCGAGAGGCAGAGCCACTCGCTGAGAAACCTCAACATCGGCAGCTCATACGCGTACAGCAGGCCCGATGCGCTGGTCTACAGCCAGCCCGAGATCCGGGAGCACGCGCACTTCAGCTCCCCCCCGTCGGCCCACTACCCGTTCAACCTGAATTACAGTTTCCACAGCCAGGCCCCTTACCCATACCCCGCAGAGAGGCGGCCGGTGGTGGGTGCCGTCAGCGTGCCCGAGCTGACCAACGTGCAGCTCCAGGCCCGGGACTACCCAGCCCCCAACATCATGAGGACGCAGGTGTACCGCCCGCCGCCCCCCTACCCGTACCCCAGGCCCGCCAACAGCACCCCTGACCTGTCCCGCCACCTCTACATCAGCAGCAGCAACCCCGATCTCATCACCCGGCGGGTCCATCACTCTGTCCAGACGTTCCAGGAGGACAGCTTGCCGGTGGCGCATTCCCTGCAGGAGGTCAGCGAGCCCCTGACCTCAGCCCGGCACGCCCATCTCCAGAAGAGGAACAGCATTGAGATCGCCGGGCTGACCCACGGCTTTGAGGGCCTGCGGCTCAAGGAGAGGACCATGTCGGCGTCAGCGGCGGACGTGGCTCCGCGGGCCGTCTCCACGGGCTCCCAGCCAAACGTCGTCACTGAAAGGACAAAGCGAGAAGAGGACGATGAGCAGCAGAGCAGATACGGTCACAAAAAGTCCCTTTCAGACGCCACCATGCTGATACACAGCAGCGAGGAGGAGGAGGAGGACTTGGAGGAGGGGCGCGGGGCGCAGGTGCGGGCGCCCCGGGGCAGCTACTCCCAGCAAGCCCCGCGGAGCGGCCCCCACACGCCCGGCCCCCCGGCCGCCGGCCCCACGCACAGCCTTGAGCCCAAGGCCCACGTCACTGAGGCCGAGAGAAAGGGGAGGGCCGGCAGCCCAGTTCCCACGCCCGGGGAAGGCCCGCGGCCCAGGAGGGACGGGCTGCTGACGCCCTCCATGTCCGAGTCCGACCTCACCACGTCCGGGAGGTACCGCGCCAGGAGGGACTCTTTGAAGAAGAGGCCGGTGTCAGATCTCCTCTCCGGAAAGAAGAATGTCGTGGAAGGGCTTCCGCCGTTAGGGGTGAGCCGTTCAGTGTGCGGGGTGGGGGGCGGGGGTTGGCGGGGTCACCCAACCCAGCACGATGCCCTGTACACCTGACTTTTCTCAATGCCTTCTGCCCTCTATCCATCTTTTCTTTCACTCATTACTTCTGATGTTTTTCAGCCTTTTTCCTTTTAAGTTGTTTCAACTCCCCCCCCCCCCCGCCAGCCAACACATATTTTGCCCAGTTTTTGTCTTATTTGTAATACTTTGAGTTTGAGTATCTCTGGAAATAATGGGGAGGGATTAGAATTTTCGTGGTTTTGCTGGAGGTAATAACTTAGCTGAAGTGAAAGGTAAATGTAGGAGGCTCTGTGGAATGGAAGAGAAAGAATGAATGGCAAGTTTTAGTAATGCAGTGTGATGGAAAAGGGAGTAAAGGTTTCACTACTTTAGCCAGGATTGCTTTGTCAGCCACCCGTAAAAATACCCCGCTGTGGTGCAGGGTCTAGGGCTGCTCTTGTTCAGTTTGCTTGTTTGGGGTCTGAGGGAAGCATTCCCCGAAGTGTCCCTAATGTATTCCTTATGTCGCAGTCTGTGTGGGTACAGCTTGAACTGCTGGGCTGTGACCTCTGAGGGCTGGAGGGTGATTCTGGAGCTGGAAGGTGGCACTTTGTCAAGACAAAAAACCCAAGAGCTCCAGGTCTCTTTATTTATTCTTTATATCTTTATTGGAGTATAATTGCTTAACAATATTGTGTTAGTTTCTGCTGTACAACAAAGTGAATCAGCTGTAAGTATACATATTCCCCATATCCCCTCCCTCTTGAACCTCCCTCCCACCCTCCCTATCCCACCCCTCTAGGTGGTCACAAAGCACGGAGCTGATCTCTCTGTGCTATGCGGCTGCTTCCCACTAGAAATCCCTGTTACATTTGGTAGTGTATATATGTCCATGCCACTCTCTCACTTCGTCCCAGCTTCCCCTTCCCCCTCCCCCACCCCATGTCCTCAAGTGTGTTCTCTACGTCTGCATCTTTATTCCTGCCCTGCCACTAGGTTCATCAGTACCATTTTTTTAGTTTCCATATATGTGTGTTAGCATATGGCATTTGTTTTTCTCTTTCTGACTTACTTCACTCTGTATGACAGACTCTAGGTCCATCCATCTCATTACAAATAATTCAGTTTTGTTCCTTTTTATGGCTGAGTAATATTCCATTGTATATATGTGCCACATCTTCTTTATCCATTCATCTGTCGATGGACATTTAGGTTGCTTCCATGTCCTGGCAGTTGTAAATAGTGCTGCAGTAAACATTGTGGTACATGACTCTTTTTGAATTATGGTTTTCTCAGGGTATGTGCCCAGTAGTGGGACTGCTGGGTCCTATGGTAGTTCTATTTGTAGTTTTTTAAGGAACCTCCATACTGTTCTCCATAGTGGCTGCACCAATTTACATTCCTACCTCCAGGTCTCTTTAAAAGAGAGACTGAGTGAACTGAGAACCCAAGGAAGGTCCCTTGTAGAAAATGCAGCTCCTTAATATTCAGGATGATAAATAACTGTGGTTTAAGCACTTTTTATCTACTTGAGGCAAAATATAAAAGAGCATAACATCATCTCTAGCTGCCATTCCCAGAGCATTTACCATGTGCTGAGCAGGCCATCTGCTTTACCATGTCCAGTTTACAACAGGCCTATTGTTTCTACAGATGAGAAAATAGACTCTGAGATATTAAGTAACTTTCCCAAGGTCACACAGCTAATGAGTGACCGAACTGAAAATTTAAACCCATATTTATCTCTGCAACTGGTTCTCCTATCTTCTACATTGTTCTGCATCGAAGTAGTATATTTTATTAAGTAATAATTGCTTGTCTAAGCTTTGCTGTTCTCTGTCTTTCCACTGAAACCTTTTAACTCTGAGTTCCTCAGCTTTGCCCAGGCATCTGTGGCATTGTCATGTCAGCGTGTCCACTCTGAGTCATCTGGCTTCCTTGCTCAGGCTCCTCCTTGCCCAGGGCTCCATTCCCTGTGCCCTGCGCTCCTGCCAAGTGAAAGTGATTAATTAGCCTATGCATTCTGTCTCCCAGTTGCTCCCAGTGTCCTGGCAGCTAGGGACTCCTCCCCCCATTTTTGCTGGTGGGCATATTCAGACCTGAGGGCGCGTCACAAATGTGGTTCTGCCCTAGTGTATTATTAGATCTTCTAAGATGCTACAAACATCTTCATAAGCAGGAGGAAAGTTCACACAATATTATAGTGGTTATGAAATAGATCAGTATACACAGGCTCAAACTACTTACAGTAGTGCCGTGAATTTAAACGTGTTTTCTTTCAATGGGTTGGAATTGTAAATTTATTTTAAATTTTTCTTGGGAGTACATTCTTACTCATCTGTCTGACAGTAAAGGCCAGTGTCTCAGGTCGGCTGAAGCGGAGGGCATGGGCTCACAATCAGTGATTCAGGGCAGGACAGGGTGTGGACGTGTCTCCCGAAGTAACTGCCTGAGTCCTGAGCCAGCTGGACGGGGCCCTCTCATAGTTGACACTCTTCACTGATTACATCATGAACATAGTTTTTATGTGTGACCTGAGTCTTTCCCCGAATGATACTTGTTTTGAGTAGAGTCCAGTGTTCAAGGCTATTGTCCCTGTAGTTTTGAACGGCCCAGCGAATTCTGCTAAATCTGAGGACTTTTATCGGTTTGGTTCTCTAAAAATACAAAATTTCCCCCTCATTGACTTCTAGACCTATAGTATTAGTGAGATTATGTGATTGGATTATCCTTTTTTACCCCTTCTTTTCGCATAAGGGATCTCCCTACTTAAGGAATGTGAATGGCAGCTGTGGCCCAGGAGAAGGTACAGGACCTAAGAGTGGAAAACTTGGGTCTGAGTCTAGAACCTGCCATTCATTAGTTCTCTGCCCAGTGGGCCGGGCCCTTCACACACCAGGGCCTCAGCTTCTCCATCCGTAACACAGGACGGTCACCCCTCCTCTGTCTGCTGTGGCGTTGTGTTAGGTCCCACATAGGGTTAGGCATGAAAAGTGCTTTCTAAATTCTATGATGCAGCATAACTGATTTTAATGCACGGTTTTCATTGTGTTGACCCTATGTGCCATGTATAAAGAGGCAGCTGTGTGACACTGGGCAAACAACTTAATCTCTCTGACTCCCATTTTCTCATTTGTAACCGAGATGACCCCAGAGAGTTGGGGGAAAATGCTCAGTCAAGTTTAACTTATTACTGTGAGGTGGCATCATACATTTAACTTTTGGCTTCCCAAGAGCTGAAGAGTCCAACCCCCTGCTAATCCTCTGACCCCCTTCATAGTAACTCAGGGTGGCCATTATTTTAATTGTTACAGCAAGCGAATATACTAATATGAATTATGGTTCTAGAGGTTTAGTATTAAAAACAGTGAAATAAATTGCAGAGAAGCAGGAACATTTTAGAATTCTCCACCCATCTCCACCTATGGCGACTTGATTGCTATCTGGAAAAGGTAGACTGGTTTGAGTGCTTGTGCATCTGCATAAGGAGTTTTTGTTTCACCCTTAGTCTTATGTACATTTGAAACCATGCTCTTGTACTCTGAGGGCTAAGTAAGGGGTATTTGAAGTGAGTTTTGACTATAAGACCCTTTCTTCAAATACTGGCTTTGGGGCTTCCCTGGTGGTGCAGTGGTTAGGAATCTGCCTGCCAATGCAGGGGACACGGGTTCAAGCCCTGGTCCGGGAAAATCCCACATGCTGTGGAGCAACTAAGCCCATGCGCCACAACTACTGCACTCTAGAGCCTGCAAGCCACAGCTGCTGAAGCCTGCGCACCTAGAGCCCGTGCTCCGCGACAAGGGAAGCCACCACAATGAGAGGCCAGCGCACCGCAACGAAGAGTAGCCCCCGCTCACTGCAACTAGAAAAAGCCCATGCGCAGAAATGAAGACCCAGCACAGCCAAAAATAAATAAAATAAAATAAAATAAATTTTTAAAAAAATTAAAAAAAAATACTGGCTTTAGAACTGACCTTACCAATCATCCAGCACACGTGTGCTGGGGCCTTTTGAGTCATTTTCAGGCCAAGCAGTGCTGGAGCCACCTCTGCTGGCTGGTGGGAGCTGAGTGTTAAATTTTCAGGCTCTTGTGAGGCCTCTGATGTTCCACTGGCAGATTGAAATTAGCTGTGATGGGAGTATTTGTACCGTGGAACCTGGCAAACTTCACACATCAGAACTGTTCCCACTCTCCTGCCACAAAGTCCATTGTTAAACATTTACCTGCTTTCTGCACGCCACTGTTTTCTGCACACATGAGAATCATGACATTTTAGCCTAAGCAGGAACCTTTTAGTCTGTGTAGCCTCCCTCTCTCCAAGGCTGACAGAGCTGCAGTAAAGTTGATTTTATTTATGAGACAGAAGAGAACTGCTGATTTCATTTATGAGATAGAACTGAGAAAACCATTTCTGTCAAATTAGGGCTACAGTCATGATAATTACGATGGCTTCCAAGGAGGTGTAGACTATTGAAGAAGACTTGGCATTCCTGGGCTCGTTTGCCTCGGAGAGCAAAATCATTGGCTTTAATAATAACTTTAGGAAACACCAGTTTTCAGGAGACAGAATTCCGTCTGTGCCCTCTCTTGTACCCTCTCTTGGTATAATGATGTTCTCCTCATTTAAAAATGTGGTGGTTCTAACTGCATTTACCAGAGGTGTGGTGAGCTAACCCAGGTCACACAAGTCTGCAACAGAATGTAGAATACAACAGAGCCACCAGAGAAGACATTGAAAAAGAACAAATTGGTATTTTTTTAAAATGTATAAAAGCTTATTGCAATGAGGTGACTGCATTTAAAACCCTCTTTGTGGATTGCAGCTGATTTGTGTGTGTGTCACGGTTTGATAGGAGGAGGAGTCCTGTGAAGGAATGCTGTCTGCTTGGAGCCTCACCTTTCATTACAACAGAGCCCTGAAACCAGTTGCATTTCAAAACCTTATATCTGGAAGACTTATCAGGGCTTTGGCCTTAAAAGGAATGTCTTCCTCCTAATCTTTGTGAAACAAACGTGTGTGTGTGTGTGTGTGTGTGTGTGTGTGTGTGTGTGTGTGTGTGTGTGTGTGTGTGTGTGTGGAATGTAAGCTCTCCTGTGGTTGTTGGTTTAGGAGAACCCACCCTCTGTTAACTGTCTTCAGTCCATTGAAATCTCTTTTCAAAGGGATTGTATTTGTGTATATTTGATATATACATATAAATATTTTTGTAGGGAATGAAAAAGAGCCGAGTAGATGCAAAAAAAATTGGTCCTCTCAAACTGGCTGCCCTAAATGGACTCTCCCTGTCTCGACTGCCTCTGCCTGATGAAGGAAAGGAGGTGCCTGCCAGAGCCACGAATGATGAGAGGGTACGTACCAGACCACGGGTCTGCACGCCTGCCCTGGAACAGCTGATACAGTGTTGCAGAACTGCCTTCTTGAGATTTTACTGAATTTTCTAACACATTTGATAATTATAAATGAGTGTTAGGAATTTTGTCATCTGGCCTTCAAAACTGGGGCAAATTTATAGCTAATGTCTTAATAGATAATTTCAGGCTAAATGTTGATTTTTGTCTGTTCGTTTCTGAATACTGTTCTTTACCTTCTTCTGGCCATGAAGTTAGAGGAAATGTGCAAATGCGTACACATAGGAAGGAAAGCAGATATCGACTGCTTTCATTACATCGAAAACTTAACAGTGAACGGTTACTGAATTTTTCAAAACTTTGTGACTGAGATGTATTTGCTATGAGGTTCTATTATATCAAAATTAGACAGGCATGAATTATGCTAAGCAAAAATTAATTTGCTTACAACTGGATCCTGGAGATAGTTTCCAATAATGTTTTGTGTTTTTTATATATATTATAAAATTGCAGCATTTGTTCATAGAGGTTGGAATTGATTATCCTACTTCAGGATTTACTGTTCTCCAGGAGAATATTCCATTCTTAGGGAGTCACATAATTGACTGTAGATTTAGAGAAGATGAATTCAACGAATTGTTTTAGGCCAAGTTGACACAGAACTTTGCATCATGTTTCTCACCAATAAGATTATTTCATTTGTTCTTTTGTTGTTATGACTTGTTAAATTTAACTTTGGTTTCATCTAGAATTTTCAATATTGGGTAATACTGGACTTGAAAAAGAAAATGAGATTTCAAGTGTACGGTCAAAATGCAGCTGTGGCATGGGACTGTATTCATATTATTCCTCACTTTCTATTTTTCAGTGTAAAATTCTGGAACAGCGGTTAGAACAAGGAATGGTATTCACAGAATATGAAAGAATTCTTAAAAAGCGGCTTGTTGATGGGGAGTGCTCAACAGCACGACTCCCTGAAAATGCAGAAAGAAATCGGTTCCAAGATGTTCTTCCCTATGACGACGCCAGAGTGGAACTGGTCCCAACCAAAGAAAACAATACCGGTTACATCAACGCGTCACATATTAAGGTGAGGGGAATGCTTAGAGTGATACACAAGATGTGAAGTTTCCAGTTAAATTAGGAGAATGGTAAGAATTGTATTCATGTCTGTTTTCTAAAAACATCCTAGTTTTGAATCGTTGGGACAAACTGTACTGTAAGTTGGGAAATCCATACACCAAAGCTGGACACACAGTGTTTGATCCCTCTGTGCCCAGCATTGTTACCAGGACTCCGGGACCACTCATTTGTCTGACTTGAGAACTTTGTGCTTCTAAATCTGAGGACCTCTTTATAGCTCATAAATTCTCTCAAGTGCAACTGAATTGCTAGTTTTCCCTTATCACATACCTACATGCATTTTTATGTAAAAGAAGTGTCTGGTGTTTACCAAAGCTTTTCCTTATGGTGGTACCATCTGCACTCTTTGCATACTCTCTTAGTCATTTTTTTTTTAAGATTGTTACAAGTTTAAGTACTTCCGTGCCTCCAGCCTTTCTAGCATTCTCCCAGTTTTAAATTTATTAATTTATTTATTTTTATTTTTTAGGCCACGTCGGGTCTTAGTTGCGGCACGAGAGATCTTCGTTGAGGCATGCGGGATCTTTTGTTGTGGTGCGCCGGCTCTTCATTGTGGCGCATGGGCTTCTCTCTAGTTGGTGGCGTGCAGGTTTTCTCTTCTCTAGTTGTGGTGCATAAGCTCCAGGGCGTGTGGGCTCTGTAGTTGTGGCGCGTGGGCTTAGTTGCCCTGCAGCATATGGGATCTTAGTTCCCCGACCAGGGATCAAGCCCGCATCCCCTGCATTGGAAGGCGGATTCTTTACCACTGGACAACCAGGGAAGTCCCTCTTAATCATTTATTTTCTTTTGTAGCCATTAAATATTTTATAAGAACAATTTCTTAAAATTAATTAGTTTATTTTTGGCTGTGTTGGGTCCTCGTTGCTGCGCACAGGCTTTTCTCTAGTTGCGGCGAGCGGGGGCTACTCTTCGTTGTGGTGCGCGGGCTTCTCATTGCGGTGGCTTCTCGTTGCAGAGCAAAGGCTCTAGGAGTGCGGGCTACAGTAGTTGTGGCACGTGGGCTCTAGAGCACAGGCTCAGTAGTTCTGGCGCATGGGCTTAGTTGCTCCACAGCATATGGGATCTTCCTGGACCAGGGATCAAACCCATGTCCCCTGCATTGGCAGGCGGATTCTTAACCACTGTGCCACCAGGGAGGTCCCTCTTTTAATCATTTTTAAACATTATTTTGTTCTTAAGCAGTGCTGCTTTTTCCCTGTAAACAGTATAATGCCGTTTAACTGGGGTAACGTTACACCCATTAAAATGGAAAAAGTGATGATTCACAACAGGAAGGTGAGAAAAGCCAGATGCTCTGTCTTCTCCATGCTGGCTGGAGAGTCAGTTCGTTGTTTCGGGAAGAAGAAATTTCCTTATAGTGAGTGAATGAGTAAGTGTCTATGGGCAGGTGTTATTTTCCTTCTTTCCCACATTTTATTTAGTTTGCAAGTGATGTTTGATGAGAGCCGTTTCACACTTAAGACTTTGTAGAGGCCCAGCAGTCTGCATGTGAAAGCCCTTGATGGTCTTTGGGAATTTGTGCACAAGCTTTTTAAACATGGGCATAAGTTATTTAAAAACTGAGCATCTCTTTGGAATAGCTGAGCCAGTCTCCCATGACTGGGTGGATGAGGGTTGAATAACATTGTGGTTCTGTGGTGGTATTTCAGAATCTTCAGAGACAGCCCGAAGAACAGTGGAAGGAGTCTGACTTCAGAATTCGTGGATCGACCACTTAGCAGTGTGGGACCTCGTTGTACTTATCTCTGAATAAGGAAGTGCTGACCTCCCCCATTTTGCTCCCCATCAGATCCTTCCTCCCTGGTTCTTGTTCGCTGTGGTGCCTGGTCACCCACCACGGGCCCAGTGGGAGGATGGGGGTGTGACTCAGGCTGCAGCCTTAAATGGGGGCATGAGTGGAAAGGGTGCGTGGCCCAGGGTTTACACTCGGGGCACTCGGAAAGCGGTTATGGTCGTCACTCAGCAGTGGGGGAGCCGAGATTTAACCCAGATTTCCTGACTACAAATCCTGTAATTATTATATTAGACTGTTTTCAAGGAGGTTAAATCCTAAGTGGAAATTTAGTATGGAGGGTGATCCTGACTCAGAAGTTCAGAGGTGAACTCCTTAGGCAGGAAGACTTTTTTCCCCTAGAAATTTGATGTTTAACTTAGGTTTTGACTCAATTGCTAGTACTTGATCCAATGTGTGTAGTACTTCACGAGGGAAAATTGTGTTTGAGATTTGGGATATGATGACGTTGATATTATTTTTATGAGAAGAACCTAACAGCAGCAATAACAATAATTTATTAAGAACCTATCATGTGCAGGGCACCATACATATTGGCTCGCTTAATCCTGACAACATGAGGGTAGGGAATATTTTTGTTGTATAGATGAAAATTGAAATTTGGAGAGCTTAAGGAAATTGCCCTAGGTCACATAGATATTATGTGAATTCATAGCGCATACGTTTATAAAGATATCAGTAATGGAAATGGCACTAATAAGGAAAAAGAATAAGATAAAAGTCTTTCTTTATTCTGCTGAATATTTCAGTTTGCTTTTTTCATGTTACCATGAACAAATGTATATACATGTATTATACACATACATATTAATTTCTTTTAAAACCTTTTCTAATTTCAGGTCTCTGTCAGTGGAATTGAATGGGATTATATTGCCACTCAGGGACCATTACAAAATACCTGTCAGGACTTTTGGCAGATGGTGTGGGAACAGGGAATTGCAATTATAGCAATGGTGACAGCAGAAGAGGTAAGTACTCATTTCTCTTAATTGATTTTCTCAGCCTCAGAAAAACAGTTTATGTTGATCATGTGTAATCTTGACTTTTAGAAAAAAGGGCAGGGTAAGGTTGCAGTTCTGAGTTTCAGACATGCTCTCTGTGAGGGGCATCCTTTGCTGGCTCTTGTATTGTGTTTTAACTGCACTTGTCTCTAACAGGAGGGTGGAAGGGAGAAGAGCTTTAGGTATTGGCCACGCCTTGGTTCCAGGCACAACACTGTCACCTATGGAAGGTTTAAGATCACCACCCGGTTCCGCACAGACTCTGGCTGCTATGCCACCACGGGCTTGAAGATGAAGCACCTTCTCACGGGGCAGGAGAGGACGGTGTGGCATCTCCAGTACACAGACTGGCCTGAGCATGGCTGTCCAGAGGACCTCAAGGGATTTTTATGTAAGTATCTTCATTCCCAGCACAGCCTTTGCCAGAGCTGTTAAATCCACCACAGAGAGGAAGACTTAAGTTCCTGAAACATTTCCTGTATTTCCTTTATGTTGTCCCATGTAAGCTGTGGGCTTGTTTTAAAATAAAAATTTCAAGTGTTTAGGGGAGGCTTAACAGAAGAGGTTTTAAAGTGTAATTTGGTAATGAGTAGAATGCCATTACTGACTCCTAGAGAGTTTCTCCTCCTTTTCATTTTGTAGATGAGAAAACGGAAGCCCAGGAGGAGTCAGGGACTTGTCCAAGATCACACTGTCAGTTAATAGTTGGGGTTGGTTAATTGGCACCTGGTGCTCTGTATCTGGAGTTTTCTCAGTCAGTGGAGATGATCTGAAAATTGTCAATTTGATAGGCCTTAATCCCTTTGTATTTTTCTGTTTCATTGATATTTCACAGCATACCTTGAAGAGATCCAGTCTGTTCGACGCCATACAAATAGTACAAGTGAACCAAAAAGCCCCAACCCTCCGTTACTGGTCCACTGCAGTGCTGGCGTGGGACGGACTGGCGTCGTTATTTTGTCAGAGATCATGATTGCCTGTCTGGAACACAACGAGGTGCTTATTTCCCCTGCTGATGAGGGAAGAGGTGGGCTGGGCACAAGGCCAGGGAGGAGAGGGACCTAGTGACCTGACAGCTCTTTCTGAACAAACGTCCTCGGGGATTCTCTATTGAAGATGCTAATGCTCTGATTGAAGCCACATTTCTGCTAGGACGCTCGCTCCCCCCCTCAGGGTGTGCATTACCCTCATCACTGCTTCTCTCAATCTAGGTGCTGGACATCCCACGGGTGCTGGACATGCTGAGGCAACAGAGAATGATGATGGTGCAGACCCTCTGCCAGTACACTTTCGTATACCGAGTTCTCATTCAGTTCCTGAAAAGCTCAAGGCTCATATAAGCTCCCACAACTTCCTACGGGGACCCGATCATGTGAAGCGTTTACAGCGGAAAAAAAAAGTGCTTGCCGAACTCATGCTCTCTCCTCCACTCGGTGCACGCGGAATGCTACATCAGGACGTAAGTGACGGGATGCATGGTGGCACATGGAAGGAAGTATGCAGAGCACAAGGCTGAAGAGGGGGTTTAACCTGGGAAAGATGCCGAAGAGGAAGGACTTGGTTCTGAGGGCGTTGCCCTGCTCTGATCTGTCCGATTTGCAGTGCTTGCACACATTTGGAGATTGTATTTTCTAGATAATTCTCTATTTCGCTGAAGCTACGCTGGGCAATTCTGGCAATCACTAAGGCGTATAGGTTTCTATCTTAAACTAGTTTTTGATAATGGAATTTTATTTTATGACTAAAATATTTGGGGTTTTCTTATTAAGAAACAACTTTCCATGGGGATGATCCACAGATGTGAGTAGTTCCTATATAACTTTGTATTTAAAACTATGTTATTATCTTTTGTTATTTTAAAAAAATCTTGGGTACTTAACAATGTAGTTACCAAACCCCAAGCTACAAGAAGAATCTAAAAGTGTTATTTTGAAACATAGAAAACATTTTTATATTCAGAAAATTTTTTATCCTAAAAATTCTATATATTTGTACCTTCTGTATTTTCTAAACAAGAGTTCAGCTCATTAAGGTACTGAGATGAGTCAGTTAATGTACGTTAAAGTTGGGAATGAAGGCACATTATTTAAAATGTATGAAAATAATCAGATTCACTATTTTTTTCAGTATTATTCATAAACCCAAATGAGTTTGATTTTATTGGTTGAAAATGAAGTGAAAAACAGTTGCATAAGATGGTTTTAAGCACTTTTTGTTGTTGAAAACAATAAATCTGAGTTTTTAATATATGTGTTGCTTTATAGGTGAAACAGTAACCACGGACATATTGAAAGTGTTTTGGAAGAGATCAGGAATGAGTATGTAGGATGACTAGGACAAGAGTAAGTGCAGTGTACATGCAAGATGGTAAATGCAAGCTGCCTTTGTCTTTACAGAAAATGCAGTGTTATATACTCAGACTGAGATGCTGGCATGGAGAGTGGGGGGCTTGGGAAGAGTCTGGGGGCTGACCTCCCGAGGAAGGTATCCCCAGGAAATTCAGGGCCCATCACTGGCAGTGACTCGCTCTGTTTCCTTGAAGTTCTTCCACCTGCACCTCTCTTCTTTTTTTTGACAAATCAGGTTTATGTGATGATTAAAAGAAGCCTTGGGGCTTCCCTGGTGGTGCAGTGGTTGAGAGTCCTCCTGCCGATGCAGGGGACACAGGTTCGTGCCCCGGTCCGGGAAGATCCCACATGCCGCGGAGCGGCTGGGCCTGTGAGCCATGGCCGCTGAGCCTGCGCATCCGGAGCCTGTGCTCCGCAGCGGGAGAGGCCGCAACAGTGAGAGGCCCACGTACGGGAAAAAAAAAGAAGCCTTGAAGAGGCTTTATTTTCTTTTTGTTGAAAGAAGGGAAGTGTTAGTAATAGTCTTACCTCATCTCCCAAAACCACGGCCCAGACTTGCGGGGCCCCCAGAGATGACTGTGGTGTTCAAGATGTACCGGAACTTTGGCTCCTTAATCCTTTAACTTCACACCTGAGGTCAACTTTAGCTCTGCTCCCCCCAGTCCCATGTAGGCGCATCCCAGGGGGCAGGACCAGGCCAGGCTGGCATGGCCTGGTCACATGGGAGCTGAAGAGGTAAGGAAGGACGAACTGGTCCGTTTAGCTGAGCAGCCATCTCTTTCTTCCTTCTTGAGGCTGCGTCTCCACAACATAGAGTTTCTGAAATGTCAAATCCAGGATTATTTCCCCAAATTACAATATCCTAGGGATAGTTCTGATTCCCGTGTTAACTCCTAAAGCAGTTTAACTCATTATTGTCACCGCTAAGTGTGTGTCATTAGCTGTAAATCAGGATTTCCTTTATACAGTGTGTGTATCTGCCGAACTCTGACCCAGAAACCAACCACCTGAGAGGAAAATTCAGACGGTATTGATGAAAATGAATATTGAAAGTGGGCATGTTTCTCACTTGGGAACAAAGAATTGATCTTAAATCTAGAATTGTTTAAAGAACAATAGACCCAAGTGCAAATATTCAGGAAGAGCTCCTCAGGAGAATGGAATAAGAGTTTTTTATTGTAATATTTCCCATCTCCACACCATGTAGAGTACTTCTGATGCTTTTTTTCTTCTATGGTACGTTTTTTAAAAAATGCTTTTCTGTCAGGTTTAAACATTTTGAAGTGTCCCATTGACAAGAACATACTGTAAAACAAAATCTAAAGAGTAATATATGGTATGTTTGTGTTCCTGTTGTAATAATTTGATTATAAGAAAATTACTTATGAGGGCTAAATTACACTGTGTAAATGTCACTCTTAAAACTTGCATGTTTGTCATAGCTTTAAGACCCATGTAATTTTTTTGTGTCCCTTTTGAATTTTTAAACTTTTAATTAACAGTTAGTGAATATGAAAGTATTTCTGAATAAAAATAAATCTACATTACTAGACTTTGAAGTAATGTGATTTTCAAGAGCAAACTGTAGAACAATGAGGTTTCCATAGGCTCAACTATGTCTGAGTTGAGGATGTTCCGTCTGCCAGACTTACACAGTGCTTCAGTATTTTAGTGTCTTTTAGTTCGTTGATATTCTTAATTTCATATCAACATTACCCAAATATACATTTTCACAAAAAGTAGGTTATAAACCAGTGTTTTCCACTGATCATTGTTGGCATCTCTGGCATCAGTTTTCCTGATTAGTGGACTCTTTTGATAAAATACTCTAGTTGGTAGTTTTGAACACAGGAAGTATTCATTTTAGAGTATGATTTGAAATGTTAATTGCAATCATTATTACATATATTCTTCTGGAACATCTACTGTGAAATATTCAGAAAACCCTAGAATTTAGCCTTTAAAACATTTTGGCAGGATTAAAACAGAAGCTGTGCTTCCTTAGAAATTCCCAGAAAGATAATGGGTTAAATGGGTTGATAAGTTAATGTTCACAACATTAAGAAAATATAAATGTCCATATTATACATAATATGAAACTTTACATGTATTAAAATATAAAGAATTACTGTTTATTGTAAATCATTTAAAAAATCAGACATTTTAAAGGAATTCTTTTAGATGTAAATTTAGGGAATTTGCTTTCCATCAAGATTTCATGTGGAATAAGCTAAACCATCTCTTTCCAGTTTAAAGTTTATTAAAATAATCTAAATTGGAGGGGGCTCTTTTTTTGAACTGAGGGATAGACATTTCAAAAATAGAGGAATAGATACTTTAGGAATTTGCCTGGGAAAACAATTCTCGAAAGAACATGAATTTTTCAAATTCCTGAGATAAGGGCTCCATTTACCCTAAGTAGCTATAATTACTTATACAAAATGAGGAAAAATCAGGAAGTCTGGTTGTTTAAGGTTTGCATGTGTTAGGGGTGGGTGGATAGAGGATTTCAGAACACATTTGAAGGGGTCCTTGGGTTGTTAAAGTGGCATAGTTTTCTATATAGTTCAGGTAGTTCCCAAATAAGAATTAATGCTCTAAAAGGTCAGATATATGTTAAATTATTGAGAGTATTGTTTACAAGGGGAAATGTTGCTATAAGTCAGTATCAACTTTCTTGGTTTGCCCTCCCAAAGCTTATTTAAACCACAGGGGCTCTGAAAGGTAGACAGTGGTGGTCACCTCCCCGTCGTCCGTACTCTAAGAAAAATACACAGCAGCTTTCCTCCCTACTGCACCCTGCTGGTGAGAGCACAAAGCATTCTCTCTGGGTCTGCTGGGCAGTGGGGACAGGGCCTCAGCAAGCAACTGGAGTCAGATTGATCCAGTGTTCCATGAGAGAATTCCACATAACGTTAACGCCCCATCATTTGCCTCAGAAACTTGAGTGGCACATGAAGAGTAAGGAACAGCATGGGATATATGATGAAGATGAGCAGGGATGCTGCCTCTGAGACTGCCTGTGAGGCGGGGCGGGGTGAAGGAGGATGAATTGGCAATGCCTCCCCGTACCTTTCCTGTTTCCGTTTACGTATCTACCTTTGGATTGTCACTGGCCTGAAATGGGAAGTAGAAGATGGATCAAGAAGGAAGTATAAGGTCTGCAGCACCCAGCTGAGGAAGCAGCAGTTCCAAGGCAAATATTCCCATGTAAAGAGTATCTCTAGGTCACATGTATATGATTAGGGCCTGGCTGCACATCATATTTCCAAAAATGTTTAAATGAAACTACTTAGTTTTAAAAAACTAGAGTAAATCTGAACTTTGTCCAATATGTTGCTGGGTTAAGAAAGGTAGTAACCATATACTTATTTTAAATTATCCTTTAATATTATAAATAAGTATAAATGAGTGATAAGAAAGGAGTAATTGTTTGAACTACCTGTAGAACTAACAGTTTGGCTAACCCACTGTTCCAAATTTTTGAAAATTACTTATTAGGTAGATATTTTGATCATTATTCCTTCCATTAAATATGACTGTGGTGTGTCATATAAAAGGACCATTTAAAATCTCGAAGATGCTTTGGCTTTGAATCTATAATATAGTGTACCCATACTGGCTATAGCAGTACATGATTCCAGTGTAATAAATCTGCAATTTTAAACTGAACTGGTAGGGGGTTTTTAAACTGTGTATGAAGACCAGTACTTAATTTTGGTTGTCACTACCGACATTTTAAGTGCTCCTGTGTAGTTTAAATTCACGCTCTAAAAGCTTGGTGAAGAAAAGCTGTACAGTATTCACTCTTAGGAACAGGTCTGTGCTACCAAAGAAATTCAGAAGCTTGGATTATCTGGGTTATCCGGAACATGAACCTGTCGATCCTCATTTTTGGGGGTAAGTTGATGAGACTAGTACAGATTTAATGGTAACTGGCTTTTCACTTCCACCTGCTCATTTATCAGCTGAGGAAAACTGAACAAGTAAATGGGAAATACAAGTTCAATTACTCATTTTTCATAAGAGTGCAAGTATCGCAGGTCAGACTGCTATCATAAATGGTGAGACTGTCCAAACATTTTTTTCCAGAAATTTATTAGAAATCACATGAAAGTAATGGACCATTGAATGAGACAAATCTTTTGTTACTTACTTTATAGTAATATTTATTGAAATGTAATTTAATCTTAGAGTTAAGTGTCCTAAAAGGATCTAATGGTTTTGTAGTTTTACTGGAATAATACCACACTGGTTCAGTCTAACAAATAACCTTATCTAAAAAGTAAATATTCTCCAGAGGTGACAAACTTATTTCCAGACAGATTTAATAAAAACAAGATTAAAAGTAATACAAAATCTTAAGCCCACAAAACAAAAAGGTGAAATAAAAAAACAGAAGGAAAAAATGCTATAATTTGTGACACCTTTTAGATTAGTAGTGCTCTAGTGGGTTTTATTTGCATAGTTTGGTTTTGTGACCCAATAGAGGAGTTGAAGTAGTTATTGTACAGGGATGATTCTTAATGTTTTTGAAGATTTTCTGTTAGTATCAGTTTAGACTCTCCATATTAGATTTTTTTTCATTTCTATATTAAAAGTAAGCAGCTTAATTTCTTGTTGTAGAATTGAGCTATTACACAATTATCAGTGTATTCAGTTTCTAAACAACACATTGAAAATGAGAAAGATAAAAATATTTTTAGAAATATTAAGCCTTAAGAAAACTTGGTTGCACAGTAAACCTTACTCAAAAGATTGGCATTGGGCCATTAGAATATATTTTTGCTTTTTACTGTATTCTCAAGTAATTTTTTATATTAAAATATAAAACACTTAGTTTTTATCATGCAAATGTTAAATATTTTCCTATAAAAACACCTTAATGTTTCACTCTTTTGTGCTTAAAAGAGGGAGATATTTTGAATTCTAATGATGCTATTTAGTTCAGATGAAGAATTACACTGCAACAGAACATAAATTTGTTGTATATTTCTTTGTTAAAAACTGAAGCAATCCAAGCCCTACCCTATGCTAGCAAAGCATAGTTTAAAAATGAATATCTAGATAACAAGTCTATTTAAATAAAAATTCCAACAGTAAATATGACTTAATAGTCCTAAGAAACTTAAAAATTTGGAGAAAATGTTTATGAAATACATTTCCTCAGAAAGTTGCCCTATAATTCAAACAATGCACTGGGAATTCTACCTTTTTGAAATCAGGTTGTATACATAGTTCTCTAGTATTTTCTAGTTTAAAAAGCAATTTTATGTGCTACTGTCTGATGATCAATAATGTAAAAATGTATAATCAGAAGAGCTTAAATCTTCTAAACTGTCATTGGTTTATAAAAGTGTGTACATTTAATGGGCAAAAAAGTTTGAATGAATGTAATATATGTGAAATGAATATATTATAGTCTATTTTTGCCATAAAAATAAATATTGAAGCAAGATATGATTTGTGTGTGAATAGTTCAATTAAAGCTTTTTTTGTTTGTTTGTTTTGTTTTATAATTTTAGATCTGATCGCAAAGAGGCATATAATTAGTCCCATTTCCCCAGTGGGTTATTTTAAATTATGTTCCAGACAATAGATGTTTCTTTTAGTAGTTGTCAGTCTGTCGTCACACATCTCCACCATCATCAATCACTTACGAGTTAGAATGCATCTTATCAAAACAGCCAACTTCATTAATCAGGACATTTGTGGAACAATTAATATATTTGAAGAAAAAATATTTATGTACTTCCCAGCAGGTTGGCAGAGCTCCTCACACTATCATCCCTGTCGTGAAACTTACTGTTATTGGTTGAATGTCCACTTCATTTATTAGTGGGGTTGTTTCTGGACCAGCAACATTGGAAACTTGTTAGAATGCAGATTCTTGAAGTACATCCCAGGTCTGAAAATTCTGAATCAGAAGCTATGGGCATGGGACCCAGAAATCTGCCTTAACAAGGTCTCCAGATGATTCTGATATATATTAAAGTGGGAGAACTACTGCTTTAGTTATTAAAAAGCCGTAGATGTTCAATATAGACCACAACTTGGGATTCATTACATAGCCAGGCTACAATTAATAGGCACTAAGGTTTATTTAGGCAAGTTTTATTAGGTTAATGATATTTACAATTGTGGTAGACTGATGGGCCCCCAAAGATGTCCATGTTCTATTCCCCTGAAGTTGTGAATGTTATCTTACATGGCAAAAGGGACTCTGCAGATGTGATTAAATCAGGGTTCTTGAGATGAGATTGTCCTGGATTATCCATGTGGGCCCAAAGTAACCACAGGGTCTTTCTTTCTACAAGGGAGGCAGGAGGGTCACATTCAGCAGAGATGTGATGATGGAAGCAGAGGTGAGAGAGATTTAAGGATGCTAAATGGCTGGGCTTGATGATGGAGGAAGGGGCCACAAGTGAAGAAATGCAGGCAGCCTCTAAAAACTGGAAAAGGAACATTCTCCCCTAGAGCCTCCAAGAATGCAGCCCTGGCAACATCTTGATTTCGTGACTTCTGGCTTCCAGAACTGTAAGTTGGTAAATATGGGGGTTTTATTTCAAGCCACTACGTTTGTGAAACTTGTTAGAGCAGCAATAGAAAACTAATAAAAGAGTTTAAACTTCCTTGCAGGTAAAATGAAGGTCAACTCACCTTTTTAAAATATTTTTTTAATTTTAGTGTTTTAAATTGAGGTATACTTGACTTACAATATTGTATGTTTCAGGTGTACAACACAGTGATTCACAATTCTTAAAGGTTATACACCATTTGTAGTTATTAGAAAATACTGGCTATATTCTCTGTGCTGTACAATATATCCTTATTGCTTATCTATTTAATTTTTTTACTTATTTTTATCTTTATTTATTTAATTTTTTTTTTTGCAGTACGTGGGCCTCTCACTGTTGTGGCCCCTCCCGCTGCAGAGCACAGGCTCTGGACGCGCAGGCTCAGCGGCCATGGCCCATGGAACCAGCTGCTCCGTGGCATGTGGGATCCTCCTGGGCCGGGGCACGAACCCGTGTCCCTTGCATCGGCAGGCGGACTCCCAACCACTGCGCCACCAGAGAAGCCCCTTTTATTTATTTTTAAAATTATTTATTTATTTATTTGGCTGCATTGGGTCTTCATTGCTGCATGTGGGTTTTCTCTAGTTGTGGTGAGCAGGAGCTATTCTTCATTGTGGTGCACGGGCTTCTCACTGCGGTGGCTTCTCCTGTTGTGGAGCGTGGGCTCTAGGTGCGCAGGCTTCAGTAGTTGTGGCTCGCGGGCTCTAGAGCACAGGCTCAGTAGTTGTGGCACAGAAGCTTAGTTGCTCCATGACGTGTGAGATCTTCCCAGACCAGGGCTCGAACCTGTGTCCCCTGCATTGGCAGGCAGATTCTTAACCACTGCACCACCAGGGAAGTCCCCACTTATCTATTTTATACCTAGTAGTTTGTACCTCTTAATCCCCTGTACCTCTTTTGCCCCTCCCCTTTCCCTCTCCCCACTGGTAACCACTAGTTTGTTCTCTATGTCTGTTTCTGTTTCTTTTTTGTTATATTCACTAGTTTGTTGTAATTTTTGATTCCACATATAAGTGATATTATACAGTATTGGTCTTTCTCTGATTTATTTCACTAAGCACAAAACCCTCCAAGTCCATCCATGTTGTTGCAGATGGGAAAATTTCATTCTTTTTATGGCTGAGTAGTATTCCATTGTGTATATATACCACATCTTCTTTATCCATTCATCTGTCGATGGACACTTAGGTTTCTTCCATAACTTGGCTATTGTAAGTAATGCTGCTATGAACATTGGAGTGCCTGTATTTTTGCAAACTAGTGTTTCATTTTCTTCCAGCATATAGCCAGCACTGGAATTGCTGGGTCATATGGTAGTTCTGTTTTAAATTTTTGAGGACCCTCCATACTGTTTTCCACAGTGGCTGCACCAATGTACATTCCCACCAACAGTGTAGGAGGGTTTCCTTTTCTCCACATTCTCACCAGCATTTCTTATTTGTGGTCTTTTTGATGATAGCCATTCTGACAGATGTGAGGTGGTATCTCATTGTGGTTTTGATTTGCATTTCTCAGATGATAAACAATGTTGAGCATCTTTTCATGTGCCTGTTGGCCATCTGAATATCTTCTTTGGAGAAATGTCTATTCAGGTCTTCTGCCCATTTTTTAGTCAGGTTGTTTGGTTTTTTGATGTTGAGTTATATGAGCTATTTATATATTTTGGATATTAACCCCCTTATCAGTCATGTCTTTGGCAAATATTTTCTCCTATTCAGTAGGTTGACTTTTTGTTTTCTTGGTGGTTTCCTTTGCTGTGCAAAAGCTTTTAAGTTTAATTAGGTGCTATTTGTTTCTTTTTGCTCTTGTTTCCTTTGCCTTAGGAGTTAGATCCAAAAAAATATTGCTACGATTTGTGCCAAAGAATATTGTGCCTATGTTCTCTTCTAGGGGTTTTATCGTTCAGGGTCTTAAATTTATGTCTTTAATCCATTTTGAATTTATTTTTGTATATAGTATTATAAAATGTTCTAATTTCATTCTTTCACATGTAGCTGTCCAGTTTTTCCAGCACCATTTATTGAAGAGACTGTCTTTTTTCCAATATATATTGTTGCCATCTTTGTCTTAGATTAATTGACTATAAGTGTGTGGGTTTATTTCTGGGCACTCCATTCTGTTCCATTGATCTATGTATCTGTTTTGTGCCGGTACCATACAATTTATGTTAAAAAGATTTTTTTTGAAGTATAGTTGCTCTACAATATTACATGAGTTATGGTTGTACTATATAGTGATTAACAATTTTTAAAGGTTATGCTGTTTATAGTTATTATAACATATTGGCTGTATTTCCTGTGTTGTACAATATATCCTTGTAGCTTATTTTATACCTAAGTACCATACTGTTTTGATTACTGCAGCTTTGTAGTGTAGTCTGAAGTCAGGGAGCATGATTCCTCCAGCTCTGTTCTTCTTTCTAAGGATATTTTTGGGCTGTTTATGGTCTTTTATGTTTCCATACAAATTTTAAAATTATTTGTTCTAGTTCTGTGGAAAATACCATTGGTATTTTGATAGGGATTGCATTGAATCTGTAGATTGCCTTGAGTAGCATGGTCGTTTTAACAATATTAATTCTTCCAATCCATGAACACAGTATATCTTTCCATCTGTTTGTGTTGTCTTCAATTTCTTTCATCAGTGTCTTATAGTTTTTGGAGTATGGGTCTTTTGCTTCTTTATGTAGGTTTATTCCTAGCTAGGCATTTTATTCTTTTTGATGTGGTTGCAATTGTGATTTCCATAATTTCTCTTTCTAATAGTTCATTGTTAGTGTATAGAAATGAAGCAGATTTCTGTATATTAGTTTTGTATCTTACCACTTTAATGAGTTCATTGATGAGCTCTAGTAGGTTTTTGGTGGTGTCTTTAGGGTTTTCTATGCGTAGTATCATGTCCTTTGCAAACAGTAACAATTTTACTTCTTCCTTTCCAATTTGGATTCCTTTCTTTCTTTTTTTTTTTTTTCATCTGATTCCTGTAGCTAGAACTTCCAATACTATGTTGAATAAAAGTGGCCAAAGTGGGCATCCTTGTCTTGTTCCTGGTCTTAGAGGAAATGCTTTCAGCTTTTCACCATTCAGCATGATGCTAGGTGTGTGCTTATCATATATGGCCTTTATTATGTTGCAGTATGTTCCTTCTATACCCGTTGGGTATGATGTTAGCTGTGGCCTTGTCATATATGGTCTTTATTAGGTTGAGGTATGTTGTTCCCTTTATACTCTGTTGAGTTGTTTTTTTTTTAAATCATAAATAGATGTTGAATTTGACAAAAACTTTTTCTGCATCTATCAAGATGATCATATGATTTTTTAAAAATAAATTTATTTATTTATTTTTTGGCTGTGTTGGGTCTTCGTTGCTGCGTGCGGGTTTTCTCTAGTTGTGGTGAGCGGGGGCTACTCTTCGTTGTGGTGCACGGGCTTCTCATTGCGGTGTTGTTGCAGAGCATGGGCTCTAGGCGCACAGGCTTCAGTAGTTGTGGCACGCAGGCTCCATATTTGGGGCTCGCAGGCTCTAGAGTGCAGGTTCAGTAGTTGTGGCGCCCAGGCTTAGTTGCTCTGTGGCATGTGGGATCTTACCGGACCAGGGCTTGAACCCATGTCTCCTGCATTGGCAGGTGGATTCTTAACCACTCTGTCACCAGGGAAGCCCGATGATCATACGATTTTTATTCTTCAGTATGTTAATGTGGTGTATCACATTGATAGATTTGTGGATATTGAACCAGCATACATCCATGAGATAAATCCCACTTGATCATGGTGTATGATCATTTTAACATGATGTTGGGTTCAGTTTGCCAGTATTTTGTTGAGGATTTTTGCATCTATGTTCATCAGTGATATTGGCCTGTAATTTTTTTGTGTGTGTCTGTTATCTTTGTCCTTTTTGGTATCAGGGTAATGCTGGCCTCATAGAATGAATTCAGAAGCATTCCTTCTTCTGCAATTTTTTGGGAATAGTTTGAGAAAGATAGGTGTTAGCTTTTCTCTAAGTGTTTGGTAGAGTTCACTTGTGAATCCGTCTGGTCCTGGACTTTTGTTTGTTGAGAGTTATTTTCATTACTGATTCAATTTCATTACTGGTAATTGGTCTGTTCAAATTTTCTATTTGTTCCTGGTTCAGCCTTGGGAGATTGTATATTTCTAGGAATTTGTTCATTTCTTCTAGGTTATGCATTTTATTGGCATATAGTTGTTTGTAGTAACCTCTTATGGTCTTTGTAATTCTCTGGTGTCAGTTGTAACTTCTTTTTCATTTCTAATTTTATTGATTGGGCTCTCCTTTTTTTCCCTTGAGCTTTGTTAAAGGTTTATTGATTTTGTTTTTCTTTTCAAAGAACCAGCTCTTCATTTCATTGATGTTCTCTATTGTTTTTTTTAGTCTCTCTTTCATTTATTTCTGCTCTGATCTTTATGATTTCTTTCCTTCAACTAACTTTGGATTTTGTTTGCTTTTCTTTTTCTTTTACACTGAAGGACTTACTCCTTCAGTGTAAGGTTAGGTTGTTTATTTGATATTTTTGTTTCCTGAAGTAAGTTTGTATTGCTCTAAACTTTCTTCTTTGAACTGCTTTTGCTGTGTCACATAGATTTTGGATCATTGTGTTTTCATTTGTCTTCAGGTATTTTTTGATTTCCTCAGTGATCTGTTGGTTGTTTAGTAGCATATTGTTTAGCCACCATGTGTTTGTATTTTTGCAATTTTTTTTTGTAGTTGATTTCCTGTCTCATAGCATCATGGTTGGAAAAATGCTTGATATGATTTCTATTTTCTTAAATTTACTGAGGCTTGCTTTGTGGCCTAGCATATGATCTAGCCTGGAGATGCATGTTTCATGTGCATTTGAAAAGAATGTGTATTCTGCTTTTAAAAAATATATTTATTTATTTAGGCCGTATTAGGTCTTAGTTGTGGCACATGGGACCTTTCATTGTGGCGCGTGGTCTCTTCATTGCAGTGCATGGGCTTCTGTCTAGTTTTGGTGCACGGGCTCTAGAGTGCGTAGGCTCAGTAGCTGCAGCGTGTGGGCTTAGTTGTCCTGCAGCATGTGGGATCTAAGTTCTTCAACCAGGGATCGAACTCATGTCCCTTGCATTGGAAGGTGGATTCTTAACCACTGGACCACCAGGGAAGTCCCCTGTATTCTGCTGCTTTTGGATGGGATGTTCTATATATATTATGTCCGTCTGGTTTAATGTGTTAAGGCCAGTGTTTTCCTATTGATTTTCAATGTAAGTGAAAATTGATGTAAGTGGATTGTTAAAGTTCCCTACTAGTATTGTGTTACTGTCCATTTCTTCCTTTATGTTTGTTAATACTTGCTTTATGTATGTAGGTGCTCCTATGTTGGGTGCATATATATTTACAATTGTTATATCTTCTTGTATTGATCCTTTGATTGTTATGGAATGTCTTTGTCTCTTCTAACAGTCTTTGTTTTAAAGTCTATTTTGTCTGATATAAGTATTGCTACCTGGTTTTCTTTTGATTTCCATTTGCATGGAATACCTTTTTCCACCCCCTTACTTTCAGTCTGTGTGTGTCTTTAGATTTGAAGTAAGTCTCTGCAGGAAGCATATGTATGGGTCTTGTTTTTGTATCCATCCAGGCACTCTATGTCTTTTGATTGGAGCATTTAGTCCATTGACAGTTAAAGGAATTATCGATACATATGTTTTTATTGCCATCTTGTTAATTGTTTTGGGGTTGTTTTTGTGTTTCTTTTTTGTTCATTTCTTCTTTTGTTCTCTTCTCTTGTGATTTGAATATTTCTAGTGTTGTGTTTGGATTATTTCCTCTTTTTTGGGTGTATATCTATTATAAATTTTTGGTTTGTGGTTACCATGAGGTTTATATGTATCAATCTATGTATACATATGATTGTTTTAAGTTGCTGATCTCAATTTCTTTTTTTTTTAACATCTTTATTGGAGTATAATTGCTTTACAATGGTGTGTTAGTTTCTGCTTTATAACAAAGTGAATCAGCTATACATATACATATATCCCCATATCTCTTCCCTCTTGCGTCTCCCTCCCTGCCACCCTCCCTATCCCACCCCTCTAGGTGGTCACAAAGCACCGAGCTGATCTCCCTGTGCTATGTGGCTGCTTCCCACTAGCTATCTATCTGCCTTACGTTTGGTAGTGTATATATGTCCATGCCTCTCTCTCGCTTTGTCACAGCTTACCCTTTCCCCTCCCCGTGCTCAATTTCAAATGCATTTTAACAACACTGCATTTGTATGCTCCTTCCCACATGTTACCATTTTTGATATAATACTTTACATTTAATTGTTTTGTGTATCCCCAGTGGCTTGTGACTATAGATGATTTTACTACTTTCGTTGTTTAACCTTCCTACTAGCTTTGTGTGTAGATGATTTACTACCTTTACTGTATGTTTGCCTTTACCAATGAGTTTTTTGCTTCCATAATTTTCATGTTTCTCGTTGTGGCCTTTTCGTTTTTGCTTAGAGAAATCCCTTTAATATTTCTTGTAAAGCTGGTTTGATCATGCTGATTTCATTTAGCTTTTGCTTGTCTGTAAAACTTTTGATCTCTCCATCAAATCTGAACAAGAGCCTTGCCAGGTAGGATATTCTTGGTTGTTAAGTTTTTCCCTTTCATCACTTTAAATATACACTGCCGCTTCCTTCTGGCCTGCATAGTTTCTTCTGAAAAGTCAACTGATGATAGCCTTATGGGAGTTCCCTTGTGTGTACTGAATAACTTGCTGCTTTTCCCCTGATGCTTTTAATATTCTCTCTTTACCTTTAATTTTTGCTGCTGTAATTACAATTTGCCTTGGTGTGTTTCTTTTTGGTTAATACTGTTTGGGACTCTGTGGTTCCTGGAGTTGAATGTATGTTTCCTTTCCCAGGTTAGGGAAGTTTTCAGCTATTATGTCTTCAGATGTGTTCTATGCCCCTTTCTCTCTTCTCCTTCTGGGACCCCTATAATGAGAATTTTAGTGCATGTGATGTTGTCCCAGAGGTCTCTTATTAAACTGTTCTCATTTCATTTCATTCTTTCTTCTGTCAGCATCAGTTATTTCCACTACTCTGTCTTCCAATTCACTGATCCAGTCCTCCATACCATATTTGGTCTACTGTTGATTCCTTCAAGTGTATTTTTCATTTCAGTTACTGTATTTTTCATTTATGTTTGGTTGTTCTTTATATTTTCTAATTCTTTTTAAAAAACTTCTAACTTCTCTGTGCATCCATTCTTCTTCCAAGTTCTTTGATCATCCTTATGAACATTACCCTGAATTCTTTCTCAGGTAGATTGCCTATCTCTACTTCACTTAATTCTTCTGGGGTTTTATCTTTTCCTTCATTTGTTAATGTTCCTCGGTTGCGTCATTTTGCCTAACTTGCTCTTTTTATATTTGTGTATCTGGTAGGTTGGTTATGTTTCCCGACTTTGGACAGGTGGCCTTTTGTTGCAGATGTCCTATGCCTCCTAGTAGTGCATGCCCCTCTCATCACCAGATCTATATACTCTACAGGTGCCCCCATGCGGGTCATTCTGTTGTGGCAGACTGACTACTGTGGGCATTCTGATAGGCTTGGTTGGACCCTTGTCTGGTTGGTTGCCAGGCCCTGCTTTGAGCAGAGGCTTCCAGCTACTGGGTGGCAGGCTGAGTCACGAGGTAGCTGGCTGCAGAACCTTAGGGGACCCCAGGGCTAGTGTTGGCTCACTGGTGGGCAGAAGACGGGTCCAGGAAACTCCAGGGCAGTTGCCCACCCACTGGTAGGTGAAGCCTGGTCCTGGGACTAGTACCAGTCTACTGGCAAGCAGGGTCATGTTCTGAGGTTTGGCTGCAGGCCTAGGGGTCCCAGGGCTGGTGGCTGACCACTGGTGGGTGGGCCCGTTTCTTGACACAGCTGGCTACGGTGTCTCGAGTGTCCCAAAGCTTGTTTTGGGCTACTAGTGGGCAGGGCCAGGTCTCAGCTGGTCCCAGGGCAGGTGCTGGCCTCCTGGTAGGTGGGCTGGGTCCAGAGGCTGTGGGGCTATAACTGTCCTGTGACTGGTGGGTGAGGCTGGTCCTGAGGCTAGAGCAGGATCAGTGGTGGGTGGGGTCAGGGATTCTGGTGCTGTTTCCTGCCCACTGGTGGATGGAGCTTGGTCCTGTGGTCTCTAGCTGTGGGTCCCTGGGGGTTCCAGGTCTACTGCCTTTACACTGGTGTGTGTGGCCAGGTCCTGGGCCCACCGGTGGGCAGGACTGGGTCCAGGGGCAGCTGTGGGCTCAGGGGATCTTAAGGCAGCCTATCTGCTGGTAGGTGGGGCTGTGTCCCTGCCCAGCTAGTTGTTTGGCCTGAAGTGCCTACAGGCTGGCGGGCAGGGGCAGGTTTGTGTCCTGAGGCTAATAAGCTAGAGGGAGGATGACAAAACGGTGCTGGCTGGCACCAGTGTCCAGGTGGTAGAAAAAGCTCCCCACAATGGCTGCTTTCAGTGTCTGTGTCCCCAGGGTGAGCTGCAGTTGCCTCCTGCCTCTCCAGGAGACTCTCCCGAGCAGCAGGTGTGTCTGACCCAGGGTCCGTTCAAATTACTGCTTCTTCCCTGGGTCCTGGAGCATGTGAGATTTTGTGTGTGTCTCTATTTAGGACTCTAGGACTAAATTAGAGACTTTAGGACTCCTGCAAGTAAGCCCTGCTGGCCTTCAAAGCCAAACGTTCTGGGGGTTCATCTTCCTGGTGCAGGATCCTGGGCTGGGGAGCCCGATGTGGGGTCCAGACCCCTTGCTCCTTGGGGAGAACCTCTGCAATTATAATTATTCTCCCATTTGTGGGTTGCGCACCTGGGGATATGGGACTTGACTCCACCCCTCCTACCCATCTCGTGATTCTTTCTACTCTTTAGTTGTAGTAGATCTTTTCTTGTAGGTTCTGGTATTTTTCATGGTTGTTCTGTAAATAGCTGTAATTTTGGTGTGCCCATGAGAGAAGGTGAGCTCAGGGTCTTTCTACTCTGCCATCTTGGCCCATCTCAACCCCACCGGTTTTAACATCTTGGAAGGTATGGAACACTCGCACCCAGCACTGCTAGGCATTTTTGCCTCAAAACCTGAACGTTGGTACAAGACACTTCTCAAGGCAACAAGGTTGGCTTCGGAGCAAAACTTTTCTTATCCCAATTCAAAAGCATCTTCTTCCTGGCCTTGGAATTCAACATACAGATTTGCTTTTTGGGGCTATGCCATTACCGGTGGCATCTGCTGCTTTTAAAAGTTCTGGGAAAAGTATCATGCTGGGTGGCATATTCTATCACTAAAATGTGAATCAATTTAGCAGACTGCTTTCCAGAACTATACTAGCACGTGAAGGGTGAAGAGGAATTTCCACTTCTAGGTGTAATTTATTTCACTTTTAATTTCTAAAAACCCTAAGAATTAAGCTAAGACTAACTTTGGCGTATTAAAACTAAGAGAAATCTTTGGATCATCTAATCCAAACTTTTTTAAACAAAGGCCCAGGATAAAGTAATTCATTGGCAACCACACAGCTAATTAATCCACTTGGCAAATTGTCATCTTGCCCCATAAAATCTATTCTGATCTTTTCTAACTGGCTTCATGGGGAAAAATGTAACTTTTTAAGGCTTCTCAGGAAGAGGCTAATTTATATTTTAAACCATTTTAAAAGTGAGAAAATGAGGAAATTTTCATGTAATTTAGCAATTTGCTACATTGCTCCTTCTTTATGGGAAATTGGCACTCTGAGTATAAAGAGAGGAGAAAATATCTGTCCTGTTTTCCCTATAACCTTGTCTGGAGCTAAACATCCCCTCAAGGTCAAACTATCTCCCTCCATGAACAAATGCATTCATGCTTTGGGGATCCAAAGAGAAAACAGGTCCTTTCTTTTGAGAAGCCCATAGTCTAGACAGAGACCAGGTGTGTTCGTAAACAATATTATAATTCGTATGGTAGGTACGAAAGATCTCACCCAGAGCAGGGGGTACATTTGTTGCAACTATCACTCAAGGTTTCAGTGTTACATTCAATCTGGGCTGTCAAAGGCTCCCAAGGGCAGTAGAGGGGAGATGATATTTGGAGCAGATAGCAAGTGCAAAGGCATAGAGAGAGAGGACAAACCTCTGTATGTTTAGGGAACAAATAATGAGATGTGACAGACACTTAGGATGCTTGGGAGAACATGGCAAGAGATGAATTGGGAGGAAAACATGACTTTATGAAAAATTCAAAGGGGTCTGTACGTTTTCTTGTTAGCAAGAGGAAACTCTCAAAGATTTGTTTTGTTTTTTAAAGAAGGGAGTGACATGGTCTGTTTTAAAATAATAACAGCCTGTGAGTCTTTAATTCTTATACAACCTATTTAACTCCTTACAGCCCTGCGATGAAGGCTCTATAATTAGGTACTCCCATCCAACAAATGAAAAGCAGAAGGAAGCTCAGTAACCAGCTTAAAGTCGCAGCTCATAAGGATCAAACCTGAGCAGTTTGGCTCAAAAGGCTCACTCATCATGATGCTACTAGTCAGATGGGCTGTGGGAGAAGTAGAGGGAAAGATATAAATTAACGTCTGCTTCGGGTCTAAGCCAGTGTTTCCTAAACTTACCATTCACTTCCTACCTTTACACAACTTTTACCATCTGAGAACCACTTTTAATGTGTTTTTAAACCAATTCATCTCTTTAAACTTAAATTTTACAGGAAAACCTGAGGATAACAACAGGATACCCTAACAGGTATAAAAGTTAGGATGGCTCATGGCCCCAGAAACAAAAAGCTGTACCCAGAGCTGGATGGTAGAGAAGACGGGACATGTCAAAGCAGGGCAGGCAACAGTAGTCTGAAGCGGGGCCCAAAGGGTGGACGAGCAGCAAGAAGGTAGTTACTGAGAAGGCCTTGAACAGGATGCCAGCTTCAGCACAGGGAGGAAAATCTGAACCAGGGCAGTGAATCTGAGGTACTTACATGGATAGCGGCGTGGGGGGTTTGTGGCAGAGTGAGGCTGAGACTAAAGAAAGTAGCCCCGGGGCCTGAAAGGAGGAGTCCAAGAAGCAAGCGGAGGGGTGAAGTATGACTGATGGGGAGACCCAGGCTGGGAGGCAAGAATACTGCTGGGATATTTTAGCCGGTGAAAGAGGACTGCAGGGTGGGGAAAGGAGGGGTTGTTTAGGGGGTAAGGTAAGAATTCCAGAGGTGAGAGCAGAGGGTAGGTGGAGCCGAGGAAGGACTGCAGCAGCGTGACTCGGGGCACAAGATATTGGGGCAGAATTGGCTTGGGCACCCAGCCCCACCATGTTATATTAGCTTCGGCTATTCACAGAACAGAGCATCATGATTTTCAGTGTTTGAGAGAAAATCGATGGAAAAAGTTGGCAGTACTTGACATGTACTTGCATATTATATTTTGCAGGTAGTCCCTAAGCCTGGATCCTGAACACAGCTTCCCACACATGAGACGAACCTGTCACCCATCTACCACCAGAAATCAGCTCTAAATCTCCAGTGGTAGGCACCACCTTCTGGGAAACACTTGTGTGGGCAAGGCATGATAAAAGCCTGAGGAACGCAATACTTGGAGGAAATTGCCAAGTTTCTAGAAGAACACTTGGGTTATCATCATTATTCTGTTTCATCTTTTTACCCCCCACGGTGCCTAGGCACGAAACTTCGTATATAACAGGCACTCAAATATTTAGTTACAATATCGTGAGTGGTTGAAAAGACATAAGTAAAGATGAGTCTTCTGAGGCACACTGGAATAGTAAGGACCCCATTCATGAACTACAAGGGCAAGGGGAGGGTATCAGACTAGTTCTGGTAGAACGTTTTCCGTCACAGGAAGGGATGATTTTTCAGATAGCTGACAGGCCATCCTAGCTCACTGATAACTAGAAAGGCCTTGACACTTTAGATA
This sequence comes from Delphinus delphis, assembly GCF_949987515.2. Lineage (NCBI taxonomy): Eukaryota > Metazoa > Chordata > Mammalia > Artiodactyla > Delphinidae > Delphinus > Delphinus delphis. Next base: position 15,822,023 of record NC_082684.1, read on the forward strand.
ATGCAGGAGAGTGAGAAGAAAGAAAATTACAGATACTGTAGACGAGGCTTAATGTTCCAATAGCCACTCCAGATCACAGGCCCTTTCCCACTGCCTACAAAACCACTTATGTCTGAGCAAAACATGTTCCCCTATAAAGGAACTTCAGAAATTGTGGCCAACAGATCCTAAGGAGACCCCAGTGGTTCTCACTTTCTGGCATTCACACCCTTGTATCCTACCTCTTAAGTGGGGGTAGGACCTGTGACTTGCTTTTAACCAAAAGAATATGGCAAAGGTGATAGAAATCATTCCTGTGATCATGTTATGATTATGTTTTATGAGACTCCATCTTGCTAGCAGTCTCTCTCTTTCTCCTATTAGCCTTAGAGAAGCAAGCAGCCAGGCTGTGAGCTGTCTATGGAGAGGGCCAAGTAACAGGGAATGGCAGGCAGCCTCTAGTCGCTGAGGGTGGCCAATGGCCGCAGCCGGCAAGAATCTAAAGCCCTCAAACCTGAAGTTACAAGGAAAGAAATTATGCCAACAACCTGAAAACAGTGTGGAAGCAGAATCTACCCCCAGTCCAGCCTCCAGATGAGACCACAGCCCAAGCCAACACCTGGATTATAGATTTGTGAGACCAAGGGCACAGGACCCATCTACGCTGTGCTCAGACTCTTGGTCCACAGAAACTGTGGGATAAATAATACATGTGTGCTGTTTCAAGCTGCTAAATGTACAGTAATTTATTATACAACATAGAAAACAAACAAATCTTAATATAAAAAAGTAAAAAAAAGTAAAAAAAAGTGAAAGGAATGTTGAATTATTGGCCATTTGGGATATTTATTAATGAAGATCAAGCATCGAAAGATCGGTCCTCAATGCTCATTTCCATGATTTTGAGAGTTGGTCCTTCCATGTCCTGGTTACCATCGTTGACACTGCATAACTGAACAGACGGGGAGAGTGCTGTGCTAAAACAACACAATTCACTTGAAGTCTCGACTCTTTCATTGTCTTTGTCTCCTTCAATGACATTCACAGAAGTTTCTTGGTCTAGTAAACTGTCTGACATACTTACATTTTTTTCATCCCAAACTGAAGTTCCAAGATTCGTTTCATCATTTACCTGTTGAATTATAACCCCTTCTGAATCCTGTGATTTATAGACAGGCAGGAAAAATTCATTTGGTGAAGAGACTATCTTGTTCTCATCCTTTGGAACAGACAATAACATAGTCAAAGCTTTTTGGTATTCTTGACGTTCCTGTTGAATGGCTAAATCTTGTTCATTTTTATATTCATTTTGTTCTGAATTCTCAGCCTTTTCAAAATCAAGTAAATGCAACATACCAACATCATCTAGCATTACTGAGTTTTCCTTGGACATGCAGCCTAAGTCCACCTTTAGGATATGTAGCAGGTGGCGCATTTTTTCCTGGAGTTAAAAAAAAAAAAACAAGAATAATAATATTAATTAAGCTAGTCAAATTGAATTACTTTTGTCTGCAGTGCTGCTAACCTCAGCAGGATTCATACTTCTTCTTCCACATTCTGCCCGCACCCCTCACCCCCAGAGTACACATAAAAGCACAAGGGAAAAAAAGTGCTTGCTCTTAATGCATTGATTGAGAGTATGGTAAAACTTTAAAATTCTTTCTATATTAGAAATTTTCTAATGAAGTTCTAAAGACAACAAACCTCCTCCAAATGATGTTTATTTTGTTTTATATGTCTCTCAAACAGTTGTTCTAGAAACCTACAAATGATAAATAAAAATGTTAATGTCTCAAAATCAGAAAATCAGCTAAATATAAAATAGCCATACAATAAACTACTAAAGGTTGGAAAATATGTTTTAGATTACCCTTTTTCTTTCCAGAGATAAACACTAATCCTTCCCTGTTCTGTCAAGTTCTCCAATTTGGAAGCTAGTATGGCTTCCACTATGTTTTAGTTATGTAACAGATGCCAATGTTTCTTCTAAAAAGACTGCATGCTACTTACATTTCTGTTAATAAAATATCTTCAGTGACGTTCCACCCCCCCCCCACACACAAAAAGTTCTTTATCTTTTTTCTCTCACACACATACACAAACATCAAAAGCCTTCCCCCCTCTTTCTCTTTCACATATACAACCCCCCAAAAGCAAACCCCTAAAGAAAATTCTTTACAAAGAATTTTGTAAAGAGTTACCTTACAATGCTTCCAAATTGTACTTGAAAAAAATTCCACTCATAGTAAATTCACATAAAAACCTAAAGTTATCACTTATTAAGCACCACTAAGTGTTAGACATTTGTGCTGGACAAATAATAATCATTATACGTCTCTGATCATGACCAATACTGGGAGACAAAGGTATTATAAAACCCATTTTAAAAGATGAGAAAACGACATAGTCTAAGATGATGGTTTACTCTCCCCTAAGGTCACAAGCAATTAAGAGAATGAAACCCAGATATGTCTGGCTCCAGACACATTCTTTCAACTACACCATGCTTGTCTAGCTATCACAGGAGTATATCAACCGGTTTCATTTTACCATTTGTTACTCTCAGTGAAGTTATGAGCCAATCTTAGATTTAGTTTTTCTGAATTATTTGAAATGTTTAAAAAGTCCAAGAAATCTGTATCCTGTATTTTAAAACTATCAATAATGTTTGGACCATTCACTTCTGGGCACTGTTCTATGCATATATATTTCTTTACCAAAATTGGGATTACACAATACATACTGTTTTGATATCTATATTGCTTTTCTAATCAACTATATATTTTGAACATCTTTATGCATCAATAAATTCACTTCTACAACATCATTTAAAATTTCTGAACAGAACTTACTATTATATTCTACAATTTATTCAGCTGAACCTTTACTATTCAACATGTAGGTTGATTACATTTTTTGGTGCTACTATAAAAATTGCCATAATAAACAGCCTTATAATCTAAAAGAAAAATGTGAGTTTTTTAAGCATAAATACACATTTTTCATGCCAACCATTTTTGTTTTGGCTTCTAACCTTTGCTTTATTGTTTTTATTTACAGTTGGTATCAATGTTTTTGCTGTGGTAGTGGTAAAAAGAACACATAAAATTTACCATCTTAACCAACTTTTTTTTTTTTTTGCGGTACGCGGGCCTACCACCGTTGTGGCCTCTCCCGTTGCGGAGCACAGGCTCCAGACGTGCAGGCTCAGCGGCCATGGCTCACGGGCCCAGCCGCTCCGCGGCATGTGGGATCTTCCCGGACAGGGGCACGAACCCATGTCCCCTGCATCGGCAGGCGGACTCTCAACCACTGCGCCACCAGGGAAGCCCCATCTTAACCAATTTTAAATCTACAGTTCAGTGGCATTACGTATATTCACACTGTTGTGAAACCGATCAATAGAACTTTTTCATCCTGCAAATCTAAAACTCTACACCCATTATGCAAACATTCCTTTTTAACATAAAGAGGTAAACAGAATTATTGTAAAAAAATTCAGGTCTTTTTGGTGTAGCTTTTTATACTAATAATGACAATGTTCGCTTTAAGAAACTTCATATAGAAATAGAAATAACTCATTAAAAATGTCTGCACTTCACATATTACTATGACAGGGAGCGCATGTAGCATATACATAATGGGGTCCTATGATACATATCATAAAGTTTTATCTAAATGAATTTCAGCTAAATAAATGTATAAGCTGGCTCAGGACCACACAGTTTCCTTAAGATATACAATACTAATCTGGTTTTGCAAACTTCCCCTTTCACTCACAGTGTGCAAATGTAGCCTTTAATTTGTCCTCACGTTACTAGTAACAGTTGTAACAAAAAAAAAGCTTGCTTTTGATTCTCATGACAGTTTCAAATAGTAAAAAGAGATGATGGATCTTTGCAAAGAAACAGCAAAATTTAGTTTACTAGTCTATTATAAACTAACGGATATAACAGTATTTTTTTGGCTTGTTTCTTTGTAGACTATATGGGATTTTTACATGGGTGACAATGTCATCTGTGAATAAAGACAGTTTTATGGTTTTCTTTAAAATATGGATACCAGGGGCTTCCCTGGTGGCACAGTGGTTAAGAATCCTCCTGCCAATGCAGGAGGCTCGAACCCGTGTCCGAGAAGATCCCACATGCTGCAGAGCAACTAAGCCTATGCGCCACAACTACTGAGCCTGTGCTCTAGAGCCTGTGAGCCACAACTACTGAACCTGCATGCCACAACTACTGAGCTGTGCTCTAGCGTCCACAAACCACAACTACTGAGCCCATGTGCCACAACTACTGAAGCCCGTATGCCTAGAGCCCATGCTCTGCAATAAGAGAAGCCACCGCAATGAGAAGCCTGCACACCGCAACAAAGAGTAGCCCCCACCTGCTGCAACTAAAGAAAGCCTGCACGCAACGAAGACCCAACACAGCCAAAAATAAAAATAAATAAATTATTTAAAAAAAAGCATCTGCCTGCCAATGCAGGGGACATGGGTTCGAGCCCCGGTCTGGGAGGATCCCACATGCCATGGAGCAACTAAGCCTGTGCGCCACAACTACTGAGGCTGCGCTCTAGAGCCCGTGAGCCACAACTACTGACCCCGCATGCCGCAACTATTGAAGCCCGAGAGCCACAACCACTGAGCCCGTGTGCTGCAACTATTGAAGCCCGCACACCTAGAGTCTGTGCTCCGCAACAAGAGAAGCCATGACAATGAGAAGCCTGTGCGCTGAAATGAAGAGTAGCTCCCGCTCGCCGCAACTAGAGAAAGCCCACGTGCAGCAATGAAGACCCAATGCAACCAAAAATAAATAAATTTATAACAAAAAATATGGATACCATTTCTTTTTCTTTGTGATAAATTTTTTTGAAATTGAGGTATAATTGCCATATTATTATATTAATTTAAGGTGTACAACGTAATGATTTGATATTTGTATATACTGTAAAATAATCACCACAATAAATCTAGTTAACATCTGTTAACATATGTAGTTACAGAAAATTTTTTTCTTGTAATGAGAACTTTTAAGATCTATTCTCCTGGTAACTTTCAAATATACAATATGATATTATTAACTACAGTCATGATGTTGTACATTATATCCCCATGACTTGTTTATTTTATAAATGGAAGTTTGTACCTTTGGACCCCCTTCAACCATTCTGCCCCTCCTGCCCCACCTCTGGCAATTTGTTCTCTGTATTTAAGAGATATGACAGTATTTAATGAACAAACTCTCTATTCTTTTCTCTACCTCCCCAAACTGTGAACTCGCCTTAGAGTATGAATTAAACATCCTTTATAATTTACTATCAATTATAAGAACAATTACAATTATAAGAACATGATCCCCTAAGAAAGCAATATCATTTTCATTTCCTAATATGTGGAAATAACTTTAAAAAATTAACACCAAATGAAGAGTATTTAATATATCATTCAACCACTATAATACAATTTAAAAAATCTAACCTGTTTGAAAATAAACCAAGTTTCAAAATTTCATCTGTTACATCTTCAATGAAACTCAGATACAACAGTTCTTCTTCACTGTGAAGGCAAAGTGATATACAGCATAAAAAATCACTGCTTATTTACTCTGAAAATGATAGGAAACATGAGTACCTAATTAGAAATATCTGTACTATTACAAATGTACTTCCATCTCACATTATTATGAGGAATATTATAAAATGAACATTACATCTACCTTCTCAAATTATGCAAGGATATTTATTGATATTAAAGATGAGACAATATTCCCTAATAGAGTAAAACTTCATAGATGTCTGAAACATTCATCAGGAAGTAAAAAATAAGCAAGGATTAAACAAAACAAAAAGCAGAACAGAAAGCAACCAGGGGCAGCGCCAAGAGGGCAACTAGGTGTGACCCACCGGGGGCCCGTGTTCTTGACAAGCATTTAAAATTTCCTCTGGCTCCTGACCAGGTCCAGCAGCAGAGGTGTGAGTCCCTCTGCATGGCAGAAGGGAAGGAAGAAAGTCATCCAGAGAAACAGGAACTTCAACGATGAAATCCTCTCCTGCTCCTAGGAGAGCATACTGTTTTAAGGTTGAGAAATTTACCGAGCAGAAAAAATTATTTTTTTCCTCAAAAGGTTTGGAGATGAGGAAAAATATTCTAAAAGAAAAATCTGTGTATATACAGTAATAAATTTTAATTACTTGGACACATTTCTCTGTTATATTATCTTCTGAGTTAACTATATTTTACAAGTTATTACAAGAAAATTAGGGTACTATTATAGGTTTGATTTTAATTAGCTAAAAATCAGTGATGATAGAAAATGTAAATAGCAAGCAACTACTCAATTACTGAAAAAGTAAATACAAGGGAAAGAGTTAATTAGCAAATCAAATAGAAGATTAAAATACTGCATAAAAATTACACTTTCAAACCAATTCACAGGCAGCAAGTTTGAGAATAAATGAAAGTCTATAAAAGTAGATTGTTTTCCCTGAAAAAATAAACCAACAGCTTAACTAAAACAACATTCAAACCCAGAAGTGGGTTTTTTATCTGCAAAAAACTGGTGAAGTAAGAAACCTCCAAGAATGGTATCCTGAGCTACCAAGCCTACATTTCTCTAAAACTCATCTTTATTATTTTTATTTATAAAAATAAAAATTATGGGTACTAATTATAAAAAAAATAGCAAGTATTATTAACGTAGGGACAAATTTCTACTGGACATAAAGATGAAGTGATTAATAATTATTTCAGAAAATTCTGGTCATTCTCTCAGATTTGGTGTGCATTATACGACTGAACCCCAAAGCTGGTTGTAAAGAAAGGTTAGTGTTCAATCCTGGCTAATTTAATAATAATTTGTGTGAGTCTTAATTCTTCATTTCCACTAAGCAGAATGAAGAAGTCAAAAATATCTTACTCAGAATAGATTTTTCTCCCTGAAGGAGGCTGCAGGGAACATTGACATACTGCCCTGGAAAGAGAAAATTAGAGTGTTTGAACAAAACAATGATTTGGCATACAGTAATATGGTAGTAATAATATGTTTCAGAATTTTAAAGCACTTTTCACATTCATTATCTAATCTAATCTTCAGAAAAACCCTGTCAGGTATATTAGGTAGGTGTTATTTTTTCCACTTCCTGAACAATTCACCTGGGGCAGAAAGGCTAAGTAACTTGCCAAGGTCATGTGCTAGTAAGTAGCAAAGAGAGATTTTTAAACTAGTCTTATAATTACAAATTCATGATCCTTTTAAAAATTGTACTATGAAACTTACCTTGTATAAACAATTAGTCTAAGATTAAAGCATAAATGATGTTGGAAACATATCTCCCTACAGAAAAAAGTTTTAAGCTGTTAATTATGATAAATTTTGTCATTATTCAGTTATGTCATCATTAGTTAATTCCAAGCTTCCTATTCAGGTATATTCAATTATAATATTTTACTTTACTTCTTTTAGATAGAAGCTACTGGGAAAGATAACTATCCCTTTCTTTAGGTGATTCTTTATATTCACTGAAGACTGGCTCAACTGGCTCAAGAGAGTATCTTAAGTTATGAGTACTAAAGCATCATGAATTTCCAGACAGAGAAGTCAGCAATAAACCTCCTTGCCACCCCCTCCCCCCATAAAGCCTTTCCAGGTGAGATCTCCCTAAGGAAAGGCCTGAGGGAAGACCTGGGCCCTGAAGGGCTGTGTGTGCTTGCTTCCAGTCTGCTACAGGATGTCTCATTCTTGCTCTTTAGTCTTTTTTTCCTTCCACCTCCTTCATCTCATTATCCAAACTCTGACACTGGAAATGCACTTGACAGCTGAAGCTATCAAAGGCATTTTTTAGGTTCTGTACTACCTGCTAACCTATCATTTTTATTTAGGCGCAGTGTTCTGTAATTCCAAAACATGAGGAGTCATTTTAAAAAATAGTGCCTCCTCTACAAAGCACGGACAGATAAAGCACTAGCACATGAGGAATATTCAAAAGCACAAATGCTGAATCCTCAAATGGTAGGGTTCTTCAGTACTATCTGTGCCATGTAAACTGGTTAGCATCACTGCTGGAGAATCTGTCTTGGGGAAAATCCTTTCTCATAATGAAGAGGGATAGTAAATAATACAAGCCTGTGTCCCTTTTCCCTTTATTAATGAATTAGCAAAATGAATTCATTTACACTTTTAGTGACTACCTACTTCGTAATACTTCCTTAGTAAAACTAACAGGGCCACTGAATTGTGTAATACCAAAACAGATGGGACAGCATTCAGTTAAAACAGTACTCATGTTTCCAAGTCTGAAGTGTCTGTCCCCTGCCACCGCCCCGCTACAGCAAGCGGCACGTGGGATCTTAGTTCCCCTGACCAGGGTCAAACCTTCGCCCCCTGGAGTGGAAGCACGAAGTCTTAACCACTGGACCGCCAGGGAAGTCCCCTCATGTTGCAAAGTCTGTACGTCTGTTACACAGGAAAGCAGTTAGATATAAACAGGTGAAATACCTTGATGAGGAGCACTGAAGAGCACTGTCTTTAACCTCATCCCATGGTAATTCATGTCCTTGTAAAGGTAAAGGGGTTATTTTTCCTTTGGTACCATACGACATACAGCTAGATGCCTGGGGATGCAATGAGAAGAATAAATCTTTATTTTGCTTCAAAAATACATTATGAAAGCAGAACTAAAGCAAAACAGGAAATTTCCAAAAATAGTTGATGAAAGAGCACAGAGATACCCAGTAGATAAATGTGACTGATATATTAGGACAAAGGATGTTTCAGAATTCACTTTTCATACAATCAAGACTTTTTTCTTAAATTTATTTAAAGGTCAAACAATTTCTTATATTTTAATGATGAATATTTTAAATGACATTAAAGAATACCACAAATAAACATATAAAGAGAAACCAAGCAAATAAGTAAACTTGAGAGAAAATAGCCAATTATTCAGAAACTCAAATAGCCCATCTGTTTCAAATGCCAACCTATCAAATATGTATTGTAGAAGCAGTGGTAGCTCCGGCAGTATGAACAACAATATAAAGAAAAAAACAAAAATAATGGCAGCCTACTTTTATAGAACGCTTATGAGGGGCCAGATACTGTGTCAAGCATTTACTTGCATTATCTGAGTTAATCTTTAGAATGCTAATTTATGTGTAGTGCTTTACCGTTTTAAAAGTGCTGTTAGGATGGTCTATCTACTGTAGCTAATACTCTTACTAGCTTCCTCAAGTTGATTATGGAGTAAGGGGACATGCCGTTTTCTTACAGGGTTATTAGATAAACATTCGGAGCACAATGTCATAAAAACGGACTTCTGCTTTAGTTTATTCAGTTATCTACGGAGCTAAAAACCCTCTTCCTAAATCTCAAGCTAGTCATAGCCATCATTTACTGAGCCCAGGTCAGACTAGGTACTTTACCTACAACATTTAATCCTTCCAATGATCCTGCACATTAAGTACAGTTTTTCTAGAGGTGGAAACTCAGCTCTCAGAGGAACTGATTTGTCCTTGGGCCTTAAATGGCAGAACCCTATGTCAAACAGCTATTAATGGCTGGGATGGAAAACTACGATCCGCTACCCATTTTCAGAAGGGAAGAGGGAAGCTGAGTATGCTTATATTATCCCTGAATCTGCTTGACATTTTAATAGACAAACCCTTTTCACAAACAATAAATTTAAATTAGTGTATGATTAATACCCCTAAAATAAAAATAATCAGTTTATATCTCAAAGTCAGACTTAAAGCTGTAATATTTTAAAATAAATGATTGCTAAACATTCAAAATACAAACACTAAAAAAGATCTTTACAGTCTAGAAAAAAGTAAAAGCAAGCACAGGAGAATGATATCCATCTGTTTTTATAAAATGTATTATTTCCAATAATATAATCAGTGGCAATTCTTTAAAAAAAATACAGGCATAGAAACTAAAATAACTTCTGTACAACTTTTCTGGCTCCTTTAGTGATCCAAGCCTGCAACTTTGAAAAGAACATATAAGGTATTTTACTCATCCATCCGTCTATCCAGCCAGCCAACCAACCACCTAGAAAAGTTGCCAACAAACAATGACTTCCCGGATTGGGCAGGATCCACCTGGCCGCTCACAGAGACATATAACCATCTGTAAACAAGCAATACTTCTGTATACTGGTTGTATCACATGCAAGAAGTGTCATCAAGAGATTATTCTTCACAGTCCAAATAGCTACACATGTTCTGTTAAAGCAGCTATAATTCTAATGTAGGACACAAAGAAATCTCATCTTTATTACCTGCTTTATGTTCATTTCTGAATCTGTGAAGTTCTTAATCTCAACTGTCTCAAAATCAGATTGAAAGCTGTAATATTTTAAAAGAAATTATTGTTAAATCTTCAAAGTATAAACACTGTGGTAATAAGCTTTACTGGCTAGAAAAAAATAAACTTCAAACATGAGAGATAAAATGCATCTATTCTTGTAGAATGTGTAATTTCTAATTATATAATCGGGAAATAGATATGGTTTGGATTACATATGCCTCTTTTTCCTTTTTTTGAATAGCAGCTAGATTTCAGTTGGACAGAATGGGACTAGGGAAGAGGAAAGCATTATCTTCAAAAGCTGTCAAAAATATAATCAGAAAAGTATTCGTTGTATTTGCTTCCCTCATTTCTTCTTCACTTAAAAATTCTATCATTAGATTTAATTCCTTAATTCTTTAAATGTATACAGACTGATCTTACTATACCTCTTATCTTTACCCAGACAAAAGAATACTAATCATAAATTGTTTTTTACTTTTAAAAATAATTAAAACCTAGCACCAGATAAGTATTCATTTATATAACACTAGGAAAAACAATCACAAATTCGCTAACACTCAATACTTTACAAGATTTGTTTCTTTCTTCAACCATCTGGCAACCTTTAATGAATATTCATTATGTGCCAGGCACTACTGTATATGAAAATATTACTGAGGCAAATTATACTTAATTTCCAGAAATTATCCCAATTGCCTACATTATACCTGAGGAGCTGTTGCTGAGTATTTGCAGGGAGGGAAGCATAGGGGTAGTTAGACAAACAGTTGCTTTTTCTCCCCCAATATAGCCCATTGTTTTGCCATTTCTAACATAAATCAATAAACATATTTACACAAATGCTGTCTGATGACATATTTTACGGATTCTCTGAAAGTATATTTAAAAACATACAAAAGTTCTAGTACCATGTTTGAAACAATAAATTAAAATACGTAACATTCATGTTTATAAGGAGCTTGACAAGTTTAATAGCTATTTATTTTTTCAACAATTACTCTGATAGTTGTTCTAGTGATTCATGCAGAAGGAAAAGCCACATTAACCTCATTCTAATCAAAAGGGCACCACCAGACCTTAAGTGTGGCACATAGGGTACATGATATAAAGTAAGGAATATTATTTAATTTCTACCACATCTTGAAGGATCTACTATTGGCTGTTGTGCCATACCTGCTTAATTGAGTCTGAGTTTCAGCTTCTATCTGCTGATCTGTAAAATCCTTTTTTCTTTTGGCAGGTGTATAATATCGATACTGTGACAGGAAAGATTTTGCTTCTGTTTTTAAAGTGCGTGGGGTGAATGGCAAATGTCTGTTAGAAAAGAGTTCAGAATGTTTATCCAAAAGGTCCCCACTGGGTGCTTTTGAAATTACTAACTGAAACCGCTGGGAATTTAGGGATGTGCTCCGGGACCTTCTGCCGTAGGAGGTTCCAGAGGATGATTTCCTGGGCCCAGAGGCAGCGTGATCCATGCTGGACAGGAAGGAACTGGAGTTCTTCTCAGTACCATTTGTGAGGACTTTATCGGATTTAGGTGGATTTAAGTGTAGTCGCTCTGAAGAAGTTACTGGTGACCTTTTAAAGGATGGAAATCTGTTCACTTGTTCGATTAACATAGCATCTTCATCTTGTGGTTCTCCTGGAGGCTAAGAACATTTGGTTTAACAGTGATCAGTTACATTTACAAATTCAGATAATTGGGGATCTCCAGATTACACATTAAAAAATGTAGAGCCTCAGGGCTCTACAAATATAGTGTGTATGTTCCTGAAAATTTGTATTTGAAGTTATATTCAAGTTTTTGAATTATTAATATATAAAAATGTAATTCTAAATATAAGCAATAGCAATCATTTTTCTTTCTGAAACTAAAAAAATGATTAATAACATATAACCATATTTGTGGTCTTGAACCTGTGTACTGAGGTAGATCTCAGTTTTGAGTTTCCAAACCAATCGTGAGTACTAATCCCCTTCTCAACCACTGCTGGTGGCAGCATCCACCCATTCCTGCCTTGTCATGACCACCTTCAGTGCCAGCAGTTCCTCTGTGACTTAAAGGCTTTGAAGGAATGAAAAGGAACTTCTCTTCACAATGTATAGATGTATGGAGCCCTGATTTAAGTAACTGATATTTTAAACATAATTAAGAAAGGCTGATGCCATAGGGAAGTTCATATGTTTCTTTCTCAACCTCTCATGAGTGGGGAAAGCTTTGAAAGGAAGGCATTTTGGCCTGCTCTATTTCTTTTTGGTTTAACCATTAAAAAAAAATTTTTTTTTAATTGAAGTATAGTTGATTTACAATGTTGTGTTAATTTCTGTTGTACAGCAAAGTGAGTCAGTTATACACATATATACATTCTTTTTAATATTCTTTTCCATTATGGTTTATCCCAGGATATTGAATATAGTTCCCTGTGCTATACAGTAGGACCTTTTTGTTTATCCATTCTATATGTAATAGTTTGCACCTACTAACCCCAAGCTCCCAATCCATCCCTCTCCCACCTGCCCTCCCCCTTGGCAACCACAAGTCTGTTCTCTATGTCTGTGAGTCTGTTTCTGTTTCATAGATAGGTTCACTTGTGCCATATTTTAGGTTCCACACATAAGTGATATCATATGGTATCTGCCTTTCTCTTTCTGACTTACTTCACTTAGTATGATAATCTCTTGATGCATCCCTGTTGCTGCAAATGGCTTTATTTCATTCTTTTTTATGGCTGAGTGGTATTCCATTGTATATATGTTTGGTTTAACTTTGGAAGAACTATTTCTACAGGGTATTCATAAGGTTTAAGAGTATAGGTAATATTTTATTCTTTTACAGACTAGGTGCCCATAGACTAGATGCCTTGTCCATGATTCCAGACTTTAGGGACACCTGTGTATCCTTTACAGAACTTTGAGGCACTTTATTAAATGGTAGAGCAGAAGTTACATGGAAGGTAATCTGCAGTGAAAAAGGCTGGGATTTAGCCAGTTATATCTGTCCTACAAGCTCATGGGGAGGAAAACAAGAGGAAGATAAGCAAGCTGAATAAGAAAGGAGCTGAGTGCTTTCTGTGCACAAGGTACTGTTATTGCCTTTGAGTAGAAATAAAAGAGGAATAGTAAGAACTGTTACTATTACCACTGCTACTATTACATACGGAGTGCATACTATGTGCAAGGTACTGTTCTAATTAATTTACACGTACGACTCATTTAATCATCACATCAACTTCTGGGTGGTGGTACAATTAGTACCTCTACTATGCAGATGAAGAACCTGAGGGGCAGGGTCTCATAGATTTGAACCCAGGTGAACCTATGCTCTTCCCATTATATCACACTATCTATTTTACAGACTCATTTGAAATTTATACATTTTTAGATTTTTTTTACACCACCAGGAATCTTAAGCTGATTTTAACTCCTTTCATGGTAATGAACAAGTCAGCTAACTTACATATTGATTTACCTCAGCAAGGAAATTGCAGATAACTAGATATGGTGACTACAGCCTAAAATAGGTCAAGTCACCTATTTCCTTTCCAAGTGCTTTCCAACTTTATCCCAAATATAAAGCAGAATTACTCAAAGCAACTAAGTATTTTGGCATTAAACTGTGAGTTACTAGGGTAGTGTTTAGTTAAGGACTTTAACACGTTAGTTGTAAAAAGTGTTCCCAAACTAGGTTCACACTGCACCTTATGTACCAGAGGAGTCTGGCTCTCCGGAAAGCAATTTCTAAGTATGATCTGAAAAATCTTTTAGGGCTATTAAATAATAATCACAGGAATTATTTACACTTGGGGAACAGAACAAATTGGGATCATAGCAGGCAGAAATGCATAAGGCATTAGATTGCCTGTGAGAAAATTCTTACCAGTAATGGTTATTTAATAAACAAAATGAAATACCAAAGAAAGTCTTTAAAGGCAGGAATATACTCTCATCTGTCTGAAATGGGCTGGGAAAATTGCTCTTGAATCAATTGAAGGCATGAAACTTTTCTGTATCTTTATATCTTATAATTCCTACCCTGTATCCTACTTCTTCTTTCCTGGGAAACCAGTAGAACACAGTGCAAAACCAACTGTACCTATCTGCTTTTTTGAGATTATATAATTTTTCACTACGAATATCAGAAAGCTTGGATATGATTTTCATAGAAAATGTGTAACACACTGGTAAATTCACCAACATTAAAATAGCAGATCACTGTAAAGTTCTAAAATCAGAAAAGTGTTCATCAATTATTGTCAATGGAACAAAAATTCTGGTGGTAATCTGACCACTTTCACTTTAATGCAATTTGTTGTAAACTGTTTCTGTGATTTAAGAATTTATGTAAAGTGATAATCATTGACAGTTAACACATACATGTTTTTATGTCAAAAATACCTATCCAATTTTACAACCACAGAATAACTGAGTATTAAATCAATCTTTTTCAGGGATAATGTCAGAAGAAATGGTATACAAAGATTTTCCAATTGTCAGGTTTTAAAACAGTTGAGGAATCAATTCAAGTGCAGAACAGGATAGATACAATTTATTTAAAATTTTGATTAACACTTGTTTTGCAAAAAGCTTCAAATTGTATTTTACAAAAGAAACTGATAGCTTCTGATTTTCACTGTTTTATAGTGCTTTTAAAATAATTTATTTAAGAACATGAATCACATTCATATATTCAATTAATCTTAATATCACAGGGTATGTGCTGCACCAGTGATGTGAGTGAGTGGTGAATAACTGTGTGTGAGGTACAAGGTGCAGACTGAAAAGTGTCTGAGGTGATAGCATGTAAGTCAAAATGTAAGAGAAAATAAGTAGCCCATATTACAGTGTGGGCAGTTAAAGAAAAAGTTTTTGATTACATGGTCTCACGTATATAAACAGCTAATATGTCCAGAGGCCAAAGTTACCACTTTCTTTTGAATTGTAGCAAACTTTTCAGTAAATGCAGATTATAACTACAGGTAACTGTTAATCATAAACCCACCCAATTATCAAAATATTATGCCCCAAATAATAATTTTAATTTGAATGTATCTAAATATTTATCATCAAGTATTATAAAAAATGTAAGCAAATTGCAAATTACTATTAAGTCTAAATGGAGTAAAAAATATACTTATATAAAAGCATAAATGAACTATATTTTTAGAAGCAAAAAGTTACAGGGTTACAGTGACTGAAGGAAAAAATCATCCGTTTACAGACTTAATTATATATTTTGTTTTCAACAAATCCCATCCTTACCTCAAAATAGAATTATTTATATTCAAAATGCTAGATAATAGAAACATATTTAAAAAATATGTTTAAAAAGTACCATCACTGAAAATGAAAATACATACATGAGTCAAATACTGATGAACAGATTCCCAGATGGTACAGTGTATAGCAGGCTTATTCTAAAGGAAGCAGCTCTATTCCTAGTCCTTTTATCTATAAAACAGCCTTGGGGACTCTTAAACATATTTACAGCTTTCCTGATGACTCCCAAATCTATTTTCAGCCCAGACCTCTCTCCTGACACAGATACTTATATCCAGCTCTCTACTGAATATATTAGATGTTCCAAAGGCATCTCAAATTAAACAGGTCCGAACAAGTAAACTCGGGCAAGCCAGAAACCTGGAAACCTCCCAGTTGCCCAAGCCAGAAACCTGGAAACCTCTTTAATTCCTGCCTCTTGCTCTTCATATCATCTGATCAGTCACCAAGTCCTGGGGATTCTACTTTCTAAATGGCTCCTAAATATATATTCCTTATGCTCCTTCTGCTGTCTTATAGATCATATCTTAATCATTTCTTCCCTATACTGCAACTGTCACACAATTAGTCTGTCCTTCCCTGCTGCCAGTGTAGTCTTTGTAAAGTGTCAATATGATGACATAACTTCCCAACTAAAAACTGGTCTATGGCTCTGCCACACTTCTCAGAGAAAAAGGACCCAGGTTCACTCTTTTTTTTTTTTTTTTTTTCCAGGTTCACTCTTAATTCACAAATGCCCTTAGTCTTTACCCCTGCCTACTGATATGTCACATCTTCATGTACAATAGAAAGAGCTGGAGTCAAAAATGAAATGGCTTTTACCAACAGGCAATAGTTTTTCCATATCACAGTTGCTAGGGGACAGAAAACAAAGCTCAGGGCCTAATCTAGACAGTCTAGGAGACCATGCTCATGAATCTGGGATTCTCTCAATGGCGACCCTCCAATTAGATGACTTACAAAGAAACTTGCCCATCTTGAACACTGGCACTGAGAGAACAGTGGCCTTTGAGAATGCGAAATCATATGCTGCTTCCACACAAGCTTGCAGCCTAAATTTGCATTACCCAGATGGTCCACAAAAACCTTAAGCCAAGACAAATGACTCAAGTTTTTTCCAACACATAAATTGTAGGGGGATAAAAAGGTGGGGGAAAGAGAAATTATTGATTAAAAGAAATGTATCCATTAGTTGAAATTATTTAGATTCCAATTCCAACAAACTTAAAAAAAAGAGAGAGAGATAATGGGGAAATGTGAACAGTGGATATTTGATGATATTAAGGAATTATTAATTTTTAAGGCATAATAATGGTATGGTGGTCTATCTTTTAAATATTTAGATATATACAGAAATATTTATAGATAAAATTATATATCTGGTATTTGCATCAAAATAATCTGGGATGCAGGTAGTGAGTGAGGATATACATGAAATAAGTCTGGCCCTGAATTGATCATCGTTGCACTTAGGGGACAAGAACACGTGGGTTCATTATACCACTCTATTTTTAGAGATGCTAAAATTTTCAAAATTAAAAAGTTTAAAAAGAGACCATCACACACACAAAAAGACTTCCAGTTTCAGCTGACAGATGGAGAGAAATGGAAAGAGCATAGGTCTCACCATTATAATAAGAAAAAAAGCTGGACAAACTGCAAATTAATGATTTTTCTTGAACTATTGAGAGAACTAAGGTCACAACTAACCTAAAATCCACAGTGATATAGGCCCTGCAGGGAGAAACAGAACCTAAGCATTTACTTATTTGGGACAGATGCTGCTGAATGACATATAAACTGGTAAGAAGATTATGCTAGAAGTTTTTAGCTAATTGCTAAGGACTGAGTGTGGACTAGTGTAAGAGTATGAAGCCTCTGAGACTTGGGGAGTTTGTACCCTCTTGCAGGCTTTTCCTCTAGGAAAGAGCTTTTCCGCCAAAAGCTCTCAGGGAAGAGCAGGAAGAATCCTGAGAAAATTTCCCCCTTCCCTTGTTTCTTTGGCATGGCTAGGGGAGGGGAACAGCACCCACTGCAGAAATTACTCTCAGACCAATTTTTCCTTTCTCTCAATCTACAGGGGGAAATTCCCTTCACTTTGCCACATAACAATTACAGAAGTGATATTCCATCACCTTTGCTGCATCCCATAGGTTAGAAGCAAGTTACAGGTACTGCCTACACTCAAGACGAGGGGATTATTTAAGGGTGGGGATCACTGTGGGGCTTAGAATCCTGCCTACTACTGTGGGTCAAATAGAAAGTACACAAGAAGAAAGAAGAAATGAAAACATACTAAATGCTCCACTTTAAAAGGCAAAGATTATCAGAGTGAATAATCTGACCCACCTAAAACCTATCTAAAATATTAGGATTAAAAAATGGAAAAAGTGGGGGCTTCCCTGGTGGTGCAGTGCTTGAGAGTCCGCCTGCCGATGCAGGCGACATGGGTTCGTGTCCCGGTCCGGGAAGATCCCACATGACGCGGAGCGGCTGGGCCCATGAGCCATGGCCGCTGAGCCTGCGCGTCTGGAGCCTGTGCTCTGCAATAGGAGAGGCCACAACAGTGAGAGGCCCGCGTACCGTTAAAAAAAAAAAAAAAGGAAAAAGATATACCAAAGGAATACTAATGAAATGAAAGCTGGTTTAACTATATCACTATCAGAAAACACTTTAATATAAAAAGCATCAAGGCAAAGAAGTTCAAACCACAGTGACAACAGGTTAGATTCACCAAGAAAATATATCATCTCTAAGTCTGTATGTATATAATAATATAGACTCAAAAATATAAAACAAAAATTGCTAGTACTAATTCTTGGAGAAATAGCTAAATATATAATCATGTGAAAGAGTTCTCTTAATAAAAGATAGACTAATTAGACAAAAAGATCAACAAGATTTGAACACCTAAAAGATATAAAACTTAATCTAATGCATACACTATATATTAAATACTACATACAGCTACAGAATATATTTTCTTTTCAAACATATATGACATAGTGCATTACAAAATATTGTCCAAACAAATAAAAGAAAAAAAAACTGTCTACCTACTGGGCCATAAAACAAGTCTCAACAAATTTCAAGAAATGGATATCACACAGATGTTCCCTGATCAAAATACAATTAGGCTAGAAATCTGTAACAAAGAGAAAACCAGGAAAAAAAATAGAGATTAATAAACACTTCTAAAAGACGCTTGAGTTAAAGAATAAATTATAATGGAAACTGTAAAATACTTTGAACTGAACCATAATAAAAATACCACATATCAAAACTTGTGGAATGCAGCTAAAGCAGCACTTGAAGGAAAATATATAGCCTTAAAAATGCTCATACTATGAAAGAAGTGAGACTGAAAATAAACTAAACAAAAGTAGAAGAAAGTACTGTAACATAAACTCAAAGAAAGCCAAAAGAGGAAAATAAAGCATGAACATTACCCAACTAGAAAACAAAGTACAACAGACAGGATCAATGCAGTAAAAGATGTGCCCTTAAAAAGATTAATAAAACTGACAAATCTCTGGTGAGAATAATAAAGAAAAGACTGAAGGCACAAATAAACAACATTAGGATAAAAAGAAGAACTAATACATATTCAATAGAGATTATGAAATGATTTAAGAGATATTATGAACAAGTCTATGCCAAGAATTTGAAAATTTAGATGAAATGGACAACCTTCTACATATGTACAACTTATGAAAACAGTTCTATAATGATTTCAAAAATTGCAGTCAAAAATCTCACAAATAAAACTCTAGGCCCAAATAATTTTAGTGCTGAGTTCCATCAAATTCAAGGAACAAATAATTCCAAACTTACATAAACTACTCTAGGGCATGGAAAAAGAGGAAATAGCACCCAGTTTATTTTATGAGGCTAGCAAAACCTTACATAGCAGAAAATAGGGAAAATGACAGGTCAATATCAATAATGGACATAGATGCTAAAACCCTAAACAAAATATTAGCAACTGTATCTGGTAATGTATAAAAAAAGGAATTACATCATGACAAACCTGTGTTTATACTAGGGATGCAAAGTTGATTTAACATTAGAAACTCTCTTATAATTCACTACATTTGAACAGATTAAAAAGAAAAATTGTACCATCATTTCAAAAAATGCAGAAAAAGAATTTGATAAAATTAACACACATTCATGAGAAAGGAAAAAAAATCCTCTTAGCAAACTAGGAATCGAAAAGAATTCCCTTAATCAGATGATAAAGGGTATCACAAAAAACCTAAAGCAGGGGTCAGCAAACTATAGCCTACAGGTCAAATCTGGCCCACCACCTTATATGTTAATAAAGTTTTACTAGAACAAAGCTACGTCCATTCATTTACGTACTGTCTATGGCTGCTTTCCAATGGCACAATAGTTGTGACAGAGACACAATAGTTGTGGCCTGGAAAGCCTAAAATATTTACTATTTGGCTATTTACAGGAAAGTGTACCAATTCTGACCTATAGTAAACATTATCAAAAAGTCAGGTTCCACCACCAATGAAGTATCTTAGAAACATTTACTTTTAAAAGGTAAAAGTACTACCTTACCTTTTGTAGAGTGTTAAATAATGACTTGGAATTACTTTTAGAATTGGATTGCATTGCAGTTTTAGTTAATTTCAATTCCCTTTCACACCGTGCTAATCCCTTTTTGAGTTTCTCTCTTCGTTGTTGGTCTGCATCTGAGGGGAAAAAAATCTTTTGAAATACAGAATAAAATAGAAAAATTAATTTTTTGGTGTTAGACGACTAGTAAAGGGCACTTTTTTCTTGCTAAAAATGTTTATACTACTGATATGTAAATAAAAATCCATATACTTTTCTGTATAAAGATAACAAATATTTAATTCATAGAAACTTCAAATGGATTGACTACTTAAAGAGCAGAAACAAGATATGACAAATTGATTAAGCCTAAGGGCTCAAGGGAGCAATTCCTAGCAGATATAGAGATATAAAGGTTAGAAATGCTTGACTGTGTTGTCTGCAACTGTAATCACCAAATGCAGAGTTTGAATTAATCCATATACTCCCCCGCAAATGAAATATTATTGTCAATACCATCATATGCTATAAAAATTTAAGCTTTATATGAGTCAAAAAAAATGACACTAAATTTTAAAACATTATTTTTAATTAGGATAACTGATTTCCATTTTTCTTAACTGCTAGTCATTTGAAAATACAAACGAAAAGGTTTGAAAATACAAATGAAAAGGGCAAAAGGTTTGAAAAGACACTTACTAAAGATATACAAATGGCCAATAAGCATATGAAAAAATGCTTTACATCCTTAATCATGAGGAAAATGCAAATTAAAATCATAGTGAGACACCACTTCACACCCACTAGAATGGCTATAATCAAAAAAGGAGTCAATAACATGTTAGCAAGGATATGGAGTAACTGAAATCCTAATTATGTTGGAGGCGAGAATATAAAATGGTATGGCCACTTTAGAAAACAGTTTGGCAGTTTCTTAAAAAGTTAAGTATAATTTACCATATGACCTAGCAATTCTATTCTCAGGTGTATGCCCAAGAGAAATGAAAATTCATATTCACACGAAGACTTGTACATGAATGTTCATAGCGCACTATTCATAATGGTCAAAAAACAGAAACAGCGCGTCAGTCAATTGATAAATAGACAAAATGTGGCATTATCCATACAACAGAATACTATTTAACAATTAAAAAGGAACGAAGTACTGATTTAGGTTACCATATAGGTTAATCTCAAAAACATTATTCTAAGTAAAAGTCTAATGCAAAAAAACACATATATGACTCCATTTATATAAAATGTCCAGAAAAGGCAAATGTATAGAGAAAGAAAGCAGATTAGTGGCTTCCAAGGCTAGGAGTGGGATGAGGAAGCAGCTGCAAAGCTATCATTTTGGGGATCTTCTTAAGGAGAGGAAAATATTCTGAAACTGGTTTGTAGTGATGATTGCACAATTCTGTAAGCTTAGTAAAAATCCATGAATTTTATGGTATGAAAATTATTTGCCAATAAAACTGCTATAAAAAATAAAGCCGGGCTTTCCTGGTGGCGCAGTGGTTGAGAGTCCGCCTGCCGATGCAGGGGACACAGGTTCGTGCCCCGGTCCGGGAAGATCCCACATGCTGCGGAGCGGCTGGGCCCGTGAGCCATGGCCGCTGAGCCTGAGCGTCTGGGGCCTGTGCTCCGCAACGGGAGAGGCCACAACAGTGAGAGGCCCGCGTACCACAAAAAAAAAAAAAAAAAAAAAAAAAAAAAGTCTTTCTAATGCATTAGAATATGGCATTATTTAGACAATTCAACGAAGTATATAGAGATATTCTAGCTTTGATAAAGACTGAAATTATCAAGTCAGTTGTCTGCTATGACAGAAGAGTATATCTTATAAAAACAGAGATGAATCAAAACCACAGATTTCTTTCTTTTTTAAAATATGTCTATAAAGCCTGTTTCTAAGTTAGTTCATACTGATTATAATGAGCATCAGCTTTGTAACACACAAAGTAATGATTATTAATTACACTTTGGTTTGGTGATTACAATCTTTGCAATTCTTCTAGCCATCACAATTTTCTTCATTTACATGGCCAGAAAGAAAAACTCCTGTCTCAACTGACTGAAAGCAGAAAATATCATGGGATAAATAAGCACTAGCTAAGTCTAAATTCTAAAAACAAAAAATAGGAGTAATTCTTTAAATACAACTTATATGCCGTCAATTTCTGAATTTTTATCTCCATCCTCGAACTCTCTCCTGAACTCCAGACTTTGTATTCCAACTGCCTCCTCAGCATCTCCACCTGGATTTCTAAGAGGTATTTATTTTGAACTTAAAATGACCAAGACTTAACTCTTGATTCACTTCCTCCCCTAAATATCTTCCTATCATATTCCTCATTTCAGTAAGTTGTAACTGTCATTTTAGTTGACAGACTCTAAGTATCGGGAGTCATCTTTGACTCACTCTTCTTTTTCTCTCATATTCTATCTACATCCAGTCCATCAGTAAATACTGTTGACACACATCTGAAATATTTCCAGAATCCAGCCATTTCACATTCCCTCTACTTACAGGCACTTTGGTCCAAGTCAC
Source organism: Delphinus delphis (assembly GCF_949987515.2). Lineage (NCBI taxonomy): Eukaryota > Metazoa > Chordata > Mammalia > Artiodactyla > Delphinidae > Delphinus > Delphinus delphis. The sequence continues at coordinate 15,844,712 of NC_082684.1, forward strand.
CACTATTTCTCATCTGAATTACTGTCTCCTAACTAGTCATTCTGCTTCTACCACTGACCCTTATAGACTATTCTTAACTCACCAGCCAGAAAGATGCTTTTAAAGTTAAACTGGCTCTGTTCCTTCTCCTCTACTCAAGACCCTCCAATGGCTTCCAATTTCATTTAGAGTGAAAGCCAAAGTGCTTGCAAATAGTCATAGCCCTATGTGGTCTGCACCTCTTTGTCCCATCTCAGTGACCTCATCGCTTGTCACTCTTCAGCTGGCTTATTTCACACCAGCTATACAGCTCTTCTTGCTGTTCCCCTGGATCCACTGATCACAATGCCATGTCAAGGCTTTTGTACGTGCTGTTTTCTCCATCTTGATTGCTCTTCCCTCCTTTACCCACTTGCTTCTCCCTTATTTCTTTCAGGTCTCTGCTCACCTTATCAGTGAGGCCTTCTTCTCCAAAGTCCCAATCTCCCTTATCCTGCTTCATTCTTTTTCATTGCACTTATTACCATCTGATATAGTCTATATTTACTCATTTCTTTGCATTTGCTTATCGTTTGTCTCCTTCAACTGGAATGTAAGGTCTATAAAAGCAAACAGTAGGTGTCCAATAAATAATTGCTGAATTAGTCACTGAATAAACTCTAGTGTACTAAACAAAATATGCAAAATGCCTGATTATTTTAAATTGGTGAATTTGGATTTTAAATTGGTGAATTTGGTTCAGTAAGAGGATTAATACATACATTCAGGCTTGTTAATTACACAACCTGAATAAAAAAGAGATAATCTTGTCTTATACATCTATTGTTCAGGAATTTGTTCAGTATGAAAATTTAGCAAAACTTTCCCATTTAGAGCCTAGTTAAAGAAGATTATTTGATCTAATGTCAACTGGGTAAAACCACCTTAATTCAAATGATTCAGATTTTGAAAGCCTAAAAATATTGAACCAGTTTTCTGTGCTATAAAAAGTTACTAATATGATACAGAAGGAGAAATATACAGCAGAGAAATTAAAAATCTGGAAGGATCCTTAGAGATTATCTATCTTTCATTTTACAAAAGAGGAGGGAAAGACATAAAATGACTAGCCCATATAGCTTGTGTGCTATGGTGAAACTGGTCTTTAAAAATATATACTCAACACTGTACTCTTGCCTAAAATGCCTTTACCCTTCTTATAAAATTATTCGAATCCTAAGACTCATTCAAAGATATGAGAACCTACATGAAGGCTTGTTGCAAACATAAAGGTCACAGAAGAGAGAGAATACAAAGTGCCAAGCACAGGGCCTGATAAAGACACTATGCTCACTGGTGGCAACTGGCTCAGCTTAAGTCCCATCTGTTCCTATCTGTTCCACTACGAAAATGTACAATCAGAGATAGGTACGACCAATCCCGTTGTCTGTGATCTTTCCCAGATTGCGCATAAGGGGCATTCTCCTATCTATGCTCTCATTCATTTATCACTTAGCATGCACTACTTGAAGCTGTTATTTATTTTTTAATGCAGAAGTTCTCTCTCAAACTGTAAATAACAATTAAGTTCAAACAGCAGCTTAAGAAAATACTAAACTTAAAGTTTATAATATTTGATATTTATATAATTACAATAAGACAAGCACAGGCTGTGATATCCGTGCTCTTTGGCTATTTTAAAGTATGCATTTCTTGATTGGACTCAAAGGCCTCAAAAGGTCTTAAATGGTATCTTTCAGAACATTTTAAAATAGGAATTTCAAATTTTGTGGTCTGATTATTTCCTTAGTAAAGATTTCTAAAAATAGAAATATTTTTCTATGTACATACCATATGTATGTACATACAAAGGGGAGATATATCATGATTCTATAATAATATATGTCAATAGCTTTTCAGATACAAATAACTACCATGTTTATCAGTTAGCTATTAGGATACAAATAGTAGATAATATTTATCTGAAGAAAAGTGCCAGTTATGGTATTTTTAATGAATAATTCAGTAATTTAAAAAATTTATTTATTTTATTTATTTACTTTTGGCTGCGTTGGGTCTTCGTTGCTGCATGCATGCTTTCTCTAGTTGCGGTGAGCGGGGGCTACTCTTCATGGCGGTGTGCAGGTTTCTCACTGCAGTGACTTCTCTTGTTGCGGAGCATGGGATCTAGGCACGCAGGCTTCAGTAGTTGTGGCCTGTGGGCTCTAGAGCGCAGGCTCAGTAGTTGTGGTGCACAGGCTTAGTTGCTCGGTGGCATGTGGGATCCTCCCGGACCAGGGATCGAACCCGTGTCCTCTGCATTGGCAGGCGGATTCTCAACCACTGCGCCACCAGGGAAGTCCCTAATTCAGTAATCTTAACAAGCTGAGGGCAGTGAGAATCACAGAATTCTAGAACTTAAACCTTGCCAAGCTTTTCAGTACTATCCGAATTTTTATATACAGGAAAAATGAAACCCAGAGTAGTTAAATTACTTATCCAAAGCTACACAGTGATTTACTGGCAGAGCCTGGGCTCAACTGTAAGTTCTTATACTGAGAAATACAATACAAGCTTCTTTTATGGATGATTTTTAAAAGTTAGAAAATGTTTCCTCAAAATGCAGCATGTCAATACCCATTAGGAGGGTTACTATCAAAAAAAACAGAGAACAAGTGTTGGGGAGGACGTGGAGAAACTGGAACCCTCAAATTGGAAATTGGGAATATAAGATTAAAAGCAGATTTACCATATGGTCCAGAAATTCCATTTCTGGGTATATACACAGAAAAACTGAAAGCAAGGTCTCAAACAAATATTCGTACATCCATGTCTATAGAAGAATTATTCACAATTGCCAAAAGGTGGAAACAACCCAACTGTTCATTGACTTACGAACATATAAATAAAATATGGTAGTACATACAATGGAATATTAGTCAGCCTTAAAAATCAAGAAGATTTCTGACACATTACAACATGGATGAGCCTTAAGGACACTGTGCAAGTGAAATAAGTCAATCACAAAAAGAAAAACACTGGATAATTCCACTTAAATGAGTTACCTAGGGAACTAGGTAACATTGAGACAGAATATAGAACGATGGTTGCAGGGTGAATGGGGAGTTACTCTTTAATGGGTGTGAAGTTTCAGTTTTGCAAGATGAAAAGAATTCTGAAAATGGATAGTGGTTATAGTTGTACCACAATATGAATGTACTTAATGACACTGAATTGTAGACTTAAAAATGGTTAAGGTGGGGTCTTCCCTGGTGGCACAGTGGTTGAGAATCTGCCTGTCAATGCAGGGGACACAGGTTCGAGCTCTGGTCTGGCAAGATCCCACATGCCGTGGAGCTACTAAGCCCGTGCGCCACAACTACTGAGCCTGCGCTCTAGAGCCTGTGAGCCACAACTACTGAGCCCATGTGCCACAACTACTGAAGCCTGCGCACCTAGAGCCCATGCTCCACAACAAGAGAAGCCACCTTAATGAGAGGCCTGTGCACCACAACGAAGAGTAGCCCCCGCTCGCTGCAACTAAAACGAAAGCCCATGCACAGCAACAAAGACCTAATGCAGCCAAAAATGAATAAATTTATTAAAAAAATAAAGTTAAAAAAATGGTTAAGATGGTAAATTTTAGGTCATGTGTAGTTTACCATAATTTTTTTTTTTAAAGGCAATATGTTAAAAATTACTTACATTTGATGCTGGCACTCATGCTTAGTGGAACTGAGCAGTCTACTGCAGCTGAAAGAAAGATCAGTTGTTTAATATTATTCTTAATTTTTATAAATGACAATAAATATCAAATGCGAAAATCACAAAAAGTTCCAGAACTTGCACTTCCTTGTTTTGATTTTTATTCTACTTATAGAGATGAAAAATACCTTTGATAAAAAATATACTGGTTGGGATTAACAGCTCATTAGATACTGCAGAAGGAAATATTAGTGAACTTGAAAACACAGCAATATAAATATTCAAAATGAAACAGAGTAAAGACTGGAAAACAAATGTGCAGAGCATCACTGACTTAACCTACCTGTATCACTCACTTAACATACTTGTAACTGGAGTCCCAAAACAAGCTTGAGAAAATAAAAGAGCAGAATTGGAGCACCTACATTATCTAATTTCAAGACTTACTGTAATGCTATAGTGATGACAGCAGTGTGGTATTCTAATAGACAAACAGATCAACAGAACTGAAGAGTAAGTCCAGAAACAGACTCTTGCATATGGTCAATTGTCTTTTAAAAAGTGCCAAGGCAGTTCCATAAGGAAAGGACAATCTCTTCAACAGATCGTACTTCAATATTTAGATATCCATAGGCAAAAAAGTGATCCTTATATCATACCTTATAAAAAAACTAACCCAAAATGGATTATAAACTGAAATGTAGGAGCTAAAACTTATACTTCTAGAAGAAAACACACAAGAAAATCTTAATGACCTAAGATTAGGCAAAGATTTCTTAAACAGGATATGAAAAGCATAAACTATTAAAAATTTGAAAAGCTGGACTTGATTTCACATAGAACAAAATATTTTTCTTTAGATTTTTTAATCATTTAAAATATAAACTTCAGAAAACATGAACCAAAATTTAAAAACTTTAGCTCTTCTAATGATAAAATTAAAAAATAAAAGACACTGGTGAAAAACTGGTGGAATTCAAATAAGGTCTGTATTTAATAATATTGTGTCAATATTAATTTCCTGGTTTTAATAATTGTATTATAGCTTTGGAAGATTTTGACATCAGGAAAAGCTGGGTGAAGGGTTTCTTTGACATTCTGTACTATTTTTGCAACTTTTCTGTAAGCCTAAAGTTATTTCATAATAAAAACTTCAGAAAATGAAAAGACAAGTCACAGACTGGGAGAAAATATTTGCAAAATATGTATATGACATAGGACCCATATTCATATAAAGAGAACTCTCAAAACTTAATACTAAGAAGACAATCCATTTTTTAAAAATGGGCAAAAAATTTAAATAGATATTTCACCAAAGAAGATATACAGATGGCAAATAAGCATAAGAAAAGTTGCTCAATGAAAAGGGAACCCCTGTGCACTGCTGGTGGTACAATCACTATGGAAAACAGTATGAAGGTTCCTCAAAAAATTAAAAATAGAACTACTATATGATTCAGTAATTCCATTTCTGGGAATTTACCTGAAGGAAATAAAAACAGTAATTAAAAAGCTATATGCACTCCAATGTTCACCACAGCATTATCCACAACAGCCAAGATATGGGAGCAAGCTAAGTGACTATTGATAGATGAATGAATAAAGAAGATGTGGTGTACATATATGATGGAATATTACCCAGCCATAAAAAATGAAGTCTTGTCTTTTGCTATAACATGAATGGATCTAGAGGGTATTATGAGAAGTGAAATAAGTCAGACAAAAAAGACAAATACTGTATGATCTCACTTATATGTGGAATCCAAAAAACAAAACGAACAAACAAAATGAAAAGACTCAGATACAAAGAGTAAATGAGTGGTTGCCAGAAAGGAGGGAGCTGGGAATGGGGGGCAAAATAGGTGAAGGGGATTAAGAGGTACAAGCCTCCCTTTATACAATAAATAAGCCACGGATAAGTACTACATAGCATAAGGAATAGGGTCAATAATATTGCAATTAACTTTTTATGGGGACAGGTGGTTAGTAGACTTGGTGATCATTTCATAATGTATGCAAATGTCAAATCACTATGTAGTACACCTGAAACGTAATATTGTATGTCAACTATATTTCAATTAAAAAAAGGGAAAAAAAAGTTGCTCAACATCATTAGACATTAGGGAAATAGAAACTAAAACCCTATGAGATACCATTACATATCCACTAGGACTGCCAATAGGAAGCGTTGATGAGGATGTGGAAGTGATGGAAATGAAAAATGTCACTCTGGAAAACAGTCTGGCAGTTTCTTATAAAGTTAAACATACACTTTACCATATTACGCCACCATTCCACTCCTAGCAAATAAATTTATCCAAGTGAAATGGAAACATACATTCAAAGATTCTATGTGAATGTGTACAGCAGCTTTATTCCTAATTGCCAAAAGTGAGTCAATACAATCCAGATGTCCACCAACTGATGAAGTGATAAACTAATTGTGGTATATTCATTAAATGGAATACTGCTTAGCAATAACAAGGAAGAAATACTGAACATGGATTAGTTTCAAAAGTGGTAACTAATTGAGATAAGCCAGACCCAAAATGATACATATTGTATAATTCCATTTATATGAAATTCTAGAAGAGGCAAAACTATAGTGAGAGAAAGGAGATCAGTGGTTGCCAGGAACTGGAGGGAAGAGAGTGATTGCAAAGGACCAGGGAGAACCTTTTGGGACGATGAAAATGTTCTATACCAGGAGTCAGTGAACATTCTCCGTAAAGGAACAGAGAGCTAATTCTACAGGCTTTGCAGGGTGATATAGCCTCTGTCACAACTAGTCAACTCTGCCTTTTAGTGTAAAAGCCACCAGACGATGTGTAAAAGAATGAATGTGACTGTGTTTATTTATGGACGACAGAATTTCAATTTTATGTAACGTTCACATGTTACAAAATATTATTCTTCTGATTTTTTTCAACCATTTAAAAATATAAATAGCACTCTTAGTTCAGGAGCTGTACAAAAACAGGTGGCAGGATGACTTGGCCTGCAAGCTGTAGTTAGCCCATCCTTCTTTTATAGCATGACTGTAGTGGTGATCATAAAAATGTATATATTTTTCAAAAATTTCAACTGTACACTTAAAATTAGTTCATTTTATTATATTTAAGTTACACCTCAATAAAGCTGACAAAAAGAAAAAAATTGTAGTTACCATCTTCTCTGTGTAGCTTCTTCAAATTTGAAAACAGAAGAGAAGATCATAAACTTTTGTTATATTAAGATCAGCATCTAATCGCAAAAATATATTAGGAATAACAGGTAAAATGAAACAACATAGATATTACATTCAAATACAGTTAATAAAAATGGCATTTTGAATTTGCTAGGTATATAGAGTCTGTGGTTGGTATCTTACTACACCAAACACAAACCCATGGGTATATAATGTATTCATTTTTGCTACAGATTTACACTAATTAGAAGTGAAGCTGAGAAGGGTTTAAATTGGGTACAGAAAGTTAACATTTGCACGTTTTTACCTTTGGCTGAAAGGATTTTATTATAGTGAACAGCCATGTGATTCTTGACCAGTTGGAGGGTACTTAGTCTGAGAGAGGAGGAGTCAGTGCAAAAAGCTAAAAATTAAAACATATTTAATCGTTATATATTTAAAATATAAAAGTCATCATGAGATAAACAAGTTACTGATTATTAAGCTCCTTTTTATAAAATGTTCTGAAGTTTAACCATGGAGATACTGACATCATATCTGTGATGCTGAATATGTCCTAGCTGTCACCTTGCACTGATAACGAGCTATTCACTACTTTGCGTTCAAACCTTTCTAGGAATAAGTTTTACAAGCCTGAGAGTTTTGGGAAGAGACTGAGAAATATAATCTACCATTACATTTACAAAACTATTTCTTATCGACAGCTCTCAATCTCATAACTAAAAACGTTTAGCTGCTTGCCTGATGATAAAATAATGTTACCATTGTTAACACTTGAATACATGGAGTCTGGGAAATCAAACAAATCCCAAACTCCGAAACTCTAGGCAAAGATTCTATTCTGAGATGCAAACTTCTAATTTTACATCTGAAAACAAGACCTACAAATCTGTTTACTGCATTCTTTTTGAAGTATTAGGACTATCTTAAGACAAGTATAATTACAAAGAAATTGGATGACATTAAACTTCTTGACCTCCTCTAAACTGTTAAATCTTAGAATTAAGCATGTATATATTAGTTTAAATGTATAAAATGTAAATGTAGGCATAACTTTTTTAAATATTAAAAAGTTTTTGAGAATACATGCATGTGGTTAAAAATTATAGCTAAAATGGCACAGAGACATTGAAAAAGAAGTGAATTTCCTGCCCTGACCCCTAGGGCAGAATTTCCTTCCAAGGAAATTCTATGCATAATAAAAGTATATACAATAATGATAATCTTGACACTAATACTACAACTACTACTAAAAACATTTATTGAATAGGTACCATGCATATATTGCTCTAAGCTCTTTACCTGTAAAAACTCATTTAGTCATTATTATCACCATTTAATAGACGTGCAAACTGAGGCAGAGAGATGTGAGTAAGGTCTTCAAGGTCACACAGCTGATAAAGGATGCAGTTTAGATGTGAACCAAGGCAACCTCATACTTACAATCACTATTCCTATACCAGCTCTGCACATATATTCTTTAAAAAAAGTTAGTATACGACGTATTGTTCTTTATCCTGCTTTTCTATGTATGTATCTTTTAAAACTAGTTCAAAATTTTTATTTAAAAATTGATTTTCAAAGTTTATGATTCTGGCTCTATGTGTATATATGCTTTATTACAAAGAAATAAATGAAGTAACAGAAAATGATTCTTCTTTCACATTTGGAGGATCAGTATAAAGGATTTTTCATGTAAGTAAGGAAAGAAAGACTTTCAATTAGTATTTTGCCTAAAAACCCAGGCTAAAACATTTTAAGCTATAATTATAAAAATATAATTAATGTACATTAAAATTTACTTTAAAGGCTTTAAAATGTGAAAACATCTACAGAATACAGATTCCGCTTTCATAGAATCTAGAAGTCCAATTGGATAAAGAGGCCCAGTTGGATAAGTGTTTGCTCCTGATACAAAATGCATTTTTCAAGGGCTCTTTTCCTCTGCACAGCTTTTCCTTTTCAGTGCTGTGTCTTTAACAATCTGCTAATCACCATTTTAACACGGAAGGCATGCCTTCAGCCAGGGTAGTTGGCCAGCAAAGAGAAGAGCTGGGCTGGAGCTGCAGCAGGGAGCACAAGGTAGCAAGGTCCACATCCAGGGCGTGATGGGCTCCTAAATTCTCTAACCTCAAGAATTCCTATAATATGTAATTATAATTGATAATATGAAGTTCAAATATTGATTAAATGAAGTATTTTTTCATCATGTTACATAATTTACAAATAAAGGAAACACACGTGGTCAATCTTTTAACAATCTTTTACCATTTTAAGTACCTCACTTACCATTACTTTTGGTGCTCAAGTGTCCTTTAAATAGGCAGGGTGGACCATATCTGGGAAGGACAGAGGTTGCTCTGACTTTTAACAAAAAAACATGAATTAGGATAAATGAAACACAACTTTCACAAAGACACTACTGAACACATAAAAAATAATAAACTTATCTTTACCAAAATTGTTTAAAATTTTATTCAATCATATTACTAACCAGCAATGATATATCACACAAAAATTCGGCGGCCATAGATAAAAGGCTTTCTCTTTTAAGAAAATAAGTAATTTTCAAAACAGTTGTGCCTTGAGGCTTAAGTTTCACTGGATAAAATGATAAACACATTAATTATGTTATTTGATATATACTGACTTTATTCAGTAAATCACTGACCTACTGGCTTTTAAATGATTTTGAGACAGAACACAACTAGATTTTCAGTTGATACATATGATTAACTATTTCAGTTAATCATAGGCTGGTCTGTCCTTAAAAATAACTTTAAGTAATCCTCTCACAAAGTAATTTGGTAAATTATAAATTATACAGTATAATATTATTATATATAAGTATATAAAAATGTCAGAATCAGAACTTAATGATTAAAGGTGTCTTAAGGTTCATCTAGTCCAACCCACTTACCCTCTTGGTTGGATTCTATCTAAACATCTTATATTCATAAATTTATTTATTTATTCATTCATTCATTCATTTATTCATGGCTGTGTTGAGTCTTCATTGCTGCCCATGGGCTTTCTCTAGTTGCAGCGAGTGGGGGCTACTCTTTGTTGCAGTGCGTGGGCTTCTCACTGCGGTGGCTTCTCTTGTTGCGGAGAACGGACTCTAGGCACCCGGGCTTCAGTAGTTGTGGCATGTGGCCTCAGCAGTTGTGGCTCGTGGGCTCTAGAGCGCAGGCTAAGTAGTTGAAGCCCACGGGGTTAGCTGCTCTGCAGCATGTGGGATCTTCCCCAACCAGGGCTCGAACCCGTGTCCCCTGCAATGGCAGGTGGATTCTTAACCACTGAGCCACCAGGGAAGTCCCTAAACATCTTATATTTAAAAGCACCTCTAGTGATGGAAAACTCACTCTGTCCCCTAAAGTCAGTGTCTCATGTTTCAGACCAGATAGGCTGTCAGAAAATTATATATATACTTTATCACAAAATAACTTCTCTCCCGAAAAAGTGATTGTGTTTTGAGGGGTAACCTCCAAGATAGGAAGGCTGAGTTACAGAGTTTAATGGAATTTAACGTGCAAAATATAGTGTATCCCAAGACATGTTTTAAGTGGGTAAAATGGCCAGTCTGCTATCAGGTGAACTTTTATAAGCTATAAAGGTGTGGGGAAGACACAAAGTCTGGAAGAAATATGATGTTTGAAAATAGAAAAAGAGTTATCGAGATAGTAGAACTAAAGTCTAGGATCAGAGAACAAAGCCTGCCAGAACAGACTAAAACAAAAAACAATCTGAGATCAGAATACCCAAGAAGCTCCTTCTACATCATAGGCCAGAGAGCCAGAAGGAAAACTATTAACTTATTTAGGACAAGAGAAGCCAAGGTGATACCACTTGAGCTGGTAATGAAGACAGTCATGAAATTAGCATAGTTTTTGCCCAGAGAGAGAGACTAAACATAAAAAGAGCAAACTAACCAACAAACTCTCAAGCAAACCTTATTTCTCCAGAGGGAAAAAAGTGTTGACTTTTTGCCTGCCCAGAATCCAATGCCCCTTTATCTGGAAATAGGACCTCAACCTGCTTGGGGAACCACTCCTCCCCTCTCTTAGCCCAGCTGGTTCAAGTGGAGCCCACTGCTCAGAGGTGGGCATATCACCCCAAACTGGCCAGCAATGATGACTGAATCAGGAATGACTATGTGACCCAAGTCCAGCCAATGAGACATAATCATGGGACTTTTACTGGAACTCTTAGGAAATTCCTAGAACATAAATAAGTGTGGCACTACTGGTGGCCATCTTGCACAACACAATGGGAACCTGTCTGAGAACGAAGCCTACACAGAGGGAAGTGTAACCAAGACCAAATGAGATCCCTGGTAACATCGTCTGAGTATCGGGATCTAACCATGTTTGAAGCTCTACCCTCCCTAGCCTATTCGTACATGAACTCAAAAAGTCGTATTTTAGCTTAAGCCATCTTGAGTTGGGCTTCTTCACCTGTAGTCAAATGCTAACTTACTGAATACCGCTAACTGTGCCTGGCACTGTTCTAAGCACTTTGTAGAAACAAATTCACTTAATCCTTACAACAATCCTATGAGGGGTACTATCATTATCCCCACTTTATAGATGAAGCACAAAGAGGTACGCATGTAACTTCCCCAAGATTACACAACTACTATGTGACAGATTTCGGGTCTGAACCTAGGCAGTCTGGCTTCTGAGTCAACCATTACACTATCTTGATCAATATAAATTGCTTAGGGCTCAAACCATGCTCCAAGCTACTATATCAAGTGAAACAGGCTAAGAAGTATGTAGTTTATTCCCTGTATGCAGTTTATTCCCTCCAAATTCCTTTCTAATGTATGTGTGTTTCCCTTCAGTTCACAGAAAAAGCAGGTATATCCAGAGAAGTTAGAAAGCACAATGTCAGAATAAATGACAAAAGATAAATTATAACGTTCGATGTCTTAATATTTTGTGCTCTTGAAAGCATCAAAGGTAACCTCTTAATGAAATCAAAGAAATTTAGAAAGTGCAATACTTTCAGTTAAAATTAAGTATTTTAGCTCTGGCTAAAATTACTTATGGTTTCCTATTAATAATTATGGTATAGGAGAACTGACTACCCTAGATCTCTGTTGAATATTACATTTTGTTTAAAAACTCAAAATAAAAAACAACGTTTGATACTATATATTATATAATGTCCTAAAAATGAAGCTAATTAAATTGGGTAAGTTATAAAAATAGAAACCTTTTTACATTTTGACATGAGCCTGACTTTAAAAATAATTTAATTAATAAATACTGACACTAAGTCTTACTAAGTCTATTATATTCTAAATTTTACATATATCCTTTCCCATGCTCCCACTTCTACCATGGGATAGTTAAGTAAAACAATGGCTCTCGGATTTCACATTCATCACACCTGCGTTCAAAGCCTGTTGTGCCACTTAACTGTGACCTTGGCAAGTTACTTATGATCTTTTAGTTTCTTCACTGTAAAATGAGAATACCTATGTACAAGATGTTCTGTGGATTGAAAAACGTTAACTTGGGAATAGTTTCTGGTACACAGCAAGAGTAATGTTAGCCTATGTGGTAAAACTTCTGAAAACCATTAACAGCACTTTCGTTTGCTTTTTCTGGAACTTAGGTGGCAAGGTGTCAGAGTATACCGTTTGGTGATCAATGAATAGTTATCTCCTACATTTAGAACAGCACTTATTTTGATCAATGATTACATAATAGAGGTGCACTTGTATTCAAAGCAAGACTTGTTGCAAGGAACCATCCAGCAGCTTGGTTTAAAGGTACAGTTTAAAATAGATAAGAACACTGAATTGGGAGAAGAGGTCTGAAGACTGCCTTATCTGCCTCGCTCAGAAAGTGCGAAGATGCATATTATTTGGACTGGGCTGACTCCTAGAAATTTAAAGTTATATGGCTCAAATTGTTCCACAGTGATGTACATTTTAACCCAGAGTATTCAGTCAAGGGCAGGTATACATAGTGAGCATGGATTAGTCCTTTGCTCCTAAAACTGTAGCCAGCAATGCTGCATCATTTGGAAGCTTATTAGAAATGTAAAATCTCAGCCCCGCCCCCCCCCCCCCCGCATCAGACTTACTGAATCATAACCAGCATTTTAACAAGATTCCTAGGTGATTCCTATTCGCACTAAAGTTAGAGAATCCCTGGGTTACTCAATGGTGTTTTTTTTCGGGGGGGCGGGGACGGGGTTACTGTATGAAGGATTTTGTATTTACTGAGTACTTACAATGTGCCAGGAGCTTTGTATGTATTATCCGCATTTAATCCTCAAGATTAAATGGGTGTTTTTACCCATTTAATGTAAAAAAAAATCCATGGGTGTTTTTACCACCACCCATGGTTCGAGATGAGGAAACTGAGGCTCACCCCTCGGGAGTGCAGCGGGGCTTAATTTTGGGCCCAGGGAGGTCTGACTCCAAAGACCACATTTGGTTCCTCTGCCTCCGACCCCGAATTCAGGGGACAGGGCCTCCTGGAGTCAGGGCAACAAATTCTGAGCAAGAAGTGGATCTGTGAATCCCGCAAGCAGGGCTTCATCCCGGGCGAGAGGCCTGGGCAGCTCGGGGCAACACTCGGGTCAACACCGGCGACTAACCAGGGGTCGGGGAGCGCCCAGCGCGCGGCCTCGTCCCGCGCGGCCCGTTACCCGGACCCCAGACCCGAGGGTCGGAGAGCGGGTCGACGCGAGATGGCGGTCGCCCGCGACAGCTGCCCTTTACCTCTCCGGCTGCCATCCATGCTTAGATCCTCTTGCAGCCGCCGTGGGGACACGCTGGGTCCCCTTTGGTCCTTCCCGGGGCCGCGCCGGCCCCCGCAGCAGACGTTTGGCGAGAAAGAAGCCGCGGGCGGCGGCAGGAGCTGAAGACTGACGCAAAGCAGGTTGCTAAGTGCAGGCTCCAAAGCGCCGGGATTGTGACGTCACGGCGCAGGGACGTGCGCTCCCGCGGCCCCGCAGCCCCGCCCCCCGCCGCAGAGGACGCTAGGGTGGACGGACTGGGCGGGGAAAGAGCCCCAAGCGCCAGTCTGTTGCTCTGGATCTCTGCTAGTAGTCTACGGAGCGGCCGCCAGTCAGGAGTCGAGCCACCAGCGCCTGGCACGTCTCATCCCTTCGGGAAGAGAGGGAAGAGATGGTAGTCTCATCTGGCGTCCATGTCCCTTGGGTCCCGGAAGGAAGTCAAACGCAATTGTTGGTTGAGGTCAGGGTAACATTTAACCAGCTCCAAATAATTAAATTTCCAAGCAGTACGTGAACATTTGGATTAGTGAAAATCCTGGGGATGAAAAACATCTACATATTTATATCTTAATTCTTAACCCCAGTAATCAGTTTGCATTTCCTTTCTGCTTACTGAGCTTCCTCCATCCTCTTCCACCACCCCCCTCCGCCTTTTTTATCTTAAGGCGCCAATGTGTTTTCCTTTATGATGGAAGAGAGTTGCAACATGAACAAGGCATTGATTTATCCGTGACTTTGAACAATTTGTTTAATTTTGAAGCAGTTACTTTTGAATTCTTGGAAATAAGAACAGAATGGGGTGTGGAGCATAGTAATGTGTCACTTCTCAGCAGCAGCTCTACTGACATTTTGGGCTGGATTCATAATTCTTTGTTGGGGGGTGGCTGTCCTGTGCACTGTAGGATGTTTAGCAGCATCCCTGGCCTCTATGCACTGCATGCCAGTAGCAACCCACCCACTCCACCCCTGGTTGTGACAAAAAATGTCTCCAGCTGTTGCCAAAGTTCCCCTGAGAGGCAAAACCGCACACAGACACACACACACGTGCCCCCAACCTCTGTTGTAATGGAAAAAGTACTGGCTTTGGAGTCAGATATGTGGAACTTAATTGTGAGTTTTTTGCCACAGTTAGTTCCTAAATTTCTTGAATTAGTTTCCAAACCTCTCCAAGCGTCAAGCCCCTCTTTTCTAAGATGTAAGAGATGCTACTAACTTTGTAGTTGTAAGGATTAACACATACAGTGCCTGGCAAAATGAGATGTTCAGAAAATAAAAGTTTTCTCTCTTCTAAGACTTTGTCTTGGAAGAACTTGGGTATCAGGTAATTCAGGCATAAGGGAGTAAGTCAGGAACACTATGAAAAGGAAAGGGGAATAAGCCAGAAATTCATCTGAACTCCTGATTCTCTAAGACTCTAGGGAAAGGAGAAAATTAGATTCAAAATCTGAGAAATATGGAAGTGTGTGTGATGGTTCTGTGGTCCCCAACAGCAGAAGTCATTTAGAAGGGTGCAGGGGTAGAGAGTCAGTTGTTACCGAGAGAACAAAAACACTCTTGCCTACCTACTTATTAATGCTTGAAATTCCTGTCTAAAAACATGAAACCTTTTATTCCACTAATAGCATCTGGAAAATATCTTGCATATAATAGACCTCCAGTAAGCATTTGTTAGATTGAATTACAACCAAAACATAAAGGGCAAACGCCTCTGGGAGAAGCAGCACAGTGACTTGACTCACACAAAGGTGATGCCAGCTTCTCTTGTGAAAGTAGATTTTGGGTATCAAAAGTAAATTTGAGTTTCAGATAGGAAAGGGCCTCCACGATTAAGCGAAGACAGCAAAGTGGGAGAGGGTTCTGAAGACTATATTGCTTGCTATCCAACTTCAGCTGAAGCCATCCTCATTTCATTATTTTTCTTTTAAGTATTTTATTCCAATTCTTTCAAGAAGTGGACAATAGGGTCTTTTTCTCTCCAATTTTAGCAGAGAACATATTATCATAAGTGCATTTTAATTTGTCCTTGGCTTTCACTCTATGTGTATAAAGAAGAGAGAGAAGATCCTTTCTGGTTGCTGTTCCCAGGAGATAACCCATGATCATAGGCAGATGCATGCAGCTAATATGGGCTTATTGTAGATTTAGCTTCCAGGAACACGCTTCCACTGGGGAATCACCACCAGTTGCAATAGTCTTGGAGAAGAGACATTCCTGAAGACCTTTTGTTGAGTATTTAAACATGAATTTCTCATTGTTAAGAAATCATTCCAATGGTACATTTTTGTTATTGATATCTGGAGGCTTGTATCTGTATTTTAGAAGGAAAACAATGTTCTCCCTTAATGCATTGCTATGTTTACTTTTATTATTGAGTTTCTTCTTTTTGTCTTAGCTTGTCAGCTCAAAACTAAGACTTGTGCTCAGTTGCAATAACTATTCATAGCCTATTTTTCTATTTATCTCTTTAATTCCCTTTATTAGGCAGGTGGCTTTTATTCTTCTACTCTTATTTAATGGTTTAATCAAACCTATTTTTTAAAGCATTAAACATGAGGTTTATTTTAAGGATGAGTCCACTGTGTGTTATACTGACAGTAGATACAGGGCCAGAATAAGTTTGTAAATATTCATACATGTGTAAAAAAGACTGCAACTTACACATACTTTCTTTACTTGATTGAAAGACTTCTTATGGTACATAAAATGCTTTCTGTAGTTGATCTCAGCTTTGTTCACACTGAAGTGAGTTGCATCCAGGTTTTCTAAGCTCAAGACTGCTCAATTGCTGCTGCTGCCACCGTTGGTTTGTTTTCTTTCAGGATCAAGGTGGATACTTTCATATAAAATCTTGTTTTTAATTCCTTCTCTGGCAAGTCTTTCCTGGATTCTTAGCTTTGCATAATTATACCTACAATTGAACCAGCATCCTAAAGTTACCAAGATAAAACCTCCTACTTCCAACATCACGTGATCTTCTAGTTCTACTGGTTAACAAAAAATGTCCAAAGCCAGCCTCAACAGATCCTAATGAGCCGTATAATATTGAATCCCGTGCATAGGGAATGTTTTCAACATCTAAAATTCATAGGAGCTTAAACGGCTTCCCCTTCCTGGGCTCCCCGGGCTCCAGCACAGCCGCCATGGGGACAGTCGGCGCCTTTGCCCCTAATCAAGCCTATTTTTAATTAGATGAGTTTGAAGCCCTTTGGAAATGGGGATATAAATAAAATAAACTATGTATTATTACATACCATAATATATAGCCTAATACATATACTATATAGTTCGTTTATTCTATTTTATTCTATATTATTTTAAGACATATTGTATTATTACATTTACATTTAATCTATATCTTTATAGAGTACCATTACTTGCATAATTCAGAGGATTCCTGGAATTTATATTTGTCTGCTTGGCCATGCTCAGTATCATCAATGAAAACTATCCAGTAAATGCAGTGAAAGCACCAAGAGGTAAAGGCCAAGATAATCTTTTCCCATTCAATGGCTAATTATGAACATATTTTCATCTTTAAAGTCCCTGAAGGACAAAAATGAAGGACTTTTTTTAGGGAATATTTTTTAAGGTGTACCTATCAGGGCAGAGAAAAGAAATGAAATGAAATGATCAATGTGCCCTATATGTTGGCCCCAGTCTCAAGACAAAATCCCTTAGGTTTTGGTGGAAACCTTGGAAATTTGAGCTATTGACTATTTCTCAGTCATTCTCCAATCAAAATACTCTAGCTATTCATTCATCTAATAAGTAAATGAGAAAATGGAACTTCAGAGCTTGGCGGTATTAGCATGTTATGAAGTAATGGATTAACTTGCTGTTTGTCACTAGAGGGGGCTTTAGGAAAGTTTTAAGCTGCATCTCTATGAGGAAGACAGTCAAGCCATAGGAGGCAACATTAACTTACAAATCTTACTCAAGGAGTGTAAGGAGTGAAAAGCATTTTGAAACGTGACTTCAAGGTAGAGCTTCTCCAATAATTGTTAGTGACATATATACCGAGTTCTTTCTTGAACACAGGAAGAAATTACTGTATTATCTGAAGGCCCTTCATGAATAAAAAAATCTTCATCATTGTCAAGCTATAACTTGAGTTTTCTTAATTTTACTGTTAAAGCTGGAGAGAACAGTAATGACCATAATCTCTATAAAGCAACATGTGCTTAACAGATAGAAAAAAAGGACAGATAGACAAAAAAAGAGTGATAATAGGATAAACTGATCCCAAATGACCATTTTGAGTTCTCGTAAGAAAAAGAACTCTGATATCTGAACACAAATATCATCTTGTCCATAGCAATTTATCAGAGCTGTAACACCACAGAGTTCACTGCACTTTTACGCTCCATTCCACACTTTATTTTCATTTTTCCTATATTTTAAAAGAGCACAAAATTATGACTCTGGAGGTAGCTTAGCTGGCTTCTTGTTTCTTGAAAAGAATCACTCATATCGTGACCCTTTGGAAAGGCTGCCAGAATTGCAGATATTAAGTCGGCTAGTAACTGTAATAGTCCTCCACAGCTCCAATTTCTCCCCAGCTGTGTTTCTTAAATCTTTCTGTCCAATTAAGAGAAGTCTCTGTGAACAGAACTTAAACATTCTATGGTTACTATGTAACCTGTCCCTATAGCTTAAGAAGAGCATTGTATCTATTTTTCCACTGCCAATCAGTTGCCCACAATATATCTGGGTGGAGGCTCAGACTGAAGTTTTGATAATCTCCACCTAATGCACTCTCTGTTTACAAGTGGCTTCACCGCTAAAAAGAAAGCAAAGCAAAAAACATAACCGAGCTGTTAGTTTATCCTGATATTATTTCTTTCAGTTAAAAAAATAGAGTTTGGAGTTTTAACGATTAGTGGATTTCTGGGAAGTTGCAGTAAAGCTCCTATAGGTGCATCTATGAATAGCAAATAGCCACATAAAATCGGTTAAAAAAAGCCCTGAGTTTGTAAGCCACCAATGAAAACCATCCTTTTATAATGCCCTACCTAGTTTTCCTAAGGGATTCAATCTCCACTCCAGACATAATGAAGGACAGAAATGAAGGACATTCGGGAATATTTAAATTTATATTGCATTAATTATTTCTTTATAATTTTGAGCAAATAAGCTTAGACAATGGAGATGGGGATGGGTTACTGACCCCGTCAGACATGCTCAATCTCTGACTTGCTTGGCTGAAATGTAAGGTTTCTCTTACCTTCTTTGAGTCCTTCCATTTCCTGGTCTGCAAACAACAGTTCAGTGTTCATTGTGTTTCGTGTTTTAAAACAAAAATCGAAATTCTCCAACATTATGAAAATATGTAATGAAAACAGCTTCTTGTTATATAACGTTGTGTCCACTGAAGTTTATACCCATAGGCAACTTTACATTAAAGAAAAACATTATGAGTCAAGAAATGAATACAGGAGACCTTTCCCACAGTGAAGCCACAGTCTAGAAACTTTGGTCATGGGCTGGGCACAGAAAGATTCCCTCTGTTGTAAAGATTTCTTTTACAACATGCAGAGTGGATCCTTACGTAAGATAACTGGACATATAAGGTAGAATAAGTGATGCACTGAGCCTTATTAATTTACTTTCTAAACAAGGCTGGCAGTAAACAAATACTTTTCCTTGTATGTCAGAGAATGGGGGGGCTGGAAGGATGCCAGTAATCACCAAGCCAAAAGCTTCATCTTGCAGAAAAGACTGCTAGAGCCCAGAGCATGTAATTAGCCCATGCAACTCAGCTTTCTGACTCCGGATTTAGTGCTCATTCCAGTAAATCAA
Organism: Delphinus delphis; assembly: GCF_949987515.2. Classification (NCBI taxonomy): domain Eukaryota; kingdom Metazoa; phylum Chordata; class Mammalia; order Artiodactyla; family Delphinidae; genus Delphinus; species Delphinus delphis. The sequence continues at coordinate 15,864,120 of NC_082684.1, forward strand.
GAAACAGGCAGATAACCAGACAATTATCTCAGTGACATTTCATTATGTATGTTTGCTCTTTTATGCGTCTACTACCTAAAACAATGGAAAATTTCTTTTATTGTGCAATCATGAACGCATAAATGGAAAAGGTAAATGAGAATTTGCTTAAGTCCTTTGTCTTAGGCAAACCTGTACTTAAGCTGTCTGAGAGAAATGCAAATAGGTATATTTTAAAGTCATACATTTTTCTAAAAGACCAGCATATATGAGTCTTCCAAAATGAAAGTGAGCTCAGTTGAGCCCAGTTTTCTCCTACCCTGGAGATGTTTACTTTACCATAATCCGGAGATAATCTGTCATTCACATGGAGTTTGGGATCATTTTTCATTGGAGAATTAACCCCTCAGAAGGGGTAGCTTTTCTTTTGCAAGGATGGCGGAAAAGAATAACATTCGTGACTCTTCCTGTAAACTAAAAACTGCCATGCATTATTTCAACTAATATTAATGAGCACCTACTATGTGCAAGGCCCGTGCTCTTCAGCTCACATTTCCCCTCTTAGAGCCTACAGGACACAACCTTACCTTCTCCAGGTCATTTGCAACCCCTTCAGTGATCCTCTGGATTTTACCTGCTTTGAACAGAATCACTGAAAGCTAGACATCTACAGGGCTATTATAAAGTGTCAGGTAACATAGAATAGCCATTAAATGTGTGTTGGAATCTACTTACTTTTGAGTCCTGGGTCTGCTGTTTCTTGGCTCTGCAACCTTGACCAAGGGCTGCATGTCTTCATCTGCAAAATAACAATAATAGTGTCTATTTCATGTGATTGTTGTGAAGTGACACAAGATAATATAATAGCCTTCCACAGTGCCTGGGTGCCATAATTTAGGTTCCCCCAGAAGCAGACCCTGAGGCATATATTCAAGTACAGGTAGTTTATTTAGGAGGTCATCCAGTAAACACCAGTAGGGGGGTACATAAGTGACACGAGAAGGGAAGGAAGCCATAAAGAGATGCTATCAAGCAAGTGGACGAGGAACTCTTGTGAAACAGTACAGAACACCTCAGAGTTATCCTCCCTGAAGGTCGGGGAGCTGGGGTATTTATCTACCACCTATTGTCAGTCTTTGTCTAAGGGCTACTGGCCGTGGGTGGTTAATTCCCCATGGGCGGGTAAGGTGGGTTTCAGTATTCAGAGAAAGCTCTAGGCAATAAGGTGCAGGTGCTGACTGTTGAAGTAGGGATTGACGTGCAAGGAAGTGGCAAGAGCTGAGGACTGACAGTAGCCATTCAACACACATTTACTCTTTTTGTTTCTAAATGTTATTATTATTAAGTGATTTATTACATTCTTTTCAAATTGAATATGCATGGCACAAAGAAGGCATTTGTTATGAACACCTGTTATTTGTGTCTGCCCAGCATCCTTTCCCTTTTCTTCCAATGGGAAATGCATCCCTTGTCCTTTGGGTAATACTGTCTTGATCCTCTCTCCTTTCCAGGTCCCTCTCTTCTCCTGCCCCTCTGTTATCACAGGAAGGGGGAATGTGACCCCGGCCTGGCTGGAATATATCCAGCCAGCTAGCTTCAGGGATTGATTCAAAGGTGGGTGTGGAACCCTACTCAGCATCCCATCTGATCAGTGCCCTTGCTAGGACTTAGCTGCTAGAGCTGTTGGTACTGATTCTTTCTGCTGGGTCTGCTCAGCTGGGTAGAGTTCTGGGCTGCTGACAGCTATGTTGCTTCATTTGGAAAGCATATGTGCAACAGATAAAGAGATAGAGAAGTGTGGTATGGCGGGGAGAGAGAGAGAGAGAGAGAGAGAGAGAGAGAGAGAGAGAGAGAGAGACTGTGAAGACATCATTTGAACCCCCAAATACAGCTCTGGTTGAAGTATTGAATATTTGAACTGGTCTTCAAGTTATATGAGCCAATAAATTCTTTGCCGTCACTTGCAATGAGTGAGTCCTAGCAGAGCATTTAATACGTATTTGTGGCATTTCATGCTCTAAAATGCTAAGACTTATCTTTTAATACATCATATTAAGTGTAAATTCCCAAGTAATTGTGAAAGCTGCTTAGCAAGATGTTGGAGACAGGTGTGTACTGACAGTATCTTTATATTCCAGAATATTCTTCCCCTCATTTGAGATTTTAGCATTTCATGTCTCAGTCACATCATTAACTTTTTTTTTTTTTTTTTCGGTACGCGGGCCTCAGTGTTGTGGCCTCTCCCTTTGCAGAGCACAGGCTCCGGACGCGCAGGCTCAGCGGCCACGGCTCACGGGCCCAGGTGCTCCACGGCATGTGGGATCTTCCCAGACCAGGCACGAACCCATGTCCCCTGCATCAGCAGGCGGACTCTCAACCACTGTGCCACCAGGGAAGCCCATTAACTAACTTAAAAAAAAAAAATTATTTATTTATTTATTTTTAAATTTTTGGCTGTGTTGGGTCTTCGTTACTGCACATGGGCTTTCTCTAGTTGCAGTGAGCAGGGGCTACTCTTCGTTGCAGTGCGCAGACTTCTCATTGTTGTGGCTTCTCTTGTTGCAGAGCACAGGCTCTAGGTGTGCAGGCTTCAGTAGTTGTAGCACATGGGCTCAGTAGTTGTGGCTTGCGGGCTCTAGAGCACAGGCTCAATAGTAGTGGCGCAGGGGCTTAATTGCTCCGTGGCATGTGGGATCTTCCCGGGCCAGGGCTAGAACCTGTGTCCCTTGCATTGGCAGGCAGATTCTTAACCACTGCACCACCAGGAAGGCCCCATTAACCAACTTTGAATTGCCCCAGGAGAAAGTTATTTCACTCCTGAGCACATCAAGAAGAAAGTCTCAATTTGAGACTAGTGTGGTTTTAGCTCCTCTCACCTTTGCTAATCTCTCTTTCTAACAAGTACTGAAGCTCTAGCTCAGGCCATAGCATTTGAGGGAATCGTTTTTTGCCTTTGTTGTGCTTATGGCTATTACTACCATCCTTCCAATTATAATTGAGGTATTAGTTTTCTTTAAAAATGTTTAACTTAAAAAGTGAGTAAATTCAAAGGAAAGCTATAAAGTAAATAATAGTATGATGGTGTAACAATATGGCAAAAGTCGTGGGTGGCATTTAAAAGACTGAAGTTTGGGAATTTGAGGGAAGCATTGGCTTATTATAAGGTATCCCTGCTTCCATAGGGAAAAGAGAAAGGCTAGATAGACAAGGATCCATTCAGATTTGCATAGGCTAATTCTCTGATGTGATTTTGATTAAAGGACACAATTGGCTTATTGGGGAGTTTCAACTCATTTGGGGGTAAAAACATAGAAGAATTTTATTTTTTTCCAGTCACTGTTTCACCTGTGCTCTAATGAAGTTCCTTCCCCACTGGGTCACAAGGGCTCTTACAGACACTTTGGCCTGATTCTTTAGCTTTTTGTCATTTTTGGTAATTAAAAGCATGATCAGTTTTTAAGACTCAGTTCTGCTTTTTAAATAAATTGTAACTTTTGTCAGATCTAAGGCTCTTCCCTTCCCCTTTCCCAGAACTGGCTAGACTGGGGGCTCCAGGGGCTGGTACTGGAGGTGCACTTGCACTGAGTGAGTCCTAACAGAACATTTAATACGTATTTGTAGCATTTTGTGCTCAAAATGCTATCAGCTATTATACACCACTTCTCCCTACCTTCTTGTCCTGGTTCCTTTGATACTGAGGTGGAGAGGCAAAAGGAATGTCTTTATTTCTCTCTTCTTGCATGGCTGTCTCTGTTCTTCTAGCTCTTCGTCTAAGAGCTCAATGTGAAGGAGTAGTGGCTCCAACATGCCTTTTAATTTTTTTGGCCACACCGTGCAGCTTATGGGATTTTAGTTCCCCAACCAGGGACTGAACCCGGGCCCTCGGTAGTAAAAGCACACGTCCTAACCACTGGACCTCCAGGGAATTACCCCCAATATGCCCTTCTGAGGGCATTTTAGTCCCAAGCAACTTCCTCAGATGCTGGTAATATGCTTCAATACTTGACTCCAAATGAATCCCATCTGGCTGCATCCTTCCCCACTGATTCAGTGCACCCGCCTGTTTGGCCCCTGCTGTAGCAATCCCCAGCCAGACTATAGACTCCAGTTGCATGGACTTGCAGGTGAGTGTGGGATCCTTTTCAGTATTTGGGGGGAAGTAGAACTATGGGAGAAGTGCATGCTCCTGTCTGTCTGACTACCCTCCATCCTGCTTTGTCTCCTTAATTCATTCCCTTTTGCCTGGATCACAGGGGCAGGTGAGCAGATTCACTGGCTAACAGACATTTAACCAGAGAGTGGAATCAGAATACCCCTTTCCTTTCTTTGTTTTTTTTTTTAAAACATCTTTATTGGAATATAATTGCTTCACAATGGTGTGTTAGTTTCTGCTTTATAACAAAGTGAATCAGCTATACATGTACATATATCCCCGTATTTCCTTCCTCTTGCTTCTCCCTCCCACCCTCCCTATCCCTCCCCTCTAGTTGGTCACAAAACACGGAGCTGATCTCCCTGTGCTATGCGGCTGCTTCCCACTAGCTATCTATTTTACATTTGGTAGTGTATATATATATGCCAATGATACTCTCTCACTTTGTCCCAGCTCACCCTACCCCCTCCCCGTGTCCTCAAGTCCATTCTGTACGCCTGCATCTTTACAGAATACCCTTTCTGTAGGCACTTATGAATTCACCAATGAATGATTCTCTTGGGATCTGCCTCCCTTGGTTTCCAGTAGTGGGAGCGGGGGGTGGGGTGGGGTGGGAGCAGCTTTTCCTTTCCTGGCGACAAAGAAGAGAGACAGGGGATGGCTTCTCCTTATAAGAAATGCCCTCCACCAAAAGGTGACTTCTTTTTTCTCCAATCAGCCTCACATTTTCTTGTTGGTGGATGTAGTATGCTGAATGATGGCCACTCAAAGATATCAGGTCCTAATCCCTGGATCCTATAAATGTTATTTTATAAGGAAAAAGGGTCTTTGCAGAAACGAGATGAGGAGATTCACTTGGATTATCTGGGTCAGGGGTCCCCAACCCCTGGGCCTCGGACAGTTAATGTTAACAGACCGCACGGCAGGAGGTGAGCAGGGGGCAAGTGAACTAAGCTTCACCTGCCGCCCCCTATTGCTCACATTACGGCCTAAACCATCGCCCGCCCCCCACCCCAACCCCGTTCGTGGAAAAATTCTCTTCCACAAAACCAGTCTCTGGTGTCAAAAACGTTGGGGACTGCTGATCCAAGTGGTCCCTAAATACAATCACAAGTATCCTTGTAGGAGGAAGGCAGAGGGAGATCACTCAGACAGTAAAAGAGAAGATGATGTAAAGATAGAAGCAGAGATTGGAGGGATGCAGTCACAAGCCAAGGAATGCCAGCAGCCACCAGAGGCCAGAAGAGGCAAGGAATGGATTCTCCCCTAGAACCTCCAGAGGTAGTGAGACTCTGCTTTTGGCCCAGTAATACTGATTTCAGACTTCTAGCCTCCAGAGCTGTGAGAGGATAAACTTTCGTTGTTTTAAACTACCCAGATTGTGGAAATTTGTTATAGCAGCCCTAGGAAATTAATATAATGGGATAGGACACTTTTTGCTGAAATGATGCCTCTTACTGACTGTCATCAAGAAAGGCATTTCTCAGAAATAACAATGTGGGGACCTGTAACTTTTTGTTCTGATTTTGGGTCTTTTGTTCTGGGTATAGGGAGCCCAGGAAAGAAATTCCACTAAGCACTTAACACCATCCTGTTCCAAAAAGGAACATCACCGTTAACTCCCAGCATGGTCATTTAAATTTTTTTTTTTTTTTTTTTTTTTTTTTTTTTTTTTTTGCTTTTCCTGGCAATTGAGAATGTTGGTTTCCATTTATATATGACAAACAAGATTCTCTCACAAATTATAGCAGAAACAACTTTGCCAAGTTGTTTGATCCCAAATAGGGATCAAAGTTTGGGATCCCAACTTTGATCCCAAATAGGCGATTTTCCCTTATATAATAATAGGACTGCCAAGTTTTAGCTGGGCCACGTGGAATTAAACTACAATTCTCATCCTCCTTTGTAAGTAGGAGGATGACAAAAATTTGGTTAGTGTGTAAAGTAGAAGAGATGCATGCAACACTAGGGCTGTGTCCTTAAAGCAGAGAATTTGCCTTTCTTTTTCCCTTTGCTCTTCCCAGTGGCTGGAATGTGGATGTGATGGCAGGACCTGGAGCAGCCATTTCAGACCATGAAGTGGCCCTGGGAATGAAGGCAATGCAGCATAGAAACAAACTAGAAGGAGCATGAGTCCCTGACACAGTGGCGTTTCATACCAATCCTGGAGTCAGACTTTCATAACAGAAAAAACTAAACTTTGGCGTTTTCTGTTACTCACTGTTATATGTAATCCTAGCCAAACATAATTAGAATTTTGTAGACTTCAAACTACACTATGGAAATGGATTCTCCTAGAAAGTAACTTGTTTGACCACTTGGAATAGTCAATCAATTCGAAATGTCTACCTGGATTAGACCGAAATTATAACAGTATTTTTACTGTTATATATATGGGTATTTTCATTATTTCTAATATGAGCAATTTGAGAACTGACTTGAAATAAACAAAACCCACATTCAAATTTTATATAAAGGTTGCCTTTTCCACACTGTATTCTCTGTTCTTGGTGTCATCCAGAATAATTGTTTTATCATCTCTAAAGCTTTGGCTTATGATAGCATGGAAATATTATAGAATGAAGACATGAGATGGGAATCCTTGAGTTACATGGTGTTAACTAGTTGTGTAAATTTGAACAAGACACCTCTCTGAGCCTCAGTTTCCTGACCTTTAAAATAAAAGAGTTAAAATACAATAAGTTTTGCTTCCAGTCCTTATTCCATGAAAAAAAGAGTATTTTTTAAGAGTATCATTTTCCTAGTGTTCTGACAAAGACCAAATCTCTAAAACTTTGGAGTTATTTTAGGACCCATACTGTCAAGCTGCTTATGGAAGATGGGAGATTTATTGTTAGTGATTTCACTGATATTTTATTCTTAGAAAATTATTCATGGTCTTAAATCATGTTTAAACATCCAGATTGTTGACACTACCATTTTATAAAAATGGAAGAGTTTCAGAGTGAGGAAGTAAATTATTCTGCTGGGTATCTTCTTGACTGATTGGAGTGAGGCATCTTGTGTTAAACCTATAAGAAACTGATTTCTTTTACCCTCTTTTGTTAGATATGTTTTTACATATTCCTTATACCATAGTTCAGGGTCCTCTAGTGGTTACAGTCTAAATCAGAAATCACAAAAGCCTGCAGTGAGTAGGCAGTTGACATAAACGTGTGAGGACAATAGGTGCTTGAACACTGGTACTGCTGCCAGGTGTAACCACTGCCTGGGTACTTTGCATTTTCAACAACAGACATAATCAAACACATTCCCTGGCTGCACATCACACATAAGCACCAACTGGTGACCCATGATCTTCAGGCATTGGTGGCCAAACCTGGCTGCTTATTAACAATCTCCTGGAGAGCTTTTGAAAAATACTGATGCCTGGGCCTCCCCCATAGCAATTCTGATTTAATTCAATTTGGGTTGGGCTTGGGCACTGATATATCTATATCTATATCTATATCTATATCTATATCTATATCTATATATACAGCATCTCCTCTGCCAATACTCATGTGCTTAGGTTTGAAAAGCACTGGGGATATACTGCTATAAATTGCTTACACTACAAATAAAGTGGTATAATACATTTGCAGGGAGACTCTCATTAATTAAAGATGCATATTGTAAACCTAGGGTAACCACTAAACATTTTTGGGGGGCTGCATATGGCTTTTTTCCCTGCCAGTTTTATTGAGGTATAATTGACATACAGCGCTGTATAAGTTTGTGTACAGCATAATGATTTGACTTACATCATGAAATAATTATCACAATACGTTAGAGAATGTCTGTCATCTCATATAGACACAAAATTTAAGAAATAGAGAAAAAATACTTTTCTTGTGATGAGAACTCAGAATTTACTTGTTTAACAACTTTCATATGCAACATACAGCAGTGTTAATTACATTAATCATGTTGTACATCACATCCCTAGTACTTGTTTATCTTATTACTGGAAGTTTTTACCTTCATCCAATTTTCTCTCCCCTGACCCCCTGCTTCTGGTAACCACAAATCTGATCTCTTTTTCTATGAACTTTTTTGTACATTTAAGAAACAGATATAAATAATGTCTGTAGAGGTGAACAAATGGAATCCTAAAAAATACTCAATGAACCTGATAGTGGGCAGAAAAAAAAGGGGAAAAAAACCTAAGAAATCATGGACAAATAGAAAACAGCTAGTAAGAAGGTAAATTTTAATGTATTTTTCATGTGAATGGTCTAAACATTAATTAAAGGACAGAGATTGTCAGATTAGATAAAAAATAAGACCCAGTTTATTCTTCTTTGCTGCTCTCAAGAAGCTGATTCTGGAACTTATATGGAAAAGTAAAGGAGTTAAAATAGCCAAAATAATTCTGTCACATAAAAGCAAGGTTGGAAGACACATACTACCTAATTTGACCACTTACTATAAAGCTACAGTAATCAAGATAGGATTGTATTGGTGAAAGGATAGAACACAGATCAATGCAACAGAATAGAGTCTAGAAATAGACTCACACAAATACAATCAATGCATTTTTGATAAAATTGCAAAGGCAATTCAATGTAGAATGGATTGTCTTTTCAGCAAATGGTGCTGGAATAATTGTGTGTCCATATTCAAAATATTAACCTAGACACATATCTCATATCTTATACAAAAATTAATTCAAAAATGAATTATGAACCTAAATGTAAAACCTGAAATTATAAAACTTCTAGAAGAAAACATAGGAGAAAATTTGCCTCATTTTTGGGTTTGACAGAGCATGACACCAAACTATAGCCAATGAAAGAAAAACTAATTGATAAATTGGAATTTATCAAAATTAAAAACATTTGGTCTGCAAAAGACATTCTTAAGGGAATGAAAAGATAAGCCACAGACTTGGAAATGTATTTCAGATCACATGTATGATGCAGGTCTTATAATATAGAATATATAAAAAACTCTTAAAACTAAGTAGTAATTAAAAATGGGCAAAAAATCTGAATATACACCTTACCAAAGAATATATAAGGATGACTCACTTCTATTGAATGGGAACAACAGTAACTTTACTCTGGGGAATCATTGCAGACACCACCTTAACCGGATGATCAAGGTTAACATCACCAGTAACAAGTCTTGTTGATGTTATGTACCTCCTCACACGATGTGATGTGAAAGACAGTTTACCTCTATGGTATTCTTTCCCCAAATCTATAAACTTAATCTAATCAGGAGAAAACACTAAAATTGAGAGACATTCTACAAAATACATGACTGGTACTCTTTGAAAGTGGTGAGGTCACAAGATACAAGGAAAACAAAAAACTGTCATAGAGTAAAGGAGACTGAGGGACATGATGACCAGATGGAAGGTGGTGTCTGGGGATTGGACACTGGAACAGAAAAAGAACATTTCTCCAGAAAAACTGGAGAAATCCCAATAAGTTGTGTTGTTTAGTTATTTGTACTGTACCAATGTTAATTTCCTAGTTTTGATAATTATGTGATAGCTATGTGAATTGTTGACATTAGGGGAAGCTGGGTGAAGGGTAGGTGGGAACTCTTTTGCAACACTTCTGTAAGTTCAAAATTATTTTGAAATAAAAACCATGTTTATCAGGTATCATCCTAGTTTAAAGATGAGGATACTGAAGCACAGACTGATTCATTTTCCATAAACCAAATAAGTGGCTTATCTGGTATGTCAAGTCAGTTCTGTTCAACTCTAAAGCATATCTTCTTTCATTAGCCAACTATCTTTGAAGTCATGTTTTTCCCCCAAATTTGTAAACTTGTAGAAAGATATGACCGTATCTTTTGTTTCTGTTTTAATTCCAAGGTGGAGATGAGGGCTTTGTATTCCTAGTACCTAGCAGAATGAATCCTTTAGAGAATGTGTCCAACACACATTTGTTGGTTAGGATAGCATTTCTCTCCTCAAGAATACGTGTTCTTCTCTTATCTTCATAGTGTCTTTTCCAAAGTCAGATTAACATGCTAGTATGGGACAACCTAACATGTTTCTCCCCATCATTCTCTAGCTCAGGGTCCATTATTAGAGAGCAAGCAGAAGGGGAGGTCAAAGAAAAGGTGACCAGAAAGGAGGTCAGAACAGGCACGTTCAGACTGAGCATCATTTACTTTCCCTAGGCTCTTGCATGCTGCATTAGTCAGAGTAATATAACTACTGTAAAAAACCTCCCTCACCTTCCCACCCACATTTTAGGGGCCTGATATTATAGACATTTATATTTTCTTTTTGTAAATTCCAGTTGACATGGGTATTGATGTTAGCCAGCTGACCTTCAAACAATCATTCAAGGATCTGGCTTCCAGAGGCTTCACCATTCTTCCAAGATGACTTCATGGTTACTTGGGCATGGATTTCCAGCTGGCAGATGAGAGAAGACAGAGGAGGATTACCCACGGAAATTTTTATGGGCCCGGCCTGGAAGTGGCCCTCATTACTTCTGTTCACATTCCATTAGCTCTGTTCTCAAGGGAGGCTGGGAAGCAGAGTCTAGCTATGTGCGCAGGAAGAAGAGGTTATGGGTTTGCTTGTATACTTGTATATTGATGCCCAAACAGGAAGTCATTTGTAGGGACAGGTTGGAATTCCAGAAGTTATCACAGCAGCAACTACTAAAAATAGAACTAGTGGCAGCCAACCCTCCTCCTCAGCATTAGTCAGAGAAAATCTCTCACCTCTTAGCTGTTGCTCTGTTGTGTCATCTGTTTTGCCCTCTCCATGAGCAGTGACTGACAACAAATGCATGGGCATAAACACACATAAAAGAGAACAAAGCCACCCATGTTCCAACAAACTCCAGCTGTCAGGACACATCTCTAATACCGCAAGTACTGATCCCAAGTGTTTCTTAGAAGTGATTTCTTTAAAACAAATCAAGCCAGAATGTACTTAACATTTATCATCTCCTGCTTTTATGTAGCTCTGTAGTATGAGCTCTGCGGCATTTTGTCAGACCCTTTGTTGTTGAATAATAACACGTTTGTCTGGGGTAAAAAGATGGCAAATTGGAAAGGAGAGCATGAGTCTATTGTAGCAAATATAATAGGCCCACTTTTATCCCTGGGAATGGGCTGTCATTGCAGCCCGTGTCCTTACCCATGGTGCTCTCTTATACAGAGGTTAATCTTACAGTGGGGTAGACCACCATCGAAGGCTTGTCATATTGAAGAACTTGCAAAAACCATAGGCATTTATCAAAATCAACATTTCCTCAGCTTAACCAAGGCACATGGAACACTTAGTCATTGTTTGGAAATATGGCCCAGCTTTACACACTAAGTGAGGTTTATGTGATCTTTACAAAGGAAATGTGTATGTCTTTCCAGCTGTTTTTTGTGGATATTTAATCTGCAGAAACCATTGAATTGCAGCTTGTCATATATTTACACAAAGCATATTAAAAAGCTATTTTGCACTATGTGAAATATGAAACATGCATTATATGATTTCTTTGCAAGAATGGTTATGAAGAGTCTAGATCCTAGACCATTGTGGATGCACATCAGCCACTGACTTTCGGACCTGTTGACCCCAAGTGAATATAACCAATAAGAATTTAGTAATATTTTGGTTCTGACCTGTCTCTCATACTGTATGTTAGCTCTCAGAACTAGTAACTAAGTTAGAATTGTGGTAATTGAGATGTTCCATTTTAAACCAACACCGAACCATAGAAAATGTGAGTTACCCATGGCTAGTGATTGATAGCAATAATGATAATTATGATAATAATCTTGATAAAGTCTAAAGACACTCTAAAAATGTTAAAGGGCCAGGGAGAAAATGTCAAAAGTATAAAGCATAATAATATTTTAATCAGATTGTATAGAAAGTAAAGGCAGAACTTTGAGTACAATGTGCCTCCCTTGTGCCCCGGAGCTGAGTGTTCTATCGCTGGATCTCACTCTGTTTCTATGGGCTCATGGCTCCAAGCCTGGTCAGGCTGGGTAGGGGAAGGGTGCTACCAATTAGGTGTTACAACCAATCCGAGACTAAGAGCTTGCTAGCTGTCGGTCAACTATCATATGGTAGGACCACCCTATCCACAATGAGAAAATTTTAACCCTCTTGGACTAGTCAGACAGAGTGGGAGGAGCATGGACAATATTTATTGAGCATCTATCATACATAAGGCACCACTTTGAATGCTAAGGGAATGACACAACCTGGTGATAGGGGTGGGTGGAGGAAGACAAGGGCTTGACCTTAGTTATCACAAGATGTGACTTAAAATTATTTTTATGTGAGTCTGGTCTGTCCTACAATTCCCACCCCTGCCTCAGAGTAGACTGTATATTCCTGAAGGACAGGAACCCCAGTGAGATACAGCATGATATGGGAAAACACCCTCAGCTTTCTTGTCAGATAACTTGCTCTGATTCTACTTTTATTTAACCCATTATGAACTCACATATTTTTGCTCTATAAAATGAGCATTAAAACAATGATCTCAAAGGGTTGTTTTCATACACATTAGATGTTCTAGGTTAGCTTCTCTTCCCCTGGGATCTTGCTTATAGTAGATGCTTGATAGAGGAGTGAACTGAGGACATTTTGTAGAATTATACAGTGTTAAATTTGGAAGACCCTTTCAAAATCATCTATTATAGTTAAATTATCTCATTGAATTGAATTATATTTCTCCTTTTCTTAGATTTATGAATTGATGGGAGAAGAGCTGCTACCATCAAAATATAATGATCTCTTTCCTATTAGATAGGAAAAGATAAAGAATGAGATATCCAATATTGGTGTGGGTGTAGAGAAACTTTACACTCATGCCTTGTTTATGTATACAATGGCTCAACTTTTCCAGGGTGCAGCCCTGGTGATATGGACCAAACATTTAAATATATATATACCCTTTGACTTAGCAATCTCACATCTAGAAATTTATCCTGTGGAGATAATTGATCAATTGCACAAAGATGTATGTAAAAAATCTTCATTGTAATGTTGTTCATAATACAAAAATGCTGGACACACTCTTAATATTCCTAACAAGGATATTATTTAAATTAATGTTGGTGTATCTATGTGGTAGAATATATAACAAATCTATATTAACTGTTATGGAAAGATCTTTGCAATGAATTGAGTGGGAAAGCAGGTCACAAAACATCATGCAGAAAACCACTTTATTTATATAGATTTATTAAGGCATGCATGTGTCTATGCACAGAGGGATGTTGGAGGAGGGTCACCACAATTTTAAACAGTTACCTCCAGATGATTTGGGCTGATTTTTACTTTCTTCCTTATACCTTTCTAAAATGAATGGATTGTCTACTTAAGCATGTATTGACTTTACAATCAGAAAAAAATCATAAAGTTATTTTCAATTTGAAACAAAAGTCAGAAAAGTAAATATTCGTTCATATTTCACAATTTAATTTTGCCACTTGGCAGTGTCACTGTGCAGAATCCAATTTTATTATTTAGCTGACTGACAAACCATTTGTTTACATGGTCATAACTGTAGAAAGCCCACACTCCAATCATTCTTCTCATTTTCTTCATCTCCCATTTTGGAAGTTCTGGGACTTACCATAGATCTTTTTTTGAAATAAGGCAGTGAATAAATAAATAAATAAATAAAAATGACTCTGTCTCTCTGTAATTTTAAAGCTTATCCTATCATAAATCCCTTTTTTCCTAAATAAGAGCAGATGGTTGACTATCCTGTAGTGTAAATCTGTTCTTAAATGACAACCAAACAAAACAGATTTCCTGTCTTGTGATAAAAGAATTTTAAGGACTACTGGGCAAGATGCAGGATGTGTACTGTGTATTGGTCGCCATAGTTTCAACTGAGGACAGGCTATTTAAGCTTACCCTTAATTTGGATAGACATGAGTCTCAGCTTTGTAGGGTTAAAAATAATGCAAGGGTATGGGTATATTTAGATTGAATGGGAGCTGACTATAGTAACAGCTAAAAAAGAGGTTCCTATTTTTAATTAACCCTTTGGCTACAAACTGGAAAAAAGAAATGAGTAGATTCTCTTTAGAAAATAAAGCTCGCATTACAGAGAGAAAGCTGGTGTCTAATTATGTAGCATTTTGTTTGTTTGTTTGTTTTGCAGTACGAGGGCCTCTTGCTGTTGTGTCTCCCGTTGCGGAGCACAGGCTCCCGCGCGGGCTCAGCGGCCATGGCTCACGGGCCCAGCCGCTCTGCGGCATGTGGGATCCTCCCGGACTGGGGCACGAACCGGTGTCCCTTGCATCGTCAGGCGGACTCTCAACCACTGCGCCACCAGGGAAGCCAATTATGTAGCATTTTTGAACAAAAACCCTGATATTAAAAAACGCTGAAATATATATATATATATATATATACTTTAAAAGTCTGTTTTAAGCTTAAAAATCAGCTAGTCAGTTCCCATGGCAGTTTTACTCTGGAAGGATTCTAGATTGTAACCAATTAAACATTTTTAGCAGCTAATTTCTTTTTCTATTTGCAAATAGCACTTTGGAGCAAGCAGGCAATGGACTCTTAATAGCTTACCCCGGTTCTGTTATCCATATTATTTCACGTAGCATGCTACACATAATTTTAAAAAATGCAGATGGTCTCTGTATCAAGGGCTTTAACACTGACATTAAAGGAATCCATAAAGGCTGGAAAAATAAGCATGAACTAATTTCAACTCAAGATTTCCAACCCCTCTTTTTGGAAACTGCAGAGGCTCTTTATGGGCACTGGTAGTTTGGAAAGTCCATCCAAATCAGAATCAGAAAGCAAAAGTTCCAGCTACAGTCCTGCCCCTGGTTGGCTCTGAGATTTGGGACAAATCACTTAATCTGCTTGAGCCCCAGTTTCCTTAACTGTAAACTCATCAACTTTGAGAATACTTGGACCAGATGAGTTGTCTACTGAAAATTTTTTTATTATTTCTTATTTTAAAATCGTTGAATGCTTTCTTTAAATAAAACCCGGGTGGAAGCCCGTTGTGAAACCCAGAAAAGTGGAGTTCCACTTGTTAATGTTGGCCCAAGGTTGGGAGTGTCCTGAGTGTTTTTCTTTTGGTTCTTCTCCAACTAATCCCTGGCCACCATTGACATATTAAGTAGGAGCCCCTAGGGCTCCTTAGAGCACAATTTGAGGACAACTGGTCCTCATATCAAAGATATATAAAAGATAAATTTTAATATCTTATTCAATTTTAAAAGTCCAGAGTTCTGAGAAATCTCAAAAAATAATGTCATAACATTTTTAGAAGTTTGGACTCTCCATATTTCACCAATAAAAACAAAGCATAGCAACTTCCAAAAGATAGGAATTATTATTTTTAACATTATGGGTTAGAAGCACTGTTGTCTTGATTCTCCTGATATCTGACCTTCAGGGACACTGATGTGAGTCCTCTCCCCAGTGTTGATTTGGTTATAACTTACAATAAAACGATTAACTGCTTGACGCATTCCCTTTGCTGCTTTGTCTGTTTATTTTGCTGGGTAAATATCTACCCATTAACTCATCATTTCATAATTTAAAAGTTTTTACATTCTTTTGGATTTTTTATGGCTTCGCATAGCCCACGAACTCCATTATTCTGAACAATAGAATGCTGCTTATAGGGATAATTTTTTTATTCTCAGTGTTAATCCAGCCTCTCTCTGTATTTATGCAGAACTCTTGCTTTTACTTACAGAGGAAGTAGCAACACTGAGAAGAGCTCTGGTTGGATCAAAGACTTGTGGGTTCCTGTGGAGGAAGCTGGAGTTTGGGCTCCAAAATGATTTTTATAAAAACCTGACCATTGGTTATTCTTTATCTACTAGATATAAACCATTACTGGGAAATAGTAATAGTATGAAAAAAGACAGCACATCTTCTCAGAATTTCTTCATTATTACAAACAAGATTTCAGGCCAGCAATGAAGACTTTATCTGATCCTTGCCTTAATATCTCTAGTAGCTGAGATCTGCATAGGAATCAATTGTGGTATAACCTGCAGCTGGCAATCATGGGTGCTTGCAGGTGCTGTGCTACACAGATAAAATAAAGCCGAGTAAAAGTGACTTAATAATGTCATCTCTATGAGGAAAAAGTATTGTGCACACCCCCAAATGCTTAAAACTAACATTTATACTGTACTTCCAAAACCACTCTACCAACTATTTATAGAGAAATCACATCAACCACCCACCACTTGTTAAAACAGAGCAAGTATTTTCAAGTTGACTGCAAGTCAACTTATAAAATGTGAAGGGGATTGGTAATGGAAGGAAATGATAGGCTGGAAATGACAGGCTGGAGACAATTGACTTTTCCCTTTTTTATTTTAACCTTTGAAGTATAATATGTATTCAGAGAAATGCACATAAATGTCAGCTATCTGAATTCTCACAAATGTAACACACTTGTGTAACCAGTACTCATAAAGAAACAGAATATTACCGAAAACCCCCAAGCCTTCCAGGCACTGTCCTCCCTCCAGTCACTGGTATCTTGTCTTCTAATGGCATAGGTTAGTTTAGTGTGGTCTTAACTTGTCTATAAATGAAATGATACAATATGTACTCTTTTGTGGCTGGTTTCTTTCATTTAACTTTATGTTTGTGGGACTCATCCATGTTAGTTATTCATTATGCTGCAGAGTATTAAATTTTGCGCAGCTATACAATTTACTGAATCATTCCACTGTTGGTGGTGGTGGGAATTTTGGTAGTTTTTGGGTTTTGACTAGTACAAATTGTACTTCTAATGAACATTCTTTTTTTTTTTTTTTTTTTTTGCGGTACGCAGGCCTCTCACTGTTGTGGCCTCTCCCGTTGCGGAGCACAGGCTCCAGATGCCTAGGCACAGCGGCCATGGCTCACGGGCCCAGCCGCTCTGCGGCATGTGGGATCTTCCCGGACGGGGGCACGAACCCATGTCCCCTGCATCGGCAGGCGGACCCTCAACCACTATGCCACCAGGGAAGCCCTAATGAACATTCTTGATCATGTCTTTTGAGTACATGTTTAGGAGTGAAATTGCTATGTCATAGGACAAGCACATAATAGGTACTGCTAACTAGCTTTCCAAATGGTTGTACCAATTTACACTCTCAACAGCAGTTGATGAGAATCCTCGTTGCTGTATATACTCGCCAACATTTGTTATTTTCTGGCAGGTGGGTAGTGGTATCACATTATGCTTTTAACTTGCATTTTCTTGATAACTAAAAAGTTGAGCACCCTTTCACACATGTATTGGTCATTTGGATAGCTTCTTTTGTGAAATGTCTGTTCAGGGTTTTTGCCCAATTTTCAGTTGGTTGTCTATCTTGTTCTTATTGATTTGTAGGAGTTATTTATGGGTACTGGATAATTTCTTGATTTTCTTAGGTACAATGTGATTTTTAGTGTTCATATTTATGCTAGGATTTAAAAAAATGTTTTCAGGTATTCTGTTTACTGTGAATCTTAGATCAGTGCATATTCAGGTCTAGAAAGTTTCTAATGACACTTGGGTAGAAAAAGTAACCTTATTCCAGAACTGAAAGTTCTATATGCAATCAGCTACCCAAAAATGCATCATCATTATTTAATGACATTTTACATTTACAATCTATATTATGTTTAGTTTTTCATATTGTTTGAATCATTGCTTAAAATTGAATATGAAGATAAGAAGGACCAAAAAACACCCAAAACATGAGGCAATAATAATCTTGCTTTGAACTTGTTAAAATAGACCATGAGGTCTCATTTTGGGAAACATCTATGGTGAAGTTCATAAAAAGATTAAAAAATCCTGGTTTGGGTTTCAGTCTTGCAACTTACTAGTGTTTCTTTCATTAGTCAAAATAGCCTTGAGATCATTAAATATTGGGGAGGACATTTGCCAGTTTTGGCCATCCAGTACCCTCCTTTTGGTAACAGCACCCAGTATTTTTTCAGAGCCACTCTGGTCACAGTAGGTCCATATGTGTTGACTTTACCATCAGCTCCAGCAGAGAGCAGATGCCACTGACTCAGACTTGGCCAAATAAGCACCACATTTCTCAGGGCAGTCATTGATTCAAGGACAACCATGTGACCCATCAGAACCAATGACATGTAACGAGACTGGTGCTGGGACTGCAGAGGGAAGGGAATCCTCTTCCACGCTGGAAGTGACTTTACGAGGATGTGAAGTAGAACCTCCATGACCACCTTGCAACCTTGAAAGGAGATCCTGTTGAAAACAGAGCCAGCCCAGAAAAAGTGAAGCTGAGAGATACAGAGAAATGGAATTGGAATGACATGGGAGCCCATTATATCAAGTCAATAACATCTCGACTTTTCAGTAGTGTGAACCAGTAAATTCCCTGTCTGCTTAAGATGGGTTGGATTGTTTTTCTGACAGTTGAGACCTAAAGAGCCCTAGCTAATGTGAATATGTGGCCCTGTTGGGGTTTTCAACATTACATGTGATATGAAAAGTAAGGTAATAATATGGTTTTAAGCAAAGCCTTCTCTCCGCGAGTACTGTTTTAAATAATCATTTTAAAATTTAAGTACCA
The DNA here is from genome assembly GCF_949987515.2 of Delphinus delphis. NCBI lineage: Eukaryota > Metazoa > Chordata > Mammalia > Artiodactyla > Delphinidae > Delphinus > Delphinus delphis. Next base: position 15,882,772 of record NC_082684.1, read on the forward strand.
GGGTTTAAAATTGCTTATAGGGCTTGTGCATGGAGTTAAAAGTTGATTATAGTGATAATATTTGGTTAGGGTTTATTTGGTGGGGGGAGATGGGAAAAGAGAAATGTGTGCCCCTGTCCATGGTCATGAAAAATCACTGTGCTTCAGAAGAGTGCTTCCCAGACAACTGTCCTTAGACCTGTACTATCAGAATTCCTTGGGGAGTTTATTACAAACACACATTTTGGGACTCCACCCCTGGAGATCCGGATCCTAGATATGGGATGGTGTCTAGAATCTGTATTTTTAAACAAACTCCAAGACTGGGGAACCATTGCTTTATTACAGTAATTCCCTGCAAATCCTGGGGCACTGATGCCTCCTCTGTATATTCTTCCAGGAATTCTGAAGCAGCAAGGGAAGAAACAAGGCGGAAGAGAAAACTTAGAGAAAGGACAGAGAGATGCAGACCAGCTGTTAGAGAAACATAATTGCTAAAAGATTGAAGATTTCTGGGGCAGAGTCATGGGAGAGAAGAGAAACTTTATATTAGTATTATTTTTAAAGAATCAGAGTTTTCTAGAAATAAAAATAAATTGATTTGAGAATGTGAAGGTGCATGTGTATTCCTTTTCCCTCCCTGGATGCTTCAATTACGAGGGAGAGAATGAAGAGAAGGTGGTTCCAGCTCTCTTTCCTGTGACATTGTTGAGTCAAAATATGTCAATGTGTTTCACATACATTGGTCTGTGTACGGAGTCACAAAGAAGGCATCAACTCCATTTTCTATTTTGAAGTTGATACAATAGATAAAAACCAGCAATTATTAGTCTTCCCCAGGTTAAAATTTTCTAAATTCTTCAACTCTATTATCATATTTACCATATATACTAAAATATAAAGGGTTAATTCAAGGACACATGTAGATTTCAAATACAGTTTTGTATGTGAAAAGACTCCAGGCTCAATTCTTATATGATAGAACAAATGCCCAATTAATGATTACTGAAATCACTTAGTTTATAGGTCTGGCACTAGGAAGAAGAGCTGACCCATCTTGTACAACCCCAGGAGTATTACATTACACTTGACTGTCATCAGTTATATTTATATTTTAGTTATACTTTAATGAAGGAAACATAATTTGAACTATATTCTATCTGAATCCATGTAATAATGAGCTGTGAATTTGGGACTTCAGATTTGCATATTATATTATATTTAATTATAGAATAATTACAGAATTATTTTAAAAAATTAAGATAAAATTAAAATAAAGCTGGATTGAACAAACTGTGGGAGCTGTGTTTCTAGTTATGTTACTTTGTGTTCTGCTTTAAGATGTAAGCAAAACAGATTATTGTCAGTGTCCAAGTAGAAAAGTATTTTTCTCCCAATCAAACTCAAGTCCTTTAATTTAGCAATTGCCTCGAATCTCTTTTTTGGTACACAAGTTGACATTTACTGACTTTCTTGACCAAACCACAATAAGAAGTCTTACCTGTAACCACAAGGTATATAAATTTTACTTCCTCATCAGCCAGACGAATGTACTTACTATTGTGGTTACTCTGCATCTGGCAGCACAATACTTAGCAATCTCAACAGCTTAACCCTCTTAGTTAAGTTACAGTGGAAAACAGCATGAACTTGGAATCTCACCTGGACCCTGCTACTAACCAAATGAATTACTTTGGCAAATGCCAGGCCACTCTGGCCCTCTCTTTCCTCCTCTATTATAAAGGGGGCTGAAACCAGTGATGCATCTATAGATATAAGAGTGAATGGGTCTAGGATTCACTTATAGACACTGGCTCCCAGGAGACACAGGAAATAGTACACTTATGTCTTCTGGCTAGAACCCCATCCCCCCAAAGAAATAAACTAATAACTAAAACAAAATTCATGACTTTTAACGACACAAGACAAAACAAAATGAACAAAGCCCGTTGGGTTCCCCATCCTTAGGAGGATGCTAAGGAGCCAATTCCTTATTCTGAAAACTGGTGCATAAAGAATTGAGCATCTTTTGGGTCTTGTATGGACTATACCTCAAGGTAATCAAATAGTTTATGAGGAAAAGTTCTTCTTTATACAGTAGTTCCAGCGAATATATGCAAAAAGAGCAATAGAATTAGAATATCATAATTTTGCAACCCCAAATGATGATTCTAGGCAATGATCACGAATGACTGTAAAACAATTAGGGGAAAAACTATTGGGAAACTTCATAATGGTTAGATCAGGTTGACGACACCTGAAACCATGGATCAATTTCAGCATCACACAAAAAGACACGGGGGCATTAATGTGATGCAATGCAAATCCAAAACCTCACTTATGAAGTATTCTTGCCAAAATTATGGAAGCTGACTCTGCTCAAGATCTAATTTCTAGTTTATAGGAAGCATGGGAGATAGGCAACTATTGAAGACACTCAGGAATGGATTAAAATCCAAGGAATTCTACTGTACAAATAACCTGACCTGGTTTCTTCAACAAATAAATTAGGAAGAAAAAGAAAAGGAGGAAAGGGAACTCATAGATTAAGAGACAAGAGATATATGAACCACATACAGAATGCAGATCTTGCTTGGATCCTATTTCAAACAAGCCAACTGAAAAAAGAAACCATATATGAGAGAGTTGGGGCAAATTTAAATACTGACTAGATATCTGATATTATTAGGAATATTTTGTTAATTTTTAGGTGATAGATGGCATTTTGCTTATGATGAAAAGGCGTTATTATCTTTTAGAGATATATTAGGAAGTATTTTTAGATGGAATAATACGATGACTAGGATTTGCTTCAAAACCATCCATCTGGGGCTTCCCTGGTGGCGCAGTGGTTGAGAGTCCGCCTGCCGATGCAGGGGACGCGGGTTCGTGCCCTGGTCCGGGAAGATCCCACATGCCGCGGAGCGGCTGGGCCCGTGAGCCATGGCCGCTGAGCCTGCGCGTCCGGAGCCTGTGCTCCGCAATGGGAAAGGCCACAACAGTGAGAGGCCTGCGTACCGCAAAACAACAACAACAACAACAAACCGTATGTACTACAAAACAATCCAGCCACAGACTGGTGTGTGGAAGTGCAGATGAAACTGGATTGGCTGTGTGTTGATGATTATTGAAACTGGGTTTGGGGAACATGAAGGTGCATTTTATTACTCTCTCTGTTTTGGGGTATGTTTGAAAGTTTCCATAATTAAACATTTTTCTAAGTGGGAAAGAGTAATGAACACTTTGTGTTAATTCATTAAACTGTATGCTTATGGTTTATATCTGTGTTTTTATTAGTTTCTTGTTGTTGTCCTAACAAATTACCACAAACAGGGTTGCAGAAACAGAAATGTATTCTCTCACAGTTCTGGAGTCTAGAAGTCTGAAATCCAGCAGCGCTGTGCTCCCTCCAGGGCCTCTAGTGAAGAATCCATCCTTTACCTCATCCAGCTTTCGGTGGCTGCTAGCATTGTTTAACTTATAGCTGCATCACTCTGGTCTCTGCCTCCACGGTCATACTGTCATCTCTTCTGTCTGTAATCTCCCTCTGCTTCATCCTTATAAGGACATTTGTCATTGGATTTAGGGCCCACTCAGATAACCTTGGATGATCACATCTCAAGATCCTTAATTTAATTACACCAGCAAATACCCTTTTTCCAAATAAGGTAACATTCACAAATTCCTAGGATTGGGATGTGTATATATCTTATCCTTTTAGGAGTCACCATTCAATCCACTATAATGACATACTTCAATAAAAAGACTTGAAAACTAATAAACAAGAAGAGAGATTTAGTCTTTCTAAATTTGATATTAAGGAATCACTGTCAGAGTCATCCCTAATTTCAAATGTATGAGACTCCCTTGACTTCTTCCTTTCTACCTTACCGCATAGGTAAGTTTTGTCATTTCTACTTCCAAAATTTAAATCAAATCTTTCTATTTCTTTCCATCCTACACTCTTAATGCCTTAATCTCATCTATCATATTCTACAACGGTCTCCTTTCTGATCTTCCTGGCTTCTAATCTTGCCTCACTTCATTTCATTCTCTACAGAGAAGCCAGAGTAACTGAAAGCAAAAGGAAACAAAAACTTCACAAATCTAATCATTGCCCCTTCTTTGCTATGTCTCTGAAATGGTGGTCCTTTGCTTCCAGAGTAAAATCCAAATTCTTTACCAAGGCTTCAAAGCTGGGAGTAATTCAGACCCTAACTCTTTGTCTACACTTCTCTGGGGCCATTCACTTTCTTGACCACAACTGTCCAGCCCCACTGGCCTCCCTTTAGTATCTTAAACATGCCACAGCCAATTACACCAAATGTAGATCCCTAAGAAGGAGAAACTAGGCAGTCTTTACCACTAGAATTCTATGGAAAATTAAATACATTGTTATTTTAAAAACAGATTCAGTTATTTACTTTGAATACAGATACATTGGAAAACATGGAAACAAAATGTAAATACTCTCTCCCTACCTTCCCAGGTATCCTATCCTATAGGATAATGACATGTTGGTTTGCGTCCTTTTAGAATGCGTGTTTAAATACCATAAATACGTGCTTATATACCTTGGTAACCCGCTTTTCCTAATTAACAATGAATTGAGAATCTGTTTTCATGTTATTAACTATATAGCTTCATCATTATTTTTTAGGCTTTTCATCCGTATTTTCAAATCACCCTACCAAAGACTTGTACCAATTTGCATTCCCACCAGCAGTGCATGAATGTGCTCATTTTCCCCACATCCCTGGAAATCTTTTTAATCTCTGCCAACCTGAGGGATGGAAAACAGCATCCCATTGTTGTTTCAATTTGCATTTCTTGGATGGTAGTGAAGTTGAACATTTTGGCTTCTGATACTGCTTACCTGTAGTTCTTCATAATTGTGTAATTGAAAGTGTTTGCTTACGTTTTAAAAAGAAATGGCAAATTATCTAAGGAGGAGTTGTGTAAGCCACTCAGCACTGCATTGCAGTGACTCTACCACCATGCCCTGGTGTACAGTTCTATCAGTGCCTTGAAGCTGTTCACTCTCATGTACCTGAGGACAGAGCCTGGGCTTCATAGCTTTCATCAGGGAAATCTTTGTTTTCTTCTTGTAAGACGTGAGACATAGAAAATCACCCATGCTCAGTTTTAAAAGCCTGTTCCTTGTATTTTCTCAAAATACATATGGGGAAATAAAGAGGAAATTATAGATTTAGTATCTAAGTTTCAGAATGTGGCCCAACAATTTGGACTTGTCACTGTCTAGGTTTTGATCATCTTTAGGTTTCAGCTTGGAGTTCAAATAACTTTATGCATCAAAATATTCAGTAATCATTTTTCCTGTTATATTAATTTAATTTAATTTTAATATTTATTTATTTATTTGGTTGTGCCAGGTCTTAGTTGTGGCAGGTGGGCTCCTTAGTTGTGGCATGCTTGTGGGATCTAGTTCCCCGACCAGGGACTGAACCCAGGTTCCCTGCATTGGGAGCTCGGAGTCTTATCCACTGTGCCACCAGGGAAGTCCCCCTGTTATATTAGCTTTAAAGAGAAGGTCAGAGGAAAGCATAGGGAAACAGTACCCGACATTGGCACCCATTCTCTACATTTCTTTTGGACAGTCTCCTTTATGTTGCATCTGAAAAAAATACGAGCAAAAATTTCACGGTACCATGTCTGATATGACCTTTTAAATTTTCAAATGTACCACAAGCTTGCTCATGTGGTGATATCAAGCATTACAGCAAGAGTACTTTTAACTGTCCAAGGTCCTGAAATCTCACATATTTTTATCCTACAATCCTGTGTATTATTTTGAACTCCAAGTGACTGTCCATCATTCCATACTTATGTCCTCTTTCATGTATGTTTAAAGTTACTACTTTTGAATGTGGATCAATAGACTGAATAGAGCAATTTTGTATGTGATAGAGTGCCATATGTTTTAAGAGCTACTCTTCTAAAAATAAATAAATAAATCATCAAATCAAACAAATGTGCTTATGGTTGTGATTGTGAGACCAAGTAACTTCTAAACAAAGCCAAAAACGTAAACCAATATGACCCAAACCACAGGTAGCGTTGAGACTTAACTGCAAATGGAAATTCTAAAGAAAGAGGTGATCAGATCAGACCACCAGGAATATGAATAAATAGTATGGAAAAATATATTTAAAAAAATCAGAAGTGCTAAACATAACATCTAAAAAATCTGTGAGATACAAGGGACATGTGGAAATAATGTTTTGTTTTAATGGCAAACATGGAGGGCCAAGGAACAGAACGTGCCATTTCACGGGAAGGAAGGGTGACAATGGAAAGACACACGGTTTGTACTATTTACAAAAAAAATCTAGTCTTTGACAAAAACAAAGGTCAGCTGTGGTCATATATGTGGCTCATGCACCACTCTGTGACAGGAGAAGAAAAGTCAAACTGGACCAAGGGAGGAAGTGTAAGTATTTATTGAGTGACTGCGCACTTTAGGTAGTCTTATGAAATAGGCTCAGTGTGGAGAGAAAAATAAATTGAGAAAAGATGGTTCCTTCCTTTCTTAAAGAGATGGAGCAGACATGTAGAAAGAAAGGACTCAGAAGCTCAGAGTTTAACCCTTTCATTGAACAACAGAGGCTCAGAAAGGCTAAGTGAATTGCTCAAGGTCATACAGCTTACTAGTGACAGAGGGGACTAGAAATGAGTGGCTCTGCTCTCCATCACGGTGGACTTTCCACTCGATGACAGTTGTCTCATATATGAAACTTAGTACTTATATAAACAAGCATGCACTAGAGTTAGACACAGAAAACTAGAGAAATTGGGCAGTAAAAATGAAAGGATGATAAAGTGAATGGTATGGGGAGGAATTGTGAGTCAAGGGACACATGCCTGGTTTGATAAAAGTTTTAAGGAGAAGAAGACTACTGACCAAGAGGCAAGAAGAAGACACAGGTGTTGATAGGTCCAAGGTTACCTATATGAAGGGAGGCCCGTAAACCATATGAAGCATATGGGACCAGTCAAAGAAAAGGTTGGAGAAATGTGTTCACCAAGTAAAGGACAAAGGTGTCATACGTGCTTGATTAACCAGAATGCTTCTGAAATGAGGAGTTCTGGATAACTGAAATTTCAGATATGAAACTTTTCTTTTCACAACCCCCATCCCCCTCCATGGTTGAAGTGTTAAGTCAAATACATTAGGCCATTTTATGAGGCCCCTTGAGGCCACTCAGGAGATTTCTGTTCCTGTCCTGACTCTATCATGGACTAGCTGTTTGGCCTCGGAAAGTCACCTTACCTCTCAGGACCTCATCACCATATCTGTAAAACAAAGCGTTCCAGGATGTCAAAGATTCCCAGATTTTGCATGAAAGAGTCACCAGGGGCTCTTAGTAAAGAGATAAATCCCCAGTCCTTAGACCCACTGAAACAGGATCTCAAGAAGCAGCAGTTGGACCATGGAATCTGCTTCATGTCACCTGGTGAGTTGGAAAGCTCTCACCACATGATCTCTAAAATCCCTTCTATTATTATTATTTTTTAACACCTTATTGGAGTATAATTGCTTTACAACGGTGTGTTAGTTTCTGTTTTATAACGAAGTGAATCAGCTATACATATACATATATCCCCATATCTCCTCCCTCTTGCATCTCCCTCCCACCCTCCCTATCCCACCCCTCTAGGTGGTCACAAAGCACTGACTGATCTCCCTGTGCTATGCGGCTGCTTCCCACTAGCTATCTATTTTACATTTGGTAGTGTATATATGTCCATGCCACTCTCTCACTTCGTCCCAGCTTTCCCTTCCCTCTCCCCGTGTCCTCAAGTCCATTCTCTACGTCTGTGTCTTTATTCCTGTCCTGCTCCTAGGTTCTTCAGAACCTTTTTTTTTTTTTTTGTAGATCCCATATATATGTGTTAGCATACAGTATTTGTTTTTCTCTTTCTGACTTACTTCACTCTGTATGACAGTCTCTAAGTCCATCCACCTCACTACAAATAACTCAATTTCATTTCTTTCTTATGGCTGAGTAATATTCCATTGTATATCTGTGCCACATCTTCTTTATCCATTCATCTGTCGATGGACACTTTGGTCACTTCCATGTCCTGGTTATTGTAAATAGAGCCGCAATGAACATTGTGGTACGTGACTCTTTTTGAATTATGGTTTTCTCAGGGTATATGCCCAGTAGTGGGATTGCTGGGTCATACGGTAGTTCTATTTTTGGTTTTTTAGGGAACCTCCATACTGTTCTCCATAGTGGCTGTAGCAATTTACATTCCCACCCACAGTGCAAGAGGGTTCCCTTTTCTCCACACCATCTCCAGCATTTATTGTTTGTAGATTTTTTGATGATGGCCATTTTGACTGGTGTGAGGTGATACCTCATTGCAGTTTTGATTTGCATTTCTCTAATGATTAGTGATGTTGAGCATTCTTTCATGTGTTTGTTGGCAATCTGTATATCTTCTTTGGAGTATTGATTACATTCTATGATTCAGCTTTCTCACTGGAATAAGCTCAAAATTTCTAAAGCAACTGCATCTCTGTTTGATGGACTGGAATCTCTGAGAATATCAGATCCATTATAAGGATCTGTAGCTTTCCATGGGGAAGGAGCAGAAGAATGGATAAATGCACTAACTCCGGGTTACCATCTTTTGAATATAAAATTTAATAGATGAGGGACTTCCCTGGTGGCGCAGTGATTAAGAATCTGCCTGCCAATGCAGGGGACACGGGTTCAAGCCCTCGTCCAGGAAGATCCCACATGCCGCGGAGCAACTAAGCCCATGCAACACAAGTACTGAGCCTGTGCTCTAGAGCCCGTGAGCCACAACACTACTGGGCCCACTTGCCACAACTGCTGAAGCCCGCGCGCCTAGAGTCCGAGCTCCACAACAAGAGAAGCCACCACAATGAAAAGGAAGAGGAGCCCCCGCTCGCCGCAACTACAGAAAGCCTGCCCACAACAAAGACCGAACACAGCCAAAAAAAAAAAAAATTAATAGATGAGCTCTCTGATGTCAGCTTCTAAAATTCTATTTGCCAGAAACAATCTCTATTACCAATGTGTCTGTATTACAAATAAAAGTCTTGGCACCAAAGAAGAAAGTAAGAGATGATGCTATCTTCTAGGGAGAGAGTAGAGGAAAGCAAAACATCACTGTAAGTTTAAGAACTTCACATCATCTCAGTAGCTTTCCCAATAAGATAACAAGTTACCCAGCTGGTCAGAGGTAGAGTGTGGATCTTCCTCCCTGATATTTTAGAATTAAATTTATTATTTCCATCATTCATGGCTCAAAAGCAACGGAGGCATCACTCAAATATTAAGTTCAAACTTAATTTTATGTATTTCAAGAAAGAACATGGTTACGATGTTGCAGAGCTATGATATTTTGGTCTTCTACAAACTGAGACAAATAAGGCAAACAAGAGAAGCTGAAAATGTCTAATGATAAACATAATAATACATTTTCTCCTACCAAACTAATCTAAAATTAATTTTAATTCATGTGTGACGAAGTACTTAAATTGTTTTTCCCAAAATTGATCTTGAGTAATTGGAACCCTGCTCACTGTATCCATCTATGTATCTTATATAGAGGGCAAGAGCATACCGTTGTGTGGTTTCTGCACTGCATACGGGCACGAGGCTGATGGGTGAGTGGGGGCTGAAATCCATTCCAAGTTCTGGATACAGTACCGGGCTTCCTGGTATCAGTATGTCTTCCCCAGCCCTCATCCTGTACTCCAAGGAGTGTCTTCTGGCTTGAACAAAGGTACTGTCTGAAAATCAAGCCAATGCCATGGTGCTTTTTCCACTGGAGGGAGTACCTTTCTCTAGCTGCCACATAAGCTAGTAGGGACCTTGTTTATACAGGCTAATTACCAGGTAGGATAGCGGTGTCCATCTAGACTTGAAGTGACCTTGTTTATATACCAGCAAATGTAATATTTGACTCTTCCAGGATGCTGCTGGGGGCAGATTTAACTTAGTAAGTTCAGACGAGCCAAGATTTTACAATGGTGTGATGGATAGTGGGGTAATAATTGATGGTGGTTTTCTAAAAACGTTCCATTCTTTCTAACTAAACGTTATGGTCACTTACAACTTTTTGGAACCTGATGATACAGCTCTTTGGAACCTCTTCTTGAAAAAGAACGCCCCATTTTTGCAAATAAATGAGACAGAATGATCTTCCATAAGAGATACAATAAGACTCCTAGAAATTAGTTGTCAGCTTAACTTTGATTCCTGACGAAAAGAGTGGTGCATATCATTAATTATTTCGCAGGTCCAAGTGGGTCAATATTTCAGTGTGTGTCAGTAACATTAGAGAGCTATTTTAAATGACATATTATCAGAGTCTAAATATAGTAGTACTGCATGAACTGGACAGAGATCCTCTTTTCTATAATCAGCATTATTAATCGACCACTGAAAGAGTAGAGCAGCCCAGCCAACATCGTGTGGTTGTGGAGAACTGGGTAAGACCTAGCAAAGTCCAAGTAATACCAACAAGACTGCTTATCCGAATAAATACTTTAAGGTGGCCATGCATTTGGTGTAACTTCAGGGACATAACAAAGGCTTTCCCACCTCCCTCCCTGCTCACCTCTGCCAACACTTCATTTATTTGTTTGATGATGCTAATGATCTAAGATTCATATTCGCTACTTTGGCTTAAAGGTTCACCTGCCGTTAAAATGCAAATAGTTCTGGGATGGGAAGAACATTCATTAGCTCTTTCAGAGAGCAAAGAGAGCACACTTTGATAGGGTGAAGAACGTAAGGGACCCAGAAGGTGGGGAGATGCTAAGGAGCAGGGGTGGGGGGGGTGGGGGGGGTTGGGGGTGGGAAGGTAGAGACAGTTTCAGCTGCAATTTCAAGTGGAACTGACTCTACTCCAGAGATCAAAATAACTTTATGTAACTAGCTCTGCATAAGGAATGGTACTTTGACTTAGAGATGGGTGGGGGCCTGCTTTGATTTCTACTTCCATCTTCAACTAGCCATGTTACTTGGATAAGCCACTAGCCCCTCCAAGTTCCAATTTCCTCCTCAACAAATATTTAAGTACCTAATACATGTCAGGCATTGTTTTAAATGAAATCATGATGATAAGAGTACCCATCTTCTAGGATTGTTATGAGAAATAAATGGGGTGATCTTAAAAGTGCTTGCTATGGGCCTGGCATAGCGTAAGAAAAACCTTATGGAACCAGTAATCATAACAATGATCCCTTATATCTGTGAATCCCTGCACATTTTACAAAGCACTTTCACATTTATTATCCCCTTAAGTGACCTTGTAGGCGGAACTAGCCAGATACTTAGTGTCCCATTTTATAGATGAAGAAACTGAATGAAACTTGGCACAATTCACTTGCTTAGTTGTACTTCCTACTGAAAAGGATTGGCGTCAGTTGGCCAAATACTTTGTACTCATCACTTATGCCTATTTTATAGCTGGGGAAACTCAGGAAGGCTTAGAGAGATTTTGATTTTCTTTTCTGACACTTGTAGTGAAAAAGATGCTTTTAAGAAAAGTATGAGTTGGCCAAAGGTTTGCATGTCTTGGTAAAGGGGTGAAAAAAATTACTGGACATGAAGAAGAGGCTGTTGCACAATTTAATCTCTAATAGATAAAAGTTATTGCAAGGATCTTTCTGCTCTTCATCCTCACTTATTGAAAAACTTAAGGAAGGGAGAGATTTCGATTGGAAGTAAGAAAAGATTTGACCTCACCAAAGTTTCTTAAATTGGGGGGAAGCCTATCAATACAGAATTTGGAATCACTTTCACTAGCTGTATGTAGAAATCTTGGATGGTCATATAAATTGGAATCCTATTCAGAGGTGGAAAGGTGAACTAGGAAGTATCTTGAAATGACCTCTTCCAAATCTGATTCTATGATTCAGCAAACATTTAGATGACATAGTGGTAGGAGAGGAAAGTTCTAACATTACATTTGTTCCAATCATTTTCAACCAAACAAATACTTGCTTTAAAAGCAGCAAAAGGGCTTCCCTGGTGGCGCAGTGGTTGAGAGTCTGCCTGCCGATGCAGGGGACACGGGTTCGTGCTCTGGTTGGGGAAGATCCCACATGCCGCGGAGCGGCTGGGCCCGTGAGCCATGGCTGCTGAGCCTGCGCGTCCGGAGCCTGTGCTCTGCAACGGGAGAGGCCGCAACAGTGAGAGGCCCGCGTACTGCAAAAAAAAAAAAAAAAAAAAAAAGGCAGCAAAAATGAAATGAATGTATTTCAAACATTCCCACTGGACCCTGAGACTATGTCCCATTCCCTACTGAGCAAAACCTTTTCCATCAGTCAGACTATCCCAGGCCTTTCATTGGCTTCTTGGGAGAAGCGTCTGTCGATATTTGGAGACAGTAGGTCCTTCTAAAGGATTTTCAACGCTTTGCCAAACTTAAAGGTTCTGGGAATAAGACTCGCCCATAAATAAACAGGTTATTTGAAAGCATGCATGCCTTCCACATGCCTTGAATTTTGATTCACATTAAAACCTTCCTAGAATGACATGAAAATTATTCACTATGGTGTGTAACCTTGCTGTGTTCTTGTTTTTGAATTCAGTAAAACACCATATGTGCCTGTCAACTTTGTGTGGATGTGTGAAAACACTCATTCATCCCTGAAACATGGCCTACTGGGGGATGAGAAACAAATATAACTTCTTTGACTAAGGCTAGGGCTGAGTCTAGGGGAGAAACTTGAGTGAGTGGGGATATTGCTGCCTTCTATTCCATGGATATTGGCAGAGACACTGAGTTCAACTAGAAGTTGTTGAGTTATTTTAATGACCTGCTGTGGTCAGGAAATTGTTTGCTTTTCCCTTTGACCCAACTTATCTTTAACTACATCATTGACATTAAACATTACCAGAAAGCAAATGACTTTAGACTCTTAAAAAAAAAATCAATGTCATTAAAAAAAAAAAGATGGATGGACTTTTCTAGAATAAAATGCACTAAGTAGAAATAACATCCAAATGAAATCTTTGATTGGATTCCCACTGGACACCGAGACTATGGTTTTTATCAGACAACTATAACTTTTATGTGCGTTTGAACATTTTCAAAATAAAAATTTGAGGGGAAACCCAAAAAAAAGTCCAGCTCCATCTCTTTAAAGAAATTACCTGGGATTATGCTTTGGCGTTAATTCAGAGAGAGGGAATCACCTTAAAACTTGTTTTATAATAAGCAGGATTCTAGCTCTGCACGTTTTTGGTAAAATGTTTGGCACAATGCCTTATAGGAGCTTAAATAATATTTTCTTAAAATTTAAAATAGTCCTGGGTATGTAATATACATCATGGTGACTATAGTTAACAATACTGTATTGTATATTTAAAAGTTGCTAAGAGAGATGATCTTAAAAATTCTCATCACAAGAAAAAAATTTTGTAACTATGTGTGGTGGTGGGTGTTAACTAGACTTCTTGTGGTAATCTTTTCACAATACATACCAATCAATATAGAATCATTATGTTGTGCACCTGACTAATATAATGTTATATATCAATTATATCTCAATAAAAAAGATGTCCAAGTAGAGAAACTTACAAGGGAAGCAGAGGTAGTTCCTGGTTATGAAATGTGTTCATCAGCCTGGTGCTTTAATTACAACTTCTCTGGAGTTTATACTATGTTGTCTTCATTAATCCGCAATCAGAGGTTTGAGTCAAATAAATCAGCAGGATTTACCCATATAGAGTTTATTATTGAGCGATATGATACATGACACCCCATTCCTTGCCCTTTAGTTGCTGATGTGTCTCCAGCTTTTCCAAGGCAAAAGCAGAGCCTAAGATTAGAGCAACATATACTTAAGGGTGTGTTTTTGCAGATGTTGGTTGGGACGTGAAGACAAATGTAGGAATGATTAAATGCTGAGAACAAAGTGGAAACTTCGCTGAGGAAAGACAACATTTCTGGTAGGAGAAGTTTAACTTTAATGCATAATCCTATCAGTTTTACCACTGAGTGCGTCTACACAGGGTGTGTGTGTGTGTGTGGGAATATCTTCAAAAAAATGACCTGGACATTTCTCTGCAGTTCTTTTGAGAAGAGGACTCGCAGGTGTCTTGGGAATGAGAAAGACCATACAAGATTGGGTTTTCTTCCGGACCTCAAGGCGGAATGGTGAAACCAAAGGGAAACAATCCAAGGCAGATTAACGAATTCGAAGTAGATTCTAATCAGATCTGTCCTCCTCCCGCTTCTGTTTGCCAAACCAACACGAAGCAGGATTTCCCAAGCTGCTCCATCGCTCCCTGCGATTCGCTGTCCCGGACTTTCTCCTGCCTCACCCCGATCCTGTGTTCACCTCTCCCCTGGCAGAGCTGTTCTTTGCCAGTCATTCGGAGAGGCTGACTCCCCACGTGCCAGGCAGCATCCGTCCGCCCTCACACCCACCCCGGGCTGCGGCGTGGGGAGGGGGTAAAGGAGCCACCAACTCGCGGGAAACTTTCTCTCGCGGGAAATGACTGGGGGTTTCCGGTTTCCTCAGCCCTTCCACGCCGGGCTCGACGGCACTCAATAAAGTGGTGCCACAACTATTGCAGGTTCTGAGCTGCAGAGACCCGGGCGGCCAGCAGAAACGCATCCCCGGCAAGGAACGCGGCGCCCTTTACCACCGAATGCGCCCAGGACGCGGTGGCCGACAGCCCGGGGCCACTGGCGGGGCTCGGCGGGTGCAGGGAGACTTAGCGCCAGGATGCTTTGTTTTCCTGCCGCAGGAGCCCGAGGCGGTCTCTTTCCACCAGACTTAACCCTCCCGCAGCAACAGCCATGAAAGTTGCGGAGGCACAGAAGGAGAGGGAACCGCTCCGCGCGGCATCTGTTTTGGATGTTTTTTCTCTACACAGACCACTTCTTTCCTCCTTCTTGGGGTAAGTGTAATCAAGTCTGTAAGAACCAAGAGGTAGAACTGAAGGCGATGGAAGGGAATTGCGGAGCACAAAGGGTTAATGTGCTAAGATGTTTGTCTTGGGAGGGGGCTCCCCTCCCTGCCCCCCTCCCTTTCCGAACATCCTCCCCCGAGCCACCCTCCCTTTCACCCATCCTCCGGCCCGAAGTCCATTCCAAATACGCAGTTTAGGAGTTGGGCTTGATTTCAGGCACGTTAGGGGAGGGGGTGCTGGGATTAAGTAATTAATTAATTTTGGTAGATTTTTTTCCCCCACAAACTCGTTTTTGTCCACATTCTGAGAAGGGAGAAAAAGTGGAGGTGAGGGAAGCCCCAGAGGTTGGGGATGGGAAAGGGGGGAGTGATTTAGCAGAGAGATGATACTAAGAGCTGATGACTAGTGCAAGTCATCAGGAACTCCAGACCCCTGATTCTGCTCCAAATCGCCTGGCCCCCCAATAATCATCCTGCTGATGCATTTCTGGGCAAGGTTCTCCAGGGGCCAAATAACTTCTGACAAAAACCTGCAAACTGTCTTGCACACAAGGGATGCTCAATAAATGTTTCTTGATTGGCTGAATGATGTACCCTGAGCTGCATTTCATGCCATGGGAATTTGCCTTGGACAGTGAACTAATTCCCCGATGTAGACCCCAGGGCACTAAGTTAGTCCAATTCATTTTGCAAAGGAGGAGGATCTGAAGTATTAGAAAATATTGTACTCAGATCTTCATTACCCAAAAGTACCCCTGTGACTGCTTCAAGGTCAGATTCATGGGTCCAGGGACCAGATGAGCTCACTTGGGTTTGAATCTCTGTGTTGTGACCCTGGGCGTGTTCCTTTACCTCTCTGAGCCCCGCTCTTCTCATCTGCAAGATGAGGCCAGTTGGAGCTTCCTCTATGTCATATAGGGAAGATGAATGGAGAGAAGTATGAGAAGGTGAAAGGGCAGTTGCTAGATGTCAGTCTTGCCTCCGCAACCTCAGAGGATTCAGGAGAGAGTGTACCTTTCTCTGTGGAGACCTCTCTCTGACTCTGATGCAGGTAATAACGTTGCGTTGCAGTGACTGGGCTGGCACCTTTCTGCCTGTGAGCAGTGGAGGAGGAGTGAGGCTCTGAAGGCTTTCGTAGGAGCTTGGAAGCAGCTTCCTTTGGGTTTTGGAGCAGAATTTACATATATACTGGTGTCTCTGGGGGCATGGCTGGAGAAGCGGTCATTCTTTGTTTTCTTTCCAGGTCTCATCCATCCTCTCAGCCTTCTAGTAGAGAGGAGCAAAGTGTGGAAACAGAGTTCCAGAGAAGGTAGCTTTGAAGCACCTAGGAAACCCGCACCTGCCTAAAGGTCCGAGTCAGAATAGTGCCATCAGATTAGTACCAGTTTTGCCTGACGGGATTTGCAGAGAACTCCCCAGCAGCCTGTAGGGTCAGTTACAAAGCACTTACCAACCCTTCTCACAGATGACAGTGGACCTCAGTGGATCTTGCCGTGTAACTCTGAAGCCTGGATGTGACAGTGGGAGATGGATGATGAGAAAGATGCTGCTGACACAGGGCTCCCCCGAAGCCTCAAGGTGCCATAGAGCGGCATGCATTCTGAGAGCAAATGCTCGCGTAGGCAGTTAGGGCCGTAGAAGGCAGGCTTGGGAATAGGCTGAACAGTCACTTTCCCTTTCTTAAGTGAAGGCAACGATGATCTAACCCGACCTCATGGCACTAGACAGTAAGCCCTATGGAGGCAAGGTCCATGTCAGTCTGGCTCTTTGCCATATCGCCAGCACCTAGCACAGGGATGGCACATAGAAGGGGTTCAAGATATACGTAAAATGGACAGTGACTGGACAGTAACTTAAACTACTTCCTGTCCAACACTGCTTCATGCGTTCATTTAGCAAGCATTTCTTGAGCATCTACTCTGTGCAGGTCTCTGTCGTTAGGTATCCGAAGTAATTTGTAAACATTTTTATTGGTACTTCGAGTAGCCCATTCAAGAGCATCTCACCACAACCAGGTTCTTCTGGACACTGAGGTCCCACCGCAAGCCCCTGTGCGGCTTCAGGAGCGGGCAGTGTGAGTGGGGGAAGGGGGAATGCGCCAGGTTTAGCTTCTTTCCGGGAACATGTCTGGGGTTCCTTTGCACCTGCCCCTGCCGGGCCCTCGGGCTCCCGGGGCCGCCAAGTCTTGGCAACTCCGCTGTCCTCAGGGGTGGCGGCGCCTCTCTCCAGCCTCCACCCCGGCCTCCGAGCAGAGGCCCCGGCCGGTCGGCAGGTGGTTGGGGAAGGGACCGGGCTGCGCCTGGGGAGCGAGCTTCCCGGGGCGGGGAGAGCGCGGCCGACGCGGAGCGGTCCCAGAACAAAAGGCTCATGGCTGGCACCGGCCTCCTCGGAGCGCGCTGGGGACGTGGGTTCGGGTGCTGGCGGGAGGACCAGGCGCGGGAGAGGACTGGAGTGAAAACATGAGGTGAGAAAAGCAGGTGGGGGTGCGCCCAGGGTGGAAGCGGTGACAGGAGGTCTCCCTCGAGGCAGAGGTATGCGGAGGGGCCGCCGCGGCCCTTCCTCCGCCTCCTGCAGCGCCTTCCAAGCAGCCAAGCGTGTCTCCGGCTGCAACTCCGCGGAGCGCGCCGCGGCCGCTTCCAAGCCCGCCCGCCCGCCGGCTGTTCTAGCCAGTAAGTAGCGGCGCGCCTGCCGCCGGCTCCCCGCCCCACCGCGGCTTCCGGGCCGCCGCGCCCGCCGCCTCCCGCCACCTCCAGCAGACGCGCCGGCAAGTCCACAGCCAGGCGCTAGTGGCCGAGTGCGCCTCCTTAGCGTGGCCCCTCTACCCGCTCCGCGCCCTCCCGCGTGGCGCGGCTTTTGAGGCTCGCCGCGGGGAGGGTAGTCTTCGCCGCGCGCTCCCCGGGTGCCGCGCCACCCCTACGTCCAATGGCTTTCGCTGGGTGGGGAGTTGGGGGCGTCGCTCGGGGGCGAGGAGCCGCGGCCGGGGAGGGGCTTGTGCGCTCTGCGCGGCCGAGCGAGGCTGACGTGCCCGCCCGAGCGCGCGCCCGGGCGAGTGTGTGAGAGTGTGTGTGTGTGTGTGTGTGTGTGTGTGTGTGTGCGCGGGAGTGTGTGAGCACACGCCTTCAGGGGCTGGAGTGACACTGCGGTGGGCTTCTCCCTCGCGCCGGCCCTCCGGCTGCTCGGCCCCCAACCTGCCGGCGCCGCATTTGGGAAGCAGCTTGGCTCTTTCATCTTCCCGAGCCTCGCTCTCCATCCACCGCTTGCTGGTCTTACTTTTCCTTTTACCCGAGGGGCTGCTGCCGGCCACCCCTCAACCGGTGCAAACACCCAAGCAGTCTCCAGTTCTCTCCTAAGCCAAATCTTTTCCACTTGTCTTTCTCTGGGGTTCCTCCACGACCCAGTCCAAGGCTCCCCCATCCTTGGAAATTGTTTTGTTGGACTGCTGTACCGAGGCGTATAAAGCTTGAGGACTTTATTATTATTTCGATCCTTTTCATTTCCTCCCCTTCTGGGCAACGGAGCAATGAAATTTCCAATCGAGACTCCAAGAAAACAGGTGAACTGGGATCCTAAAGGTTGGTATTTCTTACTTTTGACCGCCCGGGCCCTGCCTCTGTCTCCGGCGTGTGCGCGCTTCCTTGACTGGAAGCACACTTGCTCCTGGCGGCCTGTGTCCTGAGGCTGGAAAATTCGCCTGGGAACTGCAGCGCGGGTGGGAGGAGGGCGGAGGCAGCGTGGGTGCCAAGCCCAGATAGCGCCTGTCATTATCACATAATCAGTGTCCCTCCTGGATTGTTTTAAAATCTGTTTAAAGATACACCAAGCTGGGTGTTTGACTTGAAATCGCACCAAGTGTCGATATTTCCTTCTGACTTTGTGTGTGTGTATGTCCTTTGTTTCTGGTGATCTTTGTCTCTGGCAGATGGGTGGGGTGCCTCCCCCTGGACCTGGAGCTGTACCGCCTGGCAGGGTGTCCTCAGTGGGAAAGCTTTCCTGGCAGCAAGTGGGGCTTGGAGCCGCAGCAACAGCCCCTGGAGGTGGCCCTTCTCTAGGGCATGCGGAATAATGAAGCCCACGGGGCCTTCCAAATCTTCGCTCAATCTTATTACCAAACCACGCAGCTAGGTTGGCTCAGATGGGAGTAGAAGGGGGAGGAGGGAGTGGTTTTCAAAAAGGGTGGGGCAGGTAAGGGCTCGGGGAGGGGAGCACGCCCCGAGTAGTAGGGTCATTTACAAGCTTTTACGAATGTTGCACAGTGGCCCCTGGGCGCAAAAGGGAGTGATTTAGACAGATTTGTGTGTGCCTAGGGTTGTCCAGGGTGTCTGTAATTAGCATATAGATGTTAAGGCTTCTCGTGAGTAATCACTATGGGAACAGAACAAGTTGAAACCTCGTGTCCAGTTTTGACAAGAATGCTCTTGCTTTTGTCATGCTTTGACAAGCATTTCTCTTAGCTCATCTGAAGGCTGAGTTGGGCGAGGCAACGCCTCTGTGTGAATTGGGGTTGAAATTTGTTTATTTGATGTGTATGTATCTGTGTGTGTGTGTGTGTGTGTGTGTGTGTGTTTAGTGGTTTTTTTATGAGTGCATTTCTTCTTTTCTCCAGACTGGAAAAGAGGAAACCCAGTCATTGTTGAATAAATGTCTTAGGAATTGACTGGGTACTGAAGACAGAGTGAAGAGACATTTCCTATTCTAACACCAGTGCTGTTAATACAACCAGGGCTGTTAAGTGCAACCCAGACCTTCTATTTTGTCTCTAGATCTCTGGAAATATGGAAGTGTGCCTGTCTTTTGTCTGTTTGTTTTCTTTTTTTGGGGGGGGGGAGGAATCCTTGCAAAACATATTTATTGAGTATCTACTACAAACCAAGTGCTGTCCCAGGCACAGGAAATACAGTCAGAATACAACAGACAAAAGCTCTGCCTTCTTGGAATTTATAGTGAGGGATACAGACCTAAATCAGTCATTGCACAGAAGTGCATAATTACAAGTTTATACATGTTCCATGAAGAAGAGCATCAAGGCTTTAAGAAAGTGTCTGATGGAAGAGACTGACAAGAACCACGGGAGGCGGATAGTCAGGGAAGATAGTCAGATATTTGTACTGAGACCTGGAGGATATGTAGGGATTAATTGGCTAATGAAGATGGGAACTTGCAGAAGAAGGAACAGCAAGTGCAAAGGCCCTGAGGCAGAGGGAGCATGTATATTTGAGGACCTGAAAGGAAGCTTCCATGGCTGGAGCAGAGAGCAAGAGAGCATGTGTTTTGAGGTGTGGCTGGTGAATCCATAGGGTCTGATCCCAAAGCCTCGTGTTGTTGCAGGTAGGGACGGAATTGTGGATTGGGAGGTTGGAGTGTTTCAAGCTGAGGAGCGACATGATCTCAACTGAGTTTCAAAACAAGTGCCATGTGGCTCTTGTGGATGTGAGGGACCAGATACAATAGTAGTGTGGACCATGGTGGTGGCTGTGGAGATGGAAAAATGGATGGAGTAGGGAGCGAGGGAGGGTACAAAAATCTACAGGCTTTGTGTGAATCAGGTGTGGATGTGGAGTAGTTGGAATGATTGGGAAGGCAGCCAGGGCAGGACTAGTCTTGAGGGAAAACTCAGGAGCTCAGCCCAGGACTTGTTGAGTGGGAGACGTCTCTGAGTCATCCAGGAGATGGGTCAAGTGGGCTGTTGTCTAAAGTATCAGATCAGTTATTTTCAAGGAGCTCTGATAGGGAGGGCTGTGGGGCCGATTTTGTGAAGCTTGCCTTGGCTTTTAAAATACATTTCTATATAATCATCATTCTATCTATTTATGTCACAGTGATAAATACAGATGAATCCCACATTTTACAGCCTAAAACAGTGAAGAAGCATGCAAGTAGTGTCTATAGTCACAACTGATGAAGCTAAAAATGGAAAGACCCCGATAAAAGTCACAGCATTCAGTGAGCAGTCATTGCATGCCAAGTGTTTGATGTACATAATTTCATACAGTTATTGTCATAGTACTTATCTGATGGCACAGTGTTATTGTCCCCGTTTGACCCTTGATTGCCATCAGGACACCACTGAGCTGCATTTTAGTAGTGTGCTCTGACTTGAGGCACAATTGTTCCTGGAGGTGTGGGTGACAGTAGTCTTTCCTAGCCAGGGGGTGGAGGCAGGAAGAGAGTGGGGAGTGAGGGTACCATATCTCACACCAGCATAGAACTAGGTGCACATATATTAATGAATTAATTAAATTATTTATTAACTTATGTATTATTAATTATTCTTTAACCAGAAGATTAATTTAATGTTCTTTATTTAATCATAGACAGAAGAGATGATCCTAATTTTAGAGGTGAGGGAATCGAGGAACAGAGAGGTTGAGTAACTTATCCGAGGCCACACAGCTAGTGGGTGGTGGGGTCAGACTAAAATATGGGCCCTTAAATACTCTTCCTGTCTGTTCCTTATGTTATTGCACCTCTGGCTTCTGCCTGGTGAGGTTCCCAGAGCTCAGCGACTGGAGAAGCTTCTTTCAAGGAGGAAGAGCATAAGAGAGAGTAGGAGGAGGAGGTGGGGGAAGAGGAAGAGAAGGGTGAGGCAGTAAATCAGTCTTTCTCACTCATTCCTTTCTCCATTAACCTGTCTAACCAAATATTATCTCTGCATCTACCTCTGGGGGGCGGGTAGTCACTGGCTACTGGACAGACATTGGGTCTGTTCTTTGGAAGTTTGGGTTTACATAGACCAAATGTGTTTAGCAAGGGAAAGATGAAGCAGACCCTAGCATTATAATAGAAAAGAAGAGGGACAGTTCCTTAGAATTCTGGAATGAACAGACAGACTTGCACCTTCAGGTGGCTGTGCTCACCGATTTTGGAAGGAAGTTGTAATTATGATGTTTTGCTTATAGCCCTATTACCTGACAATTTAATAGCACAAAATGAAGGTGGTTTGAGAACAGAGTGGTTTTGATTGCACTTGGGTGAATTAAGCAAAGCACTGTTAAGAGGTTTAGGTGTAAAAATAAGACCTAAGTGTAAAATGATTATTCTCTGGTGAGCTATGGCCTTCCTCCATATTTGTAAAGCTAAGCCTTTAACACACAGTGACTGTTTGTGGAGGACCTACACAAAAGTAGGTTGGCACTAAGTATTGGCTTTCATAGCAGGATTTATATGCGTTTTAAATCACTGGGATCACTTGTTGATGATCTTCTGCTGAAAACTGGGATTGGCTATCTGCTTTGATGTATGTCAAAAGCTTTTAAAAACCAGTAAGATCAGCAAACAATATCCCTACAGCTTGAGGCAAGCAGATCATTATAGTGTAAAAAACTCAATTTTGGGGCAAAAGAATTAGTTTCTAAAACAAGCTGTAGCAATAATTAGCTGTGTGACTTTGGGCTGCTCACTTAGCCTCTCTGGGCTTAACCTTCCTCCCATGGGCAAGGAGGCCATTGACATGGCCTCTTTGATCCTATCTCTTCAACATCCCCCTTGAGCTGACCTCTGGACTATTTGGCTTCCTTTTGTTCCTCAAGTAGATCAGACGTGTTCCTGTCTCAGGGCCTTTGCACTTGCACTTTCCATTGCTTATAAATGTATGTTAGCGTGGCTGGCTCTTTTCCATCCTTTAAATCTCAGTTCAAATATCACCTTGTTAGCAAGGGCTTCCCTGTCCCATCTGAAGGCCTCGCCTCTCGTTCCCCAGCCCTATCGCTTTCTCTTACGTCTCCTGTTCAGTTGTCTTCCTGGTACTTGTCATGATCTGAAACCATCTTACTTGCTCATGTGTCACCTTTGATGCCAGCCTCACTTGCTAGCGCATGAGTCCAACAAGCAAGAATGTTCCCTGTCCCGTTCACTGTCTTAATCCCAGGCCCTGGCAAGTGCCTGGCACGTAGTGGATGCTCAATAACCTTTTGCTGAATGTATGTAGGATGGATCAGAGAGGATCTCTAAGGCTTCGAGCATGATGGAAATTCCAGCACTCTTTTAAGCTACAAATGGCAAAGGACAAATAAGAATAGGATAATATATCCCTAATTAATGGGGTGTTGGACAGGACACTGATATTCCCACTTCCTTGCAAGCTCCCAGCTCTCTAGAGCCTCCAGCAGACTGTTTGCCTTCTCACCAGGAGTGGAGGTGAGGTGGGGGCAGGTGGGTGGGCAGATGTAGCCTGACAAAGATATGGTTGGTGTCCAGTTAATAATTTGGTGCATGTTGGTCACTGGTATGCAGCTCATTTTAGGTAGTTAAATCCACTTAAGAAAGAAGCAAAGCCTTAGAGCTGGAGCTGGATTTTTTTTTAAGGCTGCATTTTTAGTGCATAGTTGAGTGCAAAGTTCCAGAGAGGCCTATATCTTATGTGTGTATCACTTTTCAGTTTATAGAACGCTTTTTACAAATTATCTCATTTGTTCTTTTTTTTTTTTTTGCGGTACGCGGGCCTCTCACAGCCGCGGCCTCTCCCGTGGCGGAGCACAGGCTCCGGACGCGCAGGCTCAGCGGCCATGGCTCACGGGCCCAGCCGCTCCGTGGCATGCGGGATCCTCCCGGACGGGGGCACAAACCCGTGTCCCCTGCATCGGCAGGCGGACTCTCAACCACTGCGCCACCAGGGAAGCCCTCATTTGTTCTTTAAATAACCCTATTTTTGTCAGTATTGAACTCTTAGATTTACTGATGGGAATAGAAAAAGTAAATGATTTATATGAGGGCCCAAGGCTGCCAACAGGCAGTGCTGGGGCCAACCCAGGCCTTCTGATGCTTACGTCCAGGAAATTTTCCTCAAGCTTTCCTCCCTCCCAGGATTTTTGTCCATTCCACACTCTCCCATTCTTTCCTATCCAAAAATGTATTTCAGAGATTTCTCTGAGAGATTTAGAGGAAGAAGGCTTTCGGTTGATGAGCCCTTAGCTGATGTGGTTTTCTTCAGGTTGTACTTTCACTGGCCGGCGCTTTATCCCATGAGTTCATTGAAGACCCTTGGATCCCGCTTCTGCTCTCTTGGTTAAAAAGAGATTTTGCTCTCTTGTGTATATGACTCATGCTCAACCTGTAAGCTCAGTTGAGTGCTATCTTTATTAATGTGTTTCCAAACACACATTTGTATAGCTTAGATTTTCTGGAAGGAAAATAATCTTTTGATTTAATATCCAACTTTCAGGAGATCAGCTTTCCAAATGGGATTAATAATGTGCCAAAATCACCACAATTATCCTAGAAAGTAAAGAGGAAAGATGTTCCAAAGACCGTCTGGGCCAAGATTTGGCTCCGGTTCTTTTTCAGTGTCCAAGGGAGTTTCATCACCCTTTTGCCAATCCCAGCGATCACTGGGTGGAATTGGAACTGGGTAGGTCGACTTTACTATTCCACTCCGTTTCTGAAACATCTGTACTTTGGCTCTCCGGGAGTCTGCCCAGGCTGTCATAACAAAATATCACAGACAGAGTGGCTGAAACAACGGAAATTTATTTATTTCGCACAGTTTTGAAGACTAGAAGTCCAAGACCATGGTATTAGCAAGGTTGGTGTCTGGTGAGAGCTCTCTTCTTGGGTTGCAAATGGCCATCTTCTTGCCTCACATGATGGAGAGAGTGTACTCTGATGTTTCTTCCTCTTCTTAAAGGGCACCAGCCCTACTGAATGGGAACCCTACCATTATGACCTCATTTAATGTTAATTACCTCCTAAAGGCCCTATCTCTACTTCACTTATGTTTGGGGTTTAGGTTTCAACATATGAATTTTTTGGGGTGGGTATGTGGGACACAATTCAGTCCATAGCAGGCTCTATATGAGCATCATCTTAAATCAGAGGCATTAAAAAAACACAATCCAGGGCTTCCCTGGTGGCGCAGTGGTTGGGAGTCCGCCTGCCGATGCAGGGGACGCGGGTTCGTGCCCCGGTCTGGGAAGATCCCACATGCGGCAGAGCGGCTGGGCCCGTGAGCCATGGTCGCTGAGCCTGCGCGTCCAGAGCCTGTGCTCCGCAACGGGAGAGGCCACAACAGTGAGAGGCCCACGTACTGCAAAGAAAAACAAACAAACAAAAAAACAAGAACACAATCCACATCTTGCCCCAAATTGGGACATTTCACCACAACTGAAATATGGTGTTTAATGTAGGCACAGTGCTAGGGGCCCACTGTTGGTAAGAAAAAGTAAAATGTACCTTTTTTGAGGAAGTGGATTCATTTTACTTTTAGCCCGTGGGGGATTAGAGAGTTTAGTGAAGAAATAGAAGGAAGCCATTTTACTGAAAGCCAATTAGGAAGTTTCAGTTTGGACAGCTCCCTTGGCTGAAGCAGCGGAGTGAATAAAAGTGACCATCTTTTGCTGTACTCAGGTTCTGTTATGAAGGGCACTTACTGGACGAGCCAGCAAGGGTTAGAGGTGGTTAGGGGCTCAGCTCTGCATGACTTGGTTATGTAATCTACCTCAACGTGGCCCCAGCACCATGTTGGTTACACCCACCTGGCAGGTTTCTCACAGGAGTCAAAGGGCTTTTGACCACTTGTGGGCTCTGGTGTTAGTGGTCCTCTCAGCAGACTTTACTGTATCAGGGCTCATTAATTACTGTTATCCCGGGTAATGAGAGAAAATGGAGAAACAAAAACCTCACATTGACTTCCTAGAACATTGATTTGTGGTTTGCAGACACAGTGTGAGATTTTTTTTCTCCCTTGTAAGTGTCTGGGACTGAGTACTATGAATTGAAAATGAAAGCTGACATTCTTATCTTCCTTGTAGGGTTGGACTGGGGGTTGAGGGCCAGAACCATTGGCATGGGAGGGGGTGGTCACAGGGGAGCTGTGTTCTCTTTTTCCTCTATTCCCAGAGCCAGGGAGGCAGATAGGGGTGGGCAGAACAGGTTGTGTGGAGGGTTAGGTAGCAGGATTTCAGGGGATTCCAGTTTCTGTACTACCAATTACTTCACTTTCTTTTTCCCTAGAGGGAACTTTGAAACAAAGCGGAACGGTGGCAAAGTATAGGATTTGTAGAGTCAACCACTGCTGTACATAAATCATGTGATCACAGGGAACTCCCTTATTCCTCCCTCCCTTCTGTTTTTCCTTCCTTCCTTTATTCTCCCCCTTCCACCCTCCCTCCGCCCCCAATGATTTCTACAGAGTTCTGATTTCAAATGCTATCTCTTATGCAAAGGATTCTGATTTTTTTAATTCAACTACCCAATGTAGGGGCAAAGGTAGTGTTTACAGTTTAAAAAGAGATGCTTGAAGAGTCACTGCAGGTTTGCTCAAGAGATAGAGAGCCTGAAAGTCATGGTGACCTTTGCAGAATGGGCTAAAATGCTGATATTTGTAATTCTGACATACAAACTAGCAACAATTTTACTACCAAGAAATGAGTTTCTAATGTGTGAACAGCCCTGTGGGTCCCCCAAATAACACATTAAATATTTTAGGATAAAGATAAGTAGTGTAACTTACCAAATTTAATGTGATATGAGCCTGATAGGTTAAATAGAGATGCTCAGTATCATGTGATACTGGGCAATTGAACATTCAGTCCACCAGTTGAGAATATTGCTTTAGGCCAAAGGCATTCATTTCTCATGGTGGAATTTGAGGCTATATGGGAAGCAGTTTAGTAGAGTGGGTTCAGCATATACCTCCTTAAAAGAACTTGACAGGCATAAATGCATGTTATATTCATTGAACCTAGCCTCTGGGCTAGATGCCAACCTCTACATTACATTACAGGAGCTTAGGGTGGGAGGATCTAGGTGCTAGTTCCAGCTCTTCCATTCTTATGGAAAAGGAGAGAGTTGGGACATTGCTTGATAAGGCCCCTTCACGCCCTGATAGTCTTAGATCGCCTGGGTCCCAATTTGAGCTCCATCACTGATTAGTGGCTGATTTGGGCAAGTTGCTTCATTTCTCTGTGACTTGGTCTCCTCCTCTGTAAGGTGGAGATGATGACAGCCTGTACTTCCTTGATTTGTTATGTAGATCAAATGAAGTGATATATATTATACAAAGCTCTCAGAAGAGTGCTAGATTGTCATAAGAGCCCCCTGAGTGGTACCTGCAGTATGTTATCATCACGGTTGAAGGGGCCCCTGTTCTGTAGAAGTCAGGGAAGGCTCTGGCTCCCAAATGCTTCAGAAGCATCTGGTTCACTCTCCAGATCATTTGGGAGGGTGGCCTATTCCACAGAGCACCCCCCTTCCTGGCACTCTTTTAGACTCCCCATATTCTTATTCCAGGTTTAAAAAACCTAGACTGTTTTAATCAAACCAGAGGAAAAAAAACCGAGAAAAAAACATGGTTTAGAATCATAATACTTAACCTGAGTTACTGTTCTACCGATTCTATTAGCTGTGTGAACCCGGGCAAGTCACTTAAGCTTTTGGAGCCTTAGTTTTCTCTTGGGTAAAATAAAGAGCACAGTAACACCTGCTTCACATTTGCTAAGATGATCAAATGAGAATAAATGTGAACAAGCTTTATAAACTGTTAAGTTATCGACCAGCATTTCCCAAGGTGTGTTCCATGAGATACAAACTAGTCTTACCAGATGCTGTGTGAAAGAAAATGTTTTCATGGCCATGTCAGATGGCAGAATGATGCATGCTCATTCCCTCCTGGAGAGTTGATATTGCTATGTAACAAGTGACCCCAACATTTAGTGGCTTAAACCAATGATCAGTGTTGATTATCTCACAGTTTCTGTGGATCAGGAAATCAGGAATGGCTTAGGTGTGTCATCTGTCTGGGAGTCATCCAGTGGTTATGGTCAGGTGTTGGCTGGGGCTGCTGTCATCTGAGAGCTTAACTGGGGCTGCGGGATCTGCTCCTGAGATGGCTTCCTCACGTGACTTGCAAATTGCAGCTGGTTGTTGGGGAGAGACCTCATTTCCTGCCAATGTGAATCTCTCCACCGGCTGCTTGAGTGTCCTCACAACATGGCTGGCTTCCTCCAGAGTAAGCGCTTCAAGAGAGAACGAGGTGGAATTGAATGCCTTTTATAACGTAACCTCAGGAATCATACATTGTTACTACCACCACATGCTTTGTATTTTCATCCAGGTTTACTGAGGTATAATTGACACAAAACATGGTATTAGTTTTCAGTGTACAACATAATGATTTGATATCTTTATCCATTATGAAATGATTACCACAGTAAGTTTAGTCAACATCCATCACTTCACATAGTTACAATTCTTTTATGATGAGAACCTTTAAGATCTACTCTTTTAGCAACTTTCAAATATATAATAGAGAATTGTTAACTATAGTCACCATGCTGTACATGACATCCCTGGGACTTATTTATCTTATAGCGGGAAGTTGGTACCTTTTGATCCCCTTCACTCATTTTGCCCACTCTCCACGCTTTGCCTTTGGTAATCACCAGTCTCTTCTCTTTTTTTATGAGTGGGGTTTTTTTAGTTTCCATATATAAGTGAGATCACCCTGTATTCGTCTTTCTCTGTTTGACTTATTTCTCTTAGCATAATGTCCTCAAGGTCCATCTGTGTTGTCACAAATGGATTTGCTATCTCATTCTTTTCATTAGATGCGAGTCACTAAATTTAGTCCGCATTTGGGGAGGAGGGGTGATTAAGCTCACTTTGGAAGGAGGGAGTGTCAAAGAATTTGAGGAAATATTTAAAAATCACCATAAGCATTTCCCCTTATTTCTTATTGAATACGTACTAAGCGCCAGGCACTGTGCAAAGTACTTTCGAGTCATAATCTCATGTAGTCCTCTTTATAGTCCAAAGAAACAGGTGAAATGATTATCCCTGCTTTCTGAATGATGAGGCTGAGGCCTGCAGAGCTTAAGCAACTTGCCCAAAGTTACCTTGTAGCTCTATGACTTGATGCCGGAGGTGTGTTAACGCTGGAGCTCTCACCTGTACCTTCTACACCTCCCCTGAGAATCCTGCAGTGCAGAAACCAGGCTGATTTTGTTTAACCCTGCATTTCCCACTTACCCACAGAACCATAATTTACTGAATTCCATTTACTGCTCTTATCACGCATTGCTCCGAACGGTATTTAGAAAGACAGCGAGTATGATGATTTATATAAAATATGAATATATGGTCTTATAGTAGATCACAATATACCAACCAGTCCAAGCAGATTTTTCAAATACAAAAAGCATCTATTCAGCCTCTTTTCGGTGGGCACCATTCTACATGTGGATCTGCAAAATATTCACCAAAAAATGACTGCATGATATACCCAATTTCTTTTCACTGTGATACCAGAGGTTGAGTGAGACAACTCAGGGACCCACCTCGTTTGCAGATTGCCCTTCTTTGACAGCCCTCTTCCTTTACACGCTCAGGGACTGAAAACCCAACCTCCTTGGGTAAAGCCAGAAGAACAGGACATCCCTCAGGCTGGGCAGTAGAAATGTCAGGGGATGGGCGTCTGGTGTGTTTCTGCAGCAGACCTTATGTCTGTATGTGTGAGGGAGCACAATAAAATATTCACCAAAAAATGGCCACATGATATACCCAGTTTCTTTTCACTGTGAAACCAGAACGTAGCCAAGACGGCAGGGATGGTGTGCCTGGGGTGATGGGCCCAGCACATGGGGAGAAGCCACTCTCTGTTATATTTGGAGTAAACATACTTTTTTTTTTTTAACCACCTTGTTGCTTTTTCTGCACATTCTTGAAGAGAAAATGATTTCCAGGAAGCCGAATGCATTTGATGTCTTTGAGGTTCCCACGTTTCCAAACATTGCACACCTGGATTATTCCGGAGGCAACTTTATAGTCTAAGGAAAGTTCTGAAGCTTCTGTGTCCTGGGTGGAGGAGAGTGAACACAGTGTCTTTTGAGTGCCACCATGGGCTTTGTTGAATATGTTACTTCTCCCACAAAATGACAAAGAGAGGCCCTAGGACAGGGTGAGGGTGGGTTGAATGAGGCTGCCTGAGAGCCCTGTCACATTCCGGAGCCAACTCTCATGGCGTCTGTAACCATAGCAACCACGGGCTGAAAAAATTCTCAGGATGCAGATATGCCATTGTATCCACCTTCTGGTTCCCTTGCTTTCCCCTCTATTCCTTCATCCAGGAACTACCCTCACCCTCACCCCTGAACAGTGACTGATGTTCAGGGTGATTCGACACTGGTGATTTTAACTTCTGACTGATTCTTCATTTCCTGAGCCCCCATTTGCAATTCCTGGACCTACAGCTGATTCATTGTGACCCAGACTAAGCCACATGCACATCATTTCCTCAGCGTTTCCATTTTTACTATGAAAAATTAGGCATAGTTATGTAGCGAACGTACTCTAGATTTAATTGCAGTCATGCATAATGTTGGTGGCTCATGACACATTGTTTTGAATAACACTCCTGCACTTACTGCATGGTTTAGATCTTAGATTTGGGGGGATATGTTATAAAAGAACAGAGAAAGCCAGTGAGGCACAGTAAATAGACCACTGGTCTCTGGCCAGAAAATCTGGATTGTGGTCCTGGTTAGAGTGTGAGGTGTGTCCTGGTGGCTTGAGGATGGGGAGGTGGGTGGCTGCCAGATTATGCAGGGGATAGTAGGTCATATGAAGGAGGTTTTTAATTTTTTTTCTGAGAATAATGGGAAGGTACTGAATAGTTTAAAGTAGTAGGGATGACACAATCAGATTTGTTTTTTTTTTTTTTTTTCGGTATGTGCGCCTCTCACTGTTGTGACCTCTCCGGTTGCGGAGCACAGGCTCCGGACGTGCAGGCTCAGTGGCCATGGCTCACGGGCCCAGCCGCTCCGTGGCATGTGGGATCTTCCCGGACCGGGGCACGAACCCGTTTCCCCTTTATTGGCAGGCGGACTCTCAACCACTGCGCCACCAGGGTAGCCCCAGATTTGTCTTTTTAAAGATTATTTAAACCACTTATAAATGATTATCAATTGTAATCGAATGATTGATTCAGCAAATGTTTATGGAGCATACTTACTATGTGCCAGGCATGGTGCTGGATGTAGGACTTACCTGGGGGATTCCTTGTCTTGTAGGAATCGTAGGAATTTTTGAGAAACATTTGGGGAGGAAAAGAAGCTTTCCTTGGCCTCTTTGGTTTATGACAACCAATTCTAAACTTCTGGTTGCAAATGGGAAGTGTATCTTCTTCTTTTATTTTTGCAGGGGGAGGTGTATCTTAAAGCAATGGCTGCCACATTTTCAATCTCTGTTAATTAATATAATCTTTTCCTTGGCTTTGTTACATGGCTTTTGATTCTGTGATAATTTCTATATTTGGAGTCAGTGAATCAGTAAACCAAAAACTATGGCGCATTCAATATTTTGTACTTCAAACACCTTTCGGAAGCATTCAGCTATCAGTTTAGCATAATGGACCTAATTAAAATTGCCAGCATCTCCTCCATACCCACTGTCACTTTGTTCCTGGAGTGTCGGGAGGCATTGTGGCATTGGGCTATTTCTCCTTTGACTATAATGGGACCTCCTGCCTGTCAAGTCCTTGTGGCCTCAGCTCTGAAGGCTTCCCCGAAGCCTGAATTAATGAGAAGCTATGAAGTGCTGGTTCCTTTCTCTGGCAGGGTGAGAACACAGCTTCTATAGGAGCATGAATGCCTGCTTATTAGGCAATAATCTTCGTATTCAGACTCAGTTCTAAAGAGAAGTGGAGCCGGCGGCACAGGGGGTGGGATTAGAGGAGGCTTCTAAGCCCCTGTCTACAAGCTGACCCACAGCACTCCTTCCCGTGACCATCGGACTGCCTAAAACCTATCAGTTACTCTGTTCATCGGCAACCTTTCATTCATCCTTGGGGTTATTCCCTAAACATTTTGTGAGTCAGTGACAGCAGAAATGGGGCTAGACACAGAAAGATGAAAAAGATCTGAGGCTCTATACCCAGGAAAGTTACAGTCTAGCCACTGAGACAGGTGCAAGTCAATATGGATTAAAACATCATCTCCAGAGCACGTCTTTTTTTTTTTTTAACTTTTTATTTTATGTTGGAGTATAATCGATTAACAACATTGTGATATTTTCAGGTGCACAGCAAAGTGACTCAGCCATACCTGTACATGTAACCATTTACCCTCAGACTCCCCAGAACACATCTTTTTAAAATGCAAATATATCTTCTCCAGATAATTTACAGACTCTCAATTACCCCCTGGTACAGCCAAGTTAATCAAGTTTCTATGAGAGACGTGAGCTGAGAAGGAATGGAACACAGAACAAAACGTATTGATGGGTTGGCGTAAAGTGGGGAAGGGAAAAGTCAGGAGCGTTGAACACAGACTTTGGGAGGAGTCGTGTAGGGAGCAGACTGGACATGGATAGAGTTGTGTGATGGGGGCAGGTGGGATGGAGGTGCCGCAGGTCCGAGCAGGGGACAGAATGTGCGGGGACGAGAGGGGAAGTCACTGAAGGCCAACCGTGACTGTATAAAAGCCCAGTTCACATTAAACTCACTTCAGAAATCGGGAAGGGCTTTTGAGACATCGAAACTCTCTGCGGCTTCTCAAAGGAAAATGCTGAAGTCTAGAGAAGTCAACTGACTTGCCCAGACCGCGAAGAGGGAACAAAGCACGTGTTTGCATCCTTATCTAACCTCCATGAGCAATACTGCCTCTCACAGTAATGCCAACAGGGGAGGGGCCTTTGTCTCTCTTCCCCTTTGGAAAGAAGAATTGATGAAGATCTATGGCTCTACTGATCCTGGAACATATTGGTTCTGAGATTCCAAACTAAATCTCCCATAAGTCTATAACAAGTATGGACATGGGTGTATATTCAGTCTCTTGGAGAAGATGTTCATTCATTTATTCAGTGAATATTTACCGAGTGCCTTCCTTGTGCTCACCACTATTCCAGGCCTGGAGGTAAGAGATGAACAACACGGAGTCCCTGCCCTCCTGAAACTTACCACCTGGCCAGCACTCTCAGCCTTTCTTACAGACACTCAGATCGATTTCCTGCGCATTTCAGAAATCTCTCTTAGGCACACATTTGACAAATAAAGGGGCTTAAAAAATTTTATAATAAGGATGAAAACGAGGCCATTCTGATGTTACATTGATGTTACATTGAAAAAATGTCTAGTTTGTTAATTTTGTAGAGAATGAGTGTTGATCTTACAGAAGGCAGCAACATTCTGCTAGAAAATGCAGTGATTTCAAAGAAGGCCTAGTTTATATTGAAATTTTATTAAGAACCTTTGTTAATTAGGACTCTGTGGCTTGTGTGTCTACCACTGGGACAGGAGGTTGAGTCTCCCTCATGATGATGACATGTAAATTAATCTCAGAGGAATTGCAAGAGGCTGAGATGTTCGGGACTTAAATACTCTCACTCTGTCTGGCAGATGGGAACTTTTTGCTACACGTGATTTCCAAAGTATCTAAATTTACATGTCTTCTGAATAGGGGGAAATTGGGGCTCCAGTTGGTTTGTTATGAGTCTGGAAGTCTCTTTGCTACATCTGGGATGCTGGGGCAGACTGAGGCCAACAGAGTCAAGGATGCGAACCTGGGTCACGAGGCCTTAAGGAGACAGCATCTGGTTGGACTGCCTGGGGTGTCCACTATAAATCCAGCAGGCTGTGGGAGCCTTACGTGGAGTTTCAGGCAGGGTTGGGGTGAAGCGGCACCACCACTGCCAGGATTCTCAGCCGAGTGGCTGGGAGAGACCTGTAGGAACCATCCTGCTGGCAGCTAACAGGGGCTTCTGCTCTATTTTAAACCAATTCTAGTGATCGAGAGAGCCCTGCCTGTGATGCCTGGTGATGGTAGTGATGGCCACGTGCTGCTGGAGGGGAGGGGTGTGTGATGAGAAAGTGTGCAAGAGCTCAGATTTGACCCCCAGCTCCGGCACTTCCGCGCTGCTGGTCTTACCTCTCTCTGCCTGTTTTTCCACCGTAGAACCAGAAGTGATCACAGCACCCATCCCTTCGATGTTGTGAAACTTAAATGAGACAATGGGCACAAAGGACAGAGCATAGTGCCAGGCACAAGGAGGCACCTAATAAATGATGGTGATGATGTGACTGGTAGCGCCCATTTACTGAGGGTCTGCATCAGGCTCAGTGCTCAGGGCGTAACACACGAGACATAACATTCTTCACAGCAACCTGAGTCACTTTGCTTGTTCTTCTAGTCAAAATCCTAATGTTCAGCCACATGACCTAGAGGCTCAGGTCTTCCAAAGAACCTGCACAGAGTGAGGGCTCCAGATCTGTTCTTTTTTTAAACAGCTTTATTAAGATATAATTTACATAACTTAAAAATTACCCATCTAAAATGTACAATTCAGTGGTTTTTACTCTATTCATGGAGTTGTGCGACTATTACCACTGTATGATGTTAGAAGATTTTCTAAATCACTCCAAAAAGAAACCTCATCCCCATTAGCTGTCAACCCCTAATTTCCCTCATTCTCTCCCAGTCCCAGGCAACCGCTAATCTCCTTTCTGTCTCCACATACATGTCTGTCCTGGACATTTCATATGAATGGCATTGTATAACATGTGGCTTTTTGTGACCGCCTTCTTTCACTTAGTGTAATTTTTTCCTTCATGTCGTAGCATCCATATCTATTTTTGAATGAATGTCAGTCATCTGAGACATGTAGTATTAGGTCCATTTTGAAGATGAAGAAACCAAAGTTGCTAATGGCCACCCAAGTTGAAAGTGCTTGAGCTGGGGTTTGCACCCAGGTCTGTGTTGGATCCAAGGCCATTCTCTTGTCATTCACTTTCTGGCCTCTGACTGGGCCTCTGCATCATGCTGTGCACTATCTCCAGGGGGAAGAGCATGGATGCCCCAGGCCTGGCCCCTCCGCATTGCTGTGGTTGTGGGAGTCCCTCCTCCCAGGACTCTGATATTCTCCATTCACCTGATTGACGGAGGAGGATATGGTTTCGTGGCTGGATACCCACAGGGTGACTTCCAGGACTTGTGTTGGCCAGTCTAGTTCTTTTGTCCATTTTTCAAGGGTAATGATGTGAACTGGAAAAGTTATAGACATGAAAATGAAGGGATAGATATATTTTCTGGATTCAAAGCCCAGCAATCCAGTCACCTGCTGTAATGGAGGAAATGTCATCTTTCTTGCCTTGTCTTTAACAGCAGATTGTAATTAAACACTACGCAGTGTATGATGGCCCTCCTCTCCCAGCCCCAGGACTTTTCCTGAGGCATGTGAGATGGCGTATACGTTTCTCAGCTGCTGTGGCAGCATCGGGGTGGTGGGCATAGGTGTTTGTGGAAAGAAAAGGCCTACTACCAGCTGGCTCTTGGGCAGGGATATGTGTCTTTGTCGTATGTTCCATGGGGACCTACCTAGTCTATGATGACGAGACAGCACATCCTATGAAGTACTAGATTCCCATGTTTTCCCAAAACTGCTTCTGTCTTACTGTTCTCTCATATCCTATTCTAGGGAAAAAGCCTCCATTTGGTCATTAAAAATGCAAGTGAGTTTTCCATCTTGCTTCTACCAAAGAAGAAGGAATATAACCTTATATATTACCTCTAGGTTCCTTTGGAAACACCATGAAACCTTATGTTGACTTAAAACTAGTGGCACTTGATCTTTGAATTAGCAAGTTGCTGAAAGTACATTAAGACCCCAGGACTTGGTTATGCGCTTGTTTGGTAGATTTCTCGTGGAGGTGGCCCCACTCCTGGTCTCAGTTCACGTGAGACGTTGAGCCTTGTGTGATGTGGCAGACGCGCCCGTGCCCATCCTTACCCCTTCAGTGCAAACTGGCTAACCAGTTTGATGGCCAGTTCTTGCGTTTTGGGCCTTTCTCCTTAACTGAGCCTACTTTGCTCCTCCCATGGAAGGCAGAAAGTGCAGGGGAATTAGAACAGCCCAAGAGCAGCCCTCAACCAATGACTGATGGGAGATGGTAGGTAAATACCCCGTTCCCTCAGGCCTGGGTATGATAAATCAGGAATATGTTCTGCAGTGGGAAAAATTCCGTTCTTCCATGGTGACAGCTAGCTTGATGCTGCACTTTTCTTGGTGGCCTTCTGACCCGTGTCTCTCTTTTCCATTTCCCTATTGGTGCTTTCTTCACCTCCCAAACAAATACTGTGCTCCAGTCCTTTATCTTAGGATCAGCTTCTGGGGGAACCCAAATTAAGACATATGGTAATGTTTTACCCTTCCCTTGCTTCTCTACCTCCTTCCCCAGCCAGCTGGCTTTGAGTGAGAAAATAGGGTAAGGGCCCCAAGATGCTTCTCAGGCAGGCTAATGGCTCTCAGGGGATATTATCTATAGCTAATCAGCAGCTTTCTCTTTAACACAAATCCTGGTGCTGGTGAGTAATCCAAAAAGCATGAAAAGAGAGCTAAGGCTTGATGAGTCTCATCCCAGCCTCATCAAACCATTTTGTTTCCATAATTCCCTTTCTCAAGAGATGGCAAAATGAGATACAGTTGATTCTTGTTGTTTGCAGTAGTTACCTTCCATAAAGTCTCCGCGAGTACTGAATTAGTGAACACTGGACCATTGCTTCTAGGGGAAATCTAGAGTTAGGTTCCTGCAAGCCTCTGGTCACCACATTTCCATCAACTGATCTATACATAACCTTGTTCATGTGTGTTTCTGTTTAAAGATATCTTACTTAACATGTATCGTTGACTCACTAACATTGAACTCTCGGCCAATGGCACTGTTACTCATGCCTGATGGAAGCTTACCTAGCACACATGTTTTCTCTGTAAGGGCAATCCCAGCCTTGCACTTAGGAACGTGAGACAGCACTTAGCACTATGCTTGAGTGCAATCTTAAGCAGTGAAATGACCAACAGAAAGCACAAAAATGTGAAAAACGTGGCACTAAATAGACCACAGAAAGGACACTTGCTTACAGTATGAGAACTGACACAAAGAAGGCAGAGCATTTCCTTGTTTGACCTCAGTTGGGAACGTGTGTGTTGCAAGACTCAATTTTTTTGCTGCTCTACACCTGTCCACGAATGACTGTGAAAATACCATGAGTATCGATTTGGGGGTTATAAATAAATTTTAGCAAGTAGGAGAATTTGCATATGTGGAATCTGTCAACTTTCTTTTTCATCCCAGTGCCTTAAGGCTCTACTTCAATTCAGTATATTTATTACACATGTGTGCCAGCCTCTGTGATAGATTCTGAGGTGTTAGGAGATGCTCCCCGCCCTCCGGGAGTCTCCATACTGCTGGCACAGGGGATTAAAACTACGACACAAGACAGGGCACATACTCCAGAAGAGAGGCAAACAGTTTCATGGGAGTGTGAAGGGGGGTGGGATTTGAGAGTACAAGTCAGGATGGACTTCACAGTAGCGGGAGAGTCTTAGATAGGTCGGAAGAGACATTTCGCATTTTGAGCATTTCCTACGTCACTGAAAAAAAAGGGAGCAACTGGTCAGAAAACATCATTTCCCCCATGCCCCCCAAGTCGGCCAGACTCCCTGCATCTGCACCTGCCATCTTGTCTTTATCCCTCTATGGATGCAGTGTGTCTGCTGTCCAAGGCCAGCCTCT
Organism: Delphinus delphis; assembly: GCF_949987515.2. NCBI lineage: Eukaryota > Metazoa > Chordata > Mammalia > Artiodactyla > Delphinidae > Delphinus > Delphinus delphis. The sequence goes on from NC_082684.1 coordinate 15,920,178, forward strand.
CCACCTGTGCCGGGGGCCCCCACCTACGCTCTCTTGCTTCTCCTCTCTGCCCTGAGCCGCCCTCTCTCCCTCTCCACTGAAACATTCCCACTCACGTGTACACGTGCTTCAGTATCTCCCCCCATCCCCTTGACCCCCCCATCCCCTCCAGCCGCCACCTAATTCCTATACACACTTCACAGCAAAATTGCTGGAAAGAGTTGTCTGGAGTCACGGTCTCCATCCCCTCTTCTTTCTATCCATCACCACTTCACGGGGGCTGCTCTTACCGAGGTCACCAGTGGCTGCTGCATCCTCTTTCTGTTCTTTTATCTGAAGTGTCAGTGAGGATGCTTTCAGCTGAACGTGGCAGAATTTCCCATTTAAAGAGGCTCAAACAATATGGACATTTACTGTTAAGAGAGTTATCATCTCACTGAACAAGGGGGCCCTTAGGCTGGCTCAGCTGCTCTGTAATGCTACTAAGAACCCAGGCTTGTCCAGCTTCTTGCCCCGCCTCACTTTATCACTGGGCAAAAGTTCCCTAATGGTGGTAAGAGGGCTGCGGATGCTCCAGCAGGCATTATGTTGTCTAAACACAGCATGGGAAGTGGAGTGGTCTTTTTCCTTATATTTCTCTTTTGATCATGGAGGATTTCTCCTCCTAGGAACTCCACAGCCTACTTCTCCTTACATCAACCCCTAAACCAATCACTGTCAAAGGGGAATGGTATTATCATTATTGGCTTGGACCAGTTAAGATTTATCCCCTGAGTCTGTGACTGGGGCCCACCTTTTTTGAATGTGTTGCCATTTAAGCAACATTTAAGTAAAATTGGGTCTGTTAGTGAGGAAGGGGGAGGGGCTCATGTGAAAGCACGTGTAGCACCTGCCACATCTTCCTTGACACCTCAAGGCCATTTTGACAATCGACCACTCCCTCCTTCTGGAAGCATTTTACTTCCGTCACTTGCTTTGGGACATTGTCTCCTCTGAGTTTACTTTTACCCGTGTGGCCACTCCTCAGCTTCCTGTTGTCCCCTTCTCCGGTACTCTCACTCTCAATGACTGAATGCCCAGGCACTTGAACGTGAGGGCCTTCTCGTCTCTGTCTGGTTCTCCCCAGGTGATGTCAGCAGTCCTTAATGCCTCCCAAGTGTGCCTCTCCAGATTTGCACAGCCACCTGCATCCTTGGTGTTTCCACTCACATGTCTTCAAAGACTGAAACAGGACTGTGGGCTTCCTATCCCAAACCTGTGCCTCTGTGATGTGTCCTCATCCCAATAAATGGCACCACCACCATACAGTTGCTGGAACAAAAATCTAGGCATGATGAGTGAGTCCTTTCTTTCCTGCCCTCTGGCATTTCACACCCCATTTATCAGCAAGTCATGTCAACTGTGACCTCTACAATATATCCAGAATCTGTTTGTTTCTGTCTAGCTTTCACCTCTCTAGTTCTAGCATCCTCAGCGGGATGGCTGACAATAGTCTTCTTATTGGCTTCCCTACTTCTACTCCTGTTCGCTATACTCCATTCCCCACAGAGCAGCCAAAATGATGCTTAAAAATGTAAATCAGATCCTATCATACCCAGAGCTTAAAATTCTTGAATAGTGTCTCTTTCCACGTTAATTCTGAGCTTCTGATGCTGGCCTGCAAAGCCCCGTGTGATGATTGTTGCTTACTTCCTCTCCAAACCTCAGCTACAGCCTAGCCCTCTTTAGACTTATTTCCATTCCTTGAATACACCGTGCGCCTCCTTATCCTAGCGCTTTTGTAGGACCCTCCTGGAATTCTCTTCCACTGGATCTTCATGTGATGGGCTCCTCTTCACTTCCGAAATCTCAGCCCAAATGCCACCTCCTCAGAGATGCTTTTCTAAACAGTCACTTGTGCAGCTCATTCTCTGTCATAGCACACTGTTATAATTCTCTGCCTTATGCCTATCACTCACTAAATGTTTTTCTTTCTATTTATTAATTTAATAAGGAAAGACTAAAAAATTAATAAACTAAGATGACTAAAATGATATCTCCATGAAGACAAGAGAGAGTTTTAAGAAAGGAAACATAACGAGCAGTGTTAAATGCTCTACAAAGACTGAAGATAATGTTAATGATGATGATAATGATAATAACAGCTACCATTTATTGTTACTATGAACCTGGCAGAGTGCTGGGCATTTTGCATACATTATCTTATTTAATCCTGACAATGTCTCTATTTCAGGGAATGTCATCATTCCCATTTTACAGAGGAGAACATCAAGGCTTATGGAGGTCAGGCACAGTGCCTGGCACATGGTAGCTTTCAATTAATGTTTGCTATGTTAGTGAATGAATTTTCCCGAGGTCTTGGAGTTCCAAATGGTGAAGATGAGAGTCTAACCTAGGTCTGAGTGAAACCAGAGTCCATAACCACTGGACTATATTTCCTCAGATGGCGATTGAGATACTGAAATACCTCTTAACAGATTGAGAAAGAAAAGTATAGTACAGGATAGATGATTATTTATTTATTTAAAAAGCATTATAAATGAAATTAATTTTTGGACCAAAAACCTTCTGAATTTTGGACTCCATAAAATTCTTTTGAAGGGATAATAGAGTTTTGAAAAAATGTTAGGGATGAACCCAGATTGAGTGATTTCCTTATTTATTTTTAATTGAAGTATAGTTGATGTACAATGTTATATATGTCACAGGTGTACAATATAGTGATTCACAATTTTTAAAGGTTATACTCCATTTATAGTTATAAAATATTGGCTATATTCCCTGGGTTGTACAATATATCCTTGTAGCTTATTTTATACATAATAGCTTGTACCTCTTAATCCCCTCCCCCTATCTTGCCCCTCCCCCTCCCTCTTCCCACTGGTAACCACTGATTTGTTGTCTATATCTGTGAGTCTGCTTCTTTTTTGTTATATTCACTAGTTTGCTGTATTTTAGATTCCACATATAAGTGATATCATACAGTATTTGTCTTTCTCTCTCTGACATTTCACTTAGCATAATACCTTCCAAGTCCATCCATTTTATTGCAAGTGTCAAAATTTCATTCTTTTTTACAGCTATTATTCCAGTGTATGTATATACCACAGCTTCTTTATTCATTCAAAGTGTTGATGGACACTTTGGTTGCTTCCACATTTGGCGGTTGTAAATAATGCTGATATGAACGTTGGGGTGCATGTATCTTTTAGAATGAATGTTTTTTTGGGTTTTTTTTGGATATATACCCAGGAGTGGAATTGCTGGGTCATGTGGTAGTTCTATTTTTAGTCTTTTGAGGAACCTCCATACTGTTTTCCATGGTGCCTGCATCAATTTACATTCCCAGCAACAATGTACAAAAGTTCACTTTTCCCCACAGGGTGATTTCCTTATTTTTTTTTAGCACTTATTTATATTTATTTATTTATTTATTTTTGGCTGTGTTGGGTCTTCATTGCTGCACGCAGGCTTTTTCTAGTTGCGGTGAGCGGGGGCTACTCTTCCTTGCGCGTGTGGGCTTCACTTTGTTGCGGCGTGCAGGCTCTAGGCGCATGGGCTTCAGTAGTTGTGGCTCTAGAGTGTGGTCTCAGTAGTTGTGGTGCACGGGCTTAGTTGCTCTGTGGCATGTGGGATCTTCCTGGACCAGGGCTCGAACCTGTGTCCCCTGCATTGGCAGGCAGATTCTTAACCACTGCACAACCTGGGAAATCCTGATTTCCTTACTGAAATACCCCAAGGATGCATTCTAACGTTACACCCAGGTTCATTGTGCAGGGAATTGTTAAAACTCGGTCTTTGGGATGAGTGCAGTAAGAATCCCAATTGTAGACGCTGAGCACATTCTACACCAAGTTCATGTCTGACAAGCTAGTAGAGCACTCAGTGCTATATGTTTTCTGGATGTGTCGGCTTTTGGTTTATTACAAGACATACACTTAGTGCCTGTGGTTTGTTCAGCACTCTTGTAGGTTGACCGAGACTTCACACAACATTAAGGACATAGTCTTGGCCCTGGCTGAGTTCACAGTCTAATCAGTGTGATGAAACATACTTGTGGATGAATGCAAAGTCACAAGTGAAAACCTCACTCTAATGGATGAAGAATGTGAGGTACAAGATGGATTGGAATAAGAGATGGAAGAAGCAGATGGTTCTGAACTTCCATTACACAGGGGGAAGGGATGCACGTGGACTGGTGGAGAGAAAAGGTGGGGGAGAATGTTCTAAGCACAGGCAAGATGGTGTACATTTGCAAGATTTGCCCAAGTGTAAGATTTGCCCAAGGGGCAGAATGGGCGGAATCTCCCTGCAGAGGGATCAGAGGTGGGTTTGGAAGAAAGGATTAGAGAAATGAGAGCTGTCAATAGAGGAGGTGGGATGTGGCTGGTCGTGGGGAGCTACTCAGGGGTTCCTGAGACCTGATGTGACATGAAGGAATATTTGTAAGGGATTAATCTTGCAGTGGGTGTGCGATATTTGGGAGCAAACAAGATTCAAACTGGAAATACTAGTTAGGGGGCAAGATTTCTTAATTTCAGTCTTTCCTGTGCCACTTCTGATTTTTAATTTTTCTGCCATATTTAAATATCATCGGTACCACTATTTACTTAATATTTTTCTGTAAGTAGATTTCACTTTTAAAAGCTTAAATAAATTTAGCTTTGCCTTAAGCAGTAATATCTACCCCTGTTTAGTTAATAGTTTTCTTTGAGACCCTCATTTAAAAATTGAATAAGTTTAGCCCTACCCCAAGCAATAGTACCTTTAAAATCATAGGTATTCTGTACTAGTTATATTTTTCCTAGTGCACATTATAGTAAACCCATGGCCATTATGAAGTTTTCTTCTGTTTGTCACTTGAAGTCATCTTGTTTACCACCAATGGTTCATGTGCTGCGCTTTTGGGAACACTCGGGGCATTACAGCTCTCTACTGTGACATGATGGAATTGAATAAATGGAGTTTAGCTTACATTTTTAAATACTTACCTTGTACAAACTACTGGCTGAGGGAGATGAAAATATGAATTACATACAGTCTTTGCTCTTAATGGATTTGGAGGGAAGCAGGGAGCGAATGGCATACCAATGAGAAGGTGAGATGTAGGCTTGATGAACCCAATCCCAGCCATGTGGAGCAGCTTTTAATTATGCCATCTGATATCAACTCTGTCAACTGGGCAACACTATAGAACTAGACTGGGTGAGCGCTCCTCAAATCCATTTCACTCCAGCAAGTATTTTCCAGACGCTTCCTGATGCTTTTGCGACTATGAAGGAGAGTATAGTGTTTTAGGGAGGGATAAACCAGCAACCAAAGGATGAAGTGGGAGGCAGAGTGGGCTAAGGACCATAAGAGAGATGCACTGAGTGTATGCTCAGGGCTTACGAGAGGAAGGGTTCCGAGCCAGCTCTGGGGACTAGGAAAGACTTTCTAGAAGACGTGCCATTTCAGATGGACTTTAAAGCAGCGGTCCCCAACCTTTTTGGCACCAGGGACCAGTTTCGTGGAAGACAGTTTTTCCACTGGGGTGGGGGGATGGTTTTGGGACGATTCAAGCGCATTGCATTTATTGTGCACTTTATTTCTAGTGTTATTACATTGTAATACATAATGAAATAATTATACAACCCACCATAATGCTGGCAGGAGGCGGAGCTCAGGTGGTAATGCGAGCAGTGGGGAGTGGCTGTAAATACAGATGAAGCTTCCCTCACTTGCCCAAAGCTCACCTCCTGCTGTGCGGCCCTGTTCCTAACAGTCCACAGACAGGTACCGGTCCGTGGCCTGGGGGTTGGGGACCCCTGCTTTAAAGAATGAGATGATGTAGAAGGCAGTGATGGAGGGGTTCTTGCAGAAGGAAAGGCATCAACAAGGCACCAAAGAGGAAAACTGAGGCATTTGTTTGGGAGAAGGGCAAGTCTCTGGTTGTTTTGTGGGAACTTGGGGAGATGAAGAAGCAGGCTGGGGTCTTGTGAGCCCCTTAGATGCTGGGCCGAGCGTGGATGTATTTCTGTAGGTGATCAGGAGCCATTGAAGGCTATGACGTGTGCTAAGTTGCACCTTATGAAAAATCTAAATGGATCTCAATCGGAGGGCGGAATAACAGCAAGCTGGAGACTATTAGGAAGAAACTGCAGTAATCTGGGTGAGAAACGATGAGGTCCTGAATGGTCATCATGGCAGAGGTCTGGGGTAGAGGGACCAACGGGGAAGTGAAGAAGAAAGGTCTAAATAGAGGGTCAGTACAGAGGTCTGGGGATCACCTGGCCATTGGCGTAGTGGAGTCAATCATTTCTCTTAAATTACAAGGAGAGCAGTTCATCCACTGGGTGTGAGATTTTTTTTTTTTAAATTTTCAGATGATGAGAGTAATATTTACTAAATACAAAACTGAGAGGACTAGACTAAAAAAGGTACTCTGTGGCCCACCTGGGCTCTGCTTCCCTGGTGACAGGTAAGATGACCTCTCTTCCTTCCAACACAGGCTGCCCATGGGCAAAGGACTTGAATAAACATTTCTATAGAGAAGACATACAAAAGGCCAACAGGTATAGGAAAAGATGCTCAACATCACTAGTCATCAGAGAAGTGTATGGGGAAAGAAGACAATGGTTGCAATTCTAGTACATGTGGAGGAGGGGGAGGGTGTGTCCTACAGGAAATACTTTGCTGTGAATAGACAGAAGCAGTCCAGGCTCTGTTAATTCCTTTTATTTTGTCTTTAAATATACACAGGAGAAAGAGCTGTGTAATTGGATTCTAGAAGCATTTAGGTCAACACTGGAAAAGGACATTATTGTTTATTATATATATTTTTTTTTGCGGTATGCGGGACTCTCACCGCTGTGGCCTCTCCCGTTGCAGAGCACAGGCTCCGGACGCGCAGGCTCAGCAGCCATGGCTCACAGGCCCAGCCGCTCCGCCGCATGTGGGATCTTCCCGGACCGGGGCACGAACCTGTGTCCCCTTCATCGGCAGGCGGACTCAACCACTGCACCACCAGGGAAGCCCTAGAAAAGGACATTATTGCTCTTGGCCTTTATGTGGGTAGCATATCCTGGGGAACTGGCGGATCATATTCTGTGATAGGTCATCTGAGTGGCTTGCTTTTATCCGTATAGTAGTCATTTCCCCCTGCAATGTGTCTATATTTGGGGAAACTTAGGTGACAGGACTCTTCTCTTCCAACTTCTTGTTTTCCACCTGAAAAGGATCTGATGTCCAGTGGCTGTGGATGCAATTCTGCCTCTACACGAAGAGGAGTCTAATATGAATACGGTTAAGCAAACAGCAGATGAAGGCTTAACAAGAGCAGGGTTTGGAATTTGACATTCTGATGCAGAGCAAGAGAAGAGTGACTCGCTGATGCTGGTGGCAACTGTCACTGGAAAATTTCCCAGAGAACCTTTTAAATTTATGAATCTCCAAAATCCATCTATTTTCATTTAGTCTTTGCCTCTATATTTCCTGTCCTTTTATCTCTTTCGTGTAATGCCTATCTATCTCTGTAGTACCCAGAATAAAACGCACCAATTTTAATTGTAATGAATAGGGTGTAGTGACTCTTGGGGGCTGCTCTGGACAGGCAGTGAAGGCTGAATCCTTCTAATGGGAACTGCATAGGGAACCTGACTCACTTGCCCTCACCCCACCACGGCGCAGGGATTGGTCGAGCTCCAGGGACTCTATAGCCAATTTAGCTGTACAAAGGAAAGGAAAAGCACAGTTAAGTGGATCTGTATTCCCAGTTATCAAAGATGCCAATGCTATCTCCTGGCTAATAGGAGCCCAAAGTGTGCCCTGATGTTTCTGAATAGGCCTTATGTTTTATGGTCCCAGATACTGCATACTTAAAAATAGTGTCTACCTTAAAATTAGCTATTAGCTAGACACTAAACTTTTAGAATCTATTACTGTATCTAGGTCTCCATTTCCCTGAAGAGGCAACAAACTGTTTAGACTGAAGCTTGTTTATTTTTCCAATGAATTTAAGTGGAAGGTTTGGTGAAATGATGTATTTAATTTTTAGCATGAATTTCCTTTGCATCAAATTTTCTTTTTAAATGATGGAACCTCATTATAATACAGCTATTAGGAAATGCGTTCATTTATTATAATGTGGCTGTTAGGAAATGCATTCATTCATGCATATATTTATTCATTCAACAAACATATATTTACTGTCTGCCAGGCTCTGTGCAGGACTCTTAAAAATATGGACAAGAACCATGTTTTGTACTTTTTAACATTTCTCCAAGAGAAGTGCTCTGTTGTACAACATTAATCCCAGGATGCATTATTTTCATTATATGTCTGAAATCAGAATGTGTCTTACTACCAAAGGTATGTAATCCTTTATTGACGATGTTAATTTTTTAGAGGTACATAAAATAATGATGCATTTATAATTGATGGTGTATTAGATTTGATAGGAGATATTTACACAATACTATTACTGATACCGTGCTTTGACCACTATTATGGGGCCATTTGGAGTTCCGTACTAAAGTTAAGCCTCTAGTTTTAGGCATTGAAGTTGGTTCAGGGATGCTAGATCTCAGATGCCCAGATGTCCACATCTAAGAGAGTAGAGTCAGAAGGTTTATGGAGGGCCAGGTGGCAGAGGCAGTGCAGAGACAGTAACAGCAGGATGGAGAGAAATTCTCCAATGCCTCGCGTCTCTGCATCTTCTCCCCTTTTCTGGTCTGCTACATAAATCCAGTGCAGCATGACTCTGCCAGACAGACAGAGCAGGAGGAATGAGAAATGGTACTTAAGGCTGTAGCGTGGGAGGTGGGAACTGGCACCCAGAGAGGCTAGGGTCAGTGTGTGTACCTGATGAGGGTAAAGTGAACAAGGAAGTTACAAGGACAGCAGCAACATTTATTGAGACACTCCATTTATCAAATGCCTTATTATTGCCCATTTAAAATATGCTATTTTTTCGGTTTTACTGAGATATAGTTGACAAATCAAATCATAATATATTTAAAGTGTACAATGTGATTATTTGATATATGTATATATTGTGGAAGGATTCCCACTATTGAGTTAATTAAGACATCCATCCTCTCACATATTTACCTTTTTTTGTGTGGGAACACTTAAGTACTACTTTCTTAGCAAATTTCAATTATACAATAAACTATCCTCAAATATAGTCACCATGCTATACATTAGATCAAACCTTATTTATCTTATCTGCTTGTGACCTTTTGATAGCCTCTCAGTATTTCCCCCACCCCCTGGAAACCACCATTCTTCTCTGTTCAGAGTTTTATTTTTTAAAAATTTTATTTCATCTATAAGTGATACCATGCAGTACCTTTCTATGTCTGGCTTATTTCATTTAGCATAATGTCTTCTAGGTTCATACATCTTGTTGCAAATGGCAGGCTTTCCTTCTTTTTAAAGGCTAAATGGTATATCTGTATATCACATTTTCTTTATCCATGAATCCACCGATGGACACTTAAGCTGTTTCCATACCTTGGCTACGGTGAACAAAGCTGCTGGAGCATTAAAGTCTACTCCACTTCAACATGCTGCGTGGCATCCAAAGTCTCAGAACATGAAGTTAATTTATGTCCAGTCAAGAGAAGTCTCAGAAGCCAACCAGGGTCAGAGCAGTGCATGGACAATGACATATAGTAGCATCAGAATCCAAGATTAGGGCCACTGAGCAGAATTCTAGTGATGTCTTGAGTAACTTCCCTGTGTGCTGTAGCCCAGGTGCATGGACTGGCCCATATTGGGAGGGGACAGATGCCCTGCAGGTCCAGGGAAGTACCTGGTAGCTTGATGAGTTAAGTGCTGAGGTTTGAGAATTTTGTTACTTTACTCTAATCAAACCTCCAGAGAGCAAAAGTGCTATTGTAGCTAAGGTTCCAGAACTCTGTGATGGGTATTTTAATAAAGCCCCCGATTCCAAGAGAAGTTTGCTGTAGGGATGAGCTTACAGTCCATAGCTGAGGGCTGATTAATAATTTTAATTATGTTTCTAGTATTTGTGGAGATATTCTGCCATCATTAGATTCCTTTTAGATTTTCATTCCATGTAGATCTCGAGGAAATTTAAAATGTTTTGGTTCATTATTTAAAATCACTGTTATTTTGCTGAGAGCTATTGAATAGCCAAAAGAATTTTACATATGATCAGAAAGAGTCCAATCTTCCAAACGCCAAGGGTAGCTGTTCAAATCTGGGAGCTAGGAAGAATTTGAAGTTGTTCACCTAAGTGTATTTCTAATTTATTTTCATAGGTGTGAAAGAAAAAAGTAGCTGTTTATTAATATAGAGGAAATAGCTCCACTGAATGGTCAGAGCAGTTGTCTTTCTAATGTTGCATGCAACACAAATGATACCACTCTTGTCACCACTGTCTTTGTCATCATAAACATTTAAGTACATAACTACTCCTTGCCTTGTGCGAGGTGTCCCACAAAGAGGCTTGTTCCCTGTCTTTTAGACTTTCCAATATAAGAAGAGAACAATGAGGAAACACACATAAAAATACGTTGAAAAGATTTAGAGTATTCTGAATGAGAATATTAATGAATGCATAGTGAGAAATTTATAACCTCTACAGGGTCACAGGTGACTGTATTTAAATGTTTTCTAAGGGTAGAGAACAACATGATTAATACATGAAGAGGGGAAAGTTGGGACAGTATTCTTTAAGTTGCTTATTAAGTTTAGGTGGAGAAAAAAAAGGCCAGTAATTTTTCAGGTCAGGATTTGATGCTAACCTGGCAGTGGTGATGCTGGAATTGGTGCTCTGGAGGCCAATCAGAACCTCTTGTGGGATTTGCCCATGTAGCGGGTATGAGGCCATTTAGATGTCAAGATTGACTGAGACCTGAGCTTCATGGGCATAAACACAGCTGCTGGATAAGCCGATGTATCTGTTAGGATAATTTCTGTTGCAGATGACAGAGAACCTGGCCCCATGGGATCCAGCTCAAAAGGGGATTATTGAGTCTCAGAACTGAACAGTCCAGGTAGAGTTCAATCTAGGGCTCAGGATGAAATGCATCCAGCACTGAGTGTTTTTTCATTTCTTGTTTTGTCTTTTTTGCATTGCTGTGTTCTTGGGCAGTTTCCTTCTTGGTGGTTCTAAGATGGTTGCCACTGGCTCCTGGGCTTCATCCTTCCAGATTCACATCCTTCAGGAAAAAGAAAGCTAAATTCTCTAAGGCTCAAATGAAAAGCTTGCATCTGAATTTTCTTGGTCCTGACTGGCCTGTGTAGGGTCAGACTCAGAGTGGAGCCCAGAAAAGCCCAGCACAAGGACTGAGAGTTGGGCTGGAGTGGTTGCCTTAAAAAATATCAGGGTGGGGAATTGCTTGGTGGTCCAGCGGTTAGGACTCTGTGCTTTCAGTGCCAAGGGCCCAGTTTCGATCCCCGATTGGGGAACTAAGATCCTGCAAAATGCTCTGTGCGGCCAAAAAAAAAAAAAAAAAAATCAGGGTGATTTTGCTACTACGTGGTTGCTCATGGATGCTGAGAGAAGGGATGAGGTGAGGAGAGAGGGCAGATGAGAATGGAAGCTGGGATACTGGTGGGGAGGTTATTGAAGTCCAGGTAGGGAACCATGGTGGCTTGGATAAAGAGAGTGGCAGTTGACATGGAGAAGGGTGGACAGGTTTGATTTATACCCTGGAGATGGAATCCACAAGATTTGCTGATGGAAGCTGTGTCGAGGGTTATAAGAAAAAGAATTAAACGTGACTCCCAGGTTTGTGGACAGAGCAGCTTGGGAGAACAGTGGTACCATTTTTTGAGATAGGAAGACTTGAGGGGTTTTGTTTTATTTTGTTATTATTAATTTTAGTCAACTGTGTTATTTTGACTCTGTGGGATTTGAAAAGCCTGTCAGATATCTGAGTGGAAATTTTAACTAGACAGTTGGAGATAGGAGACTGGAATTTAGAGGATAGGGCTGGAAATATAAATTAATGGACATATGAATCTGTAAAACGAAGGGGGTGGCTACAGCACTTTTAATTTTTTTTAAAGCTGTGTAGTCAGTTTATGAAATGGGTTGGACTTGTCGGGAGTACAAAGAGAAAATGGCTTTATTCATCTTCAACTGCTACCTTCACTCTGTTCTGTTAGGCCAACCCTGGATGATATCTCAGAAATATCCCACAGCTTTTCCAGGCACTTAAAATAAAATAAGTAAAGCAAAATAAAATAAAATAAAATACAGTAAATTATTTTCAGGCCTTCCAAAGTCCAGTTTAATATAAACTCAAACATCAGTCTCTCCATCAATTCAAAGCTCTCCTTTTCCTGCAGGTCAGGCCTGCCTGAGATAACACAAACCAGCAGTGGACAAGAATGGCCTTGTTTGCTTTCTTTTTTTCCTCGTCCAAACTCCTTCCCTGCTTGCTTTGCTGCTCTGGCTACTCCAGAGTCAGGTGGCAGGGAGAGGGGTGATGAGAAAGCAAAATGTTTTATTGATACCTGGCTGATCTGTAGCCATGGGATACATACCCTCTTTGCCTTCCAGATTGAGTGGGCTTATAATGCCCAAACCAACTGCTGGGTTGACCAGCGTGAGCTCCTCCGGAACAGGTTAGACACTGTTCAGACAAGGAGAGGAAGGAGAAGGTTATGAGGGTCTACCCAGAGTCTGCGCTGGGATGATGACATGAAACCAGAAAGTGCTCTCCCCCTGCCTCCCACTCTGAGCTGTGAGGCCACCACATGTGCAGGTCCCTGGATTTTTTCCTGCTGGTGGGCAGGCTGTGTGGGGTGGCATGTAGAGTTTTACCCATCTTGTTTTCCTCCCAGGACAACTCTGTCTCCACCTGTTGGACTGTACCCTTGAGTTAAGGAGACATAACATCATTTTAGACATGTTCACAGATTGGCTAATAGAAAAAAAAAGCTTGTTAAATTATGGCAGATAATTTTTCACAGAACGAGAACAAAAAATTTCACAGTTTATATGGAAACACAGAAGGTCCTGAATAGGCAAAGCAATCATGAGAAAGAAAAACGGAGCTGGAGGAATCAGGCTCCCTGAAATCAGACCATACTACAAAGCTACAGTAATCAAGACAGTATGGTACTGGCACAGAAACAGAAATATAGATCAATGGAACAGTATAGAATGCCCAGAGATAAACCCACGCACCTATGGTCACCTTATCTTTGACAAAGGAGGCAAGAATATACAATGGAGAAAAGACAGCCTCTTCAATAAGTGGAGCTGGGAAAACTGGACAGCTACATGTAAAAGAATGATATTAGAACACTTCCTAACACCATACACAAAAATAAACTCAAGATGGATTAAAGACCTAAATGCAAGGCCAGACACTATAAAACTCTTAGAGGAAAACATAGGCAGAACACTCTTTGACATATATCACAGCAAGATCTTTTTTGACCCACCTCCTAGAGAAATGGAAATAAAATAAAAAATAAACAAATGAGACCTAATGAAACTTAAAAGCTTTTGCACAGCAAAGGAAACCATTAACAAGATGAAAAGACAACCCTCAGAATAGGAGAAAATATTTGCTAATGAAGCAACTGACAAAGGATTAATCTCCAAAATATACAAGCAGCTCATGCAACTCAATACCAAAAAAGCAAACAACCCAATCCAAAAATGGACAGAAGACCTAAAAAGACATTTCTCCAAAGAAGACATACAGATTGCCAACAAACACATGAAAAGATGCTCAACATGACTAATCATTAGAGACATGCAAATCAAAACTACAATGAGGTATCACCTCACTCCGGTCAGAATGGCCATCATCACAAAATCTACAAACAATAAATGCTGGAGAGGGTGTGGAGAAAAGGGAACCCCCTTGCACTGTTGGTGGGAATGTAAATTGATACAGTCACTGTGGAGAACAGTATGGAGTTTCCGTAAAAAACTAAAAGGAGAACTACCATATGACCCAGCAATCCCACTACTGGGCATATACCCTGAGAAAACCATAACTCAAAAATAGACATGTACCACAATGTTCACTGCAACACTATTTACAATAGCCAGGACATGGAAGCGAGCTAGATGACCATCGACAGATGAATGGATAAAGATGTGGTACATATATACAATGGAGTATTAGCCATAAAAAGGAATGAAATTGAGCTATTTGTAATGAGGTGGATGGACCTAGAGTCTGTCATACAGAGCGAAGTAATTCAGAAAGAGAAAAACAAATACCATATGCTAACACATACATATGGAATCTAAAAAAACGTACTGATGAACCTAGTGCAGGGCAGGAATAACAACGTGGACGTAGAGAGCGGACTTGAGGACACGGTGGGGAAGGGGAAGCTGGGACGAAGTGAGAGAGTAGGATTGACATATATACACTACCAAATGTAAAACGGATGGCTAGTGGGAAGCTGCTTCATAGCACAGGGAGATCAGCTCAATGCTTGTGACGACCTGGAAGGGTGGGATAGGGAGGATGGGAGGGAGGCTCAAGAGGGAGGGGATATGGGGATATATGTATGCTTATAGCTGACTCACTTCGTTGTACAACAGAAGCTAACACAATATTGTAAAGCAATTATACTCCAATAAATGTATTAAAAAATTATGGCAGATAGAGTTAGGGCGTCCATGCATTCTGACTTTTTAAGACTGTCTCCATTTTGAGTAATTATTTTTTCAGTAATGATGACTGATTAAATGCATACTGTGTGGGACTTAAATTTTGGATATTTGTAAGGCTTTTTATGTATAAAATCACAGATCAGAAAAATTCAGTGGCATATCGTGGTTGTCTTTCCTCCTTCCCTCCCTCCCTCTCTTCTACTCTCTCTCACTTACTCTTCCTCCCTATCCCCTTCTCTCTTTCTTTCTTTCACTACCTACTGTGGGAAAGACATTGGGTTCAAAATTTGGGATACAAGGATGAATAATTACTATTCCCTGACTACCAAGGATTTATAGTCCAGTAAAGGGATTCATTCATTTTATCCAACAGACATTTATTGGACATCTGTGATGTAGCAGGCAATAATCTAGGTGCTGGGATGCAATGATGAACAAAACAGATCAGATCTAATACCCTAGATGGGGAGTTTATACTTCAGTGGGGGAGATACACGATAACCAAGCAAATAAGTACAGAATACAATTTCACCTGTGAAGAAAATAAGGTCAGGCAGTGGGCTAGAGAGTGC
Source organism: Delphinus delphis (assembly GCF_949987515.2). Taxonomy (NCBI): domain Eukaryota; kingdom Metazoa; phylum Chordata; class Mammalia; order Artiodactyla; family Delphinidae; genus Delphinus; species Delphinus delphis. The sequence continues at coordinate 15,935,334 of NC_082684.1, forward strand.
GTGGCCCTGAGAGTGGAGAGTAGCCTTTCTGCATTGGGATGGTAGCATTGAGCAGGGCCGGAGCATTGAGAAGGAGCTGCCCTGCAAGGATCGGGGCAAGCATGTTCCATCCAGAGGGCTCAGCGACGGGGAAATCCCAGAGGTGGGAGCTAACTTGGAAAAAACTGGAGGATGAGTGAGGCTGGAGGGTGTTGAGGAAAGAGGTGAGGTTAGAGAGAGAGGCAGGGAGGGAGGTGGTTGCTCGTTGAAGGGTAACAGGAATCCTCAGGAGGGTTCTAAGGAAGGGAGTGTTGGGGTTGAATTTGCATTTTTATTTATTTATTTAATTTAGAAATATGTACTTTTTAAAACACATTCAGTAATATCAATAAATACGTGGATGCACAGGCCAGCTGCCCATGGATGTATTGTTTGGCCTGTACACTGTTTTACAAAATACAGAATTAGCTGCCAACATTAAAAATACATATAATAATTCACATTTTCACAGATTTCTCATCAATGTTCTAGTTTTCTCAACTCCTCCCTCATCATTTTTCTTCCTAGTGAAGACCAAACATACCAAGTACTTTTCTACTGTGTTGCTTGGTATTTTTTTTTTTCACACACACACACACACACACACACACACACACACACACACTGTATTTTATTTTTACAAGAGATAAATAGGGGCTTCCCTGGTGGCGCAGTGGTTGAGAGTCTGCCTGCCGACGCAGGGGACACGGGTTCGTGACCCGGTCCGGGAAGATCCCATATGCCGCGGTGCGGCTGGGCCCATGAGCCATGGCCACTGAGCCTGCGCGTCCGGAGCCTGTGCTCCACAACGGGAGAGGCCACAACAGTGAGAGGCCCAAGTACCGCAAAAAAAAAAAAAAAAAATGATAAATAAACTGACACCAAGCATTGTAAATGGATGACCACAACAAAAGCAACAATGATTGCAATTACCAAACACGAAACACACTCATACTATGTCATAATATTGACATTCAGTCCAGGAATCCTCCACGGTAACAGCTCCTTCACTTTGCAGTGAAAATTGATTTGTATATTTTTTGCCTCTGAGTCCTTGTGGGATTTTTTTCTTTATTATTCAAACAGAAAGTCACAAAAATTATAATCGTCCTCATCAGTTCACTCAGTCTCATGTAATTAACTTTTTTTCATCTTGATCTTTTGTTAGCACTTTTATGAGTTCATCAGTTTTCCATTAGAGTTCTGAAAATGCTTATTCATTCAGTTCAGCAGTATAGTCAGTTATCAGAAACCTGTACTTGTCAGAGTCTTTTCCAAAGGGGGAAATCAGGATCTTCTTGGAAGGAACAGTTGGCTGGATTGAATAGACAGTTCAATCCACAAGTTCTGGATAAACGTCAGGGCTGGGGATGAAGATGTAGAGATCATCAGTCAGATGAACAAGGAGTGAGACAAAATGTGAGAGGTATCCATTTGACTTAAGAAGAGCATCATTTTTGCTTTAGAAAATGTGGCACCTAAATTATGTCAGTGGTGGGGAAAGGAGTAGTATTCATTGTGTTGACTACATACCAAGCACTGTGCTAGTTGCTTCACATATAGTATTTTTCATGGCATAAGGCTTGAGAAGCATCCCTAAGTGCACTGCAGTCTGGTACCCACTCTGGAATCAGATTGTTAGATTCAAATCCCAGCCCTGGGAATTCCCTGGCGGTCCAGTGGTTAGGACTGCAAGCTTTTACTGTAGTAGGCCTGGGTTCTATCCCTGGTTGGGGAACTAAGATCCTGCAAGCTGCGTGGCCAAAACAAAACTAAACAAAACAAATCCCAGCCCTGCTTCTTATTAGTCCTTCTGTGCTTTGTTTGCTCATCTGTAAAATGGGGTAATACTAGTACTTACTTCATAGAGTAATTTTAAATGAGTTAATACATGTAAAGTATCTGGAATGGTCCTTGGTACATAATAAGCACTCAATAAATGGTAATGATTTGAATGTTGCTATTTGCTCTGTATATGGTACGTTCAACAGATGGAAGAGTAAATTGTGTTATATATAATAAGAGCATTATTTTAGAATCTTGTTTCAACTTGTTTATTGGCCAATGTGTAAGATGCTTGGGTTCTGTTCCTGGTTTTTGCCATGGTTCAATTTTATGAGCAATTCCTCTTCTGTAGTATGAATTAAAACCACTTTCTGTTGCTATGGCTGTAGAACAAACCGCCCCAACTTACTGGCATGAAACTAGCATTTTATTTTGCTCATAGACTCTGTGGTTTGGAAAATCAGGCAGGACTTCATAGGGATGGCTTGTCTCTACTCCATGATGTCTGGGGCCTCACCTGGGGAGACTTGAAGGCTATGGGTGTTAATGGTGGTGGTGGTGGGGGGCTGGAATCAACTGGAAGCATCTTTGCTCACGTGACTGGTAGTTGATACTGCCCCTCAGCTGGGATCTTAGCTTGGCTGTGGGCTGGAACACCTACACAGGACCACTCCGAGTGGTCTCCCCGCATGGCCTGGTTTGGGCTTCCTCACAGCAGGGCAGCTGGGTTCCAACAGTGAGTGTCCCATGAGAACTGGGAAGAAGTGCTGTGATCTCTTATGACAGCTTTGGAGGTCCCATAGTGTCCCTTCTGCCTTAGTCACAAGCCTGTCCAGATTCCAGGAAAGGGGGCATAGGTTCCACCTTCACAAGGGAGGAATATCAAAGTCACATAGTGAGAAGAGTTTGTGGGATGGGAGATATTGTGGCTGGTTCTGGAGAATTACAGTCCACCTTGAGGCTTAACCGGGAGGCCAATTATGAGGGACTGATTGGCTTAAAGGATCCAATACATTTCTACATTTGGGACATGCTCTGAAGTCAGGGTCTCCTTTATCTATTAACGGACTTGACCTCTCTTGACCCAAGTTGTGTTGGAATTCAAAGGTTGACTTGTTAGGACTGGTAAGCTCTCTCTCATTTAAGAAACCCTGATGGAATGTTGACTTTGTGCCCTGTGTTAATTGCCATGGAGAGCAACTCAAGATACCGCAGGAAGCCAACAAGCTAAAAGGTGAAGATGGATACCGTTGGCTTTCAATTAAGTAGTCTCTGGAGAGGGAGAAATGACAATCCCTAATGACAGTTACAGTAAAACTAGTCAAGGGCTTCCCTAGTGGCGTGGTGGTTAATAATCTGTCTGCCAACGCAGGGGACAAGGGTTCGAGCCCTGGTCCAGGAAGATCCCACATGCCGCAGAGCAACGAAGCCCGTGCGCCACAACTACTGAGCCTGCTCTCTAGAGCCCGTGAGCCACAACTACTGAAGCCCTCCTGCCACAGCTACTGAAACCCGCATGCCTAGAGCCCATGCTCCAAACAAAGAGAAGCCACCGCAATGAGAAGCCCACGCGCCACAACGAAGAGTAGCCCCCGTTCTCAGCAATTAAAGAAAGCCCGTGAGCAGCAATGAAGACCTAATGCAGCCAAAAAAAAAAAAAAAACCTAGTCAAAACAACACACAAAATGAGTTTAATGCAAACATATTCAGTTAGCATTACATTCAATGTTCAGGAACACATTTCTCATTCTGTAGACCTTATCTATTAATTAATTATTATTATAACCAGCAATTATTTATTAAATACTTACTGCAGCCATTCGATATACTAAGCACCCTATGAGTATGATATCATTTATTTGCAGTGTAATCCAATGAGGCAGGTTACTTTACTGTACCCCTTTTATAGGTAAGGGAGAGAGTAGTAGAGAGGTTAAGTGACACAGGCTGGCATTTGTACCCAGGTCTTCTGCTCCCACAGTAGATGCTGAACGTGGCAGGGCTGGTTGGTGCAAAGCTGGGACTAGAACCCAAGTTCTGGATATTCTCTTTGGTGCTCTTCCTCCAGATTCTTTCCTCCAGATTTGTGGTTTCCAATTGTGTTCCATGAATCTTCTGGGTCACAAGGAGGTCTGGGGACCCAGTGCAGGGATTGAGAGGGAGGTAAAGCTGGTATGACTCGTGCCCTAAATTCCAACTATTTGGTCTTCTTTGAGACACTATATTATGTTATATTATATTATGCACAATGTGATATATAATGATATAATTTAATATATCTAATATTTAATATATTGTATTAGTAATACATGATACAATATGTAATATCCAAGACCAGTGTGGAACAGATCAGAGGCGTTGAGATTTTTAGAACAAAATTCTCCCTCCGAATGGAATTCTACATCCATATCTATGTAATTTCCACCTAAAATTTGAATTTTATTCAACTCCACTGAATTTCCACTCAAAATTCAAACTTTTAGAACAAAACTCTTCCACTTGAAGGAGAGTTCAGTTTGATTTGTATCTTATGTCTGTTAGGTTTCTCTGACGCCTTCCTTCAAATGGAATTTTGTATCTATATCTATAATTTCCACTTAAAGTTTAAATTTCATTCAATTCAATTGAATTTGCACCCAAAATTCAAACTTTTAGAACAAAACCCTTTGATGGAAGAGTTTTGTTCTAAAAGTTTGAACACCTCTGATCTATTCCACATCGTCCTTGGATATTTTTAGTTTAAAGACTTGGTCTGTAAGCGGTATCACTGTCTTTAACTCCAGGCTTAAGAGCTCAGTCACTAGTTAAAACCTCTTCTGCCGGTAAAATCTGCATTATCATCTGCTGTAGAAAATAACCTTTAAAGTGCCCATGCAAGCACTAATCCATAAAATCAAAAGTCATAGAAAAGGGAGAAAGTGTTTATTCTATTTTTTAAAAGTTCAGTTAGATTTAGATCATCTGTCTGTTAGATTATCCTGACTGATGTAGTATGTAAATATGTCCCAGAAAGAGTGATCATACTGTGATCTTTGTTTTCAGTTTACTTTTTCACATTGGGTTTTCTTGATGGAAAGTGATTTTAAAAATAGCCTTAAAATGTGATGATCACCCTCTTCCTTTAACAGACTGCAGAGTTTGATAGATGCATCCAGCAATCGTTCGCTTGTGATAAAAGGAGATGTGAAATTTTAGGCACAAGAACATTTCTAGCTCACGTCCAGATTGTAGGGAGATCACAAACTTGACAGAGCTGAAGCTGCCTCGAGAGGCAGGGTTGCCATGCACAGCTGTGCAAGTTGTGTACTGCACTTAGTGGGCACACATCAAATGCTGGTTTGAGAGAAACTGCGTTATGTGCTGTGGGGAAACGTAGCTGACAATGACATTTGAATGGAAAGAAGCTACCCCTGTACTTGTGATGCTACTTAGAGAACGCCATGAATGGGCCTCACATGGAGGTTCTCAATGAATTAAGTGGTTGTGGCACTCTTGGCTGTGCTTGAGGAACCGAGTACCTCATGACATAAGCACTGTGGCTGTGGAGCATATGGCTTTGCTGAGGTCGGCACCTCGCAATTAGAGCAGCTTAAATGCATCTGGCTTGCGAGGGGCCATTAAAAATCTTTAAATAGCAGGGAACTCTTGGAAATGCCCACAAATTCCAAGACAGCCGGGCTGAGCCATTCACTATTTTAATTGGTCAGACGAATTTCTATGCCTTCCTTTCTCCTTCTGGGAGGTGGAGGAGACATAACCACAAGACTGTATTTCAAATGACCTCTTCAGAGGCAATTTCAAAGCAATTAAGTACAGGCTGAACCCAACGTGTATGTCGAATTAAATATCAGCTAGGATTTTCTATGAAGATTCTATTCCTTGGTTAAGACTGGAGAACCCAAAGGTTAGATTTAACTCTCTATGAAAATGTTTTTTTTCTCTTGTGGTTTTCCCCAAGCTTTGCCATTTGCGAGGATCTTGCATCCACAGTAAACATTCCTTTACATGGCAAGCTGAATGCAGTACTTACATTCTCAACTAATTTATTGAGCCCTACTGCGTGCCAGTACTCAATATCTAATTTGTGTTTGGCTCTAGGATTTTGAATAATGTCCCATGGTTCTTATAACTGGGCGGTTCCTTGAAAGGAAATGTTTTTATAGTGGCTGCTTAATTGTGACTGATTCATCACATGGAGAGTTTGCCTGGGTAACAGATTTGGGTCTGAGGGTCTGTAAGAAGGTGGTAGTGTGGAAGAGGGGCTTAACCCTTCAAAAGGATGTCAGAGCAAACTCCGTACACCCTTGCTTTATGACCTGTGGACCAGCATGGCAGCTTGGTAGATTGCCCTGTGATCCATACAAAGATCTGCTTGCTCTCTGAGGTTTTGGACACCTTCTCTAGATCCTTGAGTGCTGGGCCTTTTCTGAATGACATGGGAGTGGAAGAGAACACCCCCCGCCCCCATTCATCCATCCTTTTACCTTGGTTAACTCCTAGGCAGCAGGGTTCTGCTCCATCACCTGTGCCCTCTGGTGCCTGAGCACAAAAGGTTTTGACAAACAGCTGTTAAATCCATTCTGTGAACATGAATTGAGCTCTTACTGTATACTGTGCATTGGGATTGGGACTGTGGACCATTCAGAGATGGAAGGGTTCATGTTCAAGGGGTCTCTGGAGGCATTGACCCTCTAGATATTTTGGGGGTGGAGTGAGATGATGGTCTAGTAGGAAGGTCCAACCTACATTTAGCAGCTCTCTGGTGTGGAAAATTCCTGTGGAAGCTGGTTTAGCCCTAGGATTTCCCTGGCAGCACTGACTCTTGCCTTCATCAAACCCCATTTGGTCCCCCCGCCCCAAACCTAGGTGTTGCTAGGTTTATTGAAGATTCCCTTCCCTACTTTTAAAAGATCTCCTCCCCTGATTTTTCAGTAAGCCTGCTGATTCCTTGAAGACTTCACTAGTTAGAGCTATTAAGAAGCTTTCAAAACACTTCTTCAGAGAACTGGATTGGTACTTTTTCTGCGTCGCTGTCTCCCCAGCCTCTTGAGGACTAATTCTTTTCCCTTTCAGGTTTCTCTCTTCCTCTCGCCCTCGCTTACTCCCAGCCTTTGAGAGCTGCATTTGCAGTAAATCACAGAAATGTTGCTGATGTCAGCAGCACTGATACTGCATTAGAGGAGCTGCTGTAGAGGAAATTATCCAGAGGGTGTTGCTGAAATGCAGAGCCATTTTGTAGGGTGTTTTGTAGAAACCGTTTTCTCCCCTTGACAGATCTCATTCATTTTTGCAACTTAGTAGGCACAGTGGAGGAAGAACCACCTAAAACAATTTTTTTCTCCATCTAAGTTTTTTGTTGGAGTTTTAGTGACAATGAATGAGCAGGGTACACTGAGCAGCTAGCTACATTGGCGAGTGAAGACGGCTGAGGCTGCTTGCAAAACAGAATGTACTGGGGCGTTGAGACTCCATCTCAAAGACCCTGGGAGAAGGGCAAAGTGAGGGCACACCTCATTCTACATAAACTGTTCTTAAAAATAGATAAGCATAAACCAAAGCCCATTTTAGAGGCACACAGAACTTGCTTTTTAAATGCTTTTTGCAAGAAATCCTTTTGGAGAGTAAATATCCATCTTGCAGAGGGATTTTCATGTACAATTCCAGGTTTGTTTGTAGTGAGATACACTTGCATATCTTCAAGACATGTAACCTGACTGCCATCTCTGAGCAGGGGAGCAGGGCAGCTTGCCGCGCGGCACTGAGGGCCAGCTGAGGAGGGACACTCTGGATTTAGAATGGCAGCAATCCCTGAGCCTGTTCTGTTTCCCTGGCAGCGTTCAGCAGCCTGGATGAGGACCCTATGCAGAGAAGAGGAATAATGTAGAAGGGGCTAGTTCCAGGTAGTTCCAGGAAAGGACAGGAGGGAAGGGAGTTGAGTCTGGGAGCTGAAGAGTGTAGTGTTGAACGTGGAGTCTAAGCTGAGTGGGGTAGGAAGAAAGAGGACGTGGGGAGGGCATGAGAGGGGGCAGGAGAGTAGAGGCAGGATGTGATGGGGGAGTAATTAGGCGAGAGAGCCGGAAGAATCGGATGTGCAAGTCAGCAGCAGGTTCCCTAACTGAGTACTTCTGAGGTGGGGACGTTTCTCGCGACGACGCTGACGAGGTTCAGGATGTGGCCCAAGAGGAGGCAGTGGTAGTGGGTGCTGTTGGTGCCCCACGAGCTCTCCCGACGCGCTTTCCTGGCCCTGTGCACCCATCCTTCAGAGTCTGTGTCCTTTCCCCTTGTAGCGCGTGCCCACAGCCTTTTTCAGAGGACTTCCCTGGGTTTACTGGTGCCTCTTTTCAGCAGTGTTTCAGGGTGTTTGTCTCCCCTAGGGCTTTTCCGTAGCCAGTGACAGGTCACAGGAGTGAAAGCCTAGCTCCCTTGCTTTAGGGTGAGACAAACGCAGGATGTAATTTATGCTGCAGAGCCCCCGCGGGCTCAGGCAGAGACCAGGGGCCTCACCTGGAATTGCACCTTTGCTTGGTTTCTTGCCCTTCGTTTTCCTGCTTCCTCGCTTCCTTGTGGGCTCTTCTGGAAGCACTGCTTAAATAAATTGCTTACAAACCAATCTTCATCTCGGGATCTGCTTCTGGGGAACCTGACCTGAGTCAGTGGTTGAAGTGGAATGGAGATGGTAATGGTGCTGAAATCAGGGAAATGGGAGGCGCGGGTATTGGGTGGGTTCTCTGTGGGACATTACAATCATTCAGGAGGAAAGCAGGACCTGGATGGTGGAAGGCGTCGGGGAGAAGTCAGGTCTACCACTGACAGCCATAAAGCAGAGTAGGAAGTAGAGGACCCAGAGGGCTTGGGTCTCAAAGCAAAGTGGAGTATTGGTTTTCTGGGACAGCCTCGTCCTGATGTTGTGGGTGAGGGAGATTGAGCAACCTCTACCTGAATGCCACCCTTAGAGGGCAGTATCCTCAGGGGAAGCCCAAGTGTCAGGGAAGAATGTGGAGGAAGTAGGGGAGGTCTTCAGTTCTGCAGCAGGGGGTCCTGCGGTATCTTTGGAAAGGTTTGGAATGGGAGAGGAAGGGCAGGTTGGATCAGAGCAGAGGAAGCAGAGAGTAGAAGACAGATCAAAGCTACATGGAGGCCACACTGGCCTTGCACTTCTTAAAAGAATTGATCCTTTTCTGCTTCCTGGTGGATGGTGGCTTGGCAGCCCGAACTCTGAGTGTAGAGTTTGGTACTATTCCTGGCACAAAGTTGGCATGTATTGGCTGAATAAGTGAACGAATGACACATCAAGTTTCTAAATACCCCTTCCTTTTTCGTTATTGTAAAACATTAGCACACTCATCACTTCAATGTATTTTATGCTCTGATAGATACGGAATTTATCCAGGTACCTATACCCACCTCTGTCACCATCATAGGGTGGGATGCAATGAACAGATTTCCTGAGGTTAGAGAATTAGGCAGTAGCATGGGTTATGGACTTAAGTCACAGAATCTTTCTCCCTAATGGATTAACACTATTTTTTTGGTTTTCCTTTCTGCTGTGGATCTGTATAAATAATTGGTTAAATGAATACAACTACTCAGGATCTATGTGTTTGTGACCACTGATACAGAAGGGACTTTACTGAGGCTGGAGGAATGCCTGTGGAGGGCGAGGTAGGGCTGTCAAGTAACACGGACCCTGAGGCCATGTAAAGAGTTGTGGCATTGTAACTGCCGGGGTTTAAGAAGCAGCTAGATTGGAATTTTAGAAGGATCGCTTGGCTCCAGCCTGGTTGGGAGGGGTCCCCTGCAGAGAGCTGCAGGAGAGATAACTAACTGCTTTTGATGTGACATCTGGGAAAGGCAAACCTAGCTCGAAGGAATGGGTCCTGACAATAGGATTTCAAACGCTTGGCCCCAGGGTAAAGGAGGTGTTTTGGGAACTGCAGCTGTTTATATTATTTTTAATCCCAAAGGGAAGGGAAAAAAACCTTTCCTTTTAAAAGTGCTCTAGCTAATTTAAATTGTGGAGGAAAAACTTAGAGCAGGAGACAAAATATATTATTCACGAAGCATTTTGGAACAAAGGAACCCCAGCCGTGGCTGTGTACCTTTCAGCCTTGACCGTGGAGTCAAAAACAACAAATGAGTCCATCTCGCCAACATGGCAGAGTCTGGGGTCTGTTGGCAGAACCAGAAGGTAGGCAGCCCTGGATCCCGAAAGATGAGCAGACCTGCGGGAAATGATGGAGCTGTTCTGACCAGCTCAGCACATACAATACCTCTGGCTCTTCGCCCTTTGTGCTCGTGTGCGTAAGTGAGAGTTCATTTCACTGCAGCAATAAAGGCATCTCGCTTGCTAGCAGGAGTAAGCTATAATGCCTAGGAATTCTGGAACAGAGGTCTGTTGAAGAGAGTTTCCTGGAAGCCAGGGGTAGAAAATGGTCTATGAGAAGGCCATTAATGAGCAGTAGGATAGTCCTACGAGACAGTAATCAGTTCATCAAACACACCCTGAGACCTCTAGCAGACCAGGCCTTGGGAATGATGCTGGGGGTGGAGTGGAATAAGACTGACTACCTTTGGGACTTCCATGGTGGCGCAGTGGTTGAGAGTCCGCCTGCCGATGCAGGGGACACGGGTTTGTGCCCCGGTCTGGGAAGATCCCACATGCCGCGGAGCGGCTGGGCCTGTGAGCCATGGCCGCTGAGCCTGCGCGTCCCGAGCCTGTGCTCCGCAATGGGAAAGGCCACAACAGTGAGAGGCCCGCATACCGCGCAAAAAAAAAAAAAAAAAAAAAAGAATCCGCCTGCCAGTGCAGAGGACAAGGGTTCGAGCCCTGGTCTGGGAAGATTCCACATGCTGTGGAGCAACTAAGCCCGTGTGCCACAACTACTGAGCCTGCGCTCTAGAGCCTGCGAGCCACAACTACTGAGCCCACGTGCCACAACTACTGAAGCCTGCAGGCCTAGAGCCCATGCTCAGCAACAAAGAAAAGCCACCGCAATGAGAAGCCCGCGCACCGCAACGAAGAGCAGCCCCTGCTCGCCGCAACTAGAGAAAGCCTGCATGCAGCAACGAAGACACAACACAGCCAAAAATATAATTAATTAATTAAAAACAAAAAGGAAAAAAAAAAGATTGACCACCTTTGACGTCTAGGAAGCCACACCCTGGTGCTCCCCCTTTGCTCTCTCATTCTTTCTAGTTCTTTCTCTGTTGTCTCTTACATGTTCCTCCCTTGAGCACCATCTTTTACTCTCTTCTCATTCTGCATCTCCTTCTGGACCATTTCGTCCAGTCCTGTGGCTTCAATATCACCTATAGTCTCATCACTCTCAAATCTAGGCTTCCAGCTAGATTTTGTCCCTGAGTTCCAGTCCCTTAAGTCTAATGTCTACTGGATATGGCCACCTGGATGTGCCACAGAAGCTGTAAACCCAGGCCTCCTGCCTTTTCTGTCCTGGAGAACACCACACTCTTCCAACCAGGTGCTTGGGTGTCATCCTGGATCCTGCCCTCTCCACACTTCTCGCTTTCTGTCAATCACTAGGACCTGTGGATTTTACTTCCTTAACACCCCTTGTCTCTGACCCCCTCCTCTCCATCCCTTGTGCTACTGCCTGAGTTGAGACCTCCATGCCAAGAGCCTCATTCTCCAGGCCCTGTCTGCTGGTGAAGACCCCTGACTTTGTGCCATGCCATTGGCTTATAAATACAACAAGAGAGTTGGGGAAGATAGGAGAAACCATCTACTTACTAGTCCTGAAAGAAGAAAGAAGTCGGTGATCATTTGAGCCCCAGATGAATCCAGCAACCTTTGTTTTCTTCTCAGGCTGGGGGTGCACTAATGGGCCAGGGCTTCAGCCCTTTGGGTCCTCAAGCCCAAATTGATGCTGTTTGGTCCTAGTCAGAGGAACCCCAGGAAGGCCGGCTGGAGGGAAACTCTGCCTGCTTGCTACCAGAGAGGTGATTCACCAAGGGTGATTCATTCCATCCAATGGATTTTTTTTACCCCCCCCCCCCAAATATTTTGCACCCATGAGTAAAAGAGAACCTTCTAGCCCTTTGTGAAGAGAACAAGAAAGCTCAGAACTGAGCGTTTGGAGCACAGTGAAGTGGATTACGAGCTCTCCTTGGACTATTTGCTTTCTGAGAATTTTGACACCTTGACTCAGGATGTCTGTCTGTGAGAAAACAACAACCACCACTAGCACCAGATTCAGTGAACTCAGCAGTCAGACTTTCCTTTGGGTACGTGTGCAAACTTGATATCATAAATGCTGGCATAGGGCAGATTTGTGGATGGATGGATGAATGAATTCAGGAATGAGCAAATTGTACCTAGGAGCCTTCCAGCTGTAGGCACTGTGCTAAGCTCCACATTGAGACGTAGAGAAAATCTCAAGGGGAAGGGCATCTGGTTGTACTGAGGGGTGGGCAGTCAGGGAGGACTTCTTGGAGGTGGTAACACATGAAGAGAGTTTTGAAGTATGAGGAGCAGTTGGCCAGATAAAGAGTGAGAAGGAGAAAGGAATTGGGAAGCAAGACCTACTCCTCTGGGCTCGGCATGCAGGGGCCTGGGTGTTGCTTGCCTGGGGCAAACGTTGCTTGTGGGGAGACAGCCAGGCACGAGGTCCTGGAAGGGAGTCTTGCTGCAAGCCATGGAGCCTGCATGTTCTTCTGAAGCTCTGTGGTGCCTGGAGTGGAGCTTGAGGATGAGGTGGGTGTGATCAGATCCACACCTTGGAGAGGCCCCCTGGAGGATGTGGAGGGTGCATTTAAGAGGGGCAGGACTGGAGGCTGTCCCAGCAATTCAGGTGAGAGCAGGCGAGGACAGAGCGGAGTCAAGGTGGCAGCACATTCTTACCTCCTTCTTCCTCCCCTTTCAGTCTTGCTTCCCATTGTTGTGGCTCTCTGTCCCAGATATTTCATGATACCTTGGTCTCTTCCATCTGGAAACAAAGCCTGAAGTTTTTAAAGAGGGCTAGAAGGAGAGGGCAATGATAAAACCTAAAGGGAGAGCCTTGTCTATGGTGGCATTTTGGGGACATGGCTTGGTTATTTAGTATGTCTAGACTGAGTGTCATTGCATTCTTTTTTTCTTTTAAAAAAATCTTTATTGGAGTATAGTTGATTTACAATGTTGTGTTAGTTTCTGCTGTACATCAAAGGGAATCAGGTATACATATACATATATCAACTCCTTTTTTAGCTTCTTTCCCCATACAGGTCATTACAGAGTATTGAGTAGAGTTCCCTGTGCTATACAGTAGATACTTATTAGTAATCTATTTTATATATAGCAGTGTGTATATGTCAATCCCAATCTCCCAATTTATCCCCCCTCTTTACCCCCTGGTAACCGTAAGTTTGTTTTCTACATCTGTACCTCTCTTTCTGTTTTGTAGATTAGTTCATCTGTACCCTTTTTTTAGATTCCACATATAAGCTATATCATATGATATTTGTCTTCCTGTGTCTGACTTCACTCAGTATGACAATCTCTAGGTCCATCCATGTTGCTGCAAATGGCATTATTTCATTCTTTTTTATGGCCGAGTAATATTCCATTGTATATATGCACCACATCTTCTTTATCCATTCCTCTGTTGATGGACATTTAGGGTGCTTCCATGTCCTGGCTATCGTAAACAGTGCTGCTGTGAACACTGGAGTGCATGTATCTTTTCAAATTATGGTTTCCTCTGGATATATGCCCAGGAGTGGGATTGCTGGATCATATGGTAACTCTAATTTTAGTTTTTTAAGGAACCTCCATACTTTTCTCCACAGTGGCTGTACCAATTTACATTCCCACCCACAGTGCAGGAGGGCTCCCTTTTCTCCACACCGTCTCCAGCATTTATTGTTTGTAGATTATTTGATGATGGCCATTGTGACCAGTGTGAGGTGGTACCTCATTGTAGTTTTGGTTTGCATTTCTCTAATAATTGGATTTTAAAATAAAGGCTGTTACAGTGATGGTCATTGCATTCTTACCAGGACCAGCTTGATCATGTCTAAGGTGAACCTGTCACATGGAAACAGGAGAAACAAGGTCTGGCTGCAAGGTATGTGGAATCAGACGGAGCACACACATTCTCTTGGCTGTTCTTAGAGGCAGATCATGGCTGAAACCAGCTGCTGTGACAACCGCGGGGTGAGGGGGCTGGAATGGTCTCTTCCTCGTCTCTCCTTCCCTCTTCCCAACACCCACCCTCTGGTCCAGCCAGGGAAGGCTTTTGGGGATTCCAGGCTCAGCTTTAACCTGGGCCTCTATGGAAGCTCTGAGCTGCCTATGCAGGTGGCCCTGGAACGATTCCAGACCCGGGGGGGTTGGTGGTGGTTGGTGAGGGGAGGCGAGTGTTCACTGCCTCTCACCAGCGTGTTGCAGTCACAGCTGTACTTTGCATGGGTTGACAGGCAGAGTCATGTAGCTATGTGACAGTGGTACCTCCGAGGTGGCTGCATTTCACGTTCTCAGGATACCCCGAATCCCGTTTGATACCCAGCATCCCAAATGCCATTTGTTCCAGGTGCTGTGGAAGAGTGTGGGTACTCGGGGTTAGGGGTCTGAAGCTGGATCCAAGGATGCCACTGCTTACTAACTTGTGATAGGCTAGTCAGTGTCACCTCCCCTGGCCTCAGTTCCTCACCTGTCCAAGGGGGATAGATAATGACCACGGCCCGCCACAGAAGGCTTTGTGAAGATAAACTAGATCTTGCATCAGATCTTTGTCAATTCTCCCACTACCTCTGAAGGCAGGGATGTGTCTTATTCATATATACATCCCCAGGGCCAAGCATGGTGCCTGGTGAACTCATGTGTTTGTTGATTGAATGTATGAATGGATGATGCAGTGAAGTGTACGGGGCTTGGGAAAGCCTGAATGGTACAAAATTGAACAAATTCAAACAAGAAGAAAAAGATTTCCACATGTGCCCCCATATCCACCCACATCTACAGAAAAAATGGGATGGGCTACTGTTTGGGAGGAAACATTGTAAAATGAAAATTATTGTCTTCCAACATTTTCCTTCTCATCAAGTCTTGGCAGCACTTTTGCCGCCAAATCCTTTTCTGTTGGCGTTGTCAATAGGCCATTACTTTATATGCCTCATCCATTATTGACACATTTTAGATGAAAGGGCTCTTTCCACCTGGAGTTTCTTTTTTTCCTAGTTTTCTGTTCCGACGGTCCAGAGAACTGACTTTGAGGTCAGGTTATTCTAATTTTAATCCTGGCTCCACCACTTTCTGGCCACCTGACCTGGGCTTAGTCCTTTAAGCTCTCTGGGTCTCAGTTTCTTTGTCTGTGAAGTGGGCATGTGTGGCGGCCGTGAGCAGGCATGCGCCACACAAGCCTCCAGCTGGAGGGAGTATAACCGAGCAAGAGCCCGGCTGCTGCTCTGGCATCCTCTGTGGTCACACTTCCTGTGGGCTGCTTCCAGCCCGTGGCCGAGGACAGCAGGGACCCTAAAGCAGGCCTCTCCCGGGAGACACAGGACTCCTCAGATGGCTGACTCTGGCTCAAGAACTGCTTGATGGCTGTGCTGAGGCTTCTTGGGCTGCAGGTGGTCTAGGACTCCCACACCCTCCCTTCCGTCCCGCTCTCCATCAGTGGAGTCAGGCTCACAGTGTGTCTGCTGGCTCTCCTCACCACCTGACTGCATTTCCCTTAATAAAATCCATACACATTTATTTTTATTTCTTTGAATTTTTGAATTTTATTTTTTTATACAGCAGGTTACTAGTTATCCATTTTATACATATTAGTGTATACATGTCAATCCCAATCTCCCAATTCATCCCACCACTACCCTTCCCCTCCCCCCCTCCCCCCACCACTTCCCCCCCTTGGTGTCCATACGTTTGTTCTCTACATCTGTGTCTCCATTTCTGCCCTGCACATTCAATCCCCTCTTGGCATCTGCTTCTGGGAGGACCTGGACTCACACAGGGGAGATAATACCTCATGGTGAGGACCAAATGCGACAATGTAAACAAGTGTTTTTCAGAGTCACAGGCACAAAGTGAGTGTGCAATAAGTGGCAGGAACTCCTATTATCTGCACCACCACTGTCACTATCATCTGGCCGATTTTGCTTCTTTGGTGGCTCCAGGCACAGAGAACTCCAGTGGCAGATCCCAGGTCACAAGGCAACTTAGTATTAGAGTGAGAGCAACTGTGGTTTCTGAGCAGAAGAAATAGATTAAATAAAACATCCTTTGTAAAATAGAAATATAGATCAGTGGAACAGAATGGAAAGCCCAGAGATAAACCCACGCACATATGGTCACCTTATCTTTGATAAAGGAGGCAAGAATATACAATGGAGAAAAGACAGCCTCTTCAATAAGTGGTGCTGGGGAAACTGGACAGCTACATGTAAAAGAATGAAATTAGAACACTTCCTAACACCATACACAAAAATGAACGCAAAATGGATTAAAGACCTAAATGTAAGGCCAGACACTATAAAACTCTTAGAGGAAAACATAGGCAGAACACTCTATGACATAAATCACAGCAAGATCCTTTTTGACCCACCTCCTAGAGAAATGGAAATAAAATAAAAAAATAAACAAACGGGACCTAATGAAACTTGAAAGCTTTTGCACAGCAAAGGAAACCAGAAAGAAGACGAAAAGACAGCCCTCAGAATGGGAGAAAATATTTGCAAATGAAGGAACTGACAAAGGATTAATCTCCAAAATTTGTAAGCAGCTCATGCAGCTCAATATCAAAAAAACAAACAACCCAATCCAAAAATGGGCGGAAGACCTAAATAAACATTTCTCCAGATGGCCAGCAAACACATGAAAGGATGCTCAACATCACTAATCGTTAGAGAAATGCAAATCAAAACTGCAATGAGGTATCACCTCACACCGGTCACAATGGCCATCGTCAAATAATCTACAAACAATAAATGCTGGAGACGGTGTGGAGAAAAGGGAACCCTCTTGCACTGTGGGTGGGAATGTAAATTGCTACAGCCACTATGGAGAACAGTATGGAGGTTCCTTAGAAAACTAAAAATAGAACTACCATATGACCCAGCAATCCCACTACTGGGCATATACCCTGAGAAAACCATAACTCAAAAAGAGTCATGTACCAGAATGTTCACTGCAGCTCTATTTACAATAGCCAGGACATGGAAGCGACCTAAGTGTCCATCGACAGGTGAATGGATAAAGAAGATGTGGCACAGATATACAATGGAATATTACTCAGCCATAAGAAAGAAATGAAATTGAGTTATTTGTAGTGAGGTGGATGGACCAGAGACTGTCATACAGAGTGAAGTAAGTCAGAAAGAGAAAAACAAATACTGTATGCTAACACATATATATGGAATCTACAAAAAAAAAAGGTTCTGAAGAACCTAGGGCCAGGACAGGAATAAAGACGCAGACATAGAGAATGGACTTGAGGATGCAGGGAGGGGGAAGGGTAAGCTGGGACGAAGTGAGAGAGTGGCATGGACATATGTACACTACCAAATGTAAAATAGATAGCTAGTGGGAAGCAGCCACATAGCACAGGGAGATCAGCTCGGGGCTTTGTGACCACCTAGAGGGGTGGGATAGGGAGGGTGGGAGGGAGATGCAAGAGGGAGGAGATATGGGGATATATGTATATGTATAACTGATTCACTTTGTTATAAAGGAGAGACTAACACACTGTTATAAAGCAATTATTCTCCAATAAAGATGTTTAAAAAATTTTTTAAAAAAAGCATCCTTTGTAAACTTATCCAAGTTAAGGAAAAGACACAAACCAAATCCTTTTCTAGCCATCGAAATGTGCAGTCATCTTTGCTAAAGCAACCTACTCCATTTTTCATCGAATGCACAAAAGGTTTTGTAACATTCTGAGGTCCCTGCCAATACTCGTGATACGTACAAATATACTCCAATCAGTAAGTCAGGGCGGCTTGCATTTCCCAAGAACCATGAGGGGGTAAAAAAAAAAAAAAAGAAAAAAGTGGTCATTGTTATTCACATTTGTCATATAAGGAAACAGAAACTAAGTGGCGGTTTCAAGATCACCCAGACACTGGTGGGTTTGGGATCGGAACTCTCTGGTTTTTGTTTCTGGTGTTTTGGAACTCAGGGATTGGTGGATTCTGTTCAAACTCTGCTCCTAAGCTCAGTCTCTTAGCAAACTGGCACCAGGAGCTGGCCCGCAAAGACCTTTCTCAAGCCCAATTCTGCCCAGCCTCAGGGGTGCTAGAAGCCCTGGAATCATCCATGATGCAAATAAAGTCAGTGAAGGAAACTGATCTCCATGCTCAGGGCCATCATTTGTCACCCAGAGAGGCTTCATCCTAATGTTTTTTACCTGACGCTGTGGAGCATGTTCACTAAGTAGACTGTCAACCCTGTGAAGCTGGGAGGGACCGTGCCATATCCCCACCACAGCACAGCCCCATTTGGTGCTAAATAAATGCTTGTTCTTGAGGGTGGTGGTGATTCTGATGGGGCTTCTGTTTATAGTCCGAAGGAGTCATCGTCATCATCACCAACAACAGAAAACAAATATTTGCTCTTGGCCAGGCACTGTGCCAAGAAATGGGGATCCAATGATGAAAAGTCAAGCCTTCTGACTCCAAGGAGTTCATAGTCTTGTGGGGAGACGGTCACGTCGAGTCTGCCTGGAGAGGCCAGGATGGCTTCACAGAGGAGGCAGCTTGGAGCTGAGACTCAGGAGGGCGGGAGTTCCCCAGGCAGATGGGGGTGGGGAGGGGACTCCTGGCAGAGGGAACACACGTGAAGGAGTGGAGGTGTGAACAGAGCACTGCTGTGTTAGAGGACCTGTCCAGTGTTGCTGGAATGTCAAGCTGTTTTCCATATGACCCCGCCATCCACCACTGTAGGTGTGGTTTGGAGGTGCCAACATTTCTTCCTGCCTTTCCTTTTTCATTAGAAGGTTCTTTTCATCAGCCATCAATGATTGGCTTCCCACTATGTGTCAGGCACTGGGCAGGTTACTGGGGTACAAGAGATGAGGGGGGTCGACACGGTGCCTGTCCTCCTGGAGCTCTAAGTCGAATGATGAGCAAACAGGTTCTGTCAACATCATAGTGCAGAGAGTGGGGGCCAAGGGAGACCTAATTTAGTGGGGGGGGTGTATTAGTTTCCTGTGTCTGTTGTAACAAATTGCCACAAACTTAGTGGCTTAAAACAACACAAATTTATTATCTTATGGTTCTGGAAGTCAGAAGTTAAAAATCTGTCTTACTGGGCTGAAATTAAGGTCTAGGCAGGGCTGGAGGCTCTAGGGGAGAATCTGTTCCTTGTCTTTTCCAGCTTCTAGGGACTGACTACATTCCTTGTCTTATGGCCACATCACTTGGACCTCTACTTCTGTCTTTAAATCTGTTTCTTTCTCTGACCCTCCTGTATTCCTCTTATAAGGACATTTGTGATGACACTGAGTCCACCCAGATAATCCAGGATCATCTCCCCAACTCAAGGTCCTTAACTTAATCAGATCTGCAAAGTTCCTTTTGCCATGTAAGGTAACATATTCATAGGTCCCAGGGATGAGGATACGGGCATCTTTGGGGGCTGTTATTCTGCCAACCACAGAGGGTGCAGGGGGAAGGGGAGGAGGTGCTTCTAGAAGTGGTATTTAACCCCCAGACTTACGGGTCAGAAGGTGGGTGAAAGTGGAAGCAAGGAGGTCACTTATGAGGCTGTTGGATAAGACCAGGCAGGATGTGATGGTGGCCATGGTGATGGTGAGACGTGCAAGGGATTAAGATACAGCGAGGAGGGCGAAAGAATGGGAAATGAGGACAAAGTTGAAAGAAAGCAGGCCTGGGCAAGGCTAGACTTCTCTGTATCAACAAGGGCAAGTTGGAACCTGAATGTAATGCCTTTAGGGAATATTAGCAAGAACATAATGCCCAGGGTGCTAATTCTAATTCTTGAGTCAGAGATTCCAGAGAGTTCTGTGTTCATGTAGGTCAGAAGGAAATGTAACATTTACGGACTTATTTGATAGAATAATGTACAATAAAAAGCTGATATTCAACTTTGGTTCCCAAAGAGAAAATCTGATTTTGAGGTTCTACGAGGAAAGGCAGACTTTACAAACTAGATTCTTCCAGGTGTTGTCAGGGTCATTGGTGTTTGAGTGAGGACGAGTGACATTCCTACACTTTTATTTACCCTGAGTTCCCCAAGGCAGAGATAGAGCAGTTTAACTCTCACTGAGTGGGACTGTTTGCCTCACTTAGATAATTAGGTTTGTCACCTCCTAATATACATTATTTACACAACAGCCAAGCTGCACCTTGACAGAGGCCATAATAAGCATTAGTATTATAAAAGGAGAACAAAAGCGAAGGAAAATGGCCATTCGTTGCGCACCAGGCTGATTTCTGAAATGTGTGATACCATTCTGTGTGTGACACTGCGCTGAACTTCCTGCCGTTCCGAAGAGTTCCCAAATTAACATATTTATATCCAAGGTAATGAAATTGCCCTTACAGAGAGCAGGGACCTTTGAGAATCCGATGTGTTCAAACCAGGGGAAGTTTCTTTTCCAATAACTTATTATTCGAGGAAAATAGAAGAAAAATTCTATCATTAATAGATCAGGAGTGATTACATGTAACTCATTGCATTGTCTATTGAGAAATACACTTAGGGTCTATTTTATTATTCTATTTTTTTCAGGAAACCAAGTTAACTGGAATATAACATCAGTCTTTGATTCCTTCCCTCATTATCACCACCTTTCTTTTTGCTTACCTTTAGTAGTTGTCAGAAACCCAAACTTTCTTTACACTGATTGATTGTTTTCAATTGAAGTATAGTACATTTACAATATTATATTAGCTTCAGGTGTAAAACAGTGATTCAGTATTTTTATAGGTTATACTACATTTAAAGTTAGTACAAAAAATGGCTGTATTTCCCTGGGCTGTTCAATACATCCTTGTTGCTTATTTATTTATTTATTATGTTAAGCCAATGAAAATTTTTTTCTTGATGTTTAGTTGATTTACAGTATTGTATAAGTTTTAGGTGTACAACATAGTGATTTGCAATTTTTAAAGGTTATACTCCATGTATAGTTATTATAAAATACTAGCTATATCACCTGTGCTATACAATATATCCTTGTAGCTTATTTATTTTACACATAGTAGTTTGTGCCTCTAATCCTGTACCCCTATCTTGTCCCTTCTCTCTTCCCTTGCCCCACTGGTTACCACTAGTTTGTTTTCTTTAAAATTTATTTATTTTTGGTTGTGTTGGATCTCTGTTGCTGCATGCGGGCTTTCTCTAGTTGTGGTGAGCTGGGGCTACTCTTCGTTGCGGTGTGCGGGCTCATTGTAGTGGCATCTCTTGTTGCGGAGCATGGGCTCTAGGTGCACGGGCTTCAGTAGTTGCAGCACGTGGGCTTGGTAGTTGTGGTTCATGGGCTCCAGAGCGCAGGCTTAGTAGTTGTGGTGCATGGGCTTAGTTGCTCCGTGGCACGTGGGATCTTCCCGGACCAAGGCTGGAACCCGTGTCCACTGCACTGGCAAGCGGATTCCTAGCCACTGCGCCACCAGGGAAGTGCCCACTAGTTTGTTTTTTATATCTGTGAGTCTGTTTCTCTTTTGTTGTATTTACTAGTTTGTTTTATTTTTTACATTCCACATATAAGTGATATAGGGTATTTGTCCTTCTCTGTCTGACTTATTTCACTAAGCAAAATATCCTCCAAATCCATCCGTGTTGTTGCAAATTTCATTCTTTTTTATGGCTGAGTAATATTCCATTGTGTATATACACCACATCTTCTTTATCCATTCATCTGTTGACGGACACTTCCATATCCTGGCTGTTGTAAATAATGCTGCTATGAACATTGGGGTGCATGTATCTTTTCGAAATAGTGTTTTCATTTTCTTCAGATATATACCCAACAATGGAATTGCTGGATCATATGGTAATTCTATTTTTGGTTTTTTGAGGAACTTCTATACTGTTTTTCATCGTGGCTATACCTATTTACAATCCCAACAGTGTATTAGTGTTCCCTTTTCTCCACATCCTTGCCAACATTTGTTATTTGTAGACTTTTTGTTGATTTTGCCATTTTGCCATTTTGACAGGTGTGAGATGATATCTCATTGTGGTTTTGATGTGTATTTCTCTGATAATTAGTGATGTTGAGGATTTTTTAATGTACCTGTTGGCCATCTGTATATCTTCATTGGAAAAATGTCTGTTCAGGTCTTCTGCCCATCTTTAATTGAGTTTTTTGGTTTTTTGATATTGAGTTGTGTGAGCTGTTTATCTATTTTGGATATTAACCCCTTATCGATCATGTCATTTGCAAATCTTTTCTCCCATTCAGTAGGTTGTCTTTTTGTTTTGTCAATGGTTTCCTTTGCTGTGCAAAACCTTTTATGTTTAATTAGGTCCCATTTGTTTGCTTTTGCTTTTATTTATTTTACCTTAGGAGACAGATCCAAAAAAATATTGCTATAGTTTAAGTCAAAGAGGGTTCTGCCTATGTTCTCTTCTAAGAGTTTTACGGTTTCAGGTCTTACATTTAGGACTTTAATCCATTTTGAGTTTATTTTTGTATACAGTGTGAGGAAATGTTCTAATCTCATTCTTTTACATGAAGATGTCCAGTTTTCCCAGCACCATTTATTGAAGAGACTGTCTTTATTCCAGTGTATATTCTTGCCTCCCTTGTCATAGATTAATTGACCATAAGTGTATGGATTTACTTCTGGGCTCTCTATTCTGTTCCAATGATCCATGTGTCTGTTTTTGTCCCAGTACCATGCTGTTTTGATTATTGTAGCTTTGTAGTATAGTCTAAAGTCAGGGAGCATGATACTGCTAGCTTTGTTCTTTTTTTTCAAGATTGCTTTGGCAATTTGGGGTCTTTTGTGGTTCCATATAAAATTTAGGATTACTCTAGTTCTGTGAAAAATGTCCCTGGTATTTTGATAGGGATTGCATTAAATCTGTAGATGGACATTTTAACAATATTATTTCTTCCAATCCAAGAGCACGGGATATCTTTCCATTTCTTTGAATCACCTTCAATTTCCTTCATCAGCGTTTTATAGTTTTCATAGTATAGGTCTTTCACCTCCTCGGTTAAGTTTATTCTTAGGTATTTTTATGTGATTTTTAAATGGGATTTAAAAAAACCTTTCTCTTTCTGATATTTCATTATTAGTGTATAGAAACACAACATATTTCTGTTTATTAATCTTGTATCTTGCAACCTTGCTGAATTCATTTATCAGTTTTAATAGTTTTTGTGTGGAGACTTTAGGTTCCTCTATATAGAGTATCACGTCATCTGCAAATAGTGATAGTTTTACCTCTTCCCTTCCAATCTGAATACATTTTGTTTCTTTTTCTTGTCTGAATTCTGTGACTAGGACTTCCAATACTATGTTAAATATAAGTGGAGAGAGTGGGCATCTTTGTCTTCTTCCTGAATTTAGTGGGAAAGCTTTCAGCTTTTCACTGTTGAGTATTATGTTGGTGAGTTTGTCATAAATGGCCTTTATTATGTTGAGATATGTTCCCTCTCTACACACTTTAATAAGAGTTTTTATCATGGATGGATGTTGAATTTTGTCAAATGCTTTTTCTGCTTCTATTGAGATTATCATGTGATTTTTATCTTTCCTTTTGTTAATGTGGTGTATCACATTGATTGATTTTCAAATGTTGAACCATCCTGTGACCCTGGAATAAAACCAACTTGATCATGGTGTATGATCCTTTTTATGTATTGTTGGATTTGATTTGCTAATATTTTGTTGAGGATTTTTGTGTCTATATTCATCAGAGATATTGGCCTGTAATCTTCTTTTTTTTTGTATCTTTATCTGGTATCAGGGTAATGGTGATCTCATAAAATGAATTTGGGAGTGTTCCATCCTCTACAATTTTAGAGGGGAATATTTCAAGAAGGAAAGGTGTTAGCTCTTATTTATATGTTCGGTAGAATTCCTCTGTGAAGCCATCCCATCCTGGACTTTGGTTTGCTGAGAGATTTTTTTTATTACAATTTCAATCTTACATCTGTTCATGTTGTCTTTTTTTCCTGACTCAGTCTTGGCAGGCTGTACATTTCTAGAAATGTGTCCATTTCCTCTAGGTTGTCCAATTTGTTGGCATATGACTGTTTATAGTATTCTTTTATGATTTATTGTATCGCTGTGGTATCAGTTGTTATTTCTCCTCTTTCATTTCTTACTTTGTTTATTTGGGTCTTCTCTCTTTTCTTCTTAATGAGCCTAGCTAAAGGTTTATCAATTTTGTTTACTTTTTCAAAAAACCAACTCTTGGTTTCATTGATTTTTCTATTACTTTTTGGTATCTATTTTATTTATTTCCTCTCTGATCTTTATTATTTCCTTCTTTCTGCTGACTTTGGGCTTTGTTTGTTCTGCTTTTTCTAATAATTTCTTTTTTTTTTTTTTTTTTTTTGCGGTACACGGGCCTCTCACTGCTGTGGCCTCTCCTGTTGCGGAGCACAGGCTCCGGACACGCAGGCTCAGCAGCCATGGCCCACGGGCCCAGCCGCTCCGCGACATGTGGGATCTTCCCAGACCGGGGCACAAACCCGCGTCCCCTGCATTGGCAGGCGGACTCTCAACCACTGCGCCACCAGGGAAGCCCCCTAATTTCTTTAGATGGAAGGTTAGGTTGTTTATTTGAGATTTTTCTTGTTTCTTGAGGCCTGTATTGCTATAAACTTCCCTCTTAGAACTGCTTTTGCTGCATCCCATAGATTTTGGAAAGTTGTGTTCTCATTTTCATTTATTCAGAGTTTTTTTCTGATTTCCTTTTTGATTTCTTTGTTGACTCATTAGTTTTTTAGTAGCATGTTGTTTAGTCTCTGTGGATTTGTGCTTTCCCCATTTTTCTTTCTGTAGCTGATTTCTAGTTTCATACTTCTGTGGTTGGAAAAAATGCTTGATATAATTTCTATCCTCTTAAATTTGTTGAGACTTGTTTTGTGGCCTGGCATGTGACCTATCCTGGAGAACATTCTGTGTGCACTTTAAAAGAACATGTATTCTGCTGTTTTTGGATGGAATATCCTGTATATATATATATCTATTAAGCCCAACTGGTATTGTGTCATTTAAGACCACTGTTGCCTTGTTGATTTCCTATCTAGATGATCTGTATATAGATGTAAGTGAGGTGTTAAAGTCCCCTATGTTATTGTATTGTTGTCAGTTTCTCTCTTTATGTCTGTTAATATTTGCTTTATATATTTAGGTACTCTTGTATTGGGTGCATATATGTTAATGAATGTTATATCCTCTTCTTGTATTGATCCTTTTATCAATATATAATGCCCTTCTCTGTCTTTTGTTACAGACTTTTAAAGTCTATTTTGTCTGATGTGAGTATTGCTACCTCTGCTTTCTTGTCATTGCCATTAGCATGAAATATCTTTTTCCATGCCCTCACTTTCAGTCTGTGTGTGTATTTAGTTCTGAAGTGAGTCTCTTTGTAAGCAGCATATAGGTAAGTCTTGTTTTCTTATCCAATCAGCCACCCTATGTCTTGATTGGAACAGTTAGTCCATTGACATTTAAAGTAATTATTGATAGGTGTGTACTTATTGTCATTTTGTTATTTGTTTTCTGGTTGTATTTATAGTTCTTCCTTGTTCTTTTCTTCTTCTTTTAGTTCCTTCACTTATTTGATGATTTTCTTTAGTGGTATGCTTGTTCCTTTCTCTCTTGTTTTTGTGTATCTGTTGTAGGTTTTCACTTGTGGTTATCATGGGGTTCATATGTGTTGACCTGTATCTATTTGTTTTTGTTTGTTTGTTTGTTTTTTTGCGGTATGCGGGTCTCTCACTGTTGTGGCCTCTCCCGTTGTGGAGTACAGGCTCCAGACACGCAGGCTCAGCGGCCATGGCTCACAGGCCCAGCCGCTCCACAGCATGTGGGATCTTCCCGGACCGGGGCACGAACCCATGTCCCCTGCATCGGCAGGCGGGCTCTCAACCACTGTGCCACCAGGGAAGCCCATCTATTTGTTTTAAACAGGTAGTTTGTCAAGTTCAAACACATTCTAAAAGATCTACATTTTTTACTTCTCCCACATATTTTATTTTTGATGTAATATTTTTCATCTTCATGTTTATCCCTTTACTGATTATTGTAGTTATACTTGATTTTACAACTTTTTTGCCTTTAAACTTTGTACTAGCTTATTTAAGCAGTTTATCCTCAGCCTTTACTGTATATTTTCCTTTACTAGTGGGATTTTTCCTTTCCTATAGATACTTCTTCTTGTAGCCTTTTGTTTTCCACTTAGAGAAGACCCTTTAACATTTCTTTTAGGGCTGGTTTAGTATTGATGAACTCTTTTAGTTTTTGCTTATCTGGGAAGTTCTTTATCTCTTCTTCAATTCTAATTGATAATCTTACTGGATAGAGTGTTCTAGGTTGCAGGTTTTTCCCTTTCAGCACTTTAAATATATCATGATACCCCTTCTGGCTTTTGCAAAGTTTCTGCAGAAAAATCAGCTGATAGCCATCTGGGGGATACCTTGTATATGACTCTTTGTTTTTCTCTTGCTGCCTTTAGAATTCTCTCTACCTTTTGGTGTGGGTCTGTTTGGGTTCATCTTGTTTGAGACTCTCTGTTCTTCCTGGAGTTGGATATCTGTTTCCTTCTTCAGATTTGGGAAGATTTCAGTCATAATTTCATAAAATATATCTTCAACCCCCTTCTCTCTCCTTCTGGACCCCCTATGATGTGAATGTTGGTACACTTGATGTTATCCTAGAGATCTCTTAAACTGTTCTAATTTTTAAATTTATTTTTCTTTTTGCTGTTCTGATTGGGTGATTTCTGTTATTCTATCTTCCAGATCCCTTCTATGTTCTTCTGTGTCACCTCATCTGCTGTTAATTCCTTTTAGTGTGTTTTTCATTTCAGTTATCGTATTCTTTGGTTCTGACTGGTTCTTTATTTTACATTTTTTAGTTCCTTGTTAAAATTCTCATCTATTCTTTTACCTAATTCAGTTAGTATTCTTATTACTAATGCTTTGAATTCTTCATTTGGTAACTTGTTTATTTTGATTTCATTAATTATTTTTTCAGGGGTTTTTCTCTTGCTTTTTCAATTGAGAAAATTCCTCTGTCTTCTCATTTTCCTTATCTTTCTCTGTCTCTATGAAATTAGGTAAAAGTTACCCATTGCTCCTTATGTTGGAGCATTCCTTTACAGTCTGAGTCTGCCAGTGGCTTTGGTGGGAGAGCTGGATTTGATGTGAACACAAGCCATATCTTTCCTCAGGTTGTGCTGACAGCTATTATCTTGGTAGGAGGTGGCGATGGAGATGGAGAGACTAGGGCTGGAGCAGGTGTAAGCTGAAGCTTCTGTGCTAAGTGTCCATCATCACCCTGTGGGGGAGCAGGGTCAGGTTCCAAGTTGCTAGAGCAGAAGCCGTGAGAGTTGGGCTTCCAAACCAGCTCAGTTCCCTTCCTGTATGTGCTCTCCCCCTCCCAGCACTGGCACCCTCACTCCAGAGTAGAACAGTACTGGAGCAAGAGGAGCTAGCACAGGCACTCAGTGAGGGCTGGGGTACTGTCCGTGGGGGTCCAGCCACCATCAGAGATCTGGACTGCCTCTGATGTGCCACTTGTATAAGTGAAGCAACGGCTGCCTCTGCCCTTCTCAGATGTTGCTTCAGGTTTGAGCTACCTCAGTGTCTCACGACTAAGGTCTCTCCTTGCTCATGGCAGCTTATTCCAGTGTGGAGCTGTGATGGGAGGCAAGCAAGGCTGGAATGTTCACTTGGATCAGGCTGGTGTATACACTGGGGAAGTCATGGGAAACCAGCCAGCCACCTGCTTGATTTCAATTTGCCCTCTCGTCCCTGCTTCAGGAGCAAGCCAGCACAAGCACGCTCCTCCTGAGTGGAGTCCAGGCTTCCCACAACCCTCCTGTTAGTCCCACCAGCTCTCCAGGGGGTCGTCTTCCTTATGTAGGACCCCAGTGTTGGGGCACCCAATATGTGGCTTGAACCACTCACTTCCCAGGGAGTGTCTCCACCCATGAAATCTCCCTTCTCCTCTGAGTCCCCTCCCAAGGACACAGGTCTCAACCTGTAGATGCATTTTTGATGTGTTCGTGGGGGGAGGTGAATTCCATGTCCTCCTGCCTGTCTATCTTGATCTGAGTGTCACTGTGTTTGGTTTTTGACTCTTCATTATAGCAAACTCACCCTTCTTTTGTTTTGTGACCATAGACCTGGATAAAAGAACTTTTAAACTTGCTAGATGCTCATTTCTTCTCTACTCCTGGTATTACCTAGCCCTCAGCACTTGGACAATTCTGCTGGGTATCCTTCTCCTACCTTTTCGTCTCCAAATTGCACAATATGTCTCTTTTTAAAATATCATGGTTTGTTGTGTGTCTTACACATCACTTAACAAGGAAACTAAGGGAGAAAATGAATGAGAAATAACAGAGACATGGCTTTCAAATTTGGACCCTTGTAGAGAAATATAAACATTTCAGACTCAATTAATATTATTTTTTTTGTGTGAAAACTAGAACACCTGGTGCTCACTGTTTTAGAATTCAACAGACACCTAGCAACTAATTGAATTCCCTCACTGCAGGCTTGGTGAACCAATCTTTAATCCTCACGTTTGAAAGCTGGCTTGAGAAAGACACCTGTGCTTTGTTTCCGACAAGTTTTGGGCTTTGTGTTTATAAACAAATTCTCTTCTCCCCTCTCACCCACCCCGTTTCTCAGTGGCCGTTCCTGCAGCAGCGCCCCCGGTGTGCCAGCCCAAGGGCACCACTAACGGGCATTACGCGGCCCCACGCCTCTCCATCTCCTCCCGAGCCACGGTGGTAGCCAGAATGGAAGGTGCCTCCCAGGGGGCCCTGCAGACCGTCATGAAGTGTAAAACAGTGGTTGCCATCTTCGTGGTCGTGGTGGTCTACCTCGTCACGGGCGGTCTCGTCTTCCGGGCATTGGAACAGCCCTTTGAGAGCAGCCAAAAGAACACTATTGCCATGGAGAAGGCAGAATTCCTGCGGGATCATGTCTGTGTGAGCCCACAGGAGCTGGAGACATTGATTCAGGTGAGCAAGGAGTGAGTCCACAGTAGAATCACCTTGGGTCGGGGGGAGAGTGTGACCTTGGTTTTGTCTTTCTGGCTCACTGAGCTTTGCCGTTGGTTGAGATGCTACTGATGGTCAGGGAGGTCCTCTCTGGGAGGTGACACTTGAGTGGAGACCCGTGACAATGTGGGGGAAGAGGGCTCACATGTACAACGTAGGAGCAGGCTGTGTTTTGTATTACCTGCTTTTGCATGTGGTGGCCAGAGGCAGCAGCCGGCAAAGGGCTTTGGATTTTCAGATTCAAGTCCACTTATATATGCTGATTAACTTTTAAATCTGTGTGAGATGCTGGGGTAAGAGGGTGGCCCAGAAACCAAAGAAAGAGAGAATTTTAAAGGAGCAGGGCTGTATGAACCTGTCGAAGGCGGATGAGAATGGAGCAGAGAAAAGGGCACCAGCTGTGGGATGGGTAGGGTGTTAGTGACTTGAAAGAGGCTTTGGTGGATTTGTGAGGTTGAAATAATAAGGATAACAGTAACAGGGATAATCAAGGTTGCTACTTTTGAACACTCACTGTGTGTCAGGCACTGTACTAAAGCCCTTCCATGCCTTGGATATTAAGGAAAAAATGTGCATAAAAAATGGAGGCAGAGAACTTTGGGCCCCCGCCTACAGAAACAAGGCAGAGGAAGGGGTGGGGCGACCTTGGCAGGGGTGATGTGAGGCTGGGAAGGGATGTGGGAGACAGGGAGTCATCTAAGGTGGCATGACAGGAGGAAGCGAAACAGGAGGCTTGAGAAGTGAGCGAAAGGTGGAGAGGACCGAGTCCTGGGAAGAGAGAAGGGAAGTGGTTTAGAGCCCAGCAGATGGGCTTCACCTTGCAGGTGAGGCAGGATGGCGGCCTCCAATCTACATGCCCTCCTGAGCCACGAGCAGCAGTGGTGGGGGGCGGTGACGTTTATGGAGGCAAGGGAGAGTCCCATCTTTCTGTGGGTTCTGAAGTTTGGAAGACCGAGGGATGGAAAAGACAGCTTTCACAATTCCTTCTGGCTCTGGGATTACCAGCATTAAATTCTTTTCTTTTAAAAATTAATTAATTATATTTTTGGCTGCGTTGGGTCTCTATTGCTATGCACGGGCTTTCTTTAGTTGCAGCGAGGGGGGGCTACTCTTTGTTGTGGTGTGCGGGCTTCTCATTGCGGTGGCTTATCTCGTGGCAGAGCACGGGCTTTAGGCGCACGGGCTTCAGTAGTTGTGGCATGTGTGCTCCAGTAGTTGTGGCACTCGGGCTTAGTTGCCCTGTGGCATGTGGGATCTTCCCGGACCAGGGATTGAACCTGTGTTCCCTGAATTGGCAGGCGGATTCTTAACCACTGCACCACCAGGGAAGTCCCACCAGCATTAAATTCTAATGGCTAAAAAAAAATTCTAATGGCTACTACAAATTAGGATTCTGTAGGATTCACAAGTCTGGGCTGGCTTATTTATTTATCTATTTCCAGCCACACTGATAGGGGAGGGGAATTCTGAGGCTGCCTATGATTTGGCCCCTTCATAGTAGTTGTAGTCTTTTAAATTAGTTTCTATAATCTGGCTTGACTCTTAGATGAATAGAAATATACATTTTTTTCCCTGGAATACATATGGTTTCATACCTATATCCTACAGTTTTTATTAAAAAAAAAAATCTGGGCTTCCCTGGTGGCGCAGTGGTTGAGAGTCCGCCTGCCAATGCAGGGGACACGGGTTCGTGCCCCAGTCCGGGAAAATCCCACATGCCGCGCAGCGGCTGGGCCCGTGAGCCATGGCCGCTGAGCCTGCGCGTCCGGAGCCTGTGCTCCGCAACGGGAGAGGCCACAAGAGTGAGAGGCCCGCGTAGCGCCCAAAAATAAATAAATAAATAAATAAAATAAAACCTTACAATTCTAAAGGTCAAGGGGCAGTGTTTCATATCACTCTTTCTTAGATGGCCTTGTCTTTTTTTTTTTTTTCTCCTTTCATGGTAAAATGCTACCAATCTGTCACGAATCTGTGCCAGGTTTAAGGCTCATAAAGGCATAGAGAATGGAGGAAATAATTCGGGAGTAATTTTCAGTAAGGAACTTATTATACATGCTGTGGTGATATGTGGTGAGATCCTTTTTATTTAGTTGCAATACATGTAATAACCTAAAAGGTGGTCTGAATTGACCTGGACTTGTGCCTGAATTTTCTTTCCTTAGACAATGAGATCTTGAGGAAAGGGATCATATCTCATTATCTTTGCATCCATGTGTAGCCTCTGCATGGCTTTACATCTAATTACTACCCAATAGAGACATGCTTTTGGAATGAGCTATCAAACTAAATCTATAACACTGGTGATGCCATGAGACATCTGAGCTTATTCATGCATTTATTTATTAATTCCGTATTTCTCTATTG
This sequence comes from Delphinus delphis, assembly GCF_949987515.2. Taxonomy (NCBI): domain Eukaryota; kingdom Metazoa; phylum Chordata; class Mammalia; order Artiodactyla; family Delphinidae; genus Delphinus; species Delphinus delphis. The sequence continues at coordinate 15,966,661 of NC_082684.1, forward strand.
TTCATTCTTTGGCCTTCTCCTTTATGAAAGAATTCAGTGGCCAGAATGAAGGACAGAATGGAGGAGGGTAGAGATTCTAGTTCTGGTGTTGCTGTTAAGACCCATCCTTTGACCTCGAAGATTTCTCTGTGAAATGAGGGTGTGTGTGTGTGTGCGCGCGCATGCCCTTGAGATCATTTTTATAACAATTAAAACATATACCCTTTAGTAGCCACCCGTTATGAGCTAGGCCTCTTCTACCCATCATCTCATTTAATCTCTCCAACAACCTTCTAAGTTGGTATAATTATACCCATTTTACAGGTAAAGAACTGATGCTAAAAGAGGTTGCGTAACTTTCCAACCACCAACATGACAGAGCTGGGATTCAAAGTGAGGTCTGCCTGGCTCTACCCTGCCTCGCCCAATGAGTCCACAGCCCTTGAAGTAGTGTTTACTTTAGCATAAGCTTAACTCTCTCTTAAACATTTGCTTTATGTTCAACACTTTCCAGAATTTTAGCAGAGTCAAAAGGCATTGGAGTTCTTTGCTCTTTAACAGAAAGCATTTCCTCTTTTTTCCCTTTATACCCATTGACTATCAATCCTGGACATGGGATACTTTAAGATCTCCATCTACTCTGATATAAGGATTTATACTGGTGTTTACTTACAGTTTTTTGTAGGCTAAGCAGTTAAAAATGCTGAACCTGTGTCAGTCAAGAATCAAATTATTATGGTTTATAAGTAAGATGAAAAGACAACCCTCAGAATGAGAGAAAATATTTGCAAATGAAGCAACTGATAAAGGATTAATCTCCAAAATATACAAGCAGCTCATGCAGCTCAATATCAAAAAAACAAACAACCCAATCCAAAAATGGGCAGAAGACCTAAATAGACATTTCTCCAAAGAAGATATACAGACTGCCAACAAACACATGAAAGGATGCTCAACATCACTAATCATTAGAGAAATGCAAATCAAAACTACAATGAGTTATCACCTCACACCAGTCAGAATGGCCATCATCACAAAATCTACAAACAATAAATGCTGGAGAGGGTGTGGAGAAAGGGGAACCCTCTTGAACTGTTGGTGGGAATGTAAATTGTTACAACCACTATGGAGAACGGTATGGTGGTTCCTTAAAAAACTAAAAAGAGAATTACCATACGACCCAGCAATCACACTACTGGGCATATACCCTGAGAAAACCATAATTCAAAAAGAGTCATGTACCACAATGTTCATTGCAGCTCTATTTACAATAGCCAGGACATGGAAGCGACCTAAGTGTCCATCGACAGATGAATGGATAAAGAAGATGTGGCACATATATACAATGGAATATTACTCAGCCATAAAAAGAAACGAAACTGAGTTATTTGTAGTGAGGTGGATGGACCTAGAGTCTGTCATACAGAGTGAAGTAAGTCAGAAAGAGAAAAACAAATACCGTATGCTAACACATATATATGGAATCTAAAAAAAAAAAGGTTCTGAAGAACCTAGGGGCAGGACAGGAAGACACAGACGTAGAGAATGGACTTGAGGACACGGGGAGGGGGAAGGGTAAGCTGGGACAAAGTGAGAGAATGGCATTGACATATACACAGTACCAAATGTAAAATAGATAGCTAGTGGGAAGCAGCCGCATAGCACAGGGAGATCAGCTTGGTGCTTTGTGACCACCTAGAGGGGTGGGATAGGGAGGGTGGGAGGGAGACTCAGGAGGGAGGGGATATGGGGATATATGTATATGTATAGCTGATTCACTTTGTATACAGCAGCAACTAACACACCATTGTAAAGTAATTATACTCCAATAAAGATGTTAAAAAATTTTATTATGGTTTACCCTTCACTGTTTCCTTCATAGGATGAAAGTGTCCACACTTTTGGACCAGGGGGCATCCTCTCCACTCTACACCTCTCAGCAGCACTGTATGTAGTGCTCATAAGAAACACAGTGTTTGGGAGGGTTTTCAGTGTGGTGTGTCCTAAGATGGAAAAATAATATTATTGTATCTCACCGATATTTTTATTGTTGTATGTGGCTGGTCAATGGTTTATCTGGTAGTGTCAGGACTCTTGGCTGGATTGAGTGAACCCCTCATAAAGCTAATCTGGAAGGTGTAATTCATGTTATTAATAATAAAAACAGAATACCTGGAACAGATTAACCCCTGTGAAATGCCTGGCTAGCTTAAAAGGGCCATAGCTGGGGAGGGATTTTCCAAAGACTTAAACCACTTTTATGAGGTATCATAGGACTCCGGATGTGACAGGTGGGTCACCATCCCTGACCCAGATGCTGCTATGGAGGAGACTGTTTCATTCATTAATTCATCTATGCATTCTTTAAGTTGCTACGGAGCTTCTGTTACATCAGGTAACATGCTAAGTGTTGGGGATAGAAAAGATGAAGATAAAATACACCTTGAGCAAGTCGTGAACTTCTCTGTGATTCCATTTCATTATCAATAAAATGTGCCTAAAATCCCTCACCCTTAGGATATTGAGAGGATTAAGTTCTATAATTCATGAGAAGGGCTTTGAACTGCTCTTGGCACGTGGTGCACACTCAAAAAAAAAAAAGATAGATATTGCTGCTGCTGTTTGTAGTATTATTCAAGGAGCTCAGAATTTCAAGCAGTGATTCTTAGTGGGGAGCGGGGGTTGCTTCCAGGGGGCATCTGACAATGTCTGGAGACGTTTTCAGTTGTCACAGTTGGTGCTACAGATGTCTAGTGGGTAGAGTCCAGGGACACTGCTCAACATTCAGCAATGCCCAGCATATCCACTCATAACAAAGAATTATCCAGTTTCACATGGCAGTAGATTGAGAAACCCTAGAGGAAGAGGCATATAAACCAATAACTAGAATTCATCGGAATGGAGCTATTTTTTCCCCAGTTTTATTGAGATATAATTGACATATATCACTGTATAGGTTTAAGGTGTACAGCATAATGGTTTGAACATTTATTGTGAAATGATTACTGCAGAAAGTTGAGTTAGCATCCATCACCTCATGTAGATCCAATAAAGGGAAAAATTTGTTTTTCCTTGTGGTGAGAACTCTTAGATTTATTCTCTTAACAACTTTCACATATAGTATACAGCAGTGTTAACTATACTCATAAAGTTGTACATTACCTCCCGAGGACTTACTTATAAGTAAGTAAGTAAGTAAGTCTTTATAAGTAAGTAAGTAAGTCAGTCCTTACTTATAAGTAAGGACTTACTTATAAGGACTTACTTATAAGTTTGTACCTTTCCACTACCTTCCTCCAACTGGCCTTTCCCCACCCCCCATCTCTGATCTTTTTTCCTATGAATTTTTTAAAAAACATTTCACATGTAAGTGAAATCATACAGCATTTGTCTTTCTCCATCTGACTTATTTCACTGAGCATATCCTCAGGGTCCATCCATGTTTTTGCAAATGGCAGGATGCCTTCATTTTTTAATGGCTGAATAATATTACATCATATATATGTAAAACTCACAACTTCTTTATCCATTAATCTGTGGCCACTCAGGTTGTTTCCATGTCTCGTCTACTGTAAATGCTGCTATGAACATGGGGGTGCAGATACCTTTTCGAGTTACTGTTTTTGTTTCCTTTGGATGTGTTCCCAGAAGTGGAATTGCTGGATCATTTGGTAGTTCTGCTTTTAATTTTTTGAGGAAACGTCATACTGTTTTCCGTAGTGGCTGTACCAGTTTCCAACCCCATCAATAGTGCGCGAGGGCTCCCTTTTCTCCACGTTTTCCCCAGCGTCTGTGATCTCTTGTCTTTTCGATGATCACTGGAGTGGCACCCCAGTGAGGCAAACAGAGGTCAGGGAAGATTTCGTGGCCATTTGTCTCCTTTAGTCCCTACAACGATTCTATGAGGATAGACTTTTGTGCCACTCGCAAAGGAGGAAACTGAGGCAGCAGGAGGTGAAGTTACACGCTCAAGGATACCTGATTAGTGAGTGGAGGATCTCAGATTCACTCCTGGGCAGTCTGACCACTGTCCTGTTCTCTTAAACACCACGCATGGGAACAGAAACGTGCAATACGGAAGGATTTCATCATTCAGGACCCGCCGTGAAGGGTATCGGCATGTGGCGCCCGTTGAGGGAGGTGCAGGTGGTCCGTGTGCCTTGAGCTGAGAGGTGTGGGCAGGTGGTGGGAGATGAGCTTGGGACGGGGGCAGGGGCTGGATTTGAGGTGCCCAGAGAGCCTTGCCGAGCGGTTTAGGCTTTGTGCTGCGGGAAGTGGGGGAGTCACTGAAAGATTTAAGAAGGTAGGGACACGATGGAAACTTTCTTTGGAAAGGTAACTCTTCGAGCGCTGAGGATGTAGGGTTGGAGGAAGGAGAAATTGGAGGAAGTAAGACCAGTTCGGAAGTATATTGGGACCTCATCCGTGGGCCATGCTGAGACACAGTGAAGGGGCCACATTTAAGAGAGTCTGACAAAGCAAACTTGAAGACGACTCGTGTCCCGTTCAGCAAAGATGTCTGGAGTGCCTGCCCTGTGCTCCGCCTTCCTTCCTGTTCAAGCAGAGGCCATGTGGGTCAGGGGAGCCCGGCGAGCGGCACCCACACTCTGGAGTAAATCTTTTTTCTGCCCGTGGGCTGTGTGACCTGGGTCAGAAAGGGAGTCACCCCAGGCCTCAGCTTCCCTTCTGTAAAATGACGATTATGATAATAGTGTCCACTTGTTAGGGAGGTCTGAAGATTAAACAAAAAAGCTCAGCTACTTTGAGCTATTGTGATCGCTACTATTTATTTGTTAGGGAAGGCAGGAAAAAGAAATATAGAGAACCCCTAAATTATTATTATTATTTTTTAGTGAAACAAGTAAAGTGTTTATTAGGAGGAAAAAGAGTATGTGTGGATAGACACATGGGCAGACTCAGAGAGAGTCGTGCCCTCATGGTAGTTTGAATCACCTATATGGGGCATTTCTTCCAGGTTTCCTTTGGCCAGTCATCTTGCTTTGCCTGGTTCTGAGTCCGTATTTGGTATATCTCAGGGTCCTCCCAAGTGTGTGCACGCATCTCTTAGCCAAGATGGATTCTAGCGAAGAGGCCTATGGGTAGGTTGACATCACTCCCGTTTTGACCTCCAAGGAGCCTTTCTGCACATGTGCAGTAGGGAAGGTCTCCTCGACCTCGACAATGAGAAATATGTGGTCTCTATCTTTTTTCTGGGCAGGGCTCAGCCTCTCCTATTGTTCTCCTGATAAATATTATCTTTATCTTGGAGTATCTGTCCACAGGGGACAAACTCCAGCTGCTCAGCCTGGGGCCCATCTATCTCCTGCCTCAAATCCTCCCCGAGAGACATAGACCCCGAGAACTCTTTATTGGGAAGAAGAAGGGCAAATGTCTGTCTTCTGTACCTTCTTCAGGCTGGCACGGGGCTCATAGACCCTACCTAGTTGGGGTCACGGAGCTCTGGCCCTGTCTCATTAAGGGCCCCAGCATGACTTCCGTTGTTATTTCAGCAGGATATGCTGTGGGGAGTAGAAACCCTCTAAATTATGTGCATCCTGGGGTTCCGCTAAGGGAAAAGAGAAGAAAACTCCTGAAATGCACTTTGGGGCTTCAAATCCTAAATTTGATTTGCTTCGACTGTTAAAGTGTAAAGTCCCCTTCGCAGAAATGACTCCCCTGAATGCTGAGTTGGGCTGCTAACACCATTTGCTGTATTGATGTGGCTTGAGCACAGGGAAGTAACCGAGCAGTTTTCTGTGTCATTTAGAGGCTTACCCTGCCACCTAGATAATCATCCCAGCTTTGATGGGGACGCTTGGCCTCAGATCTATTAGGCAGACACCGGGGCTGGCTCCATGATCTCTGTTCAGCCTGACTGTTCCTCTGTGTGGTTTGAAACACATATTGGAGAACCTCAGAGACCCAGAAGGCTCAGGCAGCCCCAAGGAGTGGGTCACTCAGACAATGGGATGACCAGTGACTCCAGAGTGTGAGTGAGTGAAAGGGCCTGCATCCTCCAGGCCTGTTTGCTATGTATCCCTCAGTGAGGCACGTCCATCTTCTAGTGTGGTGCCCTGGGGCAGGCTGATTAACCTGAACTGGGCTTCAGCAGTTCAGTCCACAGAGGACACAGAAGACCCATTCATCTCTGGAATCTTACCCTTGAGACTCCGTGAGAGAGTCTGCAGATGACAGTAGTAGGGAAATTTCCTGCAGAGCTGTTGTAATAATAAAAAATGGCTACCACTTATTGGTTGTGTACGTTCCTCTAGGCATGTTCTAAGTGCTTCAATCCTTGAATTCATCTAACCCCTGCAACAAACCTACAGGTAGGAGCTATTGTCATCATTCAATTTCATGGATGAACAAATAAATTCTAAGAAATTAAGTAATTTGCCCAAGGCCACACAGCTGATAGGTGGTTAAACTGGGATTTGAGCCTTGGGATGCCAGACTCCAGAGCCCATACGTCTAAGCACTGTGCTAGACTGCCCACTTGTGTCAACGGTCAGTACCCCCTACGCTACGTCTGAGCCTTTTCTTAAAGGTTTTACCCCAAGGAAAAGATTGGAGGGAGAAAGAGAAATTTTTAGGGAAATGTGGGCTGACACGGTACCATAGCACTCTAAATATGGACTGTTGTGTTTTCAAAGAAGGGAGTGTCAAGGAGGGGAAAGAGCACGGACATTGGAGTCAGATAGACTTGGTCTTTAGCACTCTTAAACCTAAGGCTGCTTTTCCTATGATAGGGATGGTGCAGTCCCTCTTCATTCGGAATAATGGGAGGAGGGAGTGAGTTAACCCACGTAAAGTGCTCAGCAGAGTATCTGGCATAGAGTTGGCATTTAGGAAACACTATTTCCCCCTGTCCAACTTTCGTCTCCAAACATCTTATGGAAAAATCCCAACAAACTTTTTTGGCCAAACCAATACATTGAATAGGTTTTTTTTTTTGTTTTTTTTTTGTTTTATTTTTTGCGGTACGCGGGCCTCTCACTGTCGTGGCCTCTCCCGTTGCGGAGCACAGCCTCCGGACGCGCAGCCTCAGCGGCCATGGCTCACAGGCCCAGCCGCTCTGCGGCATGTGGGATCCTCCCGGACCGGGGCACAAACCCGTGTCCCCTGCATCGGCAGGCGAACTCTCAACCACTGCACCACCAGGGAAGCCCCTGAATAGGTTTATGAAGTCGCAGTTTCCATCAACTCAATTAGGCAGTCACTCCATCCCAAGAACTCCTTTACCCTCCATGCTCTCACAGGCCACAATTGCTTCCTTCCCTGCCCCCAGTGCAGTTGTTTTAGAAACTTCCCACATGACTCATCTTGGAGAAAGCAATAAAACATTCAACCTCTGTAACCGCCAAGGGACAAAATCATGAGGCTTCACTGACTGACAGGGGAGGGAAGAATGCTTCAGCCTGCGTGGATGAGGGTCTGTAGTGGTCATGTGTCAGGTTGTGACTTTTTATGTTGATGGATAGGATCTTTGCCACTGGTTTTCACCGTATGATCGCTTAGGGATTTTTATCCTTTGCTAATAAATGGTTAGAGTCTTGGATCCTTTGCTCAGTACTGGGGCCTCAAGATGTATTTGATGGATACTGTTTGACACCACTGATTAAGTCCTGACTGTGTGCAGGCTTGGGGCAAGGCAGTTTACATGTGTTCCTGAACCTCATTTTCACTCCCCATTATTCCAAGCGGTAGCCGCTGTTACTGTCCCCATTTACCAAGGCTAGGTGTCCTGGTTAAGTCCTCACAACTAGCTAGTGGCAAAAGTGGGCCTGGAATCTGGATTTTCCAACTCCAGAGCCCATGGTCTCTTCATCATGCTCTATCCCTGGCTCGACACAATGGGGCTGAAGAGTGTGTAATTGTATCAGGACAAATTCCTCCTAAGGGAAAATCCACTTAAACCACAGAATGGGAAAGCTCCTTCCTGAGAGTCAGTGCTTGCTTTCTGACACAGATTCCCGTTCTCCTTCTCCCCTGGATTTTTAACGCTCCCAGCATATGGAGAGCATCCGTGCCAGGGCCAGGTGCTGAACTGTGGGCCTCTGGTATAGTGACTCACTTCACTGCTGGCGGAGGAGTTAATTTGAGATATGGGCGGCTGCAGGAGAGGACTGGGTACAATGCTGTGGTCCTGGGCATGGACCTTTGATGTTGTCATGGTGACTGAAGCTGCTATTCTGCAGATAAAGGGAAGGCCAGAGATCTTGAGCTGTCAAGATTTCTCCCCACAAGCAGGAGATATTGGTTAATTTGCATGACCCATGAACATGTCCCAAGGCTGTGACATTTACCATTCTCTTCTGCCAAACCCCAAATCACTCACTCACTCACCTGCTTACTCACTCCCTCATTCATTTATTAATTTGACAAATTTATTGATTTACTCAATGCTAAGTACTGAGGCCATGATGGTGAATAAAAGGCAGACACGGTCCCCGACCTCTTGGAGCGTTTATAGCTAGGATGGGCAAACATCCCAGCTTTTGTGGATCTGAAATATTTGTGAACAGTGGCCCTTTTCCTCTCAAACGTGGTTTGAAAGATAAATTATATGGTCACCCTACTGATTGGTAGTGGGAGAGGCAAACCTTATGCATGTAATCACAGAAATAAGTGCAAATAAAACCAGATGAATGCTGCAAAGGGATGGGGGAACTAGAGCTGTGAGGCACGTGAACAGACCTGATTAGTAGGACAGGGGTTCTGGGCGGAGGGAGCTGTCAGGCCCCTGTGGGTGGAAGGAAGCCAGGATGTCTGGGAACTTGAGAGAAGGGGAGTGTAGGTGGCTGGAGGTCCATTAACAAGGGGAGATTGGTAGGCATTTAGGTTGGAGACAGGCAGGGGCAACACCCTGCAGGGCCTGATGCTGGATTTTATCCTAAGAGCGCTGGGAGGCTCTGGCTGTATCAAGCAGCAGGGTGACGTGATCCGATCAGTCAGTCCATTGCCATTTTGGTCCCTCATAGAAGCCCAGAGTATAGCAGTGGTAGTTATGAGCTGGGTTTTAGTCATCCGTTCATCCATTCATCAGCTAAACGTTCATGGAGTGCCAACTGTGGCACTTTGCTAAGTGTTATGCTCCGGATTTCTGAACTGATTTATCCTCAGAGGTGCCAAAACTCAAGGCCTGGAAGAAGCCTTCGTGGGCCCTCCTGGTAGCATCAAACACTCACATTTGCCTCTATGCTTATTAGACTCTATTAGCTAGTCATCATTTTCTCACCTGTCTCTTTCCCAGGATTGTGAGCTTTTTGAGGTTGAGTCTGTGTCTTTTATCCTTGTATCCCTGATGCCTGGCACAGTGGCTGGCCCGTAGAAGTTGCTTACAGTTTGAGAAATGAATGAATGGTGCTTGTGTATCTGTTTTGGAGACCAAGAGCCCTTCGTTTATTTATTTTATTTTATTTTGGCTGCGCCTGAGGCTTGCAGGATTTTAGTTCCCTGACCAGGGATTGAACCCAGGCCACGGCAGTGAGAGCACCGAGTCGTAACCACCAGGGAACTCCCCTTTCATTTAGAACCTTCACAGAAGCAAAGCAGAAAGTGATTTTGTTTCTGTGCTCTAGAAGACCTTTCCTCTCGCTCTGGTTGTCAAGAGTACTTCTTCGTGTTCTTTATGCATGAGCAGATTCCCTTGGTGTCCATAGCCCCAAAGTTTTACTTATTTAAGAACGTAATGATTTTAAGGAAAGGATGGCGCCTGAGACATCCGTTCAGCAGCCAGTGGAAATCCTTGCTGTGAGTGCGTGCAAAGCCAGATGAGCCTTCTCCTTCCCTGCCCTGAACCCTCCCTTCCTCCAAGCAGCCTTTTGTGCAGGAAGTTTGGACCGCAGCCGAGGCAGCAGGTGACCTCTGGTGAGCGCAGGATCGGCATCTTTGTGCCCAAAGATGCAGCTCTGGCAAGTTGAAGCAACTCCCCTGGCTGTTGCCCTGAAATCAGAGGCACTGCCCTTTCTTCAGTGAAGTGGTCATGCAGAAGATTGTTCAATGTGTGCAAGATCGGGCTTGCAGCCCCTGGCCTGTCTCTACAGGCTTACACTTCATTATTACTATTGTTTTTATCCCTGGGGTTGTTGAGTCCATCACTGTTTAGGGAAGAAGATCTAAAGCTTTTAAGCCAGAAATTAAAGAGCTAATGGCAATTGGCATGATACTAGAAAAATGAATTTGCAAATGAGAAGTCAGTGTTCTTAAAAAACTCTCATAAAAATAAAACAAAATCCAGAAATGAATGCCACGGTGTCGGTGTCTGCATTTATCTACAAATGTGCATGTGTTTGCTCCTCATTGAAGGTGAAGCAAAAATCTCATTTAACAAGATTTATTTTTTTATTTTTAAAATTTTTATTGGAGTATAGTTGATTCACAATGTTGTGTTAGTTTCAGGTGTACAGCAAAGTGAATCAGTTATACATATACATATAGCCACCCTTTTTAGATTCTTTTCCCATACAGGCCATTACAGAGTATTGAGTAGAGTTCCCTGTGCTGTACAGTAGGTCCTTATTAGTTACGTATTTTATATATAGTAGTGTGTATATGTCAATCCCAATCTCCCAATTTATCCCTTCCCCCACCTTTTCCCCCTTGGTAACCACACGTTTGTTTTCTACATCTGTGACTCGTTCATTTAATAAGGTTTTGGTGGTGTGTGGCTCGTACAATTATTTTCATTACTCATAATCAGTTGTATTCATTTTAGTAACTAATATTTGCTGAATGCCTGTCATGAAGCAGGTGCTGTGTTAGACCGATGATTAGAAAAATAAAATAAAAAATGATGCAAGACGTCTACTTCCTGTCCTCCAGAATCCATTGTCTCTCTAGCTCACTTACACGGTATTTCCTGTGGCTAGGCACTGCTCTAAATGCTTCATGTTTATTGTTATTTAGTCTTTACAATGATCCTTCGAGGTAAGGGTAAGCAGCTGGGGAACAGAAGTTAGATAAGCTTAGGTGACAGGTAGAACTGGGATCTGGACACAGGCAGCCTGGCTCCAGAACCCACGCTTTTTCACCAAGATGCTCTACTCCTGCTTGGGGAGACCGACGTGGCTTGGGTAGTTAAAGTCCAGTGCGACTGGTGCCAGAAGACAAGGAAACACTCAGGCCCTTATTCACGGAGCAGGAGTCTCTGACTCAATCTGTGGGACCCCCATTCTCCTGTGAGAAGACTACAGAGAATAATAATTATCTGTTGGTTGTGCTCTAGAGGGACATGGCTTTGCATCTTCCCATAAGGTGTTGAACTGGGCCAATAGATTCTATTTAAAACCACAGTACACGATGTATCATTCAGGTCTGCAGTTGAGAGTCGCTTATCCGTATCTATTGAGAACATGTATTTTCCCTTCATTCTTGGTAGAAATGGGCGGAAGAGACGGAAAGCTTGTGGATGAGGGTTAGCCTTACTGAGGAAGGGAGGGTTTAACCTTTTGTTCTTTGAAAAATGAGGATCAGACATACAAATTCCTATTTCCCTATATTGTCCTTTTTCAGGTGGAAGAAAGTGACATAACAGATGAGCGTTAGAAAAAGGGTTTGCAAACTGGAGAGAGAACTGAGGTGCTGGTAGAAGGTGCTGATACATTTTCTAAGGGGCACAGGAAATGAAATATTAATTTGGGATTAATATCCAGCACTCAAAAGTAAGAAAGAGTCCAAGTGAAAAGCTACAATGAAAACAAGATAGCAGAAGCATCGTCTGTTAAATTTCAAGCTGTCTCCAATGCAGTGACGATGGAAGGAATAGTCATCTTGGGTTTAGCTCACAGCAGTGAATCAGAATTCCTGGAGCTTCTTTTGTAGCCCAGTAAAAAAAAAAATTTTTTTCCCCAGAAATTGGGTAAATTCATCTTTGATAGGAATAATCTCAAGTGCAGAGAGAGCAGTGCATACATCAAGCATTCTCCTCAGGACCAAGGTGATTTTTCATCATCACTTGGCAGATTTGGTAGAGGCTGAGTCCAACCTGAGACGAAAGGACGAGTTAGTCACTCTGAAAGTTTATTGGTCTTATCAGAGCACACAGATATATCTCTGCTTCCTTAGTGGACTTGATGCGTTAAAATGTCTCTTATTTCATCCTTCCATGTAGTCAAAGAGACAGAAAAAACGAATTCTACATTGTAAGGCACAATTTGGAAGGTAGGAGGTCTCCTGCCAATATGGCTTGGTCCCATATGACAATGTTTGGCTACATCAGTCATTAGTGTATACCCAGGTGCTAAGGAACTGAGTTTTAGAACATTTTCTCCCCAAAGAATTAACTAGTGGTAGCAAGGAAAGCTACCTTCCTCAGACCATAGGCTCTGGATGTGCCGTCTAGCTCACCTTGGGTTTCTCTATCTTATTCTTCAAACAAATTCTCCACTCACGCTGTCCAATCTGCAGGTGACCTTCACTTTACGTTTATAACCAGGTCGTAAAGCACCCCCCGGACAGAGGAAAGGCTAATGGGGGTGGCTCCGGGTTTCCTCTCTGATGCCCTCCCACTGTTGTCTGAAGTATGTATATGATGTGGCTTTGCACTTGGACGTGAAGGAGCCCCGCCCCCTGCCCCCAGCCCCAGCACGGTCACTTCTGCTGCTGTGAAATATTTATATGTGAAATGCTTCTGAAGCAGGAGAAATAAAAAGCAACTGCGGTGAACAAATTAATATCATACTTCCACTTCTCACCTGAGGCCCTTCCGCAACAAATGTGTGAGGCGGGGGAAGGATGCTGCTACCCTGTTGTCAGGGTTTTGAGTCATTAGGGGCATTTGTGAGTTGTAATGAATGTGGTCTGCCAGTTGCCCTTCTCTGTCTCCCAGGGGTTGTGGCTTTCCTTCTGTCCATTAATGGCTGAAAGTATGCCCGCTTTGAATGCATTTATGAAGCCACTTTCCACCACGACCCCCTCCTCTTGCCTCGACCCCTGGCTAAATATCTCCTTCATAAATCCTTTTGCTGACTGTGCCCTCTCGAGATTAAGAACGTTGTAGACCTAGCGCCACCTTTGTGCCCTCAGATGAGGTCATTTCCCTTTGTTCCCGTAGTGTGAGCTGTTAGTAAGAGGATCATACATCCTGTCTTATGCCTGTCCTGCAGTTCAAGCATAATCGTGAACAAGGCCCTTTTCCCTCTGCAAGTGTCCTGGTTTGGACAGTAAATCAAACCATCGCCATGGTTATTAGCGTCCGTGTATATGGTGCCAATCGGCTGCGTTCTTCAGTCTCAGACAAGCTGAGTGATCACCTCTCCACCTTTGCTTGTCTTCCTTTTTGGTGCCATGTGAGGAAACAGAGAAACAGATTGTCTCACCAAGTACACAGATCATAGGAGAAAAGCCACAGACAGTTAGTGGTCCCCTGTGGGCCGTCATTCATCCCAGAGTAGCGCTAACACTCATGATGGTATCTTGTGCTGCCCGAAACAGTGATTTATACAACCCAGCATTGCCGCATGGGATGACAGCACCAGGAGAATTTGGTGGGGGGATCTTCGAGGGCTCTTTATCCCCTTCTCATTTTGGGAGAGGCTGCAGTTTCTCTGTTATACCTTTCTGGTGGTCCTAATGCAGGGAGGGAAGGAGGATAGAGGAAGCAGGAAGAAAAGAGATCCTTTTATTTATTTATTTTCCAGGTTTATTGAGATATCATTGACATATAACATTGGGGAAGTTTAAGGTGTACAATGTATTGATTTGATATACTTATTTATAACAAAATGATGACCAGCATAGCATTAGCTAACATTGCCATCATGTCGTATAATTACCATTTCTTTTTTTTGTGGTGAGAACATCTAAGATTTATTCTCTCAGTAACTTCAGGTATATAATACAGTATTAGTGACTGAAATCACCATGCTATACGTTAGGTCCCCAGAACGTATTCATCTTATAACTGGAAGTTTGTACCCTTTGACCAATATCTGCCCTCCCCACCCTCTAGCCCCTGGCAATCTCCATTCTACTCTCTGTGAGAAACAGATGTTTAAATTTATTTTTATTGGAGTATAGTTGATTTACAATGTTGTGTTAGTTTCAGGGGTACAGCGAAGTGAATCAGATATATATACATATATATATATATATATCTCCATTTTTTTTTCAGATTCTTTTCCCATATCGGTTAGTACAGAATGTCAAATATAGTTCTCTGTGCTATACAGTAGGTCCTTGTTAGTTTTCTATTTTATATATAGCAGTGTGTATATGTTAATCCCAATCTCCTCATTTATCTCTCTCCCCTACGTTTCCCCTTTGGTAACCATAAGTTTGATTTCGAGATCTGTGATTCTGTTTCTGTTTTGTAAGTAAGTTAGAAACAGATTCTTTTAGACCTTACCACTGTCACCAACTCTTCCTCCTCCTTCTTTATTTTTTAAAAAATAGGACAATCGTTATATTTCTTTGTGTTGGACTACTTTCTTATGTTTGTCTGTATTACAAAGAAATAATTGCTTTCCTCTCACACCTCTGGGAAGACCATGTGCCTACATTTATTACTGTCGTTTGTTCACTCATTTCTTATTTTTTTTTAAAGCAATCTTTTTTTTTTAATGTATTTATTTAATTAATTAATTTATTTTGGCTGTGTTGGGTCTTCATTGCTGCGTGTGGGCTTTTCTCTAGTTGCGGTGAGCGGGGGCTACTCTTTGTTGCAGTGCGCGGGCTTCTCCTTGCGGTGGCTTCTCTTGTTGCAGAGCACGGGCTCTAGGCGCACGGGCTTCAGAAGTTGCAGAACTCAGGCTCAGTAGTTGCAGAACTCAGGCTCAGTAGTTGTGGCTCGCGGGCTCTAGAGCACAGGCATAGTAGTTGTGGCTCACGGGCTTCGTTGCTCTGTGGCATGTGGGATCTTCCCAGACCAGGGCTCGAACCCGTGTCCCCTGCATTGGCAGGCGGATTCTTAACCACTGCACCACCAGGAAAGCCCCACTCATTTCTTATTGATTGAAACATTCATTTATGAATCGTTTACTGGGTAGGAGCTGGAAGTTCTAACTGACAGGCTAAAAAGGAAATTCAAAAAGGGGTGGAATTAAATTTTCAAATGGGACCCTCTTATCTATAGTATGTTTTTCCTGAAGCTTGAAACTCTCACATGACATGTAGTTTAGTTTTTTTCTTTTTGATCCTCAGAACACCTCTCTGAACTTGGTAGTGGTTGATCTTGTAACTGAACACGTGATGCTCATTAAGTCTGAGATCGTGGCTTAAAATGATGCTGATGTTGGTTGAACCTCTACCCTATAACTGATCCTTTAAGCCAGACTGTACATGACTCAGTTTCGTCATTTCATTATCTACGTGCTTGGACACTTCTAATGGGCTGGCTTATCTTCACTTTTGCAGCCTGAATGGAGAGAAAGAAAAACAAACAAACTTAAAAGCAAATGCATTTAATTTTAAAAGGCTTTTCTTGAGTTCAAACAGTTAAGATTATTAGAAAATACTTTAGAAAATTAATAATGTTAGAAGTATGAATTCAATCAGAACTATTGAGTTAAAAACGATGCTGTTGGTTCAAGTGATAACAGTCCATTTATACTGGGTTTCCCCTGTAGGTATGTAACCTGAGTTTGTTAATTCATTTTAATTCTGCTTGTTTGCTGGAGTCTTTCTGATGTATATGATCTAGATAGAATCAAGCCTCATTCCTGGGGTTGGGGATCCTCTAAAGTCTTACCAAGAGGTTGGTGACTTGTGAGAGGCCTTATTTTTCTCCTTCTCACTTCTGGTTTTAAATCACATTCTGGCCCACAGTGCCCATAACAATCCTTATATTTAAAACCACTTCCCCAGGGCATTTGCTTGTATAGCCCACTTTACTGAAGATTTGGGGGAGCGAGAGAGGAATTTATATCACACATATGAAGCAAGTTAAAACTGGGTACTAGATGGACCTGCTTTTCAGAAGTCTTGGGCATTGCTGTAACTGAGCTCAGCTGACACTTTGTCTCTTTTGCTTTCCTTTCTTCTTTTTTGGGGGGCTTTCTCTGTCTTTTCTCTGTTCCCTCCCTTTCAGGGTATAAAATCAACCTTTCTCCATTTTTATTTATTTATTTTTAATTTAAAATTTAATGCTGAGCCATTAAGCTCTCACCAGCTCCAGCAGCCAAATAAAGTTTGGTGCCCCCATGGACATGTTCAGGGAAGTAGTCTAATTAGAAATGATTGCTTGTGAGGTCCCTTCTGTCTAAATTCTTGGACGATGACAAGACCTCTCCCTCATCTCTGTCTGGAGGTGAGCACAGGGTGGGGGAGGATGAGTGTGTTCTGGGTACCATATGCAGAGGAAAGGGCAAAACCGTGGCTTTGGGCGAGTCAAGACTTGAATTCTGACTTCTCCACTTCCTGGCTGTGTGACCTCGGGCAAGTTCCTTAACTTTCCTGAGCCTCTTTCCTTATCTCGAAAGAGCGATAATATTCCATAAAGTTCTTGCAAGTTGTAGAAAGGATAAAATTGAATAACACACAAGTTGTGGAAGGGATAAAATGGAAGAACACTTCTAAAACACCTGCCTCAATGTAGACACTCAACAAATGTTAATTTCCTTTCCTTTCAACCGATAGACACTTTCCTTCAGGGTTACATATGTAAACATTAAATATTTATAAATTGCATAATTCAAAGAAAAGAAACTTGAAAAGGAATCTTACTTTGGATTTTTTGATGAAGCAAACAATTATCCCTGCCTGTCTTTGCTGCAAATCTGCATTTTTATAGGCAGCAGTTGGTCTGCTTAGGATATTTATGTGTAATTCTCAGCACAGTGAGACCTGATTGAACCCAAACTCTTTTTGCAGCTTCATAGAAGTTGTAAATATTAGGTATTGATGGTGTGGTCTGTGGCTACCTAAGCGACTGGGGCCTGGAGCTGTCCCTGAGGTATTATTTCCAGGTGGTCCCATCAGAGCTGAATAGACTATGAGGCTATAAACACTAGTTAAGGCCTGTGGCTTGGTCTGATGGCGCTCAAAGTATAGTGACAATGGGTATTTTACCAGCAGAAAGGACTTGGCATCTGTCTTTTCTCTAAAGCAGAGAATTGCATAACCCCTGATGAATAAGTGATCCTTGTAGATTAGGCCGATTTAAACCACAGGCAAAGACACATCCCATGCAGCTGGATCTGAAATTCTGGGGTGCCAGGGTTTATGTTAGAAACAGTGGCCAGTATAATATTTCATGTTCTTAGAGGCAGGAAAGAATAAACTAAAGACTTAAACAAAAGAGCTTTTTTCTTTTGTCCAGTAAGTTGTCTAGGGGGTTTGCAACAGAAACCATATGTGGCCCACAATTACTATCTGACCTTTTCTGGAAAAGGGTTGATCCCTGGTTTAAAGAGTTTGAAATATCTCAGATCAATGAAGGCAAAATGTTACTAACAATGATTGACTTTTTCATTTGTAATCTAATTTATGGCAACCACTGTCTGCTTGTTGTTTTTTGTTGTTGTTGTTGTTTTTGCGGTACGCGGGCCTCTCACTGTTGTGGCCTCTCCCATTGCGGAGCACAGGCTCCGGACGCGCAGGCTCAGCGACCATGGCTCACGGGCGCAGCCGCTCCATGGCATGTGGGATCCTTCCGGACTGGGGCACGAACCCGTGTCCCCTGCAGCGGCAGGCGGACCCTCAATCACTGCGCCACCAGGGAAGCCCCTGTCTGCTTGTTTTAACAGAGCTTTATGGGCATTATTTAGGATGAATATAATCCCACTGCAATATTTAATTGTGTCTGGCAATATTCACATGGGGTTATTACGATTTTGTCCAGGGAATGGAGACTCTAGAAGTAGCTCATATTTCTGTCACCTCCGTCTGAAGCCCCTACCTTCCTCACCACAGCTCACCTGATTGAAATCTCTTGCTACCCTCTCCCCTGGCCTGAAGGAGTTTGGCAGGGTGAGCTCAGGAAGGGCTGTTGAGGAATTTTCCACCTTATTCTGTGCATGCTGAGAGTAGGGAAGGATTTCCAGCAAGGGAGTGTGTGATCAAAAGCCCGTTAAATGTATGGGTGCAGAAGCGTAAGTCCTGGGATGGAGGCATTTTGTGGAGGCTACAAGGTACAAACTGAACCTCCTGGAAGAAATGGGGCCCAGATTAGACCCTGAAGGGTGGGCACCTTGGTGGGAGGGCAAAGCAAAGTTCCAGAAGTATGAGGGGATGTCTCATAGCGTTTCCTGCCCAGGGCTGGAGGCTTTTATAGTATAGTGTGAGATGAGGTTGGAGCATCAATGTGGCCAAGGCACTGGGAATTTTAAGGTGTATGGAATTCCAAATCTGGTAGCCAGTGAGGAGTCATTGTTATTTATTTTTAAAAGGAGCCGTGTGTGTGTGTGTGTGCGCGCGTGCGTGTGTGTGTGTGTGTGTTGGGGGACAGTGAAATGACAGTCACAAAATTGTCAACTATTTGTTAAACCCTGACACAGTGCTGGGCGTTGGGCTCAGCGTATGACATGAATCATCTCATTTAATCCTCACAACGACTCTGTGGGGGAAGGCATTGTTATCTCCAGTTTGCAAATGAGGAAATTTGGGCTTAGAGAGGTTAAAATAACTTGCCCACTCTCTCGCTTTGTCACAGTTTACCCTTCCGCCTCCTCATATCCTGAAGTCCATATATACACTACCAAACATAAAATAGATAGCTAGTGGGAAGCAGCTGCATAGCACAGGGAGATCAGCTCGGTGCTTAGTGACCACCTAGAGGAGTGGGATAGGGAGGGTGGGAGGGAGGGAGACGCAGGGGGGAAGAGATATAGGAACATATGTATAACTGATTCACTTTGTTATAAAGCAGAAACTAACACACCATTGTAAAGCAATTATACTCCAATAAAGATGTAAAAAAAAAAAAGATACATTAAAAAAAATAATAACTTGCCCAAGTGTCTGAGGTGATTAACGAGCAGAACCATGACAGTCTGACCCAGGAGCCCAAGCTCTTAACTCCTGAAACAAGGTCAGTGTAAAACATTCCAACAAAACAGAAAAAAAGAGAGTGAAAAGGAACTGAAACCCTGCCTCCCGGGAGTGACCACTTTGGGTGCCAGTCCTTTTAGACATCTTTCTATGTATATGCACAACAAGATGTATGCGTTTTGCATAACTTCTGCCAGGATTGGGTAAATCCTATGTCTGCAAATTTTACATAAATGGCAACATACTATATATGGATTTTTCCCCCCAATTTAAAACTAATTTTCTAATTTTAACAAGTGGATGTATAGTGTTAAAAAACAAAATTCAGGGACTTCCCTGGTGATCCAGTGGTTAAAACTTGGCGTTTCCACTGCAGGGGGCGTGGGTTCCATCCCTGGTCAGGGAACTAAGATCCTGTGTGCCACACGGCGAGGCCAAAAAATTAAAACAAAAACCAAAATTCAACCGAGTAGATTTGAAGATCTAATGGGCTTTATTCAATGATTTATGAATCAGGCACCATCCCATATAGCAGCTAGAGGGGTCCTCCCAGGGATTGTACAAAATGGAAGGTTTTTATAGGAAGAGAGTGGGGCAAAGGAGCTATTATCAAAAGAAAAGAAAGGATTATATTTTAGGTCAGGACATCTTTGGGGGGAGAGGGGGGAAGGAATAGCAGGGGTTTTAGCATGCACATTACCTCTTTTCCTCTGGGGGACGGAACAGGTCCATGAGACAGGCTGCCTCATTGGTGCTGACCAGAAAATTCCAGACTGGTTGATTAAGATTACATTTCTGGATAGACCTAGAAAATATTATATTTAGCGAGGTAACTCAGACAGAGAAAGACAAGTACTACATGATATCATTTATATGTGGAATCTAAAGATAATACAAATGAGTCTATATACAAGACAGAAATAGACTCACAGACACAGAACACAAACTTACAGTTACCAAAGGGGAGAGAGAGGGAGGGAGGTACAAATTAGGAGTATGGGATTAACAGATACAAACTACTATACATAAAATAGAGAAGCACAAGGATTCAGCACAGGGAACTATATTCAGTATCTTGTTATAACTTATAATGGAATATAATCTGAAAAACAATAACTAAATCACCTTGCTGTACACCTGAAACTGACACAATATTGTAAATCAACTATACTTCACTAAAAGAAAAGAATAAATAGTAAAAAAAGATTACATTTCTGGGGAAGGTCGTAACTGCAGTAAAGTCAGGTATCAAGTGCAGCTTTGATACCATGGACTTTAGCACAAGTGGTGCCATTTGGGCCTGTGCTTTTCTCTGTAACAATAGTATTTCATCGTATGACGGTACCCTCATCCACGTAACCAGTCCTTTATAGATCATTGCAGGTTCTGGAGCAAGGAAATCTTAGTAAGCTTTTTTTTTTTTATAAACTTATTTTAAATTGCTTTCTTCTCACACCTTTGGGAAGCTCATGTGCCTACATTTATTACTTTTGTTTGTTCACTCATTTCTTACTTTTTAAAGCAATCTTTTTTAAAAAACGTATTTATTTTATTTATTTATTCTTTTTGGCTGCCTTGGGTCTTTGTTGCTGAACGCGGGCTTTCTCTAGTTGTGGCGAGCGGGGGCTACTCTGCGTTGCGGTGTGTGGGCTTCTCATTGTGGTGGCTTCTCTTGTTGCGGAGCACGGGCTCTAGGCACGTGGGCTTCAGAAGTTGCAGCACGTGGGCTTCAGTAGTTGCAGCACGCGGGCTCAGTAGTTGTGGCGCATGGGCTTAGTTGCTCCGCGGCACGTGAGATCTTCCTGGATTTATTGGCAGACGATCCTTAACCACTGTGCCACCAGGGAAGCCCCTTGGTAAGCTTTTTCACTGAACCTCATGCTTTCTCACTTTCCTTGCAGCATGCTCTTGACGCTGACAACGCAGGAGTAAGCCCCATAGGAAACTCTTCTAACAACAGCAGTCACTGGGACCTCGGAAGTGCCTTTTTCTTTGCTGGAACTGTCATCACCACCATAGGTATCAATGTATTTGCAAGTATCTTTTCCTCTGCAGGCCCTCCTGAGGAATGGCACTAAAATCAACATTTTGTCCTCATAGAATACATGGCAGCCGGAGGTTCAAAGGAGGCTGAGGAAACACTGTCAGATTAATGCAGTACTTGTGTGGTGGCTTTCAATAAAAGGCAGAGCAGAATGAAGAATTTCACTTTTCAAAATGAAAGACTAGGGAAACTTTCGTTTGAAAGGACCTCATGGAAAGGTTAGGGTAAAAAATGAACCTCTGAACGATCAGTTGATCTCTGATTGCTCAGTTGAGCTCAAATTCTTTTTTAAAAAGTGTACTTTTTATTGACGTTATACATTAAACAGCCAAACTGTGTTCCACAAAGTTTGTTATGTAAAACAGCAGTCTCTGCCCCTCTCCTCTTTTTCACCTCCCCTGGGGCAACCCCTTTCATTTCTTTTGCATGATTATTTTGATATTCATCTCCATGTCTTTAAATGTCACATTGGTATTACACTTCCCGAATTTTATTTTAGAGGTGATTTCTTGACTTCCCATTGTGGAAGATGAGGAATCAGTTCTCTTTTTCCTCCCCGCCCCACTGTAGAAGAGCTCTCTTCCTGTCCTCTTTCCTTCCCAGTATAGTTTGATTAGATCAAAAGTGAATGTGAGTAGTTGCATTATTTTGCTAGGTAAATGCTCCTCTTCCAAACTGATCGTAAGGCGAGCTATGATTACTTCCTTCCTGCACCAATTTTTGTCTTGTGTCAATTTTTGTGTGTGTCTTTTTTCTTATACTTGGGGAGTTTTGTATTTTTGCCATAGGGATTAAACGATTTGTCATAGGGGTTAACTTTATAATTATAATCGCATATAATAACCTTAGTGTTCTATTCTTTAAGTAGTATCTATTAGTTCCTTATTATGGGTGACGGCATCTCTTCTCTTTCTCCACCACACAATTTTAGTTGACACCATCCTTTTAATGTTTACTTTTACATTATTAAATATGCTTAGGCTTCTATTAGAAGAATTGCCCGCTTTAATAACTCTTGGCTCTGAATTATTATATATAATGCAGTCAGGGAACTTACTCAGCATCTCAACTTCTTTTCTTCTTCCACTATCAATTATTACTCATTGTATCATTCTGTAACATCAGGGTGTATATTTCACATTCTGCTATTCTGTTCTGCTACCTGGGCACTCCCATTTGTTTTAGTCATAGTTCTACAGTTAAGTATTGTCGCTCTTCATCTCTAGCCCTGGTTTTCATCACGGTTTTGCTATAGTTTTTGTCACCATCACTTGCTTGGCTGAAACTCTTCTTCAGGTAGTTGCTTTAAGAATGGCTCCAGGGAGCAATATTCCCTGGGTTCTTGTGTTGTTCAAAATGGTCTTATACTTGGAGGGCAGTTTGGCTGGAAATGAAACCCTTGACTCACATGTTCTTTTTTAAGGATCTTGTTGGATCTCCACTTTCTCCCAATGCTTATGTTGCTGTGGAGAAACCTGATGCCAGACAATTTTTTCCCTTTTACAAGTGACTTGATCTTTCTGCTCAGCTACTCAAAAGATTATTTCTTTATCTTTCATCTGATAACACTACCAGGTTTTGTCCCTTTTATTTCAGGAAAGTTTTCTTGATTGCTATTTTTAAACATTTTCTCTGCTGTGTGATTTTGGTTCTGTTCTTTGGGAATTCCAGTTATACATCTATCATCACTTCTTTGCTTGTCTTCTATGTCTAGTGTTTTCCCTCTACTCCTTTTTATCTTTAAAATTTGGTTTTCGACTGGTTAGTATTATCTTCTTTTTTTTGTTATTTTTTCACAGTGCCTACTCTGCCATGTGCTTCTTCCAATTTTGTTTTCATTTTTATGAGCATTAGGGGACTTTTTTCTTTCCTACTTTTTCCCTGCATTCTATTAGCTCAGCTCACATTTCATCTGCACTTGTCATCTCACCATTTCCTCCCTGATTTCTTGCATCTTTGTGGTTTCTCTGTGATGACTCTTAGAGGTGATTACTTCATAGTTGTTTACACTTTTCGTCTGGTTGGGGCAACATTTTTCTGCTGAGTGTCTCACATTCACTGGTAAGTTTTGCTGCTCTTTCACATTTTTTAAAAACGGAAGCTTTATATTTATGCTGGGCCAGTTTCTCTCTTTTTAATTTTTTATTATTTTTTCGGCTGCGTTGGGTCTTCGTTGCTGTGTGTGATCTTCCTCTAGTTATGGCGAGCAGGGGCTGCTCTTTGTTGCGGTGCATGGGCTTCTCATTGCGGTGGCTTCTCTTGTTGCGGAGCACAGGCTGTAGGTGCACGGGCTTCAGTAGTTGTGGCGTGCAGGCTCAATAGTTGTGGTTCGTGGGCTCTAGAGTGCAGGCTCAGTAGTTGTGGCGCACAGGCTTAGTTGCTCCGTGGCATGTGGGATCTTCCCGGACCAGAGTTCAAACTCGTGTCCCCTGCATTGACAGGCAGATTCTTAACCACTGTGCCACCAGGGAAGTCCCTGGGCCAGTTTCTTTTTCACATACTTGATGCCAAATGAACTGGATATTCCTGGACCAGCTCTCTGCTGAACATTTCCATGGTCTGGGGAGAGCAGAGCAGGGAGAAGCAGGTAACCTTTCTGGTAGCACATGCCAGGACTCTCCTCTTTCCTGTTGTCAGAGAGACAGAGTGCTTCCTGCAAATATGGCCCATCTGTGTTATTCTCTGTATAGCTCTGCCTCTTCTGTTTTTCTGGATCAGATCAAGTTTAGGGGGGCTTCTGCTGCTCTCCCTCTTCACCCTACATTCCATACTTGGTACATATAGGGATATCTTTTTTGAAGTTCAAGGTGAGACACTCACTTTCATAACTGGATTTTTGCAGGGACTTTCTGAGATTTGCCACCTATGGACCCTCTCATCATTCTCTGTACTTCTTCTCTGTATTATTTTCCCATATTGCTTCTGTGCAATCTCATCTTCTTTTGGTAATCCTTACGTATATTGTGGAATCTGTAGATTGCATCCCTCTCCCAGCTCTGCTGAAAAAGAGTTTGAGAGTTATCTGCCCTCATTTGCTAGTGAGGTAGTGAAGTCACACTACAATAAAAATTCTCATTCAGAAGAATGGGAGACACACAACAGTCACCGGTTCATAGCAATGTTGGACACACAGTGGGATGCTCTTCTACCCTCGAAGTGGGAGGATTCCTTCATTAACATTTGTTTATACGCTTTGGGAGGCAATCTCTCTCATAGCTCAAGTCTCTCAAATCTCATGGCTCTCTGAGGCCCAGCTCTGCCTTCTGGGAGGTTTCTCCCTCTTCCTTACTTCTTGGTGTTGGAGAGTATGCCTTTTGGGGGGATGCATCTTTGACGATTGGCTTCCTATTGGCACAAGTTTCAGAAGCTAAGCGTTGTTTAGAGGCACAGGATTCTGTTTATGGTCGTAGACCTCCTCTTTAGGGCCTGTGTTATTTTTACATCGGTGCCATCAGGAAAGTTATGTGCATTAAGAAAACTAGAGTCAGAGAGAATTGTCATTCCTTTTTAGAAAGCCTCTTAATCATGTGATGTACTAGGTTCACGCTTGCAAGTCTGCAAATACATGAAGATCAACTATGACAAGTAGTAGAGGTGTGCATTACACTGGTGAGTCTAGGGCCTAGAAACCTGTCAGACACTCCAGACCAGATTAGGTCATATTTGTCCTCAATCCCACAGCATCCAACAAAGGAAGCAGGGTGATACGGCGCCATTTGGTGTAATGGCAAACAGTGCTATGCACCTCAGCATCCCCCGAGGGCATCACTGTAGTAGAGCAGAGACCAATGTCAGGTTAGATTGTGTTCAGTGGTCTGGTTATTAAGATGGGGAAATGTGTCATGTGTTTCAGGGGGATTTCTAGTAAAATCATTGAAATTGAGAAAGTCTAGGCCACTTCAAGAAGTACATTTTGGAAAGTGCACCTCCAGTGCCCAGTATTGGACTCATGAGACCTTAGTGTATATTAAACAAAAAAGAAAATTCTAATATTCTTATTTTTATAAAATGGCTAAATCAGTGGCCTATATGATGCACTGAAAAACACCATAGCTACATTGGGATGCGTACCCATTTATCGTGTTAACTCATTAAGCTCCCAAGGGCTTGGTTTATTGAACAACTGTGTTCACTGACCCACATGACATTATGTAACTGAGGAATGGTGGTTCCAACCGCCTAATGAGGAACATTTGACGTGTAACGTCTCCTGCCCCTTTTAATGTGCTTACACTGGAATCTTTGAGTTTGTGCAAATGACTCAGTTTCTGCTGCTTGGCACCCATTCACTTACTCACTCTTGTCCTGATAACCATTTCCCTAATGGTCCCCTTCCCCACACTTGGCCCCCAGGCCACGGGAAGAATCATCTTGTCTAGACTCAGAAATCCAGTGCCTTTTGTTTACAATAACCAAGACATGGAAGCAACCTAACTGTCCATTGCCAGATGAATGGATGAGGAAGACGTGGTACATATATACAACAGAA
This sequence comes from Delphinus delphis, assembly GCF_949987515.2. Classification (NCBI taxonomy): domain Eukaryota; kingdom Metazoa; phylum Chordata; class Mammalia; order Artiodactyla; family Delphinidae; genus Delphinus; species Delphinus delphis. The sequence continues at coordinate 15,992,100 of NC_082684.1, forward strand.
TACTACTCAGCAATAAACAAGTATGAAATAATGCAGCAACATGGATGGATCTAGAGATTGTCATACTAAGTGAAGTAAGTCTGAAAGAGAAGGACAAATACCGTATGATGTCACTTACATGTGGAATCTAATACATGACACATATGAACCTTTCTACAAAACAGAAACAGACTCACAGACATAGAGAACAGACTTGTGGTTGCCAAGGGGGAAGGGGGTGGGGCAGGGATGGACTGGATATTTGGGGTTAGTAGACACAAGCTATTACATATAGAATGGATAAGCAACAAGGTCCTTCTGTATAGCATAGGGAACTATATTCAATATCCTATGATAAACAATAATGGAAAAGAATATAACAAAAAGAATGTGTGTGTGTGTGTATATATATATATATATATATATATATATGTAACTGAATCACTTTGCTGTACAGCAGAAATTAGCACAACATTGTAAATCAACTATACTTAAATTAAAAATGTGAATTAAAATTAGATTAGAACCATAAAAATAAGAAACCCAGTGCCTTGCATGTGCGTGGCCACAGCCCTGAGTTCAGAGACAGACATGAGATCTGGATTAGGCCAATAAGCAAGTCAATTCCTGGGCTTTTGCTTGAGCTTTGGAGGAAGTGACTTCTCTTTCTTACTGGATGTAAATTGGGAAAAGGATAAGCCTGGGACCCTACCATTCATTTTTGTCCCTTGAGGGTTTTTCTGCCTAGAATTCAGCTAACAGTAAAGAAGCAGATTAACAGAAGAGGAGTGATAAGCGGGGTGCAGCTGGCATCCTTTGAGCTTGGAATGAAGCTACCCATGAAGAATTAAATAAATATTAAATATCCTGTTATTTACTGGGGTCTGTACATTTCTCTTTTTTCTTAAGCGAGTGTGCATTGGGTTTTGTCTCGCCTAAGGCTGAAAAATTCTAACCAATGCACACTTATGGCTCAGAGATCACAGAGGGCCAGTAAGTATCCTCTGACCTCATAGCCAGTGCCTGACCCTGCTGGCCACTGCAGCTGCCATCTCCCACCTTCTTTGGGCTACTTGCTCTTGATTTAAAGTCTTAGAGCTTCCTATTGGGTAAGCCCCTAAGTTCATATGCTGGTGTCCTGGCAACCTGGGATGCTGTTGCCTCTATAGTGAGAGGCAGGACGCTGTGTCATATCTGGGCAAAGGACAGAGACCTTTCCCAAAATATGAAAGAAGGTGGAGGCTGAACAGGAAACTACTACAAAACAAGCGTAAATCAAAAACAAACAAAAATAAAACCCAACCCAAACCACAAGTCCACTTCAGTATCATGGCTCAGTGTTAGTGTTAGAGATTGGGTCCTTTACTATTCAATGGAGAAAATGCTATTTTCTCTCTCACTTTGTCTTAATTGAAAAATAATGTGTTGTGAGTTGAACATCATTTAGCTGGCTAAGTTTTGACTCCAGGGCGGAGGGTCTTTAGAGAGTCATACCAGTAGAGAATTCTAAAGAAAACATAAGTACAATGTTAGTAAGAATAATGAAGTGAGGAAATAAGGTTTTTTTCCCCAGTTATTTAGTGGTAAATTCATTCATCACAAGTGGTAGCAAAGCTGATAAGAAAACTAAGAGCCTGCTAATTCTTCCCTTTCTTGCTGAGAAATTTTCCATCATTTAGGACACAGGCAGTAGAGCAGCTGGAGCTGAGGAGCGTTTTCATTATTTGTGAAATACGCATACATTAGCATGCTTGCTTGGTTTCACATAATGTGTGACATAATTCGGTAAACGTTTTCCCGTATTACTAAGGTTCTTCGAAAAACATAAGCTTTGATGGGTTCCATTGGCTCTACTCTCAATGCTGTCATCACATGTTGTTGGAGTCGTACGCAGTTTTTACTTATGTGATGGTGTAACAGCACGATGAAAATCTTTCTTCATGAATGGTGATCTTCATCTGTGGCTGTTTCCTTGGAAAGATCCCCCAGGGCTTGCTGTGTCAAAGGGCCTGGACCTTTTAAAGGCTTGCCGAATTGCTCTCCAGAATGACTCTCTTGAGTACTATGTACTATTCAGACACAGAAGAATGTGCTCATTATTTAGAATGTGTTAGAGAGATCTTAGGAATAATAGTCTTTTCCTGAAAAGCAGTGATATTACTCAGTATCAGAGGTCCCTTTTATATGAAAATATCAAAGCTTCTTTTTTTTTTTTTTAAATAAGGTTTTCTTGTGCTCAGATATACAGGAAGATCTCCAAGTGTATGGCAAAAGGGAGAACACTCAGGCTCTTTTCCAAACCAGGAGCCATGCCAGAAGACTAGACTGCTGTCTTTGTTGAGGTCACTGTGCACCCTGTTCCCTTTCTCGGTAACTAATTCTGATGTGAGAAAGTCCCACCTGCCTCAATTGTTGACTCTGCTGGTGGGTCTCCAGCAACTAGCTTTTCTAAGCTGGAGGAATGATACTCCTGCGTGCAGATTGTTTCCCACAAACCATCACATGTGGAAGGGCAGAAAATGATTGCGTTCTCACCAACAGCTATGGAATGCAGTTAGATGTCATCTTGGAGGCTTTTTTTTTTTTTTGTCTTGGCCACACTGTGTGGCATGTGGGATCTTATTTCCCTGATCAGGGATGGAACCCATGCCCCCTGCAGTGGAAGTGCAGAATCTTAACTGCTGGGCTGCCAGGGAATTCTCCATTTGAGGCATTTTTGGATTAAGTCACTTGGCTCTACCCATATCCTAGAGAGCCCCTCATCAGGTCCCAGATGGTAGTCGGTAACTGTGTTCCTTGCCTGGTGGCCTCAGTTAAGAGCTGTACTGGCCAAGGTACCGAGGCAGCTATTTCTACTTGACTAGCACTTGGATTGGACGTTTAGCCCATGGCTTTGGGAATAGCTGTCACTGCGGCTAACACTTACTGGGTGCTTACGAGGTGCCAGGAACTGTGCTCCACATACGTTATCTCACTTAGTTTCACGTTAACTGCATGAGGTAGGTACTCTTATTTGCCTTATTTTGCTAATGAGAAGACTGAGACCCAGGGATGTCAAGTAGCTTGTTCAGTATCTCAAGGTCGGTAAGCCATGGAGTCTAGCTTTATTCACCAGGACCAGCTACATAAGGCACAAGGCCCAGTGCAAAATGAAAATTCAGTCTTTTGCTAAAATAAAAAGATTAAGAAGGACAAAATGGCAAGGGCAGAGCGTTAAACCAAGCGTGGGGCCCTTCTGAGTATGGGGCTCCGTGTGACTGCACAGGCCACACGCCCATAAATGCACAGACAGTAGGCTTTGAGAACATGTACTCTAAACCAAATACCAGAGCTGAATAGCACATGGTTTGCCCAAGATTTGACTTTGGCATGTAAACAGCAAATGGAAGAGTTTCATGTGCACCACTCAGGCCTGAGTCCTCTTGAAACACCAGCTTTGTCTTTGGAAAGGGCTTGGGCTGTTTTCTAGCCAGGGGTGACCAGAGCTAAGCACTACCTTGGCCCTTCTCGTTCACAACAGAATGTTCTCTCTGGGCTGGTCATCTCCTGCCAAAAGTCACCAGAAGCCAGTTGGTGGAGGAGCTCCCGGAACTTCTTCTGCTTTATTTTCAATCCAGTTCTAATGTCCTGGGCTAGTTCTTCCTGACCATCTGCCTCTCACTTCCCAGCCTTTGCTGCCCCATCGATACCCACACCCCAAATCCAGCTGTGGGCCCACCCAAGCCACTGAGTCAGCCCAGCCTGGGGCACAGGCATTTTGTCTTTTGTCCTGGTGCTATAGGAGAACAATGGGAGGGAAAATAGGAACCAACCCTGTTTACTCCTGGGGCTTAGTTTTCCTGGAGACACATAGCTTAGAAACGATTCCTTCCCACAGAACACCTGGGGCAAGATGATAACTGTGGATCCTTACTGAGGGCTTATTCTTTGCATCATGCTTCACATGTATTTAATCTCCACAGGTTACTCATGCTTCACATGTAACTCTTTAAGCTATAAGGTAGGTGCTATTAATAGCTCCATCATTCAGTCACGGAAAGCAAGGCAGAAAGGTAGATTGCCCAAGATCTGAGAGTTCGTAAGTGGAAGAATCAGAACAGGAATCCCCGCAGTCTCGAGTTCTAGAGCCACTGTTATACCTTACTTCAAAGTTCTATCAAGCCTTCTGGAAGGATGGGCAGGGAAGTCTAGCAGGCCCAGTACAAATAGAGGCAAAATTCCAGGAATGTGGCCCTCTTGTTGCCTCCTGTTTAGAGCAAAGCTCTAAAATGTAGCTTCTGGAAATTTCTCAGAGTAACAGGGTTGAGGGTCAAACTGGAGAACCGTCTTTCCATATAGTTCATCAGAGGCAGGGGACACAGATACACACACACACACACACACACACACACACACACACACACACACTACAGCATTACTCAAGAACAGCAATTATTTTATGTCCGATGTGAGGTGATGGCCTGAAATATAGTTAAAGACTGATTTTGTTACCAAGTCCAAGCTTGCTCTGCTTGCCGCACGACAGGCCAATAAATCAGAGATGAGGTGTTGAGGCAAGGAATAATGAGTTTGACTTTGTTCAGAAAGGCAGACCGAGAAGATGGCAGACTAGTGTCTCCAATAAACCATCTTATTGGGGTTTAGATGCCAGTATAGCCTTGCAAATGTTCCCTGAAATGGCCAGCCTTAGGGTGGGGATGTTTTAATTTCTTCTTTCTTGCAGCCATCCATAGGTGGACAGGGTCTGGATGTTTCGCTGAACAAAGGCACTTGGGTTTAACATTCAGGCAGAGGGGCAGGGTTCCCTGAGGCAGGCCATTGTGTACAGACACTATCCTTTTAGTGAACAAAAGCAACAGGAAGCAAAGGTTCAAGTAAAAGAAACAGATCCAACATGTAGTCAGATTGGCTCTTCCCCGTTACAATTTGAATATTACTTCACTAGTGCCCAAGAACTTTGCTCTAATTTTATTTTAGTGTCTAGTCTGAGAAACACTGAACAAGTAAGGAGCTGATTGTAAGACTACTACTAACCCTTGGCATCGGTATAGCACTTTACAGTTCACTGATTTTCCCCACATTGTCCTTGAACCCCTCTAATACTAGGATTGGGGAGGTGAAGCGAGCCTACGGCCAACCAGGTAGAAGGAGGTGGTATCGGATTTGAGCCTCATCTTCCCACTTTTCTCTCATGCTCCTAAGATGACACTGGAATGTCCCCTGAGCACAGTCCTTACCCAAGTGGTGGGACAGATCCTCTCTAAAAGCTGGAGGAAGGGGTGCAGCCCCTGTTAGGGCTAATAAGAGGCCTATTAAGCAGGTGTAAAGCCTCAGTTTGTCTGCCTGTGTCTGCAGTGTGCTTCTTTCTGAGATATTCAGACTAAAGGAAAACCTATATTCCTTGACAGTAATCAGGCAATTATGAAACAGTCAAGCAAGAGTGATAAATGTTTCCACAAATTACCAGAATATTTCCAAGAGTCACCATAACTCTGCATAAAGTGGAGCTATATAGGCACATTTATTCCTTTTTTAATAGGGCTATCTTAATGTAAATTGGATTATTCTAGACAGAAATGCTTACAAAATGATTTTGTCCAAGTGAAAACACTTGAAAAAAGTTCTGAGAGCCTTTGGATTTTTTTGTGTTTTTTTGCACAATTAAATCAAAAATCATGGTGAGTAAAAGAAATGCAAGATTAGGAAGGCTTGCCTGAACAGTCATTTAAGAAATAGAAGCTATAATTTAGATGATTTGTGATAAGACGTTTGAATGATTGTGACTGGAAAATTGAAAGGGAAAATAACCAGATGACTCATCACCTAAAGGCAGAAAGCAACAGTGAGTTCTCCAGGCCTGTAAGAGGATGAATGATGGACCAACCATCAACATTATCTTTACTCTGTTGCATCCCCCAAATGCCAGTAAGCCATGAGCCCAATAACTCGCTTCTTGCATGGATTTAGAAATAAGCTCCACAGGAGTTGCCCTATATGGGAGAATAGTTAGGTGACTATCTAGACACTAGTTACCATAATGTTGCAAGATTCATTGGCATGAAAGTGAGTAACAAGTAATTTAGAGTCTCATCTCTGTGTAATTTGTGCTAATGCTATAAGCCTTTTTCTTCCAGCACCACATTCTTCAGTCCCGTCATACAGAGTAAGCCGAATGCTCACTAGACGTGAGTTACCTACATAATTGCAGAACTCTTGAGAACGCAGGTGTTGGTGTTTTCAAAGCACTATTTGACATAACATATGAATAGACCTGGCTATAAAAGGATTCTTTTGTATTTAAACATTCATGCCACCAACAAACATTTATTTAGCACCTGATAATCCTTGGTGCAAGAAGTGGGTGGGATATCATCCACCCTGGTCAGGATGGCCATCGTCAAAAAATCTACAAACAATAAATGCTGGAGAGGGTGTGGAGAAAAGGGAACCCTCTTGCACTGTTGGTGGGAATGTAAATTGATACAGCCACTATGGAGAACAGTATGGAGGTTCCTTAAAAAGCTAAAAAGAGAAATACCATACGACCCAGCAATCGCACTACTGGGCATATACCCTGAGAAAACCATAATTCAAAAAGAGTCATGTACCACAATGTTCATTGCAGCTCTATTTACAATAGCCAGGATATGGAAGCAACCTAAGTGTCAATAGACAGATGAATGGATAAAGAAGGTGTGGCACATATATACAATGGAATATTACTCAGCCATAAAAGGAAAAGAAATTGAGTTATTTGTAGTGAGGTGGATGGACCTAGAGTCTGTCATACAGAGTGAAGTAAGTCAGAAAGAGAAAAACAAATACCGTATGCTAACACATATATATGGAATCTAAAAAAAAAAAAATGGTCATGAAGAACCTAGGGGCAAGATGGGAATAAAGATGCAGACCTACTAGAGAATGGACTTGAGGATATAGGGAGGGGGAAGGGTAAGCTGGGACAAAGTGAGAGAGTGGCATGGACATATATACACTACCAAACGTAAAATAGATAGCTAGTGGGAAGCAGCCGCATAGCACAGGGAGATCAGCTCAGTGCTTTGTGACCACCTAGAGGGGTGGGATAGGGAGGGTGGGAGGGAGACACAAGAGGGAGGAGATATGGGGATATATGTATATGTATAACTGATTCACTTTGTTATAAAGCAGAAACTAACACACCATTGTAAAGCAATTATACTCCAATAAAGATGTTAAAAAAGAAAAAAGAAAAAAGGAAGTTGGTGGGAAGAGAGGCAGGGCTCAGTTGATACGGAGTTCCCAGGAAAGAGAAAAAGAGATCCGGGCAGAGGTAACCATCACTGTCAGCGTGAGTAAGAGCACAAAGTCTTCCCTCCTCCACTCTTTACTGTTTTCCCAGGGTAGGGCTGTACGATCCATGGGTCCTTTCTGAATTTGTACTAGACCTCACATCCTCCTTAATGTGGAGCACCCATCACCCTAAGAAGGCAAATGCTGGAGACACCCACAGCCTGTCAGGTGGAGGGGATGGCCATGGGATGAGGCTGTAAGGGAGAAGCTGTTTTTAAATCTAAAAAAGGCAATGCTGAACCCTTCTCAGGTGTTCAGCGTCCCTAAACCAGACACATCCTAGATATGTGATGTTTCTGAAATGGGTTGTACCATTTCCCATCAGAAATGCAATTCTGGGTGACCATAGATTTCCTAAAATGTCATCTAATGAAACACAATAAGATCCTGGAAACCTGGGTCCTTTTGAAAGTATTTACAGGGAGAGAAGGAAGAGAAGCAATGGAACAATGTTCTGAATTTTATAGGACCTTGGAAATGAAGTTCTGCTCCTAAAACTCATGAAGTGGAGGGGTGGGGGGGAATGGAGAAACCTTTAAGAAGTCCGGATTCTTTCATTCAGTGCTGTAATTTCTCTGGCGCCTCACCATTCTCCCTCTCTCTTTTTAATATTTCTCACCAGGGTATGGGAATATTGCTCCAAGCACTGAAGGAGGCAAAATCTTTTGCATTTTATATGCCATCTTTGGAATTCCACTTTTTGGTTTCTTATTGGCTGGAATTGGAGACCAACTTGGAACCATTTTTGGGAAGAGCATTGCAAGAGTGGAGAAGGTCTTTCGAGTGAGTACTGCCATCTATTTAAACCCTAACCTCTGTGATCCAGTTGGCTTTAGCCTGACAGGACCCAGAAGGAATTACCAGGGTGTTCTTGTATCATTATCACTTTTAATGGAATAGTTCAATGTTATGGTCGTATTTTTATTTTTGGCCCATGGTAGTCACAGGTACTGTGCCTAAACTCTTGTCGGTCTTCCTGGAATCACAACACAAGAGGGTTAAGTATAGATTTGCCAATACAGATTTTCTGAAGAGGTGAGGCATACGCAATTTCTTATGAAAGGTGGAAGATGGGTTCCTTAGTGTGTTGGCAATAAAGTAGAGAATTATAAATCCATCCATTTTGTTATTGGAGCTCCTTCACTTTATTTCCAAGCACAGCATCTTCAGGCTGATCCTGGCTTCTAAGACCTCTTCCAGAAGCCTGCATTTTCTAGACATTGCTCTGTGCTATGTATCTGTCTCTTCATGGCCCCCCCCTCCTCCCACTGCTGAGCGCTCCATCAGCAGTAGTACACTAACATACTAATTCATACTAAGGTGTTGATGATTGCTATTGCCTTAATTAGGTTTTTCCTCTTGAGAATACTCACCTTTAAACAAGGGACAAAAATCTCAACTCAAGGAATTTATTTTCTACAGATGGCATTCCTGGCATCAGTGACAGGCATGTGGAGTAGAGGTGATTGGATTGGGGTTTCCAAAGCCCTTTTGCTCACACCTGTTCACATAGTTTAACAGAACATCAGTTTTACTTAGGTGTTAGGTCATTTCTGCTCTCTTTCTCAGTTTTGACATAAGTCTCAAGTCTTTCGAACCTTCTTCAGGGAATTATTTCTTATGATGACTTCATATTTGAAAATGATCATTTGAGATCTTTTTCAGAATCTGGCAATGATGGGCAAAGATAGATCAGTGGTAAGTTCTAAGGCTGCGCTTGTTTTCCCCTCTGAGACAAGAAATCATGACATAAACTTCTCTTTAGAAGAATGCAAGGTAGCTCTCCCCTCGAGAGCTACCAGTTTCAGAAATTCTGGTAGAGTTGAGTGGAGGAATAAGGCACTAGAGCTGGCTTAGAGCCATCTTCTATAAGCTCAGTGATCTTGGGTAAGCTGCCTCAGTTTACTCATCAGCAAAATGGGATGGAATTTGAATTTAAGGTCTGGGTGATGATTAAATGAAATAATGTATGGAAAAGAGCTTGGTATAGGGCCAGACACAGAGTTCAGTGTTGCTGTGTGTCTGTCTCCTGAAAGAAGCACTTGTTGGCAGGCTAGCCACCCATTCAAATTTCATGAGTCGCTTGGTGACATGGGGGTTTTCCTGGAATGTTCTACAGTCTTTGCCCCAAAATGCTGGCTGGCCTCATTAGAACATGCACCTGGGCCCCTTGGTCACCATGGAAACCATCAGTGCTCAGCTTCTGTGCTTCTCAGATGCTCATCTCCCTAAACCAGATGTGGCAACCTTGTCTCCAAGAGCAGTTTTGAACTTCTCAGAGGTACCCTTTTAGCCGTGACCTCTTGGCTTCTGATTTAGAGAAAAATGAGTCTGGCGGATTAAACACTCCGAAGAACAGGAGTCAAATGGAGAAATGACTGATCTGGAATTTCTATTTTTATATAGCTTCTCTAGATCTGAGTTTATTTGTAGAAAGAAAGGATCGGACTACAGGCTTTTGAAATCCCCCTTTAGCAAAAATAAAATTTGGTCACTGTATTCTAAATGAGGGAAGAGGTTGCAATCATTTAATGACATCTGCTACCGAAACTGGGGACTTAGTTCCCATACGAATTTTGGACTGCAAGTACAGAGAACTGTTCTTCCCCTTAAAGATGCCTCTCAAATGGATCATTCACAGGACTCTGGGACAGAGCCTTCAAAATCTCGTTTCTTTTTTTTTTTTTTTAAGATTTATTATTTATTTATTTATTTTATTTATTTTTGGCTGCGTCAGGTCTTAGTTGAGGCACGCGGGATCTTCTGTTGCAGTGTGCGGGCTCTTCCGTTGCAGTGTGCGGGCTCTTCCTTGTGGCGTGCGGGCTTCTCTCTAGTTGTGCTGTGGGTTCCAAGAGCACGTGCGCTCTGTAGTTTGCGGCACGAGGGCTCTCTAGTTGTGGCGCGTGGGCTTAGTTGCCCCGTGGCATGTGGGATCTTAGTTCCCCGACCAGGGATCGAACGGGTGTCCCCTGCATTGCAAGGCGGATTCTTTACCACTGGACCACCAGGGAAGCCCCTCATGTTTCATTTCTATGCTGATGGCCCACTCAGGTCCTTGCAGTGCCATCAAAGACTGGGAGTCTTTGGGGAAGGAGCGGCGGTATATTACCGAGTTGGCCGCACACGATGTATGCGTTTGCACAACATTTGGAGGGGGCTGTGGAAGGGGTGTCTGAGTTCCAGGAGGAACACGGGTGCACTTCCGGAAACTACAAACAACTGATTCTGCAGCAGTTTGCTTGCTGCATGCAGTTTTGGTGGAAAATCTCAAAGCTTTTTGCTTTTCATTTAAACTACATCTAAAAGGCCCGTTACCCTTAGGTGATGATTTGAGAACTGAAAATTGTACAAACCAACAAAGCTTGGGGTTGTGAAGTTTTAGTTCCCACCAGGAAGGTTTATTTATTTATTTACCTGCTCACTGATTAAGGCTTTCCATTCATCTGGTGTGTTTTCTCTCAGCTCTAGGAAGGAGAGGATTTTTAGTGGAGTAAAGATAGAATATAAAATCTAGGTGCCTATATTCTGAGGTGATATGATTTGGTTTCTTCTATACCATTCCAGGTCTGAGCCTCATTTTAAAGAATTGTGGAGACTTACTGTATTATATAGAAATGCCAAAAGCATTCCTGAATACCCGACTGTTGGGGTTTTTATGGGGTGACTAAATGAAAACTCTTTTTTCCCCTCTGGAGTTCAGAACTAATTGAGAAATAGACACAGGAGTCAGATGGAGATTAAAAGGTCAGCTTTATTGCTGATAAGCTCATCAGAGAATGTAGCTTTAGCTTTGATGCCAAAAGGACTTACTAACCATTTTCACCCTGAATTAGAAGAATTTCCCTGCAGTATTAGTTTTCTATTGCTGTGTAACAAAGTAGTACAAATGTAGATGCTTAAAGCAACACTCGTTTATTATGTCATAGTTGTGTAGGTGAGACGTCTGGGCAGGCTTGGCTGGGCTCTGGATCTGGGGAAGAATCTGCTTCCACACTCATTCAGGTCTTGGCAAAGAATAGTTCCCTGTGGCTGTAGGACTGAGAGTCCTGTTTCCTTGCTGGTTGTCAGGGGGGGCCATTCTTACCTTTGAGGTTGCCTGCATTCCTTGGCCTCCATCTTCAGAACCAGCATGGAACCCTTCTTCTATCTCTATGACTTCCCCTCTGCGCTCTCCCGTCATCTGGAGAAAGCACTATGCTTTTAAGGGCTCATGTGATTAGATCAGACCCACGTGGACAATCTCCCTGTCTTTACGTGAACTGTGCCCTATGACATAACAGAGTCATGGGAGTAATCGCTCATCATATCACAGGTTCTGGGGATTAGGGTGGGGCGTCTTCTCTGGTCATTTTAGAAAATCTGCCTCCCACTCCATCTTGGTCGTTGGTAGCACACGCCTCCTCAGTGAGGGCAGGGTCTGCTCCACTGACCTTACTACATCATAGAGAGCAAAACAGTGCAGCTCTCCGCAGCAGATGGTTTCAAACAAGAGATGAAAGAGGCTGAGCCGAGGGAGCTCGGTCCCTTCTGCTGAGTCCACTGGGTGAGCCGCTGTCTGGCTGAGCAGCAGGGGTAGAGATAGGGAGTGTTACTCTAGCTGGAGTCCTTCTACATGGAACGTGAAAATGGACATTGCCCCCAACGTCGATTTACAGTGGGTGAAGAATGTGACACTTACTTATCTCGCATAGCAAGAAGGCTAGAGGAAGATTGTTTCCGGTTTGGTGCATCAGTTTCCCAGTGACAAGTTAAGGATTCTGGTGCCAATTCCAATGTGTGGATTCTTCCACACACCACCAAGTAATTCTCTGGCACCAGCTGGGTGTCCTACAGTTCAACTCAATTCTGACACTATCTGTCTGGAATTAGCATCAGATCCCACAGGTTAAGGGCTCAGTCCTACAAGCCTGCCCTCCCCTTTAGATGCCAATTGCAAGTTCAGCTTGTTACCCATGCTTCTGATGAATGGCTAAAAATCAGAGGTTCCCACAGCATCTTCCTTCCTTGGGTTTGATTAATTTGTTAGCGTGGCTTACAGAACTCAGGAAACCAGCTTATTCACTAGATTACTGGTTTATCACAAAGGATATTTAAATATATGAATCAAAAGTGAGATGAAGAGATACACAGGGAGAGGTCCAAAAACCATGGAGCTTCTGTCCCCAGGGCATTCGGGGCCTGGCATGGCGGCATGTGGAGTGTTATGGTTCACCAACCTGGACGCTCCCTGAATCTCCTCCTTTTTGAGTTTTTATGGTGGTTTCATCACACAGGCATGATTGATTCAATCGTTGGCCATTGGTGATCAAGTCAACTTCCAGCTCCTCTCCTCTCCTGGGAAATTGGGGGTTGGAGGTGGAGTGGGGGGGGACTGAAAGTTCCAGCCCTCTATTCCTGGTTGGTTTCCCTGGTAACCAACCCCCATCTTTAGGTGATCCCAAAGCCACCTCATTAACATAACAAAAGAACCTCTATGGCTCTCATCACAGGAAATTCCAAGGGTTTTAGGAGCCCTGTGCCAGGAAAGACCAAGACCAAATACGTATTTCTTGTTCTCAATCACGACATCCCACGCGTCCACCCAGGTTTGTTCTCCTTCTGCTCTGCTGTCCTTGCCACGTTAGCTTTGCGTCCTCAGGCTTGTGACCACCTTGTTTGCAAGACGGCTGCCTCAGGACCAAATAGCATGTTTTCACTCAACCACATTTAAAAAAATTATTTATTTATATTGAGGTATAGTTGATATACAATACTGTAGGTTACAATATAGTGTACAATACAGTGATTCACAATTTTTAAAGGTTATACTCCATTTATAGTTAAAATAAAATATTGGCTATATTCCCTGTATTGTACAATTATGTCCTTGTAGCTTATATATTTTATACATGATAGTTTGTACCTCTTAATCCCCCACCCCTCCCCCCTCCCTCTTCCCACTGGTAACCACTAATTTGTTCTCTATATCTGTGAGTCTGCTTCTTTTTTGTTATATTCACTAGTTTGTTGTAGTTTTTAGATTCCACATATAAGTGATATCATATAGTATTTGACTTTCTCTGATTACTCAACCACATTCAAGGTAAGACAAAAAGGGCTCCTTTTATGGGAGAAAAGTCTTGCCCCAAATTTTCCCTGCAGACTTCCTCTTCTGTCTCATTGGCCGGAAGTGGGTCGCATGACCATTCCTACCTGCAAGGGAGCTTAGGAAGGTGAGTCACTGACAAAGGAGAATGGGGTGGATTGACTTAGACCATTGGCTCTCAGCGTGTGGTCCCTGGACCAGCAGCATTAGTAGCATCCTCTGGGAACTTGTTAGACATGGAAATTCTTAGAGAAGTTGGGGCCCAGCAATCTGTGTCTGCCAAGCTTTCCAGGTGATTCTGATGCCTGCTAAAGTTTCAGAACCCCAAGGCACAGTGGAGTCATGTTTCATCTCCGGCTGTGATGAACAAAGTTAGAATTCTGGGAGCAAAGGAGAAGTTGGGGTAAGCAAATGACAGCATCTGCCACGGGTGTCATTCAACTGCTAGCCACACGGACCACTCACAGCGATGCTGCCCTCTCTCCCCCTTACGTATCGATAAATTCGGTGGCCTTTGGGATCCTTGACTGACGAGAGGCTAACTTATACGATACCTAACAAACCACCAGCTTACTCACCCCCGTCCCCCATGTCTGCTGCTGCCTGGGCAATTCTCCAGACTTTAGGGTTTTTTAGGGGAAGAGAGTCAGGCATGGCATGGCTTTGGCCTCCAGTCACAACCCACTGGCCTGAACAAGTCACACTGCTCTATCCAACTGCAAAGAGGGCCTGGAATGCATTGTTTGATCTCCAGGAAGGGGGGTGGGGATGGGAAAATAGGTGAGTACTAGTAACGTCATGTGCAGATTCCCTGGGACTACCTGTTGGCTCCGCTCTAGGGTGACAAGCGTCCCTAGAATTTAGATACAAGTGGCCCATGGATCACTCTTTGGGGAACACATCTCCAGTGAAACTCATATAGCATCCAACAAAAGTGGAGCCCCTGATTTGTTGTGACTTGCCTAAAACCACACAGTGAGTTGAGTGAGTGAGCCTGGACTTGGGATAATTTATAATTATTTATATAACATAAAGTAAAAATAATTCTTCCTAGGTTTTCAGCAGGAAATCTGGGCAGTTAGCAAGGAAGGATAATTACTTGGGATTGAGCAGGGATTACTTGGGTTCCAAAGCAGATTTTTTTTTTTAATTAATTTATTTAATTAATTTATTTTTGGCTGTGTTGGGCCTTTGTTGCTATGCGCGGGCTTTCTCTAGCTGCGGCGAGCGGGGGCTACTCTTCGTTGTGGTGCGCAGGCTTCTCACTGCAGTGGCTTCTCTTGTTGCAGAGCATGGGCTCTAGGCACACGGGCTTCAGTAGTTGTGAAACACGGGTTCAGTAGTTGTGGCTTGCGGGCTCTAGAACGCAGGCTCAGTAGTTGTGACGCACACGCTTAGTTGCTCCACGGCATGTGGGATCTTCCCGGACCAGGGCTTGAACCCATATCCCTGCGTTGGCAGGTGGATTCTTAACCACTGTGCCACCAGGGAAGCCCCCAAAGCAGATTTTGGAAGTGGGCAGCCTCTTCTTCCCCTGCTATGGGCTGGCTCTTTTGCTGGGCTGGGCCGACTGTCACTTGATAGGATACTGTAGGAAACCTGGTCAGATTTTGGACTGGATCCCATTTTCTTGCTCTGAGCTGGACTTTGGCCTCTGGTAGGAAGCAGCTGCCTTTTTTTTATCTGGCTGATCAGCAGGCTTTCTGATATTATCTCTAAAACCAAGGGACACTTTTTTTCTTCTTTGGCCTCCCTCCCAAGGATACAGCAGAAATGTGTATTTGCCTTTGGAATGAAAGGAGCCTGGGTGTAGCTGACAAATAATAACACGTTACCCTAGGCTTATCGGTGCTGTGATAACCTGGGGACTTTAGAACCCACCAAATGCTTACAACAGGGTGATGACAATCTCAGTCTGGTAATGATGTTCCATTAGTGGGCTAATTGATCACTTTGGATTGCAGGAAGGGGCTGGTGGAGAAAGCCTAGGACTCCTGGAGTCCTCTGCCATGTGCCTGGCCTGAGTCAAAGAAAGATTTTGAAGAACACCCTTGGCAGGAGACTTGTTTCTTACAGCGTGTCTTTGAACTAGTCCCCAGCAGCAATGGGGATAAAAAAATTATTATTATGTCAAGAAGATAAAAGCCCTTGTTTTCGAAACTGGGTATTATTCTCGGCTCTGTGGGTTCAACTACAATTTCCAATTCCTAGTATTAGTGTAAAAGTTCATTGGGGTACTAGTTATGCACACCAGCATCTTGCCTAAATAGTGGGGGGCCGGGGAGGGCCAGATGGTGGGCTGAGAGCGCCCAAGGGTCTGCATGTTTATGTGTGTGTACGTGTGTCTTTCTGCCTCTATGACATGGCCCCACTAGTGCGTACCATATTAAACATGCCTGAGAAATAACCCAGTGGGACTAATGTTACATGAATATTGTGAGTTTATTTTGATCAGAGAGAAGACCCTGGTTTTTAGTGTGCACACTGCTTTCTTACTTCCCCTAATGGGCTAGAAGAGGGTGCAAGGTAGCTGTTTTTAAATGCACAGAAGGCAAATATTTTTACAGCTTTCTCAACCAGGTTCAGAACAGCTGAATTAATTTAATATTGTCCCAGGGGCTTCCCTGGTGGCGCAGTGGTTGAGATTCCACCTGCCGATGCAGGGGACACGGGTTCGTGCCCCGGTCCCGGAAGATCCCACATGCCGCAGAGCGGCTGGGCCCGTGAGCCATGGCTGCTGAGCCTGCACGTCTGGAGCCTGTGCTCCACAACGGGAGAGGCCACAATAGTGAGAGGCCTGCGTACCGCAAAAAAAACAAACAAACAAAAACATTGTCCCAGATGTGCACTTGGGACAAACTATATAAGTGACATCCACAAAACAGTCTACACAGCATCTCTTAATCACAGCCGTGACACAGTTTGTCCACGATGGTCCTTCGTTTCTCCCTTCCTCTGATGCAGGCTTGCCCAGCCTCAGCTCTATGGACATTTTGGGCTGGATAATTGTCATGGGACCTGTCCAGTGCATTGTAGGAAGTTTAGCAGCTTCCCTGGCCTCTATTCACTAGATGCCAGTGTCATCAGTGCTTCTGGTACGACAGCCAAAAATATCTCCAGACATGACTAAATATCCCCTTGAGGGCAAAATCATCCAGGTAAGAACCATGACTCTGCTGGGATTTAAGGGATCAGTTGCCCCACAGGTCCCAAGGGGTGGACCCTGGTCCCCTGGCTGAATCTTCCATACAAGCTCTGGGGTCTTCATCCATGGTCCTGTCCAGTTCTTCAATGCCAGTGCCGTTCCCACTCGGAATTCTCTTCTCTCAGATGGGTCCTTGAAGAGGGCTTTAGAAATTTTATACTCTGGGAATAAGATCATTTCTCACCAATAAGGGAACATGCCTGGGGACTTGATTCTGATGATATACACAAAGATAGTTGGTTCTGCTACTCTTCAGCAGGCATACCATCTCAGCACTCTCTCTAGCTGGCCCACTGGGGACTAATCTAATATATGATTCTTCCTCGTTCTTGTCTATCTTTGATAACTGGCCAGTGTCCTTTTGGTGTTTCCTGTTGCCATCTGGGATCACCATGGGAGGTTTTTGTTTGTTTGTTTTTTTATAAATTTATTTTATTTATTTATTTTTGGCTGCCTTGGGTCTTCGTTGCTGCTCGTGGGCTTTCTCTAGTTGGCAGTGAGCGGGGGCTACTGTTTGTCATGGTGCCTGGGCTTCTCACTGTGGTGGCTTCTCTTGTTGCAGAGCACGGGCTGTAGGCTCCAGTAGTTGTGGCGCGTGGGTTTCAGTAGTTGTGGCTCGCGGGCTCTGGAGCAAGGCTCAGTAGTTGTGGCGCACGGGCTTAGTTGCTCTGCGGCATGTGGGATCTTCCCGGACCAGGGCTTGAACCCGTGTCCCCTGCATCGGCAGGCAGATTCTTAACCACTGCGCCACCAGGGAAGCCCACCATGGGAGGTTTTAATGGCCTTTAAAATGCATCTTCACTGTTTCCTATAAACAGCAAGGCTATCAAATCTGCCTAAAATATAACTACTTAAAATACTGCCTGGGGCTTCCCTGGTGGCGTGAGTGAGCCTGGACTTGGGATAATTTATAATTATTTATATAACATAAAGTAAAAATAATTCTTCCTAGGTTTCCAGCAGGAAAACCTATTTGTGCCTCATAGCATTTTATCTGCTCCCAAAGCGTTTTAGTTTTCCAGCTTTATCTCATCTGTGGATACTTTGAATTGGACCATTGCCTCGGATTCTTCTCTCTGCACCTGCTCTAGCTCCTTCATCTGGCTCCTCATTGGCAAACATCTTTTCTTGGTGTTCTCTTCTCCTGGAGATTAACCTAGGACTTCAGTAAATGCCCGCTTGCTCGTGTCTGCTGTGTGATTAACGTGAGGGTGGGCTTATAATGTGAAAGTGGGCTTGTACTGTCTCGATGGCTGACTGGTTTGGGCCCACCTCTGCGAGGCGGGTGGCCAGGCAGACTGTGTTCTCCACTCTTCTGTTCATTTCTCCACTGTGTACAGCCCACTCGGTGCCGACAATAAGAGGAACACACAGCTCTAAGTCAAGCTTCTTGGTGAGCCGAGGCAGCTGGTCTTGTCTTCCAAAAGCATTCTTCTTTTTCTGGATTCATCAGATTGCCTCAACAGTTTTGAGAACCTGGAGTCTGAGGGCATCAACAGCAAGATTTTAATTCCCACTGGGGATTTCACTCAGTCCTAACCTCAGGGAAAGTGGTGGAAGAAGCTCTTCCTAAACTACCGTCCAAATGAGGAAGGTCTCTGGAACGTTTATATGGGTATTCCTTACCTGCCAGGTCTTGCCCATGGAAGAGTTGGTCACTTCCTAGAATCCCAGGGGATTTATTGATGAAAACATTTTATATCTTTGCCTTTTGGAACTACTGAAAGTCCAGTGATGCCTTAGTATGTATGGTAAGCTGTTTTTAAAACTTCCAGGTACTTCTGAGTTATGAATTTAATCCAAGAATTTTATTAGTACTCACATTTTTATTAGTATCATAAAACCAGCTTAATAGGCGGATGATTTCCCATGTTCACCTTTCATCACCAGTTTTTACAGGATAGTTTGGGTCCTTTGGAGGACACTCATACAATAGAATAATAATCCTTTACCCTTTTATAGAACTCTCTACCTTTTTTATATTACATTTATCAATATTAAAAAAACTTTTTTTCTTTTACACTTAGCCTCATGCTACCTCTGTGAGCCAAACGAGTAAAAAACACTCTAGTATGTCTTCCGACAAATTAGGTTCCTAAAAATTGAGAGATGCCATTGTTGAACCGTTGAGTCTACCCATCTTGGAGCAGGGTGTGTGGTCTATGACTGGTATGTCAGTGGTCATTGATAAATTCCAAGTTGCTTTAGAACTTTTTGTTTTAGGAAAGGGGAAGTGTTTACATCATTACTGAGAGGTGTGCTGGTGTTCTGAACTTTGACCCCAAAGAAGCCGCTCCTTTGGGGGTGACAGCATGGTAGGCATGGTATGGTCACACTGCAGAGCAGACTGATGGCTTTGAGTAAGGAAGGGCTGCCCAAACTGATCGAGCCTAGGAAACGTGCATTCCTGTTAGAGGAATTACACTTTGTATTTTGGGGGAGAAAATGCTTTGTTTTTTATTTTCTGAGGAGAGCTGCATTTGTGCCTCATAGCATTTTTGACTTAATGGTTTTGCACTATATCTTGGAAGTTTACTGCTGAGTTTTAGACTCTTGTTGGGATAGAGCTGTGGTTCTCACCCTGTGGGTGGTGGGTCCCCAGGGGCCTGAGCTGCGATTTTAAAGGATTAGAGCATCATTTTGTGCATCAAGCATTACTGGTAGATAGAATAAATAACGTCTCCTTTATATACTTACTACCCTTTCCCAAATGTACGTAGAGGGGTAGTCATCAATAATTCACTTAAGTTCAGTTAATAATATGATTCCTGGATTCATAGTAGCTTATTTTTTCTTTATGGGTTTGCACAATCAATGGGTACCAAACGTCCTATCATTGTGTGGGGATTGAGGATTTTTTTTAACATTCAAAAGGGATTCCCATACTCAGAAAAGTTGAGTACAAAAGTACAGGGCAACCCTGGCTTTTCAAATCAGCACTGTTTCCAGGGAATGAACATTTTGGTCCTGGCCGTAGTCACTGTTTCAGTGAGGGTCTCTTCATTTAAGGTGTCCCCAGGAATTTGCTGGATACTTTAGAGCCTGCTTCAGCTTCTTCTTTAGGTCTATTTTGTTCTATTGTGGTTTGATACACATAACGTAACATTTACCATGTCAACCATTTTTAAGCGCACAGCTCAGTGGCATTAAGCACATTCACACTGCTGCGCCGCCATCACCACCATCCACCCCTACAACTTTTTCACCTTCCCGAACCGAAACCCTCTGCCCATTAAACAGTAACCCCTCATTCCCTCCAACCTCCCAGCCCATGGCAACCTCTATCCTACTTTCTGTCCCTATGAATTTGGCTGCTCAATATACTCATATAAATGGACTCATACAGTACGTCTCCTTTCCTGACGGGTCTCTTTCACTTAACGTAATGTCTTTGAGGATTCATGCATGTGGTGGCATGTGTCAGCGTTTCCTTCCTTTTCAAGGCTGATGGGTTCCACTGTATATATATAGACCACATTTTGTTTATCTATTCATCTGTCTTTTGATGGACACTTGGGTTGCGTCACCTTTTGGCAATTGTGCGTAATGCTGCATGAACATGGATGTACAAGTATCTGTTCAAGTCCCTGCATTAATTCCTTTGGGTATATACCCAGAAATGGGATTGCCGGATCATGTGGGAGTTCTGTGTTTTATTTTTTGAGAAACTGCACTATTTTACATTCCCACCAGCAACGCCCAAGGGTTCCAATTTCTCCACATCTTCACCGGCACTTGTTCTTTTCTTTTCTTTTTTTTCTTCAGCTTTTATAGGCCACAAAGACAGCATTTGGTAACCTGCTACCCGATTGTACTCTGAAATCTGGGCTGCTCCAAGGCTGTCATTCTGTTCCATGGGGGGCAAAGTGGAGAGGCTGTGCTTTGGGCCCTGCCTCCCTCTTAAACCCTCTCCCCTCCTCCGCGCTCACCTCCAGCTGTGTCCCTGTGCTTATTCCCACTCTGCTTCCTTAGCTCTGGCCATGCACCAGCGCTGCTAGGAGGGAGGGTGGCTCACCACCAGGCCAACCTGGGCCTCACATGCCGTTGATGCCTGGTTTCCACCTGGCCTTGCTGATGCTCTGAAATCCTTTCTTCACCTCATAATGATTCACTCCCCAGCTCCCCATTCGGGTTGCTCTTTTATACCTCTCCCCAGGTCGACTTCATAAGCAGTTATCAAATAACGCCTTTTGTGTTCTCAACAGGGTGGGGGCGTGGCCATAAACAAAGACAGCCCCTTCTTCCAAGGAGAAAACAGACATGTATGAAGACCAGTGTCCATAGTGAGACCAGGGCTGGAGCAGGCGGTCAGAAGTCACATGGCCTCAGTGCGTAAGCCCTGATCACCAGCCATGTGACCCTGGGCTGTGCCTCAGTTTCCTTACTAGAAAAATGGGGATAAAAATAGTAGTTACCTCTTTGGGCACTTAGTTGATGCATGAGAGCAATGCCTGGCATCCAGTTACCACTCAATAAATGTTATTCATTGTTATGATAAGCACATTGTTAGCTTTTGAGCCCAGGGGAGGGTCTTGTGAATTCTAGCTTGTGTATTTGACGTCACACGCTTTTTCAATGATGGACCTGTTTTGTGTAGCTAATGGGTTGTTCTCTTTAAGTAACACATAAGGGCTCTGAAGCTAAGGGATACTCTGCCTTTCTTCTTCTGTACCCCTCTGGTACCTGCTCAGTGCTAAGTGCTTTAGAGGCATTCAGTAAATAAGTATTGATGGTGAATTTGTTGGAGAGGAAGGAGAAATGAACCAGATTCCTTTTCACACACCCAGGGAGTGTAGGCTGTGCATCCCCCTCCAACAAACCCGACTGAAGAAGAGATGCTTACTGATGCAGGTTTCAGTGCTACCCTTCCTGGAATGGATGTGGAGGTGGGTGGGGCTGGAGAAATGGAGGCAAAAGGGCAGTAACAGACAGAGGGAATCCCATGGGCAGGAGGGCGTGGGCCTGGGATAGAGCTCCAATCGTCAGTCATTGCTTTGGGAGGAAAAGATGCACTGGCCATGATTCAGCAAAGGAAGAATCCAGAAGCTGTTTTCCATCTGAGCAAGCAGGGAGGTTGTGCATTTCATCCTTGACTGCATTTCACTGACTGCAACTGCTTACGCAGACATGTCCATGATATTCCACCACATAGATAGATGCTGGTGAAAGGAAAATCGAAGAACGAAAAAGAATTTATTTTAGCTACATGTTGCTTGCCTCTCAGCTTGCATGTGCTCTTGCTAGGTCTTGAACGCACAGACCTGTACATATTTTTCATAAAGCATCAAAGACTTCCAAGGCTTTCTTCCCCAAAGATAAATGGCTCCTGAAATATCAACGAGGGACCCCCCGACCTGGAAGACGGGTTTTGCCGTGCTGGTGTTTAGATACTGCGTTCTTGCCACCATGGTTCCACTTAGACTGAACAATGTCCCTTGGGTTAGTTTTTTTCCATTCCTTGGCAGAAATGAATTTTGCTGTAGAAAACATCAACAATATTTCTACCTGAGCCTGGGGAATGGTTGAAGGGCTCATGTCAGATTATTATTATTAATATTTGGCTGTCTCCCCATCCACACTCCCTCCCTCCCCCAGCTTCCGTCTTACTGCTGAATAGGCACAAATGAATGTGACGGGCATCTCGCATCAGTCACCAGGACAGTCCCTTCTGATTTGATCAATGCTTTGCACTTTAGTTTGAACAATTAGAAACAGGGTTCTAGAGCATGCAGTTAAAAAAAAAAAAAAAAAGCAAAGGAATTTATGTATGATTTTAAGGATAGGACACAGAAGCTTCCGTGTGATTTTTTTCAAAATGAATTTTATCAAGGACGGTAACAGAGTTGGCACCAAAACTAACAAGAAAGCAAATATCAACATTTCAAATGAAATGCGTCCCATCTAAGTGCCATATGGTGCTCTGGCAGTGTTATTACCACTTTCTTTTTGGCTTTCATCCTTTTCCTGACGTCGCCGTTTGCTTCTTGTCTCTGCTGCTCTTGAAAAAAGTCTCAGCTGTCCTTAGCCCTTTGATTCTGTATTTCTGGTAGGTGTCTTTCTCTTCTACCTCCCCTTTGGAGGCTTGTCAACCTTTTCTCCAGGGAAGAAGACCTGTCCAGATGGCCGGATAAACATGTGACATCTGCTTTCGGGAGCCTCTACTAGGGGTAGTTGGAAGGTGGATGAGACTGCTTCCTGCCTGAAAAATGGGCATGTTGCTTTCTGTCTCTTTTCTAGTTTTTTAAAGAAATGATCACATGCCTTTAGTTTTAATAATATTTTTAGAAATGTCTTGAATTCAGAGTCTCTCCCATTATTAGGGAAACAACAACAAAAAAATGAATTCACCAACCAGACTTTGTGAAAAATTCATATTGGTCGAATTTTTTAAAAAAATGAGTGAAATAGGTGTGGGAGATTCAGAGGTACAAAATTTTGGTTACAAAATAAATGAGTCATGGAGATGAAATGTACGGCATGGGGAACAGAGTCAATAATATTGGAATAACTTTGTACGGTGACAGGTGGTAACTAGACTTACTGTGGTGATCATTTCATAACATATAGAAATATTGAATCACTGTATTGTGCACCTGAAACTGATATAAGTGTTGTAGGTCAACTATGCTTCAACAAAATTATTAAAAAATTTTTTTAAAGCTTTTCACAGTTAACATTCTTTCATAGAGTAAGATCCTTGATGATCGTGTTTGGGGAGAAATCTCTGCTTTCACAGGGGAAATTCCAAGGGTCTGTGTGTTTACACCGAGTACCACCCTCTTTCATCTCCAGATTTTCGCATGTGATATTTATGGTGCTTCAAACACTGTCCCAACTGCTCTCAGCATAAACGTCAGCTCTTCAGGGAGGGTTTTCTGAGTCCTAAAGAAGGTCAGCACCTTGCACTCCCATAGCACCTCACATGCCTAGGTAATGTTCATCTCCTTGAATCTGAGTTTCATGTTTGATTCTTGTCACCCCCATCAGCCCTATGAGGACAGGTTTGTCTGCCCGTGCAGCACAGTTTCCAGCGCAGGACCCAGCACCCACACCTGGGGAAGGAGTGAGTGAGCGTGACTACAATCATACATTTTGATATAGAAAATGCCCTTGAAATCAAAAGTAGTATCGCATGCAAATAAACGTCAGTGGAAGAAACACCAAATGGCTTTAACCTTTGAGATGCAATTATTTTGATGAGAGGGCAGTCCAGCAGGGGAGCTGTCCCCTGATAATGCTTTTTGCACATGGACTTTTATCTCATCGAGAGACACCTGTAAGTGTGATCTTACAGAATTCTCAAGTCAACCTCAGATACAATGTACAGTTAACTTTCTTAGTGGTTCTCATCCCTGTAATACCCAACACCCCCTTTTAGAGCAACTATTACTGCCCCTTTACTACATAGAAACAAATTTCATAGGTAGAACAACTTACCTACACACCATTTTCTAGCTACAAGATGAAGGAGGAATAAAAGGAAGGTAATTTATAATAAAATAATCATGTTTTGGTAATAGGTGCTTGGTCATGAATCCCCAGGAGAAGTACTGAAGTAGTGAGACCCTCGCATCTACATGTAGGATGCAGAGGCTGGTCCAGGTGTGTGGTGTCAGTGACTAAGCTGCCACAAGGGACTTTCCTGCCAGTGATGGGGTTTTCCAAGATGGAGAACAGCTCTTGGCAAGGTTCCAACTCGTCAAAATTCAGCCTTCTTGCAATTTATGTTAGAGTCACAGTCTTATAAAATTCAGCCTATATTGAAACTGTGCAAAAGATTGTGTGTGTGTGTGTGTGTGTGTGTGTGTGTGTGTACCTAAAAGGGAGTTACATTCTCAGCTCAGGTAATTATACATACACATACATTTTTCTCAGTGGGTTGTTCAAAACTCACAGTAACTTTGGGCTAATCCTCTGCTTCGTGACACTCACTTTTGTATTATAGGATGTCTAAACGTTCTTGTCCTCACCTACTATGTGCCAGGAGAGCACAAACACCCTCACAGATTTACCAGTCACCTCCTCAGGTGTTATAAACCAAACGGGGTTATAAAAAAACTTCCAGGAAGCTCCTGTGTAACTTTCAGGACTATACATGTATAATTTCCTGTAAATGGCCATGTTCAAATGTCAAGACTCCCTCCTTGAGGCAGTTCCTGTGCTGTCAATATTCAATTCAATTCAACAGAAACATCCTGTGTGCATGCGTGTGTATGTCCATTGCCTGGGCCTGTCATATATACTCTTATGAGCAACTTACATTAGGAACTCCTGACACTTTATCTCTTGCTGGATGAATAGTTTTAGTTCCTTCATAGAACAGTTTACCTTAAACAGTGGCTCTCATATTTTCCCCAGGTGCCAAGAAAGAGGGAGCAAGTGTAGAAAAACACACGGTGCAGGGCACCTGGGATGCAAAGGTAGGGAGACACACATGCAGGAAGACAGCAGTTCGGGGTGAATTGCAAGGAATAAAGACGGCAGGGAAGAGGACACGGTAACTGACAAGGCAGAGGCTTCCTGCAGGAGGTAATGTCAGAATTGTGTTCTGAGGAATGAACAGGAGTTTTCCAAGCGTAAAAAATGGAAGAACATCCTAGCAGATGGAACGACCTTGAAGAAGACACAGAAGCATAGATTGGTGCAGTGTTTGGGCATCAGTAAAGGATCCAGTCCCTTTAGAGAGTAAGATGCAAAAATAACTGGAGTTATAGATGAGATGGGATGGCACACGCTTGCCAACAGTGGGACTCCTCCACAGCTTTGCTCAGGAAGGGGGTTGCCGCATTCTGGAGGGAGGGGAGGTGGCGTGGGCAGCAGGCAGGATGCAATTACTGAATTGGAACAAGGCCACGTCCTCACAGCTTCCACTGCCACCTCTGGCAACCGTCCCTGGGATTCTGAAGCCTCAGACAAGGCCCATCTCTCTTACTTTACCACAGGGAGTAGCTACTTTTCCTTCTCTCTCTAGTTTTCCCTCAAAGGCATGGTTGTCAACCCCTTCCCAAAAGAAAGAAAGACAAACTGCACAGTTTTCCAGGGCTTCGTGTTATTTCTCTGGGGAAATACTGCAGTGTTTGTGAGCACGGTCGACACTTTCTGTCTTTCCCTTTTCTCCTCCTTTCGCTCTCCCTCTCGTTCTCTCCACCTCTCCTCCTTTTCTTTCATTGTAAAGGTTACAAAAGGAATAGATGATCGTTGTAGAGACTTTGGAAACACAGAAGGGTACAAAGGAGAAAAAAAATCACATGAAAATCCGTTGCCCAAAGAGATCCACCGTTAAGACGCTGATAATTGTACTTTTGAGTCTTTTCTCTTTGCATCTATATGTAGCCTTAATGCCTGTTGCTCCACTGGCCCCCCAGCAGGCCCCTCCCAGCTGTCTTTTCTTCTAGTACTTGCAGGGGGTATCACTCATATGTGCCCACATCTGTCCTGACCACAGCCTGTGTCCTCCCCCATCAACTCCTCCAGATTACCAATCTTGCCTCTAACCACGGACCCCTCTTGGCAATGCTCCTGGCCCCCTCCTGCAGGTGGCAGACCCCTCTGCCTTGGTTGGTACTTGCTCCTGCCCTGCTGGCCTGGAAGGAGGCTGGGCCTCCACTCTCCCTATAACCCTTCATCCCAGGAATGGATGGAGCCTCTTCTATACCACAGCCGAAACTAGCTGCAATTTTTAAAGAGACTTTTCTGAAGATTTAGGAATGTCAGAGAGATATTACCCAAAGCAGTTAGATCACATCTGGTTATCTTGGAGTTCAGATCTCTGGCTGATCTTGGAGTCCAGATGTCTGGCGGTGGCAGGGGACTGTGGGGCTATGTCCCTGACCCACCTCCAAGTGGCTGAAGCCAGTTTTACCCTCACCTCTAGGAGTGGCAGTTTAGCTGAATCAAGAGAAACCAACTATGGCTAAGTTAAGCAAAAAAGAAAAAAAATTTAAATGCTGTTGTGTAACTATCACATCCCTGAGGTGGATGGAGACCTATACTTGGAAGGTACCCAGCCAAGAACAGCTACCCATAGAGCTAGACCTGAAAGAAGTCACTGCTCTGTCTGCCTGGCACAGACAGCAGCCAGCCCTGCTGACCCCACTGATTCTGGGCCCTGGATGCTGTACTGACCACCACTGGGGCTACCAGTCCCGGAACGGAGTCCACATGGTCCATGCTTCTTTCTGCAACACCACTGGTGTGCTCACTGCTGCCTGCCCCCTCCCACTCCCCACCCCCAGCACCTTGGAAGCTCCCATCTGGTCCTACTCAATTCCACCTTGATCAGGGCCAAGTTTCTCCCCTCCGCATCTCTACCCCACTCAGTGTCCAAGTCCCTCAGTCTTTGTTGAAGAGTCTTAGGAGGATCCAGGACTCATGAGAGGTGGGCTGTGCACAGGTGGTGAAGCTGGCGGCGCCCACCCTAGGAGAGAGCTCTACAACGAATCCCTTCCTCTCTGCCTCTGGTCCTGCACACTGGGGGTTGTGCTTGGAAGACCCTAGGGAGACTCAGTCCCTTCCTCCCTCCTCCCTTTCCAGGCTGAGTGGCCATTCTGCCCCCTCTCTGTCTCCATCCCTAGCCAAGTCTTATCTAGTCTCTGGGAGATGAAGAAGTGGTTCTGTAAGATGCCTCTGAGAATCATCACCCCTCATTTAGGAATGGCCTTTGGGATGCCAGAGAGAGAAAAGAGAGGGAGGAAAACACAGAAAACCTTCAGATGAACACTTCGTGATCCACTCTGCCACATCTGCCCAGTAGTGCCTTGTTCAAAGTCTGACTTACGTCTCTCTGGTTGGGGGAGCCTGGGTTGCATGCTTGTGTCCTTGTAGTAGGGAGGCTGGGAAAGTGAGTAGCTGGCATTCTTCAGCTTCTGTGCTGGGAGGAGGTCTCTGTCTTTCACCAAACAAAAGAAGGGGGTTCAGATGATGGGTGGACAAAAAGGAATGACTGGTGTCCTCTAAGGCGGTCATGACCTGTGATCTAATTCTATCACCGCATGATAATAGGGTGGTTAGTTGGCCTTCAACAGCATCACGATGGTCATGAACAGCACACTGCAGGCTGTGTGTTACCAGGGTGGGTCCAAGTCCATTTTCTAGTCTTTTTTCAACATGAGGAGAACATCAGGAAGCCTGGATGTCTTTTTACAAAATTGTCTTCGGGGTCTCCGCTTTTGGTCTTCTGTGGAGAACGGTTCAAATAAAGCATGCGTCTCTGCTAAACACTTTGCAGGATTGAAGTCATCTAAAACTAGACGAGAATACTTCTAGTTTAAGGAGAATACTTTTCTAAAGAAATTATTACCTGCAGAGACACAACTCCTACCTAAGAGTGGACCACTGTTTACTATTTTATCTTATAGAGCATGTGATGTCCACGCCTGCTATCATTTGCATAGCTAAACAGCCCAGTCATTTCATGAAAGATGAAGGTATACTTTAGTCATTTACATTAAGCTCCATTAAAGGGTTTGTATATAACTTAATTCTCTTAAAAGAAAAAAAATATGCCAATTAACTAACAACTGGGACATTTATTGTGTGTTCATTTAGTAATACCAATAGGCTTCTGTCTGGTCATGTCTAATCAAATCCACATTCTAATGAAATCCATTCTAATCAAATTAAAGAACAACGCTACTCTTTAATAATCCTGGAGAATGATAGATGAATAAACATAGATGAATTATGGATTTATTTGCTCACAATGCATACACACTTGGAACTTGGAATGTCCTTGAGGGATTTGTATAAAACTTGAGTAAGATACAAAGAGGACAAGTCTATCAGGATGTTGAGATACCCACTTTGGACGACTCTGCCATGAGGCTATCAATGAAAATTCTGCCAGGAGCAGGAACCAACCAAAAAAGTACATTAAGTCTGAGTTCCTTCACCTCCTTGACCTCCTTGCAGGCTTGTTTCTCTCCAGCACCAGTCTCCTGCCTTGAATCATTTGCAGTAACCCCCTTTACTACTATGGGTGAATCTTGAGGTATTACATATATATGGGCCATATATATGGGAGAACAGGACAGGCAAACAGTGTCATCAGTTCTTCCTGTTATACTCTCTCATTCAGTGAACTCTTTCCCCTTCATGGTACTTCTCTCAAGCTGTGATGATATACTTGCTTGTGTGACTATTTAATGTTTGTCTTGCCCCGACCAGCTCTGTGAGGTTGGGGGCCATTCTGTTTCTTCTCACCCGTGGATTTAGCCCTGTAACTGATGGAGAGTAGTGCCTGATAAATATTTATTGAATGAAAGAATAGAGAAGTTATAGGATTCAACTTCACTCACAGCTTGGGAAATATTCTGCTCGAGAAAATCTCTCTGTTCTTGATGCTTCTGTCAATTTCCCTCAGTGCAGGGCTTCCCAGTGTAAGATTTATTTCTGGGTGACTTTCTATGAAGCTGTGTTCCATTCTTATTTAAACTTCTCTGTTTCCAGTCTAACTCAAAAGTTCAAGCATATCTCTTTCTCTTCTGTTTTCTTTGTTTCTCAAACAGAGAGGTACAAGCCCAGCTGAAAGCCTTCTAATACCTCCAGAAAAAAATATTTTAAAATGAATTTATTTATTTTTGGCTGTGTTGGGTCTTCATTGCGGTGCGTGGGCTTTCCCTAGTTGCGGTGATCGGGTGCGGGGGGGCTACTCTTCGTTGTGGTGTGCGGGCGTCTCATTGCGGGGGCTGCTCTTGCTGCGGGGCATGGGCTCTAGGCGCGCGGGCTTCAGTAGTTTTGGCACGCGGGCTCTAGAGCACAGGCTCAGTAGTTATGGTGCATGGGCTTAGTTGCTCCGCGGCATGTGGGATCTTCCCGGACCAGGGCTTGAACCCATGTCCCCTGCATTGGCAGGCGGACTCTTAACCACTGCGCCACCAGGGAAGCCCCTCAAAGGCTTTCTTAATTTTTCTTGCTTCTCATTGCCTTTTTTTTCTCTTGTAGTTCACACATCTTTTCCCTATATGAGTTCTTAATGCTTATTATTCTTTATAGTTTTATGTGGATGAGCATCCCTATGGGCTTTCATTAAAAATATCTGTCTAAAAAGAAGGAAAGAAAGGGTGTAACCATTGGGAAAGGGTTTGCTCTCCACTTCCCTAATAAAACTCAGGAATTTTTACAGAGATTGACTCAATAATATCCAGGTGTTTTTTTAGCTGCTGACCTAAATCTGGCTGATCTTGGGGGCTTTCTTCAAATCTTCCAACAGGCAAGATAAATAAGACCACAGAAAATACATGTTTGTTTGTCACTTATCTTGATTCTTGGACAAATAGACAGTCATTCCAGGAAGCCCACCAGAAGCTCACAGATGCCTTCTCTCTGGGCTACTCATACCCAAGGTGAGGGCATTTGAAGGCTTTCTTCTCTCCCATACTTCCTGGGTGCTCTTAGATGCTGGTTCCAGTCAACAGTGACATGGCTAAGAGATGCCAGGAAGGACGAGAAAGAGTGAAGAGTTCCTTGATAAGCCACAGTGGGGCAAGTGAGCATTTTACTTACCTCGTGTGTTAGGCGGCTGCATTATGATCATTGCTCCCCAACTCCACCCCCACCAAAGCCCCTCCCCCTGCTACCCCCGCCAGACCCTGGGCAAGGTTCTCGTCTCTCCTAGACAGCTCCAGCCAGGACTTGTCTTTCCCAATTCCTTGTCTTCTTTTAGGAGACCATTCTGAGCAGGAGGCCCACTGTAATCTCACTCTTTCTTTTCCCCTTTTGTTACATGTGTTCCTTCCTGGTGAGGGGCCACAATCTAAAGAAGAGAATTTACCTTCCTTTGAAAAGAACTTGCACCACAGTACGTGGTCTGACTTCCTTTCCCACTTCATAGTGGAGTAATTACTGAGCTATCGCCAAAATTTTTAAAACAAACATGGTAACAGAGTTGAGATGATTGGGATCTTTGAAAGAACCAAATAAACAGCATCCCCTCTTTCCCACCCAAGGTATGTACCAACTGAGAAATAAGACAAAGGAGATGACAGATCCCAACCTAATGTTACTATGTCCCCTCAACACTGGAGAATTTGGCTTATATTTGTGGAAAAACGGGTTTCCTAGTACAACCTGAGAATTAGACAGGAGATCACAAGGGGGTACTTTTTTTTTTTTTTGTGGTATGCGGGCCTCTCACTGTTGTGGCCTCTCCCATTGCGGAGCACAGGCTCTGGACGCATGGGCTCAGCGACCATGGCTCACAGGCCCAGCCGCTCCGCGGCATGTGGGATCTTCCCGAACCGGGGCATGAACCCATGTCCCCTGCATCGGCAGGCAGACTCTCAACCACTGCGCCACCAGGGAAGCCCCACAAGGGGGTACTTCTTGAGGGCAGCCCCACA
Organism: Delphinus delphis; assembly: GCF_949987515.2. NCBI lineage: Eukaryota > Metazoa > Chordata > Mammalia > Artiodactyla > Delphinidae > Delphinus > Delphinus delphis. The sequence continues at coordinate 16,023,040 of NC_082684.1, forward strand.
AGGGGGTACTTCTTGAGGGCAGCCCCACAAGGGGGTACTTCTTGAGGGCAGCTTGTTCCCAAAAGGAAGAAGAGAGGAAGAGGCTGAGTTCTCAGTTCTTGCATCAGAGTCAGAGGCTGGAGAGAGGCCTGTGTGTTACAGCGTGTGGAGCCCCATGAACAAGGGAAAAAGCAGCAGGGATGGGAAGGAACACTTTTTCTATTCGGGGGCTCTTGTGTCTTGACTACTGTGGACTGTTTGGCCAATGAACTATGACCTTGAACCCTCGTTAGCAAAGGGAGGGAGAAGAGTGAGTCTACCTTTCAGCTGTCTGTAGCCTAGTTACTGTAGTATTATCATTATATGCTTGTGTGTATGGTGGTGGAGAGGGCATTTTTGGGTGGGAACATTGTTCATGTTGCTGCTGAAATCTGGGTAAAATACATTTAGAATTTGGATAGGTGAGCAGCTGGGTGTGGCATCTGTCAGGATTGCCAGGAGTTATTCTGTTGGTGTGGCTCATCAGGAGGTGTCCCCAGCCTCCTCTCCTTACCATGGGCCTGCCTTTCATACCTCAATTAAAGGGAAGGATCATTCCTCAGCCACGGTTACAGCTGGGTGTTTCCTCCATTGGTGTGATCACTTATGTGTTGTTCTGATTTCTGGGACATAGTTTCTGAGTGCTTAGCTAACAAAGATCCAAACATCTTCTGTTACAGGTGGCACACTTTTGTATTCCACTTACAATAGCTACAAGAATATTCCTTTCTTCTCTACCAGGTGATATTTTTAATCACTGGGACGTCATTAGGTAATAACTTTGCCTTCAATGGTCAGACCAGGGCTGGGCACCATGGACAGCGCCACAGAGACTGTTTTTTGGCCAAAGACTCAGATGTTCCCACCCCGCCCCAGCCAACTAGACTTTGTGTGCATGAGGAAGGAACTTTCTCTCTCTCTTTTTAACTCCTGTGTCCCTTGCAACTAGAACAACCCCTGACATGTAAAAGGTTCTTAATAATTATGTGCTGAATGAATTACCTGGTTGAATTTTAAGTGCAAAAAAATCTTGTGTTCTAATAGAGAATTATCTTCAAATGTTAAAAGCCACGGAATTTTTGAACAGAAAACTTTCAAAGATTTTAATTAAACTGTTCCTGGAGTGGAACAGCTGAGAATTATGATTATTTCTGGATTTTAATTTTTCTTCATCCCAGATGCACCTATGTTGGCATTTCAGTGATAAAAACAACTTAATTGTATACACCAAAAGCTTTTTCAAAAACTTTGCATGGCCATACCAGCAAAGCACTGAACTGGCCAAAAATCTGTTGGATGCTGCAACGTGGCTCAGAGTCAGATATAACTTTTCTTTCTTTCTTTTTTTTTTTTTTTGGTATAGATACTATCCTGCTTTTGAGTAGGACATTTTCAGTAGGCTCCACGGAGATTTTACTGCACGATTCTTACTAATGTGTGTTTATAGTTTCTCTGCCATGGAGATTATAGGCAAATGGTGTTTAACAGCTCTCCTCACAGTTCATAGAATTGCTGGTACTACATGGCTATTCGTGGTGATGTTGAAACCACTCGTTAGCATTGGACTTTTAAAAAAGAAATCTTTGTGAAAAACATAATAGTATCAGAAAATAAAGTCAACTCTTTTGTGAGGCAGCTCCTATTATCTTTCCATTTTGAGAAATCATTCTCAGTTCAGTTGTATTACCATGGTGATGTGTTTGCATTTCAACAAAACAAAACTGAACCATAAACTAGAGCTCTGCATGTCTAGCTCCCGTCCTAGGGTTTTTATGACGGTGTCTTTATTATTGAATAAAATCCCCAATGTCCTGGCTAAAAATCACAGCAAATAAACAGTTTCTCAGCCATACACAACAATCTGGATTGCTAACCTCAGAATTCTAAGAAATCTCATAAAAGTGAAAAGAAGAATAGATATTAGAGAGGGGTAAAAAATCAAAAAAGAAATAGCCCACAAATGAATAGAAATATACTTGTTCTCTAACCTAAGATTGTGGAAGTAAACAGACAGGGGAAGACCACTATCCTTGATGAGAACTGGATGTGTGGCTTAGCCCTCTGAGGTCTGAAACAAGTAAACACTACCCGAATGGTCAGCACATGCCTCCTCTCTCAAAGGAGAGCTCTTAGAGCTGGCTCCCCTGCCTCCTATTTATGAAATGTATTTTGCTCTTTGGAACAATTGCACATAATTTTGACAACTAAAAGAACTGTACAGGAGGTGTGGTTTGAGTTCCTCAAAAATTCCTACAGTTAGTGCCAGTCGGACGTGGGAAATAGTATTGCATGATACCATCTGCATAAGGAGAAGGAAAACCCACATCATCTATTCTAATCCAAAGAGTGTGAAAACAAGATTTGGACAGATATATACAACTATTCTATCACTTCTGCCCAAATATTGTATCAAACCATCTCTTCCCAGATAACAATTTTGTTAGCCTAAAAACACATTAGCTCAGTCAGATCTGGGCTCTCACAAAGCTTTTTGCTAGCTGCTCTGCCTACTGGTAAATAAGCAATGGGATTTTGCCTAGCAACCCCACCATGGAAACACAGCTTGACTCCCTAAGTGGTGGGGGAGTTAGGGGGGCAGTTCAAGGAACCCAAAGGCTGTGCCTTTCAGGGACCCTCTGCAGCTGGTTCCTGACACCGCAACCATTAACGGCAATTCTTGTCAGTTTCAGAAGGATGATGAAAAACTTGGGGGAAATTAATTAAAAGGCAAATAAAAAAGCTTCCAAGATTGTGAGCTGAGACTGTCTGAGAGCTCAGTCCAGAGTCAGCACAAAAGAACCAAGGGAGAATGAGGACTTTTTTCTTATTGAAAAGGAGGTAATTATAGGAGATAATGTATCCAGGAAGGGAAAACCAGCAGTGACCACCTGAAGTTAAACAAAGATTATCTTAAGCCAGATGTGAGGGAACATTTCCTCAATAGCAAAGGGCAACATTAAATCCGGGAATGTCCACATTTAAGGAAAGCCTTGAACTTTTACATCAAAAATGATTGCTAACAGTCATCAAGCATTTAGCAGGCACTGTGCTGAGCTTTTAGACACTTATTTAATCTTCCAGGCAATCCTATGAGGTGGATTTTCTTACCTCCATTTTTAGAGGAAGAAACTGATGCCAGAAAAATTGAGAAACTTGCCCAAGGTCACTCAGTCATTTAGCAGCGGGGATGGGATGTGTCTCAAGCAGGCTGCCCCTAGACGCCAAGTTCTTAAACACTATTTTACCATAGTAGTGAATGGGTGCAGAGCTAATGAGGATAAGAAGCCCAGAGATCACTGGATGACGTGTTTGTGGTTCCAGCTTGAAAGCTACAGTTTAAAATGTTCAATTAAGGCAACTGTTCTTTTTTTTTAAGTGTCTAGAGGGCAGCAAAAACATGAGTATTCAGAATAACAGATATTGCCAAAATCTTACACCCATATCTCTTCCTTATATGGTGAAGTATGGGTATACGCAATTTCATACACCTACACACACACGTGCATGCAAGACACTTGATTTCGTAAGTCCCTAAAATACTCCGATGACTAAATTCTCCAAAGATTCTCTGAGCATCACCCTAGGATGTCTGGAGGAAGCAGCCCAGGGACATGTTGGTTGGCTTGGGCAGTGAGCAGTGGTGAAATGTTTACCTTGCAGATAAACTCTCCAACAGATAATGCAATTAAGACTCCACCATCTAGCCTTTGTTACACACCTTCCTCTCCTCTACAAGACAAATGCTGTCCAGTGCCATCTTCCCTTCTGCCCACCTCCTGGAGCCTGGGAATGTCTCCAGCTTCCTCCGTACGTGCTGCTCTCTTTTGCCAATGTCAACCTCATTTGGATTGCAGTTGCATTCGCATCCTAATTTCTGACTTAACCAGTGTCTCACAAACATTTAATTCACTTTAATTTCATTACGCATTTGAGGAGACGATTTACCGAGGGGGAAAATGATGTTCCCATTGCCGGCAATTAGATTAACTGAATGATCTATGGTAAAAATCTCCTTTTGGGCTTTGGAGTTTTGTACATGTTTACAAACAAAACTAGGCTAATAATAACTAATTTTCTGGATTCTCAGACGGGCCTTAACTGCCCCCTCAAAGTTCTATAATATCCTATTTGGAAATTCATGAAATGGGTAAAACATTCCTTGTGGTTCTCAGGTAATTTATCTTGTCACAGTACTTTCATTTGTGGAATAATGGTATTTTCATATGCAGTTTCAAAAATATCAATAAATTATCTTTTTTTTTTTTTCTGATGGCTTTTCTGAGGAGATGGGGAGGGAACTATATAAAAGCTTGGATCAATTTATTTTTTCCTGTTCCCACTTTATATACTGAGTACTCTTTTAGGAGTTAGAGAACTTGACTCCTTTTTATAAAGGATTGTATGTCTTTAGCTTTTCCTACAAATATTTAGAGGAATATACTGATCCAGGAACTGGAGTGTAAATAATGCTGATTGAGATTTGTGCAAATAAATATTCTCCACTCTTCCTATCATTTACCTGCCCATTCCATTCTGCCGTATTGAACATACCTGGGACTCAGGACCCCAGGCAGGTGGGACGGATGGTTTTGAGGCATGATTACAGAGAAGAGCAGCCTCTCCACTCCTTTTCCAGCTCTTTTGTCCCTTGGCGTTTTCCAGGGAAGAGGTGGTGTTTGTCTCCGTAAGTCAAGGAGGAAGAGGCAAATGAGAGGAAGGGAAACAGAATCATCATCAACCTTCCTATCTTGGAGACCTAGTCATTGCCTTGGCTAGCGTTTCCTGGTCAAGCCGAGTGGTTGATCATAGAAGAATCTCTCTTGACCATTTCTGTCCTGGGAAACCTGGCTGACGTGACCCTGCTGTGATGAAAGTTTAGGAATTCCTGGACACTGACAAGGTTGCTCAGTGACAAGTTTTTTTTTGTTTTTTTTTTGCGGTACGCGGGCCTCTCACTGTTGTGACCTCTCCCGTTGCGGAGCACAGGCTCCGGACACGCAGGCTCAGCGGCCATGGTTCACGGGCCCAACCGCTCCGCGGCATGTGGGATCTTCCCGGACCGGGGCACGAACCCGGGACCCCTGCATCGGCAGGCGGACTCTCAACCACTGCGCCACCAGGGAAGCCCTCAGTGACAAGTTTTTATTCTCAGTCTTCCTTCCGAGAGGGGAAACAGGAAGGCCTATTCTTCACGGAGGTTAGTCTGGTTTCTGTCCTTGGAGGAGCACTCTGGCAACTTTGAATTGGTGAATCCTTGAGTAACTTGAAAGTCGGTTTCCATCGCTGCGCACCGGACTGAGATCATGCCAGAATTCGCATCTTGGCTCTGCCCCTAATTAGCAACATTTTATGCAAGTTCCTTACCCTTGTTGGCTTCTTTCTGCATCTGTAAAATGAGGTGTATGAATGCAAAGTTCTCTCTGTACTCTGGAGGTTCTCTGCTAAGTTACCGGAAGGCAATAACTAGAAAATAGATCACATGGTGAGGATTTCCATGACGTAAATGTATACTTTTGCAGAAACTCAATCTAAGCAATGTACAAAGGTCCAGGCACTCTGGTGTTAAATATATATTTATGATAACATGTGGCTTTGATTGAGTAATGGTGCTAGGGTCCCTGATGACAGTCTGTAAATTATTCAGTTTAGTTGCCATGCCAGTGTTGTCTTGAGTGCCATTCAGTGGGACACCAGTGTGCCTCCAGTCTGTCTCTGGACTCCATGGGCATGATTCTTTGGCTAAACCCCAAGCTAAGTGGGGTTTCTTGCCCAAGGACCCCTAGACCCCCTGAAAACTTCTGAATGTGCATTTCTCTAGGAGAGGGTCCACAGCTTTCATCGGATTCTCACAAAGCTGCCCATGACCAAAGAGAGGTTCAAAGCCACTGATGTTTTTTTCTCTACCTCTGTCTTCCGAATCCAGGGTGATGGAGCTGACTTGCCTCTCCTTCTTTCTCTTTTGCTGTTCTTTAGAAAAAGCAAGTGAGTCAGACCAAGATCCGGGTCATCTCGACCATCCTGTTCATCTTGGCCGGCTGTGTTGTGTTTGTGACAATCCCCGCTGTCATTTTCAAATACATTGAGGGGTGGACGGCCCTGGAGTCCATTTACTTTGTGGTGGTCACTCTCACCACGGTTGGCTTTGGTGATTTTGTGGCAGGTAAGCACCCTGGGCATCACAGTTACCAGGGCCCTGGTGGGGAAAATATTCTGCCGGCAGTGCTTTTCCGAACCATGAGAAAAGATGTGGGAGAAGCAAATGAAAAAGGCTCAGCATCACTGCTGCTGTGCCCAGGCTTGTTTCAAGCCCATGGTCCTATGCGGCGTAGACAGCAGCGGGCTGCTGCCTTGAAAGGAAGCCAGCCTCTCCCTCCCCAGGTTGCAGAGTGTCCTTATCACCATATGAGTTATGAGTGAAATGAATTTCTCATTGGATTTTGGACTTCTGAATTGTATTAAGGCTGCTTGAATCAATTGATAAAGTCTATATTAGCAAGTGGCAAATATGAAACTCTGGAGAAATTAGCATAGAGTATAGTCTGCAGTGATCTGCAGATTAAGCTGCCTGATGCTGAGGTGAGAGCCACTGTCCCTGCAGAAGTTGTCCTGGGCATGTCCGGATGCAAGACTTAAGACTCAGGTGACCTACCAGGAGCTGAAAACTGCCCCGAGGGAATATAATATTATAATGGCTTCTGCATGAATGTATATGGGAGAAATAGCCTTCATTATAAAAATAAATGCCAATGAACTGTGCTTAAGGAAGCAAAAGAAAACCACCATCAAATGCATCTAGGGACAGGGAGCTTGAAAATTGAGATGAGATCTGACATCTTACGTGGACCACTTCCGAGCGTGGTAGGAAGGCAGGAATAGAAGGAGGAGGCCATCCTTCTCTTTCCTAATGGAATAGTTCTAGGTGGTCAGAGAGTCGGTCATTTTCTACTTCAAGAAGTGAACACTCTGACCAAGCAACTCTATCATAAGTTATACATTTATAGAGGACAGGGATCTCCTCTCCCGGAATCTGGAAGACAGAAAATTCTGGAGAGGCTGTGAAGGCTGGTCTGCAGGTGCATGGGTGTCTCCAGGTTAATTCTGGAGTGATTTTGTAGCTATTCCAACTGGGAAGAGGAAGACTGAAGTCCACTTTGTAGAAATAGCAGTTTTAACTTTTTCTTCCTTTTTATTGGCTAAGGACTAAGAACTGCAAAGTCAAAGTGATTAAAAATTGTTGACAAAGAGCCCGAGTCCTGGGACCCCACCAGTCTTTCCTTATGCACAGTGCTCGACCATTGTGCAGATCCTCAGCTTGGGCAAGAGGTCACTTGATGCCATTTGGTGAGAGGCCTGAAGCTCTGGAAAGACACCACACAGAGAAATGAGGAAAGTAAGAGGAACAACTGTCTGGTTAAGTCCTTAGCATCACCCATAGCTGCACTGTGGGAAAACTCAGCTGAGGTTCCAGTCCCAGGTAAACACATGGAACGGCAGCTGCAGTTTAGAGCTATTTCACCAGCATCTTTTTTTTTTTTTTTTTTTTTTTTTTGTGGTACGCGGGCCTCTCACTGTTGTGGCCTCTCCCATTGCGGAGCACAGGCTCCGGACGCGCAGGCTCAGCGGCCATGGCTCACGGGCCCAGCCGCTTCGCGACATGTGGGATCCTCCCGGACCGGGGCACGAACCCGCGTCCCCTGCGTCGGCAGGCGGACTCCCAAGCACTGCGCCACCAGGGAAGCCCTTCACCAGCATCTTTAAGCTCCCCAGAGCATCATTTGCACTCTGTTGTGCTGCAGAGCCCCCTGTGCTAACACTGGCCTGTCTGGAGGACTGTCTTCTGGAGGGCACTTATGGTGAACCCTGCTTTCTAACCAAGCGCTCAGTTCCATCTGTCAACCTGTTAATCTGGGGCACAAATAGCACAGCCTTGGGAGTATGAGGTTTAAAAAATTACTTGTGATTTAAATGTATTATTTATCCTTATGAGCCACCATGGGCTGTGACAACAGTAGCACACACCAGCGCTTGAGCTGATGTTTACTTACCTGGTAAGGTTGTGACTGCCACTAGCACTGTTTTTTTTGTTGTTTTTTTTTAATGATCTTTAACAATGGAAGATTTTAATGGAGCAAATGGGCAAATCTACAGAAAAACACATAGAATTGTTAGAATGTTTTAAAGTCTGTTTTTGTTGTAACTGAGTGAGAGAAAATGGACGTGTTTTCCCCATGGGTTTTTGATAACGGTGGTTGTACATGTAAATATGTGTCCCACAGAGTACCTTTCTTTTTTTTTTCTTTTACTTTTTATTTTATATTGGAGCAGAGTTGATTAACAATGTTGTGTTAGTTTCAGGTGTACAGCAAAGTGATTCAGTTATACGTATACATGTATCTGTTCTTTTTCAAATTCTTTTCCCACTTAGGTTATTACAGAATATTGATCAGGGTCCCCTGTATAGCACTGTTTTAACTCCCTTACTCACCGCAGATTACAGAGCCATATTTCCTTTGTCCTGAAGTCTCCGCAGACTCGGGTCTTCTATAATTCACGGTGCTGACTGCAATTGGACCAGGCCCTTCTAAACTGCAGTTTCCAGGGCTAACATAGACCAATCTGAAGAATGCATGCCTTAGAACACCGGAAGTATGTCACAACCTTTTGGCAATACTTTTAAGAGCAAAAGGGAAGGATGCCCGTCATTTTAAAAGATACATTAACAAGAGTTGATGGTTGCTGTGATTTGACGGGGCATCAATTCAGAAATATCAGTCAGAACATCAGTCACCATGCAGGATCAAGTGCTGGTTTATTTTGTAGCTGACTCACTTTAGGACAGTCTAACAACATTACAAGCATTTTGGACCCTGACTGGGAGCACATACTGAGTTCTGCATTCCAGGCTAGCCGCTGATAAAGGAACAGGCAGCCTTGTTCACTAGCGCGCCCTAGTGACAGTCTTTTTTGGGTGATGGTGACTTGTGAAGGTAAATATTTATTTTTAGATAGCTCCAAGGAGAAAGCTGCAGAGATCTCTAGCCTAGCGCAGAGATGAAATGAACCTCGAAACACACTTAATGTTGCAGAAACTCCAACTGTATCCTAGAGAAAGCTGAGCGGGGAGAGTTGCCTGAAAGGGCAAAACAAGGCAGCTACACCAAACCGAGGGGGGTTTAACCACAGAGCCCTTTAGCAAAATTTGGAATTCTAATTTTAAGAAGTGGCTGTAGCTATGGAAACCTCGTGGAGCGGCGTTGCAAAGTGGGTTTGGTCACCCCGAAAAGAGCCGCAAGCCACAGTGCCTGCCCAGCTGCCTTTGGGAGGTATTCTTGATACCATAAGAGCTCAGTATGGATTCAAGGATGCTAGATGAGGTTACAAACATGCCCCAGTGGGAAAGTCCAGTGATCACTCACCATGTGGTACCATAATTACCAATCCATGGTTCAAGTTGGTTGCCTTAGAAATGGCCACCTGCCTGCTTCAGGGGGCAGCGACATCTCACAGAGTGAGAGCAAGGCTGTGAGTTATTTCGTGGAGCTTCCTTACTTCTTTAGGAGAGGGCGCTGGGCTTGGAATCTCTTTTGCACGGCTGCCTTGGGCAGTGCCTGTAGGAGGCCTAGAATAAATAGGCTAATTACTTGGAATAATGACTGCTCCTTTCAGTGGGACAGCAGTCAATGCAGTCAGGCAGCTAGTCCATTTGGTCTGATGGATTTTTACTGTAATCCCTATTTGTAAAGGGGTTGAACTAGCCGGCCTTGGAGGTCCCTTTTCGTTCTACCCCGGAGATTCTAATTGCTCAGTCTAACTGACCCTACGGATTAGCATCATGTGAACACCATCCTTGGTGAGCACTATTGCTTGGGTCCGAGTCTCGGGAATACCATTAAGTCTAATGTTACTTCCGTGCATCTACTCATCTCTTGGTTCATGCATGTGCGCTTAAGAAGGACATGGTCCCAAGAGTTCCCAACCGTTCGGGATTATTTAATGATATTTTATTTTTATTAAATTTAAGGCAATTTAAGAAAAACTTGACAACTGGGCCTGCTCCATTGTCCTCTAATTCAAGTCATTCATCGTCAAGCTCAGGTTTAGACTAGGTGGATCAAGTTGGCCACTGGATATTTTTTGTTACGGGTATTATGGTTAGTGGTCAAGATTCAGAGGAAGTTAAGCCACAGGTCAGGCTACTTTAGGGAAGAGACACGTCTTTTCCTGGCCATCCCACCGATGTCACATTATGGATTACAGCAAGCCTAGTAGCTGTTAGATGGTGATGGACGACATTTCTGCTACACAGACTGGGATATGTTTGCTCTGCGAAGACTATATGCTAGATCCTGGTTAAAGTAACATTTGGTTGTTTTCAGGGGGAAACGCTGGCATCAATTACCGGGAGTGGTATAAGCCCCTAGTGTGGTTTTGGATCCTTGTTGGCCTTGCCTACTTTGCAGCTGTCCTCAGTATGATCGGAGATTGGCTACGGGTTCTGTCCAAAAAGACAAAAGAAGAGGTAGGACCCCTTTCCAGATTCTATGAATGTTCCTGAGATCAGATAGGCTCGTGTTAAGAATTACCTATCTCTATTCTATGGGCTAGACTGTGTCCTACTAAATGGAGGGCTTCTAGGTTTCCTCGGTTTTGAATCCTTGAATTGTTTTAAACGCCAGGCTAAATGGAATAGCAGTTATTTCTGGATCCTTTTTTGGCAGGTGCGAAAATCTGATGACCCACCAGCCCACAGCTCCTGGAAAGACTAGTAAACAACAACTTATTTTTAAAAAAAGAAATGAAAAGAAAAACAAACAAACATAGCAGAGGTAGATTACATTTGAGGGAGGTGTGCAGTTGTCCCCAATCAGCAAATATGTGAATTTTTCTCAATTCCATATGAGACTGAAGTTATTGAACTGTGGCTGGCCGTGGGGAAGTGAACTCAAGGGGTCCCTTTCACTTATGCCCCCTCTTGGTTATCAGATCTGTAGAAACAAGTATATCTCTGTAGCCAGGGGCACACAGTCTTTCCTTCCTCAAATAAATGTGCATGGAAACTTACACAGAGGCAAGAAAAGGAAGGCATAAGGAGGAAAGGTAGATTTTGTTTTTTCAAAAAAATGTCCACGTAGTTCATCTGGAAAGAGAGGAAAAGAAATAAGAAAGAGGGAGGGCAAAGTAAAGAGAAGGAATGTGCTAAAGAAAGGAAAGGAGATAAAACCCAAAGAAACACAAAGAGGGGCAGCCTCTTGAAGGGTGACTGTTCCCTTCCCAGAACGCGGTCATTTGATGTGGAAGGCCCCAGGAGAGCGTTGTTGAATGGAGACGTCTCCCAGATCACTCCTGGGGGCAATGCTTTAATTTTCCTGGCTTGCATAAGCCATGTCAATGCACTCCCCAGTCCGAGTCCCCAGATAGCTAACTGGCCTGCTGAAGATCAGCTATAACGAAAGAGAAAGCCACAACATAAATACTGACGTTCCTCAATCCAAAAGTCCGAGTTACTCATCTGTACAGGAAAGCATGAGACTTTAACTAATAGCCCTGCTGAAAAAGACCCCAGAGATTTGGGATTGATCCCCATGCAAAACTTCACTCTAAGGAAGTGTGTTCTGTGGGCTTTGGCAGAACACGCCCCCTGCCTGCACCTTGACCCTGGAAGTGTGGTTACCATGTGCCCTGGAGGGTCTTCTTAAACCAGGGTTAGCACAAGGCCAGAGCACGGCCCAGATATAGGGTGATCACCTTGACCAGTGTGCCCAGGACTGAGGACTTTCCCTTTTAAAAGCGCGACATTCCCAGGCTAACTGGGACAGGTGGGTCACCTTTCCCAGATAGAGATGGATCTTGGAGGGACAGGGAAGGGCAGAGGACCTGCTGAACACCTGCTTTGTGTCTGCTGAACGTGCTAGATGCATGCCTGCCTCACGTAACAGGAAAAACCCCGTGAGCTAGGCACGACCGCCCCGGAGTTATGCTGGAGGAACGAGGCCAGACGATTAAAAAGGGGGCGGAAACAACGGGAACTCGGGCCTGTCCGACTCCAAACATTGATCTCTGCCCCAGAATGCCAAACGCCTCTCCTCCTTCAGTCACGGTCTCCAGATCTCAAGCTTCCATCGGGTTCCCCAGCAGGTGTGCCTTCCCGAGCCACGTTAGACCCGAGCCGTTCGGAGGTGGGTGTCTAGGCGGCAGGAAGGGCGAGGGCAGAGGTAGCATCCCGGCCCTCCCGCTGGGCGATGCGGGGTGGGGGGGGGGCCGCCGCGGCCTCCTTCCCGCGGGGACACCCGAGGGCTGCGCGCCTGGGGCGGAACGCCGAGGCGGAGGAGGATGCCTCAGCGCGTGGCTGTTTTCCCGTCTCTCCGCCAGGTGGGGGAAATCAAGGCGCACGCGGCCGAGTGGAAGGCCAACGTGACGGCGGAGTTCCGGGAGACGCGGCGGCGGCTGAGCGTGGAGATCCACGACAAGCTGCAGCGGGCGGCCACCCTCCGCAGCATGGAGCGCCGGCGCCTGGGCCTGGACCAGAGGGCACACTCGCTCGACATGCTCTCCCCCGAGAAGCGCTCCGTCTTCGCCGCGCTGGACGCGGGCCGCTTCAAGGCCTCGTCCCAGGACAGCATCAACAACCGGCCCAACAACCTACGCCTGCAGGGGTCCGAGCAGCTCAACAAACACGGGCAGGGAGCCTCTGAGGACAACATAATCAACAAGTTCGGGTCCGCCTCCAGGCTCACCAAGAGGAAGAACAAGGACATCAGAAAGACCTTGCCCGAGGATGTTCAGAAGATCTACAGGACCTTCCGGAATTACTCCCTGGATGAGGAGAAGAGAGAGGAGGCGGCGGAAAAGGTGTGTAACCCGGACCACTCGAGCACGGCCGTGTTGACTGACTGCATCCAGCCGCAGGCCGAGATGGAGAATGGCGTGGCCCCCACGGACACCAAAGACCAGGAGCGCGAGAACAACGCGTTACTTGAAGGCAGAAACTAAACGGTAAGGACATTGGACTTGACCCAGCGTTGTGGGTTTTGTTTGTTTGTTTGTTTTTTAATTCACCCTGAGACACGTGCCTTAAACAAGACTTCTCGTTAGTCCGAAATTACATAGCATCGAAGAATATATTTCACTGTGCCATAAACGACTGAGAAAGCTTGCTCTGCCCAAAGGAATCAAAGAACAAGGACTTCACTTTCCATCTCGACCGCAGGACACCCAGGGAGCCTTCGCAGGCATAGGAGGTCACGGCCGCAGAGGTCAAGGGCACGTCCAGGCGATGCTGTGCCCCAGTGAAGCGCCGCCCCGCTCTGGCGCGTAGAAAAGGGCAGCTATTCCTTAGACCAGCCGTCTGAAAGGAACAGGTGTGTCTTTTAAATGGAGTCATTTCCTGAACCTACCGTTAGCGATATGTGCGCACACAGAAGGGGACTGGATTGGGGGGTGAAGTGGTACTTGTAACTGGGGTTAGAGTGGACATTTCAGAATGTTGCTCTGAGCTCCAATCTTGATACAAACGGTTCAGTGCATACCTAGCCTTTCTAAGCTCCAAATGAATGTCCTTGGGACCCAAGAGCACCTGGAATTTGTTGGAAGCAGATCAGAGCGCACATATTAAAAGGTGCAATTGCTTTCCTCATTACAAAAGAAAAAAAATCACAAACATATCACACTGTGGATATTACCTTAACCAATGGCAGAAGCCTACTGAATTTTGTCTTTCTCACAGGGGCAGGTGGTCCCAAAGAACTTGCAAGCATTGGTGAAAACCCAGCCTCAGCCGCTGCATGGTTACAGGCAAAAATCATGCATTTTCCTCAGTGGGTGCAACGGTGAAAATAAACTGGCTTTTGAAATGTTCATGTTCACTTTTCCAGTGGAACTTCTGTTACAATTTGTTTTGATAAGAGGGGGAAAAATACCAAAACTATTGCCTTGCACGATGCCGGTGGCTTGCTGTTCTGTCTAGCTGATCCTAAATTTTTATAGACATCCTGCATGTCTGAGACACGCCAAGGAGGACCATGGCATCATTCCATCTCAGGGCTTCTTGTCCCTTTGGGTGTCTTAGGGTAGACATAGTGACCCGAGGCCCAATCTTGCTATCTGCAAACAAAAGGAAAATTAATCCCTCAACCAACCCTTGTACAAGGAGATCGAATTGTTTTCATTGCTTGCAGCTTAAGTGCCATTATTGCCATTTAAAAAAAATAATACTTAAAAGAAGTATTTGAAAGATTTCACTTTCCTGTGTGGGTGTTCCTTTATTCCGAAAGCATCACTTATTTTCCTTTGCTCCTTTCTCTCCTCACACCTGCTAGTCACTAAAATTGGAACACCACTGGGATTGATTGTTTCTAGGCAAAGAGTAACCAACAAGTGGTGATAATTATGATTGTTCCATGAGGTTAGAACATCCAGTGAAGGAAAGGGGGGACTGGCTAGTCATAGGTTTGGAGAGGAAGATTCTAAGTGAATTTTTATCAGAAAGGGAAAAACACGTACTAGGCCACCCATCCTGTGTGCGCCTCAGCCTTTTTCAGAGCTGGCTGGCCGTTATGCGGGTTCAAACTTAGTTATTTGTGCCACACACTTAAGCATTTGGACCTGGCAACACTGGGAAGTTGCTGGTTATGGACCTCCCAGGCTCGGTGCCACTGTTTGCAGATGTCACATAACTAATACAGAGAGGAGATTTATCACAAGATCACAGGACGAGCAGAGACTTCCAGAAACCATCTAATGCTTTCTGGGCTTTCAGGGAAAATTATACCCACCACATCCTTGACTACTGGAACCGTGGCAGACCTCTTCCTGCCCATTTCCCCCACATGCACAGCTCTCCCTTGTCTAGGGCACATGTAGCCCTCCGGCCCCCGCCCCCCGCCCCCCAATTTTAGGCTCTACTTAAAGTTTTGGCATTGCTTTTGGAAAGGAGCCAAATAAGAATCACGTTTGATGAGACCCCTCCTGTCCGAGGTCGGTTTCGGTTAACGCCTCCACGGGGCTGTGGCTCACTGGTGACATCCTGTGTCCACATAGTAATAAATAGACACTTGGAAAACAATGTATATGTGGGTGTGGGTGTTGGTTCTTCCTATGGGAATCATTCCAGCCCGACATAAAATGTGTTTTAAGAAATTGGTAGATAACTGGGACTTTTCTTATTCTGTCAAGTTAAAAGCTTCCTGATTAAACTGTCCAAGGATCTCATTCATTTGGGTTTCCACCCTCTGTTACTTGGTACCTTCTTTATAATAGTGGGTTAAAATTCTAGACCCTGTAGGCAGATCTGGCCAAGCGGCTTCCCTGTCTTGTATCCAGTGGCTTCCATGGGCCAGGCTCTAGATGAGGTACTTTATGGGCGTGGGCTCACTGAAACCTCCCAGCAATACTCTCCGGGAAGTGTTTGGAAACCCGTTATACAGTTGAAGACACAGAGGCTCAGGGAAGCTAAGTGAGTAACTTACCTAAGATCGCACAGCAAGAAGGTGGTGGAGCTGGTATTCAAAGTCTATCTGACCAAAGTCTGCTTTTGACTTTGCTACAGCGTCCGTGTCATGCACCCTTGTGAGTGTGAGTGTGCGTGTGTGTGTGTGTGTGTGTGTGTGTGAATGTGTGTCTTTCTAGTTTCAAGGACACAGCATACAGAGGTGGGGAGAAGATCTTTACTGCCAAGACGGTATGAGGTCTTTGTGTAAACATGGCCTCACGAGTTGCCCTTGCAGACGCTGATTGGACATTATTTTGGTTTTAGTTTGGGGAATGCTCTAGGTGGCATCCTTTCTGTATTGTTAAAATGCCCTTTGAAAGCACGCTTTTGCACTTTACTTGCTTATCCTGCAGGAACTCGGCCTACAGCTGGAATAGAACAATTCAAAGCTCTAAGCTGCACACTTTACCAAACAGGACAGGCGTTGGTGTGTGTGTAAATGCTTGTTCAGATGAGTCAGATCCCAGTAATATGGAGGGATCGAAAATAGCCCTTGCCTGGGAGTTCCTCAAGTACAGATGGGCCTGAGGCCCTGATGAATAAAGTCGAAGAAGAGCCCACCCTTTGTGGAGATTGACCCATTAGCTCTGTGGACAGAGTGTTTGACAAGCTATAACATACTCTCCAGAGGAGAAGCTGAGACTTCACTTCGTGTGTACAAGCTAAGATTTGGGGGGAGGCCAGTTGTTTTGGAGTTGCTTGAAAGTTACCTTTTTAAGATGGGACCAAGTAACACGTAGAATTTGCGTGGATAAGGCAAAGCTGCTACAAATTCTACATACGCATCGGCACAGCCCCGTCCTTCCAACCTGCATTCCCCACCCCACCGTCAACCTGGAGAAAACGTTTTGATTTTGCACATGGATAGAGCACAGGGGCAGTAACTTCAGTGCGCGGTGTCCGTTGTTTCTCCTGGTAATTGGGTATTGAATTTCTCCTCCACATGGATGTGGTGAGAACCAAGGGACAATTTGGAGAGACTCCAGCTCAACACTCAGTCCTAATCCAATAGTGACTCTAGGACTTTATCACTTTTGGGGAAGGGCCTTACGTGTGTGTAGGTATGGGTGTCCCCGACCTACAGCTAAGGTGACTGGGACTGTTTGTCTGTGCTCCCCAGTCCCAGACTGTTATCTTGGGCCCCTCAGGCCCCTTGCCTATATCTCTGTTACCTCATCAGCACATCAAGGGAGTGGAACACAGCTAAGCGTTAAGGTCCCTTTTAGTTCTGCAGTTCTCTGACCAAACGCTCCCTGGTCCATGAGTTAATTACATTGATTAAGAACATTACTACCTGGGTTTGTAAACACTGACTAACGGGCCCCACTCATTTTAGGCGAAGATGAGAACTTAGTCTCTTGCCCTCTGGGATTTGTTTTCTTGGTGATTGATGGAGACCAGATATATTTGGGAGCCTGGTATCCACGTTAGGTCCGTGCCCTGTGTAGACTCACTCTGTCACCTTACAAGCACACTGTCACCTAGGGGACTCATGCCATGTGGGCATTTTTTGCATGGTGTTAAGACTGAAGAATTTTAAGCTGTTTTTATTTGCAGTCAGTTGTAGTAAAGTTTACCTTTGATTACTTTATGAATTCATATACTATAGACAGACATTTCTTACTCAGATGCCTACACACACACACACACACACACACAGAGGAAATGGCTGCTTTGGGTTCTGTGAGGACTGTTCCATGTTGAAAGTCCTAGTTGTACTAGATGTTAGCAAACCACCCTCGCCTCCCTCTGAGATGATGCTTCGAGGCTGAGTTGATTGTCGATGCTGCTCATATATCTGTATGCTTAGTTTTGGGGGTTAGTGAGAATGTGGCCAGAATTTGGGTAGGGCAGCTTTTTACTCACTGTATTGGGTAAGAATGTCGACCATTCCAATGTGTACTGTGGTTTCTGAACCATAGGAAAGGCATAGGAAAACAAACAAACATGCAGAGGCTCTCTAAAAAAAAAAAACATAAGAAAAGCCAGTCCTGCATTTCATGTCTCTGCTTCCTGCATCCCGCTGATGTCTTAAGGGGGGAGGGTGATATACTTTCTCACAGTTATGATGCAACTGTGTGCAGACAGTGGCTGCGTGAGCAGAGGGAACTCTTGGTGGTAGAGTGTAAGAGCTAGTAATGGCCTTGGAAAATACAGATGGCAACTCTGTGAAACACGGGTGACTTTAATTTGGCTTTGTGGGTACTGTGAATTCTGCGTATGGAAACACTGGAATAGCATGCTGATTCCAGGGCTGTAAATAAAGTCCCAGCCTCTGTCCTTGCATGAGGAACCAGCTGCTTTGTACTTACTTCACCACCCCACCCACAGGCCATGGAAACCTCAGTCCTCCCAGGGCGGTCCCCAAGTCATGTGACTTCGGTGCAGTGGCAATGAGGAGAAATAAGAGGTGTCTCTGATTTTACCGAACGTGATCGTTTTCACAGGTGCCTAAGAGATTTGGAATCTTTCTGTTCTCAGTTCTTAAGTGAAAAATCTCAAATAGTTCCCTGTGCATTACGAAAAAACCAAAAAACTCCTTGACAGCATTCCCACTCCATCTCTACAGCGGTCTTGCGCTGTCCAGGACAACCGGGAAGCCTCCACTCTGCCATCAGGGCTTGAGGTGAGAACGTGCAGAGGTGCCTAGAAGCGATATGCAAACCCACCCACATGCCAGCCTCTGGTCTCTCACCCATCCCAGAGTCATAGGCAGGGGACCCCGTGACAACGATGAACCCACGTGTGGAGGTGTTTTACCTAATTTTCTCTCTGTAGGATTTCATGGTGCTTTAAAAAAAAAAAAAAAAAAAGGCATTTTACAGAAAATAATGCAGGGTGGGGGGAGGAGGGAATTTCGTAATGTTCTTAGGAAAAGTACAAAAGCAACTTTGCTTGTAACATTTCAATAAGCTGTGCTGCTATTGTCTTTATTTGATGATGTAATTTTTTTTTTCAATGATGGAGAAAACTGCAACAAAGACCTTCTGGAAGATCCAATCCGATGTCTCTCCTGTTTTCCTTTCTTTTGTGGGCCAAACGTGGTTCAGAGTGGCTGGGTTGGGAGCTATACTCAGGACTGCAGGTCGTCTGGGGCATGCCTGGCTGGCATTCGTCGGGGCAGAGCTGATGGAAACTCGCTGCCTTGAGGGCAGGGGAGCCCACAGCAACCCAAGAAGAGGAATCTTAACCCAGTATGGTTACCGTGCATTTACTTTCACCTCCCTCTTTTTATCTGGTCCTGATTGCATGTTGCTGGGGGTCGGACAGCATGTCACACTTTCTAGGTGAAACACTGAATTTGGACACTGTGACAAGTCTGCCAGTATAAAATGGACAGCTCCTTGGGTGCCAACACTTCAAGCTGTATCTGATTTTGCCCTTGCTATGTGTCCACCAAGCATGGGCTTGTCATGATGGGTAGAGATAAAATGCCCACCATTTCTGAGCACCTGTTACCTACTAGGTACTCTGCTAGGCAGTTTACAAACATGCCATTGGGTCTTCCAAACGAAACAAGTTGGGTTTCTTCATTTTGTAGATGCAGACTTTGAGGCTCAGAGAGAATAAGACACTTCGAACCCAAGTGAGTCAGCTCCAAACCTGAGTTTCTTTCACCAGATCACGCAGCTGCGAGGGACGTGTACTTTGAACACTTTTCCAGTAAAGGTGATGTGGCTCTTTCTGACTTGTCTGCAATGTCTCTCTCATCCTGTTTGTGAGAGAGGCGTGCCATGAGGTCAAAGGTGAGTTCCCAGCTGCAGGACTAAGCAAGGCCAAGTGGCTGCCACAGTAACCAAAGCCAAGAACTGCACCAGGCTAACCCAATGCGACAACTGGTCATGGGTGGGCGGGGACGGATCCGTTTCATATTTTTATTGTTTTCATGGGCTTCATTTTCATGGGCCTGGGGCATGGTGCATGGTGCGTAGTAGGAATTCAAAATGATCTTTCCAAAATACAACTTGGTCTGTGGTTCTCCTTGGCCCTCAGGATAAAACCCCAAAGCTCTGGTCTATCCCAGGCCCTGCGTGTATTTCTGCCTCTTTGCACACCAGTCTCTGCCACCACAATTTTGGATTACTTGCAAGCTCCCCAATGGTCCATGCTTTCTTCTTCTGTTGCCAGGTCTTCGCACATGCTGTCCCTTTTGGAAGTCCTCCTCATTTATGTGCCACCTTCCCCGTCCCACCACCACCTGACTCCTTCAAGTCTTTCAGTACTGAGCTGAAGAGGTACCTGTGGGGAATCTTCCCTCACTCGTCCCCTTCCCCTCAGAGTGAGTTAGCTGCCTTCAACACAGTGGGCTCCCCTCAACTCGAGCATCTGCTATACTGGATTTAACAGCTGGTTTCCTTGTCTGTCTGGTGCAGATGATAAGCTCCTCAGGACAGGAACTCAGCCTCTCATTTTCATTCCAAGCACTGAGCACTACCTGATACAATAGAGATACTCGAATTATTGGTGGAATAATTTTAGTACCCTTCATGATAGCACATTTGCATCCTTCAAGGCAGATTTAATTTTTTCGTGAATTGGAAATCATTTGGAGCCAAGACTGGTGGAATAAGTGATTTATCCAATTCTTGAGTATCGTCTTGGTCAAAATCAAGTTTGCCGGGCTTCCCTGGTGGCGCAGTGGTTGAGAGTCCGCCTGCCGATGCAGGGGACACGGGTTCGTGCCCCGGTCTGGGAGGATCCCGCATGCCGCGGAGCGGCTGGGACCGTGAGTCATGGCCGCTGAGCCTGCGCGTCCGGAGCCTGTGCTCCGCAATGGGAGAGGCCACAACAGTGAGAGGCCCGCGTACCGCAAAAAAAAAAAAACCCAAAACAAAACAAACAACAACAACAAATCAAGTTTGCCTACAAAGTAATGAATTTGATTTGTATTTGGGGTTTACAAAGAACTCCAAAATTTTAATCACAGTGATATTAAAATAACTAGACTCTAAAGGTGACTGCTTTGATGGATAGCTCTCATATAGATGTACAGATGATGGAATATTTATTTAAAAACCAATCTTATTACTAGAGATACAGTTTGAATGTCTATGACCTTAGGAAATATGAATTATGTTTTGTGGGGATGTCAAATATGTGACAAATGTGCCACCACTCCTTACACCTATGCCCAAGGCAGGTACTTTCATCAGTTGTAGAATACCTTCCCTATTAATCCACGTGCATTCTCAGAATCCATGTTAAGACCTTACTCAAGGTTAGCAGTTCTCAAAGTATTGTCCAGTGACCTTCTTACATCCCTGAGATTCTCTCATGGTATCCATGAGGCCAGAACTATTTTCAGAATAATACTAAGGCATCATTCACCCACACTGTCTCATGAGGGTACAGCATTTAGAATTGAGTAGCATTAGTCACTCTGAGAACAGGGGCAGGATAACTAGATACCTTTGTTGAAGATTAAGAATTTTCCAAAATGATAGTAAATGGACTTGCATTTCTTAGAGAACCCCAAAGTACCTAGATATGATATTTTTATTGGAAAGGGCTTCCTGCTTGGCCTCATAGGAATGGATCATAGCAATAGCCGTAAAACAGTATTCCTCTGGCCCTGCCCTGCTGCCTGGTGGGGCTCCAGCCCCTCAAATTCCTCTCCAGTTAGCCCTGAGAATCCCAGAGAGGTCTCATGGTTGCTCTATTTCTTGGCCACTGTGCTGTGGGGATCAGTTTTCTGGAAAACTCCTTGCGCCTCCAGGACTGGACTACATGGCCTTCCAGTGATCCCCTGGTATCAACCGTCACCCCATTTGTGTCATTGTCTATCTTCCCCACATCGAGGGCGCCTAGAGGGAGACCTCTCTCCCTCTTTGTTTTCATGGGCCCATCACAGCGCCAGGAACGCGGTAGGAGATCAAAAGATATTTGTTGGATAAACAGCAAATCCAAAACCATGGTGTTGCATAAGAGCCTCTGAGGAGGATAGGAGCAGAGGAGCGGAGCCCAAATCTGGGGTGAGCTGGAGGGGAGGTTGGAAGGATGCAGTGTGTGAGGGGAGCCCAGGGCAGAGGGTAGTGGTCCAGGTAAATGGAAAGTATCTGGGAAGACATCTAGAGACAGAATACTGACCCCCCAATGGCAACTTTTACCTCGTCACTTCTATGAATTTACATCAACCTCAGGAATAAGAGTGGTGCGCACACACCCTGAACACAACTATTCAGTCTTAAGATGCCAGTGCATACATGGCTGTGTGAATTTGAGATGGCACACAAGCCAACACCATTTGCCTTTATGTATTGCCTTTATGTATGACTTGTTCTAGGAAATAAATTAAAAAATACAAGAATCTAAAACTAAAAAAAATTTTTTTGAAATGTCTTGCATAACCCATTTGAAAGAGTTAACGTTTAGTAAATGAATTTTAAACGTCATGTAAGGATTCATCACTTGGAATCATTCAGGATAAATACAGATTTTTTTTCCTCACTTGAAATACGATAACTTTAAAATGTTTTCCAGTATCTGTTATCTACAAACTGCCTATATGAATGACTCAAAATTGAATCATTTACAGACACCTGAGGCAAAGAACAAGTGCAAAGCCTCAGTAAGACAGAAATTTGTTTTGCAATGAAGAACCTCGGAGAACTCCAACATTCTGGAATCAACAGCATAAGCTGCAAATGTATGAAATAGAAATACACATAATGCTAGCATAATCTATGGTTCTAAGTTTCAACATTTTATGTAGAACAGTAATCTGTGCCGTAAACAACATTCTGTAGTCGTCTGATTCCACAGAAAGAAGAAAAGTAATGGGACGTTCCTTTCTTTCCATGAGTGAATGTGAATTTGAAACAATTTCTCCACTGAATTATTGCTGAGAGGGGAAAAAAAAGAAGAAATAGCTAATGGTGATGGTAATTGGTTAAGACTGTACAAGCCATCCATCCATCCATCCATTCATCCATTCATTTAACAAATACTTATGGAGCCCCACTCTGTGTGAGGGCCTGGGAGAGTGACAGGGCGTGGCAAAGCCTTGATCCCTGCCCTCAAGGATCTCGTGCTGTAGTTAGGTAGTGCTGTGCAATGTGCGCTGGAGCAGTAAAACCCTGCAATCTGGTTGGAGGAAGAACCGTAATAGGACTGTATGTGATTCTGTTCAAAAATACAAGAAATTATCACAAAAGTGCTAGGAATTCAGAGAGCGTGAGCATTGGTATGCACCGTGACAATCAAAGCAGGCTTCCTGTAAGAGTTGGCATCTTAAAGAAGGCATACATAGTAGGACTGGTTAGGGAACAGGGGAACGTGAATGACTCCCAATCAGAATTCTGCATAATAATATTTGAGATTGATCCATTTGTCCTGAGGATATCACAAATGAATCTTCACTTGGGATTACTTTGCTGTAAGACATTTTCTGAAATAAATCACAAACTCTAAACCAAACTTAAAAGATGAACAGAAGATAAGCTCCACCCTTCACTGATCGCAACAGGAATTGTAACTCCTTCTGAAAGCAAGTGTGACTGAGGAAGACACAGTATAGCAGCTTCTCTCTCTCCTCCCTGTGTTTCCCCCTTCCTCTTGTCTCACATCAAGCAGCTCCCAGGTTCTGGCTTCATTTCCTCAAGGGAGGAATACAATGGCAACAGGATTCCTTGCTTCTATGTTTCAAAAGCCGGGCACACAGGAGGATTTCATTTAACAGGAAGCACAGTGACTCGGAACGCAGGGCTGGGAAAGAGGCTTCCCCACGTCAGAAGACATTTCCTTACGATGGGGACAGAGCAGAGAGAAGTCTGGGGTCCCACACAGAAGGCATGGGACATGGCACGGTGGGCTTCAGCAGAGGAGCCCCGGGGCAGCTCTGCGGGAAGGGCCGGGGGCGCTCTGGGCAGGTGCAGGGTCCCAGGATCCCAGCCCAAACCATCAACCCAAGTAGAAATTTCCTATATTCTTGGTAGGTTGGATCTTGAAATTGAAATGATAAATTTACAGAAAATAAAGGGCTTCACTATTTCTTGCACACCTAAACATTTTTTCCTGTCCTAAATGAATCTTCTTGTTTTGAACCTGTATCATCTCGTTTCTAAAGCAGGAACAGAAGAGTTGTGGAAGATTCCGACGCTAGAAACACTTTGTATCTGGGCAGTGCCTCAGACTGGATAATCCCTTTTTGAGAATAGGATGGGGAAGGCTGTTTCCTGTAACTAGAGGCAAAAAACACCCTCAGCTGAGCTCCTGTTTTCTATCCCCTTCCGGCCTTGGTGGGTAGGAGGGTGGTGCTGAGCAGAGTTTGTCTCCCCCCTCAGGGAAAAAGGAGGGGCGACGGGGACCGAAATGGGGGTCCCCTGTGGGGAGAGAGGGATCCAGACAACCCTATGGCCAAACCAGGTCACAGAACTGAACTCCAGACATACTCAGGCGCACGTATTCTACCCATCCACCCAGCATATTCTATACCCGCCCCTGGGCTGTCTCTCTTTACCAGCTCAGCACGGTGGGATCTGGGACCCAGGACCAATTTCCAGCTAACTTGAGGGAGGACTTATTCCAGAAAATAGGCATGTGTGTGTGTCGAGGGGAGGAGTGGGACCTTCGCCACCTCCCCCTCCCCTCTCCTCCTCTCCTTCCCAGGCCTTAAGGAGCTCCTAGAGGGAAGAACTTTATCCCCCAAAGTTGACTGCAGGTTATGAATGAGGCTGGATGATTATTCTGCCGTATAAACATCTTTCTCTCTCCTTAAATTTTCCTCTTTCCTTTCTTCAGTCTGCCCTCTGCATACGCCACCCCCTGCACCTCCTGCCCCAATTCAGGCAAGAGAAGGATGTGACTGGATGGAAAGCAGAAAGAGCCTAGCATTTCTCTGCCTTTTTTATTTCCTCACAAGTCTGAATCCTTAGGGGATAACTAACAGAATGATGAAAACTGGTAAAGAGGGAAAGGTATGGAGACCCAGGCAAAAATGTGTCCCAGAAGCAAAGAGACAAAGTAATTTTTTTCATTCTGGAAAAAACACTCCTGAGGCCTGGGGAGAGAAGAGTGAAAAAAGGAAAAAGGAGAGTGGCAAGACCTGGAGGGGGTGCTTGCAAAGTGTACCTGGGTTGTGGGACCAGAGCTCTGCTTCCCAGCGGGGGTGTGGGTTCTGCACGGGGTGGGACAAAGGGAGACATTCCAGGGTGTCTAGGTACAGGGTGAGGGGTGAGAACCAACCTTCCTGGGGGAGAGGGGTTCCCCACCCTGTCCGAGGTACAGAGGCAGGTTGAGGATCTGAAGGTAGCCTCAGGCTGGAGGGGGCCAGACACTGAGCCGGTGAGACGTTTTGGAAAAATAATCTCAGAAAAGGTCTAGAGGAAGAAGAGGTGGCCCGAGGCCATAAAAAGGACCCAAAGGGTAGCAAACTGAAGGGACGAGGGAGGGCCCTTTCAGATGGGGTGGGTGGAGGGCTGGGCCCTGGGAGATGGTTTTCTCCCAGGATTTCTGCACCTGCCCCTGTGCTGTGCTCCAGGACAGGGGAAGAGGTTTCATGGGACCGGCTGCTCCGAGGGCCCTCAACCGTGTGCTCAAGACAGAACAACTCATACACCCGTGTCTGAAAACACGTGCCAAGCGCACCTGACTGCGACAAGGGGATCTTTGGAAATTGGAGGCCAGACACCGAGAGTGCTTGGCTGCCTCTGAGGACAGCCTGAGTCCTCAGGGGTCTTTCGGCGCTGACTTGTACACCAAGCCCAAGCAGTGTGTCCGGGTTTGTGCCTTTGCGCAAACAGCTCCATCTGTTGAAGGGAGGCAAATGATTTTGCTGATGCCTACAGTATAGGTAAACACACGTATGGAAGCATCAGGGGACTTTACTAAGCAGGTCTTGTGCCCTTTTATCTCCCTGTGGGCTGGTTTAGTGTAGAGAACTCGCAGACAGACGGAGCAGGGAAGTGTACAACGTGAGTCCTCATTAAATGAAAGCAGTTTTCTGTGCTCATGGCCGTGGGGATCGCCCCCATTTCTGTGTCTTTAAGCCCAGGCTTCTGGGCCTTTTCGGACAAGAGACCCAGAAGATGTCCCAAAGGCGATTAGAACAAAGCACGAGGTGGCCTCTTACAAAAGATTAAAAGAAAAAAAAAAAATCAAGAGATTAGAATTTTCTGGGTTAGAATACCCCAGGGCTACTGTATCCAGAATAGAACTGATTCCGTGGAAAAAATGTCCGACCCAGTGTTTGGGTCTTGGCGAGTCTTTTTCTTCTGGAGTGTGTTTCCCCTTTTCAACTTCTCTTTTCCTTTTTATTTATGTTTTAGCTCTAAGAGAAACTGAAGAGCCTTTCAATAGTTGCTGGCTTGTCAGGCCCTTCGAGAAGTTCAAGCTTGACAGTCTCCCTTGTCTATAATAACAGAAACGTAACTCCTGTTTGCCGCGGCGGGGGGACTTGCCCAATGTCACAGCCACACTGGTGGGTGACAGGCCGGGGATGTAAAGTCAAGATGTGCGTAGCTTCAGGTCCCACTTTCTCCTGGGCTCCTCCCTGCAGGGAAGCTTCTAATCCAAACTTGAAAGCCACAGCCTAGTAGAGGCAACCGCCCCCTGGAGACGCCACCTCTTTGTCATCAAAGGGACCGGATGGGCCAAGGCACCTCATCTCTTCCCATGGTCACTTGGATGAGTTTCCTAAGGTGAGGCTACCAAACCCTGGGAGTTAGGGGACCGGTCCTCCCTCTGGGCTGGAAGATGAGCAGCAAATCACAGGGGCGCCATCTGCCGCTGAGACCTCCTCCTCAGACCCCCCCATTTCCCTGTGTTTCAGCTAAAGCACTGAATTAGTAAAGGCTCCAAGAGCGATACACCAAAGCGCCCTCCCCGCCCCTTCCATCCCCCTCCAGTCTCTGGGGAGGGAGAAGAGTGAGAACTCAGGTCGGGGGCTGGCTGTGACACCACCAGGGAAAGTCAGAAAACTCCCTACTTGTCAGAAAACGTGTTAGGCCATCCAGCAGAGGTACAAGTACAGAATGGAAGACACCAGGTAGTGTCTTCACCTTCCTCTTTTTCTGTCTCCGTCTCTTGTTCCATCCTTTCAGAAGCCGCTGAGCGCAGTTCCATCTGGTGGGTAAATCATCACAGGGACATTTGGGACATCACCCAAAGGCCACAGCTGCCCTCCATCCTGGACGATCGGCTCTTGAGAAAGAAAATGCAAGTGAGCAGCTGCCCCTCCCCCGCCCCCTCCTGCCTGGTTCTCCTCCCTTGGGTACTCTGCTGGCGCTGTGTGATTAGTCTCCTGCCGGCTGGCTAGCTTCAGCAAGAAGTTCCTCTTGCAGTTCGGGAGGGTTTGGCTGTGGTCGATACCGTTGTATCTATCTATCCACTTCCTCTGTTTCCTCTGGATTCGGATTTCAAGTCCTAGATGATCCTATTCAAAAATACCTCTTGGCGTTTAGAGGTCATTTCACAGTGGAAAAGCCCTCTTCCCTTTGGCCTTCGGAGGCCAGGAAAGCTGGTGTGGGGAAGGTTAGGTAGCTGGGGGTGTTAATCGTGTTTGCGTGCTTTGGAGTTCAGTCTCTGCTCTGCGGACGGTTCCAGTTTTGTTTTGTTTTTTATGAAAAGGTCCGTCCCGTGAGCGGGGTTAGTCTGGGAGTGTGGGTGGTGGCGCTAGTGCAGAAATGGGCGCCAGGTGGGATGCGGCTCCAGCAGGGCCCGTGCCCTGTTTAGGCAGGGCTGTAGCACGCAACGGCATTGCATCCCATTGCCCTAGCTTGCACACAGCCTGCCTCCCACCCCCTGGGACCCCCAGGCCTGGCAGAGTACTCAGAAGCGCCGTATTCTGGGCCAGCAAAATCTTCCCTGCCGGTCCCTGGATAGTTACAAGAAAAGGCGGTTTTGCCTTCTCTTGCCCCCGTGGTCGTCCTCCCTCCCTTCACTGCTGTCAGGCAGCAGGTTCCCCTCCACTCTCCCGGTCCCCCAGGCAGGCTTCTGCTCCACGCCACCATCCAGGGTGCCTTCCTGGGTCTGGAGTCGGAGTCATCACTTCTCTTTACTCCCAAACTTGCCCCCGGGAGTCATCTCAGTCCGGTGGTTCCAAATGCAACCAAACTCTGGGAAGCCACCCATTTCGCTGGGGACTAGACTAGCAGGAACAGCCACACAGCAGCATTCCTCGGGCCCCGTCCTTCCCCCACAGCTGCCCTGTGGGGCTCCAGCCCCTCAAGCGTCTCTTAAATCGTCCCCAGAGTCCCTGAGAGTGACTCTCTCACGCAGTACTCATCCTTTTCCTCTTTGGCCGAGGGATCTGGGCTTGTGCCAATATTCAAACTGGCAGGTAAGCTGTGGAAGATGCCAGAAGGTCCTGGGGCTGACACTTAAGCTCGTACATCACGTGAAGGCCCCGGGGCACTTGTGCCAAAGGCGCCGAAAACGTCGCTGTTGTTGCCATCGAGCCTGTTGCTGCCAGCACTGTCCCGAGTAAGCAGGGAGCAGTTACTGTGGCATTTCGGTAACTGCCTTTCTCTGTAACCCTAATATTCACTTTCCTTTTCATAGGCTGGACCTTGAAAGAGCCCAGGGGAGGAGAAGACCCCGCCTTCCCTCCGTTGGGGTCAGGCCAAGGAGCCCTCCCCTCCCCACCCTGCAGTCTCCCTCCTGGGTAGGAAGGGGAAGGCGGATGGGACAGTAGGTCGGAATCACAGCCCCAGTCAAAAACACACTGTAGTCTCCCCAAACTGCCCTCAGATATTGACACCTGCCAATACAGGGAATGTTGAGTTCACGTATTCCAACTGTCCCGCAGAGCCCGTGTCCCCTCTGTAGTAATCCTGACAGAGGACCCCCCCCAGCGGCTATTTGCCCACTTCCAGCATGAGTGGGGAGGGGTCCAGACTGGAATACAGCATTCCTGATGTGGATACTAGAAAAATCTTACATGCCAAGGCTTTCCTTGGTTCACTCAAAATAGAAAACACTGTCTTCCAGCACACGCTTTGTGACCCTAGGAATAGATTTCAGGAAGGTCTCTGTCTCCTGATGCCCCCCGCTGACCCAGGCCATTGCTGGGAGTTGATGCCTTCTGCTTGTGTCACGACTGCCAGACTTCCAGCCTTGTGAACTGCTTGGCATCTGGGAGCTGGCATGCCGTTAAAGTGACAAGGGGAAGAAGGGAGAAATGAGAGCGGGTACGAGGAGAAAGAGGCACAAAATATGCACCTACTGAGAAGACGGAGGGAGGGAGTGACAAATAGAGTGGTTTCAAACTTACTTTTCAGTCTTCTCAAGGACATCTGGGTTTCAAGCGCAGGGAGAAGATGATCGTTCATTCATTCACCCCTTCACCCAACAAACATTGATCGAATGCCTACTGTGTGCCGGGCCTGGGGCTCTAAGGTGGAGATCCAGTGATAGAAGTGAGATGGTGTTTCTGCCCAAAGGACCTCACCGTCTAGTGCGGGTGAAACCCACAAAGCCGATAGATGTCACAGAATGTGGCCACTGCGATGACAGAGTCACTCCCAGAAGGAGGGGTCCCACCTGGCACCTGGCAGCGGGGTCGTGGCGGGTTCCAGGAAGAGGCCTGAGTGAGTGGTGGTTGGCCTGGGGGTGGGGGTAGGTGAGTGTTCCAGGCAGAGCAGAGCCAGGAGCAAAAGCACAGAAACGGGCAGGTCAGGGCGGGTTCAAGGATGGATGAGTGCTGTGAGAATGGAAGGACCAAATGGGGGTGTGGGGGGAGCATTGAAGGTCTGTGAGGAAGAGCCCAGCCTAAGAAAACGGTCCAGTTAAAACGTCTAGGAACACAAACCCAGAAGCACATGAGCGAACGGTACTGCAGAGTTATAAAGGACTTCCGGTCCTTTGAGGTTAGGAAAAGCAAGAGTTCACACATCAGACAATCTGGTTAAAGGGACTTCTTCACCCAGCTAGAAAATGACAGCACTGAGACCTGAAACTAGTTATTGAGAAATTTGATTCAGTGTCTTCATTCTCAGAAATGAATTCAACAAAAAGTTCTCGGTTTTTTAGCTCTGGACTTGAGACGGGGGCTACTTTAAATTTCAGTGTTTGTTTCATCTGTATCTGTATTTTGCCCTTCCTTCCTTCCCTCCTTCCTTCCTTCCTCCCTCCCTCCCTTCCTCCATCCCTCCCTCCCTTCATTCTTCCCATCTTTCCTCCCTCCTTTCTCCCTTGCTCTCTCTCTCCAACCCCTCCTTCCTTCTTTCCTGCTATACGGATTGACTGCCATTCAGAAGTGCAGGCCAAAACTCACATTAGTAATTCTTCCCACCATGGCCTGTGTGTTAAGGCGCAGAGCAGTTTCCCTAAATCATTCATCCTTAGGAAAGGCCAACCAGGCTAAGCTCCTTCGTTAGTAAGAACAGAAGGGAATGGAATGCAGAGTGGGAATTTGCCTGAAGTCAGGAGCTACCCCTCCTCTTAGGATATGGAGGGCTCCAGTGTGGGGAAAATGTGGAACGGAGTTCTGCAGTGTACCCATCAATCAAATGGGTCATCAGGACCACGGTTTCTGTACTATGGCTCTTCTCCCAACGCAGTATCTGCTGCCATCAATGGGCAGAATGGTCTTTCTTGGAGAAAACATTAGTTTGGTCAGCAATCTGGGGAGTCCCCCAGGCTGGAACAGGGAGATTACTTCCCAAGGTCAAGCTTTTGCTTCTACCTCTTTCTATCCTTCAAAATGCAGTTTCATCCTTCTCTGTTTTGCCAGGTGTGTCAGAGGGATTTGCCTGAAGTAAGAGATCCTGAAAGGCAGAGTCCCACAATGTCAGAGCTGGAAAGGGCTTTAGAACTGAGCTTCACGTTCATTCAACATGGTTTTTAGGAACACCTGTCTGCCTCTTTGCCAGGCTCTGTGGTCACTTCTGGCCCTGGCCCTCAGGGGAACAAAGAATAGGGGACACTGTCTCTGTCTCCATCCTCAGGCTTTCTTGTCTTGGCCACTAGAGAAAATTTGGACCTCTTCTCCATTGAGCTGAGCCCACTGAAGTTTTCAGAAATTCCAGAGGATTGTCTGGGTCTTTCAGCTGTCTACTTGAGACTGGTCCTGCTGCTTATTTTAAGTTCTTGTCTCACTTGTGTCTGTATGTAGGCTTTCCAGTTGTCTTGCCCTCTCTCCTCCCTCCCCCCTTCCTCCCTTCCTTCCATTCTTCCATATTCATTGGCTTCCTACTATGTGCCAGGCTTGGGCTGGGGCTCTGAGATAAGTTAAGTGGCTTATAATCAAGTGGGAGAGGAACAAGAAAATGAATAGTGACTATGGAAGAAGAGTCACGTGTTCACTTGGAATATGAGAGCAGTCAGAGTCTGAAGCTCCTCCCACCTCCCCCAACCCCCATCCCACCAAAGGCCCTCCTCCCGCTACTGGAGGGTTGCTGTGGCATCTTGCCTTCGCCAAGGTTCCGTTCAGTTAAACTGCCCTGTGGTCTGCTCCTCTCCACACTTGCAGCTCTTCAGAGACACAGCACAGTCTTCTCTCTGTGTGTGTCTGACGACACCTTGAATCTCAAGGTTAAGATCCAATTTATTCAACTCTCATCATTTTTTCTCCTTCTACCTGTGGTTTTTATGGCGTTTGGTCCATTCTTCAGTATGATTTTCATGATGACTTGGGGCCAAAAAATTTTCCAGGAGAACAGGTAGACTTCTCTCTAATACAAGCTCAAGGGGAAAGCTCCTCTGAGGAGTTGGCACAAATGTGGATGGATTTTTCTAGGCAACTTGTGGCTGAACAAAGCCTGGAGGGGTACAAGGACCATTGTTCTTGCACTGTATATCACCAAAATTTTGAGTCTAATTGGATGCATTCATTAGACAAACAGAAAAACATTAGGACATCAACATAGTGTCCTTTCGTTAAATAATTTTTGGATGACTCTTGCACTGCAAAGTGTTTATTGAACACCTAACTGAAGCTAAATTTAGAAGTCAAACTCAAATAGTTGGACTAATGTTGGGATTTTGATACCATTGGTCAAGATCATTTTCCCTTTCTCACTCTAATCTTTAGAGAGAGCGCCTGACTTCTTAGTTTTTAATTCCCCGGGGGTGGCGGGTAGGTAACCTTGCAAGAGAAGTGGTTTTCAATAGTCATGACCTCAGAGGCAATGCCCTCAGCCCACCCTCAATACATAAATGTGCTCACATGCACATCACATACACCCACCAACTATCCAACGTAGCTCTTGCTGATCTTCACAATATTTCCAAAGCTAAGCAAAAGAGGGAGGGGTCACTCTCTTGGCTGATAGGAAATCGTAGTAAGTTTAGAGAAAAAGCCAAGGAAATAATGCAGATTTCTTACTCCATCTTCCCCTTCCACCCTCCCACAAGAGCCCAATCAAATTATACAAATGGTTAAAATTTTTTATTTTAAAAAAGTCAGTGATGAGGGTGAAAGGCAGTGACAAAGATTAAGCCTCAGGAAAATATATCCGGGCTCCCAGGGAGTTATCTATTGTGAATGTTGAATGCCCAGGGTGCCAAGACATAAAGCAAATTGGAGTGTACAAAATTTCTTCATCCCCATAGGTGATGGAGGAGGAAAGACGAGATTGGAGGAGGAAAGGCAAAAGTCAGCAGATAAACTCACACAGCTCAATATCAAAAAAACCAAACAGCCCAATCCAGAAATGGGCAGAAGACCTAAATAGACATTTCTCCAAAGAACATATACAGATTGTCAACAGACACCTGAAAGGTTGCTCACATCACTAATCATTAGAGAAAAGCAAATCAAAACTACAATGAGGTATCACCTCACACCGGTCAGAACGGCCATCATCAAAAAATCTACACACAATAAATGCTGGAGAGGGTGTGGAGAAAAGGGAACCCTCTTGCACTGTTGGTGGGAATGTAAATTGATACAGCCACTGTGGAGAACAGTATGGAGGTTCTTTAAAAAACTAAACATAGAACTACCATACGACCCAGCAATCCCACTACTGGGCATATACCCAGAGAAAACCATAATTCAAAAAGAGTCATGTACCACAATGTTCACTGCAGCACTATTCACAATAGCCAGGACATGGAAGCAACCTAAATGTCCATCGACAGATGAATGGATAAGGAAGATGTGAATATCACTCAGCCATAAAAAGAAACAAAACTGAGTTATTTGTAGTGAGGTGCATGGACCTAGAGTCTGTCATACAGAGTGAAGTAAGTCAGAAAGATAAAAACAAACACCGTATGTTAACATATATATATGGAATCTTAAAAAAAATGAAAAAAAAAATGGTCAGAAGAACCTAGGGGCAAGACGGGAATAAAGATGCAGACCTACTAGAGAATGGACTTGAGGATACAGGGAGGGGGAAGGGTAAGCTGGGACAAAGTGAGAGAGTGGCATGGACATATATACACTACCAAACGTAAAATAGATAGCTAGTGGGAAGCAGCCGCATAGCACAGGGAGATCACCTTGGTGCTTTGTGACCACCTAGAGGGGTGGGATAGGGAGGGTGGGAGGGAGATGCAAGAGGGAGGGGATATGGGGACATATGTATATGTATAACTGATTCACTTTGTTATAAAGCAGAAACTAACACACCATTGTAAAGCAACTATACTCCAATAAAGATGTTAAAATAATAATAATAAAAAAATTTTAAAAAAAGTCAGCAGATGAAGCCACAAAGCATCTCTGTTCCCTCTCTTTTCCACTCAAAATTCAATATAAGAAGAAAAGACCACAAATGAGATTTAACACATTTAAAAAAAAATCAGTTGGAAGGGAAATACTATTGAGCTTGATGACTATTGGACTTTTTGGAGAAAAGGAGATTGGGCAATGGGAAGACATAGGGAAATATTCTCCCAGGCTTTTGAGTTTATTCAATTTTGTGACATCCTTTTTTTCTTTCTATTTCTATTCATATTCAGAAGGTTGTCAGACTTCTCATATTTCTTTCTCTCCCAGAGCCTTGTTTTATCTCTCTCATGCCTTAGGAACAATGACTTTGCAGAGACCTGGTTTCAGTTTGAGTCTTAACTTTGGCACTTAACTAGCTCTGTGACCTTGGGCAAATTAATGAACCTCGTTTGGCGTGTATTTCCTCTTCTATAAAACAGGAATGATATTCCCTATCTCATAAGGTTATTATGAGTAGGAAACGGAGCCAAATGCTTAGTCCTTGCTGGCATCTACGGTTGGCACTCAATAAATACTAAGTTCTCTTCCTCAGAGGAACAACTGTTATTTCCAAATCTAAGCCCTCTACTTGTGCCCTCAATAATCCCCTTCTTTCCTGATTTTGTGGAGACCTTCCTCTCTCTCTTGCATCTCCAACCTTTCTCGCTTTGTGAGACCCTTTCCTCTATGAAGGCACCCGGATTTAGTGGGTCTCTCTTTGTACTTGGAAATTGTGGGAAAGGAAGAATCAGTCAGGAAATGAGGTATACCTGTGGGTTCTTTAGAAAACTCGGACCAGGAGATGGTTAGAAAAGGACTTGGCTATTCTGGGTCCACTCGTCCATCCAGGAGACAAGGCCATGAGAGTGGGGAAGAGCCCTCTACTAAGCACGTGGAGGGAAAAGCCTAGAATGGTGGCACATGCCAAAGGTAGAAGCGAAACCAACAGAAGTTAGTAAAGCAGGAGTGGGGGGAGAGAAACAGAAAAGGAGGATCCCAGGGAGCCAGAGCCTGGGCTAGGGCGGGGCAAGGGAGAAAGGAGTAGTAGGGCGTTCACATACGATAAGGTCTGTAAGGAGTCCACCGAGCCTCGTTTTGTTATTTAGGAGGTGCCTGCAAGTTTTGCCAGAACATTTTCAATGGTGCAGCGGTGGGAAGCGCAGTTGCGGTGAGCTAAAGGAGGTAGTGAAGGGGGCAAGCATAGCAGATTTATTTGACGAGCTTGGCAAGGAAGATAGAGCAGTTGCAAGAGAAGAGGAAAGATCAGTGGAGAACTTTGCTTCTTCCACAAGTATGGCATGCACTGGGGCACCTTTAAAGCTGTACAGAAGGAGCCTGATGACAGAGGTTGAGAATACAAGGGGGATTGGGGAAGCATCAGGGAGGACCTTGGGCCAGGAAGAGGGGAGAGAGGGGATGCATGCAGGGCATTGGTGGTGGAACTGCCTTGGACATAAGAATAGATAATGTTCTCTGAAGGCGATGGAGTGAGGAGGGATGAATGCAGATTTGGATACATTCATAGGCAGAAAGGAGCTTGCCTGACTCTTTTGAGGGTTTATTTTCCTCCGGGAAGTAGGAGGCAAGCGGATCTGCGAAGGCAGTAATTTGGGAATGCAATGGGGACTTGGTAAGAGTGGTGAAGCTTTGGAATAGCTGTGGTGGGATATGGGAGAGGGTTGTTATGAGACACTGAGATCCCAGGTGAGGCTGCAGACCTTGTGAAGTGACTTTGTCAAGCAGTGCTCGGCAGCACAGAGGTAGAAGCACAGTCGGGGGAGAATGTTTGGACCGATCCAAGGTTGGCAATAGGGCAGATGGGGCTGGAAGAGAAGGGGCTAGGACATTGAGGATGTCTGAAGGGGTCGGGAAAGGATTCACTATGAGTCTCACTGTGAGTTCTCCCAGAACAGGAAGAGAAGCCATGAAGAGGGGATTGGCTGGGAGGGAAGGAGGGGAGCACAGGATCAATGAGGCTGAAGAGCTGATATCAGGCCACTTCCCCAAGAAACCTTTTGATGGTGGAGGTAAGGGCATCTCAAACAATTTTTCTTTCCCTACCGTTTAGGGATTCTGAGTATGAGCCCCTTTGTCTTTCTTCTCTTCCTTTTATGACATTGAGTAGCTTTTTAAAAAGGTCACCCTGACAATTACAGGCAGTTATAGACCTTACATATCTGACAATACACCCCTCTACCTTAAATCTTAGCTTCTTGCCCAGCTTGTCAGGTCCAAGTTTTTGTTTTTGGTGATGGTAATCTGGGACAATGAAAATAATTTCCTTCAAGTGGAAGCACGGTCTTTCACGCAGGGGCCAGGGGTCCACCCCTTACCTGCCATGGGGACCTGTTGTTCGGTCCTGGGTTTGGTCTCCCATCCAGTCCCCAGGACTGTGACTCAGAGCTGGATTCTGTTTCTGCACCTCTTTCAGGAATCTACTATTTTCTATAAGCAGTCACAGCAGGGGCAGTATACATTTTTGTGAAAATTTCCCTCTTTGTCCCTTTGCTCTTTTCTTAAAGCTTGCAAGTTGGAAATGCAAAGGAATTATGAGCTCTGAATTTGGGCCATGTGGGATCCATACATCCAGACTGTATGGGGCTTCTGTGATTCTTCCATAAATGACTCCCCTTTCCTGATCTGGTAGAATATTCCTTCAACTGGAAGTTGGACTTGGACAAGTCATTGTGGGCCTCAGAAATGTCTGTGAATCTGAGAGTCCGGGTATACAATCCCTTCTACCTTTGATGCACTATGGTATGGGGGGTATCTGAGCACACCTGTACACTCTTATCCATTTTATGTAAATGGAAATCACTGCAGAATGGGCAACTTTGATAGACTCAGAGAAAGAGCAGGTGCAAATGCTTCACTAGGAAGGAAGTAAATGTATCCTTCCCAGGCATACTTCATTCATGTACATCCCATAAGTCACAAAATATTGGAAATTAGGAATGAAGGAGTCTCATTACCATAACCGATTCAGTTAATCTGCCCTGTAGTTCATTTTGTTGTCCAGTTGCATTTCTAGTGTTGAATGCAGAAAGAGCCTCATTATTGGTTTCCTAATGCCTTCAGCAGGCATAAGTCACCGACAGAGGCACAGGCAATGTGATCCCCTCTTCTTCTCTTCTTGAAAATCCTTCCATTTTGGATTCCAAGAGGAAATAGTTAAGAAAATCAGCAGAACCAGATTTGTTCTGGTTCTATTTCTGGAGTTGGTTTGGTACCTTTTTTTTTTTTTTTTTTTTGGTCTGATAAAGAATGTACTGTGCCGCTTTTTAAAACCCTTTTAGCTTCTGGAGGCAACATGGATATGTCCTCCACTCTATGTCACTTCCTGTCTCTCTCATGCCATCCTCCCTTTTCCTCCCGCATTTTGCCAAATGTTCAGGGCACAAAGATACTGGACTTCCTTCATAATATTCCCTGGTCAGGGGTGAGCCCTTTACTCCAGATTAAATTTTGATTATATTGGGTCACTGTCACGCAAGGTTGATTTTAATGAGTTATCTCAACCAAAGGGATCTAGAAGTGCCAAGGTTGGAAAGGTCAAGGTCCTTGCTGCCCAAAGTATGGGTTGTGGACCAGTCATATCATGAGCATCATCTGAGAGCTTGTTAGAAATCCCAGATCCTAGGCCCCAACCCAGACCTAAGGATCTGCATTTTACCAAGATCTCCAGGTGATTTCATACACACATTAAAGTTTGAAAAGCACTGGTTGAGATAGCATATTAAGAGAAGCCAGTTGGGGCTTCTTTGGTGTCTCAGTGGTTGAGAGTCCGCCTCCCAATGCAGAGGACACGGGTTTGTACCCCGGTCCAGGAAGATCCCACATGCCGCAGAGCGGCTGGGCCTGTGAGCCATGGCCGCTGAGCCTGTGCGTCCGGAGCCTGTGCTCCGCAACGGGAGAGGCCACAACAGTGAGAGGCCCGCGCAAGGAAAAAAAAAAAAAAAAAGAGAGAAGCCAATTGGCTCAAATACTGTTTTAACCTTCACCTTATCTGATTGAGGGTTAGGCTATCTCAGAGGCTGCTTGGTTTTTGTTTTTGTTTTTTTAATTCAGAGAGGGAGAGAAATGGAGACCATTAGGAGTCTGGGATACTGAACGTACTTGCCATTATGGAAATTTGTCCCCTCTGTTTGGCCTCCCAGTCTGTCATGCTGCTGCCAAGCTCTTGTGAGCTTAGATGGCACTGCATTCCAAGAAAACAAAACCACGCTGTAGTAGAGAACACGTATGAGAGCTCTAATTTCCGTTCTAAGACTTACAGAGGCAAAATGAAGCCCAATAATGGTAATTACCAATAGGTTTTCAGGATGAGTAGTAAGGAAGAAGCAGAAACCTGTTCTGATAAATCCTGTTACATATTAGCAGATTCAATTTGGACAACAGTGTAAGGAAACCCTTAAGAGAAATAATGTTAGTGTGTTTTGTGGCATTTGGGCTGCAGGCAGGACATTGTCTGTGGTCTCCTGTTGAGTGCTTGTGTAAGTGATGTCTAGCATGGAAATAGAGCTGCCTTTCACGAAGAAGCCCTTCTCTTCTGCATTGCATAGCAGTGTGGTGAGACAGGGTCTGTAGGTGATGCTGAAAGTTTGGGACTGTATGAATGTTAGGATATGGCAGAGAATCTTCCAGGAACACAGTTGCTCTCATGAATCTGCCCCCGATGAGTGACTGCTAGCTTCTCATTGGAGAAACTTCAAAGTCCTTGGCCCTGCATGGCGTGTCCCCACCCTAACCTGTCTACTTTTATTCCATGGTGCGTATTTCATAGCGCTTGCCTACATTAATCTTGCATGCAAATGGGTCCATTCACATCCAGAGACTAGCTCCTCTGGCTCTGCAGAAATGCTTAGCAGGCTTCCTCCTCCGATAGCAGCCTCCTGGTTTTTTCCTCCCCTTGTAAATCCCACCCACTCTTACTCAAGACTCAGTTCCTCCATGCGGCCTTGCAGTCCTCCAGACTTCCTAGCTCCTGGCGCTTTCTGACACAGATGGGCGTCTCTCAGTTGGTATTTCTCATATACTTTAGTCACCTGATTATGTGTTTATGTACACATACTTGGTTATATGCCAATGTGTACGGACACATCCCTGCTTAAAGCAATAACCCTTTTCCATGTACAAGTCAGGTTTCCCATAAGTTGACAAAGAAGATATATTTCTTTTGCCTTCATTTCATAGAAGCCACCCTAATGTCCCACAAATCACTTTGACGTCATCAAGATGGGAATAGGTTTTCAACCTTTTGAATCAGCCATGACTGACCACAGAATGAATTAGGATCTCTGTGTTTTCTTTGCTATGTCCTCAAAATGACTTTTACCTTCCCCTGAACTATAATCTCCAATAACAATGAAGATGCAATAACAGGATGCACGTTAGGTTGACAGAAAGTGAATTATTTGCCAAAGCTAGAAGTAATGTGAGCTGATGAAGGAAGAGTCCACACGATTCAGAAACATGGGGCTGAAAGCAAAAGTCCCCCCTTTCCCACGCCTCCCTCCTTCCTCTAGCTCCTTGGTTTGCATCTGTGCTCAAGACTACTTTGTGTCCACTTGAGAAAGGCATAATTTTACCATCTCTTAGATGGTAGCCAGTGCCTTTAGGAACCATTTGTGTAAGGGGCAATTTGCCCATGAGTATCTCATAACCTGGGGAATATCTGTAGAGCTAAACTGTGAGACCCTAATAAAGAGGGCCCTGATGTTTATTTCCTGTTGTCCCTGATAGCACCTGGGGCTAAGTCCTTATGCATAGAAGCTGCCCAATGCCATGGATTGAAGCATCTGGAACAATAGGATATGAGGGTCTCTGTTTCCAGTACACTGCCAGTGGTATAGATACACCTATAGGTCCTGCCAGACACAAAATTACATAAGATCACACATTTCCATAAGGAGTTTCTGCCTTCTTTGGGGAAGGTGGGCATAGGGGAAACTCAGTGGGAGACCCTTGCCAGCAAAGGCTCCATTATAGCAGCAGGAACATAGGGCCAAGCCCCCTTGGCAACCTTGCTGAGCTGAGTCTTGTGGTAGTGCTGGTTGTAGTGCAGCGGGGGGAATAGCCCTGACAAGATGGATGGATGAGTCAAATGTGGATGGATTGCTAGGGCCTCCTTAATTCTGAAAAGGGGGTGGGGAGGAATTAATGGTGAGAGGACAGAAAATTCACTATAGATAGTAGAGGAAGAGAGAAACCAGAGGCCCATCCTAGAAACCCAGGGACCCTTTGGGTTTAGGGAGAGGGAAATTCTTTCCTGTCTTCCAGGTGTTAACAACCTCACATTCTCCGCCTCTTGTCTGCATCAATATTCCACTTTTAAGTGAACTTGGGGGGCAAAGAAATTGACATCTGCATTTGGGGTGCTCCCTACCTCCTATACCCAGGCCCCCCAGGCAGCCTGCCCCTCCAGCAGAAGACTTGGATTTCTCTCTCTTTCCAGCATCCCCCTGGCAATGCCATTTCTTAGCAGAAAGCACTTTCCAATAAGAACTATTTCTGTGAATTTGAAATCACTCTCTAGCTCCACTTTTCCCCAGACAAATGCAGATAGATAATAAACTTTGGAAATAAAAGAGAGCTTCCTATTTCTCTGGTCCACTTTCCTGATCTTAGCTATGTTCAGTGACTCCTTGGGGTCACACACGCCAGAGGCCAGGTCAGGCCTCTCTGCCCACTGCATGCACACACTGAGTCAAGAGTCTTCTCAGTGGATTTCTTTGGACTCATACTGAACCGAAGTACAGGTAGATGGTACCTTGACAGTATGGGCATCACCTGAATTATTCAGATGTTAGTTTCACCACGTTATTTGGAACACTCTCCAGTCAAAGCTTTAGATGGAGGGCGTATCATACATCCACCCTCCCATCCTCTCTAGCAAGTCTTCCAGGTTAAGAATGGTCACCAAAATAGACCCCTCCCCCGCCCCCACCCATGCTTTCTGAAGATCACAGTAACCGTGTCACAGAGCAGAGAATCTCCGGGCATTTATTTGTTCACCAGCTTTCCTTTTCTGAAGTGTGAACCTTACAGATGGGACAGTGGTACTCAGTTGTCCCTCAGCTCACTTCTCACACTGCTGCTAAAGCGGTAAGCAGTGGTGCTAACCCCTTCTTTCGTTTTCGGTTTCCAGCCACTTACGGGATCAAGTCTCTGGTCCTGCCCGGTGGCCCCAGACCCCTGTGCTCCTGCTGCTTCCCTTGAAGCTCCCAGGCTTCAGCTCTACCAATGTCCTTCCATTTTTCAAATGGGTCCTGCTCTTTCACCTGCTGGGAACTTGCACTTGCTTTCCTTTAGCCTAAAATGACCTGCCCAAGTTTCTGTCCACTAGAAAACTCCTTTTCCTTTTTTATGGGTGGACGTTCCTTCTTCTGGGAAACCTTTCTGAATTTTGTTTTCTGCTACTTGATATATTCAGTTCTGTTGCTATCAGTATTTGCTTATGTGTTTGTTTCCCCGAAGAGCCTAGGAACTCCATGAGGATAGGGATCTTGTTTGATTCATGTTTATGTCCCTCCTCTCCTCACCAGGATCCAGGAAAAAAAGGTGCTCAATAAACACTTTTCGAATTGACCCATATAAGTTCCCTGCATGGAGCCTTTCCTTTTAGCTGGGTTGATGTTAACTTGTGACATGTTTGCCTAAGAAAAACCTAGTCCGGGATTCCCCATTATGTGATTGGTTGATTCCATGAACAACTTCACTCTCCCAATTTTAATGACTTCTCAAGGGCTTCACAGAGGTCTAAACTTGTTGTACTCTGCCTACCTGAAGGTATGCTGT
Source organism: Delphinus delphis (assembly GCF_949987515.2). Lineage (NCBI taxonomy): Eukaryota > Metazoa > Chordata > Mammalia > Artiodactyla > Delphinidae > Delphinus > Delphinus delphis. The sequence continues at coordinate 16,063,941 of NC_082684.1, forward strand.
CAAAGGATTAAAGAAAGGACTTGTTTTGGTTAACCTGGTCTCCTTCCAGGAGGAGGTAATGATCCAGCTCAGCTGACACAGACAAAGCATCATGGTGGCTTGAAGCCCAGGAGCTCTGATGACATTAGAAGTTCACTGGAAACCCAGGCACTCCAGAAAGTGTTGCTAGTAGAGGATAAGCTTCCATCTTATTTGAAGATAAGCTCATTTGTCCACTGTCAGGCATTTGAAGGTTTAAGGACATCTCCTTACCTTCGTATCCAAGGACGGAGTTGAATATGACATTTTGGAGATGAAGAGAAAAAGGCAAAGCTAATTCCCAACCACTGTCTCCCCCAGATTAGGAAATGATCCTTATGTCAAAGGAGAAAGGGGTGGGTGCAGCCTGGACAGCTGAGAAGAGGGAGGGAGGTGGAGGGAAGGACAGTCACCTTCACTAAGGATCCACTCTTTGCTTGACACTTAGCTCGGTACTTGACATACATGATATAAGGTAATTCTTCTAGGAACTTTGCCAGGTAGAATAACTGTTTCCATTTTACAGATGCAGAAACTGACCCTCTGAGAAAATAGACAGACTTGCCTGAGGTAAACATGGCTACTGAGCGGCAGAGTCCCAGTCTAGCTGGAACCAGAAAGGAGGGGTAGTTTTGCACACTCTTATGTGGCTTCTGTGTCCTGACTAGGAGGTAAAAATAGCATGCCAGGTTGTGGGACTGAGGGAAGCGAAAGGGCATTTTGCAGAATCAGATTTTCGGTAGAGATTTATGGGGCTTTCCAGTTTTTCCTGACATCTGTTACCATGTTTTCTGCCCTACTCCTGTGGGGTCTGTCCTGCCTAGATGGATCAGAATATTTAGAAATGACAGCCTTAGGGAACTAATTCCGGACATAGCTGTGGTAGGCTGGTAAAAAATATGTAACAAGACTTTGGAAATAAAAGTAGTATATACTTCCTGCTACAAAGTAATAAAAGTTGCCTTGAATTGGTGACTCTTGACGTCCGCCAGTCTGCAGCCATTGGCAGCCCGACTGTCCAATATTCAGGGGACAGAGCTTTAGAATGACAGAGATGGGTGCCTGTTTTGGGAACGCCCCTTCACAAACTCTAAAAGAAAGTCAGCATTAAACATTTTGTGACTGATCTTCTGTGTTTCCACCACTTGATAAATCTGGGGGAAGATAAGATGTCCGTGACGATGAAAGTCTTTATAACTGAATCGCATTGGACAGGACAGCTGTAAAAGGGCATGAGGAGGGGGGCTGTTTCTCTGCTCTGGTTCTGATGAGTTATTAGGAGAGCGGAATGATGGAAGGAAGGGAAGAAGAGGGAATATTCTCCACATGGACCCGAGAGTCAAGCACAGAATCTTGATGTGTGTGCTCCATAGAAGTAAGAACGTCTGGACAAAATAAGATACAAGGGCAAGTGCTAGTGATGGCGAGAGAGACCACCTGAGTTAGAAAAATGGAATAAACAGAGCAGGCTTCTGGCGGAGCTTGAAGGGTAACTGACTCCAGTGAGGCCGACGAGGGGACAGGAGGATGGCTGAGAAGATCTGGGGTGAGACGGGCAGCGAGAAAGCTATGAGTCAACTCCCCTCCTTCTGCAATGCGGGCCCCCTGTCTTCCTGTCTCCCCAGAATAGGGCTCTCTCCTTTAGTAACCAAATTGCCAGGGTGGAGTCCTGAGAGACTCTGAGAGATCTAGTGTTCTCCCAAATACATCCAAGGATTTTCTTGGATTTCTTTGGTTCTTTCCTGTCTCCATTTTCCTGATCCTACTGAATTCCCTCTTTCACTCTTCCTGGCCTCTTATAACTTTTTTTTTGCCCTTGTAGGGCAAAAATGAATGGATGAATGAAATATAGGATGAATGAAATATAGCTACTTCTCTTTGTATATCTGAAGGTTTGAGGTTAGTGGAAGAGATTTTAGCACTGCCTAGAATAGGAAACAAAATTCACTAGGTATCCCAGGCTTTGGGGGCTTTTCCGCAGGCCCCTTTTCTCCCTAATCCCAGCCCCCGCCATTGCTGCGAACTACACTACATCCCCATTTCTCCCCAGATCCCAGCCCCCTCCCTGGTGGTGTCTGCAGTTGGCCCCATAGCTCTGGTTGCTTTATTAAGCAAAGCGATTTAGCTCTCCTTGGCTCACTCTGTACACATGTAGACTAGCCCAGTGGCCTCACTCCTCATATCCCAAGAGGCCCATCAACCTGACAGCTCAACAGAAAAATCAGCTACAAGGAGGTGGATCATGCCACTTCCTTAGAAGGCAGAAGGTGCAACCCCTGATTGTTTTAAATAGAAATCTTTTCCTTCCTCCAGTGTTGAGAGTGGTTATGACAGAGTCAAAGGATATGGGGGCTGGAGGAGTGAGCGCAGCCTGCTCCCAGCTCTGCCAATAAGGGAGGAGCCTGTGAGTTGCTTATGTTGGGTTTTCTACTGGATTTGCTTCCTACCTGTGTCCTGGGAGAGGCAAGTGACTTGGTGGTGGTGTGCTACTTATTGCAGGGAAAACTTGGGTAACTTTGTGGAAGTGGTGATTCAGGACTTCGGTCCAACATGACCTTGGGCAAGTCCTTGACAAATTGGAAAAGGGACTTGGAAACACAGCGGCCTCCCCTTCATAATTACTACTCTGTTTACAGGAGGCTCCCCTCGTTCTTGGCCTGCACAACCCTGACCCTGCTGCCTCTCGCTTCCTCTGTCACTCGCCGTACGGCGTCGTTAGGGGCCCAAATGTCTTCTCGCATAGAGTGTGTGCCCTGTGCGGACAGGGCCTCAGTGACAATCTCCTCTTAAGAGAATAAAGGAAAGAATGAGGGGCTGCTTCTGAGTTTTGGATTTGCTTTGCTTCTTTGTGGCCATGTCCGCCTCTGTATCTCTGGCTGACCTCCCTCTGGAATAGCCTTGCTTTTTTCACTATTCATGACTCAAAGCCAGGTCCTCCACTCCTGTCCACCCTCCCTGGGAGAACAGGCTGCTTAACCCGCCACCCAAACAGAATTCAGTTTACTAAGATGTCCAGTTCGTAGAGCCAATGATAACCGCTGCTGGAAATGACCAGGAAGGGCCCAAATCAAGAGTGGCCATGATTGTCCTTTCATGATGCATAATTAACAGAGCCTCTGAGAGGGGACAGAATTTTGGTTGACCCAATTCCATCTGCAGTACAAATGGATAAAAAAATAAAATCTAGGGCTAAGTTAGAGATTTCCCTCCACTCTTGCGGCAAATATCACGCATGCTGTTTGTTTAATATCAGTTCATTGAACTCTATACAGTTTCCTTTCCTGAGAAACAAATGCACGGATTGAGTTGCTGCCTCCTCACAGATTAGACTCTTTGTTTTAAGGGCATCAGCATACTGCCTCTTTATTCTTCACAGCCCCTTTCAAAACCTCCAATTCCTATCAAAACCCCTATTTCATTCACACTGCACACACGGTCCCACAGCGTTCTTACTCGGGAGGAGTTTAGTAGTTGTTTGCTGATTTTTACGGGGACAAACACAGATATTCAGGTTTAGAAAGAGTAAAGGAAATCATCGCATATCAGGGACTGGCAAAAGGCTGCTGGGATTTCTAATGGTCTCTGGGTGAAGAAGGGCTCTGTCATCTCTGAGAGGGCTCTTGGTTTTTTGGTGCCCCAGATTTCCCACCCATAACATGCTGGAACACTAAGGCATTGGTTCAAGTCTCTAAGTTGGGATTCAGAAGAAGTTTTCAGAATTCATGCTTCAACACACTTGGGTGCCCACTGGGGCTGTGAAAGGTCCAGAGGCTGCTGGGGTTGTGGCTGTCCTCATTTTGCACAAGTTGAAACTGAGCCCCTGAGGTTCAGTGACTCGGATTCGCACAGCCAGATCCCAGCCTCATGTCCTGGGATTCTAGATGCTTGCCCCTCGCTCCCTTTCTGCCTTCCTAACAAAACGACAAAGGGAATTGTGCACGACTCTCCTGCTGAGTGAAAGGTGAGCAATGTCAGCCTCATGGTCTAAAGGCCAAGACATAATCAGCTCTGCAGGCTCTATTTACATAGATCTTTGCCACCTTCTTTCTATAAACCCCCAGAGTGCCAGTGTTTACTGCGGTGGAGTAAAGAGTCAGGATGTGTATGTTCCTATTCTCTCTTTCCCCTGATAGAAAGGTGTGCTGGAGACGGGGAAGGAAGACACCTAGAAACTGCTCTTCTGATCTGTGCTCTTCCTGGTGGAAGTAGGTTCCAAAGTTGGCCATGATGTCCATGAAGACAGATGCTTCCCCAGTGATGAACTCTGGGACCCCAAGCTGGGTCACCACAACATGTGGGCAGTGAATGGGGACTAGGTGAGTTAGGCATGGCTGTATCCAGGGAGAGATGGGGTACATGCCTGGGGAAAGAGGTTGACAGAACTGGAAGCTATGGGATTATGGTTTTGGTTATCTCAAAAGGCTCTTGCCGGGGGTTTTCCAGGCTTGGCACAGGAACATGGCATATTTTCCATTTTGAACCAGAGGGTGACTCCTACTTGACTGGAATATACCTTATAGCAATGGAGTTTAACATCACTTGGGTCATGGATTCCTGTGAGAGTTGATGAAAGTCATATTTGCAGAAGGAAAAAAGAAAAACATTACACACCATTTCAGTGTGTTTATGGATCCCTTGGCGACAGCCCCCCAGATCCTGATTTGAAAGCCACTGCCTTTTTCTATTTTTCTTTTTGCACACCAGAGGGTGTATAGGAATCCTGTAAGGTATTGGCCAGGCTCCAAAGTGAAGATGGGGATATTGGGATGTGACTGAGCTTACGTCAAAAGAGATGTTCTGGGTGGAGGAATGCAGTGAGCTGTGTGATCTTCCCATTCATGGGAAGACTGCATTTTTTTGTCTGTAGGACACGTAGCAAGATTCTATTTTTTCCCCAGAATATGTCCATCTGTCCACTGTGCTGTGGCTGGAAGACAATGCATGGATAGGGATGGATAGATGCCTTTAATAGCTACTCAGAAACTGATACCTATTGGATGTTAGGGTTGGAGATGTGCTAGCTGTGTGGTGAATGCAGATTGGAGAATTTCTAGGTGGTAGTGCCTGGTGCAAACTTAGCAGCAGGGTGAGCCCCTGACAAAATGGACAGAAGGTGGATCACCTCTTACTTACCCCTGAGCAGCTGCAAAAATTAAGGAAGATGGCAGAGCTGACTGGAGCACCTCCAAAAATAAAGGGTTACACTCAGATGATAAAAGTATCAAATTCATAACTAAGAAAGATGGCCTGTGAAAACACAGATAATGCCAAGATCAAGGACTTTGATAAGCATTCCATAAAGGAAGAGCCAAGGGAGTCTCACCCTTCTGAAGTGCTCTTAGACTCCTGGGGTGCCCGGGGGACCCAGTTTGGAAACTCTGTGGATACATTCTATTAGAGAGTCTAGTACGTCACACTTGCAATGACTTGATCCCAACTGATCAAAACGAGGCTCTTAGTGCCTCTAGAAGGCAGCCCCAAGCCCCATAGGAGTTGTCAGTGACTACAGTTTTTCAACACCCAGAGTCTCCCCCAGTTTCCTGCCTCATTGGATAAGACTTGTCCCATGATATAACCCTCTGCCTGCCTTCTGCAGGTGTGGGTGCTTTCTAGAATCTTCTGCTTTCATACCCTCCCCACTCCTGCCAGAGTGTGGGTGTTGTCTACAGATGCTCTGAGGAGTCTCAGAAAAGCTTGAGAAGCTCCCTTCTGATCTATCTAGTGAAAGGGCTGCACACTTAGTATCCAGGACATGCAGTTTGGATGAGGAAGTGTTGAAATATTGTTTGTTCAACTGGACTGAATATCTGAAATCAGGACTGTTCTGAAAAGCCCAGAATGGTGTGTATGTGTGTGTCCCAAACCCTGGTCCTGGTGCCCTTCCAAATCTCCCCCCAATGGAATGGGCTCTCCTGAACTAAGTGCCCCGATTATTTATCTGTTCACACTCATGAGGTGCTGGGGCAAACCACACACGAGACTCCAAAGCCTGCCCACTGTCATGGTTAAATGCAGGTTCTCTATGTGTTGATGTTCAGTGAATTTTGAAAGGTTTTGGCACCTGTTATTTGGATAAATTATAAAATGCCTCTCCTTGCTCTTCCTCTCTTCTTCCATAGGCTGTGAACTTTGTGGTTTCTGAAACGAGTCAGTTGTTGTTGGAATATTATTTAAGGAGACAGGCGTCAATGCCATTGTAAAAATGGTAACATTTTAAACCATCACTTAAAAGCGTGGTGAGTTGCAGAACAGAATTTTAGTGTGGCCAGACAACTGGCTTTCTGTGAGATCTGGTCAAAGTAAGGAGTGGTCAGGAGGGCTGGGTGGCTCTAGACACCCTACCACCGACATCACCATAGGTTGGGGTAGACTCTGGGCCACTGAGCCCAGCAACAGATCCCCACCGTTGAGGTTCAGCTAGGTGGGCAGAGCTGCTCAGCTTTCTGGCAGGTCCAGCGAGCTCTCATCACGAAGCTGGACCAGGTCATGAAAATGCGGGGGATGCAGAGAAGTCCAGGTGGGCTGGCTATTACTGATAAGAAAGCTCATTTTCTCATTCATCCATCCAAAATTCTTCCAGTTGGCATGTATTTTGTTTCTTCTCTGTGCTAGGCACCGTATTTGCCCTAAGGTTATATAGAAATGGTCAAAACTTCATCTCTGCCTTCAAGGTCACAGCTACTAGACAAGGCAGTCAAGTTGAAGTGGAATTACAACGGAAGGCAAAAGCACTATGCTAGAGATAAGCTACAGGGGGGCTCTGAAACCTAAGGGTGAGGCCCTTCACCTTGCTGGGGGGAGTCAGGAAAGGCATCCAAAGAAGGGGGTTTCTGCTCTAGATCTGGATTCTGCCCAAGGAGGGCTGGAGAATGGAGTGGAGATCAACTTTCCAGCAGAGGGCACCCACCGCTGGGTAGAGAGTCCTGACTTGGTTGTGAATAGGGCTGGGGCTTTAATCTGTTGGGGAATTGGAAAATCAGAACAGCGGACCTCGAGCACCACGTTGGAGGATCAAGAACAGGACTTGGAACACGGGGTACAAGGCAGAAACCCAGTCCTCTGACCTTGGGCCCATGGAGATTATCTGGGTTTGGGAACACCAGGATGCAGGAGCCCTGATTGCCCTACGACTAGAATGGAGATAGTGAACTGCTCTCAGGGATGTATGCAAGCTCGGGCATCAGTCCTAGGGCTCAGAGGTCAGGATGAGAGCCAGGGAGGGTCCAGGCGCAGAGCTGTAACCTAGCTACCTAGCCCTCATGGGTGGGCACCACTCCCCTCTCAGTCTACAGGCAGGAGACCTAAAGCTAAGCCCTGCCAGATGGGCAGCGGGGTGGGAAGGGAAGGGCCGGGGGGTGGTGGGGAGAACCGAAGCGACTCCACCATTTCCTTCCTCGTGCCTGGATTGGTTTGGGTCTAGACTGGGGTTAGCTGCCAGCCTTGGACAGGCCCGGCTGTGGCAGGGAGACGGAGAGCTGGGGGTAGCGATGTGGACGCGCTGAGAGATTCGGTACACTAATGTTCTGCAGAGCTGGGCGGCTTTCTGGCTGAGAGTTGGGTTGCACGAAAACTGTCACATGCAAATGGATGCTCAATGTTGTGGAGATAGATGATAGAGTTGACTTGTCAGGGGTTAGCCAATCAAACTTGGACCAGTGGCAAACCCTTGGTCCTTCTGACACCAGGATGTCCCTGACCCTCGTTGCACGCCTCTGTGAAGGACGCCTCCTAGCAAGGGTGTTTATGCTAATTTCAACCTCCTGGGAGGTTATGGAAGCTAATAGGCTGTCTTTGGATCCACAGCTGTCTGCCCCTCTATCTTGATTCCCTCCAGCCCACCCCATTCAGGGAATACATTTCTACCTGTACCTTGTGCATCTTGCAATCTGGCCTGGGACCTGATCTGGAGTCTTGACTTAAGAGAACCAAGCCTTTGAATCCTAGTTTTTGATCCTGACGGCTCTTTGATCCACCTCTATATTCCTGTCCCTACAAGGCACTTGGTCCTGGACCCCAGCTTGGTCAAATCTGTCTCTGAACCAAATTGTGCTCTTGGTTATAGCTTCATCGATGGCATATTTCAAAGCCAAAGTTAAATCTCTGCCAGAGGAACATGTGAATATTCAGAGCACAATCTTGTATACCTGGCCTACATGACTGACTTAGGAGTAACAGAAAGCTTTAAGAGTAATAACTGCCTTTTGGGTGAGATTTAAAACTTAGGGCCAGAGCATTTTCTTATAAAACCGTGGATATGTTTCCTACGTGTAGAAGCACAGACAGCTAGTTAAGAGCTGTATCAGGTTCTTGAAATCTGCATAAAATTTGGCCCATTATTGAGTCAAACAAAACTTGTATGAATTGGCATTTCTCTTCATATTCTGAGACTCCAGCAGCAGTTGGCTTCTTTCTTGTTTATTGCCCTGAGTGGCCATTTCCCTGCTAGCCTCAGCTTATGTACTTAGGTGTTTTCTAAAAAAAATTTGAAACTGTGCCCAATACTCTTGTCATGTGATTGTTCATTCACTTATTATTTAATGTGACAGCTTCCCTCTTCTTATACCCCAGAGAAGTCCACAAAATGCTAAATTAAATGAGAAAAGCCCTCAGTCTCTCATATATAGCCCTAGTAATAAATTTCTCTCCTTTGGCAGTCATTGGCATTTTGGGTTATTTGACTACTTTGACTAAATATATATGTATATATATATATATATACACACATATACATATATATTTCAGTCCAAAACAGAGGTTTATAACTGCAGTTTTGCAACTAATTTCAATGTCCTGATTTAAATGCATTTTGCTATACCAATTCAATGGTAAAAAATAATTCAAGAAATTCATGAATTTTTTTTTTTGGAGGGAGGAGAAATTAGTGATTTTTAACTATGCTAAATCCAGACGAGCAGCTGTGGGATGCTGATGAGCTAATATAGCCGGGGCTTCTCCTCAATGAATACCTTGTGATGCCAAGGGCTGTTGGGACGATCCTTGTCTTTCACTGGCAGCCCCAGAGAATGTGAGAAATAGATAGCACATCTATATTTAAATTATATATGGGGTATATTTAGCCAGTAACAGAGACACTGTAGAGACTGAGTAGAAGAAGAGCGTTCCCTGGCAATGAATTGCTAGCTGGTGTTCATGATACTTTGGGCTCCCAAACGCCTCTGGGTGCGCTTTTATTTCCAGGAAATGGCTGGTGTCTTAATGATGAATTCTTACTTTGCCTGCTAAAATAGAATGTACATTTGCGCATCTTTGTGTGATGTGGTTTCTCCCTCAGATGCCAATTAGTCTACTTTATTTGGAGAGGAAGAAGACAGCTGGTGCAATCTCGTTGGGGCAGTAATGGAGGAGAGTTTGTGAGAGCTAGTTTTATTTCTTCCTGTCCCCTGAAGGTAGAAGAAGCCCTACTTCAGAGTGACGGGTTTCCTGGGAATTTCCTAGTAGTTCAGTGTTTGATGACAACAGGGAAAGTGCTTGTCCTTTGGAAGGGAAGTTATTTCAGAAAAATACACTTGTTGAAATTTCCATGTGAGGAGATGTTTATTTATAGGGGGATATTACCTAAGTAAAAACCTCAACGACCCCCCAAGCCCTCCAAAAAACCTCCCAGTATAGGCATGACACCTTTTGCTCCCTCATAGCCAGGCTTTCCCCTCTGTGAATGATGCAATCAGTCAAGCTAGCTCTAATTGTAGACAGTCTTGAGGTTCTTGAAGAACACAAAGGCTAACAATGGAAGAAAAACCATGGGCCTGAAACACAGGCTTAAGTTTCTTCATCCTCACTTTGGGATCCTTATTCAGGAGGTGCCCACCAGCCCTTCCGTGCTGATTGTTTACTGTTGGAATCCGCTCTGATTGGTTGGTGCCCGTACCATATACTGGTTGTTAAATATTTTGAACATCAGGTCCATCTAGCTTAGAATAGAGCTGGGAAGGGAATCGCAGTTTAAAGGATGTGAATGGGTCAGAGGTGACACTCTCAGATGGGAATAGTCCTAGTTGTGACAGCAGTCACTGGGAGGGAGGATAGGATGGTGAGGGGGGAATTGACTGGACCACCCAAGGTAGGCATCGGTAAATCTGAGCCTTTCAAAGCCTTTCTTACAAAGTCCAAAGGTGGAAGACAACATTTACCTGTGAAACCCAGGGAACAGGAGTGGACTGGAAAGAGAGGTGAGGCCAGGAGGGTACCCGAGAGAGCACGAGGGACAGAGCTGGAGTGTGAATGGCTTGCCTCTATTTGTCCCTAGTCTGATGGCCGGTGAAGCTGGCTACCCCTGAGGCACTGGGTGAGGGCAGACATAGCCTGAGTGCCCAGCCCTCTCAGCTGCTCTCCCTGCCTCCTTTCTAGCACCAATACTGGGGAGCTGGCCCAGAATGGATGGAACATGTCCTAGGGGTGTACCCTGGCTGAGGCCCAGCCCCTTCCCTCCTGCTCAGCACATCCTTTTCATGGCCGGCATTACTCTTCTGAGCGTTCAGAGTGGACCCCAGTTGGCAATTCATTCGTGCACTTGTTTTCTCAGTGCTGGGAACTCTGAAGGAGGAAAGGTGGAACCTGCCTTATACTATGGTCATGGTATATCCCTGTCACTCTAACTTTCCACAGCTTTGATGTGTAAAAAGATTCAAACCTGTGCACGCTTTGGCTTTTCCTTCCAGTTCACTATGTTACTTGCAGGCAGTTTAATGTTAACAGAATTTCTGGAAACAATTTGCATTTGACTTTGGGATGTACTATATCGCTTCTTCCCTGAGCAAAATTAACTGTCTACTTGTCTTTTGGGGAGGGATATTAAGTTAGATTTTATTCTGCGATGTCATAGTAACACAAGTGGTAGATGAGCCAGGCAGAAATTGAGCCTGGATAAGATGAACATTTTCCTCTCAATAAATCACAAAGGGGTAACTGAAAGTGGATGCTAGTCATAAAGTTCCACATTATCACTTATCTTTGGGTGTGACTTAGGTTGACTACTTCTGATGATGTCCTTTGGGGTTAGAAGAAACACTTTGTATTCAATGAGCCAACATATGCTGCTGGTTAAATGATTTCAATTTTTCATGTGTAAGTAGCCAGGTTTCACAATACGATGCTTCAGTGCCTTATGGAAGTAAAGGCTGAAGACGCACCCAGGTGTCCGAAGCCCCCTTGAAAATTGGTTAGTGTGCCTTTTGGAGAAGGATACCTAACCTCCTGAACAGGGATCAAAGTTCATAGTACTGGGGCTAGACCTGTGACTTTGAGTGGAGGGTCAGTGCTGAGGACTCCTTGGCATAGCCAAAGAGAAGCCCAGTAGAGATGGGGAGATGACTGTTTGAAGTGGACACCTGACTGTGTCACCTCATCTTGTGATTTTTTTTTTATCCTGGTAGAGGTAGACCTCATTTACAAAGAGGCACAATCCATGAAATGGCCTATGAAAAGAGACTTTTCTCTCTGCACTGGAGTCTCAGCTAAAGCCTTAACGTTGAGGGCAATGGGCTAAATAAATAAATAGCTCCACATTCATTCAGAATTTACCAAAGAGGAACCAGAGTTGTTCTTTGAACACCTGCACCCATCAACCAGGTCCATCTTATTGGAGGATTGCCATTTATTTGGTGAATTATTTTGAAGGGTATTTGAAGGAGTAAAGCCAGCTATGGGTCTTCTCCTCAGGGAAGGGAAAAGAGGAGAGGAGAGGGTGTTGCTACTTTTTGCTCTCATTCATTAGCCAAATGAAGAAGACCTAATAAAACCACCAGAACTTCTCAGACTTTGGTGTTTTCTGTTAGAAGGGTGACCATGTCACATTCCCTGGCTGAATACCAGTTGGGGTTCAGAAACTCATTAGCTTGCCTGTTTGAGCACAGAGTTCTCTGGAAAGATTGACAGGTGTCCCCTGGAGAAGTCTAAAGGTGGGAGGTTGGCTGGGGCAGCTCACAGGAGCAAGTTCAGTGACTAAGCAAGATGCACTTCACTGCTTTGAGGGGCAAGAATGTATCCCCAAGGCATCAGGCAGATATGTAAACAGATCTGGGCGCAAGTTGTCTTGAAAAGATCCTGTCTAAGAAGCCTGTTTTCTTGAGTAAGCAGACCCCAGAGATACGCTGCCAGGGCAGGAACTGATGGAGCTGGGGTCATAGAGGCTCAGCCAGGGGAAGAATCGCTTGCCACAAGGAGGAGCCCTAAATGGTCTTCAACACACCCTTAACTGCTGCCCATAAAATAAATCCAGTACTTATATGACAGAGGCACATCGAGGCACTGAAACAGCACCAATTAAGTAAAAATTCCTCTGGTCTCTTCCTTCTCATCCCTTTGGTACCTGGAGAACCAAACAGCAGACACTGGGTAGATTGAGCTGGGGTAGGAGGTATTGCTGAGAGAGAAGGCCAACGACCCCTCCAAAGATGCTGATTCCCAAAACGTGAAATCAAGCCTGAGTTCGGTGGAGAAAGAAGCTGTAATTGAACACAAGTTTACAGTTTTGATTCAGAAAGTTTTGATTCTGGACTGGATCTTTGAATTCCTGAATATGAGGCTGTTTTTTAACAGCTGAAATTGACTTGAAAGTGATGGAATCTGACCCAGGCATTGGGGGGAGAAAAAAGAATCTCTCACTTATATCATACCCAGTTAAACCCTATATAAACCTGATAAAAAATCTGTATTCCAGGTGTGCTAATGCAGCTTGCTACATTAGCTTGCTGTTAGCTACACTGGCTTTATTTCATACACCTACCAAGATCGTGGTAGTTTCAGGCACAAAATGTATATCTCCACTCTGGTTATTTAAGGGCTGGCAAGATTTCGCCCAAGGGGAACAGAGCACAGTGCTTTCCAAGGCAAGAGTATAACAGGGAAGACCCACCCCAGACCATCCTATCCTCTCTAGAGCCAGGAGAAGACTCTTTGGGCTCTGGTTGGATTTTTTCCAAGGTAGTTTTCAGCCCTTCTCCGTGGACTCACATGGCTTCCCCCTGCCCCAATTAGGATGAAAAGTCCAATGTTTGCCGAAGCTGTTTTCTCCATAGGAAGGACTCACTTTGAAGGGTCAAAAGGATCAAACTGAGCTCCTGTGGACAGCCAAAAGCCAGTGATGCCTTTGGGAACTTTTCTGACACCTTCCACTGAAAATCCCCAAGAAGAATCCAGAAACTCTCTTTTATTATCTGTATTCATACTAAGAAGCAAAAGCAGGCAAGGTGTTGTCTCATCTTCTCCAAGGGCATTTTCTTTCTTCTCAGAGCTCACTTTAGGAGCCTCACAATTAAGCACACACAAACAAGAAATACGGAAGCCTCAACAATACGGAAGCTTCCTTTGTGAACGGCAGATTAATAAGCATTTATGCTAATGGTCCTGGCTGGGTCGCTTTCTTTTCCGTATATTGCTCTTCTTGAGCATATCTCAACCTGAAGACCATTTTCTTTGCTGTGTGCTGGCAGCACCATGTTAAAGACTCAAGAGGATATTTTCCAAAGAATAGTAAGGCATTCCTAAGGTCCTCAAGGACTGATTGGAGCTGTTCTTCTATAGTCCTTTCTTCCGTTGATGCCAACGCATTGTTTGAGTCATACTTCCTCTTTGCAGAGGCAGAGGCAGAGACAGGAGAAACAGATGAGTACGGTTTCAGAAGTGAGGGATCCTGGGTTCTCTTTCCAACGCTGCCATGGACTTCCAACAAAACCTGAGGCTCAAAGTCAAATATATTGTTAAGCAATTTAAAGCCAGAGGGAGCTGTTACACAGAGGGTATTAGAGCCCTTCTGGAAGCTATGTTTATGTTGCCTTTTGTTTTGGGAGAAGACAGGTCCTAACACCCAAATTCTAGTTCATAAGGTCTTTTCCTTAATTTCAAACTCAACCACTAAAATCTGGCTTTTGTTCATTTTATTTTTTTTCTCTGGAGCTAGACAGATTTCTCATTACGAACACAATATTTTAAATTGCTTTTAGACTGAGCTGAACTTTTTTTCTGATGGTATGAGAAAAGCATGGGAGACATGCTCCAGGCTCCCAAGAGCAGAAAAAGTTAGCAGCTGGAGGAACCACAGCAATGTGTACCCAGTAAAGACAGTAGATGAGGCTCAGTGGGTGTCTTGGATGGAAGTCCCTGGTTTTGTAGGAAATGTAGGACAAAAATTGTAAAATCTTTTTATTTTTTGTAGCTTGAATTTCTTACTGAGCATTCAGTTCTGCTTTTCTGTCATCCTGGAGAAAACTCAGACACGGTTTTAAGAGGCTAGGTTGGCCAGATTATACCTAGTTTTGACTTCAGTTGATATCAAAAACTTCTATAGCAATTGTCTCCTGTTTGTCCCAAATTAATAAATCTCCTTTACTTTTTTTTAATAACAATTTTATTTATTTATTTATTTATTTATTAATGGCTGGGATGGGTCTTTGTTGCTGCGTGCAGGCTTTCTCTAGTTGCGGTAGAGAAAGAATAATGGGGGCTATTCTTCATTGCGGTGCGTGCACTTCTCACTGCGGTGGCTTCTCTTGTTGTGGAGCATGGGCTCTAGGCACGTGGGCTCAGCAGTTGCGGCACGCGGGCCCTAGAGCGCAGGCTAAGCAGTTGTGGCCCAGGGTCTTAGTTCCTCTGCGGAATGTGGGATCTTTCTGGACCAGGGCTCGAACCCGTGTCCCCTGCATTAGCAGGTGGATTCTTAACCACTGCACCACCAGGGCAGTCCCTCCTTAACTTCTAAAGGCAGGGAGTCTGGACTGTTATTTTTGTTTTAAGCAACTAACAATGAGGGGGAAGTCAAAACACATGGCCTTGATGTGGTCTTTTGAACAGAGATTCTCAAATGGCTAAGAAACAAGGGCAAAGGTCATTGAAGACTGACGTCGACCTGGATTCAAGATGAGCTCCCCTGATCTCCTTGCTGGGATCAGAATCTTGCCCCGACCCCATAGTTGCTTGGCCAGATGATAAATTTATTAGAAATTTTTACTCTTCCAGAAGGATAGACCCTGATTGGTTTATCCTTAAATGCTCACTGGAGTAGTCTACTTCAAACAATAGACTACCTAGATTCACTGCTATGCTGGCTTTCTGAGTTTCAATTGTCATGCTCTCTGGGAACTTCTTCCCAACAGGTCTGACAGCTTTCAGTGTTTAATGCTGGTTGAAACCTGCTGGATTCATCATGTCCCTCTAGGGGCTGTGTCTTGGCTGCTGGCTGTGGCTTCTCTTCTCTTGTTAGGGGTCTCTTGATGAAACCAGTTCCTCCCATTCTCACAGTGCTGGCCTCTTCTCTGTCCTCACTGACCCATGGTTGAAGTATACAGTATGCCTCAATGTCGCTTCCATCAGAGTAGTGATACATAAGGGACATGTCCAGATGGAAATATTTTGTGATCAGTAATTTTTGAGAGCTCAGAAATTTTTCTATCAGATGGTCCTTACCACCAGGAATCATAAGAAGTCTGTGCAGAGGCAGAATCTCAGCTCTTTTGGTTATGTACTTTTGAGACTGTCTTACACAATTCTGAAACAACCGGTCAGTACAATTAACCACTCTTTTGGCAGGAAGCACACAAACATAATCATGCCTTAAATAGTCCAGTTATAGTGTCATTTGTTTTCTGTCAGTGAAGAGGAGGGATTCAGTGACATCTGATTCTCAAAGACACACAAACATAGGAAGCTGGAAGATACTAGAGCAATGGCTACAAAATTCTGGAGGAAACCAAAATTTCCAATCAAGAATTTTATACCCAAACATGGTATTAATGCACGTGTGGCTAGAATAAAGAAATTTTCAGACATGGGAAGTGCCCCAAATTTTACCTCTCTATAATGCTTCTCAGGAAGTTATTGGAGGATGTGATCCATTAAAAAAAAAAAAAAAAAAGCACCAAGTAATCAGAAGACATGGTGTGTCAGTCAGTGCTCTGTATTCCCCAGACCATTTCTTCTTCCCAGCACACAGGAAGACTACATATCCCAGGATCCCTTGCAGTTATATTGAAGCCATGTGAACGAATCCTGGACAATGGAATGTGGGAAGAAGTGATGTAACTCCTCTATCAGGTCTGGATATAAAAATATCCAGAATGATCTTCTGGTCTCCTTCATTTCCATGGTCACTTTGAGGCCTTGAGTTCCAGATGGCTTTCTATGAGATGGAGAGCCACCTGATCTGCCCTGGACTGTGACATGAGTGAGAAAAAATATTATGTTGAACCAATGAGATTTGGGTTTTGTCTATTGTAGCAACTAGTGTTGCTTTCTCACACTGAGAGAAAGTGGGTGCTGATGTAACAGAAACTTAAACTATGAGATGTGGGAGCCAGCAGCCCAAGGAGAACTGGTTACAAAGAATTAGTGTCGATGTGTGTTGGCCATTCTGGGATTCATTTGGCAAGTTGTTACAAGAAAGAGATGGCCTTAGGAAATAATTGGGAAGTTGAATTATAGATAAGAACACAGAAACTAAGGGGTGGAAGGAAGATAATAATTACCTCCAGGAAAAAGCAGATGGGTTTCAGAAAAGAAAAAAAAGACATGTTATAGTTTGCCACATGTCTTATTCATAAATAGCATATAGATTCATAATTTTAGAAGCACTGATGTAACATGTTGAGCAAGAGGAGATGAGGATGGAGGATGTGCACGTGTTGGTGGGGGAAGGGGAAGAGAGGAGGAGACTAATATCAGGAGACTGATATTATCATATCAGGAAGCCAATACATTGCCTAAAACCAAAAGAAAAATAAAAAAAGCAATAATAGCATGTTCTTCAGAGATATGCACATTTTCATACTGAAAGACTCAATTCAAAACAATACTTTCTGATGTATTGTCATGTCAGAGAAGGAGAAAGAATTTTAAACCAAACTATTTTCAGTGGTGAATTTCCTGTGATAGTTACCCTGATGGTAGCCATTCTTCAGTCAAGCTAATAAGAGAAACGAGCCTAGTTGTGATAGAGGTATTAAAAAGTCCTGACAATCAAACCTAAAAAGTCCTGACAATCAAACCTAAAAAGTCCTGACAATCAAACCTAAAAAGTCCTGACAATCATTACCCTATTTATCTACCTTGTCTTGTTTTCCTTCTGCAACCTCTGACCTTCACAGTTGGCTCAGAACATGATGTTCCTATCAACCATTTCTTCTCAGATAAACTGCAAATCACAACTGTTATTCTTTCCTTTCTCTTTGGACAATGATGCAAAACTAGTACTTGTGTATCAGCACATGCAACGTAATCGTTGCTATGGAAAATTTACTCCCTAGTTTTCTTTCTTTTTCTACTTTTATTAAGTAACGGGTCAACAATTTATGGTCCATGGGTCAAATCTGGCCCATGACCTCTTTTTGTGTGGTCTGTGGGGTAAGAATTGATTCATACTTACCTCTCCTCAATTCATACGTACATAAAGCAAAAAAAGTGGTAGTGAGACCGGAATCAGAGAGATTTTTTTTTTTACATCCTTATTGGAGTATAATTGCGTTACAATGGTGTGTTAGTTTCTGCTTTATAACAAAGTGAATCAGTTATACATATACATATGTTCCCATATCTCTTCCCTTTTGTGTCTCCCTCCCTCCCACCCTCCCTATCCCACCCCTCCAGGCGGTCACGAAGCACCGAGCTGATCTCCCTGTGCTATGCGGCTGCTTCCCACTAGCTATCTACCTTATGTTTGGTAGTGTATATATGTCCATGCCTCTCTCTCGCTTTGTCACAGCTTACCCTTCCCCCTCTCCATATCCTAAAGTCCATTCTCTAGTAGGTCTGTGTCTTTATACCTGTCTTGCCCCTAGGTTCTTCATGACATTTTCTTTTCTTAAATTCCATATATATGTGTTAGCAGACGGTATTTGTCTTTCTCTTTCTGACTTACTTCACTCTGTATGACAGACTCTAGGTCTATCCACCTCATTACAAACAGCTCAATTTCGCTTCTTTTTATGCCTGAGTAATATTCCATTGTATATATGTGCCACATCTTCTTTATCCATTCATCTGTTGATGGACACTTAGGTTGTTTCCATTTCCAGGCTATTGTAAATAGAGCTGCAATGAACATTTTGGTACATGACTCTTTTTGAATTATGGTTTTCTCAGGGTATATGCCCAGTAGTGGGATTGCTGGGTCATATGGTAGTTCTATTTGTAGTTTTTTAAGGAACCTCCATACTGTTCTCCACAGTGGTTGCATCAATTTACATTCCCACCAAAGGTGCAAGAGGGTTCTCTTTTCTCCTCACCCTCTCCAGCATTTATTGTTTCTAGATTTTTTGATGATGGCTGTTCTGACTGGTGTGAGATGATATCTCATTGTAGTTTTGATTTGCATTTCTCTAAGGATTAATGAAGTTGAGCATTTTTTCATGTGTTTGTTGGCAGTCTGTATATCTTCTTTGGAGAAATGTCTATTTAGGTCTTCTGCCCATTTTTGGATTGGGTTGTTTGTTTTTTTGTTATTGAGCTGCATGAGCTGCTTATAAATTTTGGAGATTAATCCTTTGTCAGTTGCTTCATTTGCAAATATTTTCTCCCATTCTGAGTGTTGTCTTTTGGTCTTGTTTATGGTTTCCTTTGCTGTGCAAAAGCTTTGAAGTTTCATGAGGTCCCATTTGTTTATTTTTGGTTTTATTTCCATTTCTCTGGGAGGTGGGTCAGAAAGGATCTTGCTGTGATTTATGTCATAGAGTGTTCTGCCTATGTTTTCCTCTAAGAGTTTGATAGTTTCTGGCCTTACATTTAGGTCTTTAATCCATTTTGAGCTTATTTTTGTGTATGGTGTTAGGGAGTGATCTAATCTCATACTTTTACATGTACCTGTCCAGTTTTCCCAGCACCACTTATTGAAGAGGCTGTCCTTTCTCCACTGTACATTCCTGCCTCCTTTATCAAAGATAAGGTGACCATATGTGCGTGGGTTTATCTCTGGGCTTTATATCCTGTTCCATTGATCTATCTTTCTGTTTTTGTGCCAGTACCATACTGTCTTGATTACTGTAGCTTTGTAGTATAGTCTGAAGTCAGGGAGCCTGATTCCTCCAGCTCCGTTTTTCTTTCTCAAGATTGCTTTGGCTATTCGGGATCTTTTGTGTTTCCATACAAATTGTGAAATTTTTTATTCTAGTTCTGTGAAAAATACCAGTGGTAGTTTGATAGGGATTGCATTGAATCTGTAGATTGCTTTGGGTAGTATAGTCATTTTCACAATGTTGATTCTTCCAATCCAAGAACATGGTATATCTCTCCATCTATTTGTATCATCTTTAATTTCTTTCATCAGTGTCTTATAATTTTCTGCATACAGGTCTTTTGTCTCCTTAGGTAGGTTTATTCCTAGATATTTTATTCTTTTTGTTGCAATGGTAAATGGGAGTGTTTTCTTGATTTTACTTTCAGATTTTTCATCATTAGTGTATAGGAATGCCAGAGATTTTTGTGCATTAATTTTGTATCGTGCTACTTTCCCAAATTCATTGATTAGATCTAGTAGTTTTCTGGTAGCATCTTTAGGATTCTCTATGTATAGTACCATGTCATCTGCAAACAGTGACAGCTTTACTTTTTTTCTGATTTGGATTCCTTTTATTTCCTTTTCTTCTCTGACTGCTGTGGCTAGAACTTCCAACACTATGCTGAATAAGAGTGGTGAGAGTGGGTAAACTTGTCTTGTTCCTGATCTTAGTGGAAATGCTTTCAGTTTTTCACCATTGAGGATGATGTTGGCTTTGGGTTTGTCATATATGGCCTTTATTTTGTTGAGGAAAGTTCCCTCAATGCCTACTTTCTGCAGGGTTTTTATCATAAATGGGTGTTGAATTTTGTCGAAAGCTTTCTCTGCATCTATTGAGATGATCATATGGTTTTTCTCCTTCAATTTGTTAATATGGTTTATCACACTGATTGTTTTGCGTATATTGATGAATCCTTGCATTCCTGGAATAAACCCCACTTGATCATGGTGTATGATCCATTTAATGTTCTGTTGGACAATGTTTGCTAGTATTTTGTTGGGGATTTTTGCATCTATGTTCATCAGTGATATTGGCCTGTAGTTTTCTTTCTTTGTGACATCCTTGTCTGGTTTTGGTATCAAGGTGATAGTGGCCTCGTAGAATGAGTTTGGGAGTGTTCCTCCCTCTCCTATATTTTGGAATAGTTTGAGAAGGGTAGGCATTAGCTCTTCTCTAAATGTTTGATAGAATTCGCCTGTGAAGGCGTCTGGTCCTGGGCTTTTGTTTGTTGGAAGATTTTTAATGACAGTTTCAATTTCAGTGCTTGTGATTGGTCTGTTCATATTTTCTATTTCTTCCTGATTCAGTCTTGGCAGGTTGTGCATTTCTAAGAATTTGTCCATTTCTCCCAGGTTGTCCATTTTATTGGCATAGAGTTGCTTGCAGTAATCTCTCATGATCCTTCTGCAGTGTCAGTTGTTACTTCTCCTTTTTCATTTCTAATTCTATTGATTTGAATCTTCTCCCTTTATTTCCTAATGAGTCTGGCTAACGGCTTACCAATTTTGTTTATCTTCTCAAAGAACAAGCTTTTAGTTTTATTGATTTTTGCTATCGTTTCCTTCATTTCTTTTTCATTGATTTCTGATCTGATTTTTACGATTTCTTTCCTTCTGCTAACTTTGGGGATTTTTGTTCTTCTTTCTCTAATTGCTTTAGGTGCAAGGTTAGGTTGTTTATTCGAGATGTTTCCTGTTTCTTAAGGTAGGATTGTATTGCTATAAACTTCCCTCTTAGAACTGCTTTTGCTGCATCCCATAGATTTTTGGTCGTCATGTCTCCATTGTCATTTGTTTCTAGGTATTTTTTGATTTCCACTTTGATTTCTTCAGTGATTACTTCGTTATTAAGTAGTGCATTGTTTAGCCTCCATGTGCTTGTATTTTTTACAGATCTTTTCTTGTAATTGATATCTAGTCTCATAGCCTTGTGGTCGGAAAAGATACTTGATATGATTTCAATTTTCTTAAATTTACCAAGGCTTGACTTGTGACCCAAGATATGATCAATCCTGGAGAATGTTCCATGAGCACTTGAGAAAAATGTGTATTCTGTTGTTTTTGGATGGAATGTCCTATAAATATCAATTAAGTCCATCTTGTTTAATGCATCATTTAAAGCTTGTGTTTCCTTATTTATTTTCATTTTGGATAATCTGTCCATTGGTGAAAGTGGGGTGTTAAAGTCCCCTACTATGAATATGTTACTGTCAATTTCCCGTTTTATGGCTGTTAGTATTTGCCTTATGTATTGAGGTACTCCTATGTTGGGTGCATAAATATTTACAATTGTTATATCTTCTTCTTGGATCGATCCCTTGATCATTATGTAGTGTCTTTCTTTGTCTCTTCTAATAGTCTTTATTTTAAAGTCTATTTTGTCTGATATGAGAATTGCTACTCCAGCTTTCTTTTGGTTTCCATTTGCATGAAATATATTTTTCCATCCCCTTACTTTCAGTCTGTATGTGTCTCTAGGTCTGAAGTGGGTCTCTTGTAGACAGCAAATATATGGGTCTTGTTTTTGTATCCATTCAGCCAATCTGTGTCTTTTGGAGGGAGCATTTAGTCCATTTACATTTAAGGTAATTATCAATATGTATGTTCCTATTCCCATTTTCTTAATTGTTTTGAGTTCGTTGTTGTAGGTCTTTTCCTTCTCTTGTGTTTCTGGCCTAGAGAAGTTCCTTTAGCATTTGTTGTAAAGCTGGTTTGTGGTGCTGAACTCTCTCAGCTTTTGCTTGTCTGTAAAGGTTTTAATTTCTCCAACAAATCTGAATGAGGTCCTTGCTGGGTAGA
Source organism: Delphinus delphis (assembly GCF_949987515.2). Lineage (NCBI taxonomy): Eukaryota > Metazoa > Chordata > Mammalia > Artiodactyla > Delphinidae > Delphinus > Delphinus delphis. The sequence goes on from NC_082684.1 coordinate 16,085,758, forward strand.
GTAATCTTAGTTGCAGGTTTTTCTCCTTCATCACTTTAAATATGTCCTGCCAGTCCCTTCTGGCTTGCAGAGTTTCTGCTGAAAGATCAGCTGTTAACCTTATGGGGATTCCCTTGTGTGTTATTTGTTGTTTTTCCCTTGCTGCTTTTAATATGTTTTCTTTGTATTTAATTTTTGACAGTTTGATTAATATGTGTCTTGGTGTATTTCTCCTTGGATTTATCCTGTATGGGACTCTCTGTGCTTCTGGACTTGGTTAACTATTTCCTTTCCCATATTAGGGAAATTTTCAACTATAATCTCTTCAAATATTTTCTCAGTCCCTTTCTTTTTCTCTTCTTCTTCTGGAACCCCTATAATTCGAATATTGGTGCGTTTAATGTTGTCCCAGAGGTCTCTGAGACTGTCTTCCGCTCTTTTCATTCTTTTTTCTTTATTCTGCTCTGCAGTAGTTATTTCCACTATTTTATCTTCCAGGTCACTTATCCATTCTTCTGCCTCAGTTATTCTGCTATTGATCCCATCTAGACTATTTTTAGTTTCATTTATTGTGTTGTTCATCATTATTTGTTTCATCTTTAGTTCTTCTAGGACCTTGTTAAATGTTTCTTGCATTTTGTCCATTCTATTTCCAAGACTTTGGATCATCTTTACTATCATTATTCTGAATTCTTTTTCAGGTTGACTGCCTATTTCCTCTTCATTTGTTAGGTCTGGTTGGTTTTTATCTTGCTCCTTCATCTGCTGTGTTTTTCTGTCTTCTCATTTTGCTTATCTTACTGTGTTTGGGGTCTCCTTTTTGCAGGCTGCAGGTTCGTAGTTCCCGTTGTTTTTGGTGTCTGGCCCCAGTGGCTAAGGTTGGTTCAGTGGGTTGTGTAGGCTTCCTGGTGGAGGGGACTAGTGCCTGTGTTCTGATGGATGAGACTGGATCTTGTCTTTCTGGTGGGCAGGTCCAGGTCTGGTGGTGTGTTTTGGGGTGTCTGTGGACTTATTATGATTTTAGGCAGCCTCTCTGCTAATGTGTGGGGTTGTGTTCCTGTCTTGCTAGTTGTTTGGCATAGGATGTCCACTGTAGCTTGTTGGTCGTTGAGTGAAGCTGGGTGCTGGCGTTGAGATGGATATCTCTGGGAGATTTTCGCCGTTTGATATTATGTGGAGCTGGGAGGTCTCTTGTGGACCAGTGTCCTGAAGTTGGCTCTCCCACCTCAGGGGCACAGCCCTGACTCCTGGCTGCAGCACCAAGAGCCTTTCATCCACACGGCTCAGAATAAAAGGGAGAAAAAGTAAAAGGAAAGAATTAGTAGAAGTAGAAAGAAAGAAAGAAAGAAAGAAAGGAGGGAGGGAGGGAGGGAGGGAGGAAGGAAGGAAAGAAGGAGGGAAGGAAGGAAAGAAAGAAAGAAGATAAAGTAAAATAAAGTAAGATAAAATATAATAAAGTTATTTAAATTATTAAGAAAAAAAACAAACAAAAAAGCAGACGGATAGAACCCTAGGACAAATGGTGGAAGCAAAGCTATACAGACAAAATCTCACACAGAAACATACACATATACACTCACAAAAAGAGGAAAAGGGGAAAAAAATCATAAATCTTGCTCTCAAAGTCCACCTCCTCAATTTGGGATGATTCGTTGTCTATTCATGTATTCCACAGAGGCAGGGTACATCAAGTTGATTGTGGAGCTTTAATCTGCTGCTTCTGAGGCTGCTGGGAGAAATTTCCCTTTCTCTTCTTTGTTCGCACAGCTCCCGGGGTTCAGCTTTGGATTTGGCCCCGCCTCTGCGTGTAGGTCGCCGGAGGGCGTCTAGTTTTCCCTCAGACAGGACGGGGTTAAAGGAGCCACTGATTCGGGGGCTCCGGCTCACTCAGGCTGGGGGGACGGAGGGGCATGGAGGGAGGGGCGAGCCTGCGGCGTCAGAGGCCCGCGTGACATTGCACCAGCCTGAGGCGCGCCGTGTGTTCTCCCGGGGAAGTTGTCCCTGGATCCCGGGACCCTGGCAGTGGCGGGCTGCACAGGCTCTGGGAGGGGAGGTGGGGATAGTGACCTGTGCTCACACACAGGCTTCTTGGTGGCGGCAGCAGCAGCCTTAGCGTCTCATGCCCGTCTCTGGGGTCTGCGCTTTTAGCCGCGGCTCGCGCCTGTCTCTGGAGCTCCTTTACGTAGCGTTCTTAATCCCCTCTCCTCGTGCACCAGGAAACAAAGAGGGAAGAAAAAGTCTCTTGCCTGTTCGGCAGGTCCAGACTTTTCTCCGGACTCCCTCCGGGCCAGCCGTGGCGCACTAACTCCCTGCAGGCTGTGTTCACGCAGCCAACCCCAGTTCTCTCCCGGCGCTCCGACCGAAGCCCGAGCCTCAACTCCTTGCCCCGCCCGCCCCGGCGGGTGATCAGACAAGCCTCTCGAGCTGGTGAGTGCTGGTCGGCCCTGATCCTGTGTGGAAATCTCTCTGCTTTGCCCTCCGCACCCCTGTTGCTGTGCTCCCCTCCGCGGCTCCGAAGCTTTCCCCCTTCGCCACCCGCAGTCTCCGCCTGCGAAGGGGCTTCCAGTGTGTGGAAAGCTTTCCTCCTTCACAGCTCCCTCCCACTGGTGCAGGTCTTTTTTCTTTTGCCCTACCCAGGTACGTGGGGGGTTTCCTGCCTTTTGGGAGGTCTGAGGTCTTCTGCCAGCGTTCAGTAGGTGTTCTGTAGGAGTTGTTCCACGTGTAGATGTATTTCTGGTGTATATGTGGGGAGGAAGGTGATCTCCGCGTCTTACTCTTCCGCCATCTTTCCAGAAGCTCTCTATTACAAGTTATTGAATATAGTTCCCTGTGCTATACAGTAGGTCCTTGTTGTTCATCTATTTTATGTATAGTAGTGTGAATCTGTTAATCCCAAACCCCTAATTTATCCCTCCCCCCTTCCCCTTTGGTAACCATAAATTTGTTTTCTATGTCTACAAGTCAGTTTCTGTTTTGTAAATAAGTTCATTTCTATCATTTTTTTACATTCCACATATAAGTGGTATCATATGATATTTGTCTTTCTCTGACTTACTTCACTTAATATGATAATCTCTAGGTCCATCCGTGTTGCTGCCAATGGTGTTATTTCATTGTTTCTTATGTCTAAGTAGTATTGCACTGTATATTTGTACCACATCTTCTTTATCTATCTGTTGATGGACATTTAGAACTACATAGTCTTTTGTGGTTTGTAACTTTATCTGCATAAAACATATTTGATCACAAAGTCTAATGAAATTAATGGTGCTATTTCTTAACCTCCTACATTATTCTTATTTAACTTTTCCTGTAATGTGTTTTCTGTATTATTTGAGAATATTTAGCTCTTTTATAAAAGGCAAGACAACAAATGGGATAGACAAGACTCGTAAGAAGTGTTAAGCATAGTTAAGAAAGCTAGTAACTTACGAGATACAGGCAAAATCGATAGGACATACCTGGGATAAATAATGGGCAAACAAAGAGCTTGCAGAATACATAAGTGTTATAGATAGTAAGTAACCTGTGAGACAGGTTGAAGATAGAATAAATGGGATGTGTGGTGGAACAAAAAAAGAGTGTTAGTTATAGGTACAAAGACTTAGAAAAACCAAATCATAAAGTGAGATGATGCCACTTCTGGGCTTCCTTAAATTGACCAGCCATTGGAGGCTCCCGCTATGGTCTTATTCCGGCCCCACTCGTGTGCCGCCTAAGAAGCTCAGTGAAGACCCAGAGCTATTGAGCAGACTAATTGCCAAGCTGTCGCCATGCCCAGGCATCCTTGTCCTGAGTCTCTTGGATGAAGCTAGTGTTTGTGTTGCCTCCGGGCACTTTCTGTCTGCAAAGCCCTGTGTTCAAATCTCAGTCATCAGTGGGGAATATTGATGCAGGAAAGACAAGATGCAAACACTGTGTGACCCAAGATTTGGGTAGTGTAGTCTTTCCATCCTGGACTGCAAGATGTCTGTCCCTCACCCTGAGCACTTGAATCTTCCTTCCTGGGTCCCTTCTTCCAACAAGAAATATTAAAAATTGTATTTACTACTGTATTGGTATAAAGATGAGTATAATCCAGGCTGGATGACATATTTTCTTCAATTGTAAAAGAAATTAAAACTGCTTTGTGGGCTCCTAAAAGTGCCATGGGCCCTAGGCACTGAGTCTGTAATTCTTGATGGAGAATTTGTGCTGGTTCCATCTGCTTGTATCCTAAGTGTGTTAGCCTACTTCATCTCTTTCCCTGTCTTCTTACTGTGCTTTAAATTGATTAAATAACCTGTGTGATTCAGGTATTTTGATTTGGTTGGTGAATCTTTGTGACCTTTGAGAAATCTTGCCTGAGAGCATAGTTGGAAGCTACCATTGCATCAAGGTAATTTTCGTCACAACATCACCCAAACATCTGCATTAATACACACACACACACACACACACACACACACACACACACACACACACACAGCTGACAGAATAGAACCGTCTTTCACCCTAGGCCCCCCTTCACAAAAAATGCATAATTTTAACCATACATTAAATTTTATACCATAATGAGTTAAATAATGAAAAACAGCAAATAGCTTAATGGTTGATTTCATAACTTACAAAAATCCATAAGTTTATGATATTAGATCTGTGTCATTTTAATTTTGACAACTTTTTGTAATTTATTTTACAGTATTGTAAACTTATCACTCTGATTTGTGTCTTTCTTAGTGGATTTTATAATTAATGCATTACTTTGGGTAAAGTCAGAGGTTTTTGTTTTTCCTGACAGTAAATCAGATTGATTGACTTGATGAAAGGGGACTAGCTTTGCTAACTAGGTTATGTGCTGGATATTTTTCATAAATTGAATGAACTAAATATGAAGCTCCAAGGTTTTGCTATATAAATACATATATCTATATATTCTAAATGTATATTTATATGTAATAAGAAAAAGTATATTGAAATCAACAAATTTATTTTCATAGTATTTTCCGGTACATTGGCTTAAACAAGATAATTACAACAATAATAAATCCCACATGAAAGTGGCATCAGTCTTGGTCTAAAACGCCTCCTTCTCTGCACTTGGCCATGACCCAGGTTCAATGTCTTCTGTGGTAGGCAGAATGGCCCTCCAAGATGTCCATGGCCTAATCCCTGGAATCTGTGAATATGTTACATTACATGGTCAAAGGGATTTTGCAGATGTAATTAAGGTAACAGGCCTTAAAATAATGAGGGTATCCTGGATTATTCAGGTGGGCCGGATCTAATCACACAAGCCTTTAAAAGCAGCGAACTTTTTTCAGCTGGAGATAGAGGAATGTGGCAGAAGGAGAACACAGAGGGATTTGAAGCACAGGGAGCATTTTACTACATGTCGGTGGCTTTAAAAATGGAGAGAACCATGATTAAGGCTCTAGAAGCTGAGACAACCTCTGGCTGAGAGCCCCCAAGGATACAGGGGCCTCAGTTCTCCAGTGAAAAGGCACTGAATTCTGCCGACAATCTCAATGGGCCTGGAAGCAGATTCCTTCCAGAGTCTCTGCAGAAGAGCTGAGGCTGGTCAACACTTCTATTTTGGCCTTGAGACCCAGGAGGAGAGAAATCAGGTGAGCCTATCCTACCTACAGAAATGTGACACAAATTTTTGTTGCTTTAAGTCACTAAATTGGTGGTCAGTTTTCATGGCAACAATAAAAAATGAATATATACCCTCCAAGCTGTCAGGACAGTGCCACATCTGCAGCTGACTTTTTTGATTGTTAATTTTTGATTTTCTTCCCTCTGGAAGAGTAGTCCTTACAGCAAAAAAAATGTGACTACTGTGTGTGTCAGTCACACTGTCTTATACGTGCATACTTTCGGGATATTGCATGTTTAGTTCCAGATCACCGCAATAAAGTGAATATTGCAATAAGGTGAGTCACACGAAGTTTTTGGTTTCCCAGTGCATATAAAGGTTATGATTACACTATGCTGTAGTTTATTAAGAGTGCAATAGCACTACATCTAAAAAAAATGCATACCTTAATTTAAAAATATTTTATTGCTAAAAAATGCTATCATCCGAGACTTCAGCAAGTCCTAATCTTTTTGCTGGTGGAGGGTTTTGCCTCCTTGTTGACTGCTGACTGATCAGAGTAGGCGTGGCTGTGACAACTTCCTAAAAGACGATAATGCAGTTTGCCGCATTGACTGACTCTTCTTTTCGCAAATGATTTCTTGGTAGGGTGCAATGCTGTTTGATAGTATTTTACCCGCAGTAGAACTTCTTTCAAAATTGGAGTCAATCCTTTCAACCTTGCCTGCTGCTTTATCAACTAAGTTGATGTAATATTCTAAATCCTCTGTTATTTCAACAATCTTCACAGCATCTTCACTAGGAGTAGAGTCCATCTCAAGAAACCACTTTCTTTGCTCATCCATAATAAGCAACTCCTCATCCATTAAAGTTTTTTTTTTGTTTTGTTTTGTTTTTTGTTTTGTGGTACGCGGGCCTCTCACTATTGTGGCCTCTCCGTTGCGGAGCACAGGCTCCGGACGCGCAGGCTCAGCGGCCACGGCTCACGGGCCCAGCCGCTCCGCGGCATGTGGGATCCTCCCAGACCGGAGCACGAACCCATGTCCCCTGCATCGGCAGGTGGACCCTCAACCACTGCGCCACCAGGGAAGCCCTCATTAAAGTTTTATCATGAAATGGCAGCATTTCAGTCACATCTTCAGGCTCCACTTGTATTCTTGCTATTTCTAACACATCTGCAGTTACTTCCTCTCAAAGTCATCCATGAGGGTTGGAATCAGCTTCTTCCAAATTCCTATTAATGTTCATATTTTGACTTCTTCCCATGAATCACAAATATTTTTAATATTATCTAGAATGGTGAATCCTTTCCAGAAGGTTTTCAATTTGTTTTGCCCAGATCCATCAGAGGAATCACTATTTATGGCAGCTATAGGTGTACGAAATGTATTTCTTAATAAGACTTGAAAGTTGCAGATCCATGGGTTGCAGAATGGATGTTGTGTTAACGGGCATGAAAACATTAATCTCATGCATCTCCATTATAGCTCTTGGGTGATGAGATGCATTGTCAATGAGCAGTAATATTTTGAAAACAATCTTTTTTCCCTGAGCATTAGGTCTCAATAGTGGGCTTGAACTATTCAGTGAACCATGTTGTAAACAGATGTGCTGTGATCCAGGTTTTGTTGCTCCATTTACAGAACACAGGCAGAGTAGACTTAGCATAATTCTTAAGGGCCCTAGGATTCTCAGAATGGTAAATAAACGGCTTCAACTTAAAATCACCAGCTGCATTACCCCATATCAAAAGAGTCAGCCTGTCCTTTGAAGCTTTGAAGTCAGGCATTGATTTATCCTCTCCAGCTATGAAAGTCCTAGATGGCATCTTCTTCCGGTATAAGGCTGTTTCATCTACATAGAAAATCTGTTGTTTAGTGTAGCTACCTCCATTAATTATCTTAGCTAGATCTTCTGGTTAGTTTGCTGCAGCTTCTATATCAGCACTTACTGCTTCAACCTTGCACTTTTATGTTATGGAGACAGCTTCTTTCCTTAAACCTCATGAACCAACCTCTGCTAGCTTCAAACTTTCCTTCTGCAGCTTCCTCATTTCTTTCAGCCTCATAGAATCAAAGAGAGTTAGGGCGTTGCTCTGGATTAGGCTTTGGCTTAAGGGAATGTTATGGCTGCTTTGACCTTCTATCAAGACCACTGAAACTTTCTCCATATCAGCAATAAGGCTGTTTTGCTTTCTTATCATTCGCATGTTCACTGGAGCAGCACTTTTAATTTCCTTCAAGAGCTCTTCCTTTGCATTCACAACTTCGCTAACTACTTGGCATAAGAGGCCTAGCTTTCAGCCTATCTTGGCTTTTGACATGCCTTCCTCGCTAAGCTGAATCATTTCTAGGTTTTGATTTAAAGTAAGAGATGTGCGACTCCTCATTTCACTTGAACTCTTAGAGGCCATTGTAGGCTTATTAACTGGCCTAATTTAAATATTGCTGTGTCTAAGGAAATAGGCTGGAGGAGAGGGAGAGTGATGGGGGAATGGCCAGTTGGTAGAACAGTCAGAACACATACAACATTGGCTGATTAAGTTCTCTGTCTTACATGGGTGCAGTTCATGGTGCCCCTCAAACAATTAGAGTAGTAACATCGAAGATCACTGATCACAGATCGCTGTAACAAATATAATAATAATGAAAAAGTTTGAAATATTGCTAGAATTACCAAAATGTGACACAGAAATGTGAAGTGAACAAATGCTGTTGGAAAAATGGTGCCAATAGACATGCTTGATGCTGGGCTGCCACAAACCTTCTATTTGTAAAAAAATGCAGTATCTGTGAAGCACAATAAAGCAACACACAATAAACCGAGGTGTGTCTGTGCTGACTATAGTAGTGTTCATTGAAATAAAACCTCATTCGAAGAGATTAGTTTAAAAAATCCCTTATCTATCTATCTATCTATCCACCTATCTGTCATCTATTTAAGTGAGCCAGGTGATTCATGGGGGAATCATGGAGAAGCTGCCTTTATAGGAGATCAGTGGCTACAGTGGTGGGAAATGACTCCATTGACCTTAACTACCTTGAATCCAGAGGCTATATCTACAGGTACTTCAGTGAGAACCCTGTCCTCATTTATTACTGTGGCACTCAAGTCCCCTGAAAACAGAATGTGTGTGTGTGCGAGTGTGCCCACGCACATGTGTGAACATGCACTTAATGTTGGGCAGTCAAGGTGTGGAGTGTATGAGACACTTTTTGGGTTTACTGTCTTATTCGCGAATATTTGTTTTATGCTGGGAACAGCCCTTGATACATTCATTGCAGTTGGTTTCTCAATAGCTGCACTTGTACTAAATAATGCTGTCCCTTTAGCTACAACTGAGTGATTCAGGGATGGGTGCCTGACCTATGTCAAGCCAATTTGAATGCTTCCCTATTATCTTTCTGACCGGATTAAAAAAAAAAAAAGCTTTCTTTTATGGGAGAAGGAGGCATGATGAAATGAGATAGCAGCTGTTGGATGTCCTCTTTTCTGCCATGTGGAAGAAGTCATCTACTTTGGAAGGAAATAAAGTCAACCTATAAGAAGCAGAGGCAAGACCCAGAGTCCAGGAAATGCTCAATTTCAATTGCTCTTGAATTCCAGCTGAATCTCTGTCTTTGCCATTGGATTGTTCAATCCCTTAATAATGTAAGTTACCTCAGTATTCTTTCAATAAATTGTTTTTGGTCAAAGCTTGATCGGGTTGGATTTCTAACAGAATCCTGACCAATACAGTTGACACAGCTGATAGTCCAAATTAATTGTTCCATACATAGTGCAAATTACGGTAAGAATTAAATGATAGGAAGTCAGAATCTAGAGAGATCCTTAGGAACAGGGCGGTAAGATGAAACACTTGACTAAAGCTTTGACTTAGATGGATGGGGAGGAATCTTTGATTGTAGAATATTCCAGGCAAGGAGAACAGCATGTGCAAAAGGGTGATGGTCCCAATTCCAAAGACAAATTTGTGAGACAAAGAGTAGTTGGAGACAAGAGTGTGTGTAGGAAGAGACAAGGTTGAAGAAGAACTTCACTGCTGAGGACTTTGGATGCCAAGCTAAGAAGTTTGTGCTTTATTGTAATAGAGAGCCATTAAAGTTTTTCAACATGAAAGTGGTATTATAAAAGCTGTGTTTTAGAAATTTTGACCTGGTAATATGCAAGGTGAGCTGAAGGAAATAGGAAGTAGTGTTAGATGTATGATTTGGAAGACAACTGCAGTCATCCTGACATGAGTGACAAGAACCTGGACCAGAGTGTTAGAAATGGAAATGGAAAGAGAAGAAGGAGTGTCTTATTCATCTCTGTATCCTTCACATTACTTAGCAGAGTGACTAGCATCTTGTAGGCATTCAACAAATTCTTGTTAATAAGTAAAGAATTCAAGTCAAGTAATGTTTTATTCACATCATCCACATGTTATAATATTTTAGTAGTTTAGATTACAATTTGAAAATAAACTATTGTGTTGAATTATTGAAGACACTTAGTCTGAATATCTTAGTTGTCATTGAATTCCAGTATAACCTCATGAAAATCAGAGAAATACATACGTTTTTTGTTGTGACTAACGGTTCCCTTTAAATCACAGAAAGAAATCTGTTGCTGGAGAAAGGTTTGTTCATGTGTTTATTAGAAACTTAATTCCTTACATCTTTAAAATCTATTTAGACTATTTAATATTTGTCATTTCATAAGAAAATGCAATATCTTCAGCCACTTCAAGTGTTAATTGGTATTCTACAGATGAAGAATACTGTTTATTAGCCTGATGAAAATACATGAAATTTTCTTTTTTCTTATAACTTGGCTTTAGAGAAAATGGCCAGCAAAGACCATTAGTAATCATGCAAGAAAATAGAACATTAAGACGCCTTATACAGTCAGTGGATCTCATATCTTGAGTACTATGTTTTTGATACTTTATTATTCTATCTCCTTTTATTAGTAGAACACCATGCCACCTCCTACTATGCATCTCTTCATAACTTTGCATTCAGTGGTGTCATATTGGTAGCTTGAAATCCTGGTGGGAGTGGTGGAAGTATTTACATACCAGAAATTGGTAAACACTATAAAGTTTTTTGTTTATTTTGTTGATTGTCTAGACCAGAGGTATGGCCTGTGGGCCTGTGATCTAGTTTTGTAAATTAGATCTTACTAGAATACATCCAGTTATTTACGTATTGTTTATGGCTGTTTTCGTGCTACAGTGGGAGGGTTGAGTACTTGCAACAGAAACTGTATGACCCACAAGCCTAAAATATGTGCTATGTGTCCCTTTAAGAAAAAGTTTGCTGATCCCTGATCTAGACTTAAAAAGTGATGGAGAAAATGTTAATAATCAAGATTAAACTTAAAAGTGTGTTGTGTTTATGACTGTTACATTGTCAATGGCATAAAATGTTGAGAAAATACTCTTTCGGTTATTTATGCTGTTCAGCAAAGAAGTTGCTTATATCCTTGATGAATGAAGTTCTGATGTATGTCTCCATTGTTTCACACTTTACTCATGAATATAAATGAAAATATCATTACCACATTGGAACTACATTCAATCATCATTTGCAACTGATGGCTGTCTATGGAGACAAGAGGTTAGCAAAACTCAAGGAAAGCATTCTATGAGAATCCATTGCTCATTTGGAATTCATGATAAAAACTATAGTCAGTCACATCAACCATATATTGTTAGTTTCCATTTATGTGAAATGTTAAGAATAGGCAAATTCATAGAGACAGAAAGTAGATTATCTGTATAAATCTTTTCAGTTTGGTGGATTTTTAGTATATTTACCTAGTTGTGCAGCCATCACCACAATCTAATTTTAGAACATTTTCAGTGCCTCCAAAAGAAACCCCATACATATTAGCTGTTATTCCCCATTCCCACTCCCCACTCCCTCCACCCAAGATCCAGGCAGCCAGTGGTGTTTTTAGTGTATTCACAGTGCTGTGTGAAGCTCTAAAAATATTATACACTTTACTATTACTTGTAAAATGTGGTATACTTATCATTTATAATAAAGGTACAATGTATAAGATACATATTTCTTCTATCTTTTTTTTTTAAAAAAAGCTCATTGTTGATACTACCAAGCTACAGCAATCAAAACAGCATGGTATTGGCACAAAAGCAGACATATGGATCCATGGAACAGAATAGAGAGCCAGAAATAAACCCACACACCTACGGTCAATTAATCTTTGACAGAGGAGGCAAGAATATACAATGGGGAAAAAACAGTCTCTTCAGCAAGTGGTGTTAGGAAAGTTGGAAAGCTGCATGTAAATCAATGAAGTTAGAAGACACTCTCTCGCCATACACAAAAATAAACTCAAAATGGCTTAAAGACTTAAACATAAGACATGACATAAAACTCCTAGAAGAGAACATAAGCAAAATATTCTCCGACATAAATCGTACCAATGTCTTCTTAGTCAGTCTCCCAAGGCAATACAAATAAAAGCAAAAATTAACAAATGGGACTTAATCAAACTTACAAGCTTTTGCACAGCAAAGGAAACAATAAATAAAAAGAAAACCTGAGGACTGGGCAAAAATATTTGCAAATGATGTGACTGACAAGGGCTTAATTTCCAAAATATACAGACAGCTCATACAACTGAATAACAAAAAGACAACTCAATTGAAAAATGGACAGGGGACCTAAATAGACATTTCTCTAAATAAGACACACAGATGGCCAACAGACACATGAAAAGATGCTCAACATCGTTAATTAGAGAAATGCAAACCAAAACTACAATGAGATATCACCTCATACCAGTCAGAATGGCCATCTGTGGGACTTCCCTCGTGGAGCAGTGGTTAAGAATCTGCCTGCCAGTGCAGGGGACGTGGTTTTGAGCCCTGGTCCGGGAAGATCCCACATGCCGCGGAGCAACTAAGCCCGTGTGCCACAACTACTGAGCCTGTGCTCTAGAGCCTGTGAGCCACAACTGCTGAAGCCCGTGCACCTAGAGCCTGTGCCCTGCAACAAGAGAAGCCACTGCAATGAAAAGCCCGCGCACCGCAAAGAAGAGGAGCCCCCGCTTGCCGCAACTAGAGAAAGCCCGTGCGTAGCAACAAAGACCCAATGCAGCCAAAAATAAATAAATAAATTTATTTTAAAAAAAAGTCCACAAATAGCAAATGCTGGAGAGAGCGTGAAGAAAAAGGAACCCTCCTACACTGTTGGTGGGAATGTAAATTGGTGCAGCCACTATGGAAAACAGTATGGAGGGTCCTCAAAAGAACTAAAAATAGAGTTGCCATAGAATCCAGCAATCCCATTCCTGGGCAGGTATCTGGACAAAACCATAATTCAAAAAGACACATGCACCCCAATGTTCATAGCCGCACTATTCACAATAGCCAAGACATGGAAACAACATGTGGTGATTGCAGTTATCCTGGGGTCTCTCCACTGGTGAAGGGGGAGCTGGGGATAAGTAGTGCCCTGCTCTGTCAGTGTGGCCTTGATCCGGTGTCTTGCGAATGATGGTCTATGTGGCTCTGAGATCACCTCTCCCTATCTTCCTCATTGGGATTGCTGCACTTTCAGGCTGGTGAAAACCCCATGCTTAATCTTTATGGCACTAATTGTTCACTGTGCTGTGGTGCTAGTGGCTGGGGGCCCTGGAGGGATGGTAATAACTTATGATGAGAAGCACCATGTGGAAATAGAAAAAAGAGAAGCTCCATTTTTTAGTCCAGAAGTGAATGAGAGTGAACCAAATGCCTACGTACTCTGTTTCACTTCTTTTATATCATTCGCTAAATGGACACCTGTTGGTAATATGCAATAAATACCAGTGGAATGAAGAACCTGAATGGAGGCTACTTCGGATGCTTTAATGTGCCTGGCCTGTGAACGTGTCAAAGGCCTATGTCCTTTTAAATTGTTCTTGTGGTGTCAAAACACAGACTATCTCCTCCAATTTATGACTAATAGTAGATTTCATTATTCATGGACTAGCAAAGTCCCTAATCCTGAAAAAATTACAGAACAAGGTACACATCAATTCTGCTGCATTTGGAGCCCGAGAAAATGATTGACAGGCAGGCAGGCAGGCTGGCTGCTCTAGGCTGTCACTCCTGAAGCCTAATCTTTCCGTATGAATACTGAACAGGCCTTGTGCAATCTGAGTGAGGCTCCCAGTGAATGTTTTTTTTTTTAAGAATAATCAAATTTTGAGAATGTGCTACAGGAAAGAGCTGTCACGTTGCATTAAGTTAGCACTGTGAGTTTCATGGAAATTATCAGGTAATTCGATTGCTACTGCCCAATCATTCGCAGGCATAATTTAGTTCCCTTAGAGTTAAGAGAATGAATAAGTAATAAAATTTCCTATTTGGGATTGTTGAAGGCAAGCAAAAAACTGTGGTGCATCATGTGGTTCACAGGAGCTGGGGGCCTGGCTGCTAGGATTAGAATGGGCATCCAAAGCCTGTAATGCCAGACGAATGCCTGTGATTAATTTAAGTTACACAATGCCCTATAGTCCACAAAGCACTCTCACTTATAGTCGTCTGATTCTTAGGGAGATTTTAGAAGATAGTTATTATTATCTCCATTTATAAATGAAGATACTAATGAACAGAGGAAATACCTCATTCAAGGTCACTTGCGATAGAGTGGGACAAGAAGCTGAAATTAAACTCCCATTATGGGTTGGATTGTGTCCCTTCATCCTGCCCACCCCCATCCCCCCAGAAGAAAAGATATGTTCAAGTCTTAACTCCTAGTACCTCAGAATGTGACCTTATTTGGAAATAGGTTTGTTACAGATGTAATTCAGGTGAGGTCGTGTTGGAGTAGGGTGGGTCCTTAATCCAGTATGACTGGTGTCCTTATAAGAAGAGGAGAGAGACACAGAGACACAGGGAGAAGACCATGTGATGATGCAGGCAGAGATTGCAGGGATGCATCTACAAGCCAAGGGATGCCAAGGATTGCTGGCCACCACCAGAAGCCAGGGGAGGCATGGAACACATTCTCTCTCACAGCCCGCAGAGGGAACCAATCCCTCCAACGACTTGATTTTGGACTTCCAAGCCTCCAGAATGGTGAGAAATAAATTTCTGTCATTTTAAGCCACCTGATTTGTGAAGCTTTGTTACAGCAGCCCTAGGAAACCAATATAGCTCCTAAGAATAATAAAAGTTTCCATTTACAGTGCTCTGACTGTGGGCTGGGTACTTTACACATGCTCTCATGAAATCTTTAGGAACCCTTCAAGGTACATTATTATCAATGACCTTTTCATGACTTACCTAGGTCAAATAACAAATAGATGGTGGAGCTGGGATTCCAGCCCTGGGCCTGAATTTTGCCTTGTCTATTATGCCTCTGAGCCATGATGGTACCCAAAATATTTATGGCAGTGTTAGGAGAGACAACCCTCAACCCTTTAAAATTGTTCCTTTAGTCTAGTTCTTTTGGGCAACTACTAACTCAATTTGAACTCCACCATGCTAACTTGTATGCATTTATTATGAATAACCACAAAATGGTGCCTGACATACAGGAAAAAGCTCAGTATTTGTTCAATGAACAGTAATAAGAACTCCTTAACCTGTTATGATGCTTCAAATTTACAAAGCATTTTCACACATTCTTTTTTTTAATTAATTTTTATTGGAGTATAGTTGACTTACAATGTTGTATTAGTTTCTGTTGTACAACAAAGTGAATCAGTTATACATATACTTATATCCACTCTTTTTTAGATTCTTTTCCCATGTAGGTCATTACAGAGTTTGAGTAGAGTCCCCTAGTCTATACACTAGGTCCTTATTGGTTATCTATTTTGTATATAGTAGTGTGTATATGTCAATCCCAATCTCCCAAATTATCTCTCCACCCACCCACCCCCCTCGCTGCTTTCCTCCTTGGTAACCATAAGTTTGTTTTCTACCTCTGTGACTCTATTTCTGTTTTGTAAATACATTTGTACCATTTTTTTTAGATTCCACATATAAGCGATATCATATGATATTTGTCTTTCTCTGTCTGACTTACTTCACTCAGTATGACAATCTCTACGTCCATCCATGTCACTGCAAATGGCATTATTTTGTTCTTTTTTATGGCTGAATAATATTCCATTGTATATATGTATCACATCTTCTTTATCTGCTCATCTGTCGATGGACATTTAGGTTGCTTCCATGCCTGGCTACTGTAACTAGTGCTGCAATGAACACTGGGGTGCATGTGTCTTTTTGAATTATGGTTTTCTCCAGATGTATGCCCAGGAGTGGGATTGCTGGATCATATGGTAACTCTGCTCTCTAACACCATATGCAAGAAATGAACTCAAAATGGGTTAAAGACCTAAATGTAAGACCAGATACTCTAAAACTCTTAGAGGAAAACACAGGCAGAACACTCTCTGACATAAATCGCAGCAATATCTTTTTGGATCCACCTCCTACAGTAATGAAAATAAAAACAAAAATAAACAAATGGGACCTAATTAAACTTAAAAGCTTTTGCACAGCAAAAGAAACCATAAGCAAAACAAAAGGACAACCCACAGAATGGGAGAAAATATTTGCAAAACAAAGTGACTGACAAGGGATAATCTCCAAAATATACAAACAGCTCATGAAGCTCAATATCAAAAAAAAAAAAAAACCCAATCAAAAAATGGGCAGAAAACCTAAATAGACATTTCTCCAAAGAAGGCATACAGATGGCAAAGAGGTACATGAAAAGGTGCTCAACATCACTAATTATTAGAGAAATGCAAATCAAAACTGCAATGAGGTATCACCTCACACCAGTTAGAATGGCCTTCATCAGAAAATCTACAAACAACAAATGCTGGAGAGGGTGTGGAGAAAAGGAAGCCCTCTTGCACTGTTGGTGGGAATGTAAGTTGGTGCAGCCACTATGGAGAACAGCATGGAGGTTCCTTAACCTTTCTTATTAGGCTATTTAAAAAATAATTTGAAGGCTGCTTTAAACATATTCCTGTCTTTTTTCTTTCTAATTTAAAAAAATATTTTGTTATGTTTTCTTCAACCAGATAGTAAGATTCTAGAAGGTGATGAATGTTTTCTTTTTTTTTCTCCTTGAGTGATCCCAGTTCTTCACTGGAGTTCACTGGAGGTAGACATACGGTCTTGCAATGGTTACACATATCATTCTGAAAATGGTTATAAAGAATGAATCGGATAATCTTTAGACAAAAAGCAAAAACAGAACTCTTGATTTTTATCTTGCGAATCATAGAGTTCATTGCTAATGTTCCTGAGTGTTGCTGTGAATCATTCTTTCCCTCTTCTCATAGACTGTGAGGTGAGCACCAACACCATCCTCCCCTTTGCTTTATCAGATCCAGGGGTAGGGAGGGATCAGCCACCTTCAGCTCTTCATAAGTCTTGGGGTCCAGGAAGATGAGGGAGTCCTCCCCGGAACATTCACATGGGCTAGGACTGCCTTTCCACTCTCCACAATGTGCCATAGCCATGTTCTCATCTATTGTGGTGCTTGGTTTTCTTGGGTGATCATGAAATTCCTTACCAGTTTTAATAGGTTATGATTCATTTTTGTTTTTTCCAATATAGTTTTCAAGATGTTTTTGCCTTATGTAGATTCCTTTGGCAGCTTATTCAAAGCTGAGATAGGCAAACCTAAGTCGACATGCTCGGAGTTTTAGTGATATGGGGAGTGTCCAGGATAAAACCACTAAGTAAAAATGAGCAAATAAAAATATGTGCAGTGTGATTCCCCTTCTCTACCTATTTTTTTTCTGCTACTTTTAGAGGTGTGTCCCTGGGTGAGTTACTTATCCTCTGTGAGCCTGTTTCCTTAAATGTGCACAATAATGTGTACATTGCAAGGATAATGTGAGGGTTAAGGGTGATGCATTTGACGGTCTTTTACAAATTTTGGTGAGTTACACCTTGTATTAGTTTGCTAGCACAGCCGTCACAAAGTACCACAGACTGAGTTGCTTAAATAACAGAAATTTATCTCCTCACAATTCTGGAGGCTGGAAGTCTGAGATCAAGGTGTTGGCAGGGTTGGTTTCTCCTGAGACCTCTCTCCTTGGCTTGTAGATGGTTTGTCTTCTCCCTGTGTCTTCACATGCTCTTCTTTCTGTGCGTGTCTGTGTCCAAATTTCCTCTTATAAGGACACCTGTCATATATTGGATTAGAGCCCTCCCTAATGACCTCATTTTAGCTTGATCGCCTCTTTAAAGATCCTGTCTCCAAATACAGTCATATTCTGAGGTACTGGGAGTTAGGACTTCAACATATGAATTTTGGGAGACACAATTCAGCCCATAAACATACCTGCTGTACAGCCTACAGCCCATTCCCACTGGGCTCTGTATTGTTCATCCAACATCCATGGAAATTCGTCCCCTCTCCTGGAATGTCAAATAGGCCTCCTTGGCAGGTCCAGCCCTTCCTCCTTCCTGAAGTTCAGCTCAAATGTAGGAATATTTAGGAAGAGTTTTGATTCTAACCGTAAGGAATTCATCTTTTCCTCTAGGTCCCTGGGCTTTTTGCTTGCATCTGTAACAGAGCAACAATTTTAGTTTCATTTAATTCTGCATCCCCACAGGCCTAGGACAGGATCTAGCACATAGCAGGTATTCAAGAAATAACCTGGAGAACTGCACTGAAAGGCAGTTAATTAAACCAACGCTTTCCCTTTTTCTGACTCAGTTGAGAAATACTTTCATTTGACTGTTGACAGAGCAGTCTGAGGGCAACGGAGATGGGAGGAATGAACATGATCTCAATAATCCATTAAGACAGAATAAATAAATTTGTTTATCTTCCTTCCTGTATATTTTATGTTTAAGAAACCTATTTTAGGATATAGTTGAGGCAGCCTAACATTTATGGATGTTAACACGAATGTGAAACGACTTTCCTGATTTATAGATATCCTTTGAATTTTTTTTTTGAAATCTTTTTATTTATTTATTTATTTATGGCTGTGTTGGATCTTCGTTTCTGTGTGAGGGCTTTCTCTAGTTGTGGCAAGCAGGGGCCACTCTTCATGGCGGTGCGCGGGCCTCTCACTGTCGTGGCCTCTCGTTGCGGAACACAGGCTCCAGACGTGCAGGCTCAGTAATTGTGGCTCACGGGCCCAGTTGCTCCACGGCATGTGGGATCTTCCCAGACCAGGGCTCGAACCCATGTCCCCTGCATTGGCAGGCAGATTCTCAACCACTGCGCCACCAGGGAATCCCCTCCTTTGAATTTTTAATCAACATGAGAAAACCTATTCTACTCAGGAAGTCTGGAATATCACGTGGAGTGATTATTTAAACTGCATGTGTAAGAGGATAAACAGTACAAAAAGAAAGTCTGCTGCAAAATGTGCAGAGATTATTTAAACAAGGCTATGTTTCAAAATGTGTGGAATGTACATACACATATTTTATTTTGTTCCAACAATTTAGCTTAAAATGGACTTCCTAAGGATATTTGGGATTATGGCACAACTAAATGAGTGTTTATGTGGAATCATCCTCACTTTAGGGACTTTCTCCTTCTCACAGTACCTCAATTCCAAACAAGTGGGCTTTGATAAAACCTTGCAGCTCAAAGCGTGCCTCACACACTTTCTTTTTCAGGCTCGCTGCCTGTGCCAACCTGGAGTAACACCACGCTAGGTGAGAGATGCCCTTCTGCTGATAGCTCAAGCCATGGAGGGTCCAAAACATCTGTGCTTAGTCTAGAGAGTTCTGTACTTTACTGTTGTTACAGTTGAGATGCCCATCTTTTTTTTTTTTTTAACTTACTCTGTTGTTAATGTATAACTTAAAAAAAATAATTTGTTACTTATACTTAGCGCAAGTTCAGTACAGGGTTTTTAAATGGATGAACAAATGAACTGAAAACCGAAATCTTTTCCAGCAAACTTCCAAGTCCTTTAAGATGTTTGGAAGTAATTTAATTTCTCCTATCTTTCTTCTTAAATGATGTTGCCATCCACCTAGTCTTCAAGCAAAGGCACCTGGGGGGAGCAATTGACACCTCTTTCTCTCATGTCTCCTTCATCCTTTGAGTAAGTCCAACAGCTTCTCTCAAATCTGTTATCTCTGTTCCATTCCCTCTGCCCCCAGTTAGACCATCTCCTTTCAACTAGGCAGCAGCATCTCATGGAATTTTTACAATATAGGTTTGACTGCATGTGACGGAGACCTAAAGTAACAGTGGCTTAAAACATAAGAGAGAAGTGATTTTCTCTGTCACATAACAATCCAGGCTGGTCTGGAGCCTCTTCCTCTGCAGGAGCTCAGATCCCTTCTATTTTGGTACTTCACCTTCTTCAGGTGCTGCTCTCATCTGCGTGGTCCAAGGTGGCTCACCACCATCCCTGAATTCCAGGAAGAAAGAAGGGAGATATGAGAAATGAGAGGATTTTTTTTAACCTTTCCTTTAAGTAGGAACCCAGAGTTTCACATGTAATATAAACTCACATCCCATTGGACAGGATTAGTCACATGGCCTCACCTCACTGCAAGGAGTTAACTGGGAAATATAATCTTCATTCTGGACAGCCTTATGTCCAGGTAAAAATTTTGTCCCTGTGTAGGAAGGGAGAATGGATATTGGATTGATATTGGTGGACAGCTTGCAGTCTTGACCTCCTCTCCTAACTGGCTTTCCTGCTTCCTGCCTCGTCAAATTGCTCCTTTTCCTCAACTCATACCAAAAGCAATCTGGCCACACCTCTCTCTGCTCAAAAGTGTTCAACAAACTCTTCACTGCCTGCACATAAACTATTAGTTCTCAGCATGGACTGAACAGTCTTCATGTTCTGGTTCCTGTCACCTCACCTCCTATTTCTGTCCTCTTTGCACCTTATTCTCTAACATTGAACTCTGTTATTTTTCCATGAATAACATGGTGTTTCATGCCTCAGTGCCTTTGCACGTGCTATTTCTTTGAAAACCAAGCTCAAGAGTCACTTCCCTCAGGAAATATTTTCTATTAATCTCTCCTCTCCCAGCCTTAATCAAGAGAATTCATTGGTCACTCTTTACACCTCATACCTGTACTTACCTGTTCCATTTTTCCCTTAATATATTATGTAGTCATTTATATCCTCTTCTCACTATGAGCATGATTAGATTCACCTTTATATCTCCAGAATTCAGTGCAATGCTTGCCACAGAGCAGATAATAACTGTGTGTTTACTCTTTTTAAAAAAAATATTTATTTATTTATTTTTGGCTACATTGGGTCTTCGTTGCTATGGGCAGGCTTTCTCTAGTTGTGGTGAGTTAGGGCTACACTTCATTGTGGTGTGCAGGCTTCTCATTGCGGTGGTTTCTCTTGTTGCGGAGTGTGGGCCCTAGGCGTGTGAGCTTCAGTAGCTGTGGAACATGGGCTCAGTAGTTGCAGTGTGCAGGCTCAGTAGTTGTGGCTCAGGGGACTCTAGAGTGCAGGCTCAGTAGTTGTGGCGCACGGGCTTAGTTGCTCTGTGGCATGTGGGATCTTCCTGGACCATGGCTTGAACCCGTGTCCCCTGCACTGGCAGGCAGATTCTTAGTCACTGTGCCACCAGAGAAGTCCCCTGTGTATTTACTCTTGATTGAATGAATCAATGAATGAATGAATAAGTGACAGAGTGATTGTATGACATTGGTCCTTGCTTAGAAATTTTAACCTTTTACATGGTGTCCTCTTTTTTTTTTTTTTTTTTTTTGTGGTATGCGGGCCTCTCACTGTTGTGGCCTCTCCCGTTGTGGAGCACAGGCTGCGGACACGTAGGCTCAGCGGCCATGGCTCACGGGCCCAGCCACTCCGCGGCATGTGGGATCTTCCCGGACCTGGGAACGAACCCGTGTCCCCTGCATTGGCAGGCAGACTCTCAACCACTGCATCACCAGGGAAGCCTGGTGTCCTCTTTTAATAAATACTCCTTGTGAACCCTTATTCTGTTTGAGGTACATTTACTTTGTTTGTGTTAGAGTATTAGCATAATTATCTAACTTAATCTTTATGGATAGCCCTGTGATTCAGGCATTATGAATCTCATTATACAGATGGGAAAGTGAGGCATGGAGAAGTCAATTTAAGTAACCCACCTCCTTTCTTTCTTAATTGTATTGACTGTAGGGAAAGTGCAGGGTGGAAGAGAGTGGAGGGGAGTTTTGCCTGGTATGGTATTCTGGAAAACATATTGAACTGGTAGTTATTGGGCTCTTGTCCAATTCTCTAATTTATTAGCTTGAGTGGCCAGCTTTTCTTTCCTTCTCTGAGCTTCAGTTTTCTCATCTGTAATAGGTAGGGTTGGCTCAAAGATCTCTAAGTTTCCTTCCAGATCTAAAAGTCAGTGATTTTCTTACTTCTCTAACACAGCAAATTGAAATGTAGCCCTCCTCCACACCAATATGCTACATTCACATGATGTGCTTTTGCTAAAAATGGCCACTTTCTAAATGTTAAAACAGGACATGGTAGAGAATAGTCAGTCTAGATCCAAACACCCCCACTCTGCTAAAGAATTAACACGAAAGCTCTGGATCCCACTCAACAGAAAATCTTCCCAGGATGGAGGATGTATAATGGCATTGCTTTCACTGGAGCTTTTTTAAAGATTACATCCAGATATATTTAGCCACCAAACACATTTTGGATCTAGGAGTAGTGCAATTGAAATGTAGCCAGAAATGCACCCTGGATTCTCTCCATGCCATGGGTCCACAACGTATGGAATTCTATGTGACTCCCATGTGTGTTGACACATTCTGTGCAGGTCTTTTCCTCATTAAGTTATACTGGAAATCTGAAGGGTCTATAAAACTATCACCCTTCTTCCCCACCAGGGTTCTGAAACAATTGAAAATAAGGCAAAATTGTTCAGCAGGTGAAGATAAATATATCACCTCTGTGGTGGTAACAATGATATTGGAGAATATGGCTTCTATTGGTGGCCAAGGCAACTTTCTAATCCTGAACTGTAGAATCAGGCAGACATCCACCCAGCCCTGCTAGATGAGGAGGGGTCTTTTCCCCAACAAGTGTATGAATTGAGCCTTCTGTTTCTCCTTACAAACTCACTACGGCAGAGTCTGCTAGTTATCCCCTAAATCTCTTCTCCCTTTCCCCTACAGTAATACAACCCCCATTTTTCAGTGGGGCCTGGTGGCTCCTCAGAAGAAAGACTACATTCCCCAATCTCCCTTGCAACTAGGTGTGGCCATGTGACTTTGTTCAAGGGGATGGGAGTGAAAGGAAGGTTGTGCTCTGTTTCTACGATGAATGAGGATGTGCATTTCTCTCCCTAGTTTTCCTCTTCCCTTCTGGCAAGAATAAGGAGCTGGTGTCCCTTTGCACCATGAAGTGGAAACTGAATTTTGAGGATGGCAAACCAACTAGCCTGGGACCCTGGAGACATCATACTAAGCCTGGACTGCTTACTTCAGACTTTATGGGAGAGAGATGACCTTTATCTTGTTTAAGCCATTATTATTTTGAGTTTCCTGTCACTTAAGGCTGAACCCAATTCTAGCTGATGTACTCTCCAATCAAATAAGTCATTCCATCCCCTCAGGCCCTGAGTGAGGAAAGGAGTGGTCAAGAGGTGGGGAGCAGCCTGGAGTGTTACACTAATTGGCGTCCCTCCACATGGAAGGGAGCGTTAGGGAATAGAGAAGAAGAGTTCCCCTTCGGACAAGTTATTCATTCAACAAGTGATTATAGACCACTTGCTATGTGCCGAGCACTGCTCTAAGCACTTTACAATTATTAATTTATTTAAGCCCCATAACAACCCTACAAGATAAGTAATAATAATGTACCCATAATAAAATCCCCCACAGGTAAGGGAACAGAGGTACAGAGAGGTCAGGTAACTTGCTCCGGGTCACATTGCTTGGGAGTGCTGGAGTTTGGATGCAAACCCAGGCAGTCTAGCTCTAGTGCTCCTGCCTTCCATCACTACAGTAGGTGGTTTCTTATGTGGGACAAGAATAGAGACACTCTTATGTTATCTCATAAGAGTAATGGGTACTTTATAACATAAGTAATGGGTAATATAAGTAATAACATAAGTAATGGGTGTTTGTCTTTGGGATAGATGGAGAGGCCAGAAAAATAACAAATATCTCAGTGGTCACCTGAGTTGTCCTGGCGTCTGGTTATCCCTTCAGCAGGATTGAATCCATTGCTCCTAGATTATTGTTCCATCACTGTGGGGACTCAGTTACTGTGTGTCACTACTTCTCATGCTTCTGCCCTCCTATTGCACTCAGCCACTAGCTATTTCTACTCAGTTTCTTTCTTCTTATGACATCTTCTTATGCATGTCCTCTACTGCCTGTGGCTTCCGCATTTAGTCCTCTTTATATATACACATTTCTGCCTACCCTATTGTCCACCAACAATATTGTCTTCTCCATACCAAGGATTGATGGGTTCAGCCAGTTATCCTCCAGGACTGAATGCCCAGCTGGGAAAGACTTTTGCACCAGTCACCATCTTTGGATGGTCAGAGCCCCCTGGCTCAGCTGCCCATTCCCCCTCCCCAGCTCAGGTCACCAAGAGTGCTGCAGACTATGACACACCTTTCAAGAACTCTCTGCCATACAGTTCCTCGTTCAGTTTCTTCAAGCAGGAGACATGCCCAGCAAGGGAGTTTGTCCTTGTTATTTTCTCTTTGTTATTCTTTCTCTTTATATCCTGTGAATGAAGGCAAAGACATAAACAGAATATTCAACTTTTGCTATTTCTTTTCCTGTGTCTTATCAAAATAACATGGAATGAGCTTTGGACATGCACCAAAGATACCATCCAACTCTCACTACTCCTACTAGCCCAACTGCCTACTCCATGTAGTCCAGCTGCTGCATCTGGCTTCTTTATAGATTATTGGCCAGACTATCAATGGTGGTCTTTGAATCAGTGACCACCCTGGTTCAATCTGCTGTGATCAGAATAGTTGGTTATAAAGAATTATGGGGACTTTAGTCCTGGCCGTCTCTTCAGGCACCATAGACTCTTTACTAAGAATAGTAGCAGAAGATAAGCATGACTGAGATACCCTCATCCACCAGAGGGCAGACAGCAGAAGCAAGAAGAACTACAATCCTGCAGCCTGTGAAACAAAACCCACATTCACAGAAAGATAGACAAGATGAAAAGGCAGAGAGCTATGTATCAGATGAAGGAACAAGATAAAACCCCAGAAAAACAACTAAATGAAGTGGAGATAAGCAATCTTCTGGAAAAGGAATTCAGAATAATGATAGTGAAGATGATCCAGGACCTCGGAAAAAGAATGGAGTCAAAGATCGAGAAGATGCAAGAAATGTTTAACAAAGACCCAGAATAATTAAAGAACAAATAAACAGAGATGAACAATACAATACCTGAAATGAAAACTACACTAGAAGGAATCAATAGCAGAATAACTGAGGCAGAAGAACGGATAAGTGACCTGGAAAACAGAATGGTGGAATTCACTGCTGCAGAACAGAATAAAGAAAAAAGAATGAAAAGAAATGAAGACAGCTTAAGAGACCTCTGGGACGACATTAAACGCAACAACATTCGCATTATAGGGGTACCAGAAGGAGAAGAGAGAGAGAGAAAGGACGCGAGAAAATACTTGAAAAGATTATAGTCGAAAACTTCCCTAACATGGGAAAGGAAATAGCCACCCAAGTCCAGGAAGCACACAGAGTCCCATACAGGATAAACCCAAGGAGAAACACGCCAAGGCACATAGTTATCAAACTGGCAAAAATTAAAGACAAAGAAAAATTATTGAAAGCAGCAAGGGAAAAATGACAAATGACATACAAGGGAACTCCCATAAGGTTAACAGCTGATTTCTCAGCAGAAACTCTACAAGCCAGAAGGGAGTGGCATGATATACTTAAAGTGATGAAAAGGAAGAACCTACAACCAAAGTTACTCTACCCGGCAAGGATCTCATTCATGTTTGATGGAGAAATCAAAAGCTTTACAGACAAGCAAAAGCTAAGAGAATTCAGCACCACCAAACCAGCTCTACAACAAATACTAAAGGAACTTCTCTAAGTGGGAAACACAAGAGAAGAAAAGGACCTACAAAAACAAACCCAAAACAATTAAGAAAATGGTCATAGGGACATACATATAAATAATTACCTTAAACTTGAATGGATTAAATGCTCCAACCAAAAGACACAGGCTTGCTGAATGGATACAAAAACAAGACCCATCTATATGCTGTCTACAAGAGACCTACTTCAGATCTAGGAACACATACAGACTGAAAGTGAGGGGATGGAAAAAGATATTCCATGCAAATGGAAATCAAATGTAAGCTGGAATAGCAATACTCATATCAGAAAAAATAGACTTTAAAATAAAGAATGGTACAAGAGGCAAGGAAGGACACTACATAATGATGAAGGGATGAATCCAAGAAGAAGATATAACAATTATAAATATATATGTACCCAACATAGGAGCACCTCAATACATAAGGCAACTGCTAACAGCTATAAAAGAAGAAATCAGCAGTAACACAATATTAGTGGGGGACTTTAACACCTCAGTTACACCAATGGACAGATCACCCAAAATGAAAATAAATAAGGAAACAGAAGCTTTAAATGACACAACAGACCAGATGGATTTAGTTGATATTTAGAGGGCATTCCATCCAAAAACAGCAGATTACACTTTCTTCTCAAGTGCACACGGAACATTCTCCAGGATAGATCACATCTTGGGTCACAAATCAAGCCACAGTAAATTTAAGAAAATTGAAATCATATCAAGCATCTTTTCTGACCACAACACTATGAGATTAGAAATGAATTACAGGGAAACAATGTAAAAAACACAAACACATGGAGGCTAAACAATACGTTACTAAATAACCAAGAGATCACTGAATAAATCAACAAGGAAATCAAAAAATACCTAGAGATATGGGCTTCCCTGGTGGCGCAGTGGTTGAGAGTCTGCCTGCCAATGCAGGGGACATGGGTTCATGCCCCAGTCTGGGAAGATCCCACATGCCACGGAGTGGCTAGGCCCATGAGCCATGGCTGCTAAGCCTGCACGTCCAGAGCCTATGCTCCACAATGGGAGAGGCCACAATAGTGAGAGGCCCACATAACGCAAAAAAAAAAAAAAAAAAAAAAAAAAAAACAAAGCAAAAAACCTAGAGATAAATGACAATGAAAACGTGATGACCCAAAACCTATGGGATGCAGCAAAAGCAGTTCTAAGAGGGAGGTTTATAGCTATACTAGCCTACCTCAAGAAACAAGAAAAAATCTCAAATAAACAATCTAACCTTACACCTAAAGGAACTAGAGGAAAAAGAAAAAACAAAACCCAGAGTTAGCAGAAGGAAAGAAATCATAAAGATCAGAGCAGAAATAACTGAAATAGAAACGAAGAAAACAATAGCAAAGATCAATAAAACTAAAAGCTGGTTCTTTGAGAAGATAAACAAAATTGATAAACCATTAGCCAGACTCATCAAGAAAAGGAGGGAGAGGACTCAAATCAATAAAATTAGAAATGAAACAGGAGAAGTTACAACAGACACCGCAGATATACAAAGCATCCTAAGAGACTACTACAAGCAACTCTATGCCAATAAAATGGACAACCTGGGAGAAATGGACAAATTCTTAGAAAGGTATAACCTTCCAAGACTGAACCAGTAAGAAATAGAAAATATGAACAGACCAGTCACAAGTAATGAAATTGAAACTGTGATTAAAAATCTTCCAACAAACAAAAGTCCAGGACCAGATGGCTTTACAGGTGAATTCTATCAAACATTTAGAGAAGACCTAACACCCATCCTTCTCAAACTCTTCCAAAAAATTGCAGAGGAAGGAACACTCCTAAACTCATTCTATGAGGCCACCATCACCCTGATACCAAAACCAGACAAAGATACAACAAAAAAAGAAAATTACAGACCAATATCACTGATGAATATAGATGCAAAAATCCTCAACAAAATACTAGCAAACAGAATCCAATAACACATTAAAAGAATCATACAGCATGATCAAGTGGGATTTATCCCAGTGATGCAAAGATTCTTCAGTCTACGTAAATCAATCAATGTGATACACCATATTAATAAATTAAAGAATAAAACCCATATGATCATCTCAAGAGATGCAGAGAAAGCTTTTGACAAAATTCAGCACCCATTTATGATAAAAACTCTCCAGAAAGTGGGCATAGAGGGAACCTACCTCAACATGATGAAGGCCATATACAACAGACCCACAGCCAACATCATTCTCAATGGTGAAAAACTGAAAGCATTTCCTCTAAGATCAGGAACAAGACAAAGAAGTCCACTCTCACCACTATTATTCAAGATAGTTTTGGAAGTCCTAGCCATGGCAATCAGAGAAGGAAAAGAAATAAAAGGAATACAAATTGGAAAAGAAGAAGTAAAACTGTCACTGTTTGCAGATGACATGATACTATACATAGAGAATCCTAAAGATGTCACCAGAAAACTACTAGAGCTAATCAATGAATCTGGTAAAGTTGCAGGATACAAAATTAATGCACAGAAATCTCTTGCATTCCTATACACTAATGATGAAAAATCTGAAAGAGAAATTAAGGAAACACTCCCATTTACCATTGCAACAAGAAGAATAAAATACATAGGAATAAATTTACCTAGGGAGACAAAAGACCTGTACGCAGAAAACTATAAGAGACTGATGAAAGAAATTAAAGATGATACCAACAGATGGAGAGATATACCATGTTCTTGGATTGGAAGAGTCAATATTGTGAAAATGACTATACTACCCAAAGCAATCTACACATTCAGTGCAATCCCTATCAGATTACCAATGGCATTTTTTACGGAAGTAGAACAAAAAATCCTAAAGTTTGTATGGAGACACAAAAGACCCCGAATAGCCAAATCAATCTTGAGGGAAAAAAACGGAGCTGGAGGAATCAGACTCCCTGACTTCAGACTATACCACAAAGCTACAATAATCAAGACAGTATGGTAATGGCACAAAAACAGAAACATATATAAATGGAACAAGATAGAAAGCCCAGAGATAAACCCACGCACCTATGGTCAACTAAT
The DNA here is from genome assembly GCF_949987515.2 of Delphinus delphis. NCBI lineage: Eukaryota > Metazoa > Chordata > Mammalia > Artiodactyla > Delphinidae > Delphinus > Delphinus delphis. The sequence continues at coordinate 16,114,401 of NC_082684.1, forward strand.
CTATGACAGAGGAGGCAAGGATGTACAATGGAGAAAAGACAGCCTCTTCAATAAGTGGTGCTGGGAAAACTGGACAGCTACATGTAAAAGAATGAAATTATATCACTCCCTAACACCATACACAAAAATAAATTCCAAATGGATTAGAGACCTAAATGTAAGACCGGACACTATAAAACTTTTAGAGGAAAACATAGGAAGAACAGTCTTTGACATAAATCACAGCAAGATCTTTGTTTTTTTTTGCGGTACGTGGACCTCTCACTGCTGTGGCCTCTCCCATTGTGGAGCAGAGGCTCCAGACGTGCAGGCTCAGTGGCCATGGCCCACGGGCTCAGCCGCTCCGCGGCACATGGGATCCTCCCGGACCAGGGCACAAACCCGTGTCCCCTGCATCGGCAGGCGGACTCTCAGCCACTGCGCCACCAGGGAAGCCCAGCAAGATCTTTTTTGATCCACATCCTAGAATAATGGAAATAAAAACAAAAATAAACAAATGGGACCTAATGAAACTTCAAAGCTTTGCCCAGCAAAGGAAGCCATAAAGAAGACGAAAAGACAACACAGAGAATGGGAGAAAATATTTGCAAATGAATCAACAGACAAAGGATTAATCTCCAAAATATATAAACAGCTCATGCGCTCAATATTAAAAAAACAAACAACCCAATCCACAAATGCGCAGAAGACCTAAATAGACATTTCTCCAAAGAAGACATACAGTTGGCCAAGTAGCACATGAAAAGCTGCTCAACGTCACTAATTATTAGAGAAATACCAATCAAAACTACAATAAGGTATCACCTCACACCAGTTAGAATGGGCATCATCAGAAAATCTACAAACAACAAATGCTGGAGAGGGCGTGGAGAAAAGGGAAACCTCTTGCACTGTTGGTGGGAATGTAAGTTGGTGCAGCCACTATGGAGAACAGTATGGAGGTTCCTTAAAAAACTAAAAATAGAATTACCATATGATCCAGCAATCCCACTACTGGGCATATACCGAGAGAAAACCATAATTCAAAAAGACACATGCACCCCAATGTTCATTGCAGCAGTATTTACAATAGCCAGGTCACGGAAGCAACCTAAATGCCCATCGACAGATGAATGGATAAAGAAGATGTGGTACATATATACAACAGAATATTACTCAGCCATAAAAAGGAACTAAATTGGGTCATTTGTTGAGACATGGATAGATGTCTAGAGACTGTCCTACAGAGTGAAGTAAGTCAGAAAGAGAAAAACATATATTGTATATTAACGCATATATGTGGAACCTAGAAAAATAGTACAGATGAACAGGTTTGCAGGGCAGAAATTGAGACACAGTAGTAGAGGACAAATATATGGACACCAAGGGGGGAAAGCGGCGGTGGGGTGGGGTGGTGGTGTGTTGAAGTGGGCGACTGGGATTGACATGTGTACACTGATATGTATAAAATTGATGACTAATAAGGACCTGCTGTATAAAAAAATAAATAAAATAAAATCCAAAAATTAAAAAAAAGAAGATAAGCTTAACTTAGGAAGGGTTGGCATGAGGAAAGATGGGTAGATCCATTCAAGGTTTCATAGGTTGAATAGAATTTAATATAACCACTGTCTTCTGAACTCTTCTTAGGGACTGTAGGTGTTCAGGATTTGAATTGGGAATGGAAACAAACACTGGACTGGAAAGTCTAATCTGAGCTCCTTGCCCAAGGAAGAGAGCAGGTCCCAGGCTTCCTGTCCATTTCTCCTTTTCCTCCTCCCACTTCATTTTTATTGCAGATGTACAGAAATTGGTTAATTATAATCCTTGGTTCATGACATATTCTTATCATTAATTGCAAAAATTCTATAGGTCAGGAATCTGGGCATAACTTAACTGTGTCCTCTGCTCTGGGTCCTACAAGGCTTAAATCATAGGGTTGGACAGGCTGTGATCTCATCTGGAAGGTTGACTAGGGAAGCTTCTTTGGGTTGTTGGCTGAATCCATTTCCTCGAGGCTATAGAATTCATGGAGGCTTGCTTCTTCAAAGTCAGCAATGGAGAGAAAATCGCTGCTGCTTTGAGTCTCTGACCTCTAAATATTCCTTGAATGGCTTACCTGATTAAGTAAGGTCCACCCAGGATATCCCTTTTGATTACTTTAAAGTCATTTGTTACAGGCTTTAATTACATCTTCAAAATCGTTCACCTTTGCAATGTAACATAACTTGATCACAATTGTGATATACCATCACTTTTGCTATGCTGTATTGAATAGAAGCAAGTTACAGATCCCACTCATACTTAAAGGGAGGGGATCATACATGGTGGGGTGGTCATTGGAGGTCATTTTAGAATTCTGGCTACTATACTACCTATGTGGAAATCTTTCCTATATCACATGTACCTGGCTCTCTCCCTCTCAAATCTATTTGTCCTTCCCTTGTTTTTTTTTTGTTTGATTTTTTTCTGTAGGTTTATATACATTTTGAGACTTGCTTTTCCTGTCACTTTGTATTATATTCCTAAGATTTATACACGTTGGTGTGTATTTTTATAATCCATTCATTTTAACTGCTATATAATATTCCATTAAGTGAAATGTTTTTATATAATATATTTATTCACTGTCATGTGAATAAATGGCATTTGGGTTATTTTTAGATTTTTTGCTATTGTGAACAATGCTGATATAAATATTTTTATACATGTCTCCAGTTATAGATGTACAAGAATGTCTCTTGAGAATATACATAAGAGTGGAATTTCTGGGTCTCAGGACATATGGACATTCAACTTTAGTAGATAATGTCAAACTTTTCTAAATTCACATTTCCATCAGCAGTGTATAAGAAATCCTATGGCTCTATTTGTCTCCAATACTTATCATAGGTAGATTTTTACACTTTTGCCCATCAAAGGCATGGACGTTGTTACCCCACTCTGGCCTAGCCAGTTTTCTATCAAATTGTTTGCATTACTTTAGTATTTATTTGTATGCATTCTGTATATATGCATACTAAATGTACACTAAAAATTAGATAATCACTTGTTTTGGGTAATATAAGCCTGATAATTGGTAAATAGGGAAACATTCAACTTTGAATTGAAGGGCAGTATAGTGTGGTGATGAAGCACAGACTTTTGCATCAGATTTCCTGGGTCCCAAACTGGTAGTTAATAACAGTGTGTCCATAGGTGACTTATTTAACTTCTGTGCCTCAGTTCTCTTATGTATCAGATGAGGATAGTGACAGTGTCTATCTCATAGGGATTTTTTAAGGAGTAAATGAATTAAATATAGACAATGCTGAGAACAGTGTCCAGCACATAATAAACACTATGTTAATATTTGCTTAGACTATTATTTGACTGGGATTTCCAGGACCTGCTGGACGCTAAGGCAGTGTTCTGCTAATCAACTTTGAGAGTGTCACTTCTACCCATCCTCATATGTGTATATCCTTTTATCTTGACTCATTTCTGACCAGTCAAAATGGATTATTTTTTTCCTTCATAGATAACTTTTTCTTGAGTAGTGAATTAGTGGCTGATTGAAAAATATTAACTCAGTTAATATACACTGAAATATACATATAATAATATAATACAAATAAGACATATATCATATAATAATAATATATCATACAATGAATAATCTATCTCTAAGCTCTCCCCCAGCTTTAATAGCCTGTGATTCTATAAGGGTTGCTGAATTACTTATTGCAGGCTGCCTGAAGATGGGCAGGTAAGGGATGGATCCATTGAGAGGACAAAAACTCTTCTTTCCTGACTTCTAAGTAAGAACACCTGTATACATGTTATTCTCAGGAGGCCCTGTCAGCTGATACAAACCTATTTCTCTCAGGTTAAGCCCCCAAATGAGTCTTAACATGGCCATTGGAAGGTATTCTGGTTATCTTCTGCTGTGTAACCAACCACTCGAAAACTTACTGGCTTAAAACAACAATTTATCATTATCTGTCATGGTCCTGTGAGTTGACAAAGCTTAGCTTGACAACCCTGGCTTGGGGTCTCTCGTGCACGTGCAGTTAGGTAGCTACCAGGGCAGGAGTCATCAGAAGGCTCATGTGGGCTGGACACCCAGGATGGTACCCTCACTCACAGGTCTGGGGCCCCGGTGCTCTTCCACCTGGCCTCTCTCTCCAGCTGAGCAGCCTGGACATGGCAGCTCAGGGCTCCAAGAAAGAAGAAGGTGCCCTAGTATAGCATCACTTCTGCCACATTCTATTGGTAAAAGCCATTAAAGGCCAACTCAAATTCAAGAGGATGGAATGGCGTGTGGGTACAAAGAAGGGAGGAACTGATGCTGTCATCTTTGGAGATACGCTACTACGTACAACAAGTCTCACCTCTTGGGATGTCTCCCAGAAAACCTACTTATTGGAGAGGCAGAGACCTTCAGTGCTAGGCCTGCAGAGATCCCTTCCTAGTTATCTACTTTTCATCCTTTAGCTCTCAGCTGAAACATCACTCTCCCAGGATGCCTTTCTAAGGCCCCATCATTAAACTAGGTTCTACTCTGCTTTTCCTACACAGCATTATCGTAGTCTGTTAACTGTATTATTTCTGTGATTACTGATTTGATGTATGTCTCCAACATGGGACTGAAAACTCCACAAGGCAGGCAGGCCTGTCTGGATTATCTCTCTCGACTCCCTGGGCCTGTCATAGTGCTGACTCTCGGTAGCAGCTCAGGAAACAGTTAGAGGATGAAGAAATGGATGAGAGGTGAACACATCTGATCTTTCCATTTTGTTCCAGTGGTTCACACGGAGGTTTTCATAAAGGGGAGTCAGGGTACACTTTCTTTAGTTTATGATGTTTGAAAACCAGTATTTACTGAGCACCAAGCAGATGCTAGACACCACACTAGACCACAGGATAGAACCGAGGACAGGAAGGCAGAAGTGAACTCTGCCTTCACAGAGTCTACAGTCTGTGGGGGAAGGCAGACAAGTAAACACACTACTACAGTCCAAGCAGAAAGTGCTAGAATGGGTAGTGCAGGTTGCCAGGGTGCATTGTGTGCAACTCATTCCCTCTGTCTCCTACTCTCTCTCTCACACACACACATGGAATTTCATATATAGTTTCAGGGCCCCATGGATTCTACACTGATTACTCCTGGTTTAGATGCTGTAGCATAAAACATACTTCATTCATATTTGCAGTTGTATTATTTTGGGCTTATTAAGAATGACTGAGGAATGTCCTTCTTTAATGAGAAAAATAAACTTGTAACATATTAGATGTTCATAATAATGGAAAGCCAGAGTTTGTGGCTTTTTCAACAAGGAGTTGAAAAGTTCATAAAGTATTTTCAAGGTCAGAACCAGAGGTTAAGGTTTTTCACTTTTGGACCAGCTTGCATTTCAGATCATGCAAACCAGACTTACCTTTGAGCCTGCTCTGTACATATTTAACACAAGTATTTATCTAAATGTGAATAAAATACAGAGCAGTTGCAAAATCCCCCAGCAATGCTGAAGTTTTATTGTTTCAGGTCAGCTGTCCATCACATTCTGAGAACAAAAGAGAGATCTTCTAATACAGCAGTGAAAGAAGTATGAATTTTGTTCTAAACAGGAATTGATTGGAAGGTTTGGGGTGGGAGAGAGGCACGATCATTTCTACATTTTAGAGAAACATTCCAGCTTCAGAATGGAGTTTATTTGGACTACAGGAGTTTAGAAATGAAGCAGGAAGACCAGTCAAGAAGTTTCTGTAATTGGCCAGGCTCAGAGCAAAGAGTAACAACGGAGGCTGGAGATGAGTGACTAGAGTTATGAAGGGATTTAAAAATCATGTCATATTTGTATTTTAAAAAAGCTAGGAGAGGCCTGGATGCTTCAGTTGGGAATATAAGAGATGCCTTCAAATATGAGATGGGCTGTCAGGTAAAAGATGCATTCAAATTCTTCCGTGTCTCAAACGGAAGACCCATGGATGGAGAATACAGGGCATGAGATTTGTGCTCAGAATGAAGAAGCGTCTTCTCTCAGAGCTGTGCCAAGATGGAAGGGGCTGCCTGGGGAGTGAGTCCTCATCTTTGATTCTGGATGAGCAGGCGCTGGAAGACCCGTGGAAGGAGATGCGGAGAATCTCGGAAGGAATTTGGGGACCAGAACATGTAGAATCCTCACCCTGAGATTCCCTGATTTTGGAAACTCATAAATGTAGCAGGACTGAGAGTTGTGGATATTTTCATTTTCGTGTAACGCCACTGGGATGAAGAAAATTCATAATTATAGTATCCGTCTTGGGGATATTTAGAGAACTCCCCATTATCTGGCACACAATACATCCAACGTGGGTGGAGCTGCTGCTGACCTATTTAGTAGAAGTTTGTGAGCTATCCTTCCCACTTCTTGGCTACGTTTCTCAGAATATTTCTCTTTAATCTTCTTTAGAGAGATGGTGTAGGAGAAGAGTGTAGGCTCTGGGTTAGGCAAATCTAGCTTGAACTTCTCTGCCACACTTGCTAATTGCGTGGGTGTAGACAACTTACTTAATATCTGTGAGCCTCATTTACTCACCTATTAAATGGGAATCATATTACCTATTTTCTATGGTTGTTTTAAGAGATAATCTGTGCAAAGTTCCAAGCACCTAGGAGGATTTTAATACGTGGGAATGATGCCCAGGAAGAAATGAAAACAAAATATTTTTTCTTGTGCAAAGAAATGGAGCCTAGTTATTATGTATGGGAATTGTGTAGTCATGGTGATTGAAGAGTCAACCAACAAAAGGAAATGCTCACTGATTGAATTGATGGAGTCCTAACTCCAGGATATTATTCATTTTATACCCTCTAATTTGATGCATCTTTAAAGATAACCATTTACACGAGTTCTTAAAACACTGAGGAATTAGCGACAGTTCAGAGTCAATGATGTATCATGTTTGGTGCTTTCTTGAGACTGGTGCTGGGAAGCTAGAGAGACTAATTGAGCCTCTTCGATGAGTGCACTTCTTCCTGTGAATACTGGGTGGGGTGGGGGGAGGGTAACTTGTCTTCAAATAAATATAATTCATGGTTTCATGGAAAAACTGCAAACTCCCCCATGAACATTGAATAGCAAGTCAGTTCATTATACTGTAGTTATTGATATTGCAATCTGCTCCCAATGAATGCAATTACAGATCCATTTAGGAAGGAGCATGATTGGGGATTTTGTTGGCTTTCTTTTACCCTTTAGGTACCTGAATGGTTTTGCAAATGAGACCTGGCCCCCCCTTTCACTACCCTTGGGTCCCGATCACTTCTACACCTGCAGCACCCGTCACAGTGCCCGCCACGCTGATGGTTCTTGCTAGTATTTACCGGCTGATTGGAAAATGCCCTTATTATGTGTCTCTAGTGTGCTTTTCTTACTCAACACAGGAATGGTCGGAATCTGATTATAAACTTACTGTCACGTGTGCATTCACCATGCATGCCCCACGACCCTGGCAGCTAATGCCAACCTTGACACACAGCTTCTACTTCTCTTTCTATGTATGGTGAATGATCCATGGGTGATCAATAGGGGTGCACAACCTGCTTATGCATGAGACTTTCTCTGTTTTCTCAGGGTATCTTATAAAGCCCCAAAGCTGAGGAGAGCAGACAAGCTCCCGCATGTTTTCAAGAGAGTGACAGGGAGCTGGCAGACCTATCCTTTACGGCTTTGGGAGATAATCTGTCTGCTGCTATCACCACCTGCTCCCCCCCTCCACACTCCAACCATCCTACATAAAGTGAAAATGCAACTTTAGAAGGGGGCTGACCCAGTGGTTCACTGAGGTGGGGGAATTAGGCCGTGTGGGGAATGCTGCAGCAGTCTCATCTCCAGATTCAAGTAACAAGGTTCCCAGGAAACTGTCAAAGGGCTTTGGGGTGGATGCTTCTAGAAAGGGAGGCTGGCGTCTCTCTCCCTAGCTGGATTTTGGCTGAGCTCAGAAGCATGGCAGCTATCCCAGCCTGCCACCAGGGAGGAGGGGAGAGAGTTCTTGGAGGGGTTGACTCCTTGATGCTGGAGGTTAGGTGGCTTCCTGAATATGAAAAATGGGCTTAATTACAACCTGGAGCATTCTGGAGGTATGAGAGTGGATGGTACAGCCTGCAATGGCTGGGAGGACAAAAAGGAAGAGAGGGTCAAACACATTTGGCCTGCGTTTCCCTCACCCACAGAAGGTGGTCAGGCTTAAGCCATTGTCTTAGTCAGCTTGGGCTGATTATAACAGAATACCGTAGATGGGGTGGCTTACCTAGCACAAATTTACTTCCTACAGTTCTGGAGGCTAAGAAGTCCAAGATCAGGGTGCCACCATGGTCAGGTTCTGGTGAGATCTCTCTTTTAGGCTTGCAAATGGCTGTTTTCTCACTATGTCCTCACATGGCAGACACTAGAGAGAGGAAGCAATCTCTCTCCTATCTCTTTTTAGAAGGGCACTAATCCTATCATGAAGGCTCCACCCTCATGACCTCATCACCTCCCAAAGGCCCCATCTCCAAATACCATCACATTGAGTATTAGGCCTCCGATATATGAATTTGGGGGGAACACAAATATACAGTCTGTGACAGTCATCTAGAAAGAATCTTCCCAAGAGGGCAGCATGCATGGCCAGGGAGACTCAGTTGTGGGAGGTCCTGTAGTGGGCAGGAGCTCAGAAGTGGTCCAAAAAGAGCAACTAGAGAGCACATTACCCCCTCAGAAACAGAGCAGTACAGTGTTTCCCACTGTGACTCTGAAGAACCCACATGTGTGTCCCCCATAAAGTCAGCATTTAAAAGGGGGCAGCACAGAGGTGACCACCTGGTGTCAGCCAAGGGAGAACATACAAGTGACCAGAGAGGGAGAAAAGACTTTTGACTCTTCCTCTAATCTACATTTTCCATGCACTGACCTTAAAAGTGCAGAAGAGATGGAAGAAGAGGGAGGCAAAGGTCATGTTCCGTGTCCACTGCAAGTCCCCCAGCTAAGGTCAGGCCTGATTGGGAAGGAGTGGGAGGCAGTAGAGGCAGGTAGTGGGGAAATAGGAGAGGGACAGAGCTTGGAATTAGACAGGAGGTTCAAGTTTTGTTTTAGATTGGACAGGACTTTATAGTGTCTGAAAATGAATCTTTATAACTAGAGGGAGATTGTTTATGAAACCAAAGAAGGTCATGGGACCTTCCAGGATGCCCTTAAAAGGTAGAGAAAGGAGATCCATCAGAACATGCTGGAAGCAGTGGAAGGAGAAAAATAAACCTGTTCCTGTTTGTGTCCACACTGAGTCCAGACTATTCATTAAATTGCTTCCGTGTGCAATGTAGACATTACTGAGGGATTCACAGGTGAAATGGAGGCGAGTACTTACACTGCACATAGCAGACTGCCCCAAGCATCCTCATGAGATGTGATTTTCCTTTCTGAATATCCTCCGACAACTGTGCAGCCCTACTGGTCCTGCTCTCTTACATGGAGCTCATTCTCTTTTCCCTGGATGGAAACTTGCATTTCCTTCCCCAAAGGCACTTTAGCGATCCCCCACGGGAAGGGCATGACGTCAAGGTCAGTGTGCATGGGAAGGAGCAGACACTTGCAGACTCACCCTAGACTTTACAAGAATGAAGTCTGAAGGCAGGTTTGTAGGTTGATCTCAATCTAGTACAATGAGCTTTCATTTAGGTTAAATAAAGCAGGTATTGTGCCCAGAAAGGAAATCAAAGATAATTTTTTAAGGTTATCTTGGATTCTCATTGAAAAATTCAGTGGGGTGTCTTGGTTGTTAGATGTGAAAGGCTCACAATGACATTTCATATGTGCTTTTATAACTTCTTTCCAAGCTTCAGGCAAATTTCCTATTTTGGGATATTGTCTCCACTTAGTTGAAAATTGCTGAGCTCTAACAGTTTTATCCAGATGGCTTTATAAAATGATTTTGAGTTCTCATTTGCTCTTAATAGATGAGTTTGTTTGGAAAAGAAAATTAAGAAAACAACATTAACCATCAAAAATGACAGTGATGGGCCTTTCTGTGGAAATCACAACAGGATGGTACGTGATTGAATGGAGTTAAAAGCATCTTTTGAGAGGGTCTCTCCATAGGAGGATTGTGGTAGAAGCTGGAGGGTGATAGCGTGTAATATTTTAAAATTGTGATGGCCTTTTCACAGTCTCTTCTTCTGTAATCTGTCCAACTCTGCAATAGTTGAAGGCAGGGACATTTAATCTACCAGTGATCTTTTGATTATCACCAAACTGTATTTTTCAATAAATTCTCTTCTCTCCACCTCCAGTGTGATCACATTAGTGTGGGCACTAACAGGTCACTTCGCTTCTAATTTGCCTTCCTTGAACTATTCCCCACACAGTAGCTGATGTGATTGTAAAAAACAATTGGATTAAGATGGTGAATGGAATTCACAGGATTTCTCTTCTCCAATACCCAGTAAATGAGAGCAAGGGTGTACAAACCAGCCAAGGATATATCAACAATCTAGTTGAATAAACTTAAAACAAAATTCATTTTGCTTGCATCTCTCCAGATTTGGGAGTACTGGTGAGAAAGTCCAGCCTTTTGCTGGCTCACCAGAATGGCTTCTGGGGCATGGGTGGTGGCTGAGGAGCAGGCTGGGCTATAGTCCTTCCCTTTTCTGGTGGATAGAAAGATTCCTGTCTGTGGTTCCATGAGAATGTGCCCCTCAGATTCCCAACCATAGGGACTGAGGCCTCCAGGTGCTTGGCTCTGAAATCTGTTACTGTGTTTGCACCAAAGCCGTGTTTGCCACAGGCTGCTCCCAGGCACTGGCTGTGCATGGCAGAGATATTAAACAGGTCCATTCCTGAGAGACGTAGGTCTCCTCTGATGGGCAACTTTGGCTCGAAGACTCCCCCTGGCCTTGCCCAACTTTCCTTAAGCTGCATGGCTATCTAGGACGTGTCCACCCGAACTTGCTTCCTTCCTGTCGTCTTTCCTTCACTCAGAGTCGACCTGCATTCTGGTCTGAGGGCATTCTCAGCTTTTCCTGGCACCCTCCCAATTTTCTTTCATAAATGTTTCCCCTTATAAATTTCTTGCACGTTTAATCCTTTCTTGGTGCCTGCTTCTTGGAGGACCCAGAATAACACACTGGCACATAGGAGATGCTTGATAAATTTATTCAGAAAGTGAATGAAAACACAAATTAAAAAGAGTTTTCCTTTAACTTTTCAGATAATCTCCAGTGTCCTTGGGGGAACTATGGGAAGAAAAATCAGATTTTTTTCCCCTCCCTGTTCTGTTTCTGACTCTTTATTCTCTGTGCCTGATTCTTCGTTATAAAATAGTTTTAACCAAAGAGAAGCTCTGAGTCATCTTGCTCTTTTTCTAGATGACTTTGGCACCTGGAATGGTTTATAAGATGGTGGGATCATAAAATCGTATGTGAATTCACTAAAAATATTTTTCATGGTGTCCCTGTGAGGACTAAATGAGATAAGCCAAGTAAAGAGTTTAGCATAGATCCTGACACACTATAAATAGATAAAACGTGGTGGACACACAGCACAGGGTCCTGTGCCTCCATCTGAAACAACACAGTGAATGTATGCACATCAACAAAGATGAATCATAAATCACATGTGTTGACTGAAGGGAGGGCCTCTGGTCAGATTTAATGTTTATATTTGCTTGGAGAATTTTGAGTGCTTATGGTAGGCCCAGAAGCCTCTTGGTCTAAGGGCTCTTGTTCCTCATGATGTTTGACTGTGAAAAGAATTTTGCAGTTCGGAATCATAGTAACAGCTGATACTTTTAAAGCACTTCTTTGTTCCAGAATGTTCAGTAACTTGCCTCAGATCACACAGCTAGTATAGGAAAAGGTGGGCTTGTCCAGGGTGATGGGGCTGGCATGGATGTAAAGATGAGAAATGAGGTAGAGAGGAAGCTAGAGAGAACTGGAGCCCTCAGGGTACCGTGTTACCTCGAACACCAGTGGGGATGCAGGGCTGCCATGGCAAGACTGGCGATTCTTTCTCTTCAGCACCTGGAGGCAGCATCCAGTGAGACAAGCACGGGCTGAGTCCAGAAACTGAGCTGCAATGTGGCTTCGACACTGAGCAGTGTGGAATCTCAGGGAAATTACTTGATTTAATATGCTATGATTTCCTTTTCTGTAAAATGGAAGCATGCTACCTACTTCAGAGGGTTGTGTGCAAATCACGCGAGACAATATATGTGTTCCAGTTTGTGCGGTAACGAAGCTTACCGATTGCAGTGGCTTAAAACAACTCACAACCCCTGAGTCAGGAATTCGGGCCAGGCTGTGTTTGGTGATTATTCTGCTCCATCTGGCATTGACGGGGGTCACGCTGGTATTCAGCTCGTGGCCGGCTTTCTCTGGAGGGTTCAAGCAGGCTTCACTCACACGTCTGGGGCCTTGGTGGGGATGGCTGGAAGGCTGGACTCAGGTGAGCCATTCTTCCCCTCTATGTAGTCTTGAAATTCTGCACATGGTCTGTCCATCGGGGTAGTCTGATTTCTTACAGGCAGACTCAGTTCTCAGAATGAGTCATTACAGCAAGAGGAAATGGAAGCTACCAGTCTCTTAAGATCTGGGCCAGGAAACTGGTACAACCTCACTAACTCCATATTCTATTAGATAATCACAGAGCCGATCCAGATTTAAGAGGAGAGGGCATAGAATCCACCTCTTGTTGGAAGGAGTGAGTATCAAAGCACTTGCAGCCATCTTAACCTGCCATGGTAAGTAGTGCAGATTACCCATCAGGAGCTTAAACTCTCGAGACAGAGAGCATGTTGGTTTCACCATTTACCACCTGCCTAGCAGACACATTACTTATGCTAATCCTACAGCTCAGTTTCCTCGTCTGAAAAATGGGATAAAAATGGACTGTACATTCTAATGCTAAAAGAAACTCTCACTGCTTTTCATTTTCAAATTAATTACAGAAACCTTGAAGACACCAGATTCCAGAAATGGGAGAACAGAAAAAACCCAACTTGCCATATAGTACAAAGTACTGAGAGTCCATTGTGCTCTTCATACCAGGCCAATTGTTATATGCATGTTTCCTCATTAATCTTCACAGTAACTCTAAAAGGCACTGATTGTCTCCATTTTTTAAAATGAGGTTCTGAGACATTAAAGCTAGTCTAGTATTGCACAGGTAGCAAGAGGTAGGGTCGGAATTGTGCCAACCAGAAATGTCTTCCTGACTTTGGGTTCTATTTATGCGACAGCTACAGCTTATCCCCAAGACTTATTTTCCCTGCTGTACATAATGAAGGATTTCAAAGGCTTTCACCTCTATCAGCCAATAGCCAATTGTCTGAGCTGAAAAAAGCAGGTATTGCAATGAAAAGGAAAGCATTTTTTTTCCATATTTCAACATATCACAAATTTTTAAAGGCTGCACATCTATCTTGATGATTACTTTTATTTTAGGCCCGTGATTCCCGATCTTTTAAGAATTTTGATATTTTTTTATTTCATAGGAAACGCAGCCTGGGAAATTCACAAAATTGGGAAAGTAAATGTCTACTGACACTCAGACACAAAAGAATTATTTTTACCGCCCATTTATGGCAAGTGATACTGGTTTCCTATTTGCATTAGTGATATAAAGGTTGCTTTTAAATAAATTTATATGAAAATGTGAGTTGATTTAAAGAAAACAAACAAAATAATAGTAAGTTGGCAGGTGCATGTGGCACAGATTGGGAATTGTGAACTACTGAAATTTGGGAAATACTGGGGCAGTGGATAGAGATACCTACTAGATATTGGGTATTAGTGTAAATATTAAGATCTAGCTCTAGATGGATATAGATGTAGAGACATCATATGTGGAGAGTCATGTGTAGCCCTGACGGCCACTGATTAGCTGTCTGATTTTTGACTAACTTACATAACATCCATATGGACCTCGGTCTTCTCATTTGCAAAATTAAGAATTGATTTAATTTATTCTGAGAATTCTTTTTTTTTACTCTAAGAATTTGTGAGATCGCACCTCTTTTTCCAACAAGCCACTCATTTATTCAGAAATAAAAAAAACAAATTTGGTTTATATTTCATATGTATCTGAAGCAAGTGAAGATGATAAGGTTTTTAATTCAGCCCCTTCTCCTAAGAAAAACTATTTTAATACTATCTAGAGTAGGGCTGGCGTCTGTGGACTTCATTTTTCTTCACTGACTTTCGAATACATTTCTGTCAGCATCATTAATTCCTCATTACAATTACATCTGCAAGCCAAGATCATACAGCATGAACACTATTATTATCCATTGAAATACACCATCAAAGACTGTCCCAATCCTCCATAATTACACTACCAGTAATACTGCTGTGTCTATCACATTCAGAAAATTTTATGAAAATTCAAAAAAGATATATATTCTATATATCAACTTCAGAAAAATTCATGGAAATTGATCCGAAGGAAGCATCCTAAATGCAGAGACAATTCCTGTTGCAGCCAGGCAGTCACTGAGGTGCCCAGTCAATGTTAAAGTAGCATCTCTCATCAGTCGATGACTTTGACGTTGATGTTTTCCAAAGTGAACAGACTCCAAGTTGTCAGAGGCTTTCACTCAACCTGGAGGAGGAGACAAAAGACCCGAAGAAAGGAATGCCACCACCCTCAGACATAGGATGGTCTCCCGGCCATAGCACTAGTCTTGGAGACTGCAGCTATGACACTTAGAGGCAGTTCAATTGTAGGCTTTTAGCTCAAGGTCACAGGGCGACGTAGCAGCAAAGTTAGGACCAGAGCCCAAGTTATGCCACTCCTGTTAGACCAATGCTTTCCAAAACTTACTCCAAGCTTTAAGGAGGGATAGGGTCCTAGGAAGATACATGTCATCCCAGGTTCCTTTGTCTTCCAGCCTGACTGGAACACAACCAGCGTTGCATGGCCAGCAGTCAGTCCCAGAGATTCCCTGATACTTGTGGTCTATACAGCTGATCACTGATGTTACCACCGCTTTACTTCCTTGAGTTTTTAGAGGAGCAATTGTATCCATGCTCAGAATGACTGATGGATATAAATATGGGGCCAGTCTGGGCTCCAGCCATCATGTCTGCTGAAACTACAGAGATCGTTCAGACAATACACCTGGCTAGTGTCCCTCAGGCTTAGCAGCTCAGACTTCCCTCCTTGACCTGCATAATGCACTCGCCATTCTAGCAACTATGACAGAAAGGGGGCTCTTGGGGTAAGCTGGGGAGATGTTTTCCCAGACTTTTTCTAAGAGTTTTCTACAACTGCCATTTATTTTACAAAGACTAGCTGAGTACTCACTCACTTATTGACCTATTACCCATTCATGCATTTATCCATACATTCAAGAAATGTTTATTGAGCACCTAATAGATGCCAGCATTATGATCACCATTAGGTATACTTCAGTGAATCAGACATAGTCATTGCCTTCAAGGGGCTCACAGTCAATATCCATGTAATGAAGGGCCATGCATTCTACAATAGAGGAAGAATTTTGATTGGCCTAACTTAAGCTCATTTCTGGACAAATGATTGTAGTCAGGGAAATGTTCTACTATGACTGGCTAGGCTTGGATCACATGTCCATCCATTTGGCTAAGAGACTGACAGCTCTCATCAGAACCGCATGTTTGTTGTAGAAAAGAAAAAAACTCTCCAAAGATATGAGGGATGGATGTGTGTGGAGGGGTGAATATTGCTATCAGAAGAAGGGGGACAATTGGTCATGAGCAGGCAAAAAGAAAGAATATACCCTAATCCCTTTCCATAAGCATTTCCCACCCTACTTCGATAAAAGCAGGTATGCTTTTATTAGGGGAAAATACTTGCAAATATAGAATACATACTTCCAAATGGCAGTATAGTGAGAATTAAAAAATGCCTACAAACTTAAGAAAAGATGGATGTTTTGGGCTTCCCTGGTGGCGCAGTGGTTGAGAGTCTGCCTGCTGATGCAAGGGACACGGGTTTGTGCCCCAGTCCGGGAAGATTCCACATGCCACGGAGCAGCTGGGCCCGTGAGCCATGACCGCTGAGCCTGCGTGTCCGGAGCCTGTGCTCCGCAACGGGAGAGGCCACAACAGTGAGAGGCCCACGTACCGCAAAAAAAGAAAAGAAAAGATGGATGTTTTGATAGCCATGGTAACAAGTAGCTACCAGGGTCAGTTTTAAACCTGTTCCCATAGATCAAGGCAGCTCCCCTCAGTGAACATGCGGTCAGTGCTGAGTAAACTAACCAGTCAGTGTTAGTATCTTGTTCGTAAAAGTCAGTCTATCAGTGATGGACTCTGGTAAACACACCAGGACTACTAACCAAACAACAAGAGTCTCACGCAAGTCTCAACCATGCTTCTACAGATGAAGTCAACCCCTTATGCCTCTGAAAGTCTCTCAAGTCCTTGAACTCTGTGCTTTCCCAAAGCTGGTAAAACATCAATACTCTGTTCTACTCAGAGAGACTGTGTCAGACCAGCTTACCTCTCCCTTACTGTAGTGAGCAATAAATTCAATTTTTTTTTCTGGCTTCATGTGGGTTACTTGAACATTTTTGGAATTCTGTTTTTATTGATAGCTTCTTTGAGTGTATATCTTTGTACAGTTTTTTTGTGGTTAGTCTAGGTATTAGATACATAACTTATCAAAGTCTACTGGTATCAACATTTTACCAGTTCGAGTGAAGTGTAAAAATCTTACTTCCCTTTACATCTTGTCACCCTCCCTCATTAATAATTTAAGTGTCTTAAATATTTCCTCTACCTACATTGAGAATCACATTAGACAGTTTTTTTTTTTTCTCTTCCTCTGGGACTTGTTATAGTCCCAATATCTCTGAGGTTTTCTTCATTTTTTTCAATCTATTTTCTCTCTGTTGTTCAAATTAGGTACCTTCAAGTTCACTGATTCTTTCCTCTGTCCCTTCCATTCTTCTGTTGAGCCCATTCACTGACTTTTTAATTTTAATTTTGGCTTTTGTAATTTTTAGTTCCAAAATCTGCATCTTGCTCTTCTTTGTATTGCCTATTTCTTTTCTAAGACTTTCTATTTTTTCATTTGTCTCAAGTGTTTTCATAATTGCTTATTAATTAATTAATTTATTTTTGCTGTGTTGAGTCTTCGTTTCTGTGCGAGGGCTTTCTCTAGTTGTGGCAAGCGGGGGCCACTCGTCACCGCGGTGTGCGGGCCTCACTATCGCGGCCTCTCTTGTTGCAGAGCACAGGCTCCAGACGCGCAGGCTCAGTAGGTGTGGCTCACGGGCCTAGTTGCTCCGCGGCATGTGGGATCCTCCCAGAGCAGGGCTCGAACCCGTGTCCCCTGCATTAGCAGGCAGATTCTCAACCACTGCGCCACCAGGGAAGCCCCATAATTGCTTATTAAAGCATTTTTGTGATGACTGATTTATAATCCTTGTCAGTTAATTCTACTGTCTATGTCATCATGGTGTTGGTATCTGTTGATTGTCTTTTCTCATTCAGTTTGAGATGTTCCTAGTTCTTGGTGTAAGTGATTTTTGATTGAAACCTGGACACTTGGGTTTTTATGTTATAAGAATGTGAATCTTGTTTATTTATTTATTTATATGAAAATAATTATGGCTGGTTTTCTTTATTTGCTTACCAATTCTTTTTTTTTAATTGGAGTATACTTGCTTTACAATGGTGTGTTAGTTTCTGCTGTACACTGAAGTGAATCAGCTACATGTGTACATATATCCCCTCCCTCTTTGTCCTCCCTCGCCCCCCCCATCCCAACCATCTAGGTCACCACAGAGCACTGAGCTGAGCTCCCTGTGCTATACTGCAGGTTCCCACTAGCTATCTATTTTACACATGGTGGTATATTTATGTCAAATCTAATCTCCCAATTTATCCCACACTCCCCTTCCCCCACTGTGTCCTCACGTCCATTCTCTATGTCTGCATCTTTGTTCCTGCCCTGGAACTAAGTTCATCTGTACCATGTTTCTAGATTCCACATACATGTGTTAATGTATGATATTTGTTTTCCTCTTTCTGACTTACTTCACTCTGTATGACAGACTCTAGGTCCCTCCACATCTCTGCAAAGGAACCAATTTTGTTCCTTTTTATGGATGAGTAATATTTCATTGTATATATACCACATCTTCTTTATCCATTCATCTGTCTATGGACACTTAGGTTATTTCCATGTCCTAGCTATGGTAAATAGTGCTGCAAAGCTTTTACACAGCAAAGGAAACCACAAATAAGAAGAAAAGACAATGCTCAGAATGGGAGAAAATATTTGCAAATGAAGCAGCTTGGATATTTTGGATTCATCTCCAAAATATACAAACAGCACCTGCAGCTCAATATCAAAAAAAATAACAACCCAATCCAAAAATGGGCAGAAGACCTAAATAGATATTTCTCCAAAGAAGATATACAGATTGCCAACAGACACATGAAGGGATGCTCAATGTCACTAATCATTAGAGAAATGCAAATCAAAACTGCAATGAGGTATCACCTCACACCAGTCAGAATGGCCATCATCGCAAAATCTACAAACAATAAATGCCGCAGAGGGTGTGGAGAAAAGGGGACCCTCTTATTTAAATCTTGTGTTTTAGCTGGCTTCCTCACTGATCTGATCTGCTTCATCACTGCCAGATGGAAGTGGGAGCTCAGGTTCTTCCCTTCTTCTCTTTTGACAGCCAGGGGGAGGGGATTTTTGTTACTTTGTTACTGCAGAAGTGACAGTGAGGGACTTCCAAGTTTGGGTTAGAAAGGCCACCCAGCTTCTATGAAGCCCTCAAGGTAACCGCAGTCCCATCACCACCTAATTACAACTGTATGAGAGACCTCAAATGAGAACTGCCTAACTCGGGGTTTCTCAACCTCAGACTGGATAGTTCCTTTCTGTGGGGGCTGTCCTGTGTATTATAGCATATCTGGCACCATCCCTGGCCTCTACTCACTAGATGTCAGTAGCAACTTCCCAGTTGTGACAACTAAAAATGTCTCCAGACATTTATAAATGTCCCTTGGGGAAAAATCACCCCTAGCTGGTTAGCTGATCTCAGTCAACCCCAGATTCATGAGCAAAATAAATGATTGTTATTGTTTTTAAAATATTCTTTAGGGGTGATTTGTTATAGGGCAATAGATAATCAGAGGGGTGTCAGGGAGGCTAGGATGCAGAGCATCTTTACCTCCTCCCCAGCTCACTTGATGCTAGCTGAAGAGCTGGACTCTGTCAGAGGCATGATGCTTCTACCAGACAGTCTGCTTCTACCACCCTGGAATTTTTATGGTGGGCTATCTATGGCATCTAGATATGTATTAATTTATCATGCATAGGTAAATGATCCTCCTATAGATAGGATTTGTAGTGACATAATAAAAAAAACATGCCCATATGCTATAGAAACTTATGCTTTTTATATAAATATACACGAGGCAGGTAAATAAAAATAAAAGGAAAAATTGGAATCATTCAGGAGAATGGGAAGATAATTGTTTTAGGAAGAAGAAAATGGTTGATGATTCCATTTTCTTTTTGTCTCTCTAAAAAACTGAGGGAAACACATTGGAGTTTTATTATAAACTAATTTGTGAGTGTTATAAGTTTTTGAGTCCCTAAATCCTAAGAGGAATTTACAACATGGATTCTTACTTGAAGGACACTGAAAAAGTCATCAACACAGTTTTACTTTTATAAAAGCTGCAGAAAAAATTCTCCCTATGGCCAAGGACCTCACACTAAACCATAACTCAAAGGAGGTATTTCTGTCAGAATGAAGCTGATGTTGCCCAGAGGTTTTTGATGATTTAGCAAGACACCAGGATAGCATTTAGAGAAAGCAATAAACCAAGGAATATAACTTGAATAGTGGCCAGCTGATCAGCAACGCAATTTCTGGCAAACACTATCTCATGGGATCATCTGTTACTTTACAACCTATCTATTTAAGACCCATAGTTCTTAAAAAACATAGTATACATATAGGAAGGAATGCTTGCTTTCCTTTTTTTTGTTTTTTGGGATGTGGCAAATCCATGAATGGGATCAAGTTATTAATCAGTAATTTAAAAAGAAAAAAGGGATGGGGGTATTCAAAACACTCTCTGGATTTCCATGACTCTCTTCTTACAAGCTTGAGGGTTCCATCCAAAGATTTTGACTCTTGCAATTGGGATTACGGCACAAGATCTTTATTAGCATTCCTAATGGCTAAGGATAGGTCAGTGGAGACCCTAAAAATCTTATATTGTTCAAGGTGGTTTTCCCCTCAAGGTAAGGAATGTAACTCTAGATTGTGGTAGAAGAGTCTGGGCTAAACTTGTTTGCTCTAGAGGAAGAGGTGTTTAGAATGCCCTTTGGACCATTTCTTCTTAAATACAGGCCCATGGTGCTTTTAGCGGTACTGTGAAGTGGACGGATTCTGGGGTGTTGTTAGAAGACGATCCATTCACTTAAGATCCTGGGCCCCCATGCAGCCCCAGACAAGATTTACCTCACTTCTGCCTGAGAACCACCAGAGTAGGATCTGTGGGAACACGTGGTATTATTTTGGGGTCATGCTTGAATAATTTAGAGTATTAGCATCGAATCTGTCATGCATGAATCCTAGCTTGTCGATTAGTGGAACAGATTCAATGTTAGAAAGCCTTTGCTGGATTCTAACTTCTGCCTTGTGAAGTAAACCACAGTGAGTGACTTGAGAATCTCTTCGTTTCTCTAGTTGCTCAATGGGAAGCAGATCTGATCACCCCATGAATGTAAAATGATGGTTATTAAAGATGAAGAACTTTGTTACCTCTCACTGGGTTGAGAGGCAGATGAGTTCGCTCTCCAGGCAGGCAGACTACACCATCTTGTAGCTCACTGTGGGTGGCAATACACTGCTTTCTTGAGAACAAACATCCCTCAAAACCCATACAAGTCTTGAGGCAGCTTTTGCTGTTGCTTTTAAGGTAAACAGACACCTCTGATTTTAATGGGTCGTTGTTTTTTATGGGACCTGTCCTCTGCAGCAAGTGGCTTCCACGGCGTGGGCGAGCTTTGTTTGGAGGTCATCCGCCATACGACGCAAAAAAATCATCAGAGGTCCTTGAGTGGAAGAATGCAGGGCTACTGGTGTGCTAAGAATGGCAGGCAGGCCCAGGGAGGGTAAATTACCAAGTATGAAGCATAGAGTCACTACCACAAGATCAAGCTGAATTGAGGATCTTTATTATGAAGACACAGCCGTGAGGTACCTTGTGCCTCCACTTCTTCAGAGTTTTATTTCAGTTTTCAACAATCGAACTGGATACAGCTTTTGGTATTTGTATGTCAGACAGACTAAGATGGACTTAGGAGATCATGGTACCCGATAAAGTCCGCTTCTTGGTTCGTACCAACTGCAGAGTCACATTTGATCCCCAGCTCAGCCCAGGGTCACAGGGTAGTGCAGATTACTTGCAAGTCCATACTGTGAGAGTGAACCCTGACTTTGTTTTTGGAAAGGCATACATTTTGAGTCTGTTGTTTTGACTCCATGTGATGGCTTTCACAGTCTGACAGGGAGGCAACTTATCTGTAAATCACAGTGATTAAGAATGAGGTCTCCATGTGCCCCCTAGAGAGGCTGATTCTTAGAACAGTTTATTTAGATGTCACTTTTAGAAGGGACTTTCATCTTCATGTCCAGAACTCAGTAATACATTGAACTGCTTTTGTCCAGCCTGATTTCAGCCACTTTGGAACTTAAAGGCTTGAGTCCACATGGAAAGGGAACTACTTGGATGAATCATTCTTTCAAATTACAATACATTAATTAATCATGGATTTAAATCTCAATTTCCCACATAGTAACTGAGTGATATGGTGCAAGATTTTAACCTCTTTAAGTCCATAGTTCCCTTTTTTTGTAAGGTGAGGATAATAATTGTACTTTCCTCTTTGGGTTGTCACCTGAATTAAATGAAATAATGTAAAGTTCAAAGCTCAGTTCCTGGAGAACAAGCTGCCCTTAGAAAATATTAACTAATATAATGACTGCAAAAAATAATGGGGGACGGAGAATCTATCAAATTCAGTTTCTTATAGTTCAAAGAGCTGGTAAACCAATTCTGTTTTCTTACTGTAATTGTAGATAGTAAGAATGTTTTGGGATAATGCATGACTTCAACTTGGAAGATTCAGTGGACTATTTTGTAATATAAAAACATAGAAAATAAGAAAAGGTCAAATTTTAATTTTTCTGAGAATGAGTTCAATGTTGGCATAAATTATTGATTAAGTACAATTTTCTAAGGGTAGAATATAAAAAGAATTTATTATATAGACACATACGCCTCTTTTAGGCATTCGTTAGAAAATAGTAAATTTTAATATGTCTAGGATGTCCATTTTTCTCTAGACATCCTAACTCTCAGCAGAACTTCTCCCTCCCATACCCTACGGTTGAAACTGAGTCACTGGTTCTGTTTTGGCGTAAGCAGAATCCCACACTTCATTCTTGCTATGAAGTGAGAGAGTGACTCAGTTCTTCTTGTTCCTTAAAATTACTGTCTCAGGGTTAGATTTCCTGTAAACTTTGCTGGTTTGGGCTGAGTGGTAGTCTTCTTTGCAGTTCCTGTAAAGGATGATGTTTTATTACCTGGAGAAGTATTAATCTCCCAGATATACAGTCCCACCTAGAGCAATCTCAGTGATTAAGAGAAGCCTGTAGTCTAGTGAAAAGAGCAAGCTCTCTAGAGTCAGCCAGGTCTGAGTTCTTTTTCTTTTTTTTAATTGAAGTACAGTTGATTTACAATTGTATATTAGTTTCAGGTATACAGCATAGTGATTCAGTATTTTTACAGATTATACTCCATTAAAAGTTATTATAAGATATGGCTATAATTCCCTGTGCTGTATAATACATGCTTGTTGCTATTTTATACACAGTAGTTTGTATCTCTTAATCCCTCATCCCTATCTTACCCCTTTCCCCTTTCCTCCCCTCACTGGTAACCACTTGTTTGTTTTCTAGGCCTGTGAGTGTGTTTCTGTTTTGCTATATACATTCATTTGATTTATGTTTTTAGAT
Organism: Delphinus delphis; assembly: GCF_949987515.2. NCBI lineage: Eukaryota > Metazoa > Chordata > Mammalia > Artiodactyla > Delphinidae > Delphinus > Delphinus delphis. The sequence goes on from NC_082684.1 coordinate 16,137,423, forward strand.
TCCACATATAAGTGATGTCATACAGTATTTGTCTTTCTCTTTCTGGCTTATTTCACTGAGCATACTATTCTCTAGGTCCATCCATGTTGCTGCAAATGGCAGCATTTCATTCTCTTTTATAGGTTGAGTAATATTCCATTGTGTATCCATTTACCACATCTTCTTTATCCATTCGTTTGTTGATGGACATTTGGGTTCAGGTTGGGGTTCTGATCCAGATTCCACATTGTCCAGGCTGTGTGGTCACGAGCAAATCTCTGCTCTTTCTGAACCTATTTCTTCACCCCTGACATGGGAAGATACTATATACGTGGGAAGATACTATACCCCTGACGTGGGAAGATACATGTATGTAGTGATACATGTAAAGCTCCTGAAGGCTCCCCATTTTATAGTAAAAGCTCAACATATGTTGTCTCTTCTTATTAGGAAAATTATGCCTCTGGTTATTGTAATCCAGTAAGTTCGTTGAGACAACATTGTGCTGCAATAATGTGTACAAAGCAACTAGCACAGTACATAGCTGCAGAGCAGGCACTCGACAAACGACAACTGTTAATATTATCAATAATCTACTCCTTGCTCATAGACATTTTAAGCATTGTACTAAGTGTGTGAGGAAAGAGAAGGAAGGAGTAATCCTAATATGTCGATGTCACCTGTCTTAGGATTTTGAACAAAATCAAACTCAGTTCCCCTGCAAGAGACTGACGATGGCGATGATCATGACGATGACGATGCTACTGATGCTGGCTGGCGTTTACCGAGCACGTCCTCTGGGACAGAGGGGAAGCTCAGCACATTCTCTCGCTTGTCCCTCCCGACGAACCTGTGAGGTGAGTACTAGCATTACCCCCACACTTTAGCTTGGGTCTCCCCAGTTCACACCTTGAGACAAGGAATTTGCATGGGAGGTAGTCTCAGGAGCATGGTGGGGAACTGGCAAATGACACAGGGAAGGCGAGAGGCCAGGAAAGGGTGAAATAAGGAGATAAGGAGTGAGTCTGCTGTGGGTAACGGGTCTAGAAGCACAGATTTCCCATTGGTCACTGGATATTACAGTAAACAAGTCCCCTTGAAAGTCTATTCCTTGGTGCCCAGACCCACGTGTTCTAACTACTGGGGACACAGTGCCATGTAATGCTCGTTGATTTGGGGAGCATAGTAAATTCTGGAGGATGGCACTCACCCTTGCAGGGTACCATCTCCAATCTGCTGCCTCAGCTGTGCATTCAAAAGGCTGTTGCATTGCCCTGATGGTGTGGCACGAGTGATCCCAGCTCAAGTGCTCACGGCTAATAGCCTTTGCTGTAAAATGGTTTCACTGATCTGAAGTGAGAACATTTTCCTAACAAAGCCCCTCTGCCCTTTTTGAGTCCAGGTTAGGGACAAGCATCACATTGCGTATCCCTATCATCTATTGTCAGAACTCCCAAAGGACAGTTTTCCTTTGCAAGACCGAAGCAGCAGGCAGGTATTAGGAAACAATTGCACAGGTGCCTCTGGTGGGAAAGGATATGAATGCAAATGAGAGTGAGCTGGGCAGAGGGATGGACACAGGGTCCTTGGCCAAGTGGGAGGATGCTTGATGCTGTTGGTAGAGGCTCCCAACATAAGGTGTCCAGAGGAGGAATGTTAACTGGAAAAGAACAAATCCCGATACCCAGGAATTCAATTAAAAGAATTATTATAACCAGCACTACTCTTGAGCCAAAGGTAAAGCAAAAAAGAAAAAGAAAAGTAAAATTCTGGAATTTATTCTAGAATTTTGTTGCAGAAAGGGATTCAGTTTTTCCACTTTATTGTATAAATGAGAAACACGGGGTTGGGAAGATGGACCCACAGTCAAAGCAGAGCCTGTTTCAGGTACTTGGGAGAAGGCTGGGGTAGGAGGAATTTGTGTGGACATGAAATCATCAGCTCGAGAGGTTTCCTGAGTCAGGGGACAAGGTTCACAGAACACAGGACAAGGACTGAGCAAAGCCCAGCACTGGGGGAGGCCATGGCAACCCAGAATAAAGAATGCTTGGGACACCGAACGGCAAATACAGATTATCATCACCACACCCTTCTCCCTGCTTTGTGCACTTGCAAAACTTTCAATAATAAGTAGACAAACATGCAGGGCAGATTTGGTGGGTGAGGTTGAGGTCGGCCCCGGAAGGTCTGTGTACCTGTGAAGTTGAGAGCCTTGTGACCCGGGTTTCTCAGTGAGCGTGAACATTGCAGGCTTGTGTTTGAAAGCACTGCTTGGTAACTGGCTTCTCTCAGAACCATATGATTCAAAAATGAATGTTGGCCTGGAAGCAGAGGGACCCTCAATTTGGCCCTGACGTGTACAACTGAAGTGACTTAGGGAAGACCCCCAGAAAACACGTGTCTGGTCCTTGAGCCTGGCACTCCACCATTGCAACTTCAGCCTTTTCAGTGAAGAAGAGATCCCTTATTAAAAAGGTTAATATGCCTGGGAAGGATAACAGATAGTAACTGTTATCAGTCCTCAGTTCCTTGGGGCTCATTAATGCATTCACTGATTAGTTATTAAGCAGTTACTGTGGGCTAAACGCTAGGTGCTAAAAGGAATAACTACAAAAGAATAATGGTAACACTTTACATTCAACAGGGCCTGTACTAAAGGACTCTGTATGCTTATCTAATCGTTGTTAAAATATTAGATATTTGGGAATACAAGGATATATAAGAACCAATTCATAGATATCATGGCCAAGTAGGAGAAACCTATGTCTAACTAAAATGAGGGTGCAGTGTAGCTTGGCTACCACACAGATATGCCCAGGGCATTAGGGGAGCCCAGCAGAAGGACATCTAATGCAGCCTGTGGGCAGAGGGGTGGAGGTCAGCCTTTCCAGAGGTGGTCAGGATAGGGGTGTGCCTTGAAAGACAGCAGTGAAGGAGCAAAAAGAGCCTGGCTGTGGAGTCAGCCAGACCCAGCTTCAAACCTCTGCCCCAACAGTAACCTGGTATAAGGTATGAACTTTTGAACCTCATCTCTAAAAAGAGTTCTAACACCTTCCTTATATCGTTCAGATGAGGGAGCTGGTGCAAAGATGCCAGTTGTGGCTGATAGTGTGAGAGACTCCCTCAGCACCCATTCCAACCGCTCTATAGTATGCCTCCCTGGAAAACCAGGAACTACATTTCCCAAGCTCCCTTGCAGCCTGGTTCAACCTGTGACCCAGGTTCAGTCAAGCATTCGTACCTTCTTAAGAGTAGGAGGCAGAAGTGAGCAGTATGGCCTGCCATTGGGAGAGGGGAAGTAGCCTCTTGTGGCAATCAAATGGGGAGGCATCCGGCTCTTCTCGGGTAAAGGCTGTTGTTGTCTCACAGGAGCCAAGCAAAAAGCAGCAGTGATTCTGCTCCCACAGCGCCATGGAATGGCTGGGCACTACTCTGGGCTACGTTGTTCCTGGCTGAGAGCCTTCCAACCTGGGTTTTCTAGTCCTCCCAAAGATTGTGTTGCCTCCTAATATCTTATCAACAAAACCGCATTCTGCTTAACCAGAAAAGAGGATTTGGTTTCTACTGCTAAGAACCCAGGTAGATGCCATCCTTCTTCCCCTGCACCTCCAAATCCAATCTATCACCAAGTCCTGTTGATGCAATCTTTTCCATCTGTCCACTTCTCTTCTTTCCCTCTACTTCTTCCCTGGTTCAGAAACCACCATCTCTTGTCCAGATCCCATCCAGAGCCTCCTGCTGCCTCTCTCTGACCCCTGTATCACCCCACTCGAATTCATTCTCCTCACTGACACCAGCGTCATCTCCCTAAGATGCCAATGTGCTCATGAAACTTGCCAGTGCAAATTACCTGCCCCCCTCCACAATCTAGGCTTCCACCATAGGGGGTCACTTTCTATTACTAGTGTGTACAGGTGATCCTCTTATCACCAGACTTGTGTGAATTTACCCTTTCTACCTAGAACGCTCTTCTCTCCAATTACCAGGTGGAATTTTACTCATCTTCCAGGTCTTAGGTAAAGTGTTCTCTGCTTCAGGAAGCATTTCCTGACTTCTCAAGTTCAAGTTAGGGGCCTTTGTACTTCTACAGCATCCCAAAACATATTTGACTTGCTGTTTATTTATCAGGATTCCCTACTACACAAAAAGGGCTGGGAATCTTTTGTTTAGTTGATAAGCATGCCTCCAAAATCTGGCACACAGCCTGAAATATGTGAACACTCAATAAAAGCTAATTAAATGAAGAATGGTGTTGAATGTCTTAGAAAGGACTAAAGTATAAGAATTGACCATCATCCATGAGTTCTGACAACTTAGAGGCTCCTGATGACCTCAGTAGGGGCAGTTTCTGTAGAGAAGTGGCAGCTGAAACCAGGTCCCATGGGGGCGAGGACGAAGTGGATACAGGAAGTCCACTGGTTTATCACATCGTTCCCCACTCCATAACTTGCCAAGATGTTCTGATGAGATCGGGGGGCAGGACAGGCCATGGAAGCAGGAAGGTACTAGATGCCCAGGATATTTGTGTGAAAAAAACAGCAAAGGAGCTAAAGCACCAACTTAGGCTGAATTCTCTACTAGGCACAGGAAGCAGTGTCTAGGACACCCACTACTTTTAGGGGCTCACAGAATTGTTTTAATTTCATTTTTAATAAGAAGAACAAAACCTGGTGATGTAAATGTGCTTTTAATCATCATGAATCTGTTCTAGTGAACCCAGTTTGGTTTATATTCCTCTTTATACCAACACAATCATAAAATATAATTTTTTATATTATTTAACGGGGGAAGGGGACCCCATAGATAAAAGTGCCTGCAGCCCACTGCAGTTGTGATGCAGCCCTGAGCAACTTTGTTGACCTCACAGTATAGTCTTGTCTCTGAGATTCATTTGTCATGAATTGGGTCACCCCCTTTCTTCTTTCTCTCAGTCTCTGGCTCTCACCCTGGCTTTGGCTCTCCTACACTTGCTTCCTGCATTGACCTGATGGGAGCAACCATATCCTCTGATATCTCAGGGGCTGTGGTTTGGAAAGGTCTTGTCAAAGGTCAAAGGACGATACTGTTTTTCATGATTTTCAAGCAGATATAGGGTTCAGCATTTGGGCGTGTCTGTTTCCGCTCAGTGTAAGCAAAGTCTGCAAGTAAGATACCATCTTCCCAGAACTGAAGAGAGAGAGACAAGACCAGTCAAATTGCCAACACAGCACAGGATCTGGAGAGAAGTGCTGACTTTGTTGGATGAAACAATTAGCAACTAGTGTACATGACCAGATAGATGAAGAAACCCTGGCAAAGTAACAGGGGACCCTGGTCAATGATTATTTCTCTCAACAAGGACAAAGAAAGCTTATCAGAAAACATTTTAACTTGCAGATGCCTTTCCCAACAAGGTAGCCTTTCTTCTAAAGAGAGGTCTAATTTGCTGTAGATAAATTGGGGAAGTTCTCAACTTTATAAGAATCTCCACCTCTTAGAGGAGGTGAAGTCTCTCTGTAGCCCTTGGTATATGGGGCTGGGAGAGGGGTTGCAAGCAGAGGCCATAAAAAGGACTTTGTCTCTTAAGGCTTTTCTTTGGGAACCACCTGCAGCCAATGCACAAGGCCTCAGTTTGTGGGAGATGGAACTAAGGCATGCATGCCCCAGCCACCCCATTTCATGGCTGTAGAGCAAATGCTCTGTCTGATCAGAAGTTCTGCAGGTTGAGTTTATCAAATTAAGTCATTAATCCATTCATCCTCTTAAACTCCTTCAAAGCTCCAAATGCTGGTGATGTAAATGTGCACAAAACTCCATCCCTGCCTGCTTTGCTGGCACTTATCTTTGTAACCTGATGTTTTATACATTTACTTGTTTACTCTCTCTCCCTCCACCCTCTATCCCACAAGACTGTAATCTCCATGAGACTGGGGACTTGGCTCTTTTGTTCACTACTCTAAATTTAGTGCCTAGAACAGTGACTAACATTGCTAGATGAATATTTGTTGCACGATTTTTGATGAATGAATGAATGAAATTATTTTAGATAATTCTTAATCCTGAACAAAGAAAAAGAAAAGTCCATGAGCTGCATTCAAAGTAGTTTTGATTACCATTTTCCAAAAATTTGATTTTGAAAACATTTATGAAGACATGGTAAAATTAACATGGAAACACCAACACTTTTCTTTAATACAAACTTGATATATGTATGTAACAGGGCACTACCAAGCTCTACCTAAACTTATTAGAAGTTATTCACTTTGAGGAATTTGAACTTCACTTGAACTAGCAATTTTCTTTAGTAACTTCTAAATACAGCATTCACCAGCTCAGTAATGCAATTCACCTTTTAGTTGTTTGAAATTGTTCATTGACACAAGTCTAGATCCCTTACTAGGAAAGATTAATCTGTTCGCAATGATCTCTGCACATGTTCAAAGCCTGGTTGGCCTGTTTTGACATTTAAAAAGAAAACAGACTCGTGCTATGAGCCAAATCAAACAACTCTCCAAGACTGAGCCATACGGCTTTGTAAAATAATCTGGTAGACAGAATTTGGCCTTAAGAGCATCAGGTATAGAAAGTCATATGCAATGATTGTCTCTTGAGTTCCACTCTTAAAGGGTAAATCTTTTGGGTCTCAAAAAGCTTCTTAATCTTTGCGTTTTCCCCTATAAATTTGGGAGAACTAAATACTTTAAGCCAGCATGTCTTGAGCAACCAGACAAAATTATGAATTTGTGAAGTAGGGGGATACATGACAACAGGGAGTTGGTGGGGGGTGGGGTGGGGAAAGTGAACTATAGATGCTTATGCCTCCCGATTTCTGTCCAGCAGCGACTTTAGACTTTATATTTAGAAGGATGACCATCTAACTGGGGCTGGGGATGGGATGGAGTCAAGGGTACTGGTGCTCGAAGCTAAGTTTGCATGGGAGTCTACATAAAATAAACACAGCATCCTTTGCTCCTGTCAAAGGAGGAGGGGACAAAGTACAGATGGAAATTATATGGGAAGAATAACTGAAGTTCTCCAAAGACCCACCTTGAAGCTATTCCTCTCTCAAGTCCATTGCTTCCCTGTGAAAATTGGGCCCAGTATTGTCAGAGCAGTTGCATTTTCTAAAGAAGCTGAAAACCCCAACTTTTCTGGGAAATGTCCTCGTGCTTGTGGTGAATGTTTAGATCAGGTAGTCAGAAAAATCCTGATTGATAAGGTGATATCTGAGTAAAGTCTTGAAGAAACTGAGAAAGAGTGAACCAGAGAGAACAAGGGATGAGGAAAAGAGTGCACAGCCCTTCAGCAGCAGTGTGCTTGTGAGTCAGTGAGTGGCCATTGTGTCTGGAATAAAACAAGTGGGGAGAAGAGTGGCTGGAGATGAGGGCAGAGGAGCAGGGGGAGCAGAACATGGAAGTGCAGACAGGTCTAGTGAGGGCTTTGATGAGACCATGATGGGAGTAGCATGGGAAGCCCCTGGAATGCTTTGATCACAAGAGTAGCATGAGCCAACCTGGTATTATTCTGGCTGATGCTGTGGGAGAATAGTTTATAAAGGAGCAGAAGCAGGGAAAAAAATCAGAAGGCATATTGTCTTGAAGGAAGTTCAGCAGGGACAGTGTTCTCCAAATAAGAGAGGCTTTAAGTAGAAGTTGGTTTCTCTCTCATTCATAAGTTCAGAGGTCTGAATCTAGAGGTAGATGGCAGCTTCATTTACCAAGTCCTCAGGGATTCAAGAACCTTCCAACTCATTGCTCTAAGGACTTACATAGGGCGTGAGTGCTGAGAGGAAAGAGTAAACTTAAGGCTGCCACCTCTCTGCGGGTTAAAGAGTTATCTATGTAGCAGGAAGCAGGATGAGAAAAAGATGAAGAGGAAGCTACAAAAGGTACCTTATGACTATCTCTTAAGGAACATTCCTAGAAGTTCCACAGATATTTCTGCTTACATCCCCTTGGCTACACCAAGCTGCAAAAAATGTTAGGAAATCTAAATTCTGGAAGACCAGGTACCCAGTTAAAAATTCTATCAGTATAGAAGGAGGGAATAGAGATATTGAGAAGAAATAAGCAATTTTGACCACAGGATACTATCTTAGTAATCCAGTGAGAGATGATGGTGATGGAGGTGGTGAGAAGGTGTCAGATTCTGGATATAGTTTGAGGTAGACGCAAGAGATTATGCTGACGCACTGGTTGTAGAGTGTTAGGGAAAGAGAATAGTCAAGGAGGATGAAGGTTTTGGCTTAAGCAACTCAAATATGGAGTTACTTTTATTGAGCAGGCTTAAGGATAATCATGAGTTTGATTTTGGGGAAAGTTAAGTTTGATACCCAAGTGAAGATGTCAGGAAGGCAGTTGGATATACAAGCCTGGGGTTAAAGAGAAACATCTAGCTTAGAAACAGAAATTTGGGATCCGCCTGCATAAATATGGTCTCAAAAGCTATGAAACTTGACAAGATCCTCTAGAGAATGTGTGTACATAGGAAAGAGTAAACATAAGATACTGAGCCTGAGGCATTCCAACATTAGAGGCTGGGGAGATGGAAAAGTGACCAGTCAGGAGGGCAAAGAACCAAGAGAGAAGGGTCCCTGGAAGCCAAGAGATTCAAGTATTTCAAAAAGGAGTGATAGACTGTATTAAAATTTGCTAACAGGTTGAGTAACATGTAGATTAATAATTGACCATTGGGTTTGGCAACATGAAGGTCATCAAGGATCATGATATCAGCTGCTTCAATGAAATGGTGAGAAAGAAACGCTGTTTGGAGTGGGTTCAAGAGAGAATGAAATTAGAGAGAGAGTGAATATAGACAGTTTTTTTTTGAAAGATATATAAAAACTAGCAAAGAAATGAGATAATAGTTGAAAGAGGGTGTGGAGTCAAGTTTTTTGTTTTTTAAAATGAGATATATTGCAGCATGTTTTGTGTGTTGATGGGAAAGATCCAGTTTAGAGGGAAAATTTGATGAGCAGGAGAGAAAGGAGAGAGTTGTTTGGAGTAAGACCCTTGAGTAGATAAGAGGAAATGGTGCCCAGTGCACATATGAAGGTTTTGGCTTTAGAAAGGAGCACAGACAATTCACCCAGGAGGGAAGACAAATTACATGAGAACAGATGAAGGTAGGCAGTAGAGGCCTGGTGGGAGCTAGTGGAAATTCTCCCCTGATTGCTTCTGCTTTCTTACTGAAAAAGAATTCAAACTCCTCAGCCGAGAGGGAGGAGGAGGGTCGAGGACCTGGCGATTTGTGGAGGGAGAAGGAAATATGAACTAGTTCTGTAGGAGACTGGATGAGCGAATGAACTATGGAAATGTAATGAGATTGCTGGGCACCACTACGGACCTATTTTACTTCAGCGGTCATGAATTTAAAGTTCGTGAGTATGGGAGTAGGTAGACAGTTGGGTGTAAGCAGAGCAGGGGATAAGGAGAAAGAGAGAGAGAGAGAGAGAGAGAGAGAGCAGTGGTGGGAGAGGGAGAGAAGAGATTCAGAGTGGATTATTCAAGGGAATCGTAAGAAATAAAAAGAGACCATGCAATCTAATCTCATCCTGAAGGGATGGATGGTGATGAGGGACAGTGTAAAGGTTTTGGATTCAATGGATCAGCTATAGCCTTTCTTGGAAAAATTGACAAACCGTGCAAAAATAGACACTACTACTTTTTAGCATGATGTGTTAGAGAATGTTAGGCTGCAGTTAAAATAAAATCCAAATATCGGTAGCTTAAAACTCAAAAAGCCACTACAATAGCATCTGAGTGGAAGGCACCTCTCTTCCACACAGCTGTTTAAGAACCCAGGTTGACAGTGGCCCTGCCAACTTCAACATGTGATCTCTGGGAGTCATCCAAAACCTTGCCATGTCAGTCAGCCAGTAGGGAGAAAGGGCATAGAGGGACAAGAGTGAGAGGCTTTTATGGGCCATGCTTGGAAGTGGCATGTATCACTTTAATAATATTCCACTGAAGAGAACTTAGTCACTTCTCTTCTGGGGTTGTTGAGAAGCGAAGTCTAGCTGTGTGCCCGGAAAGAAGGGGAGAATGGATTTTGGTAGACCTCTAGTAATCTCTATCACAATTAGCCCTTTTGGTCACCATCATCCCTTACATAAAACATGCATACTCTTTAGGGGAGAAAACCCAAAATTTCATCCAGTTATTATATCTGTCTCAAAGTCTAGGATCTCCATGTGATGCTCAGACCACTCCTTCAGATCCAGATATGGTCCCTCAAGGTCAGGCACCCTCTGTACCAAAAGATAAGTTACCTGTGCTCTATCTGCTCACTTAACATACAAAATTGGACAGGATAACCATAATAAAAACCCTCAAAGCAGTCCACAGCAATGATGGTCCACAGCTGGTCCACAGCAATGATGGTCCACAGCTGGTCCACAGCAATGATAGAAAAAGAACCCCAACCCTTAGAAGGAAATGTCTTTTAGACTCTGCATCTGTCCTTTGCAAGGAGCTTTCTTGTCCTTGTTCTTGGTGGCCCTAGTTTTTGCCCGCCTGGAGAATATTCTTGTCCACTGTGCTCATGGTCACCTATGGGGTGGATATCGGGGAGTATGTTATAAGCTGTACATCTTTCAAAGCCCACTTTCTGCTACTGTATGAGGGTAATTTTACAGACCCAAACTTGTAGTTTCTGGGTAGTACAGTTTGCTCAAAAACATGACAGGCTTCTGACCTACTTGCTTCCAGTCAGTTTCATGTAGAAGTAAATAAGCTCCAAATTCTTTTCTAGATCTGTTCTAAAGTCTGTTTTTTTGTTTTTTTTTTTGCTCAGCCCATCCACTTTGCCCTCATGGAATCTACACTGACCTCTGAAGCAATCGTCTTAGGTGGTAAGGCAACATCCTTGATATCATCTTTGCCACTGGGCTGGGTCTCCCCGCTTTTTTTATGACATACAAATCTTATCTTCTAGTATTTGAGGTACAGAAACCATCAGTTTTCTCAGCCCTAGGAAACCCTGAAGTTTAAAAGTCTTGTTATTTAATTCCACTTCAGCTGTCAAACTAGACAATTTTTGCCTGAGTTCATCTCTTTCTTGTAATACTTTGCTAACAGTGATAAATAGGAGCCAACACACAATAATATTCTTGCTTTTCCAATTGCTTTCCCTTGAGCTACAGGCTTAATAGGCTCTTGGTCTTCCTTCCAAGTCATCATAGATGATAATTTTATTAAGTTTTTTCCCCCATGGATAACACGGGGCTCTAGCTTTCCAGTCTTTGATACCCATTTTCTTCCTTCCTTCGTTCTGAACACTCAGCTAATTCCGTACATTTTAGGTGTTTACTATGGCGCTCACTTTCAGGTAATGATTTCAGGAAATTGAGTAGGGAGTATGGTAAACAAATAAACCCTTAAAGTTCAGTGGGTTAAATAGAAATGTGTTCCTCTCTCACTGAGGGAGTTTAAGTCAGCGGCAGCAGTGGCATAGTTTCTCAGGGATCCAGGTGTGATGGTGAGTCTGCCGTTCTCCACACATGGCCACCAAGGCTTCCTATGGTCACCTTCCCAGTCACCCAGAAAGAGGAAAGCATGCGGAGGAGCACGAGTTGGGGGGAGGTTTCATGAGCCCTGGAGGGTGCATATTATTGCTGTTCACATTCCAACGGTGAGAACCAAGTCACCTAAAACAACTGCGAAGGAAATCGGGAAATCTACTCCAGCCATGGGTCCAGGAAGGAGGACAGAATGGATTTAGGTGGCCAGCTTGTGGTATCTGTTACACACAATAATAAGAGTGAGAACAAATAAATGGGACTAATTCTTCCTATAGAACGCCTTAATGTCTTTGAAGTGTCATGACTTCATGGGAAGAATTAGAAGAGGTTATAAGATTTCTAGAAGAAAACAAGGGTTAAATGAAGGGATTTTTAAAAAAATCAATGACAGGAATTCATTAAAACAAGTGCCTAATAAAGATAAAACTTTTTGATTTGATCTGGTTTGCAGCAACAGAGATAGATGGGAAAACTATCTTTTGAAAGTGGTTGGTTTTTCCATTTCTAGAAGTTGAGATTTCCTTTGTTTTGAAAAAAACCCTAAGAGAAGATTTGAGAATAAAAACCACAGCAAGGTAGCTCATTTTAAAGGAGAAAACAGGGCACCATACACCTCAATTATATTTCAGAATAAAATGACAATGCTTTGCTTCTGACATGAATTAAGGTCAGCCTTAAACAGAGTATGCTTTGAACAGCTAAAGAAATGATTTTTTGAGACTTCCCTGGTGGTCCAATGGTTAAGACTTTGCTTTCCAATGCAGGGGGTGCAGTTTCTATACCCTGTTGGAGAGCTAAGACCTCACATGCCTTGAGGCCAAAAATCTGAAACATAAAACAGAAGCAACATTGTGACAAATTAAACAAAGACTTTAAAAGTGGTCCACATCAAAAAAATCTTAAAACAAAAAAAAATTTTTCTTTTAACTGTATAACTGGACTCAAATGGTGGCATCCCCCATGTGGTGTTATTTTATTGAATAACCCAGACTTTGAGAAATATACTAACAGTCATTATAATTCCTTTGCTGCCCTGAGGTCAGGTTACACCCTGTGAGTGGAGGTGAGAGAGCTTATGAAAGGAAACTGATGTTTCCACTGCCAGTCATTCTGGGGATAAGGATGAATGAATAGACTGGGGAAGGGTCTTATTGATGTGAAAGGGTGGGGAGAAGGTTAAAGAGGCTTACTACATATTTGGCCACATTGGATTTGAACTAGTTTGCTCCCCTGAAACCCAGCAGGAGCTAGACAGGAATGCAAAGGTTAGATTTTGGCTTGCGATCCTCCAAAGTGATGAGTTTTAGGAACACTTAATCATATTTTGAAAGCTTATCCCCTAAGCAACCAATAAAGATAAAAAAAGTTTTTCACTGTTAAATGAAAACTTAGATACAAGAAACTCCATGATACAAAATTATACTTTAATGAATGATTAAAAGGCAAATAACTCTTGTAACCACTGCCAAGTCAAGAAATAGAACTTTGTCAGCTACCTCAGAAGCCCTCCACATACTGGATCCCTCTTCCCTAAAAGTAACCACTCTCTTGATTTTTATTGTAATCACTTTTCTTTAAGAGATCATTTTTTTTTCACCCAGTCTTGCAGCCATCAATGCTATAGTTTATTTTTTTCTATTTTTAGATTTGTCTTTTAATCTAATGTTTCTCCCCAGTTCCCACTTTATCCCTTGTAAAGCATTTGTTGAAGAATCTAGGTTGTTTGGCCTGTAGAGACTCCCATAAGATGATTATGTCATCATGGTGTAGTTTAAGAGGTTCTTCTGTCCTCTGTATTTCCTATAAATTGATAATTGCATCAGATTTGGGTTTGTTTGTTTGTTTACTTGTTTTGGCAAGAGTATAAGGGTTTTGTGTCCTTTCATCAGGGGGCACAGATTGTCTGGTTTCGTCTCTTTTTGTGAAATTAGCAGCTATTTCTGATCAATGCCTAGATCAGTGAATTAAGTAGGGGCTGCAAAAGGGGAATTTCACTTCTTCTTAATTTATTGACTGGAATCTTCCTTTGAAGAGTCACTTCTCCTGATCTGCTATTTAGGTACAGAGATACAATTCATATAGGAAAGACAGGATGAGTGCTTGAGGCTTTCCCCTTGATTAGTTTTCAAGATAATAAGTTGGTTTCCCAAATCCTTCTCTAAGTATGACTAACCCTAAAAACTCATATATTTATTTAAGCACATTTGATATGTACTAATCTATTGTAGTTAATATCTTTATTAAAACTCAAATAGCCCCATATTTGGCCTTGAGGAGCTTCTTCAAGTTGGTTCCATTTAACATGACCCTTATGGGCTAAGAACATGGTCCAGGATCATCTTGTGTATTTCCTGCCACTGTCCTGAAATTAGTCACATCTCCAAGAAACCCTCATTTCAAATCATATTGTGGGTGTTATGCAGGCTCAGTGCTACTGGGTTGTGTCCTTGTTTCCAGAAATTTTCAGTGGACAGATTTAGGATCAGCCCATTGACACAGAGCATCCTTTGCACCCAGACCATGATCTTGAAATGAGAGCTTCTTAAATACATATATATATATACATACATACATATATATTCATAAATATAAATTTGAATTCTACTAATATACACTCATTCAATTCAAATTCAGGACAATTGAGTTTTTACTTACTCTCTTCTAGCTTACATCTGTCTCTTCTTTTTTCCATACTAAGAATCCTGGTTCTCCAGAACAGAGGGAATAATAGAATTAGAATAGGTCGTAATTACTAATTTGTTTTATCCTATGTCATACACAGTGTTGTCCCATAATACTGATATTAATACTATCCATCAGAGGATTATGAAAACAATTAAAAGCTTTTTTGTGATGCTCCCCCCAGGCATTTTTTAGTTAGACTGTGATTACATCGTCAAAACATATAACTATTACACACTATAATCTTGTCTTTTTACACTCATTTCAACTTAGTTCTATAAATAACTACATGCCAGTATTTATGACAAAGTCCTAGACATGTTGTGTGTCTGAAGGTTGATCTCTGGTAGATTCAGGAAAGGGTTAAGTATTGAATATTTAGATGTTGATACTAAGTTTAGAGCTTTTGATATTGAAAGTCAATTTGGCTGGTTATACAACCCTTAGAGCACATTCTTTTTCTTTGAGTGTCTTAAATATATTTTCATTTTCTTCTGGAGCATTGTTTTTGAAAATCTGATGACAAATTTTCTTTCCGTTATAAGTCACTTGATCATCTCCTCTAGGTGCTCACAAATAAGTTTTGTTAAATAGTTTGGGAATTATGAGAGGGGATCATGTCCAAGCTTAGAGGAATCTGATAAGGATGTGGAATGCTCTATGAGGTGGTGAGAGGGACTATGCCTGCCTTTGGAGAAGCAGTGGTTCAGAGCATGGGCTGCAGGAACAAGTGGATGACTCCACCAACAGAGAACCATTTATGTAGATACATTCCTTAGAGCTTCTCCAAAATCTATTGGAAAGTGAAACCCTGGAGAAAAATAGATTTCTAGTAGTCCATGCAATAGGCCTAGTACTCTTTGTATCTTGAATACCAAAGAAAATAAAATATTATTTTGCAGTCACAGACTGCTGACTCTGATAATATGCTGGATACATTTTAAAGAGCTTAACAAAGTGATTAGAACTGAATGCAAGTATGCCTCCTATATACCAGTATTAACTAGCAAGAATAGATAATAAAATAGAGATCTCATTTTACAATAGTAAGCAAAACAAAAAATTTTTTTATAAGTTTATTTTATTTATTTTTGGCTGCTTTGGGTCTTCGTTGCTGTGCTCAGGCTTTTCTCTGGTTGCCGCGTCTTTGTTGCGGTGCGCGGGCTTCTCACTGCAAGTGGCTTCTCTTGTTGCGGAGCACGGGCTCTAAGCGTGCAAACTTCAGTAGTTGTGCAGCACGCAGGCTTTAGCTGTGCGACACGCCGGCTTAGTTGTTCCGTGGCATGTGGGATCTTCCCAGACCAGGGCTCGAACCCGTGTCCCGTGCAGTGGCAGGTGGATTCTTAACCACTGCACTACCAGCGAAGCCCAGCAAAAAAAATTTTTAAAGGACTAATCCAAGACTTCTGATTTTAGAAAGCTGGTGGATCACGTTAATACAAAAACTTGCATAACATGTAGAAATTCAGGATACTATATATAATATATAGAAATTTTTAAAACGTGTGCTTCCCAGTTTCACATGATAGAAAGAAAATCGCAGAAGTGAGAAATAAATAAGGAATGAAAAAACAAGCATAGGTCCAGATGATGTTATAGGCAAATTCCAACAGTTCTTCCAAAACCAATTCTTATCTTATACAAACTGGTCTAGAAAATAGAAAAAGAGGGAAAATATTCCATCTCATTTTATGACATATGGTAATCTCTGCAAATTCAGAGAAAGCATTCATAATGCTAATACTAATTTATAATACGAACTTATAACAAATTTTTTAACCTGAGAAAGGAAATCACAAAGAAAGCCAAGAGCAAATATTACACTTAATAGTAAAATCTGACAAGGATGTCTGTTATGCCAGTTTTAATCAACATTATTATGAAGGACCTAGTTAGCAGAATAATATATGAAAATAGATAAAAGTTAAAATGATAGGTAAAGAAAAATCAAATTGTCATTATTTGTGAGCAAAATATTAATTTCTACATGGGGAACTAAAGGAATTGAAAGGCAAAAACTAGAGCTACTAAGAGACTTCATCAAAGTTGCTAGATACTAGATTACCTTATGAAAAATGAATTCATTCTTGTGCATCAACCACAAACCACAACCAATGAAAGGATACATTTTTAAAAATGCCATTTGCAGTATCAAAAACTTGTAATAAAATCTAGAAGTGACCTAGCAATAAATCTAATATAGATGTCTAAGATCTTTATGGAGAATATTATAAAACTTTATTGAAAGCCATAAAAGATTTACACAAAATAGAAACATATGCTAACTTCCTGGATGAGAAGTCATAAATATGTAAAATGTCCCAAAATATACCTGTAAAATTCAATGCAATTCTAACGAGCATTTCAACAGGGTCTCCTCACAGAACTTGATAAATTGGTCCAAAAAGCCCAATGGAAGTGAAATGGGCCAAGAACAAAAAAATTCTTGAAGAACAATTAGTCAAGAGGGGGAGAGTCTCCTTACCAGATATAAAGATTTATTATAAAGCTATATGGTAATTAACGCAGTGTGGTGATGGTATAAAAATAGGCACAAAAGTTCAGTGAAAGAGGAGAGAGTGTAGATACAGACTTAGGTTCACACCAGAATTAAGAAATACGGGAAAAGTGGCATTGTGTCATACAGGAGGGATGGCCATTCAGTTAACAGTGCCAAAAAATCGGCTCCCCATGTGAAAAAAATAAAGATATTTTAACTTTTATACACATACTACTCATTGAACTAAAGTTTCAGATAGGCTTCTAAGTAATAATCATAGACTCCGCAACCTAAGAAAGTGGCATCCTTATCCAACTACGTGATGATTTATAACTGGGAACATGAAGAAATGGAGCAAAGATGGTCCCAGGCTGAAGGACCAGCATTTGCCCTGATGCAGAAAGGAGCAAGGCGAAAAGCAGGAGGCCGGTGCGATGGAAGCTTAAGGAAAGGGGATAAGTGGCCAGAGTTGAGATCTGATATATTGTTAGGACTGTGTCAGACCACAAAGCTCTTGTGGACCATGTTATGAGTTTTAGAATCTTCCCTAAGAGCAGTAAAAGCCAAGAGAGTTTTCAGTGGGATGAGTCCCGATCAGACTTCTTAGAAGATCCCTCTAGCTGCTGTATGAAGAATGGATGAGAAGACGCAGGAAAGACCACGCTGGAGGTTCTACCAGTTGTCCAGGGGCTTGAATTACGGAGGGGGCAGTATTAGGAGAGAGACATTTTAGAAGGATATACCTAAAATGGGAAAAAGGTCACATGAACAAAAATGTATTCTGTTACAGTTCTTCCCATAATTTCACACAGGGAGTCTAAAGCCGCAAATGAAATGAACCTTTCAAACACTGCTAAGGTCAACAAAAATGTCCTGCTTCTCTATGTTTAGAGCTGAAGGACCAAAGAAGGAGAGAGGCCTCATGTTTGGGTGGGGGAGTGGAGAGATGGAGAGAATGTTAGAATCACATGGAGAGCTTTGTTCAAGTTATATACATCCTGGCCACGCCAACCTTCCAATTCAGACACCAGAAATTCTAATAGGGAGACATAATTAGGTGAATCATTGAGAATTTAATATGACAGCATATGAAAATTCAAACATATTGTTGTCTTACTACTTCTAAGGAAAGTTATGCTGACCATTCTTGGGCGATGGGACAGAGATTGTTGCTCTGGTACAGACTGAGCTCTTCACAACCCTCAGAAAAATATTTGCTCCACCGTGAGAGCTCCAGTAGTCCACAAGGAAGTAAAGGGCAGAGGGAAAGAAGGTATCAATATAAACTTCAAGTCAGGGACAGCTGCAAGGGTGCAAGAGAGGACTAAGCAGGCGTGGAGACACACATCCCTGGACACCACAGCTGAGCACAGGAGCATCATGGCTGGACACTCATGTGAGTGGATAGCAGCATCGCGTGGAGACTCAGGGCCTGGGCCCCTCAGCCTTTTCCCAGCGTCGTGTAACCTTCAACAGAGTAAGAAAAGGAGCCCTAGGAATGAGTAAACCTTTCTCAAACTAAGCATCTCGTTATCTCTACCCCCAGGCCCACAGAGAATAACGGCTGTAAAACTTCAGGAGCCTCATTGTTAAGAAGGGGTCTTTCCTAAGGAGGGCCCTTTTTGTACATTCCAAGTTCTCCAAGGTTTTCTCCAGTCACTTTGGAATGGCTTACATTTATTTTCGTGCAGTTATCCAGATACACCTAGATTCAAACTGGAAGAGACCTGCAAGAGCGTCTAAGCCCCACTTTACAGATGAGACAACTAGGCATTTGGCCAAGGTCACATAGCAAGAGTATGTATCACTGGGACAAGAATTCAGGTCTCTTGCCTCCCACTCCAAAGCTACATCATCACACTCTCTCCACTTCAGTAAAGGTAACTTGACCCAGAAGCACAAGCTGTTTCTAACCTCCCGCTCATAAATGTGAACTGCTTCTCGGTTAGCGGTCGACTTGTGGAGTCACATCATGAATGTACGATAGGAAAAAATTCAGCGGGATGAATTCTTTACTTTCGGGCTCCCTACTGTTCTCACATATATTACTTCAGCTCTCAACAGGGAGTTGCAGTTTCAAGGAGTCAGTGAAATAACTATGCAGAGCCATTACCTCATGTACAACCAATGGGGGATAAGCAACCGTGGAATACACAATGCCTCGTGCAGGATAACAGCTTGTTTTTTGTTTTGTTTTGTTATTTTTTCCTTGGACAAACATCTTTATTTAGGATATCAAATAAATATGGTAAAAAATTATGCTAACAGCTTCACACAAAGATACAAGACCAAACTTAGAATTACTTGCTCAGGTTACTCAGAATGGAACAAACTTCTTTCTGTGCTCGCAATTAGCACAGAAAATACCCAGTTATATTACTTGCTTTTCAATGGACATTTACTGGTTTACTGTAAGATCCCACGCCGTTACAGTACAAAAGAAGTCACTCCCGCCCCCTCCGGTATGATATACAGCCTAAAGAGCCAAGAGCGCAAGGGTTAATGTGATGCAAGCTTTTCTTTGCTTACAATTCTAAAACTGCCGTACAACTTTTTCCTAGTACAGCTGTCAACGGGTTCACTTCATCTTTAGTTTACTGTCTGAGGAAAGGAAACATAAGAACATAACCTGTCACTTTGGTCCTAGCCTCCCACTTGACAAACATGGATTCAGGATTCTAGGATTACAGGAGGATCGCCGTTCCCAGTCTCCGACAGGGGCAGGCCTGTGGCATTTGGCACCTCAAAGCTGTCTGCTCTGGCTTCTTGGCTTCTTAGTGTACATATACTACTTCTATGTATTCTACCTATACATTTTCATAACATCTCAGATGTATAGATGAGCCCCTGTATGTGCTATCAACTTCATCCCCTATTGCAGAAGCTTTTGGGTTTAAATCTGCCTACCAAATCTTGACCATGACATTTGGAACAAGATCAAGCTATCTGAATGAGGAAATTCAAAAGCTTATTCTCAATTTTTAAAATAGAAATATTTCAAGATTACCGATAAAGAACGCTTCATAAATAACACTGTTCACAAGCAAATATCAATCTGTTGATAATCGTAAGAAACTGAATATGCTATGTTTAAATATGAAAGCAATTGCATTAGGTTTCGATAAATTGAGACTTACAACTAAAACTTTTCCATGCTGTTTAATCAAGTTACTTACAATGTACACATTCCTGAGTATACCCTATTGTAGTGACACTGTTTACTTGCAAATTTTTTGCATTCAGCATAAAAGGTGTTTCTTCCCAAGAAACTGAACTTTTCTGTCAAATGCGCTTGACCAGATAGGAGAATTGGGTTCATAAAATGGATTCATTTCAAGTTTTATGTATAAATCATAGACATCGATAAAGGAGTTTTTTATTCCGGCTTCTTGCCTGACGTCATGCAACATAATAAATCTCATATGACCCGCAGTGACGAATGCTGAAACAAACCATTCACTGAACTCGGCCCCCGTCTTCAGGTACATGTTGTTTGACAGCCACATGTTCTGTCTACGAGGTCGATAGCAGTGTGAGCTACGAACTCGTTCAGATGGCGGTGATCGTCTTTGGATTCTGCTTTTCCAGCTGGCAGAAACTCCATTTCAAAAACTGGATTATCATGGTGACCAACAATGACAACGTAGAAGCTTCCAGACATTGTCTTCAATAGATAGGCCCTGCGGCAAGACACCAGTAACGGAAATGCCCAGTGAATTCCCGTGGCCTAACAGTTTGTTTTGATGAAGGCTTATTTCTAGAAAAATGAAAAACAACTTACTTTTGTTTCTGATTTAAAAAGAAGGCAAATTTAAAATGTACAAGTGCATGTACTTATATCTTTTTGTCTCTGTTCATTTCTTGCAAAAATATCTATTTGTCATCAGTCATTCATACATAGGCCTGTAGGAATGTTTCCCAAAATGACTCTCAGGGAATTGGGGTCTTTGAGGTATTTCATGAGAACATGCAGGAGAGCTGTAGTCTTGTTTCCCCTCTTGGACCCTCACCAGGCTCATTTAGCAAACTAAAGGCTTTGGAAGACCTTTCATTTAGCCCTTCTGACCGACGTCTTTGATCAGGAAACCTTGTATATTTTTTTCATTTAACGTCCGTAGAACTCCAGTTCCACAGAACACCCTTTGGGAGGTGCTGGTTCATGATTACTCTCAAGAGCTTAGCACCCTGGAGGGGCATTTTTGGTCCCACTGGCTCTCTGTGGAGCCTCATAAGTGTAGCACTAGCTGTGATCTCCTGACATCAGCAGGTTCTTTTCTGTCACAATGGGACAGACAGCATCTTTCAACTTCTTTTTGCAACTCCTGAATGTCTAAAATTACTCTCAGTGAATATTAGCTCTTATCACATTGAGACATAGACCTTGGGAGAGACATTCCTGACCATCCAGCTCCTGTTTTCATACTGACCATATCACCTGGGCAGAAACCTTAACACTTACTATGTCAACAAGGTGTCCTAATCCCAAGCGCTGGGAGTTGAGTCGTGGAAGATCTGGAGGCTCACAGCAGGCTGCTTTGTGCTTTATTCTTTCCTGTCCCTCTTCCTTACATTCTCTTTCCCAGTCCCACAAAGGCCATCCAATTCCTCTCCTTGTCATATGCCTGCGATTTTTGGAAACAGTTTTGTTTTGAACATGCCCTTGGGAGGACTCACCTTTTACCCCAAGCAACAAATATACGTATTTCTACCAAACTGTTGGCATGTTCCTTCAAGAAGAAATCTTCTTCTTCAAGAAGAAATCTTTCCCATATCACTGTTATTGAAACTGCATATATATATATATATATATATATATATAAAAAGGGAAGATGCCAATGGTAGTGCTTGCTCAATGAATATAAGTCACCCTCCACCCTCCCCTCTCTGTTGGTCTGGAAGTGCTGTCATCAACCCTGGCTGCACATTACAACCATGCGAGGAGCTTTTAAAAACACAGATATCTGGGCCCCGCTTTTAGACATTCTGATTTAAATGATGGAGTCCATATATGCATTGATTTTTTTTAAGCACTGAGGCAATTCAGTTGTACACATCAGGGTAGAGTTTCACTGATTTAGAGCATGGAATCAATGAAGGTGGAAAATGCCATCAGTTACCGAATCATCAGAAAGAAGAAATGCTGAAATATTTCACAGGGAACGAAGACACCTGAGCACCCACAGCACCTATTCAGCTATCCCCCTGATCACCAACAGCTTTCCTTCCATATGTTCAGAAAAGTGTGACAACATAGTAATTTATCCCACTGCACTCCCAGCTTGTGAGAATGGGAAAATGAATCTAGAACATTTAGGCACTTCCTTTATAGCTGTCACTGGTGTGATGTCACAGTTAAAATTCTGCAACCTGGATGAATATTCAACCAACTCTGATGCACCCAGTGCAGGGTAATAGTAACTACCACTAGTAATCTAATTTGAAAATCCCATTCTTATGGTTTGACTTCTAGGGTCACTCCTGATGCCAACCATTTAGCCTGGGCTCCCTTGGAAGCACAGCTTAAAGGCTTGAGAATAATCCCAGAGATCAGGGCAAGGGGAAAGTAGATGTAAGGAGAGCCAACGTGAGGATTCGTTAGCAAGCAGGCTGCCACTAGGTGTGACTGATCGCTCAATTCTGTGTGTCCATCCCCTGAGAAGACATAAAAGCTGCATCTTAGACCTGTCCGTTAGTCAAGGGAGAGATAGGACATTACTCAGTAAGAAAGTGATGAACAACAAGCTTGGTTACCCATTTTGTAAGGATGATTGATTGGCCTTGCGTCTGGAAGGAAAAGGACTGGAAAACTAGGGACAAGCAAGTCTGGGGAAGAGGTATGTACACTCACCTATAGGAATGGGCACAAAGTATGCAGATATTACTGTCCCCCAGGGAACATCCACTGCAGAGGGGTCTCTCAACGACCAGTGGGGAAGGATGATTCTGTGCTGCACAAAAGGCGCAAGAACAGAGTGGGCGTGTGGCAGAGGCTTGATGGGTCCCCACTGATCTAGCTAATGCTGCTCTTGAATGCCCAACCTGCCAGCAGCGGAGACCAAGGAGATCAGCCAGCCTTTTGGTAGCAGGCTGTTTACAACAGACATCTTCCACTCTGGGGAGACAGAAATTTGTCCTTACAGGAATTGATGTTTCATTTGAATATGGGTTTTCTGTATGTAGAGTTTAAACATAGCTGTATTGCAACATCTATGGCCCAACAAAGGCAAGGAAAACAAGGGCTCAGCTTCCTCAGAGGTGAAAGTCAGTGTCACTGCACCAGCACGCCAACCCAGACCAGTGTCCTCTGGGACCTGGAGTCAAGAGTAATCATCTTCCTAAAGCACAAATTTGATCGTGTCATTCACTGGCTTAAAAATTTTAATAGCTACTTATTGACCTTAATAGAAAAGTCCAAATTATTTAACGGAGCTAAGAGACTCTCAAGATTTAGCTTCTGCTTCTTTCCATCCTTTATCTTTTGCCACTTCCTCCCTCACAGTGCCAACAACGCTGAACTACTTTCATTTCCTTAAAATGGAGCCAGGCTTTTGTCTGTGTTGCACCTCAGCCTGAAACACCCTCCCCCAGCTTGATTAAGGCCTACTCAGCCGTTAGATCTCAAAGGAGACAGCAAGTGTTCTTGGACGTTTTCCTAGACCCTCTGAGACTGAGTCAGTTGTGGTCATGCCCACTCACCCTTCTTACTTAACTCTTACTGTAATACTCACTATATTACATTGCTTGTCCCTGGATCCCCTATTAGACTAGACGTTTCCCAGTACTCCTGGAACCCAGCAAAAATTAAGCACTTGACAAAAATTCATTAAAAGAATTAATAAATGAGTTGAGTGTTTTTCTTTTCTTTCTATTAAACTGTTCACTATCTCTTATATCATTTAAAAAGATGAGTGTTCATTTTTTCTCACATACTTCTCCAATGTGCTTAAGAAGTAAAAAGAAATGGAATATGGACAGCATGAAATTGATGGGGAAATTCGGCAAGGTAAAGTTTATATCATTGGGCTTAACCTCTTATAGCCGTCATTTAGGAAAAATAGATTAAGTTCCATATATAGATTCTCAGTCACTGAGCATTCTCCTACATTTTTTACATTAAAAAAAATCCTGGGCTTCCCTGGTGGTGCAGTGGTTGAGAGTCCGCCTGCCGATGCAGGGGACACGGGTTCGTGCCCCGGTCCGGGAAGATCCCACATGCCGTGGAGTGGCTGGGCCCGTGAACCATGGCCGCTGAGCCTGCGCGTCTGGAGCCTGTGCTCCACAATGGGAGAGGCCACAACAGTGAGAGGCCCGCGTACCGCAAAAAAAAAAAAAAAATCCTGTGTTATGTTTTTACCACAATAGTATATTGCAAAGCTGAGCACTCTGGCTTTTGACCATTTGTCTTGCAGATGGCCTTGAATTGTGATATCGCAATAATTAGAATCTAGACTTCATGGTGACTAACAGAGAACAGCAACTCAATACAGCTATTCCCTTCTCAGCTGTTAACATAGGGTCCTCAGGGGATAGTGGCTGTCCCTTTCCCAAAAAAGTATCAGCAATGTAACTGCAATGGGTACATAAGTGTCTTCTGAAATGAGAAGAATAAAACTCCCTCTGCATCTTGACCCAAGTAAGACCATTCTTCTATGAGGATCAATCGGTTTTTACTATAAGAGAGAAAGAACAACATGGAAACAGATAGGCTATAAAGTATGGTGGTTAGGGTCACAGGCTTTGGACTCAGACATTTGGATTCAAATTCTTCTGCTGTAAGCCTCTCTAAGCTTCAGTCCTTTCACATACAATGGAGATAATAACACCTACTTCATATGATATTGGGGAGATTAAGTAAAATATTGGATGTAGAGTTCTTAACACATAGTATACTCTCAGTGCACCCCTGGAAGCTGTCACTGATGAGTTCTCATGAAACTGGGACAATAAGGGAATCTGATCAAAAGAGTCTTAGGAACCAGGATATTCATAGAGGGATGGGGGTTAAGAAGAAAGGGGGGAGGTAAGAGGGGATGAGGGGAGTGTTTCCATTTTCTCCAAAGCAGTTTTTATCAAACCACAGCTTCCAATCTGGGGTTTGAAAATCTAGGCAATTGTCCTAGGAGCCAGCAGTGCAGAAATACATTGTGATAAGTCTAGTTATATTATGGAAAATATCCTCAGCAAGCTGCAGGGGAGAGTTAGCAGGAAGGTCCATGGCTAATGTACAGTTTTTAAAGGACTCGCAGAACTCACTGGGACGCAAGGATGTTTTGTGCTTTTGTCTACTCATAAACAGATAATAAGCACAGTGGCTCACTTGTCAGGCAGAAAACTTGATTAACCTTGTTTATTTTTCCCCCAGCAATAAGCAGAATCCCAGTAAATCATCTCCTCAATGCAATCCTGGAGTAAACTGGAGGTTAATTCCTCATTAATTCATTTCAAATTTCACATGGTTAAAACATACTGCCACATATAGAATGCATGAAATGCACTTTAGAACTTTTCCTGATGTAAGAATTACCAAACTGCATAGCCATAAATAAAACATATTATATTACCTATGCTCACATACAAAGGCTGAAATGATCAATATGAAATTAGTACTTTGTCATTCCCCATACACTTTTTTTTTTTTTTTGCGGTACGCGGGCCCCTCACTGCTGTGGGCTCTCCCGTTGCGCGGAGCACAGGCTCCGGACGCACAGGCTCAGCGGCCATGGCTCACGGGCCCAGCCGCTCCGCGGCATGTGGGATCTGTGGGATCTTCCCGGACCGGGGCACGAACCCGTGTCCCCTGCATCGGCAGGCGGACTCTCAACCACTGAGCCACCAGGGAAGCCCTCCCCATACACTTTTATATCTGATATTTCATTTGTACTGAATGACAGATACCATCAGATGGGCAAGGGAAATATTATCTTCATATTGAAGATGAGGAAACTCCGTCTCTGAGAGATTATCTGGCTTTTTCAAGGCCACAAAGCTAGCAAACAAAGGAACAAACACTCGAGCAAGTCTTTGACCCCAAACCAAAATGAAGCCCCAGTGGGCCTCACTGCGGCTGTTGTCATGTGTGTTCACAATCCCACACGTTTCAAAGGATTTCAATTATAGATGTTTAGCGGGCAATGCTGCAGAGTAGGAATTTAGACAAGGGCATACAGTCAGACATCTCATGGCCCATGAATAGAGTGCACATGTAACTGAGAAACTGAATACTGTCTGTTCCTCCTCTGGACCCAATCTTGATCCTTGTCTGTCCAGCATTGTGCTCTGAGAGGCTGACCTTATGATCCACAATGATGAGATTCCTGCTTCTGGCCTCCTGATGGGTCACCCAATAGAGACCTTCTACAGAAAATTGGATGGAGGGAAGAGAGGAAGGTTTGGGAATTTGTTGTTTCCCCAGCTCCCATTTTGAGGCTGTATCCTTACTAAAGGTCACAGCTTCAGTCCCGCTGCCCTCTCCAAACAGTCCTCTGTGCCTCCTGGCTTAGGGGTCACCCCCTCCTCTTGCCCCTTCAGGGCCGGGGGGTCAGGGAACCCAGATGTTACTACCCTCCAGGTACTGCACCATCTCTGTACCTCCCCTACACCCTTTGCTTTTGTAAATATCTCTTTATTAAACTCTCTTAGATTATCTAAATTAGAGTGAGCCCCTGTTGCCTGCCAGGATCCTTCCTGACATTACCTTCCAGAGTGAACATTGTGCAAGGTGTCTATTCTCTATAAAAAGAAGACCATTTTCTCCCCTTTCATAAGATTAAATAAACTAACCTTCCTTTCAATTGAGAATAATACAAGGTGTGTGTCTGATGTCACAGGTGTATCTGGACCACACAGCCTAGAAGGATGCTGTCATAGAAACAGACTCTTTTCCCTCCTCCTTTTGGTAACAATATTCTGATTTTCCATTGAGAAGCCACTCTCTCTTCTCCTTTCAGTCTCTGAGCTTAGGGTTTGACTGTCTTATACTCCAGGAGCATGTGTCATCTATGAGAGAAACTCTAACCACAGTGACTGGTTTAAAGCAGTGAACAAAGGCAGGGGAACCAGCATCTTGAGTCAGGAAAGAGACTCTCTCTTCCCACTGGATTTTCTAAGTTGTGGAACCTTAGGCTGGAGGTGCCAGTAGCCATCTTTGACATGACATAAAAGCCAAAATAGCAGAAGGTGGAAAGGAATGATGATGAAATATGTCTTCCTGGCAAACTGAGTTGAGCATTTGAATTCAGCCATACCCGAAATTTCCCCTGGACTTTACTTCTCTGGGCCAATAATTTTTTTTCCCCTCTGACAGTTTGATTTGTTGCTTGCATCCAGAGGAGTCTGCAGTAAAGGAAAAACCTGACCTGGGAGGCTTGAAAGTTATTCCAGTCTCTGTCATTTAGGAGTTGTGTAAATTATTTTACCTCTGTGAGCTCAGGTTCCTCACCCATAATAGGAGGATTTTGTTCTAGATGTTCTTCACATGCCTCTCTAGAGCAGAATATGGAGAAGGAGAAAAAGAGGCCAACCTTCCAACTCAGTTGGAACTAAGAGGAAAGTCATGTCTCAAAGCGAGCTCATTCTCTGTTTCCAGCGCATCTAGGACAGCAGACAGGTAGCCCTGCTCTCCATCCAATAGCAGCTACTACAAAGTATGACCATACCCAGCCCTTGTCAGCTCCATGGATATTCCTAGGAGCTCTCATCTTGTCTTCCCTTCTTTAAATCAACCAAGTACACCACGTAATTTTCATGATATCTCTCTTCAAATCTAATTAGCACATCGAATGACCAAATAAATCTTCAATGCCTACTGTAAGTAAGCTGAGGTGCTAGGTATTGTGGTTATTAGCATTCTATCTTTGTGTGTATCCTCCTTGGGAGGGGCAATTCATTTCAACAGATGAATGCCAGAGGGGGGGAAAATGAGTTTTGAAGTAAAGAGGAAGGAAACTTTTGAAGAGTAGGTCATCCTCCTTATTATCTATCCATCCATTCTTGCCACACACAGTGTCCTGGATACTGTTTCTGGGCTGTTCCCAGTAGCTCCATTTTCTGCTATTATTTTCCAGTGGAAGAAACTTCAGCTTAAATAAACTAGGCTTATACAAAATGAATGTAACAGCAAAATCCTACACACTTTGTCACATTTTTGTTGAGTTTCAAGGACACATTTTTACATGGACATTTGGATGTGGAGAAGAAACTATTATTATCTTCTTTCTCCCCCCATTCCCACTGAAGGTGGGGAAAAAACTGAAATTTTCACATTGAGGATATTTCAGGCTCTGCTGCTTAAACAGTCTTTTAGAGATTTGTTTAGTATCTTTTGGATAAATACTCAAAGTCAAGATTCCTGTTTCCTCTTAGGACTCACCTTAGATATCCACAAGATGACTCCAGGGTGGAAAGGAAGCTTAGCTGTCCTCTTTGTGGTGAGGAAAGGGGTGATGTCCACCTACAGGTCCTGATGCTGTCCCCTGGTCCCCTCTAGCCTTTGAGATGATGTCCTGTCCATCCACTGGGGATCCTCCTGGTAGAAACTGCTGACAGTGCAGTCAGCATGACTTGCGATGTGGTGGCCTACTGGGGTCCAGGGTTTCTCCGTCACCTTGGTCCTCACTAAAGCTGCAGATTCTCTGGGTCTCAGCCACCTCCCTCCATCCTGGGTCTATGGTTTTCCACCATATAGCTTCTGCCACAGGGTCAGTTTCCCCCTGCTCTTCCCACCGCCCTCCTCACTCTTCCACACCTTTCCACCTCTGGGAGCATGTCAGAGTGTTTGGATACCTACCCTGCCCCACATGAGCTGACCGTTCCCAGATACCTTTTTTTGCACCCTCATGGTATACTACCATGTCTATTTTTCTCTTCTGTTGCCATTTTCTCTTTCTATTTTTTGCAGGAGTTCTCTGAAGGTGGTCTCCTCCTCAGGCCCCAAACAGGAAAGCCCCCTCTGCTTCTGCCTTTCCTCCTTGACCTCTCTTGATTTGACCCCAGGGGCATGTCCTCTCTCTTGCTCTAGCTTTCTCTACCTCATGGCTTCCTCCTAGAATCAGAAGGTATATCTGCTTCAGCTTTCTACCCAGTGGGACATCACTTAGTAATATCTTCTTTCATGAACTATGACTCTTTGATACCTCCCTCTTTTTTCCTGGGCAGTAAACTGAGCTTTAATGATGGATGGGCTTTGAGAGAACATCAGTCATATGAGAATAGAAAGTGTAGCTGTTTAATATCTTCTAAATGTGATTCCTGTTACATCTAGAATGTGCAAAACTTTATGTTCATTTTTAGCAAGAGAGCTGAGCACGGGCTTGGAAGAGATACAGAGGTGAATAAAATGTGGTTTCTACTCTCCAACAGCTTCTGACCTGGTGGAAGAGATACAGGAGATCACTATTGGCAAAAGAACCAAACGTAGCCTCCACTTCAGTGCCATGAGACCAGAGAGGTGAAAGGCTATACAGGCCCTTAAAACCCGGCAGCTTTCAGTCTAATTGCTTCTGTTCAATTCTGCGAGTTAGAAACCACAGCCAGAAACCTACCTGGACACAGTTTTTGAAACGTAATGATTCCTGTCTCTTAGTAAACTGCAGGTAGGGACTGGCCTTGGGAGTGGGAGGGACCCACAGATATACTCCCTGCCTGCAGGCTGTATACATTTGTACCTTCACTGTGGGAGAGGCAGTACTTTTTCTCTGGTAGGTGGTAATTGACAAAGAAGATCCTGGGAGAGAGTGGCATGAGATTAGAGCTGGGGTCTCAGTGTGTAGCTCGCCCACATCAGGGTTACTGGGAAACTTGTCAGAAATGCAAATTCTCAGACCCCACCCTAGCCCTCCTGGATCCGAAGCTCTGGGAATTGGGGCTTTAAAGAAAAAACATACCCAGTTTTTCCTTTACTATTGTGTTCCATGTGTCTTCTTTAGCACTCACACAAAACACCACTTCTGACACTTCTGGTCACAAAATGTGTGGAGGTTTTTCCCCACACCAAGCAAATCCCGGCAACACCAGCTGGGTGTCCTCCAGTTTAACTCAATTCTGATACTATCTACATGGAGAGGGAGTCAGATCCCACACGTTAAGGGGTCAGTCCCAGAAGACGGCTCCTGCCTCACTTCAGAGGCCAGTCACAAGTAGCAGGAGCCCAGGTTACCCACAGCTTCTGTCCAGTTGGACTTCAGATCAGAGGTTCCTATAACCCTCCTTCAGGTTTGATTAATTTGCTAGAGTGGCTCACAGAACTCAGGGCAACACTTAGGTTTACCAGTTTACTAAAGGATATGAAGAAGGATACAGATGAACACAGGTGAAGAGACACACAGGGCGAGGTCTGGGAGGGTCCTGAGCGCAAGAGCTTCTGTCCCTGTGGTATAGGGGTGTGTCACCCTCCTGACATGGATGTGTTGCCCAACTTGGAAGCTCCACACCCCATACTTTGGGGATTTTTATGGAGGCTTCCTCATGTAGGCATGATGAACTATGAACCCCATTTTCAGCCCTTCTCCCTTCTCAAGAGAAAGGAGGGTGGGGTTGAAAGTTCCAAGCTTCTAATCATGGCTTGTTCTTTCAGGTGACCAACCTTCATCCAGGAGCCATTCAGGAGCCCACCCAGTCACTTCATTAAAATTCCTATCACCAAGGAAATTTCAAGGGTTTCAGGAGCCCTGGTTCAGGGATGGGGTCAAACGCCAAATATTAGAACACGAGATGCTCCTGGTGCTCTTGTCACTTAGGAAATTACAAGAGTTTTAGGAGCTCTGTGCTAGAAATGAGGATGAAGACCAGATATTTCTTACTATAAATCACAGTACCACAGGGGCCCAGCACTCTGTTTCAACAAGCCCTCAGGGTGGTTCTGTTGCACGTGAAAGTCCGAGAACCACTTTCTAGACTCTAAAACTGTGCAACTCAACACCCGGACCCAGGGCCTGGCAGCATTGGCATTACCTAGGAATTTGTTAGAAATGCAGTATCTCACAGTCCACCTAAGATTTACTGAATAAAAATCTTTTAAACCAAGATTCCCAGGTGATTCTTATAAACATGAAAGTTTGAGAACCATTGCACTTGTGATTGGACCTGTAGTCAACCTGACTTGTAGGTCACAGGTAGACAGGATTATTTTAAAGAAAGGTATGTTCTCCTCTCTCTCTGTTCCAGTGGGCCCCCTTTAGTCAAAACCTGGGCATCTGAGAGACAATGATCACGCTGGTCTGAATCACCAACTTGCTGGATAGCAGGGAGCAAAAAATTATTCTCCTTGTGAATTAAAGATATATCCACTTCTTCCTGCTTAAACTGTCTCATTGGGTTAACTCAGTTACTTTGGGGTAGATGTTCAATCTTTCAAATATACTCCACCTCTCCTAGCTCCTCCCATGAAGGCTGTGTGAAATGGAAGATGCTTATATAATCTTGTGGTGCCAGGGGAAAGGCAGGGTTAAGCTACTCACATGGCATTCTGTGCAAATTAGAAAAAGATGAGTCTTCCTTAAGACACTCTCCTTCCAGTGTTGGGACATTGTCACACTGATTTTGTTAGAACTTGTTGCTGCCATATGCTCTAAAACTGCCATAATAAATGTATGAATCTATGATGTCTGTGAAATGAGTGTTGCCCTACAGACATGGATTTCTTGTGCAGTGCTCAACCTGCACAACTGTAGGCTGATCTCTAGTTTTGTACCACATTGCTGTGTATCAGGATGCATACGGGACTTCTCCCAGAGACTTGCAGCTCCCTGCAGGGAAAGCAGATTATTAGCATTGACTATTCCCCCCTACACACTCTGAAGTTTCTGCTGCTCCTCAGACCATGAGGTTCCACATTTGCCTCTGATGTCCTCATTGTAATTTTTACTACCTCCTCCCTACAGTCCACTGGAGTCAGGCGGCCAGGCTTTTCCATTTTCTTGCAAAACAGGAACTTTTGTTTACATCATGACTGCATCGTCACTTCCCTTGGCTTAAAGAAAAATGCAAATTTAAGTCATCCAGGCCTGGTTCTTGGTATGAAATGGGAGCCCAAGGGATTTTAAAAATTCTTTTCTTTCTCCATAATGTCTAGCTTTTGAGACTCTGCTCTCGAGTGACTCACAATTAATATTAGCTTCCCTTTTCTAGCTAAAATTCCCCCTTTTCCTGAAGCGTGAAAACATATTGCTCCAGGGGATAGGCCCCTCGGGCAGCAATATTTTCTAGATTTGAAAATATATCAGGAAAGGTCTCACAAAAAATTGTGTTATTGTACCTTTCTCTTGTGGGACCTTATTGAGGGCTATAAAAGAAGCCCAAAGACTCCAATGTCTTGAGTTTTTCCTAACAATTCCCTAATGGGAGAGCCTTGGTAGGCATTTTCTGAGTCCCAGGACATAGCAGAAAACAGTTGATGAAGCAGTTATTTTGCTACCATTTAGTAACAAGGGCTGCCAACATCGTTCTCAATGGTGAAAAATTGAAACCATTTCCAGTAAGATCAGGAACAAGACAAGGTTGCCCTCTCTCACCACTTTTATTCAACATAGTTTTGGAAGTTTTAGCCACAGCAATCAGAGAAGAAAAAGAAATAAAAGGAATCCAAATCGGAAAAGAAGAAGTAAAACTGTCACTGTTTGCAGATGACATGATACTATACATAGAGAATCCTAAAGATGCTACCAGAAAACTGCTAGAGCTCATCAATGAATTTGGCAAAGTAGCAGGATACAAAAGTAATGCACAGAAATATCTTGCATTCCTATACATTAATGATGAAAAATCTGAAAGAGAAATTAAGGAAACACTCTCATTTACCATTGCAACAAAAAGAATAAAATACCTAGGAATAAACCTACCTAAGGAGACAAAAGACCTGTATGCAGAAAACTATGACACTGATGAAAAAAATTAAAGATGATACAAATAGATGGAGAGATATACCGTGATCTTGGATTGGAAGAATCAACACTGTGAAAATGACTATACTACCCAAAGCAACCTGCAAATTCAATGCAATCCCTATCAAACTACCAACAAACTAGTTCTGTTTGTTCTACAGAACTAGGACAAAAAATTTCACAATTTGTATGGAAACACAAAAGACCCCGAATAGCCAAAACAATCTTGAGAAAGAAAAATGGAGCTGGAAGAATCAGGCCCCTGGACTTCAGACTATACTACAAAGCTACAGTAATCAAGACAGCATGGTACTGGCACAAAAGTAGATATATAGATCAAAGGAACAGGATAGAAAGCCCAGAGATAAACCCACACACATATGGTCAACCTTATCTTTGACAATGGAGGCGAGAATGTACAATGGAGAAAAGACAGCCTCTTCAGTGAGTGGTGCTGGGAAAACTGCACAGCTACATGTAAAAGAATGAAATTAGAACACTCCCTAACACCATACACAACAATAAACTCAAAATGGATTAAAGACCTAACTGTAAGGCCAAACACTATAAAACTCTTAGAGGAAAACATAGGCAGAACACTCCATGACATAAATTACAGCGAGATCCTTTTTGACCCACCTCCTAGAGAAATGGACATAAAAACAAAAATAAACAAATGGGACCTAATGAAACTTAAAAGCTTTTGCACAGCAAAAGAAACCATAAACAAGATGAAAAGACAACCCTCAGAATGGGAGAAAGTATTTGCAAATGAAACAACTGACAAATGATTAATCTCCAAAATATACAAGCAGCTCATGAAGCTCAATATCAAAAAACAACCACCCTATCCAAAAATGGGCAGAAGACCTAAATAGACATTTCTCCAAAGAAGATATACAGATTGCCAACAAACACATGAAAGGATGCTCAACATCCCTAATCATTAGAGATACGCAAATCAAAACTACAATGAGGTATCACCTCACACCTGTCAGAATGGCCATCATCAAAAAATCTACAAACAATAAATGCTGGAGAGGGTGTGGAGAGAAGGAACCCTCTTGCACTGTTTGTGGGAATGTAAATTGATACAGCCACTGTGGAGAATAGTATGGAGGTTCCTCAGAAAACTAAAAATAGAAGTACCATACGATCCAGCAATTCCACTACTGGGCATATACCCTGAGAAAACCATAATTCAAAAAGAGTCATGTACCAAAATGTTCATTGCAGCTCTATTTACAATAGCCAGGACATGGAAGTCACCTAAGTGTCCATCGACAGGTGAATGGATAAAGAAGATGTGGCACATATATACAATGGAATTTTACTCAGCCATAAAAAGAAACGAAACTGAGCTATTTGTAGTGAGGTGGATGGACCAGAGACTGTCATTCAGAGTGAAGTAAGTCAGAAAGAGAAAAACAAATACTGTATGCTAACACATATATATGGAATCTTCAAAAAACAAAAAATGGTTCTGAAGTAGCTAGGGGCAGGAGAGGAATAAAGACGCAGACATAGAGAATGGACTTGAGGACACAGGGAGGGGGAAGGGTAAGCTGGGATGAAGTGAGAGAGTGGCATGGACATATATACACTACCAAATGTAAAATACATAGCTAGTGGGAAGCAGCTGCATAGCACAGGGAGATCAGCTTGGTGTTTTGTGTCCACCTAGAGGGGTGGGATAGGGAGGGTGGGAGGGAGATGCAAGAAGGAGGAGATGTGAGGATGTATGTGTATGTATAGCTGATTCACTTTGTTATACAGCCGAAACTAACACACCATTGTAAGGCAATTATACTCCAATAAAGATGTTAAAAAAAAAGTAACAAGGGCTGCTAATTTCATAAGCTAGAGCTGTCCCTATTGTCCTTTCCTTCAGACCTCTTCAGTCCTATTTCTTCAACAATCTTAGTCTGTAACTTACATCACCTTCACCTTCACTTCCATGTGCACTTCCACATTCCATTAGGACCCTAATGGAACCCTTTGGGGTTCAAGAAAGGAAAAAAATCTGACTCAGACTGATTTACAGAATAAGGAGGCTGATGTGGTTCACATAATTGCCATGTGTGGAGAATCATTGTCTCAGAAGAACCAGCTCCAGTGCTCTGATTCCCTGACCTGAGGGAATTCCCTGACCTGAGGAAACTCTGATTCACTGAGTTCTTTCTTCCGTATGTTGGCTATTTCATGACCACAAAATGGCCACGGAGATTCCAGGAAGCTCATCGTCATTTGACATCATCCAGAGTGAAACAAAGAGCCTTTGTCCCAGCATTCTAAGCAGGTTAAGCCACCTGGACACCACTGAACCAATCATAGTTCCAGGGAATTGATCTATTTTGATTGGCTTAACTTAAGTACATGCTCCACTCCTAAACCACGTGGATTTTGAAGAGAATGTCGACCTGATGCACAGGACTCTGGGTCATTAGCTGGCTTCTAGTCAGTCTTGTCAATGAGCCCTGGCCCCAGGATAATCAGGGAGGCAGCAAAGAATAACTGAGGTTCAAAGAACCACTGAAAGCTTAGATAATGTCATTGTCAACTGTGATCATTAGAGACTGGAAATCAAAGGTCCCTCCTCCATTTTCTTAACATCATGTAAACCTCCCTGATTCTGGTGTGAACCTGAAAAAGGACAGCCCAGTAATGACTGAGATGGAATTTCCTATAGCTTGGTGGTATGTGGGCTGGGAGTTACATATTTTTTTTGTAGCACTGAGTCAGTGAATAGAGGCAGTCATGTCATTGTATAGTCTGCAACAAAATTTAGTCCATATATGAACAGCTGACTAAAAATTTAAGGGAAGAACAACCTAAAAAACAATTTTCATGAGCACAGAATGATAGATGTTAATCAATATAATACCTATTTTTACCAATTTAAAATGAATGTCATTGAAAATATTTGTTTCTATTTTACTTTAACAAATGTAAGAAATATTAATAAAATCTTTCTTAAAACTATTTCTCCATAACCTCATTTTCCCATATAATCTTAAAGTTTTTCAACTGGAAGTACAAATAGTTCCAAGGGTTTCAGAAACTGAACTCTGGGGTTAGGACAAAGGGTGAAATTGTACCATTTTTAGTTCATTCCGTTAAAGAACTTTATTCACTTAACAAACAATTCCGATTACCAGTGAGAACACCCTTAATAATAGTCCTTTTAGGAGTCAGAACAAGATTTGCAGAGCAAGAATCTCTGCTTATTCCAGACCCTGATTTGGCTTGGCAATTCTTTCATCCAAGGGGAACTGGATGAGTTTTGAAAAGCATTAGGTCTTTCTGTCCCATAGTCTTTTTTTCTTTTTTCAAAAAATAAATTTATTTAATTTTGGCTGCGTTGGGTCTTTGCTGCTGCGCGTGGGCTTTCTCCAGTTGTCTCGAGTGGGGGCTATTCTTTGTTGCAGTGCGTGGACTCTAGGCCACTGGCTCAGCAGTTGTGGCTCGCGGGCTCTAGAGTGCAGGCTCAGCAGTGTGGCACACGGGCTCAGTTGCTCCGCGGCATGTGGGATCTTCCCGGACCAGGACTTGAACCCATGTCCGCTGCATTGGCAGGTGGATTCTTAACCACTGCGCCACCAAGGAAGTCCCTGTCCCATACTCTTTTTGAACATAGGGTGTCACATGCTCCTTTCTTGGGTGAACTGCCAGAGAAGCACAGAAGGCATTGCCCCAAAGATTCAAAACAGATTTCCTTAGCATCAGCGAGTGTCACTTCCATGAATGGGTGAGTGGTATGACAGAGGATTTTTTGTTATTTATATATATATATATATATATATATATATATATATATAAACATCTTTAATGGAGTATAATTGCTTTACAATGGTGTGTTAGTTTCTGCTTTATAACAAAGTGAATCAGCTATACATATATCCCTGGATCTCCTCCCTCTTGTGTCTCCCTCCCACCTTCCCTGTCCCACCCCTGTTATATATATTTTTAAAACACTAATAAAGCTTAACAGAGCTGGCACTTATCATGCACACGCTTCTAAGGTTGCCGGTACGCCGCTCTGTGGCATTCCTACAGAGGCACTTTTTAGTCCATTATCTCAATTCTTTGATTTGATCCATTTAACTATCAAAAGAAAACAGGGTTTCCAAGTTAATCTATTTGTTAGTAAGTGTCAGTAGTCTTAGAAGCAAGATCAGAAATTTTACAATAATTTTGAAAAGGTTTCTTTTAGAAGGATGTTTACAAGTTCAATCACATTTCCAAGAAGGATTGATGAAATGCTGAGAACTGAAGTTAATATTTTTCATATCATGGGCAAGTCCAGTCATTGCAGAACAAGATTTCTTGATTGTATTTGATTTTGAAATTAACTGAACACACATTTCCTAGATAATGAAATTTGTATTTTTATTTAAAAGTTTGCACTGAACAATGACATGCAGACTTCCCTAGCCCATTTCTATATTGGCTTGCTTTTTGAACACCTAATTACAACATTATTTGAGGAATCATAACCTATTTTTTAAATGTGTAAAAACCCATTGGTGCTTCATAAAGAGCTTAAGAAAATTATAGGCAGAAGAAAAGTAGATTATAAGCCATTAATGTGTTTAATGATATGCAAATGGTGTTAAACTAGAAGATGATTGTATTACTGTTCTTTGGGGAAGAACAGATTTAAACAATTCAAAATAACAGACGTAAGTTTTTAGTGCTGAGATCTAACAGTAATAAATTAGAAATGAAAGTCATACGTGTATTGAATTACATCTTGACTTTCATAGATTATAATTTCATCACAGTAGACAAAATTGCAAACTGCTTACAGCTCATATGTTTTATGTTTCTCTTCATGTGAAAGGTGGCCAGTACTTTCTTCTATGGGTAAGTTAGCTGAATTAGAACAAGTCATCAGTGTTATACCCACGATCCTGCAGAAATGATATGATTTAGCCTACGTTCTCTCACATGTAGACTGACCAATTTAACCAACTGGAAAAAAAAAAAATTAGAATGACATAGGGAGTTTAAACCAAGTGAAATTATCTGATGGTTACTGAGCTTTCTAGAAAGCAGAGAAATAAATAATGCAAACTGAATTTCAGCAGTTGCCCCTATTCATTTCCAATTCATAGGGAATCTTTCTTGTTTCTTGGATGGAAAAATGTCATTCTAAGCTCCTCTTTGCTTCTGGGGGGTGGCAGCTAGCCGTGAATTACAGGGTCCTGAATAGAACACGATCAACACCTAGTGGCCACAGACAAGTCTTGAGTGTGATTTTTCTTGGCCAGCAACAAGTGATGTCGTAAGAAAAGGATCTTTGGAAAAGAAGAGGAATCTTAGCTCCCACATCACTTTTCCCTCACCCAGGTTTGACCCGATGCTGCCATTGCCACCTTATTACTGCAAACAAGGGGCATTCAACTAACGCAACTAACAAATGCTACCATCACACTGTCGTGATGGGTAAGCTGTATGAAATGTGAAAGAATAAAAGAAATAATAGGGGTCAAAAATTTTTTTTTTAACTTGAATTGAATCAAGTGTTTATACCATGAACGAAGAATAAAACAGGACATCCCTGCTTTCGTTTAAATTAACCTTATGTTATTTTCCCCCCAGGACATGTAAATAAAACATCTCAGTCAGAACTAGATTTTTCCAGAATAGTAGAGCAATGGAAACAATGCAGATACAAGTTTTCTTACCATGGCTTCCTTGGCAGCCACTTCTGGTAGAAGGAGAAAGAAGGGAGGAGGGAAGGGAGGGAAGAATCTCAACAGTGTCTCCCAGCTGCTGACTCAGTAAACAAGAAAATAAAACACTCATGCGTGCATTATTTCAGAAGGCAAAGAGGTCATATGTGTTCTACTTGTTGCTATTAGACATCTTGCAAAAGAGTACAAACATAGGTTAAAAGGTCCCAAGGAATTTTTGTTTGTTTGTTTTTGTGAGGTGAGGCAGGTTGTTGGAGTCTATGAGTACGTGTTCTTTGTGTGTTGTAGCATCTATTCGATGAACAGACTTCTGATTCACAGCAGAGTCACCTGATGGACCTAGACAAAGAAGTCTCTAATCACAAAGGCCTTCACAGGTCAGGGTGTTATTGTAGCTGATGTGTTTCCATAGCAACCTGTGGATGGGTTTCACCAGAAGAGAGGCCCACGTGTAAATGACAGAATGATGACAGTGATGTTTGGGCAAAAAAGAAGCCCAGGGCAAGATAAACATGTTTTAAACAGAAATGCCTACAAGCTATGTATCACAAATTCTATTTAAAAGTAGGTACTGTCTAGTTAAAAACAGGCGAAGTCAACAGAGGCAATTGGTAAATAATTATGTATTTGATCATAACATTAAGGATTGGAAATATACTTTCTTGGGGAGAACATTTAGCTTAAATTAAAAAGAGAAAAGGGAATAAATCAGGTCGGAGAGACAAATTTTCTCAGGATGCTCCTAGGGAAGTGATGCTATGTAATTTGAACAAAATGAGGTGATTTTTTTATGTCTTTTAACTTCTTCACCCATGAAGCTTCTCCCAGACTAGGTAGAGAAAAGGGAGGTTTTAAAAAGCTCTTCTCAGTCTCTTCACTGACCTATCCAAGATGTCTAATTGAGTTCATTCAAATAAAAAATAACATTCTGAATAAAGAACAGAAGGTCAAAAACTTAAATTAAAAATGGATCTCTACCTGTTTATGGTGATGTACATAGCATGTGTCTCCTCAGAAATGTGAACTCCTAGAAGCAGGCACTATTGAGGATGTAGAAGCAACAATAAAGGCCCTTAAGTTACCATAATGGACTTGTTGAACCATCTGGGAGAAGTAACCATAGCAGTGTTGTGTGAGAGCCAGCCCCTACTAGCTCACGCTGCTATATTCCTACGCTCAGAGTGCCTCCAGGGACTGTTCTGTCTTGTGGGTAGCTATCCACTAATCATGATGAAGATGAGAATAACTGATAATAAGAAACATTTAGAAAACTCATCATAGTTTACAAAGTGTTTTCACATCTACTTGTTAAAAGCAAGTGATGCTACTCTCCCTGCTGTTTATAATAAATTGAGCCTTAGGGAGAGCTGAACATTTTTTGAGATCAAACGGTTCATAAGTGGATAACTGCTGGTGTTCTAATCTAGGTCTTCTGACACAGGCGTCCCAGGTAATAATAGCTACAAGGTCTTATTCCTTCCAGAAATCCTTTTAGTTTAATGGAGAACTGTAATCAGGAACCTATAAAGCCGTTCAAGACTAAAGGATTAACTTCCCAATGTTGGGATTGTCCATAATTTTAGATCATGTCTAGAGTGCTTTACCCTAAATCATACGAGCATCCTCCTAATGTGGGTTCTCCATGGTTGGCCCTGCTTATAGGTTTTGGCGGCCTGGTTCATTTTGGAACTTACATGTTAGATCAATGGTTTTGCTGTTACTTATTAAATAGAACGTTCTTACTAAGGGGGCCATAAATTTGTATCTGCCACATCTCTTGATATAACCAACTGAGGTCAAGTTCTAACCAGTTCTCTGTAACAGATCAGCTTAATTGCTATCTATATGACTTATTTTATTTCCAGAGGTATTAATTTATGAAATAACTCTCCTCTTCCTCCTTATTCTTATCTTAAATCCAATGACTATCTTGAACAACTCTCGATGTATATATGCCTTTTGCATCCCTAAAGAAAGAAATGGTAAAAATGTCAAAAAAAACCCCAAAAAATAAACGCGTGAAGGAGGAAGAGCAACTCTGGAGGGAAGTCGGGGTTTCTGGGCTCAAGATGTGGCTCTGCTTCCAACGAACTGTGTGACCTCAGACAAGACAATCTGCATCTGAGTTTCCAATGTGGGCAAAATTGTTCCTGGATCTTTTACTTTCACACGTATTCAATGTAGGTGCTGCCAATAATTTATCAGGAAAGAATCGAACAGCCCAAACTATTTTAGTTCCTTTTCGTTTCATTGGTGTATCTTTAGCCTTTAAGTATGTATAAGTGTATCTCAGGGTGCCCAGACTCAATCTATTAATTCTCCAGAAACTTTATGATGAGAAAAGTGCAAAGAGCAGAGAAAGCACATAGGGCCTCAAAGCAAGGTGGTTTTCTCTTGTGCACCCAAACTGTCATGGACAACTTTAATAGAAAATGGAGTCAGTTTGTGCACTAACTGAGTTTTTTCAGTGTATATCTAGAAATTCATTATTTGTCTTTTTTGTTATCAGATTTTTGTTTTCTAATATGAGGGCACAAATGATACCAAGACATTTACTATCTGATCAATTTTGGGGACTGGAAGGAACAGATAGTAAAGAGAAGGGAGAGAAGGAGAAAAGGAGAATAGGAGGATAAAAACATCTTCGAAAATCTTAAAAAATACTTTGGTTAAGAAAAATGTTTACCTGATGCCTACTTAAAACTAGGTGGAGTAATTTCTGTAATGAGAAAATATAAATATAAAAGAATATATTATATCAAGATTCTCTAAATACTCTAAACCCCCAAAGAAGTCTCTGAATGTAAGATTTAATATAATAAATGTCTTTTTTGTTTATAGTATATCTTTTTGTCTAAACATTAAACTTCTAATACTGTACTCAACAGCAAATTTTGAAAGAATCAAAATTTTAAAAATTGTGATTTTAAAGAAAGTAAAAAGTTCTCTGATTAACTGAAAGAACTTTCACAAAGCTCATGTCCTTTATATCATGGATGAGGCCTTCAGACTGTCACTCAGAGACTATTTACTTTTATAAAGAACACTTACAAGCTCAGTGGCTATGTTTCCAAACTGATACAAGCTTCAAAAGGCTTATGAGATCATTTCTGTTGTAACCCCAGTACTTACCACAAAACCTAGCACATAGAGTGGGCTCAATAAATGTTTGTTATCTAATGAGAAGATTAGAAGCAGTATTTAGTAGTTGGTGTTGTTGGCTGGGAGAAATGATAGTCTGAGATCCATAGAAAGAGTGAGAAAAATCACAACAACCAGACACGAAGCTCACCAATTTAAAAACACACGGTCCAGTACATCTTACTGGACTGAGCGATTAGAGCACAGATGCAAAAGCAATTGCCATTCTACAGTGATGACCCTGAGTCATTAGGAATATATTCAATTTTGTTTCATTCTTGTTTAATAAAAGTCAGGGAGCTATAGAGCACACGTTTGAAATATTTCCATCGGAGAGGATTAAAATAGTCCCTCAGTGGGAACCTTTACTCCCCTCTCATGCTGAGATTTCCTTTTGAAAATATAATCTTGATGGTATAATATTGCATATCTTTAAAAAATTAGACCTTGGTTCTATTCCAGGATGTCTAATTCCACAGTATCTTTTGTAGACATAGAAAGTATGCTTTTTCCTTGTCTTTTTGATTTATTAAGCTTCTTAGTAAAGACTCTGAATACATTCCACATATCCGATCTTCCTGTTTCAGTTACGAAACAGTACAGAATTGGATCAGCAACACAATTTAAACTTGTTAATGCAACTGTGATTCTATAGATTTTATAACTCTGCTTCCCAGGCTTGTTATGGTCAAACATACGTTCATCTAAGCTCACATCATGCTCTAAAACGCTGCGAATCAGCAACATCACATGAAAGGGGGTAAAACACAAGATAAAAGTCAACGTGATACTAACAAGTAGTTTTATGATTCTCTTCTTTTCACTGTTTTCTGTAGCTTGATTTTGCTGCACAGCTTTGTAGACTTTCTGGTTGCAAGCCATTATGATGACCAAAGGTATTATATAGCCTACACACGTCCTAGCAAAGTTAAACCGGATTTGCCATTTCTCCAAAGGATATTTGTCATAGCATAAAGTAAAGTTAGACTTTGTGGCATCACAATATTCAACAGCTGTTTCATCTTCCCACAGAATGACAGCATTGAAGATGGTTTCCAATATCCAGATGAAAAGGCTCACCATGAACGCACATCTTCTTGACCTAAGAAAAGAAAACTTCAAAGGGTAGACAACTGCTAAATACCGATCAATCGCGATGCAGGTGAGGAAAGCTGTGCTACTGTAAAAGTTCATGTACATGAAGAAGGCACTCCCTTTGCACAGGGCAGGAGAGAATGTCCAGTTGTCTTTATTCCAAGTATAATCAATCCATAGAGGGAGAGTTAAGGCATACAGCAGATCCGATAAGGATAAACTGAAGAGGTAAATGCCTAATTCATTTTCCTTCTTTGCTTGCAGATAAGACACATATAGAGAACCGATGTTGGCTGGAATGCTGACTATTGTCACAAAGATGTAAACAACTGGAAACAAATAGTGATCCAAGTCATGCTGTTCTTCAATACATGTGCTGTTCATGTTTTCTTTTTTAGGTGCTGATTATATGTGTTCTTAGATGGTAAGTACCAAGATAAGTCTTGTCTCTTGGTAGTTTGTTTTCAACACCTAACTCTCTTTCACTAAGATTTCTTCAGTTGTCCTTTGCTTTCAAAAGTTCTGATGGATTCATCAATGGTCATAAAGGATGAGTGGAGATCAAGTTTCACACAGGTATCGATGGCTGGAAGTCAGGATCCAGGTTCCCGGCAGTTACTAAAGTGATCAGTGATTTTAATGTGCAGAAGTCCATGTGCTTACCCACAGCTTGCTGATGAAGAACCCTGGAGGATTCGTCACATTATCCATCAGTTTTCATAGAATGCTGTCTTCAGTTTGGTTTTCTTCGTGAAACTCAGAGGAGACTGGTGCGAACGTGAATATAGAAGGCTTTATTTTCACAAAGGTTGACATCTCTTTTTAAAATGCCTTCGTTTCTGTAATGAAAGACAAACTAGAATAGTTTGGGTGCTTAAAAGAGACATCATGAGTTTTGAAACAATCTTATTTTATTTCATTTATTGAGGATATCAAAATGCATGAAACTGCATACAATGAAGGTGTTTAAAAAGGGAAAATTGTCTAATTGACTTCAGTAAATGAAATCAGGCTGAGATATTTGACCTTTTTCAAATAAGAATTATCCAAGGGATGCCAGGTTAGAGGGAATTATATTGCTCACTAGACACAATCTAAGCACGCAAAACTAAAGTTAAAAGTCATTTTAGAAGCTAATTTAAAAAAAAGATGGCGGATTCAATTATTTGTTTGTAATCAGTAAATGCATTTGAGTGTATGGTAAACTGTATGATTATAGGATTTCAATTTTTTTATTTCGTGTGCAATCTATGTATAAGGCACTTATTTGCAAAATATGCTTATTAGCCAAGAAAAAATTGTCACAAGAAGTTTGATAAAGTGAAGCACTTGAAAATATAGCAGTTTGCTGAAACTTTGTAAATAATTAGACAACACTACCTCATTTGTTTCTCCTTTGCTTTCTTTGTGGGCTAATTTACGTTATCTTTCTCGTACTCTTGTGAAAGAGAGGGCAGAATGTGCTCCATTCTGGGTAAAATCTGTGGTCATCAGTTTCTACATTTATACCTGATTGTTTACTAGGTTAGCTTTCTAAAAATGTCTGATGTACATCCACGTAGGAACAGAGAATCCATCCTTCTCTCCATATTGGAATAGAGAAATACTAGCTTTATTCCTCTGCTAGTGAGTCCTGTTGGTGCTTTGGATGATTTATCTGAGAGGAATCTTCACAGAAAGCTTTGTAGAGTCACCATGTAGGGGGAGGAAGACATGTCCTCTTCCTGTGTGCTGTGAGGCCTACAGGACCTCAAAACCGTCCCTTTCCAAGTGTCGACGCGCCCTTAGCACAAAAGAGACCTGCCACCACAAGGCACCAGTATTCTGCTGGGAGAGTAAACCATATCCAGAGCCCATAGGATACGTCACTCTTAACACAAAATGGAGCACTAAAATTCCTGAAATCACCTAATTTTTCCACACCTAAAAATATGAATAAACAGTCT
This sequence comes from Delphinus delphis, assembly GCF_949987515.2. Taxonomy (NCBI): domain Eukaryota; kingdom Metazoa; phylum Chordata; class Mammalia; order Artiodactyla; family Delphinidae; genus Delphinus; species Delphinus delphis. The sequence continues at coordinate 16,181,840 of NC_082684.1, forward strand.
TTTATTTTTTAAATTTTTATTGGAATATAGTTGATTTACAAATGTTGTGTTAGTTTCAGGTGTACAGCAAAGTGAATCAGTTATACGCATACATATAGCCACTCTTTTTTTTTTTTTAAGATTCTTTTCCCATATAGGCCATTACAGAGTATTGAGTGGAGTTCCCTGTGCTATACAGCAGGTTTTTATTAGTTATCTATTTTATATATAGTAGTGTTTATATGTCAATCCCAATCTCCCAATTTATCTCTCCCCCTCTTAAACAGCCTTTAAATAAATAGGGAAACCTTCCAGAGAGGAAAAAAAGGAAGCAGGAGCTAAGATCAGAGAGGTAAGTGAGCAGTAAAGCTCTGGGTATCCTAAGGCATACGTGGATCTGGAGGAACTAACTAGAGCTTTGACTGCAGAGAACAAGTGACAGAGCATGGGCCAGTGGCAGGGCATGGGCCAGTGGCAGGGCATGGACCAGTGGCAGGGCATGGGCCAGTGGCAGAGCATGGACCAGTGACAGAGCATGGGCCAGTGACAGGGCATGGGCCAGTGACAGAGTATGGGCCAGTGACAGGGCATGGGCCAGTGGCAGAGCATGGGCCAGTGACAGAGCATGGACCAGTGGCAGGGCATGGGCCAGTGGCAGGGCATGGGCCCACACAGGTAGCATGGGGTCCTCGACATCCCACTCATGCTGGGATCCAGGAGCCTCAGCCATCAAAATAAACAAAATAACAAACTTTACAGATATTTGCAGACAGACAGCAGGGAACGTTGGCAAATTCCCTGTCTTACCTTTGTTTCTGTGAGGAGCTATCATAAAAAAAACAATCCCTGAGTACTCATGGCCTCTGGCTGGTCCTCACTTGGGAATGGGGTCTGAGTCTATACTATTAATCTGGTTCCATAAACTTCAGGCCAATAGTGAATTAATATTGGATCTATGTGCTCAACTTCACTAGTCGTCAGAAATCTACAAACTAAAACCACAGAGGGATACAACTACACACCCACCAGAATAAACGGAATGAAAAAAGATAGCAAATACCAAGTCTTAGTGAGGATGTAGAACACCTGGAACTCCCATATACTGTTGGCTAGAAAACTGTTTGGCTCTTATGCAAATCATATGGTTCAGCAACTCTACTTCTAGGTATATGCTCAATAGAAATACATCCATGTGGTTCCCAAAAGACGTGTGGTAGAATTAGAATGTTCACAGTAGCACTATTTGTAATATCCCCCAACTGGAATGCCTATTAGCGTTAAGAGAGGTAAATAGATTGTGCTATATTAACACAATGAAATCTATACATTAATGAAAATGAACAAATTATTGTTACATGCAATAACATGGTTGAGGCTCAGAAACAATGCAGAGGGATAGAAAAAGGCAGGCAGAAAGGGTACATATTATCTGATGAAGAACCAGGTAGTGTTAATCTATGCTGTCAGAAATCAGGGTAGCAATCCATTTACTGAGGGCTTTCTGTGTGCTGGACTCCATATAAAATGGCGTGCATATTTATTATAATTTATGTTTTATTGTAACTCTGTGCTGTTTATTACAATCCTATATTACAAAGAAGAATTGAGCCACATATTAGGCAATTAGCCCCATATTGCCTGTCTAATCTTGGTAGAACTTGGCTGCAATCCTAGGTTTAACTCTAAAGCCTCTTGACTCAACTATTTTGTCTTCTGCCTTTTACATAAAAATGCCTTAGATGTCTGAGGTATTTTTGCTATGGCACAGACTAGCTTTGTTGAAAAGGAAGAGAATATTTTCTACTTTCCTCCTAAATAGTAGCACTGATGGATTCGTACAGGTCTTTCAACTCTAATGGCTCTTCTAATTAAAGAAAACAACGTGAATGAAAATTTCTGCAAACTAGATATAAAATAATCAACCCTACATTTTCTAAAAGATGTCACTTTTATGTTCTCTATTAAACTGTGTGGACTTCAAATAAACTTGTGAGAATCATCACCTTACATCATGTCTCACACTCTGACAATGTGTCCTTATGTTTCCGTATATCTGTCAACACATTTTCTGTGGAAGGTTAAACACGTTCCTTTTCAGTAATTTATATAATGGATAAGGCAACATTTTATTTAGGCTTTTATTTTTCCTGTACTTGATTTTAGAAACAGATGGCTAAAAAGGAGCAAATATCCTGCTACCACGGGGAGGGCGGGAGCGGGGTGGGAGTGGGGGGAAGATCTCCCAGTTTTTTGAGTCAGGAGGCTGAATTTTGAAGGGTCTATTGTTTAGATCAGGAATCATCTGTGAATTGGTTTAAAGCCGAAATTAATTATCTTTCACCACTCACAATGTGGTAATAAAAAAATGTAAATAAGACCAACTGGAAGTGGGAAAACCATCATGCATTCCCGTTCTTCTCAACAAAGCCCACCTACATTGTTGCAAACAACTATGTAGAATGTCATATTAAATATTTAGTTATAAAAAACAGAGAAAGAGGGCTTCCCTGGTGGTGCAGTGGTTGAGAGTCCGCCTGCCGATGCAGGGGACACGGGTTCGTGCCCCGGTCCGGGAAGATCCCACATGCCGCGGAGCGGCTGGGCCCGTGAGCCATGGCCGCTGAGCCTGCGCGTCCGGAGCCTGTCCTCCGCAACGGGAGAGGCCACAACAGTGAGAGGCCTGCGTACCGCAAAAAAACAAAACAAAACAAAACAAAAAAAAACAGAGAAAGAGGAGTCAGATGGCTGTTATCTTTGGCGGGGGTGGTGGTGGTGGTGGTGGTGGGTGAGTAATGACAGGAAGAGGGCACCAGCAGGACTTCTGAGAATTGGGTAATGTTTTGTTTCTTGATATGAGTGTTGAGTCCATGAACAAGTTCAGTTTGTAAAAATGAATCATGCTGTACACCTAGGATATGTTCCTTTTTGCTGCATGCAGATTATATTGCAATTAAGGTTAAAAAGTGAAATCAAAAGGCTATGTGAGATGAGATGTAAAGAATCTTGACAACTAACATCTGAATAACCTGCAGATACAGCATATATGTCTTCCTAAGAAATGGTATGATTTCACTTCTTTCCTCACATATAAAAAGTAATTTATAGAAACACAACAAAACAAACAATAAACAACTTAAATAATCTGAAAATAAATTCACCCATAATAAAAGTTTACCATATGAAAGAATAAGTATTCTAGGCACGTGGAAGAAGTAAATACAAACCATGCCTTGAGGGAAGCTTCCTCAACCCAGGCTTTAAAGAGTTCTCACAGATCTTGTTCTAACAAATATAGACTGATTAAAACCCCCCAACCCCAAACACACTCGATTTTAAAAATAGATGGATAAAAAGAACAAATATCCTGCTACCACACTAGAAGAAAACACACACACTTACACACATACAGAAATTAGCTTCTATGTGTGAGATTCAGCAAAAGCAAGAAAGAAGAGTACTAGAACCACAAAAGCTTTAGAGATAAAATTAATAGATATATAACACAAAACAAGTATGTTTAATACATTTAAAGAAATAAGAGAAGGAATCTGAACACATGAGTAAGGCTCAAGAGACTATAAAAGATGACTGGGCATATTTTTTAAAAGATTGAAATAGACCTTTCAGAAATTAAAAAATACAGTAATATAAAATTAAAAATTAACACAGGGACTAACCGACTGCCTAGCTCCAGCTGAAGAGAAAATTAGTATATTGTAAGACAGAGCTAAAGAAATAACACAAAATTACCAGAGTGCTAAAGAGACAGGAAAATACCACACAGACATGGAGGATAAAGTGAAAAGGTCAGCGTATGTATAATTAAAGTTCACAAGGACAGAAGACAGAAAGTAGGGGAGAGGCAACGTTAGAAAATATGCTGACTGAGAGATGTCTGAAAGTGATGAAGGACATGGCATCCTCAGATTTATGAAGCTCAGCAAACCCCAAATAAGATTAGAAACAAACAGAGCTGGAAATCTATACTTAGCCGACATTGCAATCAAGCTGCAGATCACCAAAGACTAAGAAAAAAAAGAGCCAGAGAGAAAAAATGGACTACCTACAAAGGATGAAATTTTGACCGACAATGACATTTTCAACAACAATGATAACATAAACCAGAAGACAGTGGATTGATATTTCCAAATTGTTATGAAAATATATGTCATCCTATAACTGAATACCCAACAGAACTAAATTTCAAAATGAGAGCACAAATGAGGATATTTTAAGATAAACTACCACTGAGAACATTGGCCCCCAAAATCCTCATTAAAGAGACTTCTAAAGAACATAAGTGAAGAAGGAAAATGACACTCGAAAAATGTCTGAGATGCACAAAATTTAATAAGATACAGAGGATGGAACTCTGACGGTTACGCAACATCATGTCTATCACTAGGCTCATGCGTCTGGGGAAGAACACTTAAACCATGAAAATATTCTTCCTTAGAAGAAGGACTTGGGAGAACTGGGTGATGAGCAGGAAGGTGCCCCTTCCTGCTTTGTCCATGTTACTCAACAAATGCTCATCTTAAAAAAAAAAAGATAGGAAGGGTCAAATGGAAAAATAGTTTTGAGAGGACTTACAAAATTCTCAGTGGAATAAATTCCTTTCTCTGTAGAAATATTTCCTGCCTTAACTAAAACAACCATAAGACTGAATGGTTTAATGAAGCAGATACTGGGTGTCTTCTGGGTTGGGCAACAGAGGCAGTGTTTCTGGGGGCTTGTGGTTACACGTGTGAGGGCTCTGGAGACTCAAAGGTTCTCAGCAGCTCTTGGGGGATTTGTGACCATGTGTGTTCCGTCACCTCTCTAAGTTTCAAGTTTCACAGGCGTAAGATAGCAACCATTTCACAGAATTCTTGTGAGGATTAAATGAGATAACACATGAAACTCACTACTGAGCACATGGTAAGCCTTCATGACATGTTAACTGATATTGTTCTAATGACAACACTGGCAGCCTGTGTTGTTCCCTACATTTCCTGAAAGCAGATCATCTTTGGCCACCTATCCAGAGCATAGCAGAGAAACCAGAGGCACTCAGTATATAATTTATATAATAACATTTCACATATGATACCAAACGCTGCAGAGGAGAGCTGTTAAATTAATTTGTGTGAATCTGAGATTTTAACAGAATACGTAATTCTTATTATTCATACATCTTTTCAGATATTATTTTGATTGCTTTAATCATATTTTGAGAAAACTGTTTTTAGATCCAGTGCTGAGAAATTTGGATAAGTTTTTAATTCTGATTTTAATTTTTACCTGATGCCCAAAGAAGATAATCCACAGCTCCTAAAACAGTACCAACCATTGATGGTTGGTAAAAATCAGAATTAAAACAGTACCAACCGTTGATGACAATGATCAGAAGATAAAATGTTATAGGAAACATTTGCCTTCATTTATCAGTTGAATAGCTACTTATTAACACTCTACTGTGTGTCAATGTGATACTCATCTCTTAAGAATTATTAATTAATTAATACATACTAGAAATATTAATTAATACTGGAAATATTATTTTCAAATTTCACATAGTTTCTGATGGTATAAAAACATATCACTAGACCTTTATACTGCTGAGGAAGTGGTGCTAGATAGCTCTACAGCCAGGAGTTGGTACATTTCTTCCCTAACCACTTAATTTTCATTTTGCCAATATACTGTTTCCTGTAGAGGAAATGGAGCATAAGCATTCCTCTTTTATATTTTGATAGTGTTACCTATTTCTAAATGTAAATTTTGACATCCTTTACTACTGCTCAAAGTAGAGAAGCCATGTGTCATCCTCATTTCTCCCCGTCTTATAATACTTTGCATGACCACATTTATACAGCCCAAACTAGAAAAAAGTGTTGCAAATATTACTGACAATCATTCAAAAGTATGTTATCTACTTAATCTTATTTTTTAATCTTACACTTACCCATGTTTCTTGGGATGACGATTTTGTTGACCGAGGAGCCAGATAAATCTGCTTGCACCCAGAAGAGAAACCAATATTATTGAGGGGACAGGAAATTGCACTCATATTTCATCACAAACCAATGAGGAAGCAGCATATTAATGAGAAGGATGTACATTATCCAAGTTTGAGCAACAGAAGTCTCCTAAGTATTTTAAAAGATGTTTTATGTATTATTTACTGTAGTATAATTTTTATTACTCACTTTTCTCTTTGCATCTTAATTACAATTGTATATTGATACTATATGTGCTTTGTTTGATAGAATATGTACTAGAATCTCATTCATTCATTCACTCCCTCCCTCACTCATTTGTCTGTCAACACATATATCTATCCTCCTCTCCTAAGAGACCACTATGCTGGCAGATATATAGGACCTGACCCTAACCCATAAGGAGCTTATCACTTAGGGAAGGAGAAAGCGCTAATAACCGCAATGGTAAAAATAGTAAAAATGGATAAATACTCCAAGAGAGGTACAAAAAGATAGGATGAGTCGTTGGATGTGTAGAATAGGAGAGGCTGTTGTAGATGGAATCAGGGTGATCAAGATCCTGGGAGAAAAACAACAGAGAGAGAATGCGGATGTGTGTATAAAGAGCATGTTCATTGCTTAATGGCATGATGGTGGGGTCAAGGTAGCCAACCAGGTAAAGTTTTTGTTTTTTTTCAAAGGGATTATATATTAGCTATACAGTATTTTATTGTAGAACCATTTTCTCCTTTGATTTTCCTCTTGGAAGAGAAGATTCCATCAGAAATTGCTAAACCATGCTAAAGCCACTTGAACTAACTGGCTTAGGCAAATCAATACTTTTATGAGACTTGAAACTTTATTTGAGAAAGACATGGGATGTTATAATGAAAATTCACTTAGTATAGTAACACCTTGTTACTATACTGTTAACTGTTAACACCTAACAGTTGTTGCCAAATCTGTAAGTGATCTTTTTTTTTTTTCCGGTACGCGGGCCTCTCACTGTTGTGGCCTCTCCCGTTGTGGAGCACAGACTCCGGACGCGCAGGCTCAGCGGCCATGGCTCACGGGCCCGGCCGCTCCGCAGCATGTGGGATCTTCCCGGACTGGAGCACGAACCCGCGTCCCCTGCATCGGCAGGCGGACTCTCTACCACTGCGCCACCAGGGAAGCCCTGTAAGTGATTTAATGTGAAGTGAAATTAGCTCCTGGAACTTCTGAGATATAAAAAAGCCAGAGACTTCACTTTTGAACCTTGCTTTAATAAACTTTTATTACACACGAAGAGGAAATTTTTACTTTATGAGGACAGAATTAATTTGGGATGGAAAAATTTAACTTCATTTTGAAAACTGTAATCATGACAATCTGAGCCTGCCTTTGTAAAAGGACATTAGAAGTTCCTGTTGGTAGGGTTTTTAAAATTTCTCCCCAGAACTGGAAAAGATGATATTGTGATATAACCAAGATTTTTAACCTTGAGGTTATTCAGGATGTAACAAGAGTATAATGGGTTTCCTATACTTCCTTTGTAGGTCTTTTATTGAAAATAATAAAAGTAATCATTTAGGTTTATAAAGTACATTTGCAAAGTAATTTAGCATATAGGAACTTAAAAATTCAGAATACTTTCTATTTTTACTGAAATAATAAAAAATTTAAGTACAATGTAGAAAATTAATAGTAAGACAAGCCTTTAAAAAAAAAATGAAAGCAATGATTTCAGTTTACTTGTCACTCTAATCCAAAATTCTCATTTTTGTTCGGTTTTGCACATCCACTTATCTGTGGCTTCTATACATGGGTATCTCATGACACTCACAATTTCTTATTTTACTTAAATAGACTATACTTCTGCTTTTAGGGAAATGGCATCTTAATATCCACATCAGATTTTTATGTATTTTGCTCTTCAAAAGAAAAAAAGGATGTTGTTACAAAGCACAGGAAACGCAAACTTTCACTTCTGATTAATTAGGAGAAAAACTGTGGCTGCCTTATGCTGAAACTTTGTCAGTTCCACATAATAGGACATTTAAGAACCTGTAATAACTCTGCTTCTTATTTAGTCCAGAATATTTGACAATACTGTATTTTCAACTACAGAGCTAGCTGATGAAGAGATGGAAATTCCAGAGCTGTTGAGTCTCTGACATTTAAACAACTCCAAGGTGAGAAAAAGCCAATTAGAAGCATTCAGAATACTACCTTGAGGGGTTTGGTGTTCCTGGCATGTTGGTATCTGGTTTCCTGAGGCCACAGAATGGACACCCAACACTGGCCCGTGCAGGGCACTTGGGCTGCCCATGGGGAAAAGGGGGAGTGAATGTGGTCTTGCTTGGCTCCAACTTCTCCGTGGGGCAGACAGTGGAAGAATCTAATCTGCTGATGAAGGGTCCTTTGCATCCACATTTTCCACTTGCTGCAATTTCACTAGTTCAAGTAGCAGCTAAACATGGCAGGGAACATTCTGAAATACTGATTTATTTTCCCAGGCTTACTTCCTTTTACCCCATCCCTATTCCGCCCCCCCCCCCCCACTCAATTAGCCATTTTGCATTTACTGCCTCAAGAGAAGGAATTCTTGGCAGAAAAATACGAGGTTGGGAGGAGAAGACAATCCTAGGTTTAGAGTCTCAAAGGATTCATGCAACTCAGGAGAATGAAAAGGACTGAGGTGCAGACAATCTGCTTGGAAGAATATCTGTTGAGCTAAAACAAATCTTCCGGCCCCCAAGAACAGATAAAAGGTTTTTCCTGCCGGTGGGGCTGGGGCTTAGGGTTGTGAGAAGGGAAGTCATGAGAATTCAGATGTGGTTGCCTGATACAGGGACACTGCATCCTGACTGTTTGTACCCTCTCCCCTGCAATCCCTGAGGTGGGGGTGGGGTGACAGTTACTCTGATGAACTGCATGATGTGGGAGGAGAGTGATCCTGTCTCTCATGTCCAGGGTGAAGTCCAGATAGGAGGCTATCTCAGGACTACATGTGTGAGAGGCCTGAGACAAACTTACCACATTCCCCTGTGCCCTGCACAGCGCTGGTCAGGGCACATGAGGGGTGCACAGAAGTGATGCAGAGCCTCAGCCCACCTCATGGCGCTTCCAATGGCCCAGTGTGTCACAGAAGAAGCCTTGTCCCCATTGATGGGGGACAACCCAGGTGAGTCCTGCATGGGCTAACTACTGAGGACCAGAAGGGAATGAGGACATCTCACGAGAGGCCAGCATGCACAGAGGGCAGCCTTGAGAATTGGGGCTTGAGCTAAACCTCTCCAGCCTTACCTACATACAAACTCCCTGGATCCTAGATGGTGTTATGGACTGACTTGCATCCCCTTACCTCTCTGCCAAAATCCATATGTTGAGGTCCTAATCCCTAGTATGTCATAATGTGACTGTACTTGGAGTTAGGCTCTTTAAATAGATGACTAAGTTAAAATAAAACTGTTAGCATGGGTCCTAATCCAATCTGATCGGTGGTGTCCTTATAAGAAGAGGAGATTTGGACACACAAAGAGACACCAGGTATGTGCATGCACAGAGGAAAGACCAGGTGAGGACAGAGAGAGTAGGTAGACATCTGTAAGCCAAGGAGAGAGACCTCAGAAGAAACCAACCCTACTGACACCTTGATTTTGGACTTCCAGCCTCTAGAACTGTGAGAAAATAAATTTCTGCTGGTTACACCACCCAGTCTGTGGTGTTTTGTAATGGCAGTCCTAGCAAAGTAAACACAGGCAGAATCCAGAGGAAGAAGACGTAGGATCCTGAATTGACTGTGATTAAGTGTCCACCAGTTTGGTAGAATGGGGTATTGAAATGGAATTTTAGTTGAGTTACAGAAAGATAAAGAATATTTTATTTCTGGCATCTCTGATTATGGCCTGAGATAGGAATCCACTTCATGTGTTTGATTTAAAATGTGTAATTCAACAAACATTTATTAAGCCTTTGAATAGAACTACTGAGCAAAAATATTTTTCTCATTACTTGTCAAGGAGCCTAAAATGTAACTATTAGATGACTTTTATTTGGGGGAGGGTCTTGAAACTTTTACCAGCAGGCTTCCTTTCTAAGGATGCAAGTTTATCCCTTGTGTTCGGGCGGGGGGGGGGGGGCGGCATATTAAGTTGTCAGATAAAACCTTACTTGGCTTCTACATTATGGCAAAGCTCCCTGAGATCCATTTACATCAATGGTTCTCCAAGTATGCTTCTTGGATTAGCAGCATCAATGTCACCTCTGAACATTGGAGAATTAAAATTCTCAGTCTCACCCCAGGCCCAGGGAATCAGAAGCTCTGGGGCTGGAGTTCAGTGATGTGTGTTATAAAAAACACTCCGAGTAGTTTTGATGCCAAAAGTTTTGTTTTATTTAAGGAACAAAGTTATTTTTTAAAATAAACAAATAAATTTATTTATTTATTTATTTATTTATGGCTGTGTTGGGTCTTTGCTGCTGCATGAGGGCTTTCCCTAGTTGCTGCGAGCGAGGGCTACTCTTCCTTGCGGTGCGCAGGCTTCTCATTGCAGTGGCTTCTCTTGTTGTGGAGCACAGGCTCTAAGCATGCGGGCTTCAGTAGTTGTGGCACGTGGGCTCAGTTGCCCCAAGGTTTGAGAACAACTGGTGTACAGGATGGTTGCCTGAGTAAGAGACTGTTGGGGTGGGTGGTGGAGAGGCAGGGAGAACAGAACCTCTAAAAAGGGAAGAGTATGGAAACACTTTATGTTCAAATTCTTGCTTGCTTTTGGTACTTTAACCCTGTCAGAAAGGAAGAAATTTTTCTCTACCCTTCTGTGTTCCTCTGGCTGGTCCAAGAATGAAATTGACATGAGACAGATTAACAGGAGAAAATAAAACAAAAGTTTAATAGCATGTATGCACTGGAGAGGCCCAGGAAAACTGAGTAACTCACTAAAATGGCTGAAATCCTCACCTTAAGTATTATCTTCAGCTAAAGACAAAAGAGGATGTTGTGGGTAGTTGTTCAGGACTGCAAAGGGGAGGAAGGCAATTCATATGGAGATGAAAAAGCAAATGTTTGGTAAACAAATGTTTGCTGGGTCGTGCAGAGACAATGGGGCACACAGAGGACTCTGATCTCTAGGTTCTGCTGAGTTTCCCCCATCACAGTCCACATTTGCAGATATCTCTGGTGATAGCTCTAATCTGGGAACAGGCCCTTTATCCAAATTCTCTTAGACAGTTAAGGGGGGAGGTAGCAAGAAAAACTTCCCAAGTCTTCTGTTTCTTAAAAATAATCAGTCTAAATCAATTCTCATACCAAAGAGACACATTTTGGGGTGGCAGATTTTGTTCCCCTACAGCCCTATTATCCCGTCATCAGTATTTAAATTCCATTCTGCATCATTGTACCATTAGTTCACTTGGCTCTGCCCTTTTCAAAACAGTTGAGCTAATACAGCCTCTCATTTCAGATTTGTAAATGATTTTAACTTAAAGCTTAAGTCAGAACGTAAGTATAGTAACAGTTAAAATGGAGATATGTTATCAGACTAAGGACTAGAGTCTTTAATATCTTAAATACCTTTTCAGAAGATCTAATATGTATTTCATGATGTCTGTAAATTACATAAATGCCTTTTAATTCCTTTGTTATACTCATTGATTGAAATAACCAAATTTAAGAAGATTAACTCCAAATAGTTTCCTCTGATGTATTGCGGATGTGCAGACTGCTGATTAGCTTAATTTTTAAAGTCAGGATAAGAAGTGTAAGTCCTTGTGGAATTATCTGTTGAGTTTGCTTATGGTAGGGATAACCAGCTAATCGTTTAAGTTTTAGGATCGAAAAAATATTTCATGAACTTAGATTTAACCAAGACATGTACTAATATTTAAGGAGGTTCAATCCAAAGGATAGGGCAGAGAAGTAGAAATGATTGGCAAAAATTGAGTCAACTGGGGCAGAGGGGCTAGGGACAGACAGGAGGGAGGATCTGAAGCCAGCTTAAGTGTTGTGGGTTCTATGGCATCTGGACTGGGGAAGGCAGGTTCTGTTACCCAAAGCTGTGGGTCATACCAGAATCCATAGAATGAGCAGAGCAGAGCAGAGATTATAGTGAAAACCCAAGAGTGATAGGAATACCTGCCATTTTACAGAAAATAATGCTAGAGTGTTTATTTTCCTTGGTGCTTTTTTAGAGGATGCTAAAGTATCTTTGCAAACGTGCAGTAACTGAGTAAATCCCTTATATCATTTTATCATACCCATTTCTATGAATAAGCCCTCAAAATATTAGTTACTGCAATATTTAATACTATATCATATGAGTGGTTTGCTGAAATGCATCATGGGTAAGTGTTGTGATTTTAAAATATGTTCACAAATTCCTTGGCACCCCTCCTTTCAAGAGGTGGAGCCCGATTTCCCTCCCCTGGAGTGTGGGCTAGACTAGATGACTCATTCCTAGAAAATAAAGCAGAAGTGATGGTGCACTATTTTGGAGACTAGGTCGGAATAATCCTGTGAATTCCTCCTCATGCTCTCTCTCTCTCTGCTCACTTGGTCTTGAGTGATGCCAGCTGCCCTGTCGTGAGAAAAGGTCCACGTGGTGGGGATTTGAGTGAGCCAACAGTACTGAGTAACCATCTTGGAAGTACATCTTCAAGCCTCCAGATAATTACAGCTCCTGCTAACATCCCTACCGCAACCTCACTAGGGATTCTGAGCTAGAACCACTCAGTGAAGGTGATCCAGAATTCCCAACCCACAGAAACTGAGAGATACTAAATATTTGTTGTTTTCAGCTACTGAACTTTGGGTACTTTGTGACACAGGAACAGATAACAAATTCAGTATATATATTGTTGAGTTGATGTGAATGTTGTGACATGGAGAAATTATGAATTTGGGATTAATTCAGGCAATTGTCAGTGTTCAAGAAATTTCCCCTTTTTATAACAAAAATACTCTGTTAACTCTCTGGGTTTATGGCATATACTTAACTCATTTTAAACAAAATTTCCTAATAATCATGGTTACTTATTGCTGATTAAAAGACAACTGTCTGAAAAAAAAAAAGAAATTTTAATCCTATGGTTTGGACATGCAAGCAGTACAGACGGTAGGTGTATAAGTCAGCTCAGGCTGTCATGACAAAATACCGTAGACTGGGAGGCTTCAACAGTAGAAGCCTTGATTTTCTCATACTTCTGGAGGTTGGAAGTCCAAGGTCAAGGTATCTGCCATTCAGTTTCTGGTAGGGGATCTTTTTCTGTCTTGCAGACAGCTGTCTTCTCACTGTGTTCTCACATGGTAGAGGTGGTGGGGTAGAAGGGATGAAGTGAGAGAGAGAGAGGATGCGAGAGCGGGGGGCGGGGGGAGAGCCCGCAAGAGCGCACTCTGGTGTCTCTTCTTATAAGGACCCTAATCTTAGTGTATCAGGGCCCCATCCTTATGATCTCATTTAACTTTAATCACCTCCTTATAGTTTCTATCTCCAAATCCAGTCACAATGGGGGTTGGGGCTTCAATATATGAATTTTAGAGGGAAACAATTTAGCCAGTAATCAAAGTCTGAGATGGGGTGGGAAAGCAGGTTGTTGTCCAAATTATCCTCTCCTGAGGTTGGGGAGAAGTGCAGTGAATGGGGGATGGAAACCAAACAGCATTCGAGGCTTCCATGGGGCCAGAATGCAGAAGGGGGAGGTCTTTCATCCAAACTGTTGGTGTCAAAATCAATTAAGCAAAGTGAGAAGCCAGGGCTGCTGAAGTAGCCTGTGACTGGAGGGATAGAGCCCAAAACAATACTGGCAGTCAGAGTATGGAGACGGGAGTCGGAAATCTAGGGAGGAAGATCACAGCAGTGAATGTAGAACAAGTACTGGCAGGTAATTCTTACAAATAGGCATGAATGCACATGGTGGGGTTATGTTTGCTGCAGGCTGGTGCCTGGGATGAGTGGCCACTACTGTTCTGTTTCTCCTTGCAGGACACCTCTGACACCCAGTGTGTGTGGGTTTTCCTTCCACCAACAACCAGTTCTCCAGTACTCCAGACACCAGCTAGAAGTCCTTCAATTTAGTTCACTTCTGACACTAATTACCTGGAGTACGCACCAGATTCCACAAGGTAAGAGCTCCATCCCACAGGGCTGTTTCCACTTCAGATGCTGGTCACAAAACCTCAGTCTCCAGTACTTTGGACCAACTGGCTGTCATTTGGGGGTTCCCACAACCCACTCCTCAGGTTCAATAATTTGCCAGAATGGCTCTTGGAACTCAGGAAAGCATTTTACTGACATTTACCAGTTTGTTACAACTGAACCACTGTTAGATATTGTTACAGGCTGAATTTTGTCTGCCTCAAATTCATATGTTGAAGCTCTAACCCCAGTGCCTCAGAATGTGACTGTATTTGGAGATAGGGCCTTTATAGATGTGATTAAGTTAAAATGAAATTGTTAGCATGGGCCCTAACCCAATCTGACTGGTATCTTTATAAGAAGAGGAAATTTGGATACACAAAGAGACACCAGGGATGCGCATGCACAGAGGGGAGACCGTGTGAGGATGCAGAGAGATGGTGGCCACCTGCATGCCAAGGAGAGAGACTTCAGAAAAAGCCAAAGTTCCCACCACCTTGATGCTGAATTTCAGAACTCTGAGAAAATAAATTTCTGTTGTTTAAACCACTGTTTTGTTGTATTTTTTTATGGCAGCCCCAGCAAAGAGTGGATATCCTTCAATCTCATCTTTAGCAGCCAGAGGCAACCCAGGGCCTGGCATACATGAGATCTGCTCAGTCCAACCCCAGCATCACTGGCCACATGTGGCTATTGTGCACTTGACATGAGGCTAATCCGAATTGAGGTGTGCTATCTGTGTAAGACACACTCTAGATTGTTGAAACCTTCGTATGAAGAAACCCCCACAAAATCTTTAATATATTTTCATATTGATTACATATTTATCAATAATATTTTGGATATCTGGGGTTAAATAAAATGTATCACCAAAAATTAATCTCACCTGCTTTTTTTTTTAACTTTAATGTGGCTACTAGATAATTTCAAATTATGTATGTGCTTTGCCTTACATTTGTGGGATGGAATTGTACTAGATGTTTAAAAAAAATCTTTTGAGCCATGGGAACCTCTTGTACCCTTATTTTCTTCATGCCTAAGACTTGAAATTAGGTGGACTCTAGAATTCTTCCCCTGGTAGGAGTGCAGAAAACGGTATTGACGATCCAAAGAAGAATAGACATATCACAGGTGAAATAGGAGGACAGCAAAACTTCCTGGAGTTCCTTTATTGGAACTAATCCACGCATTAACAATTACCAACAGGGACTTCCCTGCCGGTCCAGTGGTTAGGACTCCACACTTCCACTGCAGTGGGTGTGGGTTCAATCCCTGGTGGGGGAACTAAGATCCCACATGCCGCGCAGTACGGCCAAAAGAAAAACTAAAACCCAACAACAACAACAAAAAACCCAAAAAAACAATTACCAACAAAAGAACTACAGGTGGTGAAGGCAGTGTTTAAAGTAGGGTAAATGCAGACCCAGAGGCTGAGAATTCTTTGCAGTGATCACAACTGGTCTTGATTATTACCTGGTGTATCAGTCAGGGTTCTCAGCTGCAGACAACAGCACCATCTTTGGCTAACCTGAGCAAAAATGAAAGACTTAGAAATCAAGATAAGGCACAGAATTACTGCTGAGGCTGCAGAACCTGTCTTGTTAAATGGGCCAAAGGACTAGAAAGACAGCCCAGGTCATCCTGCCTGAGCAATAGGTTAGGATGGCACTTCTCACCCTACTGCTCCTGGCACTTGAAGCCCATCTGGTGGAGCCTCTATGCCACCACCTCCTCTGCACTCTGACACTGCTCCAGGGTGCTTTCTCAGCTGTCCATACCTCTAATCACTCTTCCAAGATCAAAGTCACAGGTTTGGGGAACTGACTGAGGGAGCTGGGTCACTGGGGCTCTAGAGCCCATGCTGCTGGGGGTGAGAAGAGGGAGGATGTGGCACCTTAACTCCTGAAAGAGGTGGAATCTGCCTCCCACCAAGACTCACATGAGGGGAATCAGCCACACGGGACATGGATTTGGATGAGTGTAGACAACGAAAACAGAAAAAAAAATTCAGACCAGTACAAAGACAGGAAGAATCCTTTTCCTCAGGACTGTCTTAGTTTTGTGGAGAGCAATAAACTCAAGAGCTACACTATAGTTAATCTGTATTCTATTTATGTTATTATTTATATAATAAACCCTTTCATAGCATGCAGTATGATCATATATATATATAAATATAAATATGGTGGTCACTCTTCTAAATGTTTCATAAATATTAATTCTGCTAACCTTCAATATCAACTTCTCTATCATCATCTCTATTTATGGATGGTTAAACTGAAGCCCAAAGAAGTAAAGTAACTTGGCCAAAATCACACAGCTAGTAGGTGGTAGGAGAGAGTTGAAGCTATGTAGTCTGGGGTTCCAGGGCTGATCGTTTAACTACTATACCACACTGCTCCTTACTATAGCAATTTTTATCTGTAGTTATGCTTAAGAAGATGTTTAGTAAGCAATATATAATTTATTCCATTATGTGGGTTCTATCCTTTGAACCATTTTTACTGTCTTTATATATAAAGCCCTGAGTTTACAGAGAGAAGTCATTGAATAGCGGGTGATGTAATTAACAACTGCAATCAAGCAACTTACATACAAGTTGTAAAGATCAGATAAATGACAGATGTTACAGGATAGTTCATGATAAGAAAATACTTCATACTTTTGGCCCCAGAGGACTCTTACTTTAAGAAATGTTTCCAACTTCTTTTATAAATAATTCTTTTTTCTTACCCCCTTATATGATTTTTCAGTGATTTTCTAAAAATCAAACTTTTATTTTGTTGTGTCAAGATATTGAGTCCTATCCAGACCCCTGGTTATACAGGAATTTACTCATGTTTTCTAATAGAACTTGTAAGGTTTCATTTATTTACATTTAGAGCTTTATCCATTTGGCGGTTATACTTATGTGTGGTGTGAGGTATAGATCTAAAATTTGATCTTTTCCCAAATAGTTATCCAGCTGTCCCAATATCATGTTTTAAAAAGCCCATCCTCTTCCAGTGATTTAAGACACCATCACCTAATTCAGACTTCTAAAAGTAAAGCCATTTCTTAAAGTGAGACAACAGACTTTATCAATAACGTTTCATTAAAAGGCAAGATTGCTCACTTTTCTCAAGACCATCTGATTTTGATCACTTCAGAAAACTGAGAAATTTGCTGTGGCTGAAGTACAGCTGTGATACTCAGAAACGTTGCTTATTTAAGAGAAAAACTGTCCTTACTTTTTAAACTCATCTGACTTTTGAGAACTGAGAGACGCTTCTTTCCTACTGTCTGGTGTATATCAGGGACCCTGAAACCACAGAAGCAAGGGAAGCCGAACACACAATCACTTGTCTGATAACGGCCGTTTCCCTTTATCTCATGTCTTGAGCACATCTGAGTGCCATGCCCAGCAGTTCAAGGATCTCTCTTTCTCAGCTTGTATTTACTGCTTTTTTATTAGAAACTTTTTTTTTTTCCCCCGGTACGCGGGCCTCTCACTGTTGTGGCCTCTCCTGTTGCGGAGCACAGGCTCCGGACACACAGGCTCAGCGGCCATGGCTCACGGGCCTAGCCGCTCCGCGGCATGTGGGATCTTCCTGGACCGGGGCACGAACCCGTATCCCCTGCATCGGCAGGCGGACTCTCAACCACTGCGCCACCAGGGAAGCCCTATTAGAAACTTTCTCGTCTAATGGTTTCCTGAGCGTAGATTAGAAATTTGCAACAAGAGACATTTTCTCTGGTAAGGAATTACTTTGGTTATGAACTAATGGGAACTAGTGGTACATATTTACTGTTAAATATTCTGTTTCCTCTTTTACAAATATCACACATTGCACAAATATTTGTGGTGTGCCTTCCAAATACAAGGTGCAACAGTGTGTTACAGAATGACATATGCTGGGTTCTGGTTTCAACTTCCCAGTTTCGCTTGTATGGTATTTTTTCCTCTATTTTCTTCTAGTTACATGATTATGCAGATGTTACATGCATATCCCAGATATAAAATCTCAGGGTTGGTAGGAAGCTTAGCAGTTACTTGATTTATCAGCCACGTCTTGCAGCCACTGGTGCTCCGCTCATGTTTAAAATTTTATTAGAACAGATGGATCAGAGTGAGTTCAGAGAAGGTACATCTATGGAACTTGACAAGTTACTGACTTGAATCACAGAATGGTGATTGTAAGGAAGGTAGTTCAGATAAGTGCTGTATGGGGAAAAGAAGAAATGGAAGAAAACAAGTGGCCAATATACAGGGAACTATATAATTTATCATACAAGCCAGAACATTTTTGAGGGTGAAAGGGATACTATCAATAATTATGTTAGGACAATAGACACAAGCTGGGACTGTCCTTGGTAAATCACAATAGACCTATAGTAATTTAGGAAGGTGGAAAGAGTAAGCATACTGTCCATTAAGAACCTAGAGCTATCATAAGGGCCTGACGAGTGTGTTTACGGGACTGCCCAGATAAATTTTTCCTCCTGGTATAATCGTAGTCTTGACACTTAAATTTACGTTTGCAGTTAAGGGGCAAAACAATCAGACCTGGGGATCAGAGATGCTTTCTCTGCAGCCTCTCAATAGTCTCTTCAATTTGTTTCAATACCAAGGAAATCAGATATCTCAGACCAATGCCGGATGTGGCAGGAATCCCAGGACAATCCACAACTTCCCTGCCAATTTAGGGTTATCTGCCTGGAACCATTTCAACTGGCAGCGGCAAGTACCTTATGAAGCAACCAGGATGAAGCTGTTACCAGAATGAAGTTGTTACCAGGATGAAGTTGTTACCAGGATGAAGATACATGTCAGCTAAGGCTTGCTAAGTGTGTCACGCATTCAGCTAAGATTTACTGCCTGTCTGTTGCCTTACTCGTATTTCATTTAATCATATGTCCCCATGCGGCTGCTCTTCTTGCTTCATCTTACGTAAGAGGAGACTCAGGCTCATAAAGTTAAGTGACTCTACCAAGGTGACAGCTGAACAGGGACTAGGATAGAGACTCAAGCCTGCTCCTCTTTCTCGTTCTGCCACGTACTGGCAGGTGGCAGAAGCGCCCGGAGACGTTCGGGGAGGTCCATAATAGGCCACGCACTGCCCTGCTCCCTTGGCCTTGGACATCCACCTCCCCTTCGATAAAGTGCTCCAGTGGGTGAAGCCGAAGGAGAGGCAGCGAACGGATACACGCGAAGGCTTAACTCGGGCCGTGAAGTTCGGCCGAGTAGGAAAGGCTCGCTCCGCCCTCCCCCAACATTACGGCGGCTGCGTCAACAAGCTGCGGCCCACACTCAACATGGCGGCGGCGGCGCCAGCCGCCTCCTGCCCTTCTCCATCATGGCGGCAACCGGACCCGCCTCCGCGGGCGCCGGAGTCATGTGACCCACACAATGGCTGAGCACCTACTCCAGGCTTCCCGGCAACGCCAAGTGAAAGTCATGACAGCCGCCGCGGGTTCGGCGGGCCAAGCCGCGGTGCCCCTGCTGCTGTGCGCGCTGCTGGCGCCCGGCAGCGCGTACGTGCTCGACGACTCCGACGGGCTGGGCCGGGAGTTCGACGGCATCGGAGCTATCAGCGGCGGCGGGGTGAGCAACGGGGGCTGGGACGCACGGTTGGCGTCAGGGCACAGCTCCGTCTCGCCCCACAAGCCCCCGCGGCGTAGCCCAGCGTTTCGACGCTCTCCCGTCGCGGCCCGGCTGCCGGCGGCCGCCCTTCGCCTGGCTGTCCGGACCCGCCGGCCGCGAGGCTGTAACCTGCGTTTGCTGGTTTAAAATGAACTTGTAGAGCCAGTTAGATTTAACACATCCGGGGGTCCACCGAGTAAGTGACAGGTCTAGATAGTGACAAGGCTGGAGCTCAAACCCTTCCTTTCTCTGGGCAGCGGGGCCTGTGTGTGTGTGTGGGGGGGTCTCTTCGCCTTGGAGAGGGCACTCTGGGAGGGTCGCTCCAGAGACGGCCAGGGAGCCGAGGAGCATCCGTCTGCTGAAGAGGATGCCCCAGTGGGATGCTCTGGCTGTGCCTCTTCTTTTTTAGGGAGGGGGTTCGGGAGTCCTGGACCAGTACTGCAGGATGCGGTTGGGCTCTTTCAAAGGGTCAACTACCGAATAAGTTTTTTTTTTTTTTTTTTTTTTTGGCGGTACGTGGGCCTCTCACTGTTGTGGCCTCTTCCGTTGCGGAGCACAGGCTCCGGACGCGCAGGCTCAGCGGCCATGGCTCACGGGCCCAGCCGCTCCGCCGCATGTGGGATCTTCCCGGACCGGGGCACGAACCCGCGTCCCCTGCATCGGCAGGCGGACTCTCAACCATGGCGCCACCAGGGAAGCACCCGGATAAGTTTTTGTTTGGAGGCACAGCAGGTATCTCAAGGCCTCTTTAGGAAGGTGAGAGGCTAGAAACTGTCTGGGACTTTTTTTTTTTTTTTTTTTTCTTTTTCTAATGGCAGGCTACACCAGTATCAACTGATAGTTTAGGATTGTTTACTGTTGGAGGATTGTTTTCCCCTGGGATGGCAAAGGCCTAAGGGGGTGAGTTGCCCTCTGGAAGGGGCAATGCCTCATTGGTGGCTATTTATGTGTGTGAGGAGAGGGAAACGGTGGGTCACCAGTCAAGATAGTGACTCACCACCGTTAAGATGCGTAAGAATCACCTGGTCGTTTGTTTCCATGCAGACTCTGGCCTCCCCGCCAGCTCCCATTCTGACTTTACAGTTCTGGAGTGGGGCCTGAGAATTTGCTTTTTAACAAATGCGCCAGTGCCTTCTCATACTAAATGTTGAGAGAACTATTTTCCTGATTCAAGGATCTCTGGAGCAAGCGGTTTTCTGTTTTTTAAATAAAATTTTAATTTAAAGATAGTTTCTGATGTACAGAAAAGTTGCCAAGACAATACAGAGTTCTCATATACCCTGTAGCCAGTTTTCTCCTGTTATCAGCATCCCACATTAGTACGGGACATTTGTCCCAACCAATATTAATTACGTTAATGAAAGTCTGTACTTCCTTTCATATTTCCTTAGTTGTTACCTAATGCTCTTTTTCGGTTTCAGGATCCCATCCAGGATACTAATTGCATTTAATTGGCATGTCTTTTTAGTCTTTTTTAGGCTGTGTCACTTGGGATAAGTTTGTATTATCTGGGCATTTTAAAATACTTATGTTAAGGGAGACATGAGGGCCATTCCAGCTTAATGCAACATTTGTGTGGGCACAGCTGGTAATTTCCTTAGTTCCCTAGTCATGCTGATGGGTGGCTCCTAGGCCTGGGAGCTTGCCACAGTAGCTTGATTGTTCTTGGCTCCTAACAATTTACTTAGTCCTGTCTCATGCTCTTTGTAACCATTGTCTTGTCTTTGTTTTATCCCCTTGTGTTTATAGCTTTTGGGTCCATGGGGTTTATGGTGGCAGATCTTTGGGTGAGAGGGATTTGCTTTTTTGTACCCCAGATCATAGCTAAAACTGATTTTATTTGAAAATGGTAAGGCAGAATTCTTGAATTGGTTGAATGGGTTGTTTGTTGGGTTGAGTCAGATTGGTGCTTGTATCCTTAGATGCAATTCGGAACCAGCTTGAATGCTTGCTTGCTGGGTGGATGTTTTGGGCTGGTCTCAGCCTATTGATAACCAGTGCTGTGGAGGGACTGGTCCTTGTGCTTCTTTTTATTCTTTTTTTTTTTTTTTAACGTTTTTATTGGAGTGTAACTGCTTTACAATGGTGTGTTAATTTCTGCTTTATAACAAAATGAATCAGTTATACATATACATATATCTCCATATCTCTTCCCTCTTGCGACTCCCTCCCACCCTCCCTCCCTATCCCACCTCTCTAGCTGTTCACAAAGTACCGAGCTGATCTCCCTGTGCTATGCGGCTACTTCCCATTAGCTATCTATTTTACATTTGATAGTATATATATGTCCATGCCACTCTCTCACTTTGTCCCAGTTTACCCTTCCCCCTCCCCATGTCCTCAAGTCCATTCTCTAGTAGGTCTGCGTCTTTATTCCTGTCTTGCACCTAGGTTCTTCATGACTATTTTTTTTTTTTTTAGGTTCCATATATATGTGTTAGCATGTGGTATTTGTTTTCTCTTTCTGACTTACTTCACTCTGTATGACAGACTCTAGGTCCATCCACCTCACTACAAAACTCAATTTTGTTCCTTTTTATGGCTAATATTCCATTGTATATATGTTCCACATCTTCTTTATCCATTCATCTGTTGATGGACACTTAGGTTGCTTCCATGTCCTGGCTATTGTAAATAGAGCTGCAATGAACATTGTGGTACATGACTCTTTTTGAATTATGGTTTTCTCAGGGTATATGCCCAGTAGTGGGATTGCTGGGTCGTATGGTAGTTCTATTTTTAGTTTTTTAAGGACCCTCCATACTGTTCTCCATAGTTGCTGTATCAATTTACATTCCCACCAACAGTGTATGAGGGTTCCCTTTTCTCCACACCCTCTTCAGCATTTACTGTTTGTAGATTTTTTGATTATGGCCATTCTGACCGGTGTGAGGTGGTATCTCACTGTAGTTTTGATTTGCATTTCTCTAATGATTAATGATGTTGAGCATTCTTTCATGTGTTTGTTGGCAATCTGTATATCTTCTTTGGAGAAATGTCTCTTTAGGTCTTCTGCCCATTTTTGGATTGGGTTGTTTGCTTTTTTGATATTGAGCTGCATGAGCTGCTTGTAAATTTTGGAGATTAATCCTTTGTCAGTTGCTTCATTTGCAAATATTTTCTCCCATTCTGAGGGTTGTCTTTTCATCTTGTTTGTGGTTTCCTTTGCTGTGCAAAAGCTTTGAAGTTTCATTAGGTCCCATTTGTTTACTTTTGCTTTTATTTCCATTTCTCTAGGAGATGGGTCAAAAAGGATCTTGCTGTGATTTATGTCATAGAATGTTCTGCCTATGTTTTCCCCTAAGAGTTTGATAGTGTCTGGCCTTGCATTTAGGTCTTTAATCCATTTTGAGTTTATTTTTTGTATGGTGTTAGGGAATGTTCTAATTTCATTCTTTTACATGTAGCTGTCCAGTTTTCCCAGCACCACTTATTGAAGAGGCTGTCTTTTCTCCATTCTATATTCTTGCCTCTTTTATGAAAGATAAGGTGACCATATGTGCATGGGATTATCTCTGGGCTTTCTATCCTGTTCCATTGATCTATATTTCTGTTTTTGTGCCAGTACCATACTGTCTTGATTACTGTAGCTTTGTAGTATAGTCTGAAGTCCAGGAGCCTGATTCCTACAGCTCCGTTTTTCTTTCTCAAGATTGCTTTGGCTATTCGGGGTCTTTTGTGTTTCCATACAAATTGTGAAATTTTTTTGTTATAGTTCTGTGAAAAATATCAGTTGTAGTTTGATAGGGATTGCATTGAATCTGTCGATTGTTTTGGGTAGTATACTCATTTTCACAATGTTGATTCTTCCAGTCCAAGAACATGGTATATCTCTCCATCTATTTGTATCATCTTTAATTTCTTTCATCAGTGTCTTATAATTTTCTGCATACAGGTCTTTTGTCTCCTTAGGTAGGTTTATTCCTAGGTATTTTATTCTTTCTGTTGCAGTGGCAAATGGGAGTGTTTTCTTAATTTCACTTTCAGATTTTTCATTGTTAGTGTATAAGAATGCAAGAGATTTCTGTGCATTACTTTTGTATCCTGCTACTTTACCTAATTCATTGATTAGCTCTAGCAGTTTTCTGGTAGCATCTTTAGGATTCTCTGTGTATAGTGTCATGTCATCTGCAAGCAGTGACAACTTTGCTACTTCTTTTCCCATTTGGTTTCCTTTTATTTCTTTTTCTTCTCTGATTGCTGTGGCTAAAACTTCCAAAACTATGTTGAATAATAGTGGTGAGAGAGGGCAGCCTTGTCTTGTTCCTGATCTTAGTGGAAATGGTTTCAGTTTTTCACCATTGAGGACGATGTTGGCTGTGCGTTTGTCATATATGGCCTTTATTATGTTGATGTAAGTTCCCTCTGTGCCTACTTTCTGGAGGTTTTTTATCATAAATCGGTGTTGAATTTTGTTGAAAGCTTTCTGTGCATCTATTGAGATGATCATATGGTTTTTTTTCCTTCAATTTGTTAATATGGTGTATCACATCAATTGATTTTGCATATATTGAAGAATATACATTCTTGCATTCCTGGGATAAACCCCACTTGATCATGGTGTATGATCCTTTTAATGTGCTGTTGGATTCTGTTTGCTAGTATTTTGTTGAGGATTTTTGCATCTACGTTTATCAGTGATACTGGTCTGTAGTGTTTTTTTTTTGTGACATCCTTTTCTGGTTTTTGTATCAGGGTGATGGTGGCCTCGTAGAATGAGTTTGGGAGTGTTCCTCTCTCTGCTATTTTGGAAGAGTTTGAGAAGGATGGGTGTTAGCTCTTCTCTAAATGTTTGATAGAATTTGCCTGTGAAGCCATCTGCTCCTGGGCTTTTGTTTATTGGAAGATTTTTTTTTTTTTTTTTGCGGTAGCGGGCCTCTCACTGTTGTGGCCCCTCCCGTTGCGGAGCACAGACTCCGGACGCGCAGGCCCAGCGGCCATGGCTCACGGGCCCAGCCGCTCCGCGGCATGTGGGATCCTCCCAGACCGCAGCACGAACCCGTGTCCCCTGCATTGGCAGGCGGACTCTCAACCACTGCGCCACCAGGGAAGCCCATATTGGAAGATTTTTAATCACAGTTTCAATTTCAGTGCTTGTGATTGGTCTGTTCATATTTTCTGTTTCTTCCTGGTTCAGTCTCGGAAGGTTGTGCATTTCTAAGAGTTTGTCCATTTCTTCCAGGTTGTCCATTTTATTGGCATATAGCTGCTTGTAATAATCTCTCATGATCCTTTGTATTTCTGCAGTGTCAGTGGTTACTTCCCCTTTTTCATTTCTAATTCTATTGATTTGAGTTTTCTCCCTTTTTTTCTTGATGATTCTGGCTAATGCTTTATCAATTTTGTTTATCCTCTCAGAGAATCAGATTTTAGTTTTATTGATCTTTGCTATCGTTTCCTTCATTTCTTTTTCATTTATTTTTGATCTGATCTTTATGATTTCTTTCCTTCTGCTAACTTATGGTTTTTTTCTTCTTCTTTCTTTAATTGCGTTAGGTGTAATGTTAGGTTGTTTATTTGAGATGTTTCTTGTTTCTTAAGGTAGGATTGTATTGCTATAAACTTCCCTCTTAGAACTGCTTTTGCTGCATCCCATAGGTTTTGGGTTGTTGTGTTTTCATTGTCATTTGTTTCTAGGTATTTTTTGATTTCCTCTTTGGTTTCTTCAGTGATCTCTTGGTTATTAAGTAGTGTATTGTTTAGCCTCCATGTACTTGTATTTTTTACATACTTTTTCCTGTAATTGATATCTAATCTCATAGCATTGTGGGCAGAAAAGATACTTGATACAACTTCAATTTTCTTAAATTTACCAAGGCTTGACTTGTGACCCAAGATATGATCTATCCTGGAGAATGTTCCATGAGCACTTGAGGAAAAAGTGTATTATGTTGTTTTTGGGTGGAATGTCCTATAAATATCAATTAAGTCATGTTGTTTAATGTATCATTTAAAGCTTGTCTTCCCTTATTTATTTTCATTTTGGATGATCTGTCCACTGGTGAAAGTGGAGTGTTAAAGTCCCCTACTATGATTGTGTTACTGTCGATTTCCCCTTTTATGGCTGTTAGTATTTGCCTTATGTATTGAAGTGCTCTTATGTTGGGTGCATAAATATTTACAATTGTTATATCTTCTTCATGCATTGATCCCTTGATCATTATGTAGTGTCCTTCTTTGTCTCTTGTAATACTCTTTGTTTTAAAGTCTATTTTGTCTGATATGAGAATTGCTATTCCAGCTTTCTTTTGATTTCCATTTGCATGGAATATGTTTTTCCATCCCCTCACTTTCAATCTGTATGTGTCCCTAGGTCTGAAGTGGGTTTCTTGTATACAGCATATATACAGGTCTTGTTTTTGTATCCATTCAGCCAGTCTATGTCTTTTGGTTGGAGCGTTTAATCCATTTACATTTTAGGTAATTATTGATACGTATGTTCCTATTACCATTTTCTTAATTGTTTTGGGTTTGTTATTGTAGGTCCTTTCCTTCTGTTGTTTCCTGCCTAGAGAAGTTCCTTTAGCATTTGTTGTAAAGCTGGTATGGTGTTGCTGGATTCTGTTAGTTTTTACTTGTCTGTAAATGTTTTAATTTCTCCGTCAGATCTGAATGAGATCCTTGCTGGACAGAGTAATCTTGGTTGTAGGTTTTTCCCTTTCATCACTTTAAATAGTCCTGCCATTCCCTTCTGGCTTGCAGTTTCTGCTGAAAGATCAGCTGTTAACCTTATGGGATTCCCTTGTATGTTATGTGTTGTTTTTCCCTTGCTGCTTTTAATATTTTTTCTTTGTATTTAATTTTTGATAGTTTGATTAATATATGTCTTGGCTTGGATTTATCCTGTATGGGACTCTCTGTGCTTCCTGCATTTGATTAACTATTTCCTTTCCCATATTAGGGAAGATTTCAACTATAATCTCTTCAAATATTTTCTCAGTCCCTTTCTTTTTCTCTTCTTCTTCTGCGACCCCTATAATTCGAATATTGGTGCGTTTAATGTTGTCCCAGAGGTCTCTGATACTGTCCTCAATTCTTTTCATTCTTTTTTCTTTATTCTGCTCTGTGATAGTTATTTCCTCTATTTTATCTTCCAGGTCACTTATCCGTTCTTCTGCCTCAGTTATTCTGCTATTGATCCCTTCTAGAGTATTTTTAATTTCATTTATTTTGTTGTTCATCATTGTTTGTTTGCTCTTTAGTTCTTCTCGGTCCTTGTTAAACATTTCTTATATTTTCTCCATTCTATTTCCAAGATTTTGGATCATCTTTACTATCATTATTCTGAATTCTTTTTCAGGTAGACTGCCTATTTTCTCTTCATTTGTTACGTCTGGTGGGTTTTTACCTTGCTCCTTCATCTGCTGTGTGTTTCCTTGTCTTCTCATTTTGCTTAAGTTACTGTGTTTGGGGTCTCCTTTTTGCAGGCTGCAGGTTTGTAGTTCCCGTTGTTTTTGGTGTTTGCCTCCAGTGACTAAGGTTGGTTCAGTGGGTTGTGTAGGCTTCCTGGTGGAGGGAACTAGTGCCTGTGTTCTGGTGGATGAGGCTGGATCTTGTCTTTCTGGTGTGCAGGCCCATGTCTGATGGTGTGTTTTGGGGTGTCTGTGACCTATTATGATTTTAGGCAGCCTCTCTGCTAATGGGTGGGGTTGTGTTTCTGTCTTGCTAGTTGTTTGGCAAAGGGTGTCCAGCACTGTAGCTTGCTGGCCATTGAGTGGAGCTGGGTCTTGGTGTTGAGATGGAGAGCTCTGGGAGATTTTTGCTGTTTGATAATACGTGGAGCTGGGAGTTCTCTGGTGGACCAATGTCTTGAACTTGGCTCTCCTACGTCAGAAGCACAGCCCTGATGCCTGAGTGGAGCACCAAGAGCCTGTCATCCACACGGCTCAGAATAAAAGGGAGAAAAGAAAGAAAGAAAGAAAAAGATAAAATAAATAAAGATTAAATTAAAAAGTTATTAAAATAAAAAACAAAAAATAATTATTAAAAATTTTTTAAAGTAATTAAAAAAAAAAGAAAGAACAACCAAACCAGAAAGCAAATCCACGAATGATAGCAAGTGCCGAATAGTTTATTAAAAAGAGAAAAGAAAAAAAAAAAAAGGACAGAACCCCAGGACAAATGGTAAAAGCAAAGCTATACAGACAAAATCACACCCAGAATCATACGCATACACACTGACAATAAGAGAAAAAGGGAAAAAAAAAAAATCATTACTCCCCAAATCCACCTCCTCAATTTGGGGTGATTCATTGCCTGTTCACGTATTCCACGGATGCAGGGTACATCACGTTGATTGTGGAGATTTAATCCGCTGCTTCTGAGGCTGCTGGGAGAGATTTCCGTCAACCATAGTGACCTGTGGTTGCACACGGGCTTCTTGGTGGCTGCAGCAGCAGCCTTAGCCCATCTCTGGGGTCTGCACTGTTAGCCGCGGCTTGCGCCCGTCTCTGGAGCTCCTTTAAGTAGCGCTCTTAATCCCCTCTCCTCGCGCACCAGGAAACAAAGAGGCAAGAAAAAGTCTCTTGCGTTTCTGGCAGTTACAGACCTTTTCCTGGACTCCCTCCTGGCAAGCTGTGGCCCACTAGCCCCCTTCAGGCTGTGTTCACGCAGCTCCCTCCCACTGGTGCAGGTCCCGTCCCTATTCTTTTGTCTCTGTTTTTTCTTTTTTCTTTTGCCCTACCCTACATGGGGAGTTTCTTGCCTTTTGGGAGGTCTGAGGTCTTCTGCCAGCGTTCAGTAGGTGTTCTGTAGGAGCTGTTCCACATGTAGATGTATTTCTGATGTATTTGTGGGCAGGAAGGTGATCTCCACATCTTACTCTTCTGCCATCTTGAAGCTCCTCTCTGTGCTATTTACTATGATTGCAAGATGCCCTCAGTGATAACCGTCAGAAAACCTTGAAAATAAAAAGTTTATTACTCACAGGCCCTGGAAAGCACATGGCACACCTGGGCCACACAGGGAGGTTGTAGGTAGAGAGGGGGGTGTGGGCCTGGGGTTCTGCTTTCATTAGGGTCAAGGGTGAGGCCTAGGGTTTTGTGCGCTCACTTTTTATTGGTGAGTTCAAAACCTAAGAGTAGAAATTTAAAGTGAAGGAAGAGAAAAAAAAAATGACCCTAATGATGGTCAGTTATCGAAATCAACCAAGATCTCAAACAAAGAATCCCCCCCACCCGCTCCCGCCAACCCCAGCCTGGCTCTTTATCTAGTTCTGTGGCTGGCAGTGTGTTTATTTGAGATAGCTATCTCTGAAGTGGATAACCCTGGAGTGGATGCCTTGCAATCAAAGCTTAAGTCCTGCCCTTCCATTACAAAAAAGGAAAAACCGACTGTTGGGGATTACACTACAATCCACCCTTCATGCCTAGGCATCAGAGTCAGTGGTGAGGACGTTAACTGCCTGAGTAGCTGATTTACTCAAAGTCAGGGATAGGGCATGTTGTAACCTAGAAAGGATTTTAGTAGCACTCCTATAATAATTATATCGAACAAGCAGTAGTCCTGAAATCCAGCTGGTAGCCATTGACCCAAGCTTAAAGGGTCACACCTTGAAACGAGATCAGTGATGTTGGGGCCCTAGGGATCCATTCAAAGATTAGATAATGTTATGATTAACATCTTGGGACATCTGGTGTAAGTAGGTTTGAATCTGTGCTGAGTTGGTGGATTGCAGGTGTGTTTATAAAGTTAGGCCTCTATGGTGCAAATATTTGATTCAGGTTATTTCATAAGAGGCACTTCTACGGAAACAAAAGAAAAACAATGGTTAGTGGTTGGAGCAGATTATAAACCTAGTCTGAGGCCTGAGGGTAGCCAGTTGAGATTTCTAGATGTAGGACTTGAAGCATATTCAGACGGGGTGGGGACAGATGGTGGCAATCATAGATTTTCCTGGTTTGTAGTCTGAATATCTCTGGTGGTGGGGGGGTTCTTTCTGAGTGGTGCATGCAGCAAGAGGCACAAAGATTGTTCATACATGAACTGTTGTAGTGATTTCTCTGGAGTTTATATCTAGTTGTCCCACTTTAGCTTGCATGGCTTCAGGAAAAGGGCAATTTTAGTTCTCAATAATTCCAAATCAGAAAGGTGGGAAAAAGTTGGAAACAATATCTGGAGAGTTGTAGCCAGATATTAGAGGAAGTGAGAAGAATTCAGTCTTCAGTCCAGTTTACAGGTAGAAAACAAACCTCAAAGGCAATTAACAGGACTAAAATCTGATATCCACAGGGTGTCCTATAGTTTCCCCTTCCCCCCACCTTTTATCAGAGATAACCCAAATAATGCTAATTTACTTGCAAAATAAGTCTGGCCTGATTATTTAATAATTAATTAATTTATTATTTATTAAGTGCAACAAGAATAGTGATAGACCATATAGGCTCTTTCAAGTATACTCTGCTGGACCTTCACACAAGGAATCACAGATTGGACTCTTAGAAGTCTCTCTCAAGGTAGGAAGCCAAGCTATGAGCTTACCATCAGACTTTCCCTGCAGTACTGATAGATTTGGGTGAATTCCTTTCTTCTCGAGGTCCACCGAATATCCTGAGGTTCCTACATCTGCCAGGAAGCGACCTTCCTTACTCACCTGGTAAGGCTTCTGTAAGCAAGTTGCCAGGCTGATTTTTCCAAGGAGCTTTATTGGCTCCATAAGTCAAGCTTAGTTCCTTAAATCTGTCTGGTCATATCTGAGTCTATGTTCATCTCTCTCAGATATGACATTCCAGTTAAAACCTTAGTAATATAATCAATGTTTCCAATTGTGTCCTGTTATAAGGAGGACAGATTCTTAGGAACTTATGCAAATAAATATATTGCTATGAAAATGAGAATACTCGCTAAGAGTTTCTAAATTCTGAAGGGATCAGGTAGGGAGAAATTTGTTTTATCTTTGTTTATAAGGGTACACTTTACCAAATTGCTGTAAGTCATAGACAGCTTAGGAAAAAGGGTTTCCTTAAGTCTGGGGGAAAAAAAAACATTCAAGAACTAATAATGTTTCAGATAAAAAGTCATAAAAATTATAATTATCCTCATCAGTTCATTCAGTTCCTTGTAATTAATTCTGATTGAACCTGATCTTTAGTTAGCAGTTTTATGAATCTTTTTTTTTTTTTTGCGGTACGCGGGCCTCTCACTGTTCTGGCCTCTCCCGTTGCGGAGCATAGACTCTGGATGCGCAGGCTCGGCGGCCATGGCTCACAGGCCCAGCCGCTCCGCGGCATGTGGGATCTTCCCGGACTGGGGTACGAACCCATGTCCCCTGCATCGGCAGGCGGACTCTCAACCACTGCGCCACCAGGGAAGCCCTGAATCTTTTTTTACCTTAGAGTTCTGTAAATTCTTACCCAGTTGAGCAATATGATCTGAAAATTATCAGAATCCTGTACTTTAAGTTAGAGTCCTTTTCACAAGTCTTCTTGAAGATGAAGCACTTTTCAAAGAACACTTTTGCAAAAGTGTCAGAGTAAATAATTGTCTGTAAATGACAAAAAGACTTAAACACGACCATGTTAAAGATCTGATAAAGTTTATTATAATGCAAATGACAAGGAAATTAGGTTATTTCTGTGACATACAACATTTTAAGTTAATAACTAGAATTACAAGTGATAACATTATACCAGGATATAGCAGGTATCTAGGAATTTCATGTAATTTCTGGAACACATATATTAGTAACATATATCAATACAAATATAACCCAAAGAAGGTTTAGCATTATGTCTTTGACAGTGCTTCCCATGCAATTTAACATACCAAATAAGCCTAATTAGTTTAATGTCTGTCTTTTTATAAGGAGAAAGACCACATCTTTTGAGATGTTCCAGGGCCCATCTGGAAAATCTCAAAGTTATTTTGAGGTCAAAAAGACTTCATTTAGAATTTGATTTTGGGAAGTTTGTCAAAATATCAAAAGCTGTTAAAACACTTGATTAAATAGGATTGTTGGTCACTGTGAAATAATACTTAGTTATCCATTTAACCAAAATGACAAGAACTTCACAGGCAAATACATAAAGTTACTTATTTTAATCCCAGTTTAACCCCCCCACCCCAAACACACAACCTTAGCTCTTTTAATAGAGAAGACTCACGTTTTTTTTTTTAAGTAATTAAAGATTCAGTAAAGATAATGTGAAGCATAGAATATTATTTTGATAAAACACAGAATCTTTATTTCCTAGGCAGATTACTTAAAAGGTAAAGAAAAACCTTTCACAGGCTTATCAAGAGCAGACCAATAGTCTAATAAAAATTTGTCTTCTTAGCAGATGAAAGATAATTAAGTTTTAGTTTTACATAAGTACACTATTAAAGTTTATTTAAAAAAATCCTTATAATAAATTTATTTCATTTTTAGCTAGCTTGACTACACAGGTAAAATTCCCTCTCTTCTTCTCTCTCTCTCTTTCCCCAGCTTCTATATCCATTCATTTTGTCTACTTTAGGACAAAATTACTTTCATTTCCCTAACAAAAATACATCTCTCTACCTCATACCTTTTCTTAGCCAAAATACATCCTACTTCCCTTGATAGAATTGTTTCCCTTATTATTTCCAGTATTTTAATTACATATATTAGTTAGAATGCTTGACTCTTATAAACTTTAATTTCTAGTGAAAACTAGGAAGTAAACAATTGTGAACTGTTATACCAGTATTCTGTAGGTTGGCAAATTTATGAATATATTTTATAATTTCTAGAAGCATATACTTCTTTTTTGGTACAGTTTTTCATTGTAGCACAAGACATGTTTTCTAACAGATCTAAATATCTTTTGTTTCTCTGTGATAAGAAACCAAAAGTAGATAAACCTATGTTCAGTAATTAATGTTTTAGCATTTTATATTATTCGGAAATTATCTATATATTTAATTAATTTCCATCATTTAACTTAGCAAAACTCTAAGGTTTCAAGTTACCGACGAGATTTGGGTGACTATTTTTAAGTAGACGTACCAGAAAACATAATTATTTTTGAAAAGTGGATGCCTTGGTGATCAGAGATTAAGTTTTGCATTTGCATTACAAGAAGGAAAAGCCAGTGGATAACTTGGTCTGTAGTCTGATCACAGATCTGACCTTCTACTGTGGGAAAAAAAAATCTTTTCCCTAACCCAGCTGATTTTTACATTTTTATTTTCTAATGTTGCAATCTCACTCATAGGTGCTGGTGCATATTTCAAGGTAAACAGTAGACTAATGGGCTAATGTATTTATTCTTTACTACTACCATTCTCCTTTCTATTTTTGTGGTTTAAACCTGGAATAGCCAGTATTTCTTAAAATGAGGACTCATAATGTCCTAATATCTTTACTTTGATATTAAATCCATTGTTTAACTTGCTGAAAATGGAAATGTTTTGTTATTTTATGTTTACTAACTCAGTTTAAAATTATTAAAATGAGAAGAATTGTTTCGTAACTCAGAATAGGAGACTGTTATCTATTCTAATAGTGTCCTTATGTGTAATGCATCACTCATCTTAGAAGTTCGGTAAATACGATTGGATGAAAATGGTTGCAAGACTATATTTGTACACCACTTTAAACTTCTTTCTGAAGTCCCTGGTACCTAGCACAGTTTGTGGCAATAAGTGTTTGGAATCTTCATATTTGATAGGGAAGGCAGTATGGTGTACATGGACTGAAGAGCAGATTGCTAGGGATCTGTTCTGGGCCCTGCCACTCACTGTACAGCCTTGGGCAGGTTACTTAACTTCCCTGTATCTCAGGTTTTTTTCTGGGGACACAGTGATACCTACCTGGTAGGAACATTGTGAGGATAGATGTCAAAGCACAGGATGGCATCTGTCACATGACTAATTTTGGTTAGTATCATTCTGTTTCATAGATTAGTGGGGAGGAAGTTATTCTAAGGATTTTAAATGAAAAACGTGTTCCAGTTTGGGTATACAATGCCTGCCATTTGTTGAGAGCTTACTATGTTCCAGCTACTGTGCTAAGGCTTCCTGGGCTGCTTGTAAAGAGCTCCAGGCCTTATTCAGGGAGCGTGATTAGTAATTTGGTAATTTGTTATTGCTTCATGGTACGTTTCAACGTTTGGCTGTACTGCTCCTAACTGACTATTGCCATTGACTAATGCTTTTGCATTCGGTGTGACTGTAGGCTTGCAATAGAGTAATGATGTGGTGTGGTTACTCAAAGTTGGCACTTTCTGTGTTAGCGATAGAAGAGCACAGAGAGAAAAATAACCCCCAAACAGTGAAACACACTGTTCTAACAACAATGTATATCGTTAGCATAATGCAGAGCAGGCAGCTTTGTTTACCGTGGGTCAAGGATAGGTTAGTGTGCATATACAGCATTCATTCACTTTAATATTTGAGCCTCTGCTAGTCTGTAAGCTCTTTGAGAAAGTGACTATTTTTAAAAACAATTTGTGTATACAGTGCCTGTCAATTCTTGAGAGCTTACTATGTGCCAGCTACTGTGCTAAGTCCTTTACATATACTTTATTTTAGTCTTAGGACAGCTGAATGAATAAGATAATCCACTTTATGATAAATTGCCCTTGGTCACATTGCTTGTAAATGATGTAATCAGGATACCAGCTTCATGGATGCAAAGCCTATATTATGTTGCCTGTGCAGTGCAACAAATGATAACATAAAAGCTATTAAATAAATGGTTATTGAATAATAGAATAAATGGGGATATGAACTTGAATAAGACACAGTCCTTGTCCTCAAGGAACTTAGAGGTGAAACAGAAAAGTAAAGCAGTGATGAGGGTGCAGGGATAGAAGAGTTATGGTAGCCATGTGGACCTTGTGCCAAGGGAGTCCACAGTCCAATCTGCGTCAGTGGTCCCCACCCTTTTGGCACCAGGGACCGGTTTCGTGGAAGACAATTTTCCCATGGACTGGGGGAGGGGGGATGGTTTCGGGATGATTCAAGCGCGTTACATTTATTGTGCATTTTATTTCTATTATTATTACATTGTAATATATAATGAAGTGATTATACAACTCACCATAATGCTGACAGGAGGTGGAGCTCAGGCGGTAATGAGAGCGATGGGGAGCGACTGTAAATATAGATGAAGCTTCGCTCGCTCGCCCTCCACTCACCTCCTGCCGTGCGGCCCCGTTCCTAATAGGCCACCGACTGTACCGGTCTGTGGCCTGGGAGTTGGGGACCCCTGACTTACGTCAAACTTATGGGGAGGAGCAGAAGGTATTCTTCCTTGAACAGGTGGAGTTTGACCTGAAAGCTGAAGGATGAATTGGATTTGGCCAAATGAGGGTGTAGAATGCATTCCAGACAGAAGAAAGAGAAAAATTAGTTTGTTAGACCTAGATAGATGGTGTGAGAGTGATAAGGGGTAAAGTGTCAGAGTTAGAATCCAAATAATTAAGGGATTTGGGTATAAAACTGAACAATCTGAACTTTATCCTGAAAGCTCTTGGGGGAGGGAAGTCTTGGCATGTTTAAACAGAGTAGTTTCATGGTTAGGTTTTTGTTTTGGGAAGATTAATCTGACAAGTAGTATGGAGGATAAAATATGGGGAGGCAGATGGGAGACCCTGAAACCATTTAGGCTGTTCTAATAATTGAGGAGAGCCTAGGAAGGTAGTGGGGTTGAAGATGAGGGGATGGATTTGAGAGATATTAAGGAGGTCTTGGTGACTGAAGATAGATGGAAAGTTTGATGAAAGGGTGTCCCTAAATTTATGGCTCAGACAGGTGTTATTCTTTACTAAGATAGCAAATACATGAGAAGGAAACAGATTTAGGAAAAAGTGCTACGTTTGGTTGGGGATGTGTTGAGCTTGAAGTGGCTGGAGAGTAGCTCCATGGGACTGTGTGTCAGTGGCAGGGGCTGAGACACCAGTGGTAGCATATATGAGAGTAAAATAGAACTTCAAGCCCCATGGAAGTCAAGTCTTGCCCTTGGCATACACCTGGGAAGGTGTTGGTTGTTTCATGTTAAAACCTATCTCTTTATTCCCCTTGCTACTGTTGCCCCCCAAAGTATACATACTTGGTGGGTTATTGATTTTGTGATTTCTTTGTTCAAGCAGTCATCAGCCATGGTTTAGGTATGATCAAGTGTTATTTTCTGCATCTTCCACCTCTCTCTTTCTATTCTGATGGAAAGTCTTGTGTGAGGTTTCCTTGTGTGAGGTTTCCTTAGTACAGCCTGGCCTGGGGAATCACTCTGTGGTCATTCTTAATAGCAAGAGGTAGCACCTATAAATCTCTAATAAGAATGAGGAGAGTGGAGGTTCCTTTAAGCAGTGCTGCTTGTAATATTTTCTTGCAAGACGTTGAGGGGAAAAATTACCTGAGATTCATCTTTCCCATTCTGGCCCCCAGATGTTGTAGTTGACAAACAGCCTTAAGACAGAGAAACTGCTTCATTTCTTCTAAAAACCACTCTGTGAGTCAAGGTCCTCAAGATAAATTTGTAATAATGAGATTCATCAATAGACTTAGCAAGCTTACCTCCCAGCCAACCCTCATCTCAGTAGAAGAGAAATCTGGTTGTTGCTTGGAACCTATGTTTTAGCTATGGGACAGACAACAGCCGTATTTGCCCGATGATGGGCAAAACCAAGACAGGCAAACAGATAACCTGGGAAACGACTTTCCACAGCTCAACGCTGCCCAAGAGCTGGCTAAATATGGGCATGCTAGATGGCATGCATAAGCACTCTGAAAAGGTGTTCATTATTGTATTTGTTTTATTCATACTTTTGAAAACTTTTTATTTTTTAGGCAACCTCCCGACTTCTAGTAAATTATCCAGAGCCCTATCGTTCTCAAATACTGGATTATCTCTTTAAGGTAATGAAAAAATAATTATTTAATGCTTTCTGTGATATCTTAGAAACTGTGGTGAATTTCACTAATAGTCTTTAGTACCTTCACCATTCTGGTTTTTAAAAAACTAGGCAAATTACTTTTGGAATAAGTTGCTGTTTATTTGAAGTTTTGCTTTGGTTTTCTCATCTGCAAAACCAAAGGCAGTGATTAGTAATTGTCTTAAAGTGTTTTGTCCTTCATACAATGAATCACAGTGTTAATATTGTTACTTCTTTCCCCAGCCGAACTTCGGTGCCTCTTTGCATATTCTAAAAGTTGAAATAGGTGGTGATGGGCAGACAACAGGTAGGAGTATTTGTGGAATGGCATCGTTTTCCCCCAATATTTAAACCTATATTTAAACTTATGGACTGTGGTTTCAGAATATAAAGAATGCCAACATTCTTGATGTTGATTACTGCTTAGATTGTTCTTTATTGTTCCTTCTTCATTCTAATTATTTTTAAAATATTATATCAAAATATGCATTTTTTCCATACAAAGCAGCTTGTGGACTTTAGATTGCTTATTTAGTTGAAGTACTAAGTAGTAAACAAATCCACAGTTTTTATAAACTAATATTTGCTAGACAGAGCATAGGGAGAGTTTGGAATTTTACTGAGAAGTTAAAAAAAGAAAGATTTCAATGTATAAAATATGTAAGATGTTATTAGCTTTAAATAAAATATGTGGCAAAAATATAAGTAATTTCAGAGATATTTCAGAGATATAGCTTTTTTGTCTTTTAAAAATAAAATCATTTTCAACCACTAAATTTTCAATCTTCATTGTCATAATTTTGGCTTTGTGTAGTACATGTAGTCAGTTAAAAAATTTATAGGTCTCTGGTTTTCAGGAAGAAGAAAATTCTCTCAATGATTGTATATAACTTATTTTTTATCAGTTAGATTCCATTATAGTGAACCTTAGAGTATTGTCTATATACCCATGTACCTGTTAGTGACTTGGAAGTGGCTTTTGTTAAATAGATATATCTGTGTAGTGGAATTGGTATTTAATTCATGCTGAAAGAAACAATGCAAATGAAAAACAAAAGAAAATCCCATAACAAGACTATCCCCAACCTATTATAAAAGACATGCATTTTATTGTCAAACCCTATTTTGCAGAAGTGATAATGACTGGCCACCTTCATTTGCTGAAGCTAAATTAGAGGTAGAGATACAGAAGCAGGTAGTTCTTGTGAATTCTGATGTTCACCTTTAAGAAGAAAAGGGCTAGGGCCCCTCTCCTTCTGAGGCCTTTCTTAACAAGGGCAGATGTTTGGAAATGTGGTAACACGTGAGGACTGATGTCACTTACCTACCTTGACACCCTGTAGAGGTTAGTATAGAATTTTCTTACAGTGGGAAAGTGTACTCATTCCTTTTTTCTCAAAATTCTGTTGTCTTGATTTAACAAGGCATGTTACAGGCTCAAGGCCTGGGGTATGGAAATTGGGGCTTTGGAGCCCAGGATTCACATCTAGGATTGAGAAGCTGGAAGCTGAGGTGATCTGAGCTTAAAGGTGGACATAGGGATTTGAAAACCCCAGAGAGACCAAATCCCAGCAGAATATAGTCCTAGGAATTTTCAATTATATGAGTTGATAACACTTTTCTTAACACTGCTTACAATAGAAAGCTGTGATTTTATAATTTAAGACCTTTATGTTGCTTATGGTAATGAAAAAATGAAATAATATGCTTTGATCATCCATCCTTAAGTTATATAAGATTATTCTTATGTGCCCTACGTCAGGATTGGATCTGGAATACTACTTCTCTGAAATGTGTGTATGTGTGTAGGGGAGAGTGGCCTACAAAGTGCCATTAACGGATAGTTTCCTTTGTGTTTTGCTCTCTCCCATTCAGATGGCACTGAGCCCTCCCACATGCACTATGCATTAGATGAGAATTATTTCCGAGGATATGAGTGGTGGTTAATGAAGGAAGCTAAGAAGCGGAACCCTAAGATCACACTCATGGGTAAGAAGTGAAGTTTGATGTACTTTTGTAGTCTGTTTTCCTTTAATTTTTAAATTCTGAATCATGTGTGTGGAGTATCTATTAATACTGTAGTATTAATAATGTTGTTAATACTACCAGTATGCTACCAGCAGCAAAGCATGTGCCAGGCATGCTTCCTTCTTTGCTCATATATATTGTGTCTGATATTTATCATACCTCTGGAGTAAGACACTACTCTTCTCATTTTACAGAAGCAGTGGAGGCTTAGAGAGCTTATACCACTGACTTAAGGTCAGAAAATTAGTAAATGTCAAAATCAGGTTGAGAATCTTATTCTGTTGTTTTCGATTTTTTTTTCTTTTTTTTGTGGTGCTATACTAATTTCCTCAACAAAATTTCTCATCAAAATTTGTAAAAGGGCAATACTATTTATAAAATTGTATACTGTATGCAGCAGTATATCCCAACTATTTGCAAAAATTGTGTGCTACATGCAGTAGTAGACCCCATTTCTAGATGAGGTACATACAAAAGTTTTTTTTGGTTTGTATGTGTGTTTGTTTTGAACCTCGAGGATGTGGTGGTCACTGTTCTAGGCACTGCGGATGCCTAGAACAATCCAGGCCCCAGTTCCTGTCCTCGTGGAGCTTAGATTCTAGCGGCAGGATGGCTTCTTAAATGGGACTGTACTCCTCGCACTGTTCTCCTGTAGCAGTGCACAGACCTATAAAAGATTTCAAACATACACAGTGGTGACATACTTTTATCATTTGAAATGAATTTGATTTTTTTAAACAGGCTTATACATTCAGGCTAAATTACATGAGTTGAGATCCATTTTATAGGACTTAATTTCAAGTTATTTTAAAAGTCATTTTCAACCATCTAATTAAAGGACAAGCCTAAGTTTTTCTAAATTAAAAAAAAAAATGTGGAGGTCAGTGTGTTCTTTCTAAATGGACTTTTGTAAGAGATTCCAGAAATGTTTTGAGCAGTAAAAAGCATCATTGACTTCAGCACATACTTGCCCATTGTGCTGTTTTCAAGGTCAGTTCTAATTTAAATGCAGAAAATCTGGCATGCTGAACCATGTCCTAACAAAGACTTCACATGGTGGGCCTTCAGAATGTATTTGGCATTTCATTGTTTTAAAACATTCCCTTATTTTAATGTCACATTTATTATTTGGATACACTTAGGCATTCTTCTAGAGTTTAGAAAAATAAGCATTTTGTCACTTTGATTTTAATTTTTTTCAGTGGTGAACTAGATTGGTAATATATATTAACAGTTAAGGAACTTAATGTTGACCTTATTTTAATATTAATATATTAGTAAGAGAATTAGGATTTAGAATCTTAATTAGTGCTTCTCTACTCTTCTCATTTTTGTTTTTTGATTAATAATAACTGGGGTATTGGAAGAATGTGGATTATTTGTTCTATATCGTGTAACAAAGGTATATTTCCCTATTGAGTCAATGGCATTTGTATTGACATAGGACAAACTAGTTTTGTTAAATTTGATTACCTGACTAATTAGTCTTTAAATAGCTTCAGGTTGTAAGAAGATGTACTAGTGAATAAGGAATTTATATTGTACTTACCTCATAGAAATAGTTAAGCATAAGCCTTTCAAAACTCTTTGATTTGACCTTAGAGAACAAAAATTGAACATTGTATATCTTTTTAGCAGGAGGTGTGGAAGTTAAATTAAATTGTAGGTTACATTTCTTTATATTGGTAAGTATCATTGAGAGAGGTGTTTGTTTTTGTTTGTTTTTATTTGTTTTTCTTGAAAGAGCATTTGGAATTATGGAACCTGACTCTCGGGGTCAATAAGGAATTACTGTGTTCATAAACTGGAAGGGATTTTGAGAATTTGTGCATGATGTGTAATCTTTCCTTTAGTCAGATCTTTATTGGCTCTTTGCTTAGCCTGTGTTTGTTCTTTTTGATTTATTTTGCTTTGTTTTTAATAGTGCCAGCACTCTTATACCTACTCCAACTTTGCCTCTTCCTCTCTGCAGGGCTGCCATGGTCGTTCCCTGGATGGCTGGGGAAAGGTTTCAACTGGCCTTATGTAAATCTTCAGCTGACTGCCTACTATGTCGTGAGTTGGATTGTGGGCGCCAAGCATTATCATGATCTGGACATTGATTATATCGGAGTTAGTAATATATTTTTTAGAACATGATTAACCTTTGGACATTTATTTATAATTTTTAAAGTAATTTGTGGCACTTTGTTGCCTACTTTGTGTCATGAGACTAATTTGTTCTATTGGTGTCTATTAACAAATTAACTACGTGTCACCATTTATTCTTTCTCTCTGCCCATCCAAATTCTTCCCACTTTAGAAAACTGTACTTAGTATATGCCTCCCGGAACTATTTCTTTGTTTTCGTTATTGGTACTACCCCAGGTCAAATTCTCCTTCTTCCAAGCTTTCCCTAGTTTCTCTAGTTCTTAAAACAATATTGTGTTTACTATATAGTTTAATGAATGATTAATCTCATTTTGCTCCATGAGTAATCCGTGGTCCTAAACCAGAGGGTGGCCGACTTCTTCTTAAAGGGCCAGAGAGTAAATATTTTAGGCTTTGTGGATCAAAAGGCAATATTAAGGATATTATGTAGGTAATTATATAATCATTTAAAATGTAACCACTTAAAACTGTTAAAATCCATTTTTAGCTTTCAGGCTGTAAAAAGTACAAATGGTGGGCCAGATTTGGCAAGCTGGCAGAAATCTGCCTACCCTTTTCCTAAACCGTTATTTAACACCTTTTAATGATTTAAAAATGTAAAACATGTTACCTTGTGTTTCTAGCCGGTCTGTTGGCAGGCTGGAGGGATACGTCACCCTGCACTGTACCCCATAGAGCCTCACACACACTCATAGTGGGTCTCTATACACTTTTGCTTGTTAATATGCTGTCTGTCAAAACTGATTTTAAAAGTTTTCATGCAATTAGCAAGCAGTTATTGAGCTTCTACTGTGTTGAGGCATTGTGACTATTATGTTTTAGGGATACCAAGATTAATAAGCTCTTGAGGAGTTCAGTGAGAGAGGCAGACACTGGAACAGATAAACTACAGTATCACAGGACATGATATAGGACATGAGGATGAGCCAAGGGCTCTAGGAAGCCAGAATCAATATACTTGTTTTTGTTATCCTTCCCCAGATTACAACAAAATTGTTTGAGAACTTTCTTAAATGTCAGGGTATGTTTAACCCATAGTGAAACTAAATGTAGGTTTGGGTCAAACAGCATTCTGTTATGGTAAAGTCACACTTAGAAAATGTTTCTGGTAAATAATGGGTTATTCACATCTCTTTTAGACTCTTGATAATCACAAGCTATGGTGAGGAAGCTTCTTTGATAAGAACACTTTCCAGTATCACTGGAGGCTGAAAAGAGTACCTGGAGGCTAGGCCCATCTCTCAGCTACAAACTGAAAGTCGTGGAAGTTCTCTTTTAACTCTAAAACCTCCTGCTACATGATTCTAAGCCTGAGAGATTTGTGCATGTTCCATTTATCTGTCTTCATTAAGAGTTTGCTTTTGTTATGTAGCACATCGTTGTGATTCTCTGTGTGCACTAAAGAAATTACTCCTGTACATTGTCCTTATTAATACTTGGCTTTGGGGTGTGTGTGTAGGGATCTTATAAGAATTATTACAACAATCCTGTGTCTGTTAGGTCTCCAGTGCCTGCTATAGTCCTCGGCATACATTGCCTTGTCAATCTTTGTTGAATGATTCAATGGATATTCCATTTTTAGAAATCTCTGGAATTAGGTGACTTTTTGAAAAATACCCACCAAATATTTTAAGGTTTTTAAAAATAATATTTTAATTAAAAATTATGTTGTCTTATAAATATCTATAAATTTAATAACAGGACATTCCCTTAAGTAAGAAAAATGGATTTTCAGATGATAAGAAAGATGATGAGAGATAATATTAATGGAGAAAGGTTAATACTAATGATAAATTTGCTTTCTGACACAAAAACTTTCAATTCTGACATTTTGACTTTCTGTTTTGCAGATTTGGAATGAGAGGGCATTTGACATCAATTATATCAAGGTCTGTACAACTTTAAAGTCTTTTTATCTTTAACTTATTAGTGAAAAATTCCTTTATGGTTCCACGGAAATTAGTAGTAGGAACACCATATTTTTTATAGCACAGTTATTTATTTTGCTAGTTATAACATAAAATTCAAGCAAAATGTTAATAATATTTATATTCCTGATTAAGGCATATGTAATTCCCTCTATGCCCCAAATTGCCTTTGTCTGTAGAGTTGTGTTGAGTTTTCCTACTTAAATATTCATTATTTGTGGAATTATGATAATCGCTATAAAAACAATTGTATCATTTTAGATTTTTAGGACTTCAAGAAATGTAGATTTTTCTTTCACCGTCATATATCAAAATTTATAGTATATAATCTCATTCTTGTTTTCTTTGGAATGCCTATTATATTGGAGTGTGTTAGATAGATGTTTCTATTTGTGATTAGCAAATAGGTAGCAACTAACATTTGCAAAGTGTGTTACTTTTTGAGCCACTTTTCCTAAATATTTATCTCTATTTAATTCTTACTACCTCCTTTATGAGGTAACTCCTATTATTTCTATTTTTCAGAAAAGGAAAATCTGAGAATAATAACTCCTTCTGTCATTGGAAAACAAATGGCAGTTTAACTTTTCAGGTGGAGATATACTTTAGTTTACTT
Source organism: Delphinus delphis (assembly GCF_949987515.2). NCBI lineage: Eukaryota > Metazoa > Chordata > Mammalia > Artiodactyla > Delphinidae > Delphinus > Delphinus delphis. Next base: position 16,225,080 of record NC_082684.1, read on the forward strand.
TATGGGTATATTTGTCTTGTTTTATGTGTCTTTTCTCCAAGAAATATAATTTTGTGGTTATATTTTCTTTCAGTTTAAAAATTTTTTTTCTTTAAATTGAGTGTCTTATGTTTTTAAGCAGGTAATATCCACTAAATTTCTTTCATTTATTTATTCATTCAGTCTGCCAGGAAGCATTTACTCAACACCTAGTTTGTCAGGCATTGTGTACATGCTTGGAATACAAGGATAAAAAGTACTGTTTCTTCCCCAAAAGAGTTAACATCTGGGGACTGTAGAGTCCCATATGAACAACTAAGATATCAGCTATAATTTCTTTGGCACAATAATGCACAGTGTTGTCAGAAGGTACAGAGAGGAGGTGACACCTCTGCATGAGTGGATTTGGGAAGTCTGTTGGAAGACTAGTTGGAATCTTCAAGGTGGGATAGATAGGAACTCCCCAAGTTGCTAAGGCAGGGCCATGCCTTTGAGAAGAAGTGAAGACTGGGAGGTAAAGGGATTTGGGGGAAGAGCAAGTGGAGAAAGATGGATTAGACAAGTGGGGGCACTGAGCCATCAGTAGGCCATTATGTTCACTGCAGTAACGGCGCAATTTAATCACTAGTTGTGGGGAGGAGAAGGTATAGATTTAGAGGACTGAATGCAGCCAGAGCCAGGTAACTCAAAGTTAACTCCATGCTGTAGGCATTACCAGTGAAATGATGAGAGTGTGGTGGTGTGGAGGTGGGACAGTGGAACTAGTGTAAGATTGAAGCACAAGAGTTGTTCATGGAAAGTTATGACTGCTGTGAGTGCAGGTAGGTCTGATGAGAGCAGCAGGGGGACAGAGCAGAAGCCAAGTTAGTGGCTGTGTCCTGTGTAACCCTATAGTCAGGTGGACCATGTTGCTGCAGTCATGGACTTTCATCTTCCCAAATTTGACATTTCATAGTTTTTTTTTTCTCCTTGGGATTATACATGTCTCTTTAATTGTGTTCATTTCATTTGATGGAAGCATTAGAAGCATTAGAATTTAGTTTCCCTTTAAACTAATGGTCTGCAACTAAGGTGGTTATTTTATTTTATTTATTTATTTTTTTACTATTAAGAGTCTGTTGCTGATTCCATTGCATTCTATTTCAGCTTACCTGATTTGAAAGACTGTAATTCCTGTTCTAAGGCTCATCATCAGTGTTTCAAACAGTTCAGACTTCATTTCCTTTTCCCTGAAACTTTAGTTTACCTGCAGTAACATGTCTCAGGAAATAACTTTTAGTTTGCATTTGCCATTTTTGTAGCAAGATTTTATTGGAATCTGTGTCCTGTTTGTTAAAATGCCTATTGAAAGGGTTCAATAATGGCAGATGAATGTAGGTGTTCAGGTTCGATAAGCTTAATGAATATATATTCCGTATAGTATAATAAGATGGCCCCTGGAAATAATGAGGATTTGTTTTTAAGAGTAGAAATAGGGAGGGAGGGAGACGCAAGAGGGAAGAGATATGGGAACATATGTATATGTATAACTGATTCACTTTGTTATAAAGCAGAAACTAACACACCATTGTAAAGTAATTATACCCCAATAAAGATGTTAATAAAATAAAAAAAATAAAAAAAAAAAAAAAAAAAAAAAGAGTAGAAATAAATACATTACAAACAAGCAATGTATGTAAAGGTGGCAAGGCTATTATTTCTTTTATTTTTGCTATTTACATTGTATTTATGATTTACTCCGGTTTTCAGTGATGTTTTAAAATTGTGTCTGGAAAATCCCATCTAGAATCTGAGGGTGGTGGATGGAAATGGATGTGTGAGTCTCTGGACTCTCATTCAGTCCAATCAGAACAGCTTCCTTTTCATTTCTCTTATAGGTAGGGTTTCTATCTAGGCTTTTTAGGGCAGAAAGGGATGGGTTCCACAGCAAAAACATTTGGAATACATTAGATAAAACTTTGCTCAAAGAATGCTGCTATTCATACTGATTTTGGCAATCTATTATAAAACATAGCTTATAGGCTTGTATAGTTTGGAGTATTATTTGAATATATACTTACTTAAAAGTAAGCAATCTTATAGGTGATGGTCTAGGAATAGCACTAGAAAAACTAGATATAATATTGCGATAAATGCAAATGTGACTAACTAAGTTGTTCTCCTTCCTCTCTGTAAGAATAAGAAAGAATTTCAGGGTGATGAAACTCAAGATTGGTCTCCTAATAGAGAGCTTGGGAGTCTCAATCCTACTGAATCTTGAAAGTTGGTCTTTATTTACTATTAAGGATCTGTTCAGATTTCTTCCAGAGTGGAATTGATTCATTATTTGCCTCCTAAAAGAGCACATTAATTGGAAATTTCTTTAGTTCAGAAAAGCTAGAAAGTGAAAAGAGAACTTGTGAAAATCTTTGTTCTTTCTTATCTTAATTAATTCAACCAATGTTTATTGAGCACCTGCTACTATGAACCTGACAGTTCAGAGTGCTTGGGGGTATAGCAGTGGGTTTATGCATACCCATTCATCAAGAACTACTTCTGTTTTGAAACTAACACGGTATTGTGAAGCAATTATACTCCAATAAAGATCTATTTAAAAACAAAACAAAACTAGTTCTGTTTTGAAATCTGAACCTCCTTCTCCTAGGTGAAATAATGTCTTTTCTCTTGTTTTATATTTTGGCAATCTATACATTTCAGTATACGCTACTCTCTGATTTTCTAGGACATTCTGTTAGTTTTAGTGTCCTGGTGAGTGTGTTTGCCACCTAATGGTGAGGACCCCATCTTGTGCTTTTTTTAGAGTCCTCATGGGGCCCAGATACAGAACTAAATACCAGAGTAGGCACTCTGTGCTTTGTTCATGTATTTCCTGTTACAGTTAGCTTGTTACTTTTAATCTGGTGGGTAGATAGTCCTACAGGCAGATTTTATTGCCTGTCCTGTGTATACCTATTAAAGACTTGAGGATAACAGCAGAATATTTCTTATTTCTACTTCTAGTATGGTACAAAATACTAAGAACTGTAATCTTTTCAGTAATGGCAGAATATTTAAAGACATTGGAAAATACTCAAAATAAACTAAGTTAAAGCATTTTATTTACCAAATGGTGTATTTAATTTGATCCTAATTTATTGTGTCTGCGTAAGAGAATTCATGAAAGAATGCATACCAGGGTAATAGTGGTTTTTTTGTGGGTAGTACTGCTCTGATTTTTTAAAAAATATTTCCACCCTTGCACCCAAATTTTCTATGGCTAAACATAATTTTAAATTCAGAGGGAAAATCCCTCTAAAACATTTTTACCTCTTCGTTTTTTTTTTTTTTTCTCCTTACATTCCCATGAAGTGGATTATCTTAGTGATAATGCTTTTTTCCCCCCACACGGGGCACATTTCTATTGAGAAATAATATTGACACTATCATCCAGGATGCTGAGTTTGAAGACATTTTAGCTTTCTTCATTGTAATTCAGACGCTGAAAACTCATTTTTAACCTTTCCTATGTTCTGCTTCTCTCTCTGAAAGGTGTTAAGAAGAATGCTGAACTATCAAGGTCTCCAGCAAGTGAAAATCATAGCGAGTGATAATCTCTGGGAGCCCATTTCTGCTTCTATGCTGGTTGACTCTGAGCTCTTGAGGGTGATTGATGTCATAGGGTAAGGAATGTTTTACTTTGAAAACTAAGTTTCTGACTGCTTGCTGTGGATATTGACTGTGCCTTTGTTTTTGCCTGCTTCTCCCCATTTGATTATATTTTCAGAAGGTAGCTTTCTTGTATTTATTTAACCAAAGCATGTATAAATGATATTTCATTCCTTTTTTCTTTGAAATGTATATACTTTGGGAATCTTTCTATGACAGTGGAATAATGTACTGGTAACTTAAAATATTGTTTTAATGTTTGGAGTAATAAAACATGGCTTTGTTTAGATTAAGGAGCAGAGTAGTGTTTACATTTTAGACATTATAAAGGCAGTGCTGTGAAATTAGTTCCTAACCCTCAGACTTCCTGTGCTTGGGCGTTCATGAACACTTAGGTAAATGGTATGATATGATCACTGACCGTGACTTTTGTCACATATCCTTATCAGTATGGCTTTGACCCTGCTCCTTAGTCCAGTTCTGCCTTTCAGCCTTTGGGGCCTTGACCTCACTGGGTTCCAGCAGTATTTTTTTTTTTTTAAGTGTATTTGAATTTTGTCTATCATGATAATGTATATAAACATTTGAAAAATAGAATACATATATATGTGGAGTTTGTTCTTTATTCAGTGTGAAGGCTCTGCTTGAACTACGTGTGCTTTTTTTTTTAACGAAGAATTTTCAATGTGCACAAAAGTAGTCAGAATAATATGGTGGATATTCATGTTCCCAACATTCAGCCTCCATAACTATGAACCCATGAACAATTCTCCATTCACATGCCTATCCATTCCTCTTTTCTTCCTCCTCACATTATTTTGAAGCAAATCCCAGACATTATATTATTTCTTCCATAAAAACTTTACCATTTATCTCTCAAGATAAAAACTCTTTCATTTCACCATAAATAATACCATTATCACAAGAAACTATGTGATGGTTTCTTGATATTATCAAATATCTGTTATTGTTATTTTATAGTTTTATTTGATTGAATCTGGATCCAATTTAGATTCATACATTATGATTAGTTGATATCTAAGTCTCTTCTAATTTTTTGGTTCTTTCTCCATCTCTTTTTTTTCCTTTCATTTGTTGAAGAAACTGGATTGTTTGTCCTGTAAAGCTTCTCACAGTGTGGATTTTACTGATTTCATCTTTGTAGTTAAGTTTAAAATGCTCATCTATCCTGTTTCTTGTTAGAAATTTATAGAGGCGTGATTAGATTAGATTTAGGCTTATTTATTTATTTTTTTTTTGGCAAGAAAAGTAAAATGTATTTTAATATTTTATACATTGAAATTAGAATGTAATTTTTGCCTTTATCATTAAAACTTGCATAAATAGGTCAAATCTTGAGGGAAAAAAGTTGTGTTGATCTTGAATATATTTGGCTAGGAAAAAATAAATGAAAGTGTGGGTTTCACTTTATTGATGTTGGTATCTTATGCAATGAATTCTCCTTTGAGTGCTGCTTTAGATCTATCTCATAGAGTCTGTTTTTTTTATCATTATTTTCTAATTTACTGCATTATGGTCATTTAATGCTGAATGTATTATTTAATTTTTTTCATAAACTTTCCCAAGGTCTTCTTTTTATCTTATTAGGGTATATTTTCTATCAGGATACGAGAACTGAGTGTATATTATCCACCTTACTGATTGCATTGTTTCACTCTTCTGTATTCTAATTATTCTGTTCACTTAAACTATCCAAGGTTACTAAGAGTGTTAGTTTCCTCTTATTAGTGAGTTTCTATTTTTCCTTTCAATCTCATGAAATTTCTGCTGTTTGAAAGTTGTTGCTGTGTTATTTGGTACATAGGTATTAGTAATGTTTTATCTTTATTATGGTTTGTAAATTATTATTAGAAAAAGTCATTCTCTGTCTCATATTATGCTTCTTGGTTGAATTTCGCTTTGCATGTAACTAAGAGAGAACTCTGCCTTTTTTTTTTTTCATTTGTATTTGCCTGATAGAATCTTTGCCCATACTTTTATTCTTTACCTTTCAAGGTAATTTTGTTTTAGGTGTGATGCTGCATATAACATAGGTTTAGATTTTGTTCTGAAAATCTCCATATTTTAGTGAGTTTAACTCATTTATATTTATTGATATACCTGAAGGTTTTGTTTTCTTTTCTACTGTGTTTTTCATTTAATGATTTGTACTATATATATATATATATATATATATTTATATTTATATATATAATACACCCCCCACACACATTCTTTTGCTATGTGATTTGTTTTCTTTGCTCTTTTAAAATGAAGTGTCTTTTTTGTTATTTAACAAGTTTTGATTCTATTGATTACATTTATGCTGATACCTTTATACCAGTAGCTCTCAACTGGGGATAATTTTGCCTCCTACAGAACATTTGTCAATAACTGAAAATATTTTTGACTGTCACTGGCGTAGGTGCTACTGGCATCTGATGGGTGGGGGGCCAGGGTTGCTTCTCAGCATCCTCCAATGCACAGGATAACTCCCCCACAACAAAGAATTATCCAGCCAAAATGTCAATAGTGCTGAAGTTGAGATCTGCTCTATATTAATAATCTTGGTTCTCTCTCTATTTAGATATTGTCTAGTTGTTTACTGTAATTAATATTAAAATTATTTTATAACCACTTCTTCCTCCCCCTCTCTCCTACAATGGAATTTTAATTACCAGAGTTTCTTAATCTTTGTGCTCTTACATGAGCATAAGCTTGTATGATCTTGATTTGTCAGCTGCAAGTTGTAATCTTTTACTCCCAGCTAACTGGCAAACGTAGTTTACATTTCACTTTCTTTCCTCTTATTTTGTGTCAACTATATTAGTTATACATTATTAGAAAATGTAATGTTTATATACTATTTAATTACCCTTTCTTTTAGTCAAGCTCTACTGTTAAGCATATTCAGTGCTCACCTGTAAGTCTTTTGCTGAAGTATCTCCTTTAGTCTCTTGAGTGTCAGAAGCTTAATATCTGCTATATTTCTCAGAAAGTGCTAATGGAAACAATATTTCTTGAACTTTTACATGTTTATTACTATATATCTGTGGCCTTTAGACTCAAAGGACAGTTTGGCTGGGTATAAAATCCTTGACTCATATTTTCTTAATTCTTGAGTATCATAAAATTTGCTCCGTTGGTTACTTACATAAAATGTTGCTGTTGAGAATTCTGATGCCAGACTTATTTTTTCTTATAAATGACTTGGCATAATTCTGGTATGTCCAAAGTATATTTCTCCTTAACTTTAGAGTCTAGTACTTTTATACTGTTTACCATTTCCCAGTAAGTATTGTACACCCTTTGAATATCTATATTTCAGTATTTTCTTTTTTCAGTAAGTTTTACTTAAATCTTAATTTAAATAATCATCCTGCTCCATTACTTTGGTTTTCTTTGTAGAAAGCCCAGTTACACATATTGGATCTCCTTTGCATATTGTCTTTATTCTATATTTCTCTCAATTTTTTTATCTCTTTATTTATTAGACAGTGTCTAATCTGTGTTCCTTCTACTTTAGTCTTCATTTCTAAAATGCTTTTTCTTTTTAAAATAATTATTCTGTAATTCTCTCACTTTAGTTTTACATACCTCTGTTGTCTAATAATTTCATTTCCTTACAAATTATTAAGTATAACATACAAACACACACACATACATACATATAGAAGATCATAAGAGTATATCTTAATGAATTATCATAAAGTGAACATACCTATACAAGTACCACCTAGGTCAGGGAATAGAAAATTATCAGTATCTGTGAAGCTCTCCTCTTGGAAATCTTTCTAAGCAGTAGCCTCTCATTTTGCACCAAAGGCAACTACTAATCTGACCTCTATCATCATAGACTAATTTTTCCTGTTTAAAAACTATTTAAATGGCATCTTAGAGTATCTGTTATTTTGGTCAACACTATATTTATAAGATTAAGTCATGTTGATTTTAATTACTGTTTCGAATTCAATTGTAGGAATATAACACAATTTATCCATCTAGTCTTTGTTAAAGGTCATTTGGATTGTTTCCAATTTTTGACTCTTGCGGTACAATGGAATTTTGTTCAGGAGATGTTTATTCTGTGGCTCCCATCTCCATAGAAAGAGTATGCCTCCCTGCCCCATTCATGTTGTGCTTGACCTGCTCTATGTTTGCAGATTTTTGTTTTGCAGTTACAGTACTTTCTGGGGTCTGCTTCCTCTGGGCCCCATTCTCCCTACTGTGTAAATGTTGTCTCTCCCTCATCCTAAGTGTTCCTGTCTTATTCAATTTGGATTCTAATTTAAGCAGCTTCTTCTTATGTCGAGACTCTACCGTTGCAGAAAGGATTGTTTGCTATCTATTTCTGAAATAGTTAAGGGTTTAAGCTTGTATTGCCCAATATGGTAACCACTAGCCACTTGTGTTTATGGAGCACATGAAATATGGCTAGTCTGAATTTAGGTATGTTGTAAGTGTAAAGTATGCACTGGATTTTAGAGATGTAATATAAAAAAGTAAGTTATTAATAATTTTTATATTGATTTTATGTTGAGTGACAATATTTTGGATATATTGGGTTAAACAGTATATAATTAAAATTTCTCTTCTGCTTTTTAAAAAATGTAGCTACTGGAAGATGTAAAGTTATCTGTACACTTCACATTGTATTTCTATTGGACAAATCTGGTTTAAACTGTCACAGTATTGTGTTTGATCTCTTAGTGAATTTACCGTTTTTGGCACTTGGCCCCAATTTCAAGCCTGTAAAGACATTTTCACTTTAGCCAGTTGTTCTCAATTCTTCCATTCAGGATAGAGTCTGCTGCTGGGGGGTGGTGAGTACCTGTTAGTCCCCTTTCACTTCCACTGTTTCCATATTCTGTCTGTTGATCCTGGCCAGTCCTGATGCTGCAAGGCTCCTGGGGATTCCCTGTCACCTAGATTTGATGCGGATATTGTCTGTGGGTTTTTACTTTCTGTCATCAGGTTGGTCTGTTTGGTTTCAGGAGGAGTACTGGGGGAGTTTCAGAAAGTGGACTACCATGGTCCACCTCATTCATAAGTTCTATTTTTCTTTTAATACACATATATTTTTCTGTTAGGATAAACCTTGGTTTACTTTCATTGATCTTAATCTTGTCATTTAAAGTTTGAAAAATCATGCCATGAAATGATAGAGATGTTTTTGCCTAATTATATGCATTTAAAAAATTATATTCTTAAAGAACTTATACATTTTGTTGAACTATGGATCTGGACATTGGGAGAGACCTGGATTTTAGTATCAGTTCTGCCCCTCTTTTCTCAGATCATTTGATAAATCAATCAGGTTTAAAATGTAACAGTTTCATTGTTTTTTGAATGAGGGATATGATACCTATTTCTGTAACTTTAAAAGAGATACTTTTTTAGATTTTAAAAATAGTGCATGCTCATTATAGAAAATTTGGAAAATGTAGAAAGCCATAGAGTTAGAACTCAAAATCTTAATATCTAGAGATCATTAATAACATGATAGCATATTATTTTACAGGCTATTTTTTTTATATAAGTACTTTTTACCAGAGACACACCAAATGTACATTTGGCTGAGTGATAACTAGATGAGTCTTAAAAATAGTATTTGGTTGAGGTGTCAAAATCAAATATCATGACCATAGAATGAAGTTCTGGGATATAGAATAAATCTAAAATGTAAAAGTTTATTAAAATTATATAATTTCAAAGAACAATAGTCAGATTATCCAAGTTGGGAATTGTAGTACCAGAACAATAATTTCTTAACCCTGTTAGGTGCTGGCTTGCTCTTGGGGTCTCTGTTGTATATGTTTACAATACTGAATAGATGCCTGTTTTCAACTGAGTTCAGTGACTCAACAAAACCTTGGTGGAATCTCATTTTTTCCCTAATTCTTTATATTCTTTATTATTTATCCATTTCTTCCTTATAAAATCCTGGAATGCCAAATTAATGTTGTGCCTTAATTCGTCTTTACTAGTATAATTAATTCCCAAGTAGGATATTTTTTTCTTAAAAATTCATGATCTAAATGGAATTAAATAAGTAAAAACTAAAGGTTTTCACAATCATTCTTTTCATGTTATGAATACTACTACACCAAACCACAAAGATTAGAATTATGATATAATCCAATCTCTGTTATTCTGCTTGTATTATTGTTAATTTATTTGTAAATAGTTGTTGGCCTAGAAAGTATACATTCTTGTCCCTAAAGTTATTTGGTTCATGTGCTCTCTAATTCTTATACTAACTGGTGGTCTGTTTTCTATTTTCCATTTGAAATTTCTTAATTGTTTTTATATTCAATAATCAGTCACTTCCACAATCATCATTATGGCAGTATTTTACTCTTAGAACAGTAAATATACATTTATATTTAGGCTGACTCCTCTCAAATGCTAGAACAAGAGAGGGGTTCATTAGTCTGGGGCAGGGTTTCTCAACCTCTGCACTACTGATATTTTTCACCGGACAATCCTTTGTTGTTGGGACCTGTCACGGTGTTACAGGATGTTTAGCAGTATCTCTGGCCTCTACTCAGTAGATGCCAGTAGCAAATCCTGCCCTGCCCTGCCTTCTCCACCAGGCAAAAAGCATTCAAGTTGAGAACCACACTGCTCTGGGATAATAACTTCTAGTTTTCCCAAGATTTATTCTTGTTATTCAAAGAAGAATTCTCTGTGCATTTTTGTTTTAGTGTTTTTGTTTTTGCCTGGGAATAAACAATAAATGCCTCTCTGTCTACGAGGAGTGGGAGCAGGGGAGGATATACTACATTACATAATAGACCCATTAGTCTTATTTTTCGTTTCTTTCTTACTCCTTCCTTCCTACTGTCCAAGCTCTCTGTTTCCCCTGGGAAGTCTGAATCCTGTCTCCACCTCATTCATCTTTGGAGTGTTCTAGGCCTCTTCTGCTGCCTCTACCTGTCAACATCCTTCCCTCCATGTTATGGTTTCCAGAAAGAAATTTCTCATCCATTGCTATCTTCCTTCCCATTCTGTGTGTTATAGGTTTATCTCATTCTAAGGGTGTTCTGAGACACAGGGTGGGAAGAGGATGCTTACAGTCTGACAGCAACCTGGAAGCTGCCCATTATTTTAAAATAGAAATCTTGGAGAAGATGTGTATTTTTATTCACTCAATAAATAGATATAAGTGCCATGTTCTGGCCTTTTTACATTTTCTCCCACCCTTTCTTTTCTAGAGCTCATTACCCTGGGACCCGTACAGTAAAGGATGCTAGGTTGACTGAGAAGAAACTTTGGTCTTCTGAAGATTTTAGCACTTTAAATAGTGATGTGGGTGCAGGCTGCTGGGGTCGCATATTGAATCAGAATTATATCAATGGCTACATGACTGCGTAAGTTATTAGAAACTTTTAAAGGTTTTTATTTTGAAAAATTTCAAAACACGATAAGTAGAAAAAAGTACAATGGACTTCCGTAGTCTCACAACCTAAATGCAATGATTTTAAACATTTGCCTTATTTCCTTCATCTATACCTAAGCTGTGTCAACTCAAAAAAAAAAAAAAAAAAAAAGCAAGAAGAAGCTGCAAGTAATAGAGCTTATTTGGGGTCTGATATATTGTCTCAGATATGGTTAAGTTATCTCCCTGGCCTGATAATAGCTGTTTGTTCTTATGTTCTTTTATTCCCTTAAAATCACTTACTACTGAGACTGTTCTGTAAGGGCAAGCATTGTGGCCAGGCTTAGATCACAAAATGGCTTAGGCCTAAAATGGCTTCTCTTATGTCAAGAAAGTTATGTCTGGTTCTCTTCCTCTGGGGAACCCTTACCCTATTTGCCTACACCATCATTTGAACCCTGGCAGTCTGACTCTAAAAGTTCTCATTTGTAAAACTTTGCAACAGCTCAGAGTGAAGTTCATAAAATTATGTCTTGAAACTGGGGCATTTAGAATGCTGACCGTCAAAAGGAAAGCAAGTATGGATAAAGCCTTTATTTGTATTTGACTCACATTTGTGACATGTCTGGTACTGGTAGGTCATGATTCATCTTCTGGTTACACCATTCGTCAGTAAAACTGTACACCTCATATACATTTGTATTTTTTATTATATGATTCACCATTAAAAATATTTAGATGCATCCAATACTTGATTTTTCAAAGTGTGGGTGAACTTTAGGCAACTTATGTTTTCTTGTTTTGGGTGGTAATTTTTTGTCATTTACATATGTTTGTGTAAACTCTGATAAGGTCTTTTTTACTATAGGCTTGTAGATATTTACATTTTTATTACAAGCTGCTTTGGTGTTTCATTTTTATCAAACAAATCTTTTAGCACAATTGCTTGGAATTTGGTGGCTAGTTACTATGAACAGTTGCCATATGGGCGTTGTGGACTGATGACTGCTCAGGAGCCATGGAGTGGGCACTATGTAGTAGAAGCTCCTATCTGGATATCAGGTATGGTTCAGATTCCATCTCTCAATCCCTAACTTACTCTCTAAGAGACAAAGCAGAAAACACTTAGAGGGGATTATATGAACACTGTGTATGTGTGTGTGTGTGTTAGTTTTAAGTGTGTCTCTGTTTCAAGCAAGATTTGTCATAGTGTTTTGTAAGAACCTTTTGGGTAACTGTATTCCATTCTCAATTATTCTATAACTAGACTACTTTCTGTATTCCATTCTCAATTATTCTAAGACCAGGCTTTTTTTTTAGTTGATGTATTTTTCTCAGAGTTTTGTAGTCATGACATTATGTAACCATGACATTATACTAAACTCAGGTTGTTATTTCAAAAATATGGAAATATTAAGTTGGATTTGTATATCCTGGTTGGTTAACCCCTTAAATGTTGAAATAGTTGGTCCCACATTATCTATGTGAACTAATGTACTTTTCTAATTTTGTCACTGGTTAATTGTGTCAATTAACACAATTAACCTCCCAAAATGGACAAGGAATATTGCTCAGTACATTTTCAGGACCAACTTTGGAGGTGCCCAATAAATACATATTGTGGAAATAAACTTGTTTTAAACCATAAAGCTTAGTTTTTGGAATATTTTGTTAACTTTTTAAAAACCATATTCTTTGTAGTTATATTAGGATGGGTTAAATAGAGATCATCAAAAGTTGGGAGGGGATAACTTTATTTTTTACTCTTGGTTAAAAAAGATCTACTCAGTAGTCTTGAACTGACAGAGTGTGGTTCATTTATTTTCACCAGTCATTCTAAGAATATTCCCATAATTGTACCATTTAACTAGAAGTTGAAGCATGAGGCTGGTGAATATTCTTCTCCAAAATAGAAAATGGCTGTTAGACTCAATCAGACTTGGGGTGGAGAAGTTTTCCTTCTACCCTCCTAGGTTCTTTGGCTAATCTAATAATTAAATGGATATAAGACAGATCACCAGGAAAAAAAACACATTTAATTTTGTACATAAAAATATGAGACTAGGGCTTCCCTGGTGGCACAGTGGTTGAGAGTCCGCCTGCCGATGCAGGGGACACGGGTTTGTGCCCCGGTCCGGGAAGATCCTACATGCCGCGGAGCAGCTAGGCCCGTGAGCCATGGCCACTGAGCCTGCACGTCCAGAGCCTGTGCTCTGCAACGGGAGAGATCACAACAGTGAGAGGCCTGCATACTGCAAAAAAAAAAAGAGACTCAAATTTGCAGTCAGGCAGTTGAGGTTTATAATGCCATCCTGAGCTAAGGAATGGGATAGGGACCTGGAGCTTCAGAGGGGAGGAAGACAGTTCATAGGAAGAGAAGAGCAGATGTTTGCCCTGCCATGCAGGTGAATCTTTCAGATACAAAGTTGTCTCTGGTAGTAGCTGTCTTTCTGTGCCAGGTCCCCTATCTAAATTCTTTCAGGCAGTTAAAAGAGAGAGAAAAGTTTTTCTTTTGTCTGCTAGGTCTTGATTGCCATCAGCTCAAAATAATCCACATGCTAAAGTGGCACATTTTGGGGTGGCATGTTCTGTTTTCTTTCAGACTCAAATCAGTAAACAGCTTTTTATTTTTTGACGGAATCCTATTATCACAGTTTTAATCTTATTTGGGTCTTTCTCTGCTTGTCTATAGCTCATACCACTCAGTTTACTCAACCAGGTTGGTATTACTTGAAGACAGTTGGCCATTTAGAAAAAGGAGGAAGCTATGTAGCTCTGACGGATGGCTTAGGTAACCTCACCATCATCGTTGAAACTATGGTAATTCTTTGTTGTTTTTATTGGATTAATTCACTTTGTTAGTATTGGAAAATATAGCATAAAACACAACTGAACACCTTCTTAAAAAAAAAAAAGAAAACAGGGGAGCTATTCTCCTCTGCATAGGATCCCAGGACTGGGACAGCCAGTCTGTGGCTTGACCTACTCACTCTCCAGGTTGAGAGCAAACCTTCTCTTCCTTTCAGATCCCTTCCAGGGGTGGAGGACCCAACCTTATGCCTTTTTTGCCATTCTACCCAGTTACGTGGAGATCCTTCTTGCAGCTTTGATTGTATAGAAGTTCTTCTGCCAGTTCCTAGTTAGTTTTCTTTGAGAATTGTTCCACAGGTAGATGTACTTTTGACACGTTTGTGGGGGGAGGTGAGCTCCACATCCTCCTACTCCACCATCTTGATCCAACCTCCTCTGTTTGTTTCTTTGAATCTAAGTTGTCTTTCTTTTTGACAGCATATAGTTGGATCTTGCTTTTTGAAATATTTAGTCTGACCTTTTGATTCAATTGCTTAATCTATTTACATTTAATGTTAATATTGATATAGTTGGATTTACATCTTTCAGCTTACTTTTTAGTTTCTATACATCTCATTATTTTGGTTTATCTATTCTTCTGTTACTGTTTTCTTTTGCAGTAAGTCAATATTTTGTGATGTAATATTTAAATTCTTTTAATTTTTTTTTTTACTATATTTTAGTGAGTTATTTTCTTAAGTGGTTGTTCCAGGATTTAGTGTAGAAATCTTGACTTATTCGAGTCTACTTCAGATTTCTATTAACTGCATTCCAGTGAGATATTCATTTTTCAAAAGGTAGTTTTGCTTAATATAAAATTCTAGGCTGACAGTTTTTCCTTGAATGTGCTGTCTTCCATTGTTTCTGGTGATAAACCAACTATTAATCTTATTGAGGTTCCCTTGTAAATGATCTTGTTCCTTTCAAGATTTTCTTCTTTTCTTTGACTTTCAGCATTTTTACTGGGTGTCTGTATGTGCATCTCTTTATATTTATTCCTCCTGGAGTTTGTTGAGCCTCTTGGATCTGTAGATTAATGTTTTTCATCAAATTTGTAAAGTTTTCAGATACTTTTCTTTGAATATATTTTCTGCTCCTTTCTCTCTCCACTGTTTTCTACTGTCCCATTGTATATATGTTGGTGTACTTAATGGTATCCCACATTTCTCTGAGGTTCTGTTCATTATTCTTTATCCTTTGTTTTTTTTTTCCCCTCAGTTCCTCAGGTTGCACAATTTCTATCGATTGTTTTCAAATCCTCTGATTCATCTGCTATTTCAAATCTACTGTTGACGCCTCTAGTGAATTTTTCATTTCAGTTATTATATTTTTCAATTTCAGAATTTCCATTTGGTTCTTTTAAAATTTTTTTGTCACTTAATTGATATTGTCTGCTTGATGAGACATTGTGATTATATCTTCCTTTACTTCTCTAAGCCTTGTTTCCTTTAGTTCTTTAAATGTATTTATATTGGTTACTTTGAAGTCTTCAACTGTTAAATCCAGCATCTGGTTGCTCTCACAGGTGGTTTCTGTTGCCTAGTTTTTGTGTATGGGCCACACTTTTCTGTTTCTTTGAATGTCTCCTAATTTTATGTTGAAAGCCAGACCTTTTATATAATATATTGTGGTAATGCTGGGTACTGATTCCCTCCTTTCCTGGGGTTTGTTGTTTGCTTGCTTGTTTGCTTAGTGATTGGCTGGAGAAATTTAGTGAAGTTTATTCCCTCCACCCACCCCGTCCCCCGCACTGAGAGGCCTCAGATGTTGCTTCTTAGACAGTGCAGCTTTGGGCAGGTGCACCTCTCTGTTATTGCCTCACTGATTACTGGTGGATTGCTCTATTGTTTTCAGCAATGCTCAGGGGCTTAAATTGCTCCATAAGCTGATCCAATTAAATTCCAGCTTATTTGCAGAGGTGGATTTTGAGGTTAGTGTTTTAGGTTTATTCTGACATCAGGAGGGTTCTTCTTAGCTTTCTTTTTTTGTGGTTCTCCCTGTCAAAATAGCTGGGCAGTGGTTTAGCTTATGCATCTAATGAAGCTGACAGTCTCTTTTTATTTGCTTGCCACCAAAACTTCCATTATTTTTAAGAGCACCCTTACTCTTGAACTTCCCCATGCTCTGCATTAAGTACAATCAATTTCTTTGGGGAGACTTTCTGAACTCTTTGTTTTATAACCTGTCTCTCTCCCTGGACAAAATCCCTGAGCTGAAGCTTGGAGTTGGGGATGGGGACAAGGGTGTGTTTCTCTCTTAGTGACACCTCTGATTTAGGAGTATGGTGCTGGGTGGGGGTTTGGAACCCCCATATTCTCAGTGTGCCTTGTTTAAGGTGAGTCTGCGAATGGAACCTGGACAGAGGAAGGGAACCCTCAGCCTCTTGGCCACACTCATGGCTACTTGTCCTCAGCATCAAGTAGCTGAGGGGAAGGGGGGTGAGAAATGCTGATATTCTGTTTCTCTCACGAAGATATTGTTGTCTTCATCTGGGAGCTGGGAGGGAGGGAACCCTGTGTTCTTGGCTGTACCTACTTGGCATGGAGTTTCTGTCACTCTAGGCTGAGAGGGACAGGGAGGGAGTCGATCATGGTTTAAATGCCATGAGTTTTAGTAGATTTTATTGAATAAATGTTTCTATATTTGTTGCATGGCCTTAGGACCATTTCCAGAGACTTTATTGTAATTATTATTTAAATAGTTTTCATCAGGTTCACTCGGAGTAGGTTCATGGAGCTCCTCCCATTGCCATTCTGGAAGCAGATCTCTCCTTTATTCATTATTCATTCAGTGTTTTGAACATATTTAAATACCTGATTTAATGTCTTTGTCTAGGAAGTCTAATATCTAATAAGCAATGACTAGGGTTTCTCAGACATAGTTTCTGTCAACTGCTCTTATGCCTGTGTATGGGCCTTTCTTTCCTGGTTCTCTGCAAATCTCATAATGATTTGTTGAAAACTAGACACATTACATAAAATAGCATGGAGACTCTGGAGATCAGATTCTTCCTCCTATCTGGTATTTGTGGTTGTTGCTCTTTGTTGTGGTTGTTGCTGTTTATTTGCTTTGTGACTTTCCTGAACAAATTCTGTAGTTTGTTAGCTTTATCGTTTGTGGCCACTGAAGCCTCTGCTCAATTATCTTAGTGGTCAGATCATGACTGTACAGATTTCCTTATGTTTGGAACTAGCAAGTGTCCCAGCCTTTGCTGATGGGCTCTGTGTGTACAGTTGGGGCATGCCTCAATACTCAGGCAGGCAGTTTACAACTCTGCCTTAGCTCTTACTTCCTGTTTGAGCAAAGCTCCCAGGTTGACTTGAATTTCCCAGTAAAGCCATCTATCTGGGACCGCAGTTTTCTCTGTGGGAAACTTTTTAACTACAGTTTCAACTTCCTTTACAGATATCGGGCTATTCAGTTTGTCCATGTCTTTTTCATTGAGCACTGGGTTTTTGTGTCTTCAAAGAAATTTGTCTTTTTAAGTTGTTAAATTTCTGGGCACAGAGTTATTGATATTATTCCCCACTATTCTTTTAATATCTATATACTCTGTATTGATGTCACCTTTCTTAATGTTCATAATTGCAATTTGTGTTTTCTTTTTATCCCGATTTCTTGATTAGTCTGGCTAGAAGTTTATTCAATTCTGTTAATCTTCACAAAGAGTCAACTTTTGGTTTCTCAATTATTCTCTCTTGTTTTTCTGGTTTTTGTTTGATTTATCCTTTCATCTCTATTATTTTCTTTCCTCTGCTTACTTTTTTTAAATTTAATTAAATTTTTTTATTGAAATGTAGTCAATTTACAATATTATATTAGCTTCAGATGCACAGCATAGTGATTCAGTATTTTTATAATTATGCTCCCTTTAAAATTATTAAAAAATAATGTCTATATTTTCCTGTGTTGTACAGTATATCCTTGCTGCTTATCTATTTTATACATAGTAGTTCGTGTCTCTTAATCCCATACATACCCTATGCTGACTTTGGTTTTAATTTGCTCTTCTTTTCCTAGTATCTTAAGCTAAAGTCTCAAACCCTTTCTTCATTTCTAATCTAGGTGTTCAGTGCTATACATTTTTTTCTAACTACTCTTTTATTGGCATCCCACAAATCCTGATGTGTTGTGTTTTGCTTTTCATACAGCTCAAAATTCTTTCTAATTTCACCTTTTATTTTACTTTTTTTCTTTGAGGCATGAATTATTTAGAAATTTGTTATTTAGTTTCTAAATATTTTGGAATTTTTCCAGAGATTTTTGTTATTCATTTCTGATTTAGTTTTATTGTGGTCAGAGAACAGACTTTCTGTGACTTGAATCTTTTTGAATTTATGGAGACTTCTTTTATGGCTAAGAATATGGTGTACTTCAGTAAATGTTCCCTGTGCACTTGACAGGAATATGCATTCTGCAATTGCTGGATGAAGTGATCTATAGATGTCAGTCCAGGCAAGTTACTTGGTAGTGTTGTTCAAATCACCTGTGTCTTTGTTGATCTTCTGTCTAGTGGTATATCAGTTATTGAGGAAAGGTATTGAAATCTCTAACTGTAATTGTAATTTAAAATTTTCCCACAAAGCCTGTGCCAGAACCTTATATTGTAAGTCCTCTGTGATTGTTGAATCCCCTAAAGTCGGGATGATGTCTCAGACTTCTTTTGATCCCAGCCCATTGTACTGATTATTTTGAAAAAAATGTTGCTGGCAGTGAGATTTGTTATATGTATTTAGCTGACCTCAGTTGTGTATTTGAAGGTTGTATATAGGTGAGATGCCTTTTCAGTGAAAATGTCCCAAGATTTACTTTTGTTTTGATGTATATTACTTGGAAAACAGAACATAAAAGTTAATCTGTGTGCCATCAAATGACTGGAATTCAAAGTTTGATTCAGTCAAAATGCCATTGAGTTTTACTTTGACTAGGCATACACACAATAGACATTCAATAAAGGTTTTTAAGAAAAACATCTTTAAAAGTTTGAAATAAACTGTTATTTGCCACCTATTATGTGTCATTTCTGTTAATCTATAGGCATTAAATGTCTGTTTGTTTTTTCCCCCCCAAATGGCTTGTATATCATTCGGATAACTTACATGATTCTTTTTTTTTTTTTTTTCCTACTCAGAGTCATAAACATTCCATGTGTATACGGCCACTTCTTCCCTATTTCAATGTTTCACGACAATTTGCTACCTTCAGCCTTAAGGGTTCTTTTGTGAGTAAATAAGTGGAACTTTTATTTTGATTTTGATTTGAGAATTTATATATTTTATCACGGGCTAGCAGTTCTTAAGTGAAGTCTTACAAGTGATTAAGAGTTTGCATATGAATGGGTAAATGCCTTGGTGTCTTATGTCTGCTGACTAGTTTTGGTCAAACATACAGAAGCCACTAGGAGGTAATGCTCTTTGTGGTTCTGAAGAATCCTAACAAAGGTCACTTGCAAGAAAGTTGTTCTTTTTGGTAGAGCATCATTTGTGCAGTTGAGGGAACTTTCAAACATTGATCTTTACAGTACTCTGTACAAAAAAAAGAGACAAGATTCTTGTTATTTCTACCTATTGTTAGATTTGAATACAGAAATACAGTGCTCTTTCTACTAATCGTGTAAGAATTGTTTTTTAATGCCAGAAAATTCTTAAAGAACTTTTTACATAGGTATAATAATGAGTATTTTTGAAGCAAAGACACTAAAATCTTTTTGAACATTTGCCAAAAATCTGCAGTATTTTTAAGAAATAAAGTATTTGCTTGAATAATGTCTTCCTACTTTCAAAATGTTTACTATTTAAGATTTGAGGTGGATCTTTGGTAAATAGAAATAGAATGCACCTTGTCATTGATTCATTCTTGCTGGTACAGATTTTAGAAATCCTCAAAGAGGAGATGATGAATCACTCAACTATGCTTTCTTTGTGTTTCCTCCTTAGAGTGAAATACCGGAGCTGCAGGTGTGGTATACCAAACTTGGAAAACCATCGGAGAGATTTCTTTTCAAACAACTGGATTCTCTATGGGTAGTTTTAAGTCAATTCCTATAGTGTGAGCATTGCAACAGTAAAGGGAACAGGAATTTGATTAATGAATTAATTTTTAATTTCATAACTGATTTTATGGCTGAAGCATAATAGAGGTAAAGTTTGCCCCCATTCTTTTAAATAGAAGTCCTCTTCAAGGCAGTATGGTTCGGTAGATGTGTTTGTTCTTGGTATTTAGTTTGTCTTGGTGAATGGTAGCAACCATCACTTGGTTGCTCGTCAGAAATTTGAGTCTCATTTGAGACTGTCATTCCCACCCACCCTTTGCGTACCATCAGTGACCAAGTATAGACAATATCACCCACATATCTCTCCTACCCACTCCTTATTTTCCATTCCCACGGCTACTGCTTGTTTCAGTTCCTCATTATGTCTCTCTCAGATTTCGGGAACTATCTCTTGTTTTCTCAGACTCCCCGCCACCCATCACACTACTACCAGAATGATGCGTCTAAATGCAGATCTGATTTTTGTCAGTCCCTGCTCAAATGCCTTAGTGATTTTTCCTATAAGTTCACGTTCCTTAGTGTGGCGTGTGACCCACGTTATCACCTCATGAGGTAAAAGACTGCTTTCCTTTCTAGATGCATGTCCTACTAAACTGACCTTTCCTCACAGTCTAAACATCTTGCATTTTTCAGAGCATGGCATGCCAAGTTAATTACTTCTGTGACTTTGCACATGCCTTTTCTTTGTCCTAGAATGCCTTCTGTTCATATCATTGTCATCCTTCAAGACTCAGCCCAAGTGTTGCTTCCTCTGAAGCCTTCCCCACCAGTCTTGGGTCATAGCCACCTAGGGATATGTACTTACCTAGTAAACACTTTCCCCACTACATTGGATGCCTCGAGGATTGGGTCCCAGCCTTTTATACCTTTTTTGTCCCAGGTGCCTAGTGTAGAGCTTAGCAAATGGTGGTTTCTCATGAGTAAATGTTTCAAAGAATGAATTGGCCCATGCAAGCACATCGCTTCACCTGACTGACACAAATCTGCTACTTTTTATGGTAATTATTAAAGTTCTGTGACTCAACTAGTCAGTATCAATAACTGAACGCCCACTGTATATTAAATTTGAAAAAAGGAATAGTCTCTAATTTTTGCACAACACATTGCTAGAAATAGCATAATAAAACTGATTTTCCCCATAGGAAAAATAATATCATTTGGAGTTCTTCCTAAGCCAGAATATGGTATTAGATATTTCATAGATCTGACCAACAATTTATTAAAGCAAAGGTATGATATAAACCTCTAATATAAAGTAGAAAAAAAGAGCTACTCAGGTTTCATAAAGTGGACATAATGTTTAGCGCCTGTGACAATTATACAAAGGACTTCAGTGTCTTCAGAGGCCTGCTTTTACCATAGGACACCTATGATGTAGGGAAGGTTTCTCGTAGGTCACTCACTGAGCTTAGAACTTTATAAACATTTTCTCATTTAATCCTCACAATAGCCCTATGAAGTATGTTTTCTTCCCCTCATTCTATAGATGAAGAGATTATGGCTTTATATGCCAAGGTCATAAATGTGACCTAAATGTAATTTGTTAATTGAAATACGTATTGAACATGTAATGAGTAGGACTTTTTTTAATATAGTAAACGTT
The DNA here is from genome assembly GCF_949987515.2 of Delphinus delphis. Classification (NCBI taxonomy): domain Eukaryota; kingdom Metazoa; phylum Chordata; class Mammalia; order Artiodactyla; family Delphinidae; genus Delphinus; species Delphinus delphis. The sequence goes on from NC_082684.1 coordinate 16,246,590, forward strand.
TTCTGTGTTTAACAGCTGAGTCAACAATAAGATTTTATGGATTTTTCTACCTTAGCAAAGTCCTAAAAAATAAATAAGCAGATCTCTTAGTTGCAGGTATTGAATTATACACAGGTGTTAAGGATAGTACAGTCTAAGGGAAAAGACAGAGTAATGGAAATAGATTTGGGGATCATCTAGTCCTTCTTCCTTCTGTGAAAAGAAATTCTTTTAATATCCTTTCTAGAATGTTTAATTGTATAAAATCTTATAAATAACTTAAGAAAAATGATTCCAAGGGCCTTGATATTGAGTGTGTCCTTCACAAGTAGTTAGGAAATTCTAAAAGAAATGAGTTTGGCTTATCTTAAGCTTATTTTTTAAAAAGCTATTTGACCCAAATGAGATGAGCCAAAGCACTTGGCCTGAACACAGCATCGTTTCTTTCTCAGCTCCTAGACAGCGGTGGCAGCTTCACGCTGGAACTGCAAGAGGACGAGCTGTTCACACTCACCACGCTCACCACCGGCAGCAAAGGCAGTTACCTGCTGCCTCCGAAGTCCCAGCCCTTTCCCTGTGTCTATAAGGATGACTTCAATGTCGGTAAGTTTTTGTACTAAAGCTTAACTTGGTTTCCAATTTCAGCAGTAGTGGATAGATTCCTACCTGTCAAACCGGTGCCTGATGGAGTGGTTGTGAGAACTACATTAATTTAGCTCTAAATCTCTACGTGGTAAACGGGAACTAATTTTTGTGTTACTTCAAGATAAATCGCAACTTGAGGGTCCTGTAAGTTTCAGTGCCAGAAAAAATGTAGAGGTTATTGTTGGAATGAAAGTTATACAGATCTTACTCAACTTTCGGTGGGGTTAGGTCCTGATAAACCCATCGTAAGTTGAAAATATCATAAGTCAAAAATACCAAACCTCATAACTCAGTCTAGCCTACCTTACATGTGCTCAGAAAACTTACATGAGCCTGCAGTTGGGCAAAATCATCTAACACGAAGCCTAATAAGGTGTGGCATATGTCGTGTTGTTTATTGATGACTGTACTGAAAGTGAAAAGCAAAGTGGTTGTCTGGGTACAGAATGGCTCTGAGTGTATCTGTTGTTCACCCTCGTGATTGCGTGGCTGATGGAAGTGTGGCTCCCTGCAGCCTGCTGCCACTACCCGGCATCACAGGAGGGCATCCTGATCAAAATTCAGAAGTTGAGGTACAGTTTCTGCTGAATGCATACTGCTTTCGTACCTCTGAGAAGCTGAAAACTTGGTAAGTCAGGGCCGTTAAGCAACTTGCCTGGGGAACCGACTGAGCTAGAATCCGAACCCAGGTCTGCTTATTCCACAACTCATGATCTTTCCTCTTAAGCAGTTGCATGGATTAAGTATGTAAAGTCTGTAGGTCAAACTGATCACATTGATACTTAATAAAGATGATGTAAAAGTCAATAGCTCTTTAGTAACCTAAACCCTAAACTTTGACTGTTTATAAGTATCATTTACTTATTTAAAACTTTTCAAAAGTATATCAAAATGGACCAGAAAATATCAGAGAGGAGAGATTCTGTAAGATTTGATACTAAACAAAGAATTTATTGTGTTCTGAACAGATTACCCATTTTTTAGTGAAGCTCCGAATTTTGCTGATCAGACTGGTGTATTTGAATACTTTATGAATATTGAAGACCCTGGAGAGCATCGCTTCACGCTGCGCCAGGTTCTCAATCAAAGGCCCATCACTTGGGCTGCTGATGCATTCAACACCATCAGTATTATAGGAGATTACAAATGGTATGTAACATTGACATCCTTATGTAGATCTGGCTGCAATAACCTTGTGATGTTGTCAGGTACATTCTGAAGCCAGGACTTTTCAACAGTTCTTCTGTCCAAGAACCTAATAGGTGTGTTATAATTGTTGAATATCGTGGTGGCCATAAACCAGCCAATTGTTTTATTGCCTAAGTGTCCTTCCCTCAGATTTGCCCAATTTAATAGTAATTGTTGCAGGATCAGATTGATTTTAATATAAAAATTGAGGACCTTTGGACCCAGTGATAATTTAAGATTTATTTATAAGCAGACTTTGTGATTTGCGTGTTGTTTTTTAAGTTTTTGTTTTTGCTGGAGAGTTGATTTGTTGAAATGGTGTTGCCACCTGCTGGATTCATACTTGAATTACATTGTTTTAGCTTTTGTGGAAAATCTATTTACCAGATGACAGTAGATGGCAACAGTAAAAAGCAAATCAGCTTTTAGTTAGCTAGAGAATTCCACTCTTTTATTTAGGCATTTGATAAAGAGAGAAGATGTATTTATTCTTCACTTAAAATATAATGGCCAAAGCAAAACTGAGAAGTCAGTTATGGAATTCCAGTGTACTGACTAATTATAACTGTTTTAGGTGTTTCTTTTCTATTTTTTCTTTTAACTAGTATAATGCTACTGTGAAACATAAAACACAAGCATTTCAGGCTTAGTGATAGTAACTATTAATGTCAAGTCACCAAATAGCCATATCTGTAGCTTGGAAATTGGGCAGGGAAGGGAAGATAATTTGGAAAAGAGCTTTGAATTGTTTATCTGTAGAATGCTGCAGAAAGTCTCTATCCTTTCTATATTGCCTTACTCCCTGTTATAAATCCCAATTCTAGTCCCAAGCTCAGATAGTGAGTCTTAAGAAACTCCTATCCAGAGCTTCTAGAACCCTTACAGCTCCTTGGAGAGTTACTGGGGGTAGAGTAAAGAATTCTTGCCTAATTTAGAATAACTTCAATGGCTTATCTTCTTATACAACAGAAATACTGTTTATCCCAACATCTCTGTACCAGACACTTTATCTGGACATTCTGGTCATGTCAGCGGGGTTTGTGATTTCGTCATTTGTTACTAATGGTCTTACAGTAAGACAGGTGGCTGCATTTAATTGTCTAAGGGATGGTCCCTGTTATTTTGATCACTGGTCGGGAAGCCAGCCACCATAGAAAACCTTTAAGTTTCTGTGACAACCCATATCCCCCACGCTCATGAACACTACATAGGGCTCTCTCTGAACCCCAAATCTATTGTTTCTGGCTGGGACTCCAGAAAAACTGGGAGACTCTTTCATTGTAGTAGAGAAATGATGTAGAGCACCATCTACAGATTAAACAAAACTCTTCATACCTTTGAAGGTTTTGCAGTATTTAAATAGCAATACTCAGTCTTTACTATTGCAGTGTGTAAGGAGGTGAAGAGGAGGATGGGGGAAAGTGGGGAGAGAAGGAAGGAGTGACATATTCTGAAAGAAAAAGAACCAGGAAATGGCAATTATACATGTCAAGAAAGGACTATTTTTGTCTTTCTTAAGCCCTGCTTTCATCATGTTCTTTCACTGCTCAAGAATATGCAGTGGGGCTTCCCTGGTGGCGCAGTGGTTGAGAGTCCGCCTGCTGATGCAGGGGACACGGGTTTGTGCCCCGGTCCGGGAAGATCCCACATGCCGCGGAGCGGCTGGACCTGTGAGCCATGGCCGCTGAGCCTGCGCGTCCGGAGCCTGTGCTCCACAACGGGAGAGGCCACAGCAATGCAGTGACTCTTTCCTGCTACCGAACCAGATCTGCACTTCTATGCCTGACTTCCAAGATCTTTTAAAATTTGGTCTCATCCTATTTATTTTGTGTTATTTCCCATTATCCTATCCTGGATTCAAGGGAGCCAGATCTGTTTAGAGATGTACACACATCCCATGTTCATTTCTGTTCTCTGGCTGTGATGCCCATTTATTGCAGAGAAAGGAGGGAATGAAAACTGGGTAACACTGAACACTGGTATGAGCTTCCCATAACTACCTTTTGGCAAAGGTAGCATCCTCTTAACCTTATAGACTGGGAAACTGAGGCTTCGGGGTGAGACTTGTTCAAGATCCCATACTTTTAAATTCCAGAACCAGGGCAAGAGGCCAGGTCTGTTTGGTGCTGTAGCCCATGCTCTTGGACTATACCTCACAGCCTTGTTTTAATCATTGTCTTCTTCCTGAGAGGAGGAAAGGGAAAGTTAGTAAGTTAGTGGAGTTTATCCATAGTGCTGTTCTAGTAAATCGGCTCTATGTGCGCACAGTGCCATCAGTTCTTAGAACTGTGTTTAGGACAGACCTTCTTTCATATTTAGATTTAGTTAAGTATCAGCACAGTAATTTGACTATAAATGGTAGACTTTACCAAAGCTGTTAAAGACTTCCATCTTGTTAGTAAGCTTTGGTTGGGATCTGAGGACAATCACAAAATTATCTTTCGCTGCACAGACCTGAATTCTGCATCCTTTTGATCAAATTTGCTTAATTATGTTGGCTGGTTTTTGTTCTCTCAGCACTTTCAAGAGATTATGGCTGTGGAAGACTAAACCAAACTTTTATTCTATTTTATTCATTATCTGTAAAATTGCCTGTAAGTTGTGATGCAAGAATCACTTATTCTGGACTGTAATGTATAAAAGGAAAACGTTTGATCTTCTCTCACTCTACCTCTAAATAGAATAAGTTTTTGGTGCTGACAGGATCTGTAGCACTTTCAAACTTCTGATGAGCCAGCAGGGAGGTAGGAGATGTAAGGAACAAGGCTGATCCTTGGTGGTTTCATGCTGGTGATAATCTACAGAGAGAAAAACTCCCTCTGCTGTGGGAGGACATACAAGAGAGACTGGGCTTTAGTTACTTGGCATTTGATTTTCCCGTAAAGTAGCCCAGCTTTAATTAAATGATTAAATGTAGATTTTCCTGATGGTTGTGTACCTGCTGTAGGTGCTTCTTTTTTATGTTTTCCTTTACAAAGTAAAATTTCACTGTGCAAAATTCACTGACAGGAAACTCTGAGAAATGTAAAAGTCACATAATTTCTCCCCATTTCCAAAATATATTTCTTGGCATTCTTAGTTTTATTTTAGATAAATTGCTTGCTTTATTACATGACTGTGTGCAAGCTTTCTAATTCTTTTCCATTTGCACTTAGAATTTGAGTGGGAGGGGAATTATTTTCAGAGGTCGTATTGGATTGGGGTGGTTATTTCATTGCAGAAGGAATCCAGTAGCATTTGTAAAAGGAAGCCTGGAGGCGATGTCATTGTTAAAGCTCTGGTAGTTCCTGGTTGGCTGAACCTTTCTCATCCTTTGATCTCCTGTCAGTCATACCAAAACCAGGGTTTTACTGCCTCTGCACAGACTTAGGTACTCTGTAGGGGAAAACGGTCCTCCAAGTGAGATTCCTGGACCAGAAGCATCAGCATCACCTGGCAATTTGTTAGACATGCACACTCAAGGGGCCCACCCTAGACCTACTGAATCGGACCCTGAGGGGTGGGGCTGAACTGAATAAGCCCTCCAGGGTGACTTCAATACTGCTCAAGTGTGAAAAGCCCTACTGTAGGATCAACGTAGAGTTGACTGTGTCTTGTTAGGGTTAAATGTAAAAATTAGCCTCAAAAGCAGCTTTTGTTCTCCCAGAGGTTCCTAGCAGTCTCCACTGCTTCTCTTTGCTGATGGAAATGTAATAAACCTTTTTGTTCAGAATGATGTGGAAACTTATCTTTTACGTATTCCTAGAAAAAATGGCTTCTCCTTATATTCTTAGAATGAGAAGTTATTTTATTATAGAAAGACAGGAAATATATTCTTAAGAAGCTTGAAAACAGTAAATATTATTTTCCAACAGTAAGTCATTAAAAGAGGCAATGAAATGACTTGACTTCCGTCATGTAAAACTTGAAACCATCATCAATGAAGCCCATCCCTGGTATAAGTGTGGACTTAGCAAATCACGTACCTTGATTAGAAGTTTGGAAGCATGTGACTGTGAAAAGAGCCATTTGTGCTACATTTGAAATGACGTAATTAAAAGCACTAACACTTTGATTTTGCAGGTCCAATTTGACTATAAAGTGTGATGTGTACCTAGAGACCCCTGAGAAGGGAGGTGTGTTCATTGCTGGAAGAGTGAATAAAGGTGGCATTTTGATTAGAAGTGCCAGGGGAGTTTTCTTCTGGATTTTTGCAAATGGAACCTACAGAGTTACAGGTGATCTAGGTAAGTGGCTTCTTCGATAGCACATGGTTACTATATGATATGTTGCTATATCTGTCTGTTACTTATGGTAGTAATGAAGGAGCTTTATACCTCATCGTGTTCGAACATCTAATTGAGAAGAGATTCAACACGTGTAAGCAAACGCCAAACGATTCAGAATTATAGTGTTAATTAGTACAGACAGAGGCACCTCAGTGAAAGAGAAAATTGTGCAAAGCTTATCGGCTATTGTAGAGTTGAGCTAGGCTGTCAGAGTAGGATTACCAGAGATTGGGGTGTGGTGGTAGTAGTAGGGAGAGAATACTCAGGAAACACTATAACTAAAAGCAAGACTATAAGAATGTTGCTGGTGTGCTTATGGAAATACAAAAGGAAGGATTGATTTGTTTAAGATGGAGAATTCCTATTTCTTAATTTAGTCAATAATTTGAAAACAGCTGGGCTTTTCTCATTCATCTTAACAGTCCTTGTCTTATGTAGAATAGTATTTTATCCAGAATTGGTGCTTAGAATCCGTTCAAGTTGAATCCCATCCACTTCACTTTGGTTTGGGTACACACCGCTCTGTTGCAACTAGACCTTATTGGTGGTGACTCGTCTTGATTCATAGTCTCTTGACTTTCGTCCTGCATTAATAAAAAATCTTCTCTCCTACAGTTTGTTCCCCTATGCCTCTTCCTAAGGTGAAAAGGGCTCCAATAATAAAATAAAAATTAAAGAGGGAGTGGGTAATGAGGACATTAGAATAGGAATTGCATAATCATAGCATGACTGATCTGGAAGATACCTTGCATTTTCCAATCCAAAAGAGAGTGCCAGAGAGGTTAATTGCTTTACCCAAGGTCTCAAACTGAGGTAGTGGCAGAATTGGAGCTAGGGATTTAAATCTCTGACTTCAGTCCCCACTGCTCTGTGTCTTAAACTGCACACTGGACATCTCATCCTGGCTTTCTCTCAGGCATTCAAATATAATACGTTCAAAAATTAGCTTATTATTTTCTCTCTAATTCTCAGCGAGTGCCATTACCATGTAGCCAGGTACACTAGCTGGAAATCTTATGGTAGGTTTTGACTCTTCCTCCTTATCCTTCATATTCAGTCCAATCAGGTGTACATGCAGACCTGAACTATACACGCTAGTGCGTCATTGTACCATGCTTGGTTTGTAAGTTTATTTTGCTCGTTCTCTTGTGAGCTCACATATGGCTCAGAGTAGGATCTCTCTGCATGCTGGATGGATGCCTGAATGAAGGATGTTTTGTTTTAAATCAATTGTAGGTATGGAAATGTCAATCTTTATTAAGGCTGACTTTACTACATACAAATGCGCCTAAGAACCCCCACTGAGTTATGGGATTCTGTGATTTAGATTCTAAAAATACATCAACTGGGATAATCTCTTTGTGTTACAGCTGGATGGATCATATATACTTCAGGACATGCTGACGTTACAGCAAAAAAATGGTATACACTCACTTTAACTATTAATGTAAGTATTGCTGATCAGAATGCCTGAGGTAAAAATATTCTTTTCTTGTGATTTCTGTTATCTTGTGGTTTCTGTTATCAAAAGGGGAAAGTACGATAAATAGTGGAAAATAGGCAGAGAGTCTGCCGTGATACCAGCAAACCACCAGTCCCTGGGATGATAGTGTGTGTCTGGGTAAACCCACGCGAGAACCATCAGCAGCTGACTTTATCACCCCCAGTATTTTGTTTTGTTTTGTTTTTGTTTTTTAAACTCAGGAGTAATTGGCAGAATCAATAATTGAACTATTTTTTTTTCAAGTTTTCTTAAACCAAGATTCTTATTGGAGCTAATAGGTATAAGCAAAGTCACATAAATTTATTTTTTGATGGTTAAGAATGATTTGGTTTTCAGCTATAAGCACACTTTTTTAGAAGTTAGTTTCCATGACTCTTTGTCAGAGATGATACCAGATTGACGGTAGTATGGAAATCTAAAAATATTTGTCAAAATTATTGGTTGATCATGAGTTATTGATTGACATGCTTCCACGGGATGCCGTGTAGAGAAGTTCTTCTGTATAATATACTGCTCTCTGCCAACAGTCCTGTCATAATTTTCTTTAGGTTACAATAGAGATAAAAAATGGAATTCAAATAACTTTTTGAACTTGTTCTCTTCTCTTACTCAACCACCAAAAGTGACAGTACTAATTTTTCTGGCAGTAACAATATTTACTGAAAATCCAGTTTGGGTGTGATACAGTTTATATAACTAAAACCACACTCGATGGGCGTAACCTCGTTCCTAGTTCTTCCCTTTTGCAGTGAACTGAGGCAGTAAGGGCTGGCTTACTTGCAGATAGAGGGGAGGCATCTTTTATGTGCCTTTGGTGTGAGGTGGTTCCTGCTGGAACAAATAACAGTACACATGTGCTGTTATTTGTTTAGGCAGATACTAGGTCTTGGAATTGGATTTTAAATTTTAACAGATCCTGCCCCTATTGCTAGCCAAACTATATCAATTTTTATAGCAGTTATAATAATATTTGATATTACTGATTTTAAAGATTTTTTTCAAATTAATAGACATGATTTTTATTTCCTTGATAATTAGGGAGGTTGCACATCTTACTATGTTTATTGGCTGTTTCTGTTTTTTCTTCTCTGAAGTTACCCATTCACACTCTTTCCTCATTTTTCTATTGTGTTGTCTTTTTCTGATGGATTTGTATGAATTTATTATATATTCTGGGTAGTAACTCGTCTGTTATATGTGTCACAAATATTTGCTTCTATTCTGTCACATGTATTTCAATTTGCTTATGGTATATTTCGTGAATAGAAGTTTTAAACTTTGCTACTGTCATATATTTCACTTTTTTTCATTGCTTTTATGTTTTATTTAAGAAGGGCTTCCCCTTTCTCAAGGTCAGGAACATTTTTTCCCCAAAACCAAATAAAGTTTAGGATTTTTAAAAATGTTTAAGTCTTTAATCCATCTGGAATGTATTTGTGGTTCATAAGGAGAAGAGCCCAACATAATTTTTTAAAAACAAGTGGATAGCCATCATATTTAGTACATAGACTGTCCTTTTGCCCATGATTTAAAAGCCATGTTTTCGACATAACAAATCATCATGTGTACATAGGCTTATTTCTGAGCTTTTTTTCTGTTTAATTGCTTTGTTTGTTATTATCCAACATCCCACCTTTAATTGTGTTTACTTTCTAAAATCTTTGGTTACATGGTTTACTTCCTTCAGAGTTCCTTCCTGACCACCTTCTGAAAGATAGCACCCCGTCTCACTCTCTGCCCCTCTTCTCTTCCTTAATTTTTCACTGAAGCTCTTGTTACATGTTCTGTTGATCGCTGTGTGTTTGTCCTGCTCCGTTCACTAAAACCAAGCTCCTTTAATGACGGGCGTCTGTTTTATTCATTGCTGGCTCTCTGGCACCTAGAAAAGTGCCTGGTGCACACACAGTCAGAGCAAGAACCCTTGTAGAATGAATGAGTGGATATCTGGTGAGGCAAGTTCCTCATTATTTCTTTTTAAAAATTACCTTTGCTATTTCAATAGTATATTTACTCTTCTATTTGAATTTTTAAAACATCTTTTCAATTCCATGAAAAATGCTACTAGTATTACTCTGAATTTATACAGCAATTTGGGCAAAAGTAATATATTCTTTTAGAATAATGTGTTTCCAGGGACTTCCCTGGCGGTCCGGTGGTTAAGACTTCGCCTTCCAATGTTGGGGGTATGGGTTCGATCCCTGTTTGGGAAGCTGGGATCCCATATGCCTTGCGGCCAAAAGGCCAAAAAACATGATAGAAGCAACATTGTAACAAATTCAGTAAAGACTTTTTTTCTAAAAAAAAAGAATAGTGTGTTTCCCCATTCAAGAACATGGTAACAAGAACATGCTGCGTCTCACCATTTATTAAGATCTCCCGCTGTGTCCTTCAGTTTTATTTTTATAGTTCTTCCACATTACTTGTTAGGCTTATTTTTAGTAATTTTATGAATTTTTTGAAATTTTGAATAGGATTTAAAAAGGTAAATTTCCTGAATTTTATTAGATATTTTGCGTACATGTTTAAAAAAAAGGGCTTATCAAAAACACCTGCCTCCTTCCTCACTGCTGTTCCTGCCGCCTCACCCCATTCTGTGTTCTGCTCCTCTGACACAGCCACTTTGAACTATTTCAGCTGTTTTCTTCTGGTATGTCTTTTATATAATGTGATTTACTACTTTTAGAAGTTAGCTCCAGTCTTGCTACTGGGATGGGCGGGGATATTGCTGACTTACACCTGCTCCACCCCCTACCCCATTATTTCTTGTTCCACCAACTCTGGGCACATAATCCAGAGCGGTCTCTGAGGCGCCCATCATCACATCAACCTGTTTTAATTCTTCACAGGCCACTTATCTCTTAGGTATCATGTGTGTTTGTGTGTCTCCTTCTACTAGAATGTAAGCTGTATAAGAGCAGGGACCTTGTTTTTCTTGTTCGTCCTAAACCCCCAGTGACTTAAGCAACATTTGACATATAAATATTTGTCGCATGCATGAAAAACAAAACAAAACAACATCTTTTATGATGTTCATTTTCCAAATTACTGCTAATATGAGGATTTTATGATTTTGAAATTGGCCATTTTTGAATTCTTCTCAGCACACATCAGATGCTTTATCTTAGCGCTGTTGCATGGGGGTTAGAACGATAAACTTTGAAGTCTATTAATAGTCACTTGCAGATATTTTATTTTGCTCCGCTTCTGTTTTACCATCATAATCTCATGAAGACACACCCTTATGCAGATTGAATGGTATCATATATAAATATATATATATATATATATATATGAAAGTTTGTTACAGTACCCAATATATGGTGAGCACTTTAATGAGTCAAGTTAATATTCTTAGGAGTAGGTGTGTTAGGAACCAGACAGGTCAGCATTCATATTTCCTTACTGATATATGCTGAGACTTCCAGGAAGTTATTTCACGTTTTTGAGCCTCTGTTTCCTTATCTGTAAAATGGAGGTAGGCTCTGTAGGTTGTTTTAGAGTTAGATATTTTTTATTTTTCACTCGACACATTTTTATTAAGCATCTGTTACATGCACTGTTCTAAGTACTGGGGATACAGCAGTGAACAAGACAGACAAGGTTCCAGCTCTCTCAGAGCCTGTATTCTTCTAGGACAGGGATTATTAAACTTTTTTTTTCTTTAAAGAGCCAAAGAGTAAATATTTTAGGCTTTGTGAGCCCTTTGGTCTACATTGCAGTTGTTCAGCTCTGCTTTTGTAGTGAGAAAGGAGCCGTAGACTATAGGTAGATGAATGGGTGTGCCTGTGTGCCAATAACATTTAATTTATAAAAATAGGTGGCTGGTCTGTGGGCCACGGTTGGCTCACTCCTGCTCCAAATAAACAAATAAATAAAATTATGAAGGAAAAATGAGATAATGAGTTAGAGTAGCTTCCCTGCCAGATTCTCTAGATAGAGAGGTCAGGGAAGGCCTCTTGAAGTGGGTGACGTTTGAGCTGAGAGCTGAGTGGTGGGAAGAGCAGTCTGAGCACAGGGCACTGCTGTGACTGGTCTTGTGTGACGAGCTGCCAGAGGATAGGTTGGCTGACACCCAGGGGGCGAGGGGCAGGGGGAGGATGAGCTTTAGTGCTGAATATAATTTGTGTACATAAGCTCCTTGGCTCAGTGTTAATATTCAGTATCCCCTATGTGGCAGAAGATGTTCAGTAAGCACGTCCAGAGCTGAAGGTAGCTGTGCAGGTGTGTAGTAGCAGAAATGTATGTGGCTCTGAACGTGGAATTGGGCAACTCAAATTCAAGTCCTAGCGTTGCTGGTAAATCTGTGACTTTGATTTTTAGTCTCATTAAGTCACCGTGTCTCCATGCATAAAATAAAATAAGTAAATGAAGGCCCATTCCAGTATAATTTTATGGCTTCAGAGCAGATTTTATTTTGATCCTTGGCCTAGTGCTTTGGATCTTTTGCTCTTCACTCTTTGAAATTAGCTAGTTTTAAATGTAGCTGGAATGAGTGTGCTGTGAATATATGCTCATAAGCATGCTATAATAATGATAATAAGAGCTGTGTGCCAGCCACTTAGCTAAGTAGGAATGGCAGCTGTCTGAGGAGGACGTTATTTTTATCTTTCTCTGTCAGTGACTAGGAAGTTGTTCCTGTGGGTATTTCTCTTCTTCCATCCACTCAACCCCCTGCCTCTCCCCAGTCATCAGTTTAACTGATGGTTACTGTTTTTCTAACTTAAGTGTAGGCTCTTGATATAACTTTGAAGTGGTATTCTGTACATGAGGATAAAGCAATAAAACGAAGGTTAATTACTCCTCTCCCAGCTGGGCTGAGGCTCCTTAATGAAGACCTTAAATGAACATTTTGAGGGACTTCCCTGGTGGCGCAATGTTTAAGACTCTGCGCTCCCAGCGCAGGGGGCCTGACTTCGATCCCTGGTCAGGGAACTGGATCCCACATGCATGCCGCAACTAAGAGTTTGCATGCCACAACTAAGGAGCTGGTGAGCTGCAACTAAGGAGCAGGTGAGCCACAACCAACACCTGGTGCAACCAAATGAATGAATGAATGAATAAATAAATAAGAAAAGCCTTTAAAATAAATAAATAAATAAAACATTTTGACCCCAGCAGTCCTGTCTGAAGAGCTGGTGGCTGTAAGCTGTCAGTACAATGCATGTACATGCCACTACGTGTAAATGACAAATGGTTTTTTATTTTAGTGAACTTTTATCTAAAATTTTATTGTTATGTTATGGAAAGTGTTACATTTCTGCAAGTTTTACAGCATTTTGGTGGAGTACAAGGAAATATTGAGGTATTCTTGTACCTTGGAAACTGTTTATATAAATAGATAAGAATTTCCTTTGAGAAAATTTTTTCTGTATTTCAAACTTTTGCTCAAACTTGTGGAATCATTTTGCTGTGGTAAATCTTCAATGAGAAGGATATTTGTTGCACTAAGTAGGTGGGCCATCCATTAAGAAACAGACTTCAGAGGATCAGTTTCATGTGTCTTTAAGGGATGTGTTTCTCCCCACTCCAGGGTGGTTTCTCTTCTGGCACGCTGAATGGCAAGCCTCTCTGGAAAAACGTCTCTGTGAACTTCCCGAAGAATGGCTGGGCCGCGATTGGAACTCACTCCTTTGAATTTGCACAGTTTGACAACTTTCGTGTGGAAGCCATACACTAATACTCACAGAGTGCCATAGAACGCTCTCTGGATTTTCTTTCTTTTTGGTTTTGGTTCAGAGCCATTTCTGGTTTTGATGGATCAATATAGGAGCCTTTTGGAAGCTACAAAAAATGGAGAGTAAATGAGGAGAAAAATATATTTTTGCTTGACCATCTTGAAGATTTTTTTTTTAGAATTCCAAGGGGAAACAGATGAATCTTTAATATAACCCGATACGTCCCGTACATAGGGCACTAGGTACGTTGGTCAAATCCTGCAGAGTCGTTTGGGTGTTCAGACCTCGAAGCCTTGTGTTAATGCTGAGGTAGCTCTCGTCATCTTATTTGCACATGATCATGCAGATGGCAGGGACTTGATCATCACTGTGATGTATCTATTCATGCTGACTGTGTGTCTAGTGAGCTGGTGTCCTCGTCGTGGGTAATGCTGCTGTAACAGGAAGCTGAAGAACACTGGAAATACTGCTTTTTTTGTTGTTGTTCGTATTACCTTTATTTCATTTTTATTAAAACAAAATTTTTTAAACGTCTTTATTGGAGTATAATTGCTTTACAATGGTGTGTTTCTGCTTTATAACAAAGTGAATCAGTTATACATATACATATGTTCCCATATCTCTTCCCTCTTGCGTCTCCCTCCTTCCCACCCTCCCTATCCCACCCCTCTAGGTGGTCACAAAGCACTGAGCTGATCTCCCTGTGCTATGCGGCTGCTTCCCACTAGCTATCTGTTTTACATTTGGTAGTGTATATATGTCCGTGCCACTCTCTCACTTTGTCCCAGCTTACCCTTCCCCCTCCCCGTATCCTCAAGTCCATTCTCTAGTAGGTCTGCGTCTTTATTCCTGTCTTACCCCTAGGTTCTGCATGACCTTTTTTTTTTTTTAGATTCCATATATATGTGTTAGCATATGGTATTTGTTTTTCTCTTTATGACTTACTTCACTCTGTATGACAAATGCTAGGTCCATCCACCTCACTGCAAATAACTCAATTTCGTTCCTTTTTATGGCTGAGTAATATTCCATTGTATATATGTGCCACATCTTCTTTATCCATTTATCTGTCGATGGACACTTAGGTGGCTTCCATGTCCTGGCTATTGTAAATAGAGCTGCAATGCACATTTTGGTACATGACTCTTTTTGAATTATGGTTTTCACAGGGTATATGCCCAGTAGTGGGATTGCTGGGTGGTATGGTAGTTCTAATTCTAGTTTTTTAAGGAACCTCCATACTGTTCTCCATAGTGGCTGTATCAATTTACATTCCCACCAACTGTGCAAGAGGGTTCCCTTTTCTCCACACCCTCTCCAGCATTTATTGTTTGTAGATTTTTTGATGATAGCCATTCTGACCAGTGTGAGATGATGTCTCAAGGTAGTTTTGATTTGCATTTCTCTAATGATTAGTGATGTTGAGCATTCTTTCATGTGTTTGTTGGCAATCTGTATATCTTCTTTGGAGAAATGTCTATTTAGGTCTTCTGCCCATTTTTGGATTGAGTTGTTTGTGTTTTGGATATTGAGCTGCATGAGCTGCTTGTAAATTTTGGAGATTAATCCTTTGTCAGTTGTTTCATTTGCACATATTTTCTCCCATTCTGAGGGTTGTCTTTTCATCTTGTTTATGGTTTCCTTTGCTGTGCAGAAGCTTTTAATTTTCATTAGGTCCCATTTGTTTATTTTTGTTTTTATTTCCATTTCTCTAGGAGGTGGGTCAAAAAAGATCTTGCTGTGATGTATGTCATAGAGTGTTCTACCTATGTTTTCCTCTAAAAGTTTGATAGTGTCTGGCCTTGCATTTAGGTCTTTAATCCATTTTGAGTTTATTTTTGTGTATGGTGTTCGGGAGTGTTCTAATTTCATTCTTTTACATGTAGCTGTCCAGTTTTCCCAGCACTACTTATTGAAGAGGCTGTCTTTTCTCCATTGTATATTTTTGCCTCCTTTATCGAAGATAAGGTGACCGTGTGTGCGTGGGTTTCTCTCTGGGCTTTCTATCCTGTTCCATTGATCTATATTTCTGTTTTTGTGCTAGTACCATACTGTCTTGATTACTGTAGCTTTGTAGTATAGTCTGAAGTTGGGGAGCCTGATTCTTCCATCTCCGTTTTTCTTTCTCAAGACTGCTTTGGCTATTCGGGGTCTTTGTGTTTCCATACAAATTGTGAAATTTGGAAATTCTGCTTCTTGCAAACCACTTCAACATGTTATGCTTACACTCTAAAAAGTATTTTTTTCTTTTCCTTTTTAAGATGAGGCTTTTGAATTATAGATATATGGAGTGGGATGATTTGAAGAATGCCCCATTAATAAACTACCTCTAACGCTATTTCTACAGTAATAAATATTAGCAGATTAATTGAGTTATCTGCATTTTTTAATTCTCTTGGGTCCGACTTTTAGTCTCGTGACCCTTATAACTCTCTGTGATCATTTTCCCAGGTGACTGGAAGGAGGAAGAAAACCCTATGTAGCCAATGCTGTGAGTGGGTCCAAAGGTAAAATTGTAGCAATTTTCTTGTGTTTCATTTCATTGTGCCTTTCATTGTCTGTCTTCTCTTGTGGCACTGGTGACAGACTAAAATAACTAGTGAATACTTTTATCTCCTCGTGCCTGGAAGGAAAGGAACACCTATCTACTTTATAGAATTGGATCATCCTCTAATATTTTGTGTGGTTAGAAGCATTTCTTTTGTTAAAGTACAAATATATTTAGGTATAGGTGAGCATATTTCTAATGCAGTATAATTTGTATCTAATCATTAGTGTACCTCCTAGAAGCAAATCAATCATTCATGTGGATAAAGTAAATTCTGGAATTTTTTATAATGAAAGTTTAAAACTATTGAACTAATTCTACAATTTTGGAATTTGTAGTGATTTAATGTAGGCTAAACTGATATGAAGTTTTGTATTACTATTGGAGACAAGAAGCTAAATATTAGAGTAAATCAGATTACAGAGAAAATTTAAAAATTAAAACCAAGTCTAAGTGATTTCCAGTTTAGGTCCCTACATATTTTTTAAAATTAACTTTCTTGAGGTATAACTTACATACAATAAAATGTTCCCATTTTAAGTTTACAGTTCAGTGAGTCTTGATGAATGGATATAACCAAGATATTGAACATTTCCATCACTCCAGAAAGTTCTCTCGTGTACCTGTGCAGGCGTTTCCCCTCATCCCCACCCCGATCCCAGGCAACCATCAATCTGATTTCTATTACTGTTGTTAAGTTTCCTTTGTTCCAAAACATAAAAGTGGCATCATACACTTTGTACCCTTTTATGAATGTTTTCTTTTACTCAGCATAAAGTGTTTGAGATTTGTTTATGTGCTGTGTATTTCAAAGATTTGCTCCTAATTTCAAAGAGTACTCCATTGAAGGGGTATACCACAATTTGTCCCCCCAGTTTTTGGTATTACAAATAAAGCTGTTGTGAACATTTGTGTACAAGTCTTTGTGTGGACATATGTTTTCATTTTTTCTGGGTAAATACCAAGGAGTGAAATTGCTTCATCTTTTGGGGAAGTGTATGTTTAACTTTATAAGAAACTATCAAAACTGTTTTCCAAAATAATTGTATGATTTTACACTCCCATTAGAAATGTTTGAGAGTTTCCGTTGTTCTACATTCTTGACAATGCTTCCTATTGTTATTCTTTCTAATTTTAACGCTTTCTTGTGAGTTTGTAGTAGGTGTATTAGCTGCTGGGCATCTTTTCAAGGACTTATTTCTCATTCATGTATTTTTTTTTGTGAAATGTTTGTTCATATCTTTTGCTCATTTAAAAAATGTGGTACTCTGTCTTATTGAGTTGTGAGAGCTCTTTATACATTCCAGGTGCAATTTTTCTTTTAAATCAGATATGTATTTTGTCAATTTTCTCCAAGTCTATATCTTTTGAGGAGTACAAAATTTTAATTTGGAAGTCCAATTTATCATGTTTTCCTTTTATGGTAGGTGTTTTTTTGGTGTCCTAAGAAATCTTTGTATGCTCCAAGTTCACAAGGATTTTCTCTTTTGTCTTCTAGAAGTGTAATATATTTAGCTTTTACATTCAGGTCTGTGATCCACTTTGCGTTATTTTTGTACATGATGAGAGGTGAGGATTGAGGTTCATTTTTTTCCTATATGGATATTCAATTTTTTCCAGCATCATTTGTTGAAAAGACCTTCCTTTGTCAAAAATCAATTGACCACATATGTGTACAACCAATAATAAACTCCCTATTCTGTTCTACTGATCTGTGTGTCTATCCTTAGGCAAATACCACATTGTCTTCATTACTGTAGCTTTATAGTAAATTTTGAACTCAGTTTAAATCCCCCAACTTTGTTCTTCAGAATTGTTTTGGATAATTTAGGTCCTTTACACTTACATAAATTTTAGACTCATTTCTGCAAAGGCCTTTTTGGAATTTTGATTGGGATCACACTGAAAGTACAGATGGGGAGAATGGATATCTTAATAATATTGACCCTTCAATCCATGAGCATGTTCCATCTCCATGTTTTTAGGCTTTCTATAATATCTCTCAGCAATTTCTGTAGTTTTCAGTGTACAGGTCTTACACATATTTTATTAGATTTATCCTTAAATCTTTTATTCTTTGATGCTATTGTAAATGGTGTTTTCTCATTTTATTTTTCAGTTCTTTGTTTTGCATACATCAAAATACAGTTGATTTTCTTTTGTCAACCTGCAGTCCTACTGCATTTCTAAATTCACTTATTTTAGTAGCATTAAAAAAAATCCTTAGAATTTTCTGCATATACAATAATATCATCTGTGGATACAGATAATTTTACTTGTTCCTTTCTGAAACATATAGGTGTTGTTTCGGGGGGCTCTGAAGAGCCCAGTCCTTTATGTCTCAGTGCAGAAAGAATTCAGTGAGAGGCAAAGTGATAGATAAGAAGTGATTTATTAGAATAGGACGCTTGTGAGGCTTACAAGTGGGCGGGCAACAGGGTGCTGTGCCCGAGAACTTGGTGGGCTGCAGCTTTATAATCAAAGGAAAAGTGGGGAGGGGAAAAGACCACTTTCTTCTTCATTCTGAGTAGACGTCATGCTTTCGTCATCAGCTTCTCCTCCAGGTTGGGCAGGGGAGTTTTTTTGTCTTTACATGGTCAAGCCAGGACTGTAAAAATTATTTCAGGTCTCTGTACAACGAGCACCTTTCCATAAATTATTGTTCTTTATGTGTGCAGAGAGCATGTCCTAGGGATCATTAACTTACTGAACTCACTGGGCAAGATGTGGGTCTCATGCCACCATTGTTTTATTGTTTTGGGGCATGTCTCATGCTTTTGTCGCATGGTTTTGCTGCTAGGCAGGCCTGCTTGGTTTTGTGGTTAAGTAAACCTGCTTTATTGAGTGATCATTAACTTACAGGGGCCTCCCATACTTTTTTTTTTTTTTTTTTACTTACAATACCCTAATGGGATTAACTAATTACCTAGTTTGTCCCTTTACTCTGTCCCTATCATTTTCAGTATGTCTGCTTTATTTCTGATGTTCTTGTCTTATTGCGCTGGTTAGGACTTCCAGTACAAGGCAGGGAAGAAGTGGTAAGAGCAGATGTCCTTGCCTTATTCCTGATCTTAGGAGAAAAGTATCTTTTGTCATTGAGTGTGATGTTAGCTGTAGAGTTTCTTTTTTGTAGATTCCCTTTATCTAAGGAAAGTTACCTTCTATTTACAGTGTGCTGAGAATTTTATTACGAATAGAGATTTAATTTATTAAATGCTTTTCCTATACCTAATAACATAGTTATATGATTTTTCTCCTTTATTTTACTAAGGTGGTATGTCACATGTTTGATCTTTACGTATTAAAACAACTTTGCATTCCTGAGATATAGCATGACCAACTGGGGTTTATTACCCTGTTTATATAGTAGTGAATTTGATTTCTGGGTATTTGGTTAAGGGTTTTTGGTTCTATATTTATGTGGAATATTGGTCTAGTTTTTTTTTTTTTTCGTATAATGTCTTTGTCTGGTTTTGGTAACAGGATGATGCCTTATAAAATCAGTTGGGAAGTGTTCCCTCCTCTTCTTTATTTTTTGAAAGAGTTTGTGAGTTTCTTAAATCTTAGATGGAATTCAGCAGTTGTATTGGTCAGGGTCCAGTCAGGAGGCAGAAGCTACACTAGGAAAAACTTAACATAGAGAGATACTAACTAGTAATAGGATTAACTACTAAGGAGTGAAGAGACACCTAAAGAATACAGAAATGGCAGATGTAGAGACCAGCCACTTCCTTGACTGGGGAGAAGTGCTCAAGGAAGGAGCACATTTGGAAGAGGGCTTCCTTGCAAGGCCGGGATTCAGATCTCATTGGGGGTGGTTTGGCTGTGGCACTGTGGATGGCATAGGACTTAGCTGGGATGGTGAGCACTGGGTCTGGCAAGCAGGAAACTGCCTTCCGGGCTGTATTTGAGACTCATTGGGAAACTGCCTCCCAGGATGCTGCTGAAACTCTCTACAAAGTTACCTTTTGTGGTGCTGGTGAAACTTTCTGGGAAAGCTCTTGGAGTGTTGGTGAAAACTACTGGAGGGTAAGTACTGGCTGTCCCAGCCCTCACTGGAAGGGGTGCATCACAGGGTGTCCCCAGGGCTGCTATTAGCCCCACACCACAGGAGCAGGAAGAAGAAAGCACATGGTCTCAAGGATGAAAGCTCCTTTCCTCTGAATGTCCCTGCAGTACCCTCCTTGCTCTCCGGCAAAAGAGAAGTGTTTACAGACCCCAGCTCCAGTATCACAAAGCAGGTCAAAGAAGAGGAGTTGGGGCTGAGAATCTCTAACAGAAGCAGGGTTCTCCAATTTTTAAATTTCTTATGTCAGTTTTGGCAATTTATGTTTTTCAAGGAGTTTGTCCATTTTATATAAATTGTCTATTGGCATAAACTAGTTTACAGTATTTCCTTTTTATTGTCTGTAAGACATTCCTGATATGGCCACTTTGTGCTTTTTCTCTTTTTATATTTATTAGTATAGTTAGAGTTTTGTAAATTTTATTTATCTTTCAAAGAACCAGATTTTGGTTTCTTAGATGTTTTTCCTTAGGTTTCTTTATTTTCTATTTTATTGATTGCTGCTTGTACCTTTGTTAGTTATTTTCTTCAGCTTACTTTGGGTTTAATTTTCTCTTTTTCTAGCGTCTTAAGGTGTCAGCTTAGATTTTTGATTTTGGATCTTCTTTTTCTTAGATATAGGCATTTAATACTAAAATTTTCTCTAACCACTAATGGTAACTGGATCTCCCATATTTTGATATGTCATGTTTTTATTTTCATTCAGTTCAAAATGTTTTCTAATTTCCCTTGTGTTTTTTGACCTTGTGTTAATTAGAAGCGTGGTGGTTAATTTCCAATTATTTGAGGATGTTTTAGATTTCTTTTTTATTATTGATATTTAACTTCATTATGTTAGAGAATATGCTTTGGTCAGAGAATATTCTGTTTGATTTCAATTATTTTAAATATATATCAACTTGTTTTATGACCCAATTTATCTTAGTTGATGTTCCCTTGAAAAAGAATACAGATTCTGCAGTGTATGACTGTAATGTTTTAAAATATTAAGTCATGTTGGTTGATAGTGTTGTTTAAGAAGTCTATGTCCTTATTGATTTTCCGTCCACTTGTTCTATCAATTATTGAGAGAGGAGTGTTGAAGTCTCTGAATACAATTGTGTTTTCTATTTCTCCTTTGAGCTCTGACAGTTTGATTCTTTTGGAGCTTTTAGAGCTTTGTCAGGGCAGATCCAGACTAGCCTTTACTGCAGGTCTGGAGTAGCCCTGTTCTTAAAGCGTGGAATTCTCTGGGAGTTGAATGAGTTCACCACTATACAGCTCCACTATAGTTCAGATCTTGAGGATCTCCCAGCTCTGTGAGAATTTTAATAGTTGTTCAGCTAATAGGTCCTTTGTAACTATTCTCTCCCTGGTGATGCTTTGCCTGGCCCATGGAGATTCACACTATGAATACCTAGCTTAGCCTAGAGCCAAAGATGCAAATGGACCCCTCTGCAGATTTCTGGACCTCATTCTGCGTAGCTTCCTTCTCTCAGGTGCTCTGCACTGCAAATTTCAGGTGTCTCAGCCTCCTTCAACTCTGAACCTATCTCCACAGCTCTGTAAGACCCCGCCCCCATACTCTGTATTTCCCCTCTGTGTACTGGAATCTGATAAATTCCTCCACATAGAAATAGGAGATCACAGGGCTTGCCTCATTTATTTCCCTTCTTTCAGGGATCACAGTCCTGGGATGTGTTGTCTACTTTCTGAAACAGTTGGTTACAGCGGAAGGACTGGTCCATTTCTAGTTACTATTCTTTCATAGCTGAAAATGGAACTCTCCATTCGTTTAATTTAATATTTAGCCTTCATGGTCTTTTCCAAAATCTTTTAACACTAATAATATGAACCACATGTTATTATAACTTGGACGCTGTTTCAGGTGGCAGCTTGAACTTCTTAAGTAGCTTTTAACCCTTTGGGTAAAGAATGTCTCATGCTTCTGCATTCCCTGTATTGGTGCACAGTATTAATAGGTGCTCAGCAAGGACTTGATTTCTGGTCAGGTTTGATTTGATGCACTGTGTTTATATATGGGTACTGGGAACCATGAATTGTATTTATTAAAGCAGACAAACCAAACCTCTAGATGAAAACACTTTGTAAACGGCTAAAGTTACTTCACGTACTGTCTTAGCTATTTGGCTGCTAGAACAAAACACCACACAGTGGGTGGCTTATAAACAGCAGACCTTTATTTTTCACAGTTCTGGAGGCTGGGAAGTCCAAGATCCAGGCAACAGCATGCTCCCCTTCTGGTGAGGACTCCCCTTCTGGCTCATAGCAGCCCTTCAGTGAGTCCTCATACAGTGGAAGGGGCTAGGGATCTCTCTGGAGCCCTTTTATGAAAATAATAATCCCTTACCCTCATGACCTAATCACCTCCCAAATGCCCCACATCCCAATACCATCATATTGGGCATTAGGATTTCAACCTATGAATTTGGGGGAGACATAAACATTCAGATCATAGCACACACCTAAAAGTCACACTTGGAGGAGCGCCATGATAACAGTATTGAACGTGAGTCCTAAGGTCTGGGTTCAACGCCTGCTCTCTTACTCATTGGCTGATTGAATCCCTTAAGCCTTCTGGACTGACGCTGCTGTTCCTATAAGCAAAGAAGCGAGGCTGGTTGCTGAGACTCCTTCCGGCTCTTGCTCTGTAATTCTGTGGCTTGTAAATCTGCGTTTCTTTATTTAATTCAGATTTTGCTTATCTGAAGAGGTAATTTCTTTTCCAAATCAGTACGGTTTGCTATCCTTTGTTTCCCATAGAGCAGCTGATCATACAATGCCTTGTACATTTTCACTGCAGCAAAATGGCTTCATCGAGTGAAATCATTTTGCAAATGGTATTTTACTTCATTCTAAAGTAATATAGATAAGCTTTGTGGCAGATTCCATTCTTCGAGATATGTGACCTGCTTAGAAAAGGCTAGTTTATCATTCTCACAGGACCATTAGTAATATTTCAAACTATCATGGTGTCCAAACATTGTGATAAGTTAGACTAGAGTCAAGAGGTAATCAAGAGGCATGATTTAGAAGCCACAGTTTTGCTCATAGGTGGATTCTTTCTAACGCTTGATTTTTCTTTTATCTTGATATTTTTCTTTCACTTGAAAGAAGTACTTGTTTTCTCTGTATATATGTCAGAAATATAATTTGATTTTATTATTCTGAAAATAGCCTTTTGGCTTGATTCTAGGCCATGGGTAACTTGAAACTGTCTTAAAACACGTTCTCCTCCTCTTCGTCCTCCTCCCCCTCCCCTCCCCCTCCCCTCCCCTCCCCTCCCCCTCCCCCTCCCCTCCCCTCCCCTCCCCTCCCCTCCCCTCCCCTCCCCCTCCCCTCCCCCTCCCCTCCCCCTCCCCTCCCCCTCCCCTCCCCTCCCCTCCCCTCCCCCTCCCCCTCCCCTCCCCTCCTCCTCTTCCTCAGCCCACTCCTCCTCCCCTTCTCCCTTCTCTTCCTTCTCCTCCTCCTTCTCCCTCCTTTTCCACCTTCTTTTTCCTTCTTTCTCTCTTCCTCTCTCTTTCCTTCCTTCTCCAAAAAAAATTGAACTTGATGCTCCATATAATTGATAATTGTTACTCAACTAGAAAAATGCAAACACTTTGAAGAATTGTGGGGATTGTTGGGTGAGAAGCTTGAAGTGATTTCATTCCAACAGGATATTTATAATTTTCACATTCACTGAGGGAGGGAAGCATGAAATTCAGTGATTTGAAGATTATACTGGAAAGACAGTTTATTACTTTCTGCATCTGTTTGACAGATTGCACTGTTTAATGTTTTTGAATTGTGTGGTATGTATTGAACACAATGTGGGGAGTGTTTTTGAACCCGTGTTAAAGATTGATATGCAAGGTGGTACCATGTGCTTGTATGGCTCTTCAGTTTGGGGGACACAGTGGCACCCTCCCAGGTGGGGTCGCACACTTTCTGGCCCTGAAGGCTCATAAGATTTCTTAGCTGCTTGTGATACTGTCTAACAGGGGTGGGAATATGGTCAGATTGTTTACAAATGGGATTCAGGGTATCTCTACCCTCTTGTCTCTTTCCAATTGCTCTGGAGACTAGATGTGTGCCTGGCTACTCCTTTTGTGTAACTGGTAACAACCCCAGGATCATTTGAGAATTTCCTGTAAGACTGGGTAAGTTGAAGATCAGTTTCTCAGGTATAGCCTCCCCTGGCCAGTCCACGCCACAGAGCCTCCCAAAGTCTCTTCCTGCGTACCCTCTGTGACAGATTTACATAAACTGTGATTACCTTTGCAAATAATTAAGGTTTGCAAAGAAAATTACCTAAGATGCTAGAATGTTTAATTTTATGTGTCAACTTGGCTAAGCCATGATACCCAGGTCAAGTATTATTCTAGATGTTTCTGTGAAGGTAGTTTTTAGATGAGACAAACATTTAAATGAGTAGACTTTTAGTGAAGCAGATTACCCTCCATAACGTGCCTGAGCCTCTTGCAGTCAGCTGAAGGCCTTAATTTAAAGAAAGACTGAACTTCCTTGAAGAAGAGGGAATTCTGCCAGTGGATGGCTTTTGGACTCAAACTGCAACTCTTCCCTGGGTCTCCAGCCTGCTGGCCTACTCGGCAGATTCTGGACTTGCCAAGCTTCCCAGTTGTGTGAGCCAATTCCTTAAAATAGATCTCTCTAGATGTATACATCCTGGTGGTCCTGTTTCTCTGGAGGACTCTAATACAGATGCCTTTATCATAGAAGTGCATTTTGGCATTCTTTAAATGGAAGTAGATAAAATCTTTCATTTGGAGTACTGCATTACATTTTCTAATAAAAATGTAACTTGAAACCCAAGGGTTTTGGGCTGTTTTTTTATAGAGGATAGAAGAGTGCATGGGAAACCTTCAATGATCATAAACATTTGTGAATGAAAGTAAAATGAAAAGCCTACAATTACTCTGTGATGACATTTCCCTCCCCTAGCAGTATAAAGGGTGTAAGAACCATTTACCTAATCCTCTAAAGAGAGTGCATATGGCTTGCTGGCTTATGGTGATGTTTAAGTAAAAAGCTTGCTAAAAAAAACTGACTTTTGAAAATTACTCTTTTGCATGTTTCAGTAGCATTTTTCTTCCCATATATGCTTCTTGTTGACTGCTCTTCCTGAGGGGAAAAAGGGCCTGGCCCTTTGCATTTGAGAAGATGTACTGGAAAGACCAATTGACATGTCATTGACTGGAATTTAGTAACATTCTAGCCAGAGTCACCAGAGAGGCTGGGAATGAAGGTCTTTTAGCTGTGCACGTTGGCACTCCAAATAAAATTGGGTTCAGTTGCTCAGGAGAAAGGGAAAGTGAATACTGGGGCCAACAGCTACCAGCCTCTGCCACCTGGCGCTTGTCTTTGTTAGTGTTATTTAAAATCTCAGTCTGTGGAAAAGCATTTTGCCTGGTGGTTTTCAGTCCTGCTACATTAAATCTGGCAGACCTGCATCATCATTGTTTCTAGGGAAAAACAAAAGCCACGTACACACACTTCAAATTACTGGAAAATGTTGGAGCTGGCAGGGATCTTAGAGTCTGGCACTTGATCTTCATGTGGCGGAGGAAGAAACTAAAGCACAGAGACGCGAAGTGACTTAAAAGTTACAATGCACTGCGAAGACTTCTTGGAAGCAGGAAGTTGGTTGTCTCAGCCTGTACCTATACCCACCCCACCCCTCACCCCAAACCCTGTCATTTCAAGTTTAATCAAAGTCACAAAGCTATCCAGCCCTTCAGGGCTGCATTTGTTTCTTTCCATGAAACTTAACTCTACAAATACCTGCCATCTGGGAATAAGCAAGCCCAAGTAAAAAGCTGCAAATTCTTGCTGTACCGCTCACACTATTTATTTTTAGCAGCGAAAGGATCATTCCCACTCTTAGCATCTTGAAATAATAAAAGCTGGCATGTATTGAGAATTAGTTTGTAAGCTCCATGGAAGCAGGGATCAAGTTTGATTTTCCTCATCACTCTATCCGTTGTGCCTAGCCCAGTCTGTGATGCGTACTACAGAACACAACAAATAAATAGCTGTTGGATGAGTGGACGTAGTGTTTACAAGGTGGCAGACACTGTGTTAAGCACTTTTTATGGGTTATCTCATTCCGTCTTCATAACTATCCCATGAGGCAGGTAATATTTAAAACTAAAATTTGAAAATGTGCCCAAGCATACAAACATAGTGAGTGTTAGGACCCGGACTGCTCTGTCTGACTCCATCCTGAATTACTAGGGAGGCTGGAGGTTTCAGGGTTGCCATTGATTATCATATGAAATGTATAAAACTACTGTTAGATTAAATATGGGGAATTTTAAAAGCCTGACTAGCTGGCATGTTATCCAGCACTAAAGATAAGTTACTGAGCCTTAAAAAATAATGGAAGAATAAAATAGGAAAAGACTGACCTGCTGGATTAGCTAAAGATGGTTGGGTATTTGGGGAGGAAAAGAATGAGGTTGAGTGGAGAATAATTATGCAGTAAAGTTTCTACCTTATCTTGTTTGAGAGTCCAGGGACTCTCTTCTGAACCGTACATTCCATTTGAAAATGCCATCCTGTGGTGTATCACTTCTAGATCATAGATGAGAGACATTGAAATCTTATTTCCAGGGTTTATTCCCATGATGCTGAACCTTTCAGAGGAAATGGTGCATTTGCACAGATGCAGAGGAGAGCAGTGAGCCCCAAGAACTGACTCTGGTTTCTATGCCTCAGGCACTGCTCTTCCACCTCGTTGGGACAGAATTTTTCTATTTTTGTGTATGGGATTTTTTATTTTCCCCCTGAGGCATTACTAATGCCAGAAGTCTGTGTTAGGTGGTGAGGATGAGATCCTGTTTCTCAGACTCCTACAGCCAGACCTAAGCCATTGTGTCTGGAACAGAATCCCTAAAGCTGAACCACAGGACTGAGTTGGTCTAGGGCTCAAGTCTTTGAGTGGATGTGGGTTGGAGACCATGATGCCACATTCCTTTAAAGGTTTTATTTTTTCCCTCCCTCCGTATTTCCAGAGCCTGGTTGTTCTCGACCATGGGTGCACATAGAATCATCTGAGGAGACCTAAAATATGGATGCCCAGGTTCCACCCCTAAGGGTCTGGTTTAATTAGTTTGGAGAGAGGTCCAGGCACTGGCATTTATTTTAAAAGCGTCCCAGGTGATTCTGATGTGTAGTGGGCGTTGAGCGTCATTCTTATAGGCTCCTGCCCCAGTGACCATTGTTTTTCTTCGCCTTTCTCCCCTTCCTGTGTCCTGGCTCATGCAGCCTGGGGGCGTCTTCTGATATTGGATGGCATTTGTAAGGACTGTTAAAGACTGTGCATTTGATTGGGGTGGGGAGGACAGGACACGGAAGGCTTCTATGAAATCACAGAGTGAAGTACATATAACAGTGGACTATTTTTTCTTTTTAATTAAAAATTAATGAATATCCCACATGCCGCGGAGCGGCTGGGCCCGTGAGCCATGGCCTCTGAGCCTGCGCGTCGGGAGCCTGTGCTCTGCAATGGGAGAGGCCACAGCAGTGAGAGGCCTGTGTGCCGAAAAAAAAAAAAAAAAAAAAAATTAATGAATAAACCTAAGGAAAGAAATAACTAAAACTAAACAAATGTGAACTAGAAAAATTTTATGGCTTTTCTGTAACCAGTAAATCTGAGCACAGATTATCTTCTAACAACTGGAAAAAAATAGGCTAAATGAATGCTTTTGTAAGAAATGGCCTTAATAAAACTGACTCAAGATGAATTGAAAAGAAAAAAGAAAGCGATCAATTATCATGGAAGAAATTGAGCCATTTGCTGTAAAACGTCAGATACAAACAGTGTCCGCTTGGATAATTTTAAAATATTGAGGACCAGATGGTTCCAAGGCTGTTTAAAAGTGTTCTAGAACAGGGAAAAAGAAGTAAAGCTTCTGAATTATCTTTCTGAAACAAGCACACCATTGGTATAAAATAATGGGTGAGGGTAGCTCTTAAAAACAGTTAAGGGATGTGTGTATATGTGTAGCTGAGTCACTTTTTTATAAAGCAGAAACGAACACACCATTGTAAAGCAATTATACTCCAATAAATATGTTTTAAAAAGAACAAAACAGTTAAGCAATTTAATCTTTCCTAAGAACATTGATATAAAATTCCCAAATAAAGCATAAGCAACTAAAGCATAGCAATGCATAACAGGTGAGCACCATGGCCTAGAGAGGTTCATTTTAACAAATCAAAGATGGATCCGTAGGGGAAATCTGCTAAAGTAATTGTCTATTTTGATGCGTAAAGAAGAGGGAAAGGTATGGTGATTTCAATAGATGTGGCAAAGGCATTTGATAAAAGTCAATATATATTCTGGATAAACAAAACAGTAAAATAGTAATAGATCATATTAGGGAAATTTCAATAGGTTTTCATTATGCCTGATGGTGAAACACTAGAACCAGTTTTTAAAGTTAGAGAGATGGGATGCCCACAGCAATAACCACTGTGATTTAACAGATGTAACAACAAGTTTAGAGCACCAAGTGAACAATGCTTTCTATGTTCCAGGCAAATCACTGAATTCTCCCAACACCTTGCAAGAGAAATGCTACTATTCACATTTTACTGGTGAGAAAATAAAAGCACAGAGAAGTAACTTGCCCAAAGTCACACTGCCAGGAAGTGATAGAACTAGGACTGGACTTTGTGCCTACATTGCCTCTTTAGGAACAAAATTCTTTTTTTTTTTTTTTTTTTTTTCGGTACGTGGGCCTCTCACTGTTGTGGCCTCTCCCGTTGCGGAGCACAGGCTCCGGACGCGCAGGCTCAGCGGCCATGGCTCACGGGCCCAGCCGCTCCGCGGCATGTGGAATCTTCCCGGACCGGGGCACGAACCCGTGTCCCCTGCATCAGCAGGCGGACTCTCAACCACTGCGCCACCAGGGAAGCCCTAGGAACAAAATTCTTGATAATAGGAGACTTGAATAAATGGAGATTGGAAGATGATTTTGTAAGGATGACATTCCCTCTAAATTTATTAATGAATTAAGCAATTCTCTGATCGTAATTCCAATAAGATTTTCTTCACTTGAAAAAGCAATTCTAAAGTTCCTCTAGAGAAATAGATATTCAAGAATAGCCAGAAAAGATCTGTAAAGAAGTATAATGAGAAAGAACTTCAAGTTGTAGTCATGCAGTGCGCATGATAATGGCCCAAGAATAAACAAATAGGGGATGTAGAACAGGGGTCAGTAACCTAAGACTAGCAGGCCAAATACAGCCAAGCCAATCCCATCCATTTACATATTATCTATGGCAACTTTCATGGTACAAAGGCAGAGCTGAGTAGTTGCAACAGAGACCATTTGAGCAGTCCAAAAATTATTTACTGTCTGTTCCTTTACAGAAAAAATTTGCCAACCCTTGTGATAGAATGAAGTCTGCATTCAGGTGTCTATGGATGACATTTAAAAATCACTGGGATTATTTGGTTACAGCAGTTGGCATAGTTCTTGTGCCCCTTTCTCCTCCAATACACACATACAAATTGCGAATAGTAATAATTGTACTGAAAGAAAATATAGCGTTTATCAACTTGCCATGGAAAAACTTTTTCCAGGGATGCCATAAATGAAGATAAAGAGTTTAAAAATATGACTACAAACAAAATATTGTTTAAATGGCAAGGGAACAGCAGGAACAGTATTGTAAGTTAAATGGAAAACTTGGAAAAATATTTTAAGACATGTTTAGCATGGTTTAACATTTAGTGGTTCAGTTGCAGCTTATAGGAAAGGGAAGGGATTTAACACAAGGAATTAAGCTGTTCCTGAATTGTTGGGAGGGCAGAAGGAGGAGATCTCAGAGCTGGCCTGCGAGGGCAACTGCTGCTCTGGTTCACCCAGGATGTTGCAGAGGAAGCTGCTGTCTCCTGCCATGGTCACTGGATCCCAGGGTCACCGTTGTGAGCCAAAGATCAGGAAGCTTTAGCCAGCACTGTTGACTCACAAGCCCCATGGAGCCCAGTGACACCAGAGCAACAAACGTGAATGCCACATGTGCCTGGTGTGCTGACCCAGTTTCTCAAGTTTCCTGCCAGCATGTCCCAGGGGTAGAACGATAGCACATTTGCAATCTTAGCTGCAAGGGAGTCTGGAAAGTATGGTTTTCAGCTCTCCTGGAACAGGAGGAGGTTAGGGTAGGTGCTGAAGGAGCCAATCTACTGCCCATAATTGATGCCCCCTGGCAAGTACACAGTGAGAGCTGTGAGAAGCTAACCAGTAAAAGATAAGGGTGCTAATTTAAAAAACAGGCAAAGGAAAAGACATGTAACTCAAAAGAAGAAAACCAGGAGGTCAATAGAAATGAAAAGCTGTCAACCTTATTACAGTCAAAAACTGCAACTGAAATTACCAACGACAAAATTGGTATTGGCCAGGATGTGGGGGGAAGAGGCACCCTCATTCCGCTGTAAGGTCAGAAAACCTTTGTAAAAGCAGGTCAATCCCCTGATTTAGCAATCCTGCTTTGAGGAGTCTCTGCCAAAGAAGGAAATCATCTCATGAAGGTAGCAGGAGGCATATCCAAGCATCAGAGTACTGCTATCAGAGTGTTGCTCTCAGTTGCAAAATATTGCAAACTAAATGCCCATCAAATGGGGACTGAGGAAATAAATGGCAGTACATTTACACCACAAAATAGCCTTTGAAAAAGAGGGGCATTCGCAGGGACAGTGTCATGTGGCAATTAAGTACACAGGCTTTGGAACTAGAGAGCCTGGGTTTGAATCCCGATTCTACCACTTACTAGCTTTGAGATCTTGGAATGTACTCAGTTTTGCCATTTGGAAAACAGAGATAATAACAGCAAAGTAGACATAATAGATAACTTTCTTGGCTGGAGTTTTATGAGAATTAGATGAATTAATACAATGTCTCCTTTTGAGTTCTCAGTGAATATTAGACGTTATTATTTTTGTTGCTCAAGATCAATGACCATCACATGACATTTCAAGTGATAAATTAAGGTTTCAAAAGATCAAGTACATTATGATCCATTTTATGTAAAAAGCAGTGTACCTGTGAGCCCACACACATTAAATAATAGAGGCAACGAGAGAATTTTCCAGAGTATGTTCACCATATTAACAGAAGTCCTCTTTGAATGGGAGTTCTGGTGATTTTACTTAGTTTGCACTGTCTTGTATTTGTGTATGTGTATGTATGTGTGTTTATAAGGTACCATGTAGTGTTTCAAACAGAACCCCAAGGTCCCTGAAGAGAAACTGGGAGTGTCAGCCATGAACACGCTGGACCACAGCAGGGAGCCAGGGTCTCATAGCAGGAGTCAGGCACCGGCTCAAATCACCATGGCAACCACGATGGAAAGTTAAAAAAAGCAGTTTTGCGGGAAGAAAGCGCCTCTATCATTAGTGACATAAAAATAAGTTATATTTTTAATATTTTTGACAGCAGCCTTCTTTCCTCCATCACTGAAGCCTCAAAGCAAGAATTCCAGTCCTTTGGCCATAGGTGCAGACAAATAATGAATAATTTGACATATAGGCTCTTTTCATAAACTGTGCTCTTTGGCGGATTTTTCCTGTTCTGGTGATCTGTGGACTCTAGAGATTACTGTTCAATACACGTGTTGGAAATGAGGCATCCAAACGAGTGGTACTCTCTTCAGAACAGAATCAGCAAATCGAGTTATTTGAAAGGTGCTTCGGAAGCTGGATGAGAGGAGAACCCCCACTTCTGCAGCTCTGACCTGTGGTGGTTTAGCTTCTGCCTGACCCCTCTAGTGATAGGTGTCCCTAGTTGCCTAGAGATGTCTTCATTGTAGGAGAGTTACAATCATTAGAAATTAGCTGTTTTGAGCCCCAAATCTGCCTTTCTAGAACGGCCACCAATTGTTTCTAATTCTAGGTCAGAATCAACTCCCAGAAAGTTTAATTCTTGTCCCACTCCAAAGCTTTTCAAATACAGAAAGGTGGCTGGCATGGACCATTTTGGATAATGGTATCCATTTATTGTCTGTGGAGGGGATTTCCGGGGTCCTCAGGTCTTGGGCATGTGAAGGTGAAGCAGACACCCCCTTATAGTCTTGTTTGAAAAGCTGATGTATTATCTCCTCATCTCATCTCCTCCTGACATTTCCCTCTTGATCTAGCTATGCTTCAAAAACCAGGACATTTGCTATGCCTCTGAGAAGGTTTCTTGGTTCTCTCGGGAGCTGCCAGCCTCTGCTGTGGCGCCTTCCCCTATGGCGAGGGGGTTTGTTGTTGGATCCATTTCCTCCCTAAGGCTCACAGTCACTCAAGGTGGTGGTGGTGGGGTGCCGTCCATCTTTGATTCCCAAGTGCCCATCCGACTCTGGGACTCGATAACTGTCGTATGTTCGGTGTGGCTGGCACTGAGAACAGGGGGACAAGCCCCCATGTCTGGTGCCCCTGCTGGTGCCACCTAAGATGACATTCCTGTTCTGTTGGTTGTTAGTGAGTGTGTGGTTGAGCTGCTGACAGATGAGTTGTCATCAACTGAGATGTCACCGTGCTTTGAGGGCTTCAACCAGGGAACCAGGGGGTCCTCCCTGGGGCTTTTCCCATCTTTTCAGTGTGATATGTTTGAATTCTGATGCTCTCACCCATTTGGTCTTGAGCTGTTAAGATAGTGTAACAGACTGGTGTTGGCCGTGGAGTGCAATCATCTCTCCCTAGAATTGCCCACAAAGCCCCACGGCTGACACCCAATGATGCTAAGGACCCCATGTTCCAAATTCAGAGAACTGCTAGCAGGTGGACCCAGCCCCTCTCTGCAGGGCTTTCCAAGAGAACACCAGCTGGAGAAGTGGCCTTATCCTGTCACCCTAACCTCTCCTGGTGGAGAGGGGCTGGGGGCAAGGAAGAGGCAGCCTCTTGATGTGTGTGTGTGTGTGTGTGAGCATTATTGGTGAAGAGAGACCATTCCTTTTGCTCTCTTTCCCAAAATAAGGGGAAGGAGGCTCTCAAATCCAAAGAAGGAGCCTAAACCATCCCGTCTCCCACTAGTGTGGGAACTAGTGGTTCCCTGCCCGGGTTCCCAGGCTGCTGGGCTGTGTAGGTGGACTTCCCAGAGACAGCTCCACTGACGCTGCACAACCTCTGTGGGCCTGGCAGGGGCATCCTTTGTTCTAGGACATGCCCCAGAAGGGGTGGCTGGCTGCCTGTCTCAGATCTCCCTGAGAGAGAGTACCTACTGGAGATGGGTCCCTGCAGCCTCCCCTGGGGTGCCTCCTCTGGGGGTGCTGAGGGAGCTGGGATAAGGACAGACCCAGCAGGGCTTCCTGGGGGGAGAGACCCTGAGGACTCCTCTCCCTCACAAGAATCCCCAAGTGTGCTCCTGAGACTCCATTTTGAAGCCCCATCCCACGGAGACGACTGATGTCTCGTCAGACTTTGACATAGAAACAGGGGCCACCAACTGAGAGGGTCTTCGGCCCCAGGCAGCTCTCTGTCTTCCTGTTCCAACACCACAGCAGTAGGAAACAGAAGAGAGACAGAGAGAGTGAGGGGGGACCCACAGGGCAGAGGGTCTAGGCTGCCTTGCAGAGAGGGCTTTGAATCAAGTATGAGTTTGAAGAGTTCAAATGAAGATTGAGTCTTCAGGAGCTGGAACTATACTGTTCTAATAATTGAAAGTGACCAAAAAGTGATGGAATGGCCTGAGATATTATTACAATCCCCTTCTCCAGCAGGGAGATATTTGCAGAGCAGATTCTTTTGGGCAGAGAATTTACTGGAGAAAATAAGTCCATTCCATGTTCGTATCACCACTGAGTGGGACCACCAGAGAATCAGCTTCTTTGGATATATTTATAAAACAGTTAATGAATCCATGGAACTGTACCGTCATGGTCATGGAGGATTCTGGGAGGCTGGATCATCTTCCCATTCTTAGCAAGTCACCTGGAAGTCCCCCGGTCTGGTGAAAGAGGTTGGGAAGAGAAGACCTCTCTTTACTGTATGGGCGTGGATGGGTGTGGTGTCATGACTGTGTGCAGTGGGCCCTGGGGGCCTGCAAAGAGTGGGGTCCTTTTCCTGATCAAAGGAAGGAGATTGATTAGGAATGTAAGATGGAGTTACCCAGCCAGTTAGCTATGAATAGGGCACGTTCCTTAGACCAGAAAATCACAGCGGGTCAGATGAAATTAGGAGTGTGGAGAAGTTGCAGAATCCATTCTCTTTCTTTTCTTTCTTTTTTTTTTTTTTTTTTTTGCCGTATGCGGGCCTCTCACTGCTGTGGCCTCTCCCATTGTGGAGCACAGGCTCCGGACGCGCAGGCTCAGCGGCCATGGCTCACGGGCCTAGCCGCTCCGCGGCATGTGGAATCTTCCCAGACCGGGGCACGAACCCGTGTCCCTTGCATCGGCAGGTGGCCTCTCAACCACTGCGCCACCAGGGAAGCCCTCTTTCTTGTTTCTTCATTTCTTACTCCCTTCCTGCCTTCCTTTCCATCTCTCGTCTCTCTTTCTTTCCTCCTCCCTCCCTCCCCCCTCCTTCCCTTCCTTCCTCCCTCCCTCCCTCCCTTCCTTCCTTCCTTCCTTCCTTCCTTCCTTCCTCCCTCTCTTTCTTTCATTGTGTTTCCCTCCCCGTGCTTCTCCTTTGTAGAATTTACAAGCACATAAACATTTGTTTAATTTCTGTTTTTTGTCTGCCTTCTCCTAGACCACAAGCTTCTGAAAACACAGCCATGTCAGTTGGGCTCATTATTCTATCTCTGTTACCTGTCCAATAATGGGCACATGGCAGGCACTCAATCAATATATATTGAATGAATAAATACATGAATACTCGATGGTGATCATTAAAATAATAACCTTTAAATTGCTAATTTTATTATAAGCTAAATGTCCTAGTCTCAAAGGTATGATCCAAATAAGATCATGTTTTCCTTTTTAAGTACCCGCACTGTAATGTTCTGTGTCTAAGCCATAGGCGTCCCCTCCCCAAGGGAATTCTGGGGGTTGTGTGAGGGGCTGTCTGTCACTATATTTAGGGTGTGTGTAAATGGTCAGACCATAAATATTTTAGGCTTTGCAGGCCATAGTTCTCTGGGTACAACTGTCAACTCTGCTGTTTCTGCACTAACGCGTCCACAGATAAAATATAAATGAGTGGACATGACTGTCTCCAACAGAACTTTATTTATGAAACAGATGGTTGGCCTGGGTGTTGTAGTTTGTTGATTCCTGTTCTAGACAATAAAACAGATATTTAACATGGCAGGTATGACAAAGTGCTAAGAATAAAAACAAGACATGGTGGACAGCAGAGGACAGATTGTGTGGGAAGTTATGCTGAGTAAGATTGGAAATCCTTGGACGATTTAAACAGGGAAATGGTCTGCTCTGACTCCCAGGTCCAGTGGAGTACATTGCAGAAAGGGTGAACACTTGGAGACCAGTTGGAAGGTTATTGTGATGGTCCAGATGCAGAGGGGTGGAGGTTGGTACCGGGATGGGAGTGATGAGGTGGTAACAAGTGGTTGCATTCTAGGTAGACTTAGAAGTTGACCAATAGACTTTGCTCATGGTCTAAATAAAAGAGGGACGTTCAGGGATGACTCTAAGATTTTAGTCTGAGCAGTTGGAAGAATGATTTTTCCAACTACTGAGCTGAATAAGAGGGGAGGAGGTATGGGTTTTGGTCAGAAGACCAAGAGTTCTGTTTGGGACATGTTAAGTTTGAGATGACTGTCAGACACCCAAATAAAGCTGCTGAGCAGGCAGGTGGATAGATGAGTCGGGGATTAAGGGGAGAGTCATCAGCATGTGGATGGTCCTTGCAGCGTGAATGAGATCAGCTAAAGAATGAGAATTGCATGGAAAAGAGGTCCAAGGATTGAGCCCTGGGAGGTTCTGAGTTTGGAGGTCAGGAAGAGGAGAGCAGGGAGAGGAGAAAGCAGTCAAGGAGGCTGAGGGATGGGCGGGGGTGGGGAGGCAGCGTGATAGCAGAGAGGCAAGGGGGAGCCGGCTCAGGGCGGGGGGCATGAGTGGCATGCCCACATTTGCTTCTTAAGCCCTGCACCCGGGGCTTCCTGTGATTAGATGCTGGAGCTCAGCTGGAGAGCTCTTTGCATTGCCTCTTGGACTCTGCATTTCATGTCCCCCTGTGGTTCTGGCTGCTGCTTTCAGCGAACTCCCAGGCCATCACTCTTCCCTGATCCTTTTATTGCCTCACCAGTTGCATTTTCTTTGCAACTTGGCAGGGAAATCATACCTCCCAAATTGCTCATAATCCTTGGCTAAGCTGACTCCTTTTGTACTGAAAAAAGGAAGCCAGCAGAGCCAGAGAATGATTTCTGGAACAAAGAGGAACATTTTCTAACAAAAATACAGGCACATCATATACCCTCCACCCACCCCCTTTCCCTACGCCCTGGGGCAGGATGAACTCTCCTGGCCAAGAGAGCAGCTTTCCCCTTACAGCGTGAAAATGCAGCTCCCCTGAGGGCTGTGGGAAGCATCCTCAGTTTCCCATGGAGGCAGGAGCAACAGGAATGGTCTTTTCTGAGCCTGTGATTGTGTGCACAGAGCAAACGTGGGGTGAGAGGGAGGGTGGACAGAGGTGAGAGAGAAGGGCCCGGGGGCCCGAGGAGGCCGCCGAAAGGAGAAAGACCGAGGCAGAAACCCTGAAACTGGAGGCAGCAGGCTTTTTGTGTATCATCTTGAGTATCTGTGACTGAGAACTGGCCCCATGTTTAAGGTCATGGATCCAGGGAGTTGGTCCCCTCCTTCCTCTCTCCTTTTTCCATCACAACAAAGATGACACCTGGCATTCTGAGCTCACATCTGCTCATGCTTTTGTTCTATTTTTTCCTACTCTGTTCTATTCGGGTGTCTGGCATGAGGGACTGAGGTTTGAAAGCAACACTCCAGCTGTCCCCTCCGTGCCCACTCCTACTGAATTATCCTGAAATCCCTCCTGCTGGCATGATCCCCTCTGGTTCCCCCTAAGAAGAGTCTGGGGCAGGCTTCTGTCTGACACGGAATCATGCCCTTGGCACTCCACGCCCCCCAACAGTCTTCTTGGATTTTTTTTTGTATTTAATAAATGTAATTTGCAGGCATTAACCTAGGGAATTATTTCTGTGTAAGCAGAGAAGAGTTTAGGTCTTTGGTCAGAGATGTAGAATTCACATGTGTTTGGGGGCAACGTTTCTGACAATAGAATAGGAAAGGAAAAAAGCATAAGCTCGCTCACAGAAGATAATCACGTGTCTTCTTGTTTAAAACAATCTCTTCTGTTAAATTCAGTATTTCGGGCTATTCAATTTATACCCAATACACTTACTTTTGGCATACTTATGAAGAAGCGAATGTAACAGATATGTGTTTCTTTGGCTGGCAAGTTAAAAAAACAAATGAAAATTGGAATTTTATCTTTTAAATCATTAAATAAACTATTACAGGGATGCTTTTTTTCCCCCAAATTAATAAAACTAAACTGCTTTCTGGAAAGAAGATTATTTTTAAACCTAATGTATGAACATCCATCATCACAAGGTAATATTTTTAATACTACGAGCATATTCTTAATTTATTTAAAAAATTTTATGCTGGTCATTTTGTTAGATTATTACTTCTTACTTATGTTTCAGTTCCTACTTTTAGAGAAATATCAAACATAATTTATATTCTTTACCAGATATTTCTAATACCTGAAGTCCTTTTTAAAAATTGAAATATAGTGACATATAATATATGTTAGTTTCAGGTGTACTACATAGTGATTTGACATTTGCACACATTATGAAATGATCACCTAGATAAGTCTGGTAACCATCTGTCACCATACAAACTTATTACAATATTATTGAACACATCTCTTATGCTGTATATTACATCCCTGTGACATTTATTATAAGCGGTTTGTACCTCTTTTTTTTTAACATCTTTATTGGAGTATAATTGCTTTAAAATGTTGTGTTAGTTGCTTCTTTATAACAAAGTGAATCAGCTTTATGTATACATATATCCCCATATTTCCTCCCTCTTGTGTCTCCCTCCCACCCTCCCTATACCACCCCTTTAGGTAGTTACAAAACACCGAGCTGATCTCCCTGTGCTATGCGGCTGCTTCCCACTAGCTATA
The DNA here is from genome assembly GCF_949987515.2 of Delphinus delphis. Lineage (NCBI taxonomy): Eukaryota > Metazoa > Chordata > Mammalia > Artiodactyla > Delphinidae > Delphinus > Delphinus delphis. Next base: position 16,284,572 of record NC_082684.1, read on the forward strand.
GGTCTTACATTTGGTAGTGTATATATGTCAGTGCTACTCTCTCACTTTGTCCCAGCTTACCCTTCCTCCTCCCTGTGTCCTCAAGTCTATTCTCTAGTAAGTCGGCATCTTTATTCCCATCCTGCCCCTAGGTTCTTCATGGCCATTTTTTTTTTTTTTTTAGATTCCATATATATGTGTTAGCATACGGTATTTGTTTTACTCTTTCTGACTTATTTCACCCTGTATGACAGTCTCTAGGTCCATCCACCTCACTGCAAATAACTCAGTTTCGTTTCTTTTTATGGCTGAGTAATGTTCCATTGTATATATGTGCCACATCTTCTTTATCCATTTATCTGTCAATGGACACTTAGGTTGCTTCCATGTCCTGGCTATTGTAAATAGAGCTGCAATGAGCATTGTGGTACATGACTCTTTTTGAATTATGGTTTTCTCAGGGTATATGCCCAGTAGTGGGATCTCTGGGTCATATGATAGTTCTATTTTTAGTTTTTTTTAAGGAACCTCCATACTGTTCTCCATAGTGGCTGTATCAATTTACATTCCCACCAAGAGTGCAAGAGGGTTCCCTTTCCTCCACACCCTCTCCATCATTTACTGTTTGTAGATTTTTTGATGATGGCCATTCTGACCAGTGTGAGGTGATATCTCACTGTAGTTTTGATTTGCATTTCTCTAATGATTAATGATGCTGAGTATTCTTTCATGTGTTTGTTGGCAATCTGTATATCCTCTTTGGAGAAATGTCTATTTAGGTCTTCTGCCCATTTTTGGATTGGTTTTTTTGATATTGAGCTACATGGGCTGCTTGTAAATTTTGGAGATTAATCCTTTATCAGTTGCTTCATTTGCAAATATTTTCTCCCATTCTGAGGGTTGTCTTTCATCTTGTTTATGGTTTCCTTTGCTGTGCAGAAGCTTCTAAGTTTCATTAGGTCCCATTTGTTTATTTTTGTTTTTATTTCCATTTCTCTAGAAGGTGGGTCAAAAAGGATCTTGCTGTGATTTATGTCACAGAATGTTCTGCCTATTTTTTCCTCTAAGACTTTTATAGTATCTGGCCTTAAAAGTTTTTAATCCATTTTGAGTTTATTTTTGTGTATGGTGTTAGGGAGTGATCTAATTTCATTCTTTTACATGTAGCTGTCCAGTTTTCCCAGCACCACTTATTGAAGAGGCCGTCTTTTCTCCATTGTATATTCTTGCCTCCTTTATCAAAGATAAGTTGACCATATGTGCGTGGGTTTATCTCTGGGCTTTCTATCCTGGTCCATTGATCTATATTTCTGTTTTTGTGCCAGTACCATTCTGTCTTGATTACTGTAGCTTTGTAGTATAGTCTGAAGTCCGGGAGCCTGATTCCTCCAGCTCTGTTTTTCTTTCTCAAGATTGCTTTGGCTATTCGGGGTCTTTTGTGTTTCCATACAAATTGTGAAATTTTTTGTTCTAGTTCTGTGAAAAATGCCATTGGTAGTTTGATAGGGATTGCATTGAATCTGTAGATGGCTTTGGGTAGTAGAGTCATTTTCACAATGTTGATTCTTCCAATCCAAAAACATGGTATATCTCTCCATCTGTTTGTATCATCCTTAATTTCTTTCATCAGTGTCTTATAGTTTTCTGCATATAGGACTTTTGTCTCCTTAAGTAGGTTTATTCCTAGGTATTTTATTCTTTTTGTTGCAGTGGTAAATGGGAGTGTTTCCTTAATTTCACTTTCAGATATTTTCATCATTAGTGTATAGGAATGCAAGAGATTTCTGTGCATTAATTTTGTATCCTGCTACTTACCAAATTCATTGATTAGCTCTAGTAGTTTTCTGGTAGCATCTTTAGGATTCTCTATGTATAGTATCATGTCATCTGCAAACAGTGACAGCATTACTTCTTTTCTAATTTGGATTCCTTTTATTTCTTTTTCTTCTTTAATTGCTGTGGCTAAAACTTGCAAAACAATGTTGAATAATAGTGGTGAGAGTGGACAACCTTGTCTTGTTCCTGATCTTAGTGGAAATGGTTTCAATTTTTCACCATTGATGATGATGTTGGCTGTGGGTTTGTCATATATGGCCTTTATTATGTTGATGTAAGTTCCCTCTATGCCTACTTTCTGGAGAGTTTTTATCATAAATCGGTGTTGAATTTTGTCGAAAGCTTTTTCTGAATCTATTGAGATGATCATATCGTTTTTATTCTTCAGTTTGTTAATATGGTGTATCACATTGATTGATTTGTGTATATTGAAGAATTCTTGCATTCCTGGGATAAACCTCACCTGTTCATGGTGTCTGTTCCTTTTAATGTGCTGTTGGATTCTGTTTGTTAGTATTTTGTTGAGGATTTTTGCATCCATGTTCATCAGTGATATTGGCCTGCAGTTTTCTTTCTTAGTGAGTCTGGCAAATGGTTTATTAATTTTGTTTATCTTCTCAAAGAACCAGCTTCTAGGGCTTCCCCAGTGGCACAGTGGTTAAGAATTCACTGGTCAATGCAGGGGACACGGGTTTGAGCCCTGGTCTGGGAAGATCCCACATGCCATGGAGCAACTAAGCCTGTGCGCCACAACTACTTAGCCTGTGCTCTAGACCCTGCGAACCACAACTACTGAAGCCCGTGCGCCTAGAGCCTGTGCTGCACAACAGGAGAAGCTACCACAATGAGAAGCCCATACTGTACAATGAAGAGTTGCCCTCGCTCGCCACAACTAGAGAAAGGCCGTGTATAGCAATGAGACCCAATGCAGCCAAAAATAAGTAAATTAATTTTAAAAAAGAGGAAAGACAGATACTGTATGATTCCATTAAGAAAAAAAGAAGAACCAGCTTTTAGTTTTATTGATTTTTACTATTGTTTCCTTCATTTCTTTTTCATTTATTTCTGATCTGATCTTTATGATTTCTTTCCTTCTGCTAACTTTGGAGTTTTTTTTGTTCTTCTTTCTCTAATTGCTTTAGGTGTAAGGTTAGGTTCTTTATTTGAGATTTTTCTTGTTTCTTGCGGTTGTATTGCTATAAAGTTTCCTCTTAGAACTGCTTTTCCTGCATCTCATAAGTTTTGGGTTGTCATGTTTTCATTGTCAGTTGTTTCTAGTATTTTTTGATTTCCTCTTGATTTCTTCAGTGATCTCTTGGTTATTTAGTAGTGTATTGTTTAGCCTCCTTGTGTTTGTATTTTTTACAGATCTTTTCCTGTAGTTGATATCTAGTCTCATAGCATTGTGGTCAGAAAAGATACTTGATATGATTTCAGTTTTCTTAAATTTACCAAGGCTTGATTTGTGACCCAAGATATGATGTATCCTGGAGAATGTTCCATGAGCACTTGAGAAGAAAGTGTATTCTGTTGTTTTTGGATGGACTGTCTTATAAATATCAATTAAATCCATCTTGTTTAATGTGTCATTTAAAGATTGTGTTTATTTATTTTCATTTTGGACGATCTGTCTATTGGTGAAAGTGGTGTGTTAAGTTCCCCTACTATGATTGTGTTACTTTTGATTTCCCCTTTTATGGGTGCTAGCATTTGCCTTATGTATTGAGGTGCTCCTATGTTGGGTGCATAAATATTTACAATTGTTTTATCTTCTTCTTGGATTGACCCCTTGATCATTATGTAGTGTCCTTCTTTGTCTCTTGTTATAGTCTTTATTTTAAAGTCTATTTTGTCTGATATGAGAATTGCTATTCCAGCTTTCTTTTGATTTCCATTTGCATGGAATATCTTTTTCTATCCCCTCACTTTCAGTCTGTATGTGTCCCTAGGTCTGAAGTTGGTCTCCTGTAGACAGCATATATATGGATCTCGTTTTTGTATGCATTCAGCCAGTCTATGTCTTTTGGTTAGAGCATTTAATCCATTTACATTTAAGGTAATTATTGATATGTATGTTCCTATTACTATTTTCTTAATTGTTTTGGGTTTGGTTTTGTAGGTCTTTTCCTTCTCTTGTGTTTCCTGCCTAGAGAAGTTCCTTTAGCATTTGTTGTAAAGCTGGTTTGGTGGTGCTGAATTCTCTTAAATTTTGATTGTCTGTAAAGATTTTAATTTCTCCTTCAAATCTGAATGAGATCCTTACTGGATAGAGTATCTTGGTTGTAGGTTTTTCCCTTTCATCACTTTAAATAGTCCTGCCACTCCCTTCTGGCTTGCAGAGTTTCTGCTGAAAGATCAGCTGTTAACCTTATGGGGATTCCCTTGTATGTTATGTTGTTATTCTCTTGCTGCTTTTAATGTTTTTTCTTTGTATTTAATTTTTGATAGTTTGATTAATATGTGTCTCAGTGTGTTTCCCTTTGGGTTTATCCTGTATGGTACTCTCCGTGCTTCCTGGACTTGATTGACTATTTCCTTTCCCATGTTAAGGCAGTTTTCGACTATAATCTCTTCAAATATTTTCTCAGACACTTCCTTTTTTTATTCCTCAGGGACCTCTATAATTCGAATGTTGGTGCATTTAATGTTGTCCTAGATGTCTCTCAGACTGTCTTCAATTCTCTTCATTCTTTTTCCTTTATTCTGCTCTGCAGGTAGTTATTTCCACAATTTTTTCTTCCAGGTCAGTTTTCCATTCTTCTGCCTCAGTTATTCTGCTATTTATTCCTTCTAGAGCATTTTTAATTTCATTTTTTGTGTTGTTCATCACTGTTTGTTTGCTCTTTAGTTCTTCTAGGTCCTTGTTAAATGCTTCTTGTATTTTCTCCATTCTATTTCCAAGATTTTGGATCATCTCTACTATCATTACTCTGAATTCTTTTTCAGGTAGACTGCCTATTTCCTCTTCATTTGTTTCATCTTGTGGGCTTTTACCTTGCTCCTTCAACTGTCGCATATTTCTCTGTCTTCTCATTTTTTTAACTTCTGTGTTTGGCGTCTCCTTTTCCCAGGCTGCAGGTTCATGTTCCCCATTGTTTTTGGTGTCTGCCTCCAATGGGTGAGGTTGGTTCAGTGGCTTGTGTAGGCTTCCTGGTGGAGGGGACTGGTGCCTGTGTTCTGGTGGGTTTGGCTGGATCTTGTGTTTCTCGTGGACAGGCCTGCTTCTGGTGGTGTGTTTTGGGGTGTCTGTGAACTTAGTATGATTTTAAGCAGCCTCTCTGCTAATGGGTGGGGCTGTGTTCTTGTCTTGCTAGCTGTTTGGCATGGGCCGTCCAGCACTGGAGCTTCCTGGCTGTTGGGTGGAGCTGGGTCTTAGCGTTCAGATGGAGATTTCTGGGAAAGCTCTCACCGATTGATATTACATGGGGCCAGGAGGTCTCTGGTGGTCCAATGTCCTGAGCTCAGCTCTCCCACCTCAGAGGCTCAGGCCTGACAGCAGGCCAGAGCACCAAGGCCCTGTCAGCCACATGGCTCAGAAGAAAAGGGAGAAAAAAGGAAAGAAAAAAAAATTTTAAATGAAAAAAAGAGTAATAAAAATTTAGAGCAACAAAACCAGTAACGAAGTCCACCAGTGATAACAAGCACTAAAAACTATGCTAAGGTAAACATAAAAATCAGAAAGAAATCAGTCACAGACATCAAACCCCAAGTCTACAGTTGCTCCCAAGGTCCACTGCCTCAATTTTGGGATGATTCATTGTCTATTCAAGTATTCCACAGATGCAGGTACATCGAGTTGATTGTGAGGATTTAATCTGCTGCTCCTGAGGCTGCTGGGAGAAATTTCCCTTTCACTTCTTTGTTCGCACAGCCCCTGGGGTTCAGCTGTGGATTTGGACCCACCTCTGCATGTAGGTCACCCTCAGGCATCTATTCCCACCCAGACAGGATGGGGTTAAAGCAGCAGCTGATTAGGGGGCTCTTGCTCATTCAGGCTGGGGGGAAGATGGTGTACAGTAGTTATAACTGGAATGCCTCTGGTGGCAGAGGCTGGCGTGACATTGCAGCAGCCTGAGGTCCACCGTGTGTTCTCCTGGGGAACTTGTCTCTGGATCATGGGACCCTGGCAATGGTGTGCTGCACAGGCTCCCAGGGGGGCGTGGATAGTGACTTGTGCTTGCACACAGGATTCTTGGTGGCTGCAGCAGCAGCGTTAGCGTTCCATGCCCATCTGTGGTGTCTGAGCTAATAACCACTGCTTGTGCCTGTCTCTGGAGCTCGTTTAGGCAGTGCTCTGACTTCTGTGGGCACACGGGGAGGAATGCCTTCTCCTCGCGCACCACGAAACAATGGTCTTTTGCCTCTTAGGCAGGTCCAGACATTTTCCCGGACTCCATCCCGGCTAGCCGTGGTGCACTAATCCCTTCAGGCTGTGTTCATGCAGCCAACCCCAGTCCTCTCCCTGGGATCTGACCTCTGAATCCCTAGCCTCAGTTCCCAGCCCCCGCCCGTCCCGGCAGGTGAGCAGACAAGCCTCTCGGGCTGGTGAGTGCTGGTCGGCACTGATCCTCTGTGCAGGAATCTCTCTACTTTGACCTCTGCACTCCTGTTGCTGCGCTCTCCTCTGTGGTTCTGAAGCTTCCCCCTCGCCCACCCCCCCATCTCCGCCAGTGAAGGGGCTTCCTAGTGTGTGGAAACCTTTCCTCCTTCAGAGCTCCTTCCCAGAGGTGCAGGTCCCGTCCCTATTCTTTTTTTTTCTCTCTTTTTTTTGCGGTACGCGGGCCTTTCACTGTTGTGGCCTCTCCCGTTGCGGAGCACAGGCTCTGGACGTGCAGGCTCAGCGGCCATGGCTCATGGGCCCAGCCGCTCCGCAGCATGTGGGATCTTCCTGGACTGGGGCATGAACCTGTGTCCCCTGCATCGGCAGGTGGACTCTCAACCACTGCACCACCAGGGAAGCACCCCTATTCTTTTGTCTCTGTCTTTTCTTTTTTCTTTTGCCCTACCCAGGTATGTGGGGAGTTCCTTGCCTTTTGGGAGGTCTGAGATCTTCTGCCAGCATTCAGTAGGTATTCTGTAAGAGTTGTTCCACATGTAGATGTATTTTTGATGTATTTGTGGGGAGGAAGGTGATCTCCACATCTTACTCCTCCACCATCTGGAAGGTCCCCCCAAGTTCCATATAATTTTGATTATTTCAGCTTTGTAGTATAGTTTGATAGTTTGAAGTCAGGGAGTGTGACACCTCCAACTTTGTTCTTTCTAAAACTTGCTTTGGCTATTTGGGTTATTTTGTGTTTCCATGAAAGTTTAGAATTATTTGTTCTAGTTTTGTGAAAAATGCCATTGATAATTTGATAGGGATTTAATGAATCTGTAGATTGCTTTGGGTATTATGGTCATTTTAGCAATATTAATTCTTGCAATCCATGAACATGATAGATGTTTTTATTCATTTGCATCATCTTCAATTTCTTTTATCAGTGTCTTATAGTTTTCAGAGTACAAGTCTTTTACCTCCTAGGTTAGATTAATTGCTAGGTATTTTATTTCTTTTTGATGCAGTTGTAAATGGGATTCTTTTCTTAATTTTTCTTTCTTCTTGGATTACTGAACGTCTGCCTTCTAGGCTTCAAATCTTGTGGTTGAGGGTTGACCAGCTGTCCCTGAATAGAGCTGAGCGCCATGAAATCGATGGGGATTCTGGATGGTTTGGATCCCAAGGCAAGGAATATACAGGTAAACTCTGTGTTTAACACAGACTGGGCCAGTAAAGTCCTTTAGATTAGTGGGATACCCATAAAGATAGAATGGTTTTAAACTTAATTAATGATTCTTTGTGTTACTGGGCTTTATCAAATCCAGAATATGGCTTTTGTTTATTGTCCTGGCTACCAGGACAAAGTAGGTCAGGGAGAAAATAGGCATGAGAAAAGTAAGGAAGAGAGAAGCATGTAGGGAAAGAATGTATTATTTTAACATCTGCTACTGGAAATATTCCCGGGAAGGGAGCTATTTTAGGAAAATATCTTGAGAAGGCATCTAGGAATGGAAGTGGAAGCACTGTGGGTTCTTAGGAGTCAAGACAACCCAAGGAATTTCAAAAGTGTTGTGTATAGGGCTTCCCTGGTGGCGCAGTGGTTTAGAGTCCGCCTGCCGATGCAGGGGACGTGGGTTCGTGCCCCGGTCTGGGAAGATCCCACATGCCATGTAGCGGCTGGTCCCGTGAGCCATGGCCGCTGAGCCTGCACGTCCAGAGCCTGTGCTCCGCAACGGGAGAAACCACAACAGAGAGAGGCCCGCGTACCGCAAAGAAAAAAAAAAGTGCTGTGTATAGATATCAGGACTTGGGGAGAAGGAGAAGGGAGGATGAAGCTGGAGAGGGGGCCAGAGGCCAAAGAAGTATGAAGTGCTTCTATTCTATTAGTCAGTGTTCTCCAGAGAAACAAAACCAATAGGGTATGGATGTATATGTATACGTACATGTACATGTATATGTAAATCTAGAAAGAGATTTATTATAAGGAATTGGCTCCCATAATTATGGAGGCTGAGAAATCCTATGATCTGCTCTTTGCGAGATGGAGTTTCCAGTCGAGGTCTGAAGGCCTGAGCACCAGGAGGAGGAAAGACAGGAAACCGATGTCCCAGCAGCTCAAGCAGTCAGGCTGAGTGAATCCAACCTTTCTCCACTTTCCTGTTCTATGCAGGCCCTCAACAGACTGGATGATGCCCACCCACACCTGAGGAGCGCCACCTGCCTTAGCCCATCAATTCCAATGCTAACCTCTTTGAGAAACTCTCTCACAGACACACCCCAAAATAATGTTTAACTTGATATCTGGGCATCTTGTGACCTTGTCAGGGTGACACATACAGCTAAACATCATGGTGCCCCTGTTGGTAAAGAGCTCAAAGGAATTTTATGCACAGAGATGACCAATGCTCAACACCAAGGGGCTGCATGTTAGTAATGTAGCTCTCCCCCCTCCCAGTTTGTTGAGATCTTTGGTGAAGTATATTGTGCACACAAGGGTATGCTTTTTCTATGTGGTGTGCTTGTGTGAATGTATATGTGCATGTGTGTGCATGTGAATGCAGGCATTGTTGTGGGTATGCATGTATGATGTATGTAAGCATGTGTGTGTATGAGAGAGAGAAATTGAGAGAGACAGAAAAAGAGAAAAGGTGGTTTGTGCAGATACAGGAAACTGCGATGTCCCCGGGGAGGGTTGGTGCAGAGCAGAACAGGGATCGGATGAGGAGATAATCCAGAAATTTAGCCAATTCGGCAGAAGCAGGACTCTAAATCAGAGGCCATGGAAAGGCATGAATCCCCAGAAATCTTGTGGATGGTTGAAATGAAATGGGGGTTACAGCCAATCTTGTGTGGATTATAAGGGACATGGTGATGCCAGGGATGCGTTCTCCATGTGTTATGGATTGTCCATTAACTTTTGGTAGAATATAAGGGCCTGAGGCTAAAAGATTGATAATCTGACCATAATTGCCCTCCACTCTCAACAAAGCAAATAATCGGGATTGTTCTTCTATCGTTATATTCCTCTGTAGTTATCATCTTTATGACAACTTTCCGTCTCCTCGTTTATCAAACACACTTGAACCTAATTTTAGCAGACAAAATTGTGGGGGGTGAGGGTGTGATTTCTGTAGTGGCTTGGGATGCAGGGCCCTTTCAATACTTTTTGGGGGCCCAAAAGTATAATTCAATAACAGCAACTTGTTTTACTTGGAACATCTAGGACACCAGTTGTGTGAGATGAATTATGTTTTCATGCAAGGTTCTGAGAGGCCAAATGACAAAACATGAGTACAGTGTTTTCTTGAAGGCTTAAATGGCTTTGCAGATGTGAATTAGTCTAGAACATCACAGGCACTCTTTTCGTGTGGGTCACACCACCCCTTCCCTATTCCACTGTTGTAGACAGAATCATTAGTATGTGTCAGCTGCTGAACTTCAGTCATCAAATACTAATCAGATAAGAAATGGATTAACAAGGAATCATATCAACTGTATTTTCAGAGTGAAAATAAAGGCAGTGCACATTTAAAATTCGCAGTGAAGCTACCACAGCTATTTAGGATGCAATAAAAGTCCATTTTAATAAGTATCACATAGTTTACCTGTAGCCCATTAATTGCATTTCAGAGATAGGCAAAGTGAAAAGTGTAATCTGCTTTTAAGCATTTTCCACTAATATAAATTAGCCAGATGAAGTATTTGGGCATGCTTGCACTGCTAAATAAGGCAGAAAACTTTACCAAACTTTTATGTTAATACTCCATAGGTGCTCGGCTGTGTTAGCAATGAATCATGCAATATAAGTGACCGCCCCCTGCCCCCCCATCGTTGGGCTTGGAAATCCAAACAGGCCTCCGTCACCTCTGCCTTTTGTTCTCTGATCTTGGGCACAACACTTCCCTTCTTTGGGCTGCAGGTTCCTCATGTGTGAAACTAGGTAAATTAATCCTATAAGTATGGTTATCAGGTTAAATGAGATTATGCACGCATGGCATATACTAAGTATTCTGGAAATGAGAGCTATCATTACTATAAACTTGTAGTACGTGTATTTAATTCAACACTGTTATTTTTAGTGTTCTATTTATTTTAACCGTTTAAGATGGAAATTTTAAATAAATTCTGCTCTTCGTGCTTGTTAGGTCAAATTCTATCTGTTATAAGAAGACATTATAACAATGGAAAGGACATTTTAAAAATTTTAAATAATTTGCCATAATACTTACATCCTAACAACAAAGCAATTTCCCTCTTTCTGGATTCCTTTGCCCGTGTATAGGCACATTTTGACATCGTCATAATCAGTCTTCAAAGCATTAGTCTATAGTTTGCAGTTTTGTAAAATGTACTGTATTTTTATGTGGCTTCATAATTGTAATTTTTAGTGGCCATGTTACATTCATTAGAGGTTGTGGACCCTAATCTAATAGTCCCTGTTTTTAGTCATTTTGATTGCTTCTGGTTTTTATATACATGGCAAAGATGAGTATCTTCAGTCTAACGCTCTCCCAACTGAGCTATTTCGGCCACCTAAGATGAATATCCTTTGTAGAAGGAGTCAAGGGATTCTAGATTTGGAGAATTGAAAGAGCTGGGTCCTTTTGATTGGGGCTGGGCAGAGGGCTTTGTAGCTGAGGTGTTTCAAGAGGGACGACTGGGGCTCCTGAGTGCTTCTAGATGCAGCAGCAGTGGGGGTGGGCTTGGGGTTTCCAAAGGAGAAGACCCCACGGGGCTGGCATACAAGGCTGCAGGTTATGGAGAGAGGCAGAGGGAACCTTAAGGTTGCCTTCTAGGTGGACCTACTCACTTCAGCAGAGAAGGAAAAGACCCAGGGAACAGGGGCAGAAGTCCCTTCCAGTAAGAAGAGGGAGTCGGCATCTTGGAGGCAGCCTCTGCTTCTGCTACTTTCAAAGTGAGCTCTTTTAATCCTGTAAAGTACTATTTGCAGAAAGTAAAGCACAGAGAGACGGCGTAGGTGGCCCAAGTCAAGAAGCTGGCACCTTGGTTGTGTGTGTGTGTGTGTGTGTGTGTGTGTCCAACTCGCCAGGCTTCCCCAAGCTGGGAGCTGCAGATCCCTAAGGGGCACCCATCTGAGTGCCTCTGGGAGTCCTGTGAACAGCCTTCGACCAGTGAAGAGCCAGTTCTATATTACAGTTAAAACCAAAAGCTCGCCTTTCCTGCTGAGTGAATGGGAACACCACAGAGCAAACAGAGACAAGATGGCCACCAGGGGCTCAGCAGTGGTCGATCACATCCTCAGGAGTGTTGCCCTGGAGGGTGATGCGTTTCAGAACAGAGCACCCCGGGGTGTGCAGGTAAAACAGTTCTTCCCTTGAGGACCTCTGCAAAGCCTGCAGGATCCACGGAGAATGGCCATTTTAGCAGTTTGTGGTGAGGAAGCCACCTTAGCTGCCATTCCCAGGCGGAGACCAAGTCAACCAAAGCATTCTGATGGTCACCATGTGAGACTTGCATTGCTCAAGTGCACAGGAGATATCGCGAAAATGTATAGATTAATTAAAATAATAAAAGGACAGCATTTTTTGGCTTATCACTTTGGCAAATACATATATATATAAATATTTCTACATTATATATTATTTTATGTGTAGCAGGCAATGTATAAACTAATGCATTGTGTATGTTATGTACTTATTCGTATTATGTGTTTATCTATTTATATGTTTGTAATCCTGGGACAGTACTTGCTTTGTTCATAGGGCAGTAAAGCTCACATATGTAGGTAGATGTACCTGAATGTGCTTTTGAGCGAGGAGTTACTTTCGTCATCTAATGCCCCTGCCCTTCTGGCAGAAGGAGAAACTAAGGCTCGGAGAGATGACTCCTTCAGGGTGCACAGCTGAGGAAAGAGCCCAGCCTCTCTGCTTTTTCATTCATGTCCTTCCTCCTCCTGGTGTGACCTCAATCCTGCAGCCATGCATGTAAAGGGGCTAAAGCAAAACATCTCTTTCCAAAGAGTAGCACTTTTGTCACAAAACAGTGTTCATAAATGTCTCAGGACAACAATAAAAAGAAAAAAAAAGAGGAAGCGATTAGGCCAGAGTTTCCGTTTGAGGTCTAGCTCCTCAAAGACACGCCGTGGAGCTCAACAAAAGGCAGGCGATTGCCCCTCTGATGGTGCTTCTTTCCAGGGGACATCTTTTCTCTTGTGAGAAGCTTCTCATTTTTAGACAAAAGCAGATAAACAGAAATTCTATTCTGACTCACCGAGTGTCACTGACATATTTGAAAATATCTTTCTACCAAGACAGGAGAAAGGGATAGTGTAAGAATTCTCTGAGATACACTCAAGGAAATCTATAAAGGAATTCCACAAATTAGCCTCCTAAGGGAAAAGCGATATCTGACATGAACCTGAGCACTTTAAATCCTTTTTTAACAATTTCCAGGAGATGGAAGAACCGCAGTTCTAAGGGATGTCCACTAGATGACAGCATGACTATGGTTAAAGTCTCAGTAGCTTTCTCTGCATGGAAAAGGGGATTTATTACTCTGATCAGAGGTTGGAAGTCAAAGGTTTTATGGATACGAATATGCTGTTAAAATATTATAAACTAAACTATATATTTACATATAGCTAATATATAATTCTTACTATTATTGTGTGAAGTATCATATTGGCTTTCTTACCTTAATTCTTACTATCTTTACTCATATCCATGTGTGATTTAGGCAGGTTTAATGTTATGGCTAAAAGTCCTTTGTTGGCTGCCACCACCCTTACTTGAATAATCCCAACGTTTGCCTTTGTTCTTCAAATGCTAATTTATTAAATGGTTTTAGCGTACATTAGCCACACCTCTGTGATCCCGCTAATTACTGGTCAATCCTGATTTTCACTCAGTTGTATGATGTAGTCAATTTCTTCTTTTTCTACCACAATTTAATATTAACTATAGTCTGATTTTTGATATTTCATGGATGCAATATGTTGTCATTATGTTTTCACTGAGTGCCAGGCCGTGTGTGAGCTGTTGGCAACGCAGACCAAGGTTTTCACGGCGGTTACGCGCTAATGAGATATACCACGACACGTAGGTAAAGTACATCCTTCAGTACTAAGTAAATTCTTGTTTTATAAGTCCTTTTAAGATTTAGATACTTTCCCTGTTGATGATGGAAAATTCTTTTGGAAAGAGCTGGGTGATCAGGAAAAGGGTTTGGACCTGACAGCATCAGAGGTGGCTTTCCAAATTCAAGGATTATTAGGAGAACACCGACACCAGACATGTTCTTTAGGGACCAGGGCTGTGCTGCAGCTGTCCGCTATTGTCACCATCTGTCATCTTTAGGAGACATCCACATGGACAAGACAAAATGTTAGAAATGTGTAGACAGTCTGGTTAATTTAGTTAGCTGAATAAATGAATACACACACAGACTGGTGACGAACAGAACAAGTTGTGCTAGGCAAAATAATTCTTTTCTGTCTTAAAGCACTTGATAGTTGATAAAGCATGTTCAGATATATTACATGTGAGCTTAACAACACTATGCCCAGAAAATGCAGCAATGTGCCCCAGCTGCCAGTGAAGAAAGAATTCAGGAGTAGAAGGATAAAACATGTCAAGTGCCCATCGGAGGTACCCCATCAATTGCTATTTTACTGTGGTTACTATTTACTAGGAGTCAGGTCATTGGTGTCCAGGCATAGCAGTCTTACATCACGCTCTATCTGATTCAAGACTTTATGACTTGAGGTCTCCAGGTGATTCTTTAAGTGCCAGCTCTGACTGTGTGTGTGTGCCTGATCTTCACATTCCGCTCCTGGGGTCTCTGTGTATCTGTTCCACTTGTGTTTTGGTGAGTCATGAAGGAAGAGGCGTGCCTTGTCCAGCTGGGGCTGGCAGGACCTGAAACCAAACCAGCATTATTACTGGGCAGAGGGTAAATGAAACAACAGTGTTTTCCAGAGAAGATGTGTGGAAGGACTACCCCGCATGTGATCAGCCTGGAAAAGGCTTTTCTTGCTGTGGCCAGTGGGACTTAAGAGCGATACTTATTTATAACTCGGGGCAGCAGGAGGGCTCAGGGGTGCAGTGGCTATGAAAGAACATTGAAATGTTAGAGGGAAAAGCTGTTCGCCATAACCTTATAAAATGGGCTTTCTGTTTCCAACAACAAAAACAAGCAAACAGAAAAAGAAATCTGTGAAAAAGTAAAAACAGCAAAATGATGGAGGGGTGTGAGTCAGTTCAGAGGAAAGGTGCCAGGGTTTCTAGGGGTTGAATTTTCTATAAACAAATATATTTAGAAAGTGGCAGTACCTTTTGACATTTGCTAAGTGATTTTGATGATTGACTTTTCAATTGAGTTTCTGTAGCGAGCGAAGGAGTGGTGAGAGGAAAAAGCAATTTTCCCAATGGGAGTATAAAACCCTTCAACCTAATGAAATGTTTTCTCTGGTTTAGAGATAACAACCCACTTTTGGGTTTTATGCCTAATATTGATTCTTTGTGTATTTTTTATAGAGGCCTTGATGAAATTCAGTTAATTGTATTTTATTAGACTGAGAGATTGTCTTTTTTAATATTCTCCAATCTTCCTCACCCGTGGTTCTTCCTACCTTCTCCTTTCTCCCTATCAATAGTTTAACTTTGATGGGTGGTTTGTGGAGGTTAAAAAAAAAATCAAACTCTCCCTCTACCTTTTTGATCTGCTTCCTGTTTGCACAGTTGCAAAAGCGCTGAAAAAGCCAACTTCCTTTAAGCAATAAGATGCTGAAATATGGTCATTAAATCCCGATGGGTTTTTCATTCTGCACTCATAATTTTAAGGAGAACCGCTTTCTGAGATGGTTGGATAAATGTAGAAAATATAATAAGGGAGAAGTGAGGTCCCAAGGCAGCTTTTCAATCTGCAGGGTGCTGAGTTTATTTACAAACACCAAAAGAACTCATGAGTTATCAGGGTTGCCTTGCCAAACCATGGTGACTCTGGAATACAATATGGCAGGTTTGGGGGAGTCAGCAGTTTGGGGGCTGGCGGCAGGGGCTGAGGCGTCTTCCATCTTTTTACGTCTCAGTGTTTTACCTAGAGAAGGCATTATCTTGAGAGAAGTACTTTGCTGTTGGGCAATAAGATGACTTAGTTCTTGGCATAAAGGGTCTCGTAAAAGAATTGGGCAAGAAGGCTTAGTGGTTTATAGAAACTGTCATCTTTCTTGACTGATGGGGTGGGCATAGGAAGCAGAACTAAATTTAGAATTGCTCAAAAGATAAAAAGGTTCAGATTTATTTAAACCAAAGAATAATGAAAATGAAAGGTAATAGAGAGACAGGATATTATGGTGCAAAGAGTTCTGCCTTGGTATTTATAAATTTATTTATTTATTTTATTTTTGGCTGCGTTGGGTCTTCGTTGCTGCACGCGGGCTTTCTCTAGTTGCGGTGAGCGGGGTCTACTCTTCCTTGCGGTGCATGGGCTTCTCATTGCGGTGGCTTCTCTTGTTGCAGAGCACAGGCCCTAGAGCGTGCAGGCTTCAGTAGTTGCAGCACTCGGGCTCAGTAGTTGTGGCTCACGGGCTCCAGAGCACAGGCTCAGTAGTTGTGGCGCATGGGCTTAGTTGCTCTGCGGCATGTGGGACCTTCCTGGACGAGGGCTCAAACCCATGTCCCCTGCATTGGCAGGCGGATTCTTAACCACTGCGCCACCAGGGAAGCCCCTGCCTTAGTATTTAGAAGCCTTGGATTTTAGTCCTGGTTTTTTGACTTAGAAGCCAAACGTACTTAGGGAAATCACTTAACTTCTCTGAGCTTCAGTTTTCCTATCATATAAAAGGGTTTTCTTGGGGCTTCTTTGGGGCTGGATGAAGAACTCTACATGTGCTCTCTAATTTAACCATCTCAAGAACCTCATGAGGCAGGAACTATTATGATGATTTCTATCGCACAGATGAAGAAACCGAGGATCATCAAAGGTTAGTAACTTTCCTGAGTCAGTGACTGGGGTAGGATTTGCATAGTCTAAGGCTGGTGTCTGAAACATACATACTATTATGGTAGCACCATGCTAGTGACATAATCCTTGCCTTGCTTACATGATCGTGGTATGATCAGATAAGTTTATACTGGTAAAAAGTACCTATAAAATAAAAACTTATGCATACAATTAAGTTGATATTGTTTCCAGTTTCTTATTAATAGCTTCCTTAATGCTGGCTGTGGAGAATGTGTCTTCCTTAGACTGTAGACTCAAAGGCCTTGAGGTTGTTCTGCACTGTGGGTGTGCTATTTTCCTAGGGCTTCTGAAACAAAGTACCACACTCTGGGTGGCTTGGAACAGTTCAGTTTTATTGTCTCAGAGTTCAGGAGGCCGGAAGTTCAAAATCAAGGTGTTGGCAGAGCCATGCTCCCTCTGAGGGGGTGAGGACTGTTCCAGGCATCTCTCCTAGCTTCTGGTAGCCTCAGGCGTTCCCTGGCTTGTAGATGGCTGTCTTCTCCCTATGTCTCTTCATATCGTCTTCCCTCTGTGCACGTCTGTGGTCAAATTCCCCCTTTTATAAGGATCCCAATCACTTTGGATTAGTGCCCACCCTAATGACCTCAATTTACCTGGATCATCTGCAAAGACCTTATTTCTAATGAAGGTAACATTTACAGATACTGGGGATTAGGATTTCAACATTATTATTTTTTTTTTTGAGGGTGGGGAGGCGGGGACACAATTCAAACCACAACAGTGAGAAAGCACAGGATGAGATCTGGAGTCAGGCACACCAGAGCACAAACCCAGCCTCCATCGTTTACTAATGTGAGGTGACTGTGTTAGTTTCCTGTTGCTGCTGTAACAAGTTACACACACGTAGTGGCTTGAAACAGTACAGTTTTCCTATCTTAGAGTACTGGAGGTCAGAAGTCCATAAGGGGTCCCAGTGGGCTAACGTCAAGGTGTTAGCAGGGCTGTGTTCCTGCTGGAGATTCTGGAGAATCTGGAGAATCTGGAGAATCCATTTCTTGCCTTTTCCAGCTTCTAGGGCCTGCCTGGACTCCTCGGCTCATGGCCCCTTCCTCCATCTTCAAAGCCAGCAATGTAACATCTTCCAATCTGACTTTGAATTTGACTTTACCCTCTGCCTCCCTCCTCCATATTTTAAGTCTCCTTGTGATTCCATTGTGATTTCAAGGATCCTTGTGATTACCACCTGGATCATCTAGCATCATCTCCCCATGTCAAGATCGTGAACTTGATCTCATATGCAACGTCTTTTTTTGTTTTTTTTCTTTGCGGTACGCGGGCCTCTCACTGTTGTGGCCTCTCCCATTGCGGAGTACAGGCTCCGGATGCGCAGGCTCAGCGGCCATGCCTCACGGGCCCAGCCGCTCTGCGGCACGTGGGATCTTCCCAGACCGGGGTACAAACCCGTGTCCCCTGCATCGGCAGGTGGACTCTCAACCACTGTGCCACCAGGGAAGCCCTGCAACGTCCTTTTGCCATGTAGCTCACTCACAGGTTCCAGGGATGAGGATGTGGGCATCTCTGGGGAGAATTATTCTGCCTTCCACGGTGACTATCCTAAGCCCCCTCTGTAACTCGGGAATCCTCCTGGTTTTACTTCAGAGTATTGTTGAGAAGGTTGAAGGAAGCCTTTCTTTTGATGCGCTCAGGCCAGCGCCTGGCAAAGAGCAGCGACTCATTTCCTGTTAGCTGCTGACATTATTATCCTTTTCACCCATGTAATGGTTGAATGGAAAACGTTCTCTTTTCAATTCTTTTAAGTAGAGGGGAAACCTGTGCAAATATTTCTGATGTTTGTATGTATCCAAAACAAAGCATGGGTGTTCTGTTTTCTGAGCAATCAGTGAAGCGCCATGTACCTAATGGTGTGTGGGGGGGACTTGAACATCATTTGTGTTGCCTACGTGTCAGTTTGTTCGGTTCACTATTCAGTCAAGTGGCAATTACTGGAGATTGTGCTTTGGGAAACTAGCCAGTTTCACTTGGCGCTCCTAATATAGTTAAATATTCCATTTTTAGGAATCTTAATGTTTAAGACATTTTAATGGCTGCTGTAACACTTATTCTATCACCTCCCAATTCCCAGCCTCAGTTTAAATCATTTTGGAGTGTTTAATGTGTCTTATATAAGCAGCCCAAAGCCATACCAATAGAAGGGAATAATAAAAATTACTGTTTTTTACAACTACAATAACAATATAAATAATTGAAGAATACTTTGTCGTTTTACAAAAGGCTTTCTCATAGACTATCAAATAAATGACTGATTTGATGGTTACATGAGACTTCTAGTGTCTAATGAGGAGAGTGATTGGGGCACTGGCCTCAGAATGAGACCCAACTGATTTTTAATCCAACCGTTGCCCCTTATGGACTCTGTGATCCCAGCCAAGTCACCTGGTCCTCTCTGAGCTTCAGTCTCCTCATCTGTCAAGTGAGGCAAACAGCACAACTTCCTCATGGGTTGTAATGAGGATTCAATGAGAGAATACTCATAAAGCGCTTGGTCCAGTGCCCAGTACATCTTAGTGTTAATAGAGGCTACCATCCAAAGTAAGGGGGAAAACCACAGGCAAGACTGTGAACTAAACGTGGGTTCTGACTTCCTCCTGACCACTCACCTCCAGCCTCAAAGAGGTTGGAAATATGGGCAAGAGGGTGGGAGATGAAAAAGAGAATTGAAGATGGAGGTGTTGGGGGGGGTGAGTTGGTCTCCTAAGGGTGCGTCACCTCAGGTCCAGAGAGGAGGGCAGTAAGGAGTCTGCCCAGAGAATGTACTACAACATACTATGTGTCTCTGGCAGCTTGGTGGGTACCACAGACGGATATACGACTCATCTCCAGGATCCCAGAGGGCGAGAGACTGGCCAGTTGCTGAGAGGATGGAGTGATGGAGAGATTGCGGCTGCCTTGGGGTCAGCTGCACTCCCAGCGCTTCTCTAGGCAAAGGAAGTGGGCCCTGTGGAGCAGATGGGGCCGAGCTTGTGGACGGTGGGGCTGTCTTAGGTTTTAACCAGGATGTTAAAGCCAGCAGGGGTGAGGTGCCTCCCACCACAGAGGAGAGGGGGCTCTGGATTTCCAGGGGCTAAAGCAGGATGCGTGAATGTCGGCTGGAAGAGAGGCATTTGTCCAAGTCAACAGAACTACAGCAGAGCAACCCCCAGCTATGGGGCCAGGGAGGGCATGTTTCAGAGGCTCAGGGGAGAGCCCCAGGAGGGAAGCTGGGGGTTCACGCCAGGTCATCCCGAGATGAAACTCCTTTTCTTCTCTCCCTCCCTCAAGCTCTGATCCAGAAGGGTCAGAAACCATGATTAACAAGCTTGAGGAGAAGGGCTGAATGTGTAGGATGGGAAAGAGAAGGCGAATGCTCCCTCCTCCCAGGCAGGCAGCCCACCTTCTTGCCCACAGTGAACACGGAGAAGCTGTGAGTGAACAAAGAAGTGAAAAGTTTTATTTATCCATTCAGACCCAAAGATATGAATTACCCAACCAAGACTTCTTTGATTACTTTAAGGTGTCTGGAAGAATCATGTGACTTGCCCTAAATCTGATACAGGGGCAAGAAAAAACCAGTTCTGGGAGATGAACCCATAGAGCTGGTGAGAACTGAATCTGCCCCTTGATCATATCCCACAAGTTATGTTTGTGCGACACAGTGCTTCCCTCGTTACTTCTCACAGTAACCTGGAAGGCAAGTATTGCTGTGAGAACTGATAGTGATTCCACAGATGAGGTCGTCAAAGCTCAGAAGCCTGAGGGGTTTGTGCAAAATCCCAGAAGGAAAACAAGCAGAGACAGGACCTGAACCCCAGATTCCTGATTCTACTTGTTCCACAGACCTCAGGGCTCCCAGACCCTGGTGAAAATGGTTACGGAACCAAAGTCCATGAGGACCCTGGAGCCCAAAGCGTACTGTTGGAAAGTCAGAGATTTCTTGGCAGGAGCCCTGCATCTGGTTTGCAAGGTGGTAGCATCCTCCTAGGTCAATATGTGTTTAAATCGGTTGTTTTGTGACAAAATCCAGATCAAGTCTGTGCGCTCCTCTTTCAGCACAGGTATGCTTCAGGGGATTTTGTCTGAAGGAGGCGGTGCCGTCTTTCTTAGAGAAGAATGCACCATGAGTCATTGATTTTCTTAAACACCTCAGTTGTACTGCATTGTGAAATAGGGCATCGTAAATGGTATTCTCTACAGGAGAGCGAAGATGGTGAAAATGGAAACTGTTACAGGAGATCATGGGTCAGATTCCCTTCAGGGGCCTGAAGACCCCACAGGGGCTCACCTGGAAGGAAGAACTTCTCCTTTTTCATGAGAACAAATTGGCTTAACTGAGCATGGCCACTGTCCCTGTGCTCAGGGCCCTCTCCCCTGGGATATTTATGGCATTCCTGTGACAGGGGGCTCCGTGTCTGGAGGTTATGTTTGCCTGTATCTCTGGAGATGGAGAGGAACCTCCCCTGAATGCCTTGGATGAGACAGGAATGTTTCTGCCCTGGGGAGGAAATCAAAGGTGATGCTCCCCCTACCCCACTGAAGCAGGTTCTTGGTCATGCATGGGTCATGCATGGCTGCGGGGTGTGGGCTACCACAGTATGTCGCCCCCTGTGTGTATGTGAGCAGTGCCAGCTTAGGGGATCACGGCTGCCATTCATTCAAGTCATCACTCCCTTGACCATGGGCTGGAAGCAGTGATTAGAAGAGCTAGATATTGCATTGCACTGTCTTGAGTAGTAACTGAAGGAAAAGAAAAACAAACCCCAAGTCTCTGACCAGTTTCTCTCTCTGTGTCCTGAGGCGTCTGTTTTGCTGAGATGGCAGGAATCAAATCAAGGCAGCAGCCAGTTAGAGAGTCATCTCCGATTCTGACAGATCCTAACACAGAAACCTGGTCTCACCAAGGGTGGTTGAAAAAGAGGAACGTGTTTAGCTCAGAGACAAATAAAAACAGGGAGGAGGCAGGAATGCTTCATCGCCTGGAGGGGGCATAGGTTTGTTCTCTGTGACCCCAGAGATCGGGGAACGGGAACGGGGTTGAGGTCATGTGCAGACAGACTTGGCCTCAACAAAATGAATGCTTTTCTAGCTCATCCCTTCTTCTCATCCCAAGAAGTCATCGTGTTCTTTGCAGAGCACTACAAAACGGTGGGCTGAGCAGTTCTCACTCTGCCTCTGGCCCTTCTGCCCCATCTCTCCCCAGAGCTAGTTGTTATGCTACCCTCAGACTGAGTCATCCTCAGGGACTGAGGATGGGGTGGAACGCTTTTCTGGATGACAGATTTTCGAGGGGAAGGCAGATAGAGTTTGGTCGTTTTCTCCCAGCTCAGTGGGGTTACAGAAGTGAGAGTGGATTTTGGAAGCAGACTGCTCTTGGTTTCACCCAAGGCTCTGCCACTCATAAAATGCGCGACTTTAGGCAAGTTATTTAAGCTCTCCAAGCCTTAGTTTCCCCAACTGTAAAATGAGGAAAATAAAAATCACTGGTGTATTTGTACAGTTGTTATAATTAAATGTTTGTCATGGCCTGGGGCCTTCTACATAGATGGCAACCTCAAAAGGCACACCTTATTATTTTTATTTATTTTTAAAAAATTTAATTGAAGTATAGTTGATTTACAGTGTTGTTAATTTCTGCTGAACAGCAAAGTGATTCAGTTATACATATATATATATTCTTTTCCATTATGATTTAATCACAAGATATTGAATATAGTTCCCTGTGCTATACAGTAGGACCTTGTTGTTTATCCATTCTATATATAATAGTTTGCATCTGCTAACCCCAAACTCCCAATTCTTCCCTCCCCCACTCCCCCTCCCCCTCGGCAACCACAAGTCTGTTCTCTATGTCTGTGAGTCTGTTCCATAGATAAGTTCATTCATGTTGTATTTTAGATTTCACATATAAATGATATCATATGATATTTGTCTTTGTCTTTCTGACTTACTGCACTTATATGATAATCTCTAGATCCATCCATGTTGCTGCTGGCATTATTTCATTCTTTTTTATGGCTGAGTAATATTCCTTATTATTTTTTTTTTTTTGCGATACACAGGCCTCTCACTGTTGTGGCCTCTCCCATTGCGGAGCACAGGCTCTGGACGCACAGGCTCAGCAGCCATGGCTCACAGGCCCAGCCACTCCGTGGCATGTGGGATCTTCCCGGACCGGGGCACGAACCCGTGTCCCCTGCATCGGCAGGCGGACTCTCAACCACTGCGCCACCAGGGAAGTCCTAATATTCCATATTTTATATGTATACACACACACACACACACACACACACACACACACACACACACATCACATCTTCATTTGTCAATGGACATTTAGGTTGTTTTCATGTCTTGGCTATTGTAAATAGTGCTGCTGTGAAAATAGAGGTGTACGTATCTTTTTGAATTAGAGTTTTATCTGGGTATATGCCCAGGAGTGGGATTGCAGGATCATATAGTAACTCTATTTTTAGTTTTTTAAGGAACCTCCATACTGTTCTCCATAGTGGCTGTACCAATTTACATTCCCACCAACAGTGTAGGAGGGTTACCTTTTCTCCACACCCTCTCCAGCACTTATTATTTGTTGGCTGTTTAGTGACGGCCACTCTGACCAGTGTGAGGTGGTACCTCATTGTAGTTTTGATTTGCATTCCTCTAATAATTAGCAATGATGAGCATCTTTGCATGTAAGTCACCTCTTATTTGTTCCCCATTTACAATGCTTAGAAATATTGAATATAACGAAATGGTACATTCCATAAAACATGATAACATTATAATTACAGGTCCAAATACCTAGGGTTTTTAAATAAACAATTGCATCTTGGGCATTGATGATCCTGAATTTTGCTGTTAATATCCATTCTTTCCAGTTCTTTTGTGTGGTCCTCTGCTAGCACACACCAGCAGACATGTGATAATAGATTCCCAAAGTATAAGAAAGACCACTGAGAGAAAATTTAAGTTTTACATATTTTTAGATGTTAAATTCAATGTAATTATTTTTGGACTCAAACTGGGCTTGAAGTCCCATTTGGCTAGGAATTAGCCTTACAACTTTGGACAAATTACTTAACCACTTTAAATAGTTGGTGGGTTAATGTCAAGATGTTGGCAGGGCCGGTTCCTTGTGGAGAATCTAGGGGAGAATGCATTTGCTTGCCTTTCATAGCTTCTGGAGGCCACCTGCATTCCTTGGCTTGTGATGCCTTCCTCCAGCACTCAGTCTCTTGCTTCTATCATCAAATTGTCTATTTCTGTATTCAAATTTTCCTTTAATAAGGACACTGTGAGTCCGTGGGCCCACCTGTATGACCAAGGATAATCTCCCCCTTGCAAACGCCTTAACTTAATCACACCTGCAAAGTCCTTTTTTGCCAATGAATTGATGTTCATTGGTTCTGGGGTTTTGGGCATGGACATCTTGGGGGCAGGGAATGGTAGAGCATGATTCTTGTACTGGCTGGACGCCTATTTGGGAGAGACACGTGGGCATTTAGAAACTGATTATCAATGAAAGACAATAGGGAAAATTGTACCACCCCTAAATGAAAGAATTTCTCTTTTCTTCTCTGCCCTGTGCTGTAATGTTTCATCTCAACTCAGAAAACCTTTTATCTGTAATTGCATTTTCTTGGGGGTATGTTTCAGCCAATTTGGACTAATCCACAAGCCAGTTGAGCCCCTCTCCTACTCTTTTTGGGGTTCCCCCATTCTTCTGACACTCCTCTCTTTTATACTCTCTTGCCCAAAACTGACAGGCCTATCATACTTATATAGCATTTGTATACCAACTCTGTTCTAAACACTTTATATACTTTAACTCATTTAATATTCAAAATATTCTATGATGGATGTATCCCCATTTTTCAGATGAGGGAACTGAGAAAGGGTATAACTTTCTCAAAATCTCAAGTGAGTGTTCAAAGACTTTCTGGCTCTAGAGTCCAGAATTTTTTTTTTTTTTTTTGCGGTATGCGGGCCCCTCACTGTTGTGGCCTCTCCCATTGCGGAACACAGGCTCCGGACGCGCAGGCTCAGCAGCCATGGCTCACGGGCCCAGCCGCTCTGCGGCATGTGGGATCTTCCCGGACCAGGGCACGAACCTGTGTCCCCTGCATCAGCAGGCAGACTCTCAACCACTGCGCCACCAGGGAAGCCCTAGAGTCCAGATTTTAACCACTGTCCTCCACTGCCTCTCTGCAAGAAGTACTCAGTAAACGGTCACTATTACTGTTTTTATAGAGCCCAGAAATAAATGTTTTGGAGCCTGACTCCTGTAGTTCTTCTCTGCTTTCTCTCAGAATAAGAAAGACAGAAGAAAGGGAAAGAGAAGACAGCAGGAGATGTTCTCATTGACTTGATCTGGGAGTGACATCCATCCTGTGGCTGAGCGACGCACATGCGGGTGACACTGCCAGTAAGCAATTAACGGATTTCATAGTCTAGCATTCAAGTTAGTGCCAAGCAGATGTTGATAGAAAAAATTCAGAGAAGCATCATAAAATGATGATTAAGCGAATAAGAATTTGAGTGGGAAAATCTTAGCGTCTTAACATCTATAAATTTATGACTGCTCTGTGCCTTTGTGTGAAAAATTCAACCTTAAATCTGTAGCTGTGATGAGAACTTGGAAAGGCAGAGAGTGGGTGTGGTGGTGGGAGATGACTGTGTCCGTCTCCCCTCTGGTGGACCTCCCTCCTGCTCGCAGAGGTGGTAAGTACAAGATGGCACACTGCATGGTGGGTAACAATCAAAGCTCTGGGGCCAGATGGTCTGTGTTCAAATTCTGACATCACCATATACTAGCTGTGTGACCATGACCAGGTTTATTAACCCTTTCTGTGCCTTAGTTTCCTCAGGAGAAAATGAGCATAATAATGGCAACAACCTTAGAGGGTTTTGTTAAATTGTTAATACCCATCAGCCGTTTGCCTCCCACGTAAGTACTCAATACATGTTAACAGTTATTATTATGCCCTTATCATAGCTTATGGGCTTGGGAGATCATCATGCATTTGGGAAGAGGGGGATGTTTTTCTTTGGATGGAAATTGTAAGGGAGTCACTCATTGCTTGGGGGAGGAAAAGAGACAGATAATAAGCTGTCTTAGTTAGCTCGGGCTGCTACAACAAAATACCACACTGAATGGCTTAAACTCAGACATTTATTTCCCACCATTCTGGAGGCTGGAGTCTGAGATCAGGGTGTCACCAGGTTGGGTTCTGGTGAGGACCCTCTTCCTGGCTTACCGATGGCTGTCTTCTCACTGTGTCCTCGTGTAGCAGAGAGAGAGAGAGAGAGAGCTCTGGTCTCTCTTCCTCCTCTTATAAGGGCACTAATCCCATCGTAGAAGCCCTACTCTCATGATCTCATCTAAGCCTAATTCTCTCCCAAAGGCCCCACCTCCAAATACCATCACATTGAGGGTTAGGGCTTCAACATATACATTTTGGGGGAAAACTAACATTCAGTCCATGCTATTAGCAAACAGAAAATTTAAGGGATGGTTTCAGAGTGCGGTAAATGCCAGGAAGAAAATGTTTCATAAGAATGGGTTTGTTTGTGCCTGGGAAGGGGGTGGGACAGAGAAATCTACTCCAGTTGGGTAGGCAGGGTGGGCCTCTTTGGGCTGGAATCCAAGTGAGAGCAAGGATCTGGGAGGAGGATTTCGGCTATGGAAGCAGGAGGGCGAAGGCCCTGAGATGGGGAAGAGCTTGGGGTGTTGGGGAAAGAACAGCGTTAAGAAGCCTGGTGTGGCTGGAGGAAGAGTGCATGGAGATGGGAAGGGAATGACGCTTGGGAGTCAGGCAGGGGCTGGACGGCGTGTGATAGGGAGGGTGTGTGATCCTAAGTGTGATGAGAGGCCGCTGCGGGTTTTAGCCAAGCGGAGATGTGCCCTGATCGTGTTCCAGACTTGATGTCACTTGATGTGCTTTCAGTGTGCTGTAATTTATGTTCACATTATTGCTATGGGTAGAGGCATTTAGTAAGTGCTTATTTATTAAGCACATGCTGGGCATGTGCTAGCAAACGCACACATGTGATAGGAAGTAAACTGGAAATTCCAATAAAGGCATCAGGATACCATAGACGTGAAATTCCAAAGTGAGATGCCAGACTAAATGCAGATTTTCAAAGGAGCAGGGGCTCGGTGGTAGGCACACCCACCCGTAGGATGTAAAGGGTAGAGAGAGTGGATTTGTGAAGAGGATTTCTTTGGAGACAGCTGATGCCAAACTCCTCCCCCCACATTTGGGGGCTTCAGTGGGACCTACTTGGAGAGTGGATTGTCTGTGCTGGTAATTTGGGGGCACATTGAGATTGGCTGGGTCTGACGTGGGAGAGGGGGCAGGAGGGAGGAGGAAATAGGGAAGCAGGTCAAAGAAAGGTACATGAATAGTTGGCCAGAGGCGCAGACTGGTGGAAATATTGGGTCTAAGGTCATTTAGAAGGAGACAACCCAAGAGGACCCTCTAGAGGGACAGAGTCTTTGTGGAATAGACACTCTTGGCGAGGGGAGAAGATTCGAAAGCAAGTCACATGTGACTATTGCCTAGAACTGGACCTTCCCATTTCTGAATTGAGATGGTATTTGAGAAGTGATTGGATGGATTTTATCATCTAGGCCTCATTAGTTGTGGGCCAGGGTTCAGACAGACCTCCATCAACTGCAAAGAAAAATCGTCTCCCACTGAATACATTCTGAAGAGAAGCTCTGAGTTTTCATTACAACCTTTGAAACTCTCTTGTTCCAGCAATACTGGTTATATACGGTAGTTCATTCAAAGACCCTACCATTGGACAGTCTGACAATGAACTGCTGGAGATAGCTCACAGGTGGTGAGTTTTGAATTTTTGTTTGTTTGTTTCTTTGTTTTTTTGTGGTACGCGGGCCTCTCACTGTTGTGGCCTCTCCCGTTGCGGAGCACAGGCTCCGGACGCGCAGGCTCAGCAGCCATGGCTCACGGGCCCAGCTGCTCCGCGGCATGTGGGATCTTCCCGGACCGGGGCACGAACCCGTGTCCCCTGCATCGGCAGGAGGACTCCCAACCACTGCGCCACCAGGGAAGCCCTTGAATTTTTTAAGAAAGAAGGATGTCAGCCAATGTACCAAGCCTGATCCTCTGTCTCTCAGCTGAGGACAACTTGAAAAACTCCCCAGAATGAAGTGGAACTTTGGCCCCATGGCTTGGCATTTTCTCTCATACATTCCAAGAGGGCAGAGCTGGGTCTTTATGGAGATGGGGAAGATGGGGGTCCTTCTTTCTCCCTACCTTCCTGTGGCACTCTTCCCTTGCTGTGTATGCTCCCCAATGCTAGCTTTAGGGAGGACCCAGACTATAAGTTCAGGGCCAGGGCTGTGATTGTTCACCCAGGTCTCCATCTTGTGTCCACTTTGCTGAGCTTTGCAGGGTTGGGGGGCAGTTCTAAAGCCACAGAGCCAATGCTGGAGAGGTGAGGAATTCTATTTTTCAGAGGGGCTCTCAGGGACCTCTCCCTGCTGCTTTGTTACCTTTCTAGGGAACATCCTGAAACCAGCTTCATCAGTGTGTACCACCATCCCCTGTATAAAGCTGCTGTTAAACACCCCTTGTTAGGATCATGGCTATCAGATAAATAAAATACTGCTGTCTAATCAAGCATGGCCTTTACAGCATTATATTAAAACAATAAATCAAGTATCACAGGCTCAGCGTTTGAGCCAGCTTTTATTGCATTATTCCATTCTCTCCATTATCCAGCTTTAAAAATCCCTTGCCCTGCATTTAGGATTTTGAAACATTACATCAGTTATGTCCCCATGGCACTTTAGTCTAATCCAACACTTTATGGGGGTAGGTAAGTGTTTAGGACACCGGGCCAGGCTCTGATCATTTTATGAAACTGTTGTTTTATAGAAGAACATTACCCTCATTACCAGATTCTATGGCGTGTTTGGGGGGACAATCTGGTTACAATTACAAATAGCATTTCTTAAGAGTTGCAGTAGAAAACTCAGCCATTTGAAGATCAGCTATGGCTTCCTCGGTGGGTTGGAGCATATTGGTGCAAGATGTCAGAAGGAAGCATGCCAATGCCTGCTTCTCCTGGGGGATTTTAGGTTAACTCTTGGTGCAGGTGGTTCCAATGGAAAAACTTGACTCTGGGCCCTGAAGTAATGTTAGTTTTTCTTAGCACAGTTGTCACCTATATGAAAGGAGGGCATTTATGTACTGGCTAAATTCACCCCAAATGAAGTGACGCCATTAAACCTTTAGAGCAACGGACTCCTTCTTACAAGATGGGAGGTCAGACTCCTGGAAGAGGCATCACCTTCTGCGGTGCCGCTTCTCCACCTCTCGGGGAAGAAATGGCCGTCTGTCTCCATCGACTTTCAAGCACCTGCCAATATCCATGTGTGTAGTTCCTTGATACCCATTTCCTTTATTTTACTTGTATTGGGGGGATAGTCCATAGATAAAGTAGTTTTCAACAATAACCCAAACTGGGTCAGTAGGATACTGTTTAAAATTCAAGCAGCCTGTATTTCATATACCACGAGCCTCAGGGAAGCCAATAAACGTCAAAGAAATGTCATATTATGTATGTATTTATTGGGGCCATGGTGAGTTTCTGAGGAAGCCTTGTGGTGTTTGGTCATCGCATTCTTTGAAGGCAACAGACAGAGTAGGGACCATAAATACATCAAACGAATCTCAGCATCTACCTCTGTACAATCAACAGTTCAGCGTTAGAGAACGTGCAAGGCTCTTCCCTCTCGGGGGTTGCCTTTGCCAGATGATTCTTTTAGCTCTGATGTTGAAAGCAGGTGGGCAGACATGTCCCAACAATCAGTGAGGAAGGCCCAAGTTTGGATGGTCTTTGATGTTCCGAGCCCTTGTGGTGGAAGCCTTTTAACGTTCCAGGTGACTTTAGCAATCACCTGTGGAGTTGGGGAAGGTAAGCAGGTAGGTGTGCCGTGAAGAAAAGTGGGAAGAGCGTGGTGTTGGCAGCTGGTGTCGGCAAGGGCTTTCTGAGACCACTCTGGCCCCTGCCTAGGAGGACATGTGCGTCTTTCTTTCTGCTCCTTGTACAGAAAGACCCCCTGAGGTGCCCAGGCCTTTCTGAGTCAGCACGGCCTTCAGGGACAGAGCTGAGCTGAGCTGAATTCACAGGCAGCCAGTTTAAATATGTCTTTTTTTCTCTTTATTAAAACCGAAAGCGAATGTGTCAAACTTCTTATAAAAATGCTGCATCCGTATGAAGAAGAAATTATTTTCTTTCCAGTAGATCTCTTCCCGCAGCCATTCTCTCAAACTACCTGAATCCTATAGCCCAATTTTTCCTGTTCTAATATCGAGGATTCAACATTTACGGAGTACCTACTATGTGACAGGCACTGCGCTCAGCCATTTAGGTTTATATTATCTCTAGTTAATCCTGCAAGACATGTGGAATTATCCCCATTTTACAAGGGATGAAACGGAGACTCCAGTTTGCCGAAGTAACTTAACCTACTCAGTGCCAAAGCAAGTGTTTGAACCAAAGTGTTCCTGGACCCCAGCCTGCTTTCTGCTCATCGCCTCGGGAGGTGCCCAGGAAACGCCTGTTCCTGAATTTGGGAGGCCTCTGAACAAATATATTCAAAGCTGTTCAGCTCCGAGACATATCCAGAAGCAGAATAATTGCAGAGGGCCTCAAACCACACCCATGTTTACCCAGCAATTTTTCATAGGAAATGGAATCCCGGTCTCTTTGCCAACACGTTACGGGGAGGATGTGAGGCTGGTCATCATCAGTCAGTGCAGTTCAAGGCCAAAAGGATGAAGAATAGGATAAACTGAAATCGCGAAGAGTGTGGCCAACTGTAGTGATTGTGTTATAAGTTATTTATTTGAAGCTTTAAAGAAAAATGGAGCCTTGAATGGGCAGTGACTGGCCATCAGGGAAAAGCATGAAGTGTGGTGATGCAGAGGAGCGAGCCTGGGTAAGTCCTGTACGTAAAATGCGCTAAGAGGTTTCAAGAGTTTTTCATTTGACTATCTCTCTGTTATTAAAAGGGGGCGACCACAAATTCCACATGAACAAAGTCACGCTTGTGAAAGAGCTCTGGAATTTTAGAAAGAAAACTTCTTGGGAAGGAGACCCCATCAATCTAGTTTTATCATTAGAATAACTCTTCATTCCCCATTTGATAAACTGCCCTCATTTGTTCTGTCTCCCTTGAGCCTATCATGAAACCGGTTTGCACTCGCATCAACTTGCAAATTATTCTTCAGCTTGGCGTTGTAGGAGACGCAGATTCTGATCCAGCAGCCACTTAGTCAGGTCCTGCACTAGACATTTGCTTCTATGTCCTTCTGAGGTATTTCTCCCCTCAGGAATTCCACTGACCACAGTAACAGGGGCATGCCTCATGGTGGAAGACATGGGGCATTTTCTGGCTTCTTCCCTGGAATTGCTCTAATGGAAAGGATTGTGTCTTAAACAAAAAAGTCCAGATACTCAGTGAAATTGTTAGACAAACCCTGCTTTACCCCTACTTAGAAGAACGTTAATAATTTGGACCTCACTAATGTAGAATCTACTTCAAGTCAGACATAAGCTTGAAAAATTACATTTATCAATAACAAAAACTAGGCTGCACGGCTGGGCCCGTGAGCCACGGCCGCTGAGCCTGCGCGTCCGGAGCCTGTGCTCTGCAACGGGAGAGGCCACAACAGTGAGAGGCCCGCGTACCGCAAAAAAAAAAGAAAAAAAAAGAAAAAAAAACTAGTTTGCAGAGCACATGGTTGACCTCCCGTGAGAACACGTTATTTGAAAGTCCATTCGGCCCCTATTTCCGTATCAGTAATGTGCTGTTTACTGATCATTTAAATCTGATTATTTAAGTAGATCCTGAAAGAAATTGACTGGCTACTTTGTAGCAATCCTGTTTTGACTAAAATATACAGCTGTACTTAATAAGCTTGAGTATCTTTAAACATCCAATAATTCAGGATTATTTTCTCTGACGGATCATTTGCAGAATCAACCTAATTAATGAGACTGTTCTGTACTTCAGTGTTGACAGCTTTCTTTTCATATGTTTGAATTTTATATTCAAGAATTTTCATTCCTAGAAATATAAACAGATGACACAGGGGTTTTGGAAATATTACTAAAAGTCGACTACAGAAGGGCTTTGTGAGGGGAATTAGAGATGCTCTGAGGCTCATTTCTGAACCATGGCAGCCATCAGAGGTGTGAAGGTTGATTTTATGAGTCAACTTGCCTAGGCCATGGTGCCCAGATATTTGGTCAAACATTAATTTGGATGTTCCTATGCAGGTATTTTTTGGATGAGATTAGCAATAAATTGGTAGATTTTGAGTAAAGCGGATGGCCATCCATGATGTGGAGGAGCCTCATCCAGTTGCTGGAGACCCAAATACAGCCAAGACTGATCTCCCCTGAACAAGAAGAAATTCTGCCAGCAAATGGCCTTTGAACTGGACTGAGTCTCTTCCCTGGATTTCCAGGTGTCCGGCCTTCTCTGTAGATTTTGGACTTGCATCTCCACAACTGTGTGAGCCAATTCTTTAAGCTCAATCTCTCTCTCTCTCGTATCTATCTATATTTCTTCTTGGTTCTCTTTCTCTGGAGAGCCTTGACTAATGCAACAGGTTTCTCAGAATACTAACAGTCTGCAAAAGGACCTAGTCCCACTCGTGGCACATTTTAGAAGATGCCTGTTCAAAGCTTTCTGACTGTGGTGTGATGCTGGCTTTTAGGTCTGACGCAGAACGACACTTCATATAGTTGACTTGTCTCTATTATCAGTTTGATGTTTGTTTAGTACTTAGCACAATGGTAATGGCTGGTAAACATATGCAAGAATTTTGTAGAACAACTGGATGAGAGAGGGCAAAGCAGTCCAATGGCATAAAACCAGAGAGAAAATAAACTTTTATTTCTTGGGCGGAATTCCATTCCAGAAACGGTTTCAAGCAGTTTCTAAATGTCAGGCTTAAACCAGCATATGTGAAAAGTGGAAGAGAATAGATTGTTGAATTTAAATAGAAGATGTTAATTTTTTATGTGTTTAAGGGAACTTTGGAGTATTTAAACAAGAGCAGTTGGCCTCCACTGTATAGTTCAGATATTAAGAGAAATGCTGGTTTCTGTGCAATCAACTGATAAAACAGGTCGTATTCATTTTATGAAAGAATATGTATTTCCTTCATAAAAGTGCTGCATAGGAATATATAGACAATTTGGAAAATACAGGAAGATATAAAGTAGGGTAGGAATCACTTTTAGAAGACGACTATTATCAACATGTTGGAGTATTTCTTTCCATTGTTTTTTCTACGCTTTGTTATTTTAGTGTTTGGATTTTGCCTAGTTGTATTACATTGTAATACACGAAATCATTTGTATGATTCTTTTTTTCTGTTTATGTGAAATGAATATTTATTGAGAATTTATGGAAGTCTGGGCAAATTGTCCAAGGAGTAGAGCTCACTTTTCTGGAAATCAAAGCCAAAGACTGTAAAAAATTTAAAAAGAACACGTGTCGTTACTGTCAGAACCTTTTTTCTCTTTCCAGTTGGTAGTTAGTGTCTCTGTGAGTCTCTCTGGACTATAAACCCACAGTGGTGTTTTCAAGACGAGCAGTCCGGACTGGCAGTCAAGTGTAGTTCTGGTTCAAACCCCAGTGCTCACCTGTGGATAAACTTGGCCAAGTTTTCTCCTCAGTAAACTGGGGATGATAAAACCTCCTCTTGTAACTGTTGCAAGGATAACATAAAAACATGGAAAAAACTCCTAGAACAGGGCTTACAACATACCGACAGACCTGTTGGACTGTGCTTCCTGGATACTGCATTTTTCACCATTTGAAAGTTTGTGGCAACCCTGTGTCAAGCACGTCTATTGGTGCCATTTTCCCACAGCAGTTGCCCACTTCATGTCTCTTTGTCACAGTTTGGTAATTCTTTGCAGTATTTCAAACCCTCCACCCTCAGATGATGGTTAGCACTTTTTAGCAATAACGTATTTTTAAATTAAGATATGTACATTTTTTTTAGATATAATGCTATTGCACACTTAATAGACTACAGTATAGTGTAAACATAATTTTTATACGCATTGGGAAACCAAAAAATTTATGTGACTCACTTTATTCTGATATTTGCTTTATTGCGGTGGTCTGGAACCAAACCCACAATGTCTCCGAGGTCTGCCTGTAGTAAGCTCTCAGTTGGTGAAAGCTATTATTAGATAACATGAGACTGCTTCTAATCACATCATTAACATAATTTTCAAAGACAGTAATAAGGCCCTAGTTAGTGAGTGCAATATATTAAGCACTTTGCCTACATACCCATTAGCTCATCTGTTCATTATGACAGTTTGTGATATAGGCAACGGTATGCCCATTTTGCAGATGAGAGAACTGAGGCTTGGATAAGTTACATAGCTTTCCCAAAGTATCCCAGCGGGTAAGTGGGAAGACAAATCACTGATTTTTCAGGACCTCCCTTTGGCCTTTAAAACAAGTAAAACTCAGGTACCTCCAGTTTCACCTGTGCAGATGTGGGAGCAGCTGCCATTGGAGAAGGAAGTGGAAGGGAGAAAGAAAAGGAGTGTTTTAAAAGAGGTTTGTTGTGATCTACAAGGGGTCTGGAAATTCACATAAAGAATGGGAGTTATTGTGAAATCTCTTTTAGTGGCTGTACTCATTCTTTCAGCCCTGCTACTGGGAGACCAGACCAAGTAAGTTACAAAAACAACAAAAGGAGAATGTTCTTCATGAGGAATTGCAGAAAAGGTCGACACACTTTTCTTTCTTCAATTTTCTCTAGGAAATAAGTCATTGTATCTGAGAATGGTAGCTGAGAACAAGAGTCAGTTCTTATGAGTGATTATGTCATCGGCAAACAGCTTTTGAAAGAAACACCCAGGGTAATTTTTCAAGGAAACTGCTTTTGAGTCTAGTTTTTCCCCTAGGGTTTATGAAACTTCAGCAGGTGGCATTTTGGTGTTTAGCATGACAAGCTTGTGAAATTGCAACAGCCAGCAAGGAGAGGGGCAAGTTGATTTAGCTTCTTTCAAATAGGAAGGAGAAGGGGGAAAAGAAACTAATATGTATCGAGCTCTTGAACAGACTGAATCATAGGCTATGGGCTGTAACATACGTCTAA
Source organism: Delphinus delphis (assembly GCF_949987515.2). NCBI lineage: Eukaryota > Metazoa > Chordata > Mammalia > Artiodactyla > Delphinidae > Delphinus > Delphinus delphis. The sequence continues at coordinate 16,319,078 of NC_082684.1, forward strand.
TATAGGTCTAATTTCACATGCATCTCATTAAATTGTCACAGCATTCCTTTAGTCATTCAGCTTACATTTATTAAGTGCCTACCCATAAGCAGAAAATAGGTCAGATGCTGGGTCTACAAGGTGAGCACACAGGTCTCATGGTGCCAGGCTGCACGTAGAGGGTGATTTGAGAATGAACAGCAGGGGCCCCTCCCCAAATAGGGTTTGCAATTGAGATAATTGGGGGTTAGGGTCATTAAAATGGTTGTGCTGACCAGTAAGTAATGAGGCGGGGATTCCTTGTGATTCTTCAAAGCCACTCTCAGAGGGTCTTCTGGGAGTCCATTTAAAATGCTGTATTTCCTACAGATGGCCAATAGGCACATGAAAAGATGCTCAGCATCGCTAATTATTAGAGAATTGCAAATCAAAACTACAATCAGGTACCACCTCACACTGGTCAGAATGGCCATCATTAAAACATCTACAAATAACAAATGCTGGAGAGGGTGTGGAGAAAAGGAGCCCTCCTACACTGTCGGTGGGAACGTAAGTTGGTGCAGCCACTGTGGAAAACAGTATGGAGGTTCCTCAGAAAACTACAAATAGAATTACCATATGATCCTGCAATCCCACTCCTGGGCATATATCCAGAAAAAACTGTAATTCAAAAAGATACATGCACCCCTATGTTTATAGCAGTACTATTTACAATCACCAAGACATGGAAACAACCTAAATGTCCACCGACAGGTGAATGGATAAAGAAGATGTGGTATATATATATGTGTATGTGTGTATATATATATATATATATATATATATATATATATATATACACATACATTGGAATACTATTCAGCCATAAAAAAAGAACAAAATAATGCCATTTGCAGCAACATGGATACAACTAGAAATTATCATACTGAGTGAAGTTAAGTCAGAAAGAGAAAGACAAATACCATATGCTATTACTTATATGTGGAATCTAAAATATGACACAAATGAACCTATCTACAAAACAGAAACAGACTCACAGACATAGCAAACAGACTTGTGGTTGCCAAGGCAGGGGTGGTGGGGAGGGAGGGATGGAGGGGGAGCTTGGGGGGAGCAGATGTAAGCTTTTATATATAGAATGGATAAGAGAACTATATTCAATATCCTATTATAAACCATAATGGAAAAGAATATAAAATATAAAAAATAAATATAAAAAAAGAATGTATATATATTTATGTATGTGTATATATATATATATATATATGAATGACTGCTGTATAGCAGTAATTAAAACAACATACATCATTGTAAATCAATTTTTAAAAATTTAAGAAAAATTAAAAAAAAAAATTAAATGCTAACTCTCTTCCTCATGATGGTAAGTGGTCTGTCTCCCCTCCCCCCATTTCGGAAGTAGTGACCACGCCCCTTTTTATCCTGTGTATTTGCCTTCTGTCTCTTTGCTTCTCAATTCTCTCCCCTCTCTTAACCATCCCCTTAGGGCTGAAGATATGGTAATGACAAACTAGCACAAATAATCCTAACAATAAAACAAGACATCTATTTACAGGTTGTCAGCTGCTCTTGCCTGCCTGTAAGCCCCAGCAGTGGAAAAGCGTGGCTCCTGGATCTCCCTCCCAGGTTTTCCAATGGGGATCATAGTGGTTCACTGTTGCAGATTTTTCCTACTGATTTAAATGGTGTGATAAAAGGCTATAGAGCAGGGGTCTGCAGACTTTTTCTGTAAAGGCCCAGATAGTAAATATCTTAGGATTTATGGACCTTGCAGTGTCTGTCACAACTGCTCCCCTCTGCTATTGCAGTGCTAACGCAGCCAAACACAATTCATAAACCAGTGGGCATGGGTGTGTAACAACAAAAGTTTATTTATGGACCGTGAAATTTGAATTTCATAGAGTTTCTATATGTTATGAGATATTGTTCTTCTTTTGACTTTTCCAGCCATTTAAAAAATGTAGAAGCCACTCGTACCCCCTGAGCTATACAAGGACAGGTGATGGGCTGGATCTGGCCCAGGGGCCACAGTTTGCCAACCTCCGCTGAAGAGCATTATAGGTACTATCCCAGGCCCAGCAGCTAGACCTGAATTCAAATCCCCGTTCTACAAGTTACTAGCTGGGCGAACCTGGCAGCTTAGCTGTTTCGAGCCTCGGCTTCTGCACTGGCCCTTGTTTTTGTGACTATGCGAAGCTCTTTCTTGCTTCAGGTCTTTGTCTTCATGGTAGCTTCTGCTTGGACTGCTCTTCCCCCAAAACTTTGCATTATGGGATATTTTTCATTAATCAGATCTCAGCCCAAAGAGGCCACTCTCTACCTCAGTCACTCACTATCCCATTACCTTGCTTTATTTCCCTCATAGCAGTTATCAAATCTGAAACATCTTCATTTACTTGTTTACTCATTTACTGTTTAGCTTTCCCAGTAGAATAAGCTCCATGAAAGCACCAAGATTTTTTTTTAATGCTTTATTTGCCACTGTATCCCTAGGGCTTATATCAGTGTTCAGCATATAGTAGGTGCTTGATTAATACTGTGAACAAACAAACCTATAAGAAAGTGGATGATTTCTACATTCTCCATTATAGGGTTTCTACTTTATAGGATTTTGGTGAGGAGTAGATGAAATAATATATGTACTTGGTACACAGTAAAGGCTTAAGAAAGGGTAACTATTTTTATTAAAATTGTTATGAATAAACATTAATACAGGAAGGTTAGTAAACTAAAATGGGATCTGTCAAATTATGCACGTCATTACAACAATAGAGTCTTGATAATCTTAGAACTGGAAAGAAACGTAGAGATTAGTTAGCAAGGTAACCTGTCTTTTGCTTTTGTTCAACCTCACTTTTTGCACACAGGGAAACTGTGTTGTGGGAGAGCTTAAGTAACTTGTGTGAGGACACGAGCTTTTGAGAGCATTGTGATAAGCATTATCTATCTATCTGTCTGTCTGTCTATATCTATTATTTATCTATCTATCTATATATGTAACTACCCTCATACATACATAACTAATTTGTGTGTTTGAGGGAGGAGAGGGGAAGGAAGGGTATATTAGTTTTCTTTCACTGTATGACAGTTCACTTACACAGTGGCTTACGACAATGCCATTTATTATCCCACAGTTTCTTAGCTCAGAAGTTCAGCATGGCTCAACTGGATTCTCTGGTCAGGGACCCACACTCAAGGTGTCTCAGGTGGCTGCAATCTCTTCTGAGGCTCTGAGGAAGAATTTGCTTCTAACTGCATTCAGGTTGTTGGTAGAATTCAGTTCTTTGTGATGTAGGGCTGAGGTCCCCACTTCCTGGCTGTCAGAGGTCAGCTTCTCTCAGCTATTAGGGGCCAAGTTTCTTGTCATCAACCTTATCACAGGGCATCTTACCTCATCACAGTGGTGGCAGGATCCCTTAAGTTGAGTTCCCCTTCACACTCTGAATTACTCTCACTCCATCCTCTGCCATAGCTGGAGAAAACGCTGGCCCACCCAGATAATCTCCTTTTTGATCAACGCAAAGTCAACTGACTGGTAACTTTAATTACATCTGCAAGAATTCCTTTTGCTCTATAATGTAACATAGTCACAGGAGTGATATCTCATGTTATTCACAAGTATTCCGTGAAGTCAAGGGGAGGAGATTATGCGAGGGTGATGTCATGGGAATTATCTTAGAATTCTGCCTACCACATCATGGCTCCCTGTTACAGTGACGGGGTAATAAATGATGTCCTGGGTAAAGTCTAGCTCACAGTGGGCCCACAGGCTCCACGGACACCTTTAGCTGTTATTTCCATAGGCTTTCCCTGGACTCTTCCAGCCAGTGGCTGAGCACAGTGGGGACACAGACGCAGTTCCATTTCTGCAAGATGCAGTGCTCCTCTGATGGGTAGCATTGGCTCAAGGATTCCCTGACAGCCTGAAGGAACTTTCCTTAGACTGCATGGCAGTCCAAGACACTTCACCCAAACGTTTTCCTTCTATCTCTTTCTCAGATAGGTCAGACCTGCATTGTGGTCTGACAGCTCTCCCAGTCTCCACCTACGCCTTTCCCATATTCCCTCAGTGGCAGTTTCCCCAATAAATCTCTTGCTCATCTAATCCCATTTTGGCATCTATATCTTGGAGAACCCAAACTAACACAATAGGAGTTGACGACAGGGTCTCTCGTTTATGCACGTAGCTGAGCAGGCTGTTCCATTGGAGTTTTGCTTTATTTATTTATTTTTATTTTTTAGCACTGACAAATTTTTTTCTTTGTTTTCGCTGTTTTTCCTTTATTCCCCTTAAAATATTTTTTTTCTGGCTTAGTTTCTTTCTTTTTTTTTTTAGATTTTTTTTATTGAAATATAGTTGCTTTACAATGTTGTGTTAACGTGCGGGTCAAATCACACGTTCCTTCTGTCAGTATAAAGCAGCAGAGTGAAATGCGTTCGGTAGCTGGCAGAGTTGTGGTCACGTCAGGAGGTGATGCCACATTTACTCCACTGTCATATCAGCTATTTTCTTACTCAATGATTTCAGTCTGCTCTTCAGCAAAGTAGGTTTTGCCAAAGAAAGCCTCTCAATATCCCGAAATATCAGCTCCTCACTGGGACACTTCTTTTTGAGAAGATGCAACAAGTAAAACCCCTTTCCCAGGGACTCAGCATTGATCTGTTTCCTTCTGAAGCAATTTGCCATCCTTCCCTGTCCTGACAATGTGACTCCAAGTGCAGAGTTCATAAACTAGTTTATAAAGAGACCGGCCCCTTCCCTCATCCAAAGTGATTTCTCCAGCTTGAGAACACAGAGATATTATTACCTAGGCCACTAGCTTGGCCTTTACCACCGGCTATTCTGTTTTATGACAGCCATCTTACTGGTTTGTATAGTGTTTTTAATGTTTAAAAGGAGTCACAGGGCTTCCCTGGTGGCACAGTGGTTGGGGGTCCGCCTGCCGATGCAGGGGACACGGGTTGGTGCCCCGGTCCGGGAGGATCCCACATGCCGCGGAGCGGCTGGGCCCGTGAGCCGTGGCCGCCGGGCCTGTGCATCCGGAGCCTGTGCTCCGCAACGGGAGAGGCCGCGGCAGTGGAAGGCCCGCGTACCGAAAAAAAAAAAAAAAAAAAAAGGAGTCACAAAGGAAAAGGTTAAGAGATCTAGGGAGAGAGGTAGAGACAGAGAGAGAGAGAGAGAGAGAGTAATTCTGATCCCAGCTCAGATATCCACTAACCATGAGCCCTGTAGTGAGTTTTGTAATGTCTATGTGCTTTAGTTTTCTCATCTGGAAGAGAGAATTATAATGCTGCATGGCTTGGAGGGAAGTAACTTATATAGGAGATCCATTTATGAAGGAGCACCACAGTAAGAGAGGTAATGGAACAGGGCTTAATCACTGGAAACCAGGGGGCCAAAATGCTCATGAGAATGGCAAGGTCTGAAGGGCAGCCAACGGGGCCTGACCAGCTGGGAGTAAGTAACAGGTGTCAAATAATTGGGCGCTGATACTTAAACCCTGCATGAGTACTATGAACCATCATTCTGGAATTCTATTACAGACTCCTAAAGGGCAGGGCACTTGGGATCCACTGTGCCAGAGGGAGGCCTTGAGCCCAGTAAGCACTGTATACATACTCTATGTATGAGTAAATAGCAGGGAGGTTGGGAAGGGTAGGAGACCACCAGTACGAGAATATGTCAGTCATTCTCTCCCTAAATCTGTATTCTTCTTCCCAAAACATGCACAAAAGGAGGGAGATGGTGGCTTTGAGAGGAAACTATTTATATGTTCAATTGCTCACTCATTTATCAAGCATTTATTAGGCATCGTCTAAGTGCCAGCCTCTAGGCTTGGTGGGTAAACGTGAAAGTAGAAAAAGACTTGATCCATGTCTCAAGGAACTGTCAGTCCAGTAATGGCAGGAGTTTACGACAGGTCACTATGGAACACTACCCAGAGTAGGGAAGGGTTGACCCAGAAGTCTCCTGAGAGGAAATGCCACTGGAGTTTAGTCTGTGAGGTAGCAAGCTGGAACCTGGTCGTTTAAAGAGGGAGCATCACCTCAAGGGCTCAAGGTTGTGAAAAGCCTGGTTGTTGACAGTCCAGGCTACTTTTCATGAGTTATGCACCAGCAAAAGTACAGAAAGTAAGGTGTCTCTCAAGTGAAGGAGATAAATGTTGGAAGGGCTGTAGCTGGGGCAGGGATATCATTCCTTTCACCAACAAAATCTGAGATAAAATGCCAGGCTTGCGGATACGCCATGTGGAGTCGGAATTTGTACACCCATATGTCCAAAGCCATAAGATCTTGGTAGATTGGGGTCAGTGTCTCTGATGGGACTTTTAGAGACACGATTTATCTCCAGAGAATCTCTTCTAGAATAGCAGTGGAGATGGACGGGAATATGCATAAAAGAAAAGCAGGTCCTAAGCCCTCGGGCAGCGTTGGCAGATAGCTGGGCTCTATGCGGATTATTTCTTCACTAGGCTGTGGGTTATATTCCGCAGTTCCATAGCAGACAGGTACATAAGAAACTGCTCGAAGGAGCCATTTAGTTTCTCCGTGCAGTCTGCTTCCTGCCATTTTCCAGCCCACAAGTAGATTCTTTCTCATAAAGGCCTTCACCCCTTCTTGTGTCCCTCCTACCTGGCTCTGATTTCTGCACCTCGCAACAGTGTGTGCACGAGCAAGCTCCCTTTATTTCCCATTTCACCCACCATTGTGTTAAGGAGTTTTCACTCTGTGTTTAGAGCCAACCTCTCCTCTCTGCTTCCTCGTCGACAGCCTGCCCTTTCCCCACCTCATTTCACAGATCCTCTTTGGCTGAAATATCTTTCTTTCTTCCTTAGTTCGTCCTCATCTCCATCTCCCTGAGTCATTTTTATTTACCCTGTAATCATTTTCTCCACCAGTTAATAAACTCTGCTTTATTTATTTTTTTCCCCATTCAGTGGGTAATGCCGTTTCAATGTGCTTTCTGTCATTCCTTCTAAAAACTGTTATTAAGCTGTGTAGTAACAGTGTCACTTCTCTGAGGGCGGGCGCTTCATCCACCAAGAAGGCTCCGGCTGGGTTCCAGGGGGTCTCCCCATCATCCTCTCCCTGTTGCCTCACACAGAGTAAGCGATGGACTTCAAGCCCTCTTCAGGTCCAACAAAATCAAGCCTGACCTCCCGCCTTCCTACCTGACTGGCCCCTGCTGCATCTGTTCTCATCTTTATCTGACTCACAAGCAATGACTTGAAGCCATTCCAGTGTGTTGAGCTCCAGTGGCTGTGAACTGTATTTTCCAGCCCATCTTTGCGGTGGTGCCTTGGATGAAATGGCCAAGCCGACCAACTGAGAATTAAAATGCATTGTTTTTTTGCGGCTGCACTTTTGCCTGGAGTTGAATTACAATTGTACGTCCACCTGTGGCCCTCACAGACCGTATTGTGGGCTCATTACTGTGGCTCTAAGACTTGCCCCATCTATTAATTTCCCCTGAGAGTTTGCTTTGTAACAACTTTAAAAATAAAAAGTATTTTATTTTAATATTCAAAGGAAAGCAGGCATGTCATAAAATCATAAAATGCAGATAAACAGAAACAACATAAATAGAAAATAAATAAAACAAATAATATATTAAATAAAAAGATAACTGAAAATAAAATGCACCCCTAATCCCACAATCCAGAGATAACCACCTTGACATTGTATCACATCTGCAATTATAGACACACACACAAGGACACATAATAGTGTGGTCTCTGTGTGTGTGTGTGTTATACACACTTTAAAAAAAAAATTAGAATCATATTATACAGAAACTTTTGTAGAATGCTTAATATGTCATGAACATCTTTTCATGTTGATGCCTATTTATCTGTTTCAGTTCTAATAGCTAAATAATACCGCCTCATTTCAGTGTGGCATAATTTTCTTAACTGATTCCCTGTTCTGAGTTGTTTACGCTGATTCAAACTTTTCATTATATATACAAAAGTAGACACCGCTGAATCTTTATGCACAGGCTTATTTTGTCCTTAGCATACATTCTTTCAAGTAGAATTATTGAGTCAAAGGAGGCATATTTTAAGGTTTTGAAAAACATCTAGCCAAATTCTGCTCCATTCCCCCACCTCCTGGATAATTTTTGCCACTATACACCTTCCCCATTAGTTGGAATGTTCCCAGTTTTGCTCACCCTGAGATTTTTGAGTAGGTAGGAATTTTGTGGTCCTGGACAGGCTCTTCAAAAGACAGATAACAGGTGTCTGGGATCCAGAAGTCTGAGTCTAGCTTCCTGTGACTGTGGGTAGATTGCAACTCTGGGTTTGGAAGCCCCCAGATAGTGCCTGGAACCCCAGCAGCAGAACACTGTGCATTCTTCCAAACCTTCCCAGATTTGCCCGGCCCAGGATGCCTTCTCCTGTTGCCTTGCTTCTGTCCTGACCACCTTTATTTCTACTACACATACACCTTGTGTGATTCCCACTACTAGATTCTGTGCTCATCTTTTTTTTTTTTTTTTTGCGTTACACGGGCCTCTCACTGCTGTGGCCTCTCCCGTTGCGGAGCACAGGCTCCGGACGCGCAGGCTCATGGGCCCAGCCGCTCCGCGGCATGTGGGATCCTCCCGGACTGGGACACGAACCCGTGTCCCCTGCATTGGCAGGCGGACTCTCAACCACTGCGTCACCAGGGAAGCCCCTGTGCTCATCTCTTTTGGTCTCTGAGTTCACATATGTAGGTGTGGATTCTCCACCCTGACCTAACTTCTCCAGGGAGAAGAATGCTTTGAGTTTCTTCTGTAAGTTCCACCTTTCCTGGCTCCTACACTGCATACAGTAGGTAATAAATACCTGCCGACCCAGCTGGCTTTCAGATAAGACCACAGCCTTATCCTGTAGCTATTGCTTAGTAGGCATTTCTAGGAAGTGGCATAAGTTGTAGAAACATAGCAGCATGGATGGGAAGAGTGTTTTCTTCACAATTTCTAGAAAATCAAATCATATACTATGCTGGGGAGCCTTTTTCTAAGGCTTCTGAGAAAGGCATCGCTTCCTTTATTATCTGCTCAAGGAGTCATAGAGCTTGCTTTTTTTCAAGCTGTGTTACCTGGAAAATCAAAGCTTAAATCAAGTTTGCCTCGTGTTGTCCCTCAGTTCCAGTCTCTTGATTTTATTTCCTGAGCCGGAATTTGTAGAAGAAAGGGCACATTCACAGCCTGAGTGGAGTCAACAGGCTGTTTACCGAGGTAACTGATGCCCAAGGAGTACTTGCCTCCTTCCCCAAACTCTCTCTCCCTTCCCAGTTTCACGTACTGTCCCATGGCTTTCGGGTAAACTACAGCAGAAGCAATTTCCCTCACCTTTAGCGCTGATAATCAGATCACTTGGAATTCTGTTCAAACAGCTTTCCCAGCCTCTTCTCACAGTGAATTACCTCCTGGTTTCCTTGAGTCTTGACATTACTGGGTTGCATTGAGAGGATACAGTTGTGAGTGATAATAAAAGACATCGTTAGATCGGGACGGTGGTTATAATTTGGTAGTAATTTGATGTAGTTATAGCACCATGAGTCATATTTATATCCATCTATAAATGGAGGAGGGAGCTTGGGGCCTGGGGGTCACCGTGGCAATTGCCTGTGAGGCCTCGGACTGTGTGGACAGCATAGAGAAAGGGAGGAACATGGCAATCTCCCAGGTCAGGCTTTCGGATCAACAGATTGACAAAGGTTTGTGATTTATTAGTTGGGAATAGCCACACTCAAGCGCTTTAGCATTGATGAATATTTTCCTCATTACATTTCAAACGTAGAAAATGGTCCTTTCTGAATGAGAAATCTGGGGCCATTTTAGTCATTAGTCATTTGAAACTTTCTCTCCTGGTGTTACCGAGAGAAAAAAGTGACAAGAACGAAAGCACATTCCTTGCTCTGAATTGCTTGTATAGAACAAAATGAAATGCATACGTTCAGTAACTCTATTAGCCTGGTGGCTTGCTTCTTTTTCTGTTTTCTGTTTCTTTTTTAGTAACTTTGTTGTATCCAAATCTTTTATTATGTGGGAGCTATGAGTAATTGAACACATACTGGGCTGGGTCCATATGCTTATATATTAACTCCAATGGGTCCCTGTGACACCTATAATAAAATCTAACTCCCTAGTGTGAGTCCAGGGAGGTGCTCAATTCACATTTGGTTATTGAACTGAGTGAGCTCAAACGATGACACTCAACTCCACACTCATGAAAACAGATATTCGGAAAATTCTGGGGAAGATTGTTGATTTGTCTTTAGCTACGTCAGTGTCAGACAGATACACCTACCAGGTGGCTTGGTTGAAACCTCTTTTGGGTTCCTGGACCGTATTTCAATGTGTGTGTTTGTGGAGTCCCCACGCAGGTAACAAGGGGTGCTCTGACCAGCTGGCTGTCCTACCATTCAACTCAATTCCGACACCACCTACCCAGAGATAGCATTAGATCCCACTAGTTAAGGGCTCAGTCCCTCAAGACCACCCCCATCCTCCACTTCAGACCCCAGCTGCAAGTCCAGGTTATCACCTGTGCTTCTGACCAACTGACTACAGATGGGAGGTTCCAATGACCCCCTCCTTAGGTTCAATTATTTTGCTAGAGTGGAAAACAGTTTACTCATGTTTACTGGTGTATTATAAAAGGATATGATAAAGGATGCAGGGGAACATCGAGATGGAAGAGATGCATAGGACAAGGTATGTGGGAAAGGGTGGAGCTTCCATGCCCTCTCTGGATACCTCTCTCCCAGCACCTCCACATGTTCACAAACGTGGAAGCTCTCTGAACACCATATTATTGGGATTTTATGAAGGCTTTCTCACACAGGCATGATCATTCATTAACTCCCTTTTCAGCCCTTCTGCCTTCTCAAGAGAATGGGGGCAGAGCTGAAAATTCCAAGCTTCTAATCATGGCTCACTCTCTCTGGTGACCAGTCCCCATCCAGAAATCATCCAGGAGTCTACCCAGAGTTGCCTCTTTAGAGCAAAAGATACCCTTATCACCCAGAAAATCACAAGGGTTTCAGGAGCTCTGTGCCAGGAGCCGGGGTCAGAGACCAATATGTATTTTCTATTATCTCACACAACCTCAGACTACTTTGAGGCCATGCTCAGCAGCTGAGTACATACAGCTGGGTGGTTTGCAGGAAGCCGTTGTCCTTGAAGGAAACCAGTATATGCCACTTTGGCATAAGGATTATTTTGAGCTGAAGGCAATTGAGAAGAAGCAGATACAAGAAAAGCTCCCTGCCCTCCCCCATTTGCCCAAAAGCAGGACATACATTTTCAAAGATGTCCCTGTTCCCCTCTCTACCAGGAAGGACAAAGGTTAATCACGGGAGATGACTTGAAACCCTTATCAGCCTGGAGATGGCACCAGAGGTATCTACATAACTTTACTAACTAGCCTTTATCTACTCTCAGTTTCCTTTATATTTACCTTCCCACAGTTTGCCAGATTAGAAGCCTAAAATAGCTTTCCTTTGTCCTGTCATATCTCTACAGATTTATTGTTCTTTGTTGATGATGCAATGTAAGCCTGAATTCCAAGCCACATTTTCGAGTTACTCATCTCTGGCTATTCTCATGTGTTACATGTGCAATACACATGTTGATAACCATGTTTGTTTTTCTCTGGTGAATCTATTTTTTATTACAGACCCCTAACCAAGAACCTAAGCTAAGTAGAGGAAAAATATTTCCTCCCCTACATTTCCCTGTTCTGACAGTGTCCATCAGATTGTAGAATTCCCTGGTATTTCCAGGAGACTTGCAGAGTTGCCAGTGTACAGACTCTAGGAAATTACAATGACCCATGCAAATGGGCTCAGGTTAAGGTGCTCTGGGTTAATTTAGATTGCTTTATCAAGGTTCCTCATGGTTTCTATAATCCTAGTTGTAGTGTCTGAGGTAGCCATAGTAGTTGTGGTCACTATGATAGTTTGTGAAAGTGGTAGAGGCAGCAACAGCGTCTACAGATGGGAATTGACACAAGCTTTCTCTTGCATTAGCGCATGTAGTCTTCTGAACAATAACAGGAAATTGGAGTTGTTTTCTTACTTCAGATAAGGAAGTTGAGGCCCAGGAAAGTTAAGGGACATTTCTGTGTCCACTCAGGACAGTGTGCTGTAAAATGTTAACGTGACACTGGAATTTTGGCCTCACATCCTAGTTCTGGGACAATATAGGAAGTTGGTGAATAGTGAACTTCAGGGAGCAGGTCTATTTACCAAGGGCTTGTGGGCAAATGCAGTGAAGAGATTAGGTAGGGCTTCAACGATTTCTAAGTAATTATTCTTAAACTCTCCAGGCTACATCTCCCAAGTATTTATATGACCATTCTGCTGACTTATCCTGGCGGACACAAGGCAAGTTTACACACTCACTCAGTTCAGACCATCACATCTACCTGTTTTCTGTTCTCTGAGTGGCCCAAATTCAACACCCACCAACATCCCTCCATCTACAAAAGCTTCCTGCCCGTCTCAACTTGCTGGGTGTTCCTTTAAATCCCACCTCCCTCAGGAAGCCTTCCTAGATTTCCCAAAGCCAGCTGTGACCTCTTCCCCTGCTGCATTCTCACAATCCCATGTTTGCGATCCTCGTTACACCACATCTGGCCTCGTGTGTTTTTCTCTATGGGTGTATGTGTCCTATGATCCCTCCCACCATCACTCTTACTTCCTGGAGGGTAGACACCAAGCCATCTTCATCTTTGGGGCACCAAAGTGTCTAGTGTTATAATAGATGTTCGATACATAGCTGACAAATGCATATATGGAAGAATATGAGGGTGAGGTGATTTAATCTCTTGATGTCGTTTGGGATCAAAGCAGCTCATGTGTGAAGTATGCCGGGTGGTCCTAGAGAGTGTCCAGTAGCTCAGGCTCCATGAAGTGGCCACACACGTCCCATGAGGACAGCCACGTTGAGGCCAGAGGCTTGTTCCTGGTGAAGGATAGACCTGAAGATTTGCTTTAAAGCGAGAGCCGCACCCTTTAGGCACTGCAGAGACCAGGCTGCTGCAGGCACTTGGTAAAAGCTGCCCTAAGTGCTTTTCTGAATAAGGTTGGCCTCTACCTAATACATTATTTAGAGCCCTGGGGCCTCAATTCATCACTAGGAGACTTTGAAATGAGTCAAATATGTCTTTAAAGTATTATATATACAGCCACATGAGTGTGTGTGTGAGTGTGTGTGTATTTTCTCTGCTGTCTACCTGTGATACAATGTAATGTGTTCATGGTGTCTGACATCTTACCAGGACAGATCCACAGGAAGTCTCAGTTGAGCCTTTCTCATTCTGGTACGTAGGTCTTTGGGTGGATGTCAGATTGTCTGAGTTAAACTGCTCTCTGAGAAAGGGACTTGAAATTATTAAAATCTCCAAGAATATCTACAAATGAAAATGCCTTTGAAATGCACACGTGCTCTAATCACCTCTTTTTAAAGACACAACATAAAGCAAACAACTTATTTAAGTTAAACTTGTTTTAACTATTTTTGATAGAAATGTTTATAAAATGAGGTGAACCTTATCCTGCCTTCTTAAACAGATCTTATGAAATTAGTCCTAAACTTTGTGAGGGCAGGAATCATGTCTGTTTCGTTCATGTTGCATCCTTAGCACCCAACTCTGGATCTAGGACGAAGTAGATATTATATAAGCATTTGTTGAGTGAATCAATGAATGCACCAAAAACACATCTAAATAGGACATAATGAATTTTAAAGAAGTTAGAGTATTTTGGGGGGTGATTTCATTTCAAGTCAATGCAGAGCTTTACATGTTTGTGGTCCAATCTGCACCTTTATTTTATTTTATTAAAAAACCCAAAACTCATCACTTTGCTCTGGATCTGCTTGGAAGCACTTAGCCATAACTCCACAGTTGCTAAACTCAGCTAGAACCAAGTCAAGTTTCAACTCAACTCCACCTGATTTCTATGACCTACTGCACCATGGATTATTTTTCTAAGTAAAAGGAAACTATTTGCTTGCTGACAATTTGCTAATTTAAATATACCTTCAGGTATGGATTTTCCATAAACCTGGTAACCAGCCCAGCCCATTTGGCTTTTAATTCTGAAATTTATTAGCTCTTCCTAGCCATTTGAAGATACCAGCTCATTCTTAATTGTTCATTTTTATTCTTACCCTAAACATAGTAAATCTTAATGGCTATGCTTCCAACATTAAGAGGGAGTGTGGTAGCTGTAGGAAAAAAGTATTCAAAAAACATTAATTTAGCAGCAATATAATAATCTTTACAAGCTGTTCATAGGAACTTATATTGGCTTTCAAAGAGTAATTGTGCTGAGAGGTTTTTTTTGGAGGGATCCTCCAGATGGATGCATTCTCCCCACCTCAAGTTTTTGTCATAACATGTTTTCTTCTTCATCTCTGAGTCATTCAGAACCATGAAAATTCTATTTTCCACTTTAATTACAGAACTGGTTGAGAATGTATTCTGTTGTTTGGCAGTACTACTAATGCACTCTATTTGTTTATGGCTTTTTGAGAAAGCCATTTTAATAAGGTCAGATTTGCAATTTAAATGAACTTTAATATTTCTTGCAAAGGCTGGTGTTGCTTATTTATGTGAGGGGTGAACGTGGTAGAAATTTCCAGTTTAAAAATATGTTCTCCTGCTTTTCTTTTCCAAATGGTGTATCTCAGGTGATAAATGCTTTCAACTATGTTTATAATTTTTTTTCCAGAAAGGGCTGAAAATCCAAATCAGTGAAATAAATCATGACTCCAAATGGGTTGTTAATACTGTAGTTTTCTGCTTTTCCCATTAAAACCTCTACCCCAAACCTCTATTGTATTCACGAATAAATATTAGTCGCAATTGGATGGGGTGAACTCTTTTATAAGCCTTCTGTCATTTTTATAACACACAAATAAGCAAAAACATAACAAAACAAAAACTGTTCCCTGAACTTTAAGATGTCATCATTTATTGAATTTATTTAATCACTCTTGATGGAAAAGGCTTTAGGTAAAAAAAAAAAAAATTGAGCCCTTACATTTACCTATTAAAAGAATCTGTAACTGACCATCAGGCAGGCCACCTTATATTGTATCCCTACAATTCAATTACTCCCAGGAGGGGTGGGTTTTAGTGAAATTCGTTTAATCTGTTGAGGAATTGTTTCTCCATTGGAGTGAGGACAGAGGGAGAAGCGCCACTGTCCTTTCCCTGGCTTGAATTCTGCTGCCCACTTCGTAAGTTCTGTTGGAATCACAATGAAGGATAAAGCAAGGGTTAGAAGACCTGAATGAAGGTTAAGTAGTAGATGCTTGTAGGCACCCACACTGAAAATATTTGACTGCACTGGAATAGGAGGACTCCTACACATTTTTTAAAACAACATAAGAATGAGAATGAGATGAGTTGTATAATGTAAGTTTTCTGAAAGGTACAAATTTATCTGCAGAAACAAAACTCTACCAGAAAGTAAATCTCGGTGAAATGACCCTCCTTTCTCCCTCCATCCCTCCCTCCCTCCCTCCCTCCCTTCCTCTCTCCCTCCCTTACTTCCTTCTAACAAATTACTATATTCAGGTTCACCTATTTGAAAGGATTGGTGTTCTTTGGAGTCAAGTAACTCCGGCTGTTACCTTGTCTCTCTCCTTCCCCGAACAGTCAAGTTTCACGGAAGAGTAACCTCAATTACCATTTACAGTTCCTCAGCTTCCACTCACTCCTCAATCCACACCCTTCCCATGTCCACTCCTGCCATTTTGCCAAGTTCAACAAGACCCCCACAATTGGAAATCCAATGGACACACTCTCTCCCTGGTTTGTGTGACTCCTCTTGAGAATAGTCCCTGTTTATATGGTCCTCCTTTACACGGGCTCTTCCCTCCTCTTGTGAAATCTTGGTTCTACTCATGAATCTGGATATTCCTCCTCGATCTCTTTCAAGAGTGCTGAGACCCTGAAAGTTGGTGTCTGTCAGAGTGCTCTTGGGTCCTGTGCTCTTCCTCCATGTGCTTTCCCAGGTAACCTCATCTGAACTCATGCCTTTAGTTACCACTTACATGAAATATGAAAGGTAATATCTTGCAGTGTTCTGAGCTGGGGTCAAATAGTGGTGCTCACTTGCTTTGTGGTTACTACCTCCATGAAAGACCCCCCAGATCTATTTATCCAATTAGAATTCTAAGTTGTAGATCCTTTTCACCCCCCCCCCCACCCCATATCCAATCAATAAGTCATCAGTTTCTAGCTCCTTAAAATGCCTCTATGCATTCACCTCTCTCCACTCCTTCTGTGCCTGTCTTGGTCCCAGCTATTCTCCTTTAGATCCCTCTCTACCTCCAGTCAGGCTTTCATTCTCAGAGCCATCCCCCATGCTATATTTA
Organism: Delphinus delphis; assembly: GCF_949987515.2. Taxonomy (NCBI): domain Eukaryota; kingdom Metazoa; phylum Chordata; class Mammalia; order Artiodactyla; family Delphinidae; genus Delphinus; species Delphinus delphis. The sequence continues at coordinate 16,335,462 of NC_082684.1, forward strand.
GAGAGTACTTTCTAAAACATAATATCTGGTCAGGTCACTTTCCTGTTTCAAATCTCCATGGCTATCCAAAACTTTGGGTACAAATTCCAAATCCCTTGACCATCTCTTTGTTATTGCTTTCTTTTAAAATATTATTGTCAAAGAACATACAAAGAACTTGATCTGTATGATGCTGAGTCTTCAGAATTTGTCAAGATCCCTTTTTGTGGACTTGTACAGAATGATTTTTTTAAATTATTAGATCAATGTAGGCTTGAAAAGAATAATTTTCTCTTATTGTTTTTATTCATGAAAATTAGAATTCAATTTCAGTTTTCAATTTTAATTTTTTCTTCAGTTCTAGGAAATTCAAATGTAGCCTTTTTCCTGCTTTATTTTCTTCTTCTGTGTATGCTACTGGGTATATGTTAGACTGTCTCATTCTTTTCACTATCAATTGAATCTCTTGTTGGCATTGCTCATCTCTATATGCTTGTGCACATTCTGTGGTTTCTTTTTTTAAAAAATTTTTGCATATAATTATTTAATTAATTTATTTATTTTAAAAACATCTTTATTGGAGTTTAATTGCTTTACAATGGTGTGTTTGTTTCTGCTTTATAACAAAGTGAATCAATTATACATATACATATGTCCCCATATCTCTTCCCTCTTGTGTCTCCCTCCCACCCACCCTCCCTATCCCACCCCTCTAGATGGTCACAAAGCACCGAGCTGATCTCCCTGTGCTATGCAGCTGCTTCCCACTAGCTATCTATTTTACGTTTGGTAATGTATATGTGTCCATGCCACTCTCTCACTTTGTCCCAGCTTACCCTTCCCCCTCCCCGTATCCTTAAGTCCATTCTCTAGTAGGTCTGTGTCTTTATTCCCATCTTGCCACTGGGTTCTTCATGACCATTTCTTTTTAGATTCCATATATATGTGTTAGCATACGGTATTTGTTTTTCTCTTTCTGACTTACTTCACTCTGTATGACAAACTCTAGGTCCATCCACCTCACTGCAAATAACTCAATTTCATTTCTTTTTATGGCTGAGTAATATTCCATTGTATATATGTGCCACATCTTCTTTATCCATTCATCTGTCGATGGACACTTAGGTGGCTTCCATGTCCAGGCTATTGTAAATAGAGCTGCAATGAACATTTTGGTACATGACTCTTTTTGAATTATGGTTCTCTTAAAGTGTATGCCCAGTAGTGGGATTGCTGGGTTGTATGGTAGTTCTTTTTTTAGTTTTTTAAGGAACCTCCATACTGTTCTCCATAGTGGCTGTATCAATTTACATTCCCACCAACAGTGCAAGAGGGTTCCCTTTTCTCCACACGTTCTCCAGTATTTATCATTTGTAGATATTTTGATGATGGCTCTTCTTACTGGTGTGAGGTGATACCTCATTGTAGTTTTGATTTGCATTTCTCTAATGATTAGTGATGTTGAGCATCCTTTTATGTGTTTGTTGGCAATCTGTATATCTTCTTTGGAGAAATGTCTATTTAGGTCTTCTGCCCATTTTTGAATTGGGTTGTTGGATTTTTTGATATTGAGCTGCATGAGCTGCTTGTAAATTTTGGAGATTAATCCTTTGTCAGTTGCTTCATTTGCAAATATTTTCTTCCATTCTGAGGGTTGTCTTTTTGACTTGTTTATGGTTTCCTTTGGTGTGCAAAAGCTTTTAAGTTTCATTAGGTCCCACTTGTTTATTTTTATTTCCATTACTCTAGGAGGTGGGTCGAAAAGGATCTTGCTGTGATTTATGTCATAGAGTGTTCTGCCTATGTTTTCCTCTAAGAGTTTGATGGTGTCTGGCCTTACATTTAGGTCTTTAATCCAGTTTGAGTTTATTTTTGTGTGTGGTGTTCGGGAGTGTTCTAATTTCATTCTTTTACTTGTAGCTGTCCAGTTTTCCCAGCACCACTTATTGAAGAGGCTGTCTTTTCTCCACTGTATATTATTGCCTCCTTTATCAAAGATGAGGCAACCATATGTGCGTGGGTTTATCTCTGGGCTTTCTATCCTGGTCCATTGATCTATATTTCTGTTTTTGTGCCAGTACCATTCTGTCTTGATTACTGTAGCTTTGTAGTATAATCTGAAGTCCAGGAGCCTGATTCTTCCATCTCCGCTTTTCTTTCTCAAGATTGCTTTAGCTATTCAGGGTCTTTTGTGTTTCCATACAAATAGTGAAATTTTTTGTTCTAGTTCTGTGAAAAATGCCATTGGTAGTTTGATAGGGATTGCATTGAATCTGTAGATTGCTTTGGGTAGTATAGTCATTTTCACAATGTTGATTCTTCCAATCCAAGAACATGGTATATCTCTCCATCTATTTGTATCATCTTTAATTTCTTTCATCAGTGTCATAATTTTCTGCATACTGGTCTTTTGTCTCCTTAGGTAGGTTTATTCCTAGATATTTTATTCTTTTTGTTGCAGTGGTAAATGGGAGTGTTTTCTTGATTTCACTTTCAGATTTTTCATCATTAGTGTATAGGAATGCAAGGGATTTCTGTGCATTAATTTTGTATCCTGCTACTTTACCAAATTCATTGATTAACTCTAGTAGTTTTCTGGTAGCATCTTTAGGAGTTTCTATGTATAGTATCATGTCATCTGTAAACAGTGACAGCTTTACTTCTTATTTTCCCATTTGGATTCCTTTTATTTCTTTTTCTTCTCTGATTGCTGTGGCTAAAACTTCCAAAACTATGTTGAATAAGAGTGGTGAGAGTGGGCAACCTTGTCTTGTTCCTGATCTTAGTGGGAATGCTTTCAGTTTTTCACCATTGAGGACGATGTTGGCTGTGGGTTTGTCATATATGGTCTTTATTATGTTGAGGAAAGTTCCCTCTATCCCTACTTTCTGGAGGGTTTTTTATCATAAATGCGTGTTGAATTTTCTCAAAAGCTTTCTCTGCATCTATTGAGATGATCATATGGTTTTTCTCCTTCAATTTTTTAATATGGTGTATCACATTGATTGATTTGCATATATTAAAGAATCCTTGCATTCTTGGGATAAACCCCACTTGATCATGGTGTATGATCTGTTTAATGTGCTGTTGGATTCTGTTTGTTAGTATTTTGTCAAGGATTTTTGCATCTATTTTCATCAGTGATGTTGGCCTGTAGTTTTCTTTCTCTGTGACATCTTTGTCTGGTTTTGGTATCAGGGTAATGGTGGCCTTGTAGAATGAGTTTGGGAGTGTTCCTCCCTCTGCTATATTTTGGAAGAGTTTGAGAAGGATAGGTGTTAGCTCTTCTCTAAATATTTGATAGAATTCACCTGTGAAACCATCTGGTCCTGGGCTTTTGTTTGTTGGAAGATTTTTAATGACAGTTTCAATTTCAGTGCTTGTGATTGGTCTGTTCATATTTTCTATTTCTTCATGGTTCAGTCTTGGAAGGTTGTGCATTTCTAAGAATTTGTCCATTTCTTCAAGGTTGTCCATTTTATTGGCATATAGTTGCTTGTAGTAATCTCTCATGATCCTTTCTATATCTGCAGTGTCAGTTGTTACTTCTCCTTTTTCATTTCTAATTCTATTGATTTGAATCTTCTCCCTTTTTTTCCTGTTGAGTCTGGCTAATGGTTTATCAATTTTGTTTATTTTCTCAAAGTACCAGCTTTTCTTTTATTGATCTTTGCTACCATTTCCTTAATTTCTTTTTCATTTATTTCTGATATAACCTTTTTGATTTCTTTCCTTCTGCCAACTTTGGGGATTTTTGTTCTTCTTTCTCTAATTGCTTTAGGTGTAAGGTTAGGTTTTTTGAGATGTTTCTTGTTTCTTAAGGTAGGATTGTATTGCTATATACTTCCCTCTTAGAACTGCTTTTGCTGCATCCCATAGGATTTGGGTTGTTGTGTTTTCATTATCATTTGTTTCAAGGTATTTTTTTATTTCCTCTTTGATTTCTTCAGTGATCTCTTGGTTATTAAATAGTTTATTGTTTAACCTCCATGTGTTTGTATTTTTTACAGACTTTTCCCTGTAATTGATATCTAGCCTCATCGTGTTGTTGTTGGAAAAGATACTTGATATGATTTCAATTTTCTTAAATTTACCAAGCCTTGATTTGTGACCCAAGATATAATCTATCCTGGAGAATATCTGTGAGCACTTGAGAAGAACGTGTATTCTGTTGTTTTTGGATGGAATGTCTTATAAATATCAGTTAAGTCCATCTTGTTTAATGTATCACTTAAAGCTTGTGTTCCCTTATTTATTTTCATTTTGGATGATCTGTCCATTGGTGAAAATGGGGTGTTAAAATCCCCTAATATGACTGTGTTACTATAGATTTCCCCTTTTATGGCTGTTAGTATTTGCCTTATGTATTGAGGTGCCCCTATGTTGGGTGCATAAATATTTACAATTGTTATATCTTCTTCTTGGATTGATCCCTTGATCATTATGTAATGTCCTTCTTTGTCTCTTGTGATAGTGTTTGTTTTAAAGTCTATTTTGTCTGATATGAGAATTGCTACTCCAGCTTTCTTTTGATTTCCATTTGCATGAAATATCTTTTTCTAACCCCTCACTTTCAGTCTGTATGTGTCCCTAGGTCTGAGGTGGGTCTCTTGTAGACAGCATATATACGGGTCTTGTTTTTGTATCCATTCAGCCAATCTATGTCTTTTGGTTGGAGCATTTAATCCATTTACATTTAAGGTAATTTTCTATATGTATGTTCCTATTACCATTTTCTTAATTGTTTTGGGTTTGGTTTTGCAGGTCTTTTCCTTCTCTTGTGTTTCCTGCCTAGAGAAGTTCCTTTAGCATTTGTTGTAAAGCTGGTTTGATGGTGCTGAATTCTCTCAGCTTTTGCTTGTCTGTGAAGGTTTTAATTTCTCTGTTGAATCTGAATGAGATCCTTGCTGGGTAGAGTAATCTTGGTTGTAGGTTTTTCTCCTTCATCACTTTAAATATGTCCTGTCACTCCCTTCTGGCTTGCAGAGTTTCTGCTGAAAGACCAGCTGTTAACCTTATGGGGATTCCCTTGTGTGTTATTTGTTGTTTTTCCCTTGCTGCTTTTAATATGTTTTCTTTGTATTTAATTTTTGATAGTTTGATTAATATATGTCTTGGCTTGGATTTATCCTGTATGGGACTCTCTGTGCTTTCTGCACTTGATTAACTATTTCCTTTCCCATATTAAGGAAGTTTTCAACTATAATCTCTTCAAATATTTTCTCAGTCCCTTTCTTATTCTCTTCTTCTTCTGGGACCCCTATAATTCAAATGTTGGTGCATTTAATGTTGTCCCAGAGGTCTCTGAGACTGTCCTCAAATCTTTTCATTCTTTTTTCTTTATTCTGCTCTGCAGTAGTTATTTCCAATATTTTATCTTCTAGGTCACTTATCCGTTCTTCTCCCTCAGTTATTCTGTTATTGATCCCTTCTAGAGAATTTTTAATTTCACTTACTGTGTTGTTCATCACAGTTTGTTTGCTCTTTAGTTCTCCTAGGTTCTTGTTAAACGTTTCTTGTATTTTCCCCATTCTATTTCCAAGATTTTGGATCATCTTTACTATCATTATTCTCAATTCTTTTTCAGGTAGACTGCCTATTTCCTTTTCATTTGTTATGTCTGGTGGGTTTTTGCATTGTTCCTTCATCTGCTGTGTGTTTATCTGTCTTCTCATTTTGCTTATCTTACTGTGTTTGGGGTCTCCTTTTTGCAGGCTGCAGGTTCGTAGTTCCTGCTGTTTTTGATGCCTGTCTCCAGTGGCTAAGGTTGGTTCAGCAGGTTGTGTAGGCTTCCTGGTGGAGGGGACTAGTGCCTGTGTTCTGGCAGATGAGGCTGAATCTTGTCTTTCTGGTGGGCAGGTCCACGTCTGGTGGTGTGTTTTAGGGTGTCTGTTGCCTTATTATGATTTTAGGCAGCCTCTCTGCTAATGGATGGGGTTGTGTTCCTGTCTTGCTAGTTGTTTGGCATAGGGTGTCCAGCACTGGAGCTTGCTGGTCGTTGAGTGGAGCTGGGTCTTGGCGTTGAGATGGAGTTCTCTGGCAGATTTTCCCTGTTTGATATTACGTGGAGGTGGGAAGTCTCTTGTGGACCAGTGGCAGGAACTTGGCTCTCTCACCTCAGAGGCACAGCCCTGACGCCTGTCTGGAGCACCAAGGGCCTGTCATCCACACGGCTGAGAATAAAAGGAGAAAAGAAAGAAAGAAAGAAAGAAGAAGATAAAATAAAATAAAGTAAAATAAAATAATTAAAATAAAAAAATAATTATTAAAACTTTTTTAAAAAGTAATAAAAAAAGAAAGAAACTACAGGTCTTTCCTCTATTTCTTATTTGTTTACTTAGTTGTGTATAGTATGTATAATCTGGAATTCAATTTTTCTACTTTACATTGATAATAAAATATTCATTTAAAAAAAAAGAAAGAAAGAAAGAAAGAAAGAAGAGAGCAACCAAACCCACCAATGATAACAAGTGCTAAAAACTATACCCCAAAAAAAAATAAAATAAAAAAGGACAGACAGAATCCTAGGACACATGGTAAATGCAAAGCTATACAGACAAAATCTCACACAGAAGCATACACGTACACACTCAGAAAAAGAGGAAAAGGGGAAAAAATAATATATCTTGCTCCCAAAGTCCATCTCCTCAATTTGGGATGATTCGTCCTCTATTCAGGTATTCCACAGACACAGGGTACATCAAGTTGATTGTGGAGATTTAATCCGCTGCTTCTGAGGCTGCTGGGAGAAATTTCCCTTTCTCTTTGTTCGCACAGCTCCCGGGGTTCAGCTTTGGATTTGGACCCGCCTCTGTGTGTACGTCGCTGGAGGGCGTCTGTTTTTGCTCAGATAGGACTGGGTTAAAGGAGCCGCTGATTCGGGGGCTCTGGCTCACTCAGGCCGAGGGGGAGGGAGGGGCACTGTGTGCGGGGCGGGCCTGCAGCAGCAGAGGCCGGCGTGACCTTGCACCAGCCTGAGGCTCGCCGTGCGTTCTCCCGGGGAAGTTGTCCCTGGATCCCGGGACCCTGGCAGTGGCGGGCTGCACAGGCTCCCAGGAGGGGCAGTGGGGATAGTGACCTGTGCTCGCACACAGGCTTCTTGGTGGCGGCAGCAGCAGCCTTAGCGTCTCATGCCCGTCTCTGGGGTCCACGCGTCTAGCCGCGGCTCGCGCCCGTCTCTGGAGCTCCTTTAAGCAGCGTTCTTAATCCCCTCTCCTCCCAGACCAGGAAACAAAGAGGGAAGAAAAAGTCTCTTGCCTCTTCGGCAGGTCCAGACTTTTCCCCGGAATCCCTCCCGGCTAGCCGTGGTGCACTAACCCCCCTGCAGGCTGTGTTCACGCCGCCAACCCCAGTCCTCTCCCTGCGCTCCGACCGAAGCCCAAGCCTCAACTCCCAGCCCCGCCCATCCCGGCGGGTGAGCAGACAAGCCTCTCGGGCTGGTGAGTGCCGGTCGGCACCGATCCTCTGTGCAGGAATCTCCCCGCTTTGCCCTCCGCACCCCTGTTGCTGTGCTCTCCTCCGCGGCTCCAAAGCTTCCCCCTCCGCCACCCGCAGTCTCCGCCCGCGAAGGGGCTTCTAGTGTGTGGAAACCTTTCCTCCTTCACAGCTCCTTCCCACTGGTGCAGGTGCCGTCCCTACTCTTTTGTCTCTGTTTTTTCTTTTTTCTTTTGCCCTACCCAGGTACGTGGGGAGTTTCTTGCCTTTTGGGAGGTCTGAGGTCTTCTGCCAGCGTTCAGTAGGTGTTCTGTAGGAGTTGTTCCACGTGTTGATGTATTTCTGGTGTATCTGTGGGGAGGAAGGTGATGTCCCGTCCTACTCTTCCGCCATCTCGAAGCTCCCCATTCTGATGGTTTCTGTAGCAACGCCTTCTCTTCATTAATCTGTTGCTTAATTTTCCCATTGTAGTTTTTATTTCAATCCCTGTGTTTTTCATTTTTTGTCTTACTTGATTCTTTTAGAAATCCATTTATATTTAGAAATCCACCTAGTGTCCTATTTATTATTAGTGTTTCTATTTCTTTTGTTCTCTTTAATGATTTAAAAAAGAATACCAAATTTTAGTATTTAGGTATTGCAGGCATTTCCAGTTTTTGGAATCACCAACCAGAGTTAGTGTGATGGTGATGAGAAGGCAAAATCCAAACTACTTTGCTTAATGAACAGGATGTTTCCTCACCTGGCTGCTCTCTCCTCTGTAGTTCCAGCCTTTGACTTTCCTCTACCGGAGCCCTTCCCTGCAGCCATGCCAAACTTCTAGGACATTGCTTCACACACAACTGGGTCTATCTATACTTCTCCTAATACCAGGGATGCCATTTCTTGCTGGAATGCCAGCTCCCCAGCTTGCCAAGTTGGTGCCTACACCTTCTTCAGAGTGTAGATGGGATATTATTTCTTCTGAAAATCTTCCCTGGACCCTCTCATCTGAATTGGAGGGCTTGCCTGGGTGTTCTTTCAGCTCAGCATCCTATACATATTTTTCTCATAGTACTAATTACAATGTAGTCCAATCATTTCCTTGTCTGTCTCCCTCACCTTACCTCCCACCAGACTAGGGGAGGGAGGTGCTTAAAGATCTGGACCAGGTCTGATTCCTTTCTACGTCGTACTGTTGAATCATGACGGTTTCTTTTTTGTGTCCCATTGAAAAGGATTAAAAAAATCTTGGAGTCTGGTTTCACCTAGTGTTGCTGTTAAGTCTTCTGCATTTTTGAGAGATCACCCTTGCACCAGTTCATCATTAAAGTAGGGAAATCCATAGGTTCGGTGACCAGTCACAGGACTGTTGGAATAACTCAGGACACAAATGTTGACACACTCAGATTGGGATGAAAAGAGAGTATGGATTCTACAGATGCTTGAAAGTATCACCAGTATGTGGGGTTAAGGAATAAGAAGGATTCACAGGTTTTCTCATGTTTGTAGCGTGAACACTGCAGTGTACAGTGATGCTATTAACTGAGGCAAGAAGTCATTAAGAAAACAGGTTCGAGCAGAGCTGGACTCTGCAAGGGGAAGAGAAAGACCTTGGCTTTTAACATGTTGCTTTTGAAGCATTTACTGGTAGACATAATCAGGGGGCATTGGAAAATATGTGTCAGAGGTCAGAAGACAGGTTAAAACTGGACAGCAGTTATTGGCACACAGACAGCGGGTGAAGCTATGGAAATAGATGAGCTTCTTGAAAGGGGTCGTGAGGTGTGAAAGGAGAGAAGGGGCAGTGGTTGGATTCTGGAATAGAAGAAAATCTACTCTAGGGCAGGCAGAGGGACAAGACACAAGGAAGGAGACAGAGAAGGGTATTCAAGGAAACTGGAGGAGAGCAAGGGGAGCGTGTTCCCTAGGAGGCAAGGGAGAAGGGGATGTTGGTAAGAGACGTGGGTTCCACTGGCTTAAATTCAGGACATGTAGAATTTAACCCAGTTGAACCCATCGTCACTGGTCTCCTTTGAGTAAGACTGAAGACAGAATTTATATAATCTGTCTTTGTATAGGTACCCTAGGGGCACCTTTTCCATAATAGAACACTGTAAATTATGCATTCATGAATTAAGAAAGAAAAGGCATGAAGAGCACAGTTTTACACAGGATTTGGAAACATGCGTCAACAGGTCAACTCTAACGACAGGGGATGTGTAATTAAATTATACCTCCTTGAAAGCTTTTCTGCCAGTTGAATTAAACTCAGACTCAGCCTGACATTCAAAGCCTTTCCCTGTAATGTAACCCTTTTACACTCACGCAGTTCAGACCATCACATCTGCCTACTCACTGTTCTCTGAGTGGACCCAGATTCACCATGAACGAACGTCTCTCCAGCTGCAAAGCCTTCCTCCCCGTCTCAACTTGCTGAGTGTTCCTTTAAATCCCACCTCCCTCAGGAAGCCTTTCTAGATTTCCCAAAGCCAGCTGTGACCTCTTTCTCCCCTGCATTCTCACAATCCCATGTTTGCAATCCTCGTTACACCACATCTGGCCTTGTGTGTTTTTCTCTATGGGTGTATGTGTCCTATGATCCCTCCCACCATGACTCTTACTTCCTGGAGGGTAGACACCAAGCCATCTTCATCTTAGGGGCACCAAAGTGTCTAGTGATATAATAGATGTTCGATACAGAGCTGACAAATGCATATATGGAAGAATATGAGGGTGAGGAGATTTAATCTCTTGATGTCGTTTGGGATCAAAGCAGCTCATGTGTGAAGTGTGCCGGGTGGTCCTAGAGAGTGTCCAGTAGCTCAGGCTCCATGAAGTAGCCACACACGTCCCATGAGGACAGCCAAGCTGAGGCCAGAGGCTTGTGCCCTAGCAAGAGACAGGCTTGAAGATCTGCTTTACAGTGAAAGCCACACCCTTTAGGTACTAGATTGAGGGAGGCTCAATTGAGACTTTCTGTGGATCTGTCCTAGTAAAAGGTCAGCTGCCATGAACACAATCACATTGTATGACGGGTGGACAGAGGCAGAGAAAATACACACACACACAGACACACACTCATGTGGCCGTATACATAATTTTTTAAAGACATATTTGACTCATTTCAGCCTCTCCTAGTCATGGGCTGAGGCCCCAGGGCTCTAAATCATGTGTTAGAGGGAGGCCAACCTTATTCAGAAAAGCACTTAGGGCAGCTTTTACCAAGTGCCTGCTGCAGCCTGGTCTCTGCAGTAAACAGTGTGCAAATTGGAAATTTTGTCTCTTGTGTCTACCAGGATGAGTCAACAGCAAAGTGGTCATATAAATACTTGGGAGATGTAGCCTGGATGATTTAAGAATGATTATTTGAAAATTGTTGAAGCCCTACCTAAGCCCACTTGAATTTTGATGTAATTCATTGTAAACTGTTCCTTCTCACAAGACTGTCCAACCAATGGTCCCTTTTTTCTTTCCCTTTGTAAGCTTTTCCCACGCATATTTTCTCCTTTCTTATTTTGAGACAAAAAGGACATTGGATAGAAATTGTTAATGTTCATACTTAGATCTTATTGTCTATCAATTATCTTTATCAATGATGGTGAAGGTGGGAGTCAAAGTCCAGGTACAAATGAGAAAGAAGTACAACAAAGCACAATGCTCTCGGTGCCAAAAATCACTTGGATTCAGCCTATGGCTACATTCAGATTTTTAAAGAGTAGATTTATACTCCTAATCGTTTACTTTTGATTTTATTTATGTCCGCAAAGCCCACAGCATCTGCTGAGCACTGGCTGGCAGTGAGGTACATTGCCTGGGTATATGTCATGCTGTAGATATTAGCACCCAGGGCTGAGTGAATGAATAAATTGCAGAATGGAGGCACAGGTAGACCTGAAGGAGCCCCTGAAACCATGATGTTTTTCTCCATAAGCAGTAACACATGCTCATCGCCCCAGCTAGTGACACCTAACACCACCTTACTGGGGCAATAGCTCAGTGCCAGTAGAGACACCCAGCTACCTCATAAAAGCTGCCAGATGAGGAAAAAAGGAATTACCTTTTAAACGCTTGACATATTTTCAGAGATCACAGGAGTTCAAGCCAGCAACAAATGTGTTCGTCTGTCTTTTCAAAAGAGGAATGATTCCTGAGATTACCTCTAGGAAGTTTAATTGTATGGAGAAAAATAGCCCAGAACATCTAAGAAGTAATGGAATCATGAGTGAATAAGCAGCTTGGTGTTGCCACAAATAAATCATCCAGGACCGATCTGAAAGCTGTTTAAAATTCACAGTGGAGGGGAACAAAGTTACTGCAATTCATCTTGATTTGGGTAATGTATTTGATACCACGTCACAAAAATTTACTTATGGAAGTAATTGACACTGGCTTGGATAGGAACACTGTCATAGGGATTGATAATTTTCAGGGGGTCTGTAAATAAGGCATGGTGATGAACAGTGTGCCACCCAGCCAGAGGTAGTTGATTAGTAGGGGTGCAAAACAGATTGGTGTCAAGCCTGACCATATGCAACAATGTTATTAATGGTTTCCAAGAGAAAGTAAAGAGAATGTTAATGAAATTTGCAAATTATACAAACTGGGGTGGTGCTGGAATAAACCCAATAAGAAAGATGGATAGAATTTATTCCAAGAGATACAGACAGGTTCAATATATGGGTAATAAACAGCAAAATGAGATTCACTTAAAAAATGCAAACTAGGATAGATCAGGGGAAAAAAATAAAAGAGAAAAATAATCCCTAGAAGGCCACTAAGAACTTAATTTGCAAGATGCTTCAGAGTCCTTTTTAGTTGGGTACCAACCTATCTCTCTATCTCTGTCTGAGTCATCCTTTCCTATTTGTTGTCTACCCCCAATCCCCCAGCACCTTTTCCCAATAATCTCCTTGAATGGTCTATGATCTTTTATTCCTTCATGCTTTTGCAAATACTGTTCCCTTTGACCAAATGCCTTTTCCTTTTATTTGTATTTGTAAAATTGGATACATTCTTCAATATTCTACTCATTGCTCACCTTTGTGATATGGTTCTATCCACCCCCAGAGAGCCACTATCTCCTCTGTATGGTCATCTCACTTGGTAAACACTTTCATTGGGGCTGTTGTCTTATTGCAATGTGACCATTGCAGAGGCAGGAAGGGCAGCGGCTAAGCACATGGTCTTCATGGTCAGAGTCAGGAATCCAGCCTAAGTTCTCCATCAACTGCTTCTGGGCTATGTGACCTTAGCTGAGTTCCTTAGACCATTCCAAGCCTCAGTTGTCCTGGCTATAAAATGGGCATTGTCCTTGTGAGCTCGGGCTGCTATAACAGAATACCATAGACAAGGTGGTTTAAGCAACTAGCAAACATGTATTTCTTACAATTCTGGAGTCTGGAAGTCTGAAATCAGGATGCCAGCATGGTCGAGTCATAGGTGAGGGCTGTTTTCCTGGTCATGTCCTCACAAGGATTTCCTTAGTGGGTGCACGGGGAGGGAGGAGGAAAGAGAGGGAGAGGGAGAGAGAGAATCTCTTGTCTTCTCTTTTTATAAGAGCATTAGTCCCATCATGAGGGCCCCATCTTCATGATCTCATTTAATCCTAACTACTTCCCAAAAGCTCCTTTTTCAAATACCATCACACTGGGGAATAGAGTTTCAACACATGAATTTGGGAGGGGGGATGCAACCATTTGGTCCATAACAGGCTTTTTGCAAGGATTCAATGACATACTCTATAAAAAGGGGCTTGGCCAGTTTACTGTCAGTTGTTATCATTAAACAGTAGCATTTGCTTAAGCCTTTTTGTTTTCTTTTTACACATGAATTCTTCGAGGGCAGGAAATTAATTTATTTTTTTCCCTTACTCCTTCTAGTGCCTTGCACAGTGGTGTCAGGTACATAGCGGGGTTTTTAGACAACCAGTGGTCAGCACATTAGTATGAGTTCTTTTGGATGCTCTCAGATTTATTCCTTTTGCTATTTGTATTTTGGATTCAGTAGGGAAAGGGAAATGGAGGATCTGGATAATTTAAGCTCTTTCCCAATTCCTTTTACAGCTGTTTCAAAGGAAAGCACGAGATATTTTCACCTCTGAGTTGTGCGTTATTGCAAACATCCTGTAGAGACTTTCTAGTGTCTTTCTTGTGAGATCATGTCTGAAGGGGTATGGTGAAGCATGAGCCAGATGTAGCCAGATGGGTGGAGTTGGGAACAAAAACCATGTGAATGACCAAAGAGACAGCCAGTCTGATTTATTTAAGAGAGGCTCTGGGGGGCGGGTGGGAAGTTAAGTGCTTTGGGAGGAAAGAAATACCTGGAATTACCTGACATGTGGGGACCCCAAGGAGGGAATAAGGTCTTGGCACATCATATGGCTTGGAGTGAACAGTTTGGACAACAAAGAACAAGGGAAACATGATCCCAGTATTTCTTCTGACTGATGCCAGTAGAATCCCTCTGGCTCTGGAATAGTCATTTTTGTTGAAGTGCCGTGCTCTTACATGCACGAACTTACTGAAAATAGATGAAGCCCCGAGAAGGATGTAGCCAATCAGTTTCTGAGATAAGAGTCTGTGTTGATGACATGTATATATGCTAGAAATCACCCCAGCCTGCCCATATTTGTTCACCAACCCAGTCTCTGCCACCACACATTTGCTGGAAATCTAGTGTTAGTCAGTGTCTGCTGAGTAACAAACCTCTCACCTAAAGCTGTATGATAAACATTGACCTGCAGGTCCGCTGAAGTTTGCCTGATCTAGGCTGAATTTGGATGAGCCAGGCTGGACCCCAGCCAGGTTTGGGTGGAATCTCGTGTGGAATCTCGGGGCATGCTCTTCTCATGGGACATCACAGGGTTACAGGAGATCAAGCCAAGTCGTGCAGGTGCATTTGAAGCCTCTGCTCCATTATACCTGCTAATATTCCACTGATGAAAGCAAGTCACATGGCTAAGCCTAACATCAAAGAGGCAGGGAAGTATACTCAGCCTACAGTATTGGGGGATGCTGTTAAGTTACACGACAAAGGTTATGGATGTTTAATTCTATAACAGGAGGGAATGAAGAATCAGGAAACACTCCAACATCTGCGACTACCATTCCGCTGCTCATCTGTTGTTCAGTCAGCTCTAATAAAGTTTTCTGTCCAATTCTCAACCTTAACCAACTACTGCCACCACTTCTACTCCAACCTCTTGATGTGACTACTTTTTTGTTGTTGTTGTAGTTTGTTTTTTGTTTTTTGCGGTACGCGGGCCTCTCAGTCTTGTGGCCTCTCCCGTTGCGGAGCACAGGCTCCGGACGCGCAGGCTCATGGGCCCAGCCGCTCCGCGGCATGTGGGATCTTCCCGGACCGGGGCACGAACCCGTGTCCCCTGCATCGGCAGGTGGACTCTCAACCACTGCACCACCAGGGAAGCCCAGAGAAGCCTTTCTTGATTGCCTGTGATGGCTACTTCTGATTGCTCCTCAGATGTACTTTCTACTGTTCTCTACCCAGTTCTTTGTTCTGAGAGGTACTGAGAGGCTTCCATGCCCTCTGGCTTCCTCTTGGGTTCAGAAGGTCAGAGGGTGGAGAGAGGTTGGGGTATTTACTCCTTGGGCTCCCTCTCTGATGAGTCACACGGGTGGGCTGTGTACCTCTACTGAAAGCTTCTGCCAAGGGGATGTTTCCTACAACCACAGGCAACTTCCTCCCCTTGCCCTTTTGGGTTAGTAAACGTAAACTACTAGCTTTTCGCTTCCCTCCCCCACCAAGGAACTTCACCATTCCTTGCTAGCTTCTCTCAACTCTCCTCACACTTTTTTATGCTATAGTCTTTTTCTAAACTTTCCTCAATTACTCTGCTTGAGTTTGCCACCTGCTTCCTGCCAGGACCTTGGCTGAAATAGTACTTTATCTAAGTACATCTCCCTCCCCCATTATTTTCCTTCACTCAACATTATTTTATCTTCATGTACTTATAGTTACACATACTTTTAAATTTTGTATACTGTTTTATGCATATATCCCCTCCTGATGGTGAGTTCCATGAATATAGGAACAAGTCTTATCTTATTTACCAAGACATAGTCACTACCTGGTACTCTGTATCTGGCTCAAAAACTATTTGTTCAATGAGTGAACAAACAAATGAATGGATAACAAGATACCAGTGAGGTTGCCAGAGAAGAAGTGTCATTAATTGAGCAATTGTTATTTGCCAGGTACTTGTTAAGTGCTACCCATATGTTACCTCATTTACACAACCCAGAGGTAGATGTGATGAATGTCACTGTCATATACATGAGGAGACTGGAATTCTGGGAGGTTATGTAACTTTCCTAAGGATACAGAACTAGCAGGTAGTGGTTCCAGGATTCAAACCTGGCTCTGTCTGACTTCAGGTGCTGTGCTTTTCATCACTGCACTAAACTGGTTGGGCACTGGGAGATAGTACAGGTCCCAGGAAACACTCCCAATCTTCTTTTTGGCTGGTAGAATCCTCCATCATTTTTTCCTCTCATCCATGAGGAACTGAGCCTGGCTTAAGGCTGTGCCGGGGTAGTTCTCATCTAGTGGATTCTCCCTCTTTTGTTGCCTGTGTATACCAAGGATACAGTTAATGATTCGCTCTTATGTATGTATAAGATGTGAAGAGAGGTTAATTCCATACCAAACAGAACACCTGTCAAAAAATTAGTGCCTTAGTTTTATAAATCCCCAGCCTCCCTTTGATTATTGCTGTAACTCACGCAGACAGAAGATAATCTCTAAATTATACAGAGCTTCATGATTAAAATATTTTGCCCCTTTTTAATAGTCGAAGAAGAAAGAAGATGTGGCTTTGGAGGCTCAGTGTCAAATTAAGCAATAACAAGGCCATAGAGGAACATAATAAATATGCATAAAGAGACTAAAAAAAAGTATTTCTCATAGGTCCATACCACAGGAATTTGCTAGGTGTGAAACTGAAAGACTTCCCAGGGAAAATCCTTGGCCCATTTGCTTTTAAATTCACTTTTTATGCTCTTTTATTTAAAAAAAAATGTCTTAAGCTCCATTATTCCCTTACAGAAGTATCTGATCAAAGGAACACTCTCAGAGCTCTGGAGCTTCCCAAATGCCAGCCTAGAGAAAATCTTTGCGGAGGGCAGGTACCTTCTGAGCTCCCTGCCAGCCTACAGTTAGGGTAGGAAACATCCTTGCCCTGGCTTTTCCTCCAAAGACCATAGCAATAACCCCAGGAAAAATCATTCGATGAAAAGGACTCAGAAATATTTATTGAGACCACCTGGGCTAGGCTTAGTAGGTGAGAGAATTGAAACACAGCAACACGCCTGAGGGACCTTATAATTTATCTGGGGCACTGGACGTACATCTGTCATAAAGGGTGTATGGCCGATTGGTCCAAGGAAGAAAATCTGGGGAGTTCCAAGACTGGGAGTTGAGTGCCCATTGGGATGACTTCTGGGTGGACGTGGGGCTTAATGCCTCCTTGTAAACTGACGATCTGATCCGGAGTGTGAGAGGGGAAGGCTAGGGCTCATCAAGTGGGGAATGTCACTTCCAAAAGTTTGAAATTGGATCTGCAGTGAATAAAACTTCTTGCTGAAGTGAAGGCAACACAGAGTCTCTAAAAAGAGTGTTTTCAGAGCCGATCTAAATTCTAGATGCCACTCTTGCTGCTTACAATATATATGTCCTTAGTTTTTCCTTCAACTCTCAATTTTTGTCTTCCTAATACATTAAGAGGAGGAAATGGTTGGAAGAAACAATGGAGAATGAGAAGCCTTTCACTTTTCAGAATATTCTATCTGTTCTAAGAAAGCCTGCAAATTTGCATGTGGTTCAACCTCTTTGTCCAAGATTTATAACAATAGTGAAATTACTCCCATGGAGAGGCAAATCTTCCAGACCTTTTCTGCATGTTATGCAGGTATTTTGTAACTTTGTACCATTTCAGAACTTTATAAGTTTAGGAGGGGTTGTGGATTCATTTAATGTTTTCTCCATCTTAATTCAAATACTAAAGTTTTGGAAAAGTGCCTTAGACTATGTAAATATCTACAAAATTGTTGTATAGGTTTTGTTGATATCTGAGAATTTGGGTTATATAATAGACAATTCTGTAAACAGAGTTGACTGTCAGATAAATATGACTTCGTTTTGTTTGAGATCTTTTATGAGCAGGTTGATTTCTTTAGCTCTTGTGAATCAGATCACATTTATATAGCAACAAAGAAAACAAATGAGTTAATATAACCCCTATATTTTTCATCTCACAGAACTGAGCTGAACTTTTATAGCTAATGTGTTACTGAAGTTTGCCTATTTTCTTTCTATCTAGAGGCAAAGGAGTGAGAAAACAATGATGTATTGAACAACTGCTACATGCTCTGTGTTGGGGGCTTACAATGATTTCTCAGTTCGTTCTCAGAATGATAATCAAGGCAGATATCACTTTTATCATCTATAAAATGGCATAATAATAATGCCTAAGTCTCAAAGACATAATTAGGATATAATAAGATAATGTGTATATAGCATTTAGCTTAACGTCTTCCCTATAGCTGTAATCATTATCATTTTAATTTTATTTACCTCACCAGTGTTATCCAATTAGTAGGAGCTATGATTAAAGCCCCCTTATAAAAAATGCCAAAATTGATTCATACCTGTAGATAAAATAAGGAAGTTAGTTTACCTATTTATCACCACTTATGTGTAAGAAATAATCTTGTATTCAAAGCCTCCTTAAAAATTCAGTTGGATCTGGATTAATCCAAATTTAGTTGGTACACATCTAGTGCCCAAATCTTGGTTTCTAATATTATTCTTCAGTAAAAGGATCCAGGGCTTCTTGGAGGAATGGCTGATCCTAGGTCTGAGGAAGAAATACACAGGGTGAGCCTGGATCATCTTGTAGTGTTAGAAAGTAAGGAAGTGTTCATAAAACAAACAAACAAACAGACAGACAAAAAACACCATAATGAGGGGCATATGTCAAAGGGACACAAGAGCTCCCAATGGCCAAAACTGGAACAATATGAATAAGATAATAAAATAGTATTGCATTATAACCCAAAGTATACAGTAAATATCCATGAGTCCATACTGACATAACTAAATGATTCAATAATTAAATAAATGGGAGGAAGAGACAGCTCATAGAGAGGAATTAAAAATAATTTATGTAGATTCTTTGTAGTTCATGTAGTATGACTCTCCGTCCTTAAGGGTGGGCTGCGCAGAGTGACTTCCTTCCAAAGAAAACAGTATGGAAGTACGGAAAAAAGAGTCATTTTACAGAGAAGAAACTTGACAAACACTATCTCAGCTAAGTAATCAAGGTCAGCACCAACAGGGATAAGTCATGCTAATAGCAAGGATGCAAGAAAACTGTTACTTTACCTCTGTGGTCTTCTTCCTAAAAACCCATAACCCCAGTGTAGTCATAAGAAAAACATTAATCAAACTGCAATCGAACGGCATTTTATGTAATCCTGCTTAGCACTCCTCAAAACTGTCAAGGTCATCAGAAACAAGGAAACTCTGAGAAGCTGTCGTAGTTGGGAGGAGCCACACTATGACTGGATGCAGTGTAGTGTCCTGGATTGTACGCCGGCACAGAAACAGTATAGCAGGTAGACTCTGATGAAATCTGCACAAAGTATGGGCTTTATTTAATAGTAATTTATGAATATTGTTTCATTAATTATCACAAATTATAAGATGCCAATAATAGGGGAAATTGGCTGTGGGGTATAGGGAACTCTGTATCACCTTTGCAATTTTCTATACTTCTACAACTATTTAAAGATATTAATTAGTTTTACATAAACTTGTTGCAATTCATGTGTCCATATGTGTGTCATAAACGAAATAACCAGAAGACATTATGGGTTTTTTGAAATATACTTTAAGGCTGGAGAAGCTATAGAAATATGGGGGCCAGGAAGCAGGTAGCAATTTCTCTTATTTTTAGGTTATGGTTTCTAAACAGAGTATCATATATACTTAATGCCAGGTAATGTGTCAATGAAATGCTAATTATTTCTCCCACATTGCTGCTGGGGGCTATGCTGAGAAGGACGGGGGACTTTGGGAGTCCTGCTTGAAGCCCCTATCCTCACAGTTGTTCTTTGAGCTGCTAAGATCGTGGCTGTGAAAGTGATTTGTAAACTGCAGCACACGACACAAGTCATCGCAATTCTCTCTTCAAGATGGGAGTTTCAGGAATTCCAGCCAAAGGGGAGCTGGGGCAAGGTTGTGATGCGTCTTGGTTCCCTGAGTAAACCCCCTGAACTTCGTTTTGTGAACAAATGGGATTCATGGGAAACCTTTTAGAGCAGGAGGGTGTCATGACCAAGCAATGCTTTGGTGCTACGAATTTGAGAATGGCAAGAAGGCCACAGCAGGATAAGGGGAGTCCCATCAACTGAGGAAATGGAGCTCTAGGTCAGTGTGCCAGTCGTGATGAGAGAGAGAAAGAATACATGTGTGAGAACTCATTAAAGAGAAATTATGGAGGATTGGATGGGAGTGGGGGAGTGACAGGTAAAAGAAGAGGGAAAGGCGTAGATAACTTTAAGGAGGATAAATAAAAAACGAATACCATTTAAAAGAAGTAGTGATCCAGAGGAGAATGTGTATGGTGGGAAAGAATGAGTTCAGACACAGGCCTGTTGAAAAGTGAGTTGGGCTTTTCTGGTGGGTAAGTACTGTTGGTGTAGGAGCTGGGGCTTTGACGTGGGAGCCACAATGCACCTATGGATTAAGGGGATAATTCAGAGAGATGTAGAGAGATTGGCGTCTCAGGTAGTATGGACAGTGAACACCGTGGAGGAGACAGAGAAGCAACACAAGGCAGAACCTTGTAAGGGACTCATACTGAGAAGTCAGAGGAGGATCTGAATGAAACGCTGTGCTCCAGGGCTCTGGAGGGCTCTCCATGTCAGAGCCTGAGCTGTCTCACAAACCTCTCTTGCCGCTGTCTTGCTGGGACTGGCTAAATCCGGCCCATGAATAGCTGGAAAGGGCAGCCATCTAGTGGGTTTGATCTGAGGTGAGCTTCAAATTCCCATCAGGAAGATTATCCTTTTGCTTGAGAGCCTATTTCCTTAAGGGTTCTGTTACAGGGTCAAATCAATAGGACCACCATATATTTTATCATCTAAATCAAGGCAATTTTGAGAGTGAAATGAAGTGCTATTAATAATTACAAAGGGAGATCATGGGCAAGCCAGGCCTGTCCCAGGCAAATATGATGCATGGTCAACCTATACACCAAGATATTCACAAGGCCAGGAGAAAGTTTTGCCCAAACTATCCCATTTTTTTCAACATCTTTTGGGTGAGCTTACAGACTCTTCAACCACTCTTTCTCTTTTTCTCAAAGAGTTCTGTATATATTGATCCCTACCTATATTTGGCTGACAATTATTTTAAATGAGGTAGCATTTCCCCAGGTAGTTCAAGTATTTGAATAGACTTGTGGTATGGAATATGAGAACAAAATGGACATCTCTAACAGTCGATCATTTTCTTATTTCCTAAAGAAGTTTCAACGAGTAGGCAATTTGAGGATGAAATAATCAGTAGTGTGATGTTTGGGGATGAAAGAAGTTCAGGATACTTAAGGGGCAGAAAGTAATGAATCTAGGGGAGGATGCTGGGCCTTTCTGTTCCCATGTTGCTAAACTTTCTGGCATTTTCAGCTTGTAAAGCACTGGTCTAATAATTTTCTGATAATTCACAAAGTTCCTAGCCAAGTCTGTCTTTACCCAGACCTACATATTATGCCCAATGAACCACGTTTCATGGGCTGCAATTGATAATTAGCCATTACCCTAATACATGCTAATGCTTCAGGGAGATGGTAGCCAAAAATAAGTGGACAAGACTGCTGACAAAGCACAGGGGCAAGTGGAATGGAGAACGGCTTTGCTGATGGCTCACTTAGGCAGTGAAGCACATGCCAAGCTGCTGATGAGGATTTTAATATGAAAATTCCTTTTATTCCTCATAAGATACACTAGATTAAAGGGGGTTTTAAAAAGTGAAGTTCCTCTTGCACAAGAGCTCTCTCCTCACAGGTCTGTTACCTCTGATGCATCTTCATGGGATCAGAATCAGATATTAAAGTTACCAGCCGGACAGCTTCACTTGGAACTTTATATAATTTAGTGGCTTAATCTATGGATCATGGTGGTATCAGGTGACTTTTCTACCTAAATGACTATCTAATATACAGTTGACCCTTGAACAACATGGGTTTGAACTGCACCGATACACTTGTTCATGGATATTTTTCAGTAAATACTACAGTACTACACAATCCGAGGCTGGTTGAATTTGTGGATTTAGAACCATGGATACAGAGAGCTGACTATAATTATATGTGGATTTTCAGCTGCTTGGAAGGTGGGTGCACCAAACCCCTACGTTGACAAGGGTCAACTGTACTTGTAAAGAACTTGGGTGGAATTTGTTCCCAATAATTTGGGATATCAGGTGGCTAAGTTAAGTTATAGATTTCATTTTATAAGATGATGTGATAGTTTTATATGTCAACTTAACTGGGTCATGGGGTGCCCAGATACTTGGTCAAACACTATTCTAGGTGTGTCCGTGAGGGTGTTTCTGAATGAGATTAACATTTAAATGGGTAGAATGAGTAAAGCAGTTCATCCTCCTAAAGAGATGGGCTCATCCAATGAGTTGAAGGTCTGAATAGACCAAAAAAGGTGACCCCGTCCAAGTAAGAGAGAAGTCCTGTCTAACTGCCTTTGAACTGGGACATTGACTCTTTTCCTGCCTTTCACTTGAACTGAATCATCAGCTCCTCCTGGGTCTTGAGCCTGTGGGTATCTACATTGGCTCTCCTGGATCTCCAGCTTCTGACTGCAGATCATAAGACAAGACTTGTCAGCTTCCATAATCACATGAGCCAATTCCCTAACTCTCTCTCTATCTATCCATCCATCCTTCCATCTTTCCATCTTTCCTATTGGTTTGGTTTCTCTGGAAAACACTAATAGAGATGGTATTCATTTTCCAGGGCTGACATAACAAAGTACTCCAGATTGAGTGGCTTAAACAACAGAAATTTATTTTCTCACAATTCTGGAGGCTAAAAGACTGAGATCAAGATGTTGACAGAGTTGGTTTCTTCAGAGGCCTCTCTCCTTGGCTTGTAGATGTCTGCCTTCTCCCTGCATTTACATCATCTTCCCTCTGTACACTTCTGCCCTAATTTCCTATTCTTATAAAGACAGCAGTCATATTGGATGAGGGCCCACACTAGTGACCTCATTTTAACTTAATTACCTCTTTAAGACCCTAGCTCCAAATATAATCACATTTGGAGGCACTGGGGGTTAAGTCTTAAACATGTGAATTTGGGGAGGGAAACACAATTCAGCCCAAAACAAAACCTGTAAAGGAGTTAAGAGCTTCTAAGTCAGGACTTTGATGCTTTAAAAGTAAATGCTGGAAATGGCCTTCATAGAAAAAAAAGAAAGAAAGAAAGAAAAAGAGATTTTTAATCAGGGGGATTATGAAGTCAAACACCCTTTTTTTTAAAAGTATCTGCTATTTTCCTTAATGGAAACAGTTGAAAGGATAAGGGTGGTTGAATGACTCTAGAGATACACAGAAAGTGAGGAGACGATATAAAAAATTGTGTTTAGATTCCTAAATGGTAAGTAGAGAAATTGCAGCAGATGGCCAGAGGGCATGTCAGCTGAAAAGTAGAGGCTTTTAACTGTGTAGTTTCTCTATGAACTTCCTGTCATAAGAGTCTTCTTAAATGGGACATATACATTAACCTCTTGTATTAGTTAGGACTCCTTGATCAAAGGTGACAGAAAGCAAATTCATTCTACTTAAAGAAAAAGGGGAATGTACCGGCAGGAATCTGGGTATTTTGTGGAAGATAAAAACAGTCAAGGGACAGGAGAAAGATAAGAAGGCAGCTAGGCTCAGCAATGACTAGAAGCAGGTGTTCAAATGTCATCAGGGCTTTTTCCTTTGTCTCCAGTTTTTGCTTCTTGCTGTCATTGACTTCAGTCTTTTCTCTTTTTTTTTTTTCTTTCTCTCTTTTTCCCTCCCTTCCCTCTTTCTCTTTCTTCACCAGGTCAGGCAACATCCAAAGTTGTACATCATGGAGCTTTAACTACCCAGAGAATCATAGACTCTCTTTGAGATCCAATGAATACATTCCTGGGAAGGACTCAGGTTGACTCTGATTGGCCCAGAGTGGGTCAAGTATCTGCCTCTGGACCAATCAACTATAGGCAGTAGGCAGGGCCTTATTGTATAAAATAACTGCTTTCACAGCCACAGTGGGAGGGAAGAAGTTGCCAGATAAAGGAGGGTAAGCAAATAGTCCTCTATACCTTGGTATCCTCTATACTTTGTGTTAGTAGTTTGTATACCTTTTAGAAAAATGATCTTCTATTATCTATGGCTCCATTTAAGGACTGTTAGACTTCTGGGTGAAGAATTGAAACAATAAACAATTTGATTTCTACAAATTAGGGAGCATTCTGGGATAGTTACGATGGATAATCAAGACACCTGGAAAGTTTCAAATTTTGTTACAAAACAAAATAAAAGAAACCAAATCAGCAGCAGTAGAGTATCTATTCTTCAAGAAGCTTTCAAAAAGTAAAACTGAATTAAATGTTTTTAGAGATAAATGTCTGAGGTCTGTTAGGTTGACATAGCAGCAGGATGAGCATGTGTTTTGTTACCTAATCCAGGACAGTTTTTTTTTTTTTCCTGGACAGGTTTGAAATACAAAGGAGACACTATTAATATTCAGACAGGGAGGTCATGAGAACATGCATAGTCACTTTTGCTTACATTACCCATCGCTTCTTGAAAGTTGTCTACTTTTTCCATTAGAGCCCTTAATATATGAATCATAGTTATTTTAAATCCCCTGTATGATAATTCCAACATCTCTGTCACATCTAAGTCTTGTTCTGATGCTTGCTTTGTCTCCTCAGACTTTTTGTTTTCCTTTTTGCATGCTGTGTAATTTTTTGTTGAAAGCCCAAGATGTTGGATAGTAGAAACTGAGCTGAATAGGCCTTTAGTGTGGTATTTTATGCTAATTTGGTGAGGAGCTGAGTTGTGCATGTTTGCTGTAGCTGCAGGTGCCTGAGACTTCAAATTCCTTTAGCATCCTAGTTTTTGTCTCTCCTGCTGGTTTTGGGCTTCTGTGAGCACTCCTCTTCAGGGAGAGTCTGTGTCTTGCAATTCTTTCAGCTGTAATCTGCTCTTTATATTGCAGCCCTTGTGGTTTGGTGGTTAGGTATGTGGAATTATAATCATATAATCTTATGATTAAATCTCAGTTGGTTATAGTGGGTTTGTGTCTCAAGGCTGTGACATTCACAAGGGTATCTTAGCTTTCCCCTGCTGCTTAGGTGAGACAAGACGGATGGAGTGGGAGACTGTCCTTCCATCAAGAGGGGTAAGACTCTGGTGAAGTCTTTCCTCCTGGTCTTTGTTATGGAGAATATTGACAATGGTAACTTTTCCCCTCTTCCTATAAGAGCCACTAGGGGATATTTCTTGGCTCTTCACCATGAGACCATGATGGAGCTCTAAGAGGTAAAACCAAAGAAAGTATGAGGGCACCCCTAAGATTGTGGCCTTTAGGAGTTTCTCATTCTAATGCTAGTACATCCAGCCTCCAGCAACTTGTCAAAATTACCATTTGTTTCTATCAGTTTATGGCTTCAGTGACTTCTACTCCAGGTAAGCAGATCTCTTCTGTGACTCTGGATTCACTCATCTCCCCAGATTTTAGGGTGATGGTTTTCCTTGAGACCTCAGTTCTCTGATGGGTCCACAAGTCATTGATTTTCAGTCTTCCCACTTTTTTTTCACATTGTAAAGATGGGGGACAACTTCCAATCTCCTTATATATTGGAGCTAAAACTAAAAGTCCTTCAGCATAGAAGTCTTCTTTAGTCTCATGATAAATTATGTATTTAGTAAGAGTAAAGATATGTTTTTACATGCAAGGATTCAGATATTTTACTACCTAGACATATTGTCTGAAAAAAAATAGTAAAATTAAAAAGAAATTCAGACTTCTGTTTTTCAGAAGACGGGGTAGGCACACTTTTCTCTATTCCCCCTACTAAGTACAACTAAAAATCTTGAACATTATATATAAAGCAAACAGAAGAAAACTCTGAAACCTGGCAGGACCAGCAAAACAACTTGAAACATTTTTTTTTTTTGCCTCATATATCCCAGGGATTGAGGAAGCTAATAACCCACCCAGTAACATAAACAAGAGAGACAGAAAAAAAGAGAGAGACTTAACCAAAGCCTGTTCTCTTTAGCCAAAGGACTAAAAAAGGGGAAGCCTAGCAAGACAGAAGATTTTAGATAGTAACTGCTTTTCCTAAGCTAAATAACACAGAGATAACCTGATGTCCCACCACCAACCATGCCAGCAAAGATCAGCAGGGGCTATCTAGACTTCCTCTTTTGTCATGTTGTAATGAGGCAACCCAAGAGTCTGTCAATGTGGTGTCAGAGAGGGCCAAATAGGGAGCCAGGACTTTCATCATAGTCATATGGTAATGAGGCCGCCCCTTATTCTCTGTGTTAAGAAAGCTATGTGGGGAGCAGTGACAAGACACTTTTACCCCTCTTGACCAGGATAGGATCAGTGGAGACCTAGTGGGGAGCTGGATCTCTTACTCTGCCCAGCAGTGATGAGGACCACCCTTCCTTAGATGTCTCTGGAGGCTGAGTAGAAAATCTGGACTTTTACTGCCAGTTGGCAATAACAAGATGATGCTTCCCCTTTCCCATGCCAGAGTGATGCCAGAAGAAGCCAGCTAACCTGGAGCATTTAAATAAGATCCAGAGTATCATGACATAACCAAAATGTCCAGATTTCAAAACACTTATACCAAGAACCAGGAAAATCTCAAACTAAATTTAAAAAGATTATCAACAGATATTAACAGCAAGATGACACTGATGTTAGAATTATCTGACAAAAATTTTAAAGAGGCCATTATAAAAATTCTTCAATGAGCATTAATGAATGCAAAACTAAAAGTCTCAGCAAAAAAAAAGTAGAATATGTAGAGAAGAACCAAATGGGTATGTTAGAACTGAAACATACAATAAGCAAAATACAAAGCTTAGTGGGTGGGATGAATAGTGAACAGAGGGGGCAGAGCAAAGAATGAGTTAACATTAAGACAGAACAAATAGAAATTACCCAATCTGAAAAACAGAAAGAAAATATACTAAAAATAAAAATGAATAGAAACAAAAGGATCTGTGAAATAAAAGAGTAAACATTTGCATCATTGGAGACCTGAAGGAAAGAAGAAGAAAGGAAAGACTGAAAAAGCATTCAAAGTAATAATGGCTGATCCCTCCTCAAATTTGGCAAAAGACCTAAATCTACAGATTCAAGAAGATGAAAAACTCAGAATAAGATAAACAGCAAAGAAATCCACACTAAGACACATCATAGTCAGACGTTTTTAGAAAACTAAAAGCAAAGAAAAAAATCTTGCAAGTGACTAGAGAGAAATGATCTAAGGAGGAACAGGAACTTGACTGAGAGATTTCTCATCAGAAACCATAAAGGCCAGAAGGAAGGGGTACAGTATTTTTTCATGCTGCAAGAGAAGAACTATCAACCCAGATTTCTATACCTAGTAAAGATATCCTTCAGAAATGAAGGGAAAATCTATATATTCTCAGATAAAGGAAAACAACAAGGATTTTTTCACCAGGAGACCTACCCTAAAATAATGCTTATAAGAATTTAAGATCTCTTAAGAGAAAGAAAACAATAAAAAGAATATTAAGGAGGAAGAAAGAACATGGTAAGCAAAAATATAATAGATTTTCCTCCTTCTATTATGTTTTCTAAGTTATGTTTGATGTTTAAAGCAAAAATTATCACACTGTCTGATATGGTTCTAAATGCATGTAGAGGAAATGTTTAAGACAATTTTGCTGTAAACAGAAGGTATAAAGGGATGTAAGGATGGAAAGGATTCTACATTTCACTCAAACTGGTAAAATTATGACACCAGTGGACTGTGATAATTAAGTTATATATACATAAAGTTATATCTAGAACAACCACTAAAAAGTTATACAGAGTTCTACTCAAAAGCACTACGGAAAAATCAAAATGGAATTCTAAAAAAAATGTTCAAGTAACTATCAGGTAAACAGGAAAAAGAAAACAGAGACCTGAAAAAACAGAGAAAAAGAAGAAAATGAAAAATAAAATGGTAGACTTAAGCCATAATGTATTAATAATTACATTAAATGTAAATAGTTTAATTACATTAATCAGAGAGATTGGCAGAGTGGATTAAAAAACATTGAGCCAACTCTATGTTATCTACAAGAAACTCACTTCAAAATAATGATATAGGAAAATTGAAGGCAAAAGGTGGAAGAAGATATATCATGCAAAAATTAATCAAAAGAAATCAGATAAATATTAATATCAGATGAAATAGACCTCAGAGCAACAAAAATTCCCAGAGACAAAGGGGAATATTTCACAATTGTAAAAGGGTCAGACCACCAAGGCCTAAAAATATGAAATGTATATGCACCAAACAACTGACTTGCAAAATATGTGAAGTAAAAACTGATAGAACTAAAAGTAGAAATAGATAATTCACAAGTGTAGTTGGAAACATCAACATCCTCTCTCAAAAACTGATAAAAATACTAGACAGAAAATCAGCAAGGATAGAGAAGAGCTTGACACCACCAATCAAGAGAATCTGACTGAAATTAATACAACACTTCACTGAACAGCAGAATACACAACCTTTTCAAGTGCCCATGAACCATATTCCAAGATAGACCATATTCTGAGTCATAAAACAACCCTCAACAAATTTAGCAGAATTAAAATCATTCAGAGTGTGTTCTCTGACCATAATGTAATCAAATGAGAACTAGCAGTGGAATGATAATAGGAAACTCCCCAAACACGTGGAAACTAAATAACATATTCATAAATAATCAATGGGCCAATAGAGAAGGAACAAAAGAAATAAAAAGTACATGTACTGAGTTAATATGAAAGCACAACACATAAAAGTTTTGGAACATAGCTAGAGCAGTGCTCAGAGGGAAATTTGTAACATAAATGCCTATATTAGGAAAGATGAAAAGTATCAAATCAATAATCTAAACTACTACTTTAGGAAACTGAAAATAGAAGAACAAAATAAATCCAAAGGAAGCAGAAGGAAGGAAACAATAAAGGGAAGGAGCAGGAACTTCCCTGGTGGCACAGTGGTTAAGAATCCGCCTGCCAATGCAGGGGACACAGGTTTCTGCCCTGGTCCGGGAAGATCCCACATGCCGCGGAGCAACTAAGCCCATGCGTCACAACTACTGAGCCTGCTCTCTAGAGCCCACCGAGCCACAGCTACTGAGTCTGCATGCTGCAACTACTGAAACCCGTGAGCCTAGAGCCTGTGCTCCGCAACAAGAGAAGCCACCACAGTGAGAAGCCCACGCACCGTAATGAAGAGTAGCCCCGCTCACCACAACCAGAGAAAGCCCGTGCGCAGCAACAAAGACCCAACACAGCCAAAAAATAAATAAATAAATTTATTAAAAAAGAATTAAGAGAAGGAGCAGACATCAATAGTATTGAAAACAGAAAAACAGCAGTGGTAAATTAATGAAACAAAAGGCTGGTTCTTTGAAAAAAATCAACAAAATTGATAATCATCTAGCAAAACTGAGGAAAAAAAAGAGAGGACATAAATTGTCAATATTTGGAATGAAATAGGGCATATCATTTCAGTTCCTACTGATGTCAAAAGGATAATAACTGAATATTATGAACAATAAGAACTCTACACGCATAAATTTGACAACTTAGATGGAATGGATCAATTCCTCAAAAAACAGAAACTACCAGAATTCAATTAATATTAAGTGGATAAGTTGAATAAATTTATAACTATTAAGAAAGTTAAATTTATAATTTAAGAACTCCCAAAAAAGAAATCTCCAGGCACAGGTGATTTCATTGGAGAATTCTACCAAATGTTTAAAGAAGAATCCTACACAATCTCTTCCAAGAAATAGAAGAGGATGTAACACTTCTCAATTCACTTTATGAACCTAGTATTACACTGACACAAAAATCAAAGACAGTACAAAAAAGGAAAACTAGAGACCAATACCTGTAATGAATATACATGCCAAAATCCCTAACAAAATTTAACAAATAAATTCAGTAGTTTATAAGAAGAGTGACCACACAGGGTTTATTCCAGGAACACATCAAAAAGGAACAAATTATATTGTATATAATTATATTTATATCTATCTATCTATTTATCTATCTATCTATCTATCTATCATCTATTTTTAGAGAGAGAGACCTGGATGAATCTTCAGAGAATTATAGTGAGTGAAAAAAAGCCAATCCCCAAAGGTTATATACTATATAATTCCATTTGTATAACATGATTGAAATGACAAGATTATAGAAATGGAGAACAGATTATCAGTTGTTTAGGGTTAAGGTGGGAGAGAAGTGAATGTGGCTATAAAGGGCAACATAAGGGTTCCTTGTGATGATGGAAATGTTTTGTATCTTAATTGTTTCAATGTCAATATGCTGGTTGTGATATTGCATTGTAGTTTTGCAAGATGTTACCTTTGGGGTAAAAGTTACCTGGGATCTCTCTGTATTCTCTCTTATAAGTGCATGTAAATCTACAATTATCTTAAAATCAAAAGTTTCATAATAATAATAAAAATATCCATGGAAATGGAAGACGTGGATGCAAGAAAAAGTGGATACAACCCAGGAATACAATAAAAAGGAATCCTAGGATGATAAATATGCATTAGTCCCAAAGTCAACCCACTTTAAAACATGGTGTAGGGAGACGCAAGAGGGAGGAGATATGGGGATATATGTATATGTATAGCTGATTCACTTTGTTATAAAGCAGAAACTAACACACCATTGTAAAACAATTATACTCCAATAAAGATATTTAAAAAAAAAAACGTGGTGTAGAGGCCTTTCTTTTGTTTTCCAGTAGGTGATACTATACCACAAGATGTGCTATATGCACAATGGAATACTACTCAGCCATAAGAAAGGATGAAATCTTGCTAATCTTGCTATTTGCCATATGTGGATGGACCTTGAAGGTATTATACTAAGTGAAATAAGTTAGAGAAAGACAGATACTGCATGATTTCACTCATATGTAGAAAAAATAAAGCAAAGCAAAATTAATGAACAAACCAAACCAAACACATAGATACAGAGAACAGAGTAGTGGTTACCAGAGGGAAAGGGGATGGGGTAGGTGGAGGGTGAAATGGGTAAAAGGAGGCGACCTTATGGTGAGGGATGGAAACTAAACTTTTGGTGGTGAGCATGCCGTAGTGTATATAATAATTGAAATATAACATTGCACACAGGAAAATTATATGTTTTAATCCATTTTAAAACCAAAACAACAAAACTAAAACCACTTAAGGATTCAGAAGTATGTCAAAATAAATTAATACTAATTATTTTTAAAGATAAAATAAGAAATAATTGAACACAACTTTACCAAAACCCATGAGTGTTCAAAGTAAGAGAAGAGAATGTAAAGGTATGTGAACAGGTGCTGTGATTTAATCAATAGTTCTTTTTATAATAAAATTTTAAAGATTAAGCAAACAAATAAAACAAAAACAAACAAGGAAAAACAGGGAACAGTAAAATTCCTGGAGATCTGTATGAAGAAAGCTGGTCCTTTCAACCAACAGTGGAATAAAAAGACTGGGTGATCTTAGTAATACAGTGAAAGTATATTGTTAAATTATTTTATATATATAATTATTATATATGTATAATTGGAATATGCTGGTCCTCCTTCTCTACTCCTCTGAGGTTTGGATACTTAAGCAGAACAGGTTTAGTAGTGTAGGATTACAGAATTTTCTCTGCTGGTCCAATTATGTATTTTATGGTCTGCAGTGAATAATGTACATGTAATCGTATATTGCTAATGCTAGTTATTGGCTTTCAATGTAGAATCAACTTATAAATAAAGCATGAAAGCCTTAGTTATATTTTGACTTTGATGTAAATATTATAAACCTTGACATTGAACATGTAAAGTTAACGGCGTGTTGGACTAAGGGGCAGATGGGGAGGCAGGAATTGGAAGGCTACGAGGAGACGTTAAGGCAAATGTAGGGGCACTAATTTCCTCATCCTAACATATTGTCTGAAGTTAATGGGTCAAGATATTGTGTAAAGTCAATGGCTCAAAGACTCGAAATGCATCATTTAGACTTGTGAACATAACCTACAAAATTAAAAAACAAAGTGACTGGCAGAAATATTGAGGATGAATAAGGAAGGCAGTATTAACGAACTAAAAATTCCTCATTTTTCATTTCAGGGAATCCATATACAAGGCTTACAGTTAGCAAATTTAAAAAGTAAAGTATAAAATATATTATAGCAGATTAAAAAATAAAGCATATGATTTAGTATTGTGAAGGTAAGCCCATAAGCATTACACAAAAGAAGCCTTTATGAGTGGTTACATCTGAGGAGTGGGACTCTTGGTTGCAAAGAGGGAAGGAAGACTTATTTTTCATTTTGAGTCATCTAGTACTATTTGAATTTGTATTACTTTATGGATATATTTCTTTATATTTAATAAGTTATGAAAAACAGAAATGAAAACTTTTCCCTAAAGGTTTCCAAGATCCCAGAAAAAAATGCATGAACTAGGGCTCAAAGTAGTTGAAAAGCAGATTTTTGGAAGAAAGTTTATTGTAATAGATACTTTAGCCCTGAAACAGTTGCAGTAGGATGCATATTCCGATTTAAGAGGGAACCTGAAGGTCTGAAGCTCCCTCAACTCCTCACCGTGGTGCATATATCAATATACATAGTAGCTAATCAGAACTTTGTCATACTCCCAAGAAATCCGTCTTTTGAAGGCTCATGCTGTAGAGCCAAAAACCTGATTTGCTGCTAGAAATGGAGACGAGTGGCAGGAAGGTTTGCCCAGTCCTAATTCTAGAGAAGGGAAAGTCCCGTCTTTTCTGATTGTGGTCAGCTTCAGGGGCCTGAGGGAGCGCCTGATCACTCCTAGTAATGATTAGACAAAGACACACCCAGAAGAGAGCATGGAGGTGCTGTGGATGGGAGAGCAGAAGTCTTAGTTTCACAGTCTAGCCTTATAAGAGACATGGGAAGCTGAATCTAAGCTTCTGTCAGGGAGAAGGCAGCTGATGGTGTCTCATGAGGGCAGTGACAGTGTGAGGGTGGATTATCTTGCGTGGTCCTGCTGTGACTTGGAATAAAGCGATGCTGATAAACCTCCATAAAGCTGTGTATTGGGGGAAGGTGTGAGTGCTGCTGGTGGAGGTGATGGAGGACCACACTGGACACTTCTTTGGGGAGAATGGAAGTTTCCTTGATTGGTTGAGCTTCGTTGATAATAAAGACCACCTGAAGTTTGTCTTACCAGAAGTTTGGAAGTTTTTATGTGTGTCTAGAACCATGGCTGACAACACACATGCACACAGGCACCATGCACACAGAGCCCCATCTTGGGCAGTGTCGGAGCTCCGGAAGAGGCTATGTGATAACTCTCCTTTCCCCTCCAAATTCTGCAACGGAGGGTTCCCAAGAAGTCAAAGTCTGTCATTTGTATTGCTGATGGGCTGGATTGGACATCATTGTGAATTGAACCTGAGGCCCAGAAGGGCTTCCTCTTTATTCTGTCTCCTCCACCTGCCCTTGAACTCTCCAGCCCAGACACAGGAAGAGCCTCCCTTCAAGCAAGCCCAGCAAGCGAGACAGGTGGAGAGAGACAGGTGAAGACTTGACCAGGTGGGTATAAGTGCTCTGTCCTCACCTGCCCAAGCAGATGAATGACCCCTCCTCCAAGGGAGAGATGGAGAAAGGAGGAGGTGAGAGCAACGACTTTCTCCTAAGTTCTTCCAAGAGGGAACACTTTCCTCTGCAAATCTCCTAGGCAGGTATAGGGAAGGAAAAGTTTTCCTCTACTTCCTTAGGGTTCCTGGCTGGGTCTGAAAATTAAATCGACAGAGACAGATTAACAGGAGAAAGTGTGACATTTTATTGAATGTTTACATTTACATGGAAGCCTTCACAAGAGAGTAAAGACCTGAAGAAGTGAGCAGAGCAGGAAGCTTTTATATCGTTTAGACAAAGGAACAATAAATTAGTGAGGAATTGACAAGACAAAGGAGTTTGGGCTGGGGGTGGTATATGGTGAAGAAGTAACTAGGAAGATAAAGGTTAGTTTAACATGGTGTGTTCGGACAGATCTCTCGGCCCCCCAGTTCCCTGTTTCTGGTAATGTCTTCCCTTCTGGAACAGGGAGGGTACTTTTCACAGGGGAGTTTTACGACCTGTTTCAGGGAACAAGGGTAGGGACAGGGGGAGGTTGGAGTGCTCTTCCTGCTTCTGCCATTAAAAAAAAAATTCCTCAGCTTAAGATATTTAATAACAAGATGCCATATTTTGGAGTAGCATGTCCAGAACCCCATCACGGGAATCTAAGGAGAGAGACTGGTTCACAGATCCAACTGGTGTGCCGTCTGCTTGGCTTCAAGCTCACGTATGCCTTGAACATAGCTGATATGTGAAAATCAGCTCTGCTGATTGGTAAAGGACGTTCATTTCTCTCCTCACAAAGGCAAATCGTAATGAGGAAGCGGTGACTATTTAGAAAATGAGAATGGCTAAGCCAGAGTCAGAATTTGGAATGTTTTGCCATGCTTTTTCACTTCGAGCTTGAATCAACCAAACCCGAGACGGTTCAAAGTAACGGTGTCCTCCCAGCATTTTAAATTTTGAGCTAGCATTACCCAACACCAACAAGGACTAGATACAGCACCTTTACTTTTATGTTTTAATCTAGTAAAGAAAATGTAATAAGATAGTAATTGTTTACTTAATACCACTAGATTTGGAAGGTCAACTACCAAAATATAAAATTTAAGGCCATTACTTCAATGGAGAGGTGAAATATAAATGTGATTTCTGTTAGCTTAGGTGTCATATTAAAGCCTTTTATATACTTTTACATATTAGTGATTTCAGTTGATAATATAATAGATATAAAATAATATATGTTAACATTTAGGATATAAATGTTAATATTTAGGATAACAATGGTAAATTG
Source organism: Delphinus delphis (assembly GCF_949987515.2). NCBI lineage: Eukaryota > Metazoa > Chordata > Mammalia > Artiodactyla > Delphinidae > Delphinus > Delphinus delphis. Next base: position 16,370,084 of record NC_082684.1, read on the forward strand.
TTAGCAGCTTACTGGGACTCTGTATTGAGAAGGATTCTGAGGCCACATCTGGGATTGATTAGCTGTGCTTGCCAAGGCTGGAAAGGGACAGTATTAATGTCATGTTATTTATAGTCTATGGTTTGGGAGAACCACGTGAAACAATTGTATAAACTGTTTTCTGACATCAGCTTCTGTATCAATTTCCTTATTTGTAAAGTGAGAGATTATAGATAAGTGGTTTTCGGACTGTGATGTGAGAGGTTTCCCTTTGATGGGGGTACATTGAAGAAGCCCAGGGATCAGTTACTGAGCCTCTTATTCCTTCTTTAACCAGAGGAGATCCATTTTTTATGTTTTACATATTGGCTTCCATATCCTCTTGTGGTTGAACAAGGGTTCTTCAGCTGAAAAGGTTTGAAAACCAGAGGATCTCTAAGATTCCACCAATTATATTTTGCTTCCATTCTCCATCCCTCTGATCTCCAGCAGTACTGAGTAAGCCCCAAAAAACTTCTCAGTGGTGTAGCATTTAAGTTGGGCCTTGAAGGATGAGTAGGAGTTCTCTATGAGGTGTATGTGGTTACCAGAATATTAATATTTCTAAATGATCTATAGATCAAAGTTCAAGGAATCAAGACTAGAAATCAGAGAGACAGCTGTGACTGGCTACCTTGGATGACCCTCAGTGGATGGCCACAGTATGGTGGATATGTGAAAGCCCAGAGAATTTTTTAGAGAATGACTCAGGCTGTCCTAAGATCAGATATATAAACTAAAATACAAGTTTATTAAATTAGAGGAGACTATTAATTGTTAATTCCTGGATTATTCCAAACTCTTTCCTCAAATCCATGAAACTAAATTGGTAATCAGAACACAGTTTGGTGAACATAGGATAGATGCTTTTGATGGACCATTCATCCAGGCCTTTGGAAGATCTTATGAACCTCCCTGGTCTACCTCTGTCATCTGCTGGGCACTGTCTCTCTGCCCTGGCTAAACCCTGACACATTATTGCCCTTGACTCTCCTTTCTAGACATACAGAGACCATCTACTTAGCATAATTCTTCTTGCTGGAATTGCCTAGACTAAAGCTTTCTTTAGTCACAGTCAGGCCTGAGGAAACTCCCGTGTCTTCTCCACTACTATTGAATGTTTCTGAGCCCCTGCAGCTGGGTGATGGGTTTGGGTGGCACTGCTGACATGGTCATGTGCTGACTTTCACCTGGTTCTCTCTAAGAAGGTCGCTTTACCTCTTCATTCAGGAGGCTCCTTATTGTTCCTCTGTATTTGGCTCTCAGTCTGTCATGTTGCCCTGTTCTCCCTTTCCTGTGAAAAATCAAAAGTCAGCTCTGATCAGCTGACATATTCACTCTGCTCTTTCAGGAGCCCACACATGCCTCCACCTCACCTTCGGTTCCAGTGGAGCAGAGATTGAATATGACATTGGCTGGAGGGTATCACTGCCCTGATTGTTCTTGGAATTTCTAAACACGCTTGTCTCTCTGGAATAGAAAAATTATTTTAATTTGAGTGGTTAAGCCCATTTAAAATCAGAGATGCAAACTCTTTGCCTTATAAATTGTTTTCTTTCTTTTTTTTTTTGGTACACGGGCCTCTCACTGTTGTGTCCTGTCCCGTTACGGAGCACGGGCTCCGGACGCGCAGGCTCAGCGGCCACGGCTCACGGGGCCAGCCGCTCCGCGGCATATGGGATCCTCCCGGACCGGGGCACAAACCTGTGTGCCCTGCATCGGCAAGCGGACTCTCAACCACTGCGCCACCAGGGAAGCCCATGCCTTATAAATTTTGATGGGTCCCTCTTCTCAGGGAGATGGGTGTGCCATATGTTATAAGGTATAATTACACAATTCGGGAGTTCAGGGTGAAAATAATGACTATAATTTAAAATGGAATAAGAGAGAGTCTGAGGTTTGGAAAAAGTGTTTTCCCGATTGGGAGATGGAAGATCTGATTGGGGGCATCTAATGAGAGCTGCTTCCATTAGGACTCATGCTTGGCCCGCAGTTACTGTGGGATGTTGATGCATACGTTCACTGAATATTCATTTAATTGATAACTCATGGTATTTCAGGCACTGTGCTGGTGCTATGGATATACAGATGCTCCTTTTCTGTTTCGCAGCTTCCTTCTGCAATGCTTGCCAGGCTGCCTCTGGCTCCTCCAGGGTTGAATTTAAGGCAGAGAGAGGAGTTAAAGGGCAAGGAAATTCTTACTGCGGTAGGCACCATAATGGCTCCCCAGAGAAGTCCAAATACTAATCCCTGGAGCCTGTGAATGTGTTAAGTTACATAGTAAAGGAGAATTAACAAACTCGTAGCTACCAAAGGGGAGGGGGATATAAATTAGGGGTATGGGACTAACAGATGCAAACTACTATATATAAAATAAATAAGCAACAAGGATACACCGTATAGCACAGGGAATTACACCCATTATCTTATAATAACCTATAATGGAATATAATCTACAAAGATCCTGGATCACCATCTTGGACACCTGAAACTAACACAATATTATAAATCAACAGTACTTCAATAAAAAAGGAGAATTAAGGTGATAGATGGAATTAATGCTGCTACTTAGCTGCCCTTGAGATGGGAGATTATCCTGGATTATTCAGATGGGCTCAGAGTAATCACAAGGGTCCCTGTGAGTGACAAAGGGGGCAGGAGAGAGTGTCAAAGTGATGTGACTTGGGGAAAACTCATCTGGCCATTGCTGGCTTTGAGGATGAAAGGGAGCCAGAAGCCAAGGAATGCAGGCGGTCTCTAGAAGCTGGAAAAAGCAAGAAGCTCTGGAGTCTGCCTGAAAGCTTCTAGAAAGGAATACAGCTGCTAATACTGACACCTTGATTTTAGCCCATTGAGACAGTTTGAGGTTTCTAGCTTCCAGAACTGTAAAATAATAAATTGTGTAGTTTTTCAGCCCTAAGTTTGTGATTTGTCTAACAGCAGTAGGAAGCTACTATATTAATACACTAAACTAATTTTCTTGAGTTGGGTTTGGCAGTTAACATTGGATTCTTCCTCTCATGGGGTTGATTTCCAATTTCCTTCCTGAGAGAATTCCTCCTCCCTCCCACACCCTTTCCTCCCAGCCTCTTAAAATATACCTTGATTAGCAATTCTTTACCTAGTTTTTCCTCTATATGGGCGAATGCATCTCTGTTCCCGTTGGTCACTTATGGCTTCTTCCTCAATCTTAGGCATTCCCAGCTTATTTTCCTGAGGTTTTCATTACCAGGAACCCTCTTGCTAGCTCCTTCTAGCACATGGCCTGGGTGTGGTCAACAGGGAACCTGGTGCCTTTTGCCCCAGTGAACTCTCGGGATTCAGGCCAATCCAGTGCCGCCTCTCCGCTCCACCGCTGTGTTCTTTGTGCTTCTCAGGTGTGAATCAGACACCGGATTCCTGTGTCCCCATCTGCAGGGGACACATAGCAAGCTCTCCCTGTGGTCCTGGTGAAGTCCCTTTCCCCAACTGGAGTTGAGGGACACCGTTACCCTTGGGAGAGTAAACTTAGAGCACAGCTCTCTGAAAAGAGAGCCTCCTCTTCCCCTGGAGCTGCCTACTCATGATTCTTTTTATAGCTACCCTCAGTGTAGGTGAGGGGCTAGGAGTTGCGAAGTGTCCCTTTACACCTTCTTGGCAAGTCGTGCTGGGTGCTCTCAAAGTTCACTTTGGAACGTGAGAGTAGTTGGCGTTTAATGTCCTAACACATAATAATAATAAAAGCAAGAAAAATACTGGTAATATTTTCAGCATACTTCATATCTGTGTAAGAACTGTGGTAAGACCTTTGTAAGAATGACCTCGTTTCAGCCACAGTGCAGCCTCACAGGCGGTACGAATATGATCTCGTCACAGTTAAGGAAAAGGAAGCACAGAGAGGTGAAGTCATCTTTTTCAAGCCAGTAAGTGACGGAGCCAGACCAGCGTGCAGAGGAATCACAGGCAAGCTGCTCCCTTCATGGGAAACACCCTATCCTAACCCCACACGTCCCCGTCCAAGTACCTTCTTCTCCCTAGAAACTTCCCTGACGGCTGCTGCACCCTCTGCAACACGCCCTCTCCTCTCCCTCTTCTCAACTTCCATCACCACCTGCCCTGGGCAATTTGCCATTTGCATCCTTACGTATTAGTCTGGCCTCCTGAATCAGAACAAAAATGCAAATAGATATGCAAACATCCCCAAAGAACGAGAGGCAGGTCCTAGCCCCAGTGCCATCTGAATCCAAACAGACCAAAGAGGCGTTTCTCCCTCCCCGAAGCCAGGGGGGCACCAGCGAGGTGTGCTTCTGACTCAGTTGTACGCACCCCTTTACCCCACCACGGAGAGCGTGCCGCTGGGCCACTAAAAGCTCTGTGTTCAGGTGAGTATAACTTTATAGTTTTCCTCAAGAAAACTGGTGGTTTTCTTGGACGAGAGAAAGCATTTGCCTCTAAGAGGCTTAAACATCACCAAAACTGCTGAGACAGAACAAAAACAAACAAAAAACAAAACAAAACAAAAACCTGCCTGGAGATCTGAAATAAAGTCCTCCTGCCAAGGCCCTCCGTTAGTGTGAATCCTTCTACACAAGCCAAGAGCACTGTGGGAAAGAGCAGTGAAGACTGACAGGGCCTCACGGCGGGGCGGGGGGGGGTGCATCTGGGAAACAAAGGCCCTTTGCTGGCGTGAGGATCTTGCTGGCAACGTGGCCTGGTGTCTGCAGGGTTCAAATCATCTCACATTCTTCACAAACCTCTGCCCCCTCTTCCTGATGCCCCTTCTTCTCAGCAGGGAAACAAAGGCATCAGAGGGTACTTCCTTCCCCTATAAACTCCCTCCCTCCATCTCCTCCACTTCCGCTCCTGTTACAACAGAGGAACGTCCCTCCTCCTGCCTTCAGCCAATTCCTTCCCCTGTGAGCTGTTCTCTATCACCTCCTGCCTTCTCTGGAACCTGATGTACCCTGATCATGTCATTCCTCTTATCTGTGCTCTCCACCGGCACCCCCACACGCCAACAAAATGCCTTTCCTCACTTCCTGCTGTTCTCATAATACTAAAGACAAAGACCTTCATATGGCTGACGAGGCCTTGCGCGGTTGGTTTGCCTCCCAGACTCATTTACTACCAGGATCCGGCTTGATCTCCGGCTGCAGCAAACTTAGCCTTCTCTCAGTTCCTTGGACACACCATGTTCTTCCCTTGATAGCACTTCTGTCCTCTCTCCCCACTCCTCTGCTGTCCGCCCGGTGAATTCTTACCTCCCTACTGATCTCAGCTCCACTATTGCTTCTTTAGAAACCTCTCTGCCTAAGGTTGGGTCCTCCACTTGTCCCTGCCTAAAACTGTGCAGCTGCATGGCATTTATCTGAGCCGTGATGTTACATTTCTTTGGTGATTATTCTGTTCTGTCTCTCTTCTCCACTATACTTTGGACTTGTCTAAGGCAAAGATTGTGCCTGTGACTGGTGTTGCTGCATAATAGATGCTATATTTATTGATTAATATTTATTAAGCCCCTATTATGTGCTCTATAAATTATAATGGCCATTGGATATACAGGCACACCTCAGAGGTGTCCTGGGTTTGTTTCCAGACCACCGAAATAAAGCAAGTATTGCAATAAAGCGAGTCACGTGAACTTTTTGGTTTCCCAGTGCATATAAAAGTTATGGATACACTATACTGTAGTCTATTAAGTGTGCCATAACATTATGTCTAAAAACAATGCACATACCTTAATTAAAAACTACCTTACTGCTAACAAATACTAGTCATCATCTGGGCCTTCAAGTTGTAATCTTATAATAGTGACATCAAAGATCACCGATCACAGATCATCACAAATATAATAGTAATGAAAAAAGTTTGAAAGATTGCAAGACTTACCAAAATGTGACACAGAGACAGGAAGCGAGCAAACACTGTTGGGAAAACGGTGCTGATAGACTTGTTGGAGGCAGGGCTGCCACAGACCTTCAATTTGTAAAACACACAGTATCCACAAAGTGCAACAAAGCAAAGCCCGATGAAACCAGGTATGACTGTAGCATAAGAGATGTGGCAGATACAGGTTTTGGTGGCCTGAAGCATCTACAATTTGGGGGACTCTCAACGAAAAAAAATAATAGATTATGGATATGAAATGCCTGTAGCCCCCTTGAGAGAGGCTCCTGCTACTCAGGGGTCCCTGCAGCGTAGGTGTGTCATTAGCTTGATGATGGGTATGCTTCTGCACAGAGTACTCTATTGGACAAAAGTGACGCTTGGCTGGTTGACCTGGGTTCGGCTGCTGAGAGAGGAGGATTCAGGAGACGCACATCTATAGAGGGTGGAGCCGTTCTGTCCCTGGACACTGGCTGGCTGGGGATGATGGGGCAACACTGTTGGTGCCCAGCAGTGTCTTGACCTGGCCCCTGGGCTCACAGCCCTCCCCTCTGAGTGAATGGGCAGCATGAAGCGAAATGCCAAAGCCTCTCTTTTAAGAGCAGGGCAGCTTGTTGGTCAGGGACAACCGTATTTTCTTGCATGGCTTCTCAGGAGCCACAAATGAATGGAAGTAGTGTGGCTTTTTTAGAGGACTGTTTGTTTCTTTCCCTTTCCTGATTTATGCAGAAAACCCACAGAAAGAAGACACAGGGCACAGAGGGAGAGAGAGAAGGACATGCTAGCATTTAAAAATCTGGACTGTACATCACAATGGAAGAACTGGAGACCCCACAGATGCTGAGATGTGTCTAAGTGGCTTTGCTGGTCTCTCTGCAAGGCACAGGGAAGTAGATGTGTTCCTCGTGAAATCTGAGATGGAGACAACCCATGAGCTGCTCCGATCTGCTGTGGTGGGATCAATTAAAAAAATCGTCCTATTTGGTTGTAATATGAAAATGAAGCAATATCCAAGAGTTGAGACCATTAGCGCTGAGGTTACACCTTGTCCAGGTGACGGGTCTTTTGCCCTCCAGTCTTCCCTGCCCACTGTTTTGTAACTTTAGGGTCCCTGACATGACAGATATTTTAATCACTTTTTAATTAATTATGATTACAGATCATTTTGTTCCTTGGATATTGTGGTGGGTTGAATGGTGGCCCCTAAAATGTATATCTCCATTCGCATCCCGAGAATCTCTGAATGTGACCTTATTTGGAAAAGGGGTCTTCGTAGATGTAATTAAATTAAGGATCTCAAGAGATCATCCTGGATTTTCACAAGTATCTTTGTAAGAGACACACAAAAGAGAGACCCACAGAGAGGATACCAAGAGGGAGGCAGAGGCTGGAGTGATGCAGCCACAAGCTAAGGACTCACTGGAGGCTGAAGGAGGTGAAGAACGGATCCTCCCCTGGAGCCTTCAGAGGCAGCACGGCCCTGCCTACACTTTGATTTCTGACTCCTGGCCTCCAGAAGTGTGAGGGAATACATTTCTGTTGCTTTAAGTGACCAAGTTTGTGGTAATTCATTATGGTAGCCCTAGGAAATGAACACAGTTAAATCTCAAACTCCAGCTTACACTCATACTCAGCTCCTTTTTCCGTCACTATTTTTGCCAGCTTACACAGGTAAAGGTGTGTGTGTGTGAATGAATACAAATAATACAAAAAATGTCTATTTAATCATTTATTGGCATCAATCCCTATCCATAAGTGTTATTTTCTCAGCACTGCCGAACCCAGGGAAGAGTCATTACCAAGTGTGCTCTGCAGAAAGCAGATGTTCCCAGGAACTCGGGGTTTGTTCCCCAAATCTCTATCATAAATATGCTGGTACTTAGGAGACAGGCTGAAGCATGGTAGTCATTACTCTTTGGTAACTATCTGATAGATTGAATTTTTTTTCTGTGTCACGTATCTGGTAATTATTTACATAAGTAGGAGTCTGTGCTTTATGTAGGGCTTATTCGGGAGGTTTTGGCTTAGCTGGACCAGAGAATATAGCTCTTAGGATGTGAGATCAGAAAACATAAGCTGCTTTTTTGGGGGAATGTGTCTATCAACGTCAAAGCCTAAGACAGCAAACCCCTTTCTTTTCTTGTCAAAAGCAGCAGAGAATGAATACAGATAAATCATTGTAATAATGGTGGCAGTGGACTGTCCGCTCGGTGAAGGAATCCAGATGAATTTTCCTTTTCAAGTCATCAGTTTTAAGCAAATGAGAAGCCTAAAGCAAAGAGGAGAAATAACTGCTCTAAACCAAGAGGATGACTCTAGATACAGGAGATATTAACTTACAGAATTTCCTTGTTCCTACTTTCTTTTCAAGGATGACTGGATACCGTAAAACCTCATTAAATCAAATGTTTTACATTTGCAATTTCCTTTTAGCTCTGATGAGGGCTCTGCTTGAAGTTCCTCATTTACCTATGTCTCCCCTGCGCCTGGCACATGGTATTAATAATGATAACGAGGGCAGTCACAAAATTTGTTGCATGTTTCCCTTTCATCTGGCCCTATTCTAAGTGCATTGCACATTATTTTTGCAACAGCTTTAAGAGGCAGATGCTATCATTATTTCCATCCTCACGTGAAGAAACTGGGGTGCAGAGAGGAAAAGTGCATCACCCATGCCTCACAGCTAAGTGGAGGTGGCATTTGAATCCAGGTGGTCGTGTTCCAGAGCTGTTGACCTTTGAAGCTCCAGAAAGATCAGCAAATGCTCAGTGAAAAGTAGCAATAAAGTCACTCTTACTTAAGCACTTACAGTGTAGCACAGGTCTATGTCTTTTGCATGTGTTAACTCATTTGATATCCATAAGTACTTATTCATAGATACTTTTCCCCAGCTTCATTGCCATATAATTAACACAAAACACTGTGTGTTTAAGATGTACAAGGTGGTGATTTGATACACGTGTACATTGCAAAATGATTATCACAGTAATATCCATCACCTCACATAATTACCGTTTGTGTGTCCCTTTGTGTGTGTGTGTTGAGAACTTACCTATTCTCTTAGCAACTTTTAAGTATATTATATAGTATTGTCAACTACAGTCACCATGCTGCAGTCCCAGAACATATTCATCTTATAACTGGAAGTCTGTACCCTTTGACTAAGATCTCTCCATTTACCCCATCCTCCAGGCCCTGGCAACTCTACTCAGAGAGTCTACTTTCTGTTCCTGTGATTTTGCCTTTTTTTAGATTCTACGTATAAGTGAGACCATACAGTGTTTTCTTTTTCTGTCTGACTTATTTCACTAGCATAATGCCCTCAAGTTTCACTCATGTTATTGTAAGTGGTAGGATTTCCTTCTTTTTAAGGGCTGAATACTATTCCATGTATCTATATCTATATCTCCATTCATCCACTGATGGACACTTAGATTGTTTCCATATCTTGGCTTTATGAATAATGCTGCAGTGAACACGGGGGTTCAGATATCTCTTCAAGATAGTGATTTTAATTCCTTCAGGCATATACCCAGAAGTGGGATTGTGAGATCATATGGTGGTTCTATTTTTAAGTTTTAAAGGAACTGCCGTATTGTTTTCCATTGTGTTGGCACCAATTGACATTCCCACCAAAGGTGCACAAGTGTTCCCTTTTCTCTACATACTTGGCAACATTTGTTGTCTCTTGTCATTTTGACAATAGCCATTCTAAAAAGGGTGAGGTGTTGTGTCCTTGTGGTTTTGATTTGTGATGAGTAACATCACCACCAGTGGTTGGTGATGTTAAGCATAAGTACCTGTTAAACTCTCCAATATACATATAAGGAAACTGAGGCATTGAACAGTTTAGGAAATTACCCAAAGTTCACAGCTATTAAGTGGCAGTAGCAGGTTTCCAAGCCAGGATATCTGACCTATTGTCTGTGCTCCTAACCACTCAGCAACACCAACTTCCACATGAACAAATCACAAAATTCATCTTCACTGTAGCTATGAGGGGAAAGAGAGTTCCTGAAAATGATCATTGCAGAATTTTTAAGGCAGCTTGGGAGCTACCATTTGCTACAATCAAGAGATAAGCAACTAACTCAAGATCATTCTTGACTTCATTAAAGCAGCTTTCCCAGAACCTTAGAGTCAAAATGTGGTTCTCAGACCAGTTGCACATTAGTGCCACCTGGGAACTTTTTAGAAATGCTGACTCTCAGGCCCATCCAAAACTCATTGACCCAGAGTCTGCGTTTTAATAAGATCCCCAGGGGATTCAGTGCAAATTGAAACCTGAGAAGAGCTGCTCTGGACCAGGGTTCTCGACTTTGGCTGCATATCAGAACCACAGTAGGCCTGGGGGTATGACCTGAGCAGTTGAATTTTAAAAGCCCCCCCCCCAGATGATGCTAATGTACAGTCAAGGTTAAGAACTACTGAACTAGTGCAATGGTTCTTAACACTGGGTGTACCTCAGCATCATCTGGGGAGATTTTTTTAAATATCTCAAAGCCTGATTCGTCTCTGGGGTGGCAGTTTTTAAAACCCCCCAGTGATTCAAATGTACAGCCAAGATTTGGAAAAATAGGCGTGGGAGACCCAGCTTGAGTTTTGGAGTTCCTTGGCCTTGCGATTATTTTTTCAACAAATATGTACAGCACTCTTAGATAACCCGGGCAGTGGGGTGGGGAGGGGGTACTAGGGCCCTGTAACAGCAACCAGACACAGTCCCTGAACTCAAGGAGTGAGCTGGGCAAGTCTGCTTATCCTCTCTGAACTCAGTTCCCTCATCCGTGGGATGTTGTATAGTAATCAGGAGATTGTCTGCCCACTCCAACTTCTCACCTTTGCTATGAATTCCTGACCGCACATCTAGCTGACTTCAGAACCCCACCCCCAGCCAGGCCACAGCTGATTGGATGAGGGTGAACACCTGGCCAAGGAGAGGTCACTCCACAGGCTGGCCAAAAGCCTATGACTTGTGCCAGTAGCAAAATAATAATTTGTTTGCAGTGTTTTTTAACCAGAAAATACTGATTCCTGGAACCAGGATTATGATTGAGAAGATAACCATAGTTGGTGAGAGGTTGTTTGCTCGCAAGGGAGCTGACTTTTCTGAAACGACCTTTCCCAGCCTGCCTTGGAGCTGCCCAAAGGACAGCATTTGGGCTAGAATGGGCAGATGATGCACTGTGGCTTACTGTCTCACTCTTGGGGTTTTCACAGACCAAAGCAGTAGCTATTTAAATTGGAAGGATGACAGACATAGAGAACAAACGTATGGATACCAAGGGGGGAAGGGGTGGTGGGATGAACTGGGAGATTGGGGTTGACATGTATAAACTATTGATAGTATTTATAAAATAGATAACTAATGAGAACCTACTCTGTAACTCAGGGAACTCAACTCAGTGCTCTGTGATGACCTAAATGGGAAGGAAATCCGAAAAAGAGGGGATATATGTATACATATAGCTGATTCACTTTGCTGTACAGTAGAAAGTAACACAACATCATAAAGCAACTATACTACAATAAAAAAAAAATTGCAGAGATGATTGATCTTCACTCTAGAACAACGTTCAAGTAAGCATTTAGTGTCTACTTAGGGTTGCACATGGTATTAGGCATATGCAGATCTCGGTGACTTTGCAAGGAAAATGCGATTTTCCATCTCCCAAGGAAACTGGTGCCCAGGAGGCATCTGCCCATGTTTGCATGGTAAATGCAAGTCTGCCTGACTTCAAAGCTCATGCTCTTTTCACAACCACATGGTGTCCTCCATGGGTTTTTTTTTTTACGATACGCGGGCCTCTCACTGTTGTGGCCTCTCCCGTTGCAGAGCACAGGCTCCGGACGCGCAGGCTCAGCGGCCATGGCTCACGGGCCCAGCCACTCCGTGGCATGTGGGATCTTCCCGGACCGGGGCACAAACCCGTGTCCCCTCCATCGGCAGGCGGATCCTCAACCACTGCACCACCAGGGAAGCCCCTCCATGCTTTTTGATGTGCCCTTCTCCAATTTATGCTTTTTTTTTTACAGATGTTGCTACTTTGCTCAGGAAAATTTCTTAAAGACTTTCTGTTTTTTTATAAGGTAAGTTTTTAGAATGTATATCATTGTTATAACTTAGAGATTCCTCAGGGATGTATTGATATTTATTTATTACTCTGCAAATTCTTCTAGAAAAAGAAATCACCTTAAAGTTAAACCCAATCAGGATCAGTTCTGGGCTCTGTGAAAATTTTTCTTAGGCTTCTTATTTTCTCCTTCATAATGACATCATATATAGGCATAGAAGCCCACCTGTATGATTTGAGGGACACAGTGGTTGAGCACTTGATAGATTGCCATAATTCTGGAAATGTTTATCAAGGCATTGTATACTTCTGTTCATGCCAATATATTGCATTGAAGGTGAGTCTATCTCATAGTTGGATTAGTTTGTTGGACAGAATTACCAGATAATCATTGAAATGGGAAAACTAGACAGGTAAATTCCAATTAAATAGAGATGTGCTGTCCAAGATGGTAGCCATATTTACATATGGCAACTGAACACTTGAAATGTGGCTAGTTTGAAATTGAGATGCGCTGTAGGTATAAATCACATACTGGATTTTTATAACAACAACCAAAAACAGTAAAATATTTCATTAAATGTTTTCTTATCGACTACATGTTGAAATGACAACATTTTGGATATATTAAGTTAAATAAAAGGTTATTAAAAGTAATTTTATCTGTTTCTCTTTGTTTCAACACGGCTACCATAACTTTTAAAGTTCCACAGATGGTTCACATTTGTGGCTTGCACTATGTTTCATTGGACTCTGCTGAACTCAAGCACAGAGAGTAGCAAGCTCTTGAAGAGCTAATGCTCATGAGGGGAACAGGGTAGAACCCAGGGAGGGAGAAGGGAAGCAAAGAAATGACAACAAGGAAGTATTAGAAATTTGTCTGATTCCACGTTTTTGCTACATGTACAACTTATTTTGTCCACAAGGCAAAAGGTAACCTCTCCCACCCAAACTTCCCCTGTTGCAAACACAGCCTGGTATTGACAAATATGCCTATGTTTTTCCCTCCGTTTCTGCTGAACTCAGCCACCACTGAATCTAGCTGACGTGCCAGCTGAAGTTGAGCCAGAAATCCCCAACTTTCTGCTTGCTGCCATGGTGCTCTGGAGTGGAAAGTAATGAGTGTGGAGAACATAGTCTCTCAGGAGGCCCTGAGAAGGGCTTGGGTGAAACGGGGCTGTTGTTGTGATGTGATGGATGTGCTCTGGGTGGCCGAGTCGACACTGAAGCCGAGGGCCACCCGATCCTGGCATTTCTGGATTGGTCCTGGAGGACAGGCTCAGCTCTGGACATGGTCCAATCATGATAGGCCTGCTTGGAATGGACCTTAATATTGGCTCCGATCTCTTGCACATTCCCTCGCCATTTTCATAACTGCCTCCTAGGGCCGATCTAGCCTGAGTCAGAAAACCCCACGGTAACTTTGGATCTTCACACATCTCTGCAATTTGGGGTGTGCTTGGCTGATTTCAACATGTTGCTAGATGCCTTCTTTTTGCCTGGTTTTCTCACAATGGTGTACTATACATTGTCACAGGCACAAAGTTAGATGATGATTGTATGGTCACACTCTTCAAGGAGATACAGTGTAGTGAAATTTGCTCTTATACATAAAGATGAGGGAATTATTATTCTCATCAACCTGAGATTAATCTTTAAAAGTTTTTAAATGATGGTCTTCCCAGTGTCGAACTCTTTAGTTTCAGTTGGGTAAAGCAAGGACTATCTTACCAGCATAATATAACCTTGCTCGCTACTTATTTCAATTATATATTGCTGTATCATTAATTAGTCCAAAGCATAGTGGTTTAAAAAAATAACCATTTTATTTCTCAGAATTCTGTGGGCCGGGAATTCCATTACGTCATAGAAGGGACAGTTTATCTCTGCTCCAAGATCAGCTAAGATAGTTCACATTCGCTGCCTGGGATGGCTTGACTACAGCCATACGATTAGGGCCGCAGTTCTTTCAGCTGGGTTTCATGGTTTTCTTCAGCATGGTCTTGCCATGGGATTAGTGTGGGCTTCCTTACAGCATGGTGGTCCCAACGTACAAGAATATCTTGGAGATACTGCAGGTTTCGTTCCAGAGCAGCTCAATAAGGAGTACATTGCAATAAAGCAAGTCACACGAATTTTTTACTTTCCCAGTGCATATGGTATTAGGCATATGCAGATCTCGGTGACTTTGCAAGGAAAATGCGATTTTCCATCTCCCAAGGAAACTGGTGCCCAGGAGGCATCTGCCCATGTTTGCATGCCCATGTTATGTTCACGCTATACTGTAGTCTAGTAAGTGCAATAGCATTTATGTCTAGACAAACAATGCACATAGCTTAATTAAAAAATACTTTATTGCTGAAAAATACTAACCATCATCTGAGCCTTCAGTGAGTCATAATCTTTTTGCAAGAATAACGTCAAAGATCATGGATCATAGATCACCATAACAAATATAATAACAAAAAAGTTTGAAATAGTGCAAGAACTACCAAAATGTGACATGGAGACATGAAGTGACTACAGATACTGTTGGAAAAATGGTGCCGAGAGACTTGCTTGACTCAGGGTTGCCACAAACCTATAATGTGTTAAAAATGCAATATTTGCAAAGTGCAGTAAAACAAAGCGCAGTAAGATGAGGACGCGGTCTGCCCGTAATTGGACTTCTTACACGGTGGCTGGCTTATCTCAAGCAAAAGTGGAAGTTGTCAGGCTCCGTAAAGTTTATGTCCCTTCCTAGGAGAAGAACAATCCTTGACCTCTGGGAGCTGGCCGGGCACTCTCAGCTAAACCTTGATGTTGCTGGGAGTTCCCCTGTGCTCACTGTTAGGCCATGGTTTTTTCTTTTAAATATAAACATTTTCACTGAAGATGAACATTAGACAAGGTCATTCTGTGACCAAGATGGAACAAGACAAAAAGCCAAAAAAAACTCCCCAAACCAAAGCCCCAGACCCCTAAAGCCTCATAACACTCCATAATCATGTCCAAATGCAGACAAAGCTAGGAACGCTGTGGCTACTCCCAGTGCCTGCTGCTGCTTCTCTAATTATAATGCATGCCTCATTCCATTCTTTCTAGCTTCTAGATAAAAATTACTAAGGTTCCCCAGTCGTAGGATTACCCCACTTTCTGACAGCATCCATCCCAGAGACAAGCCCCACTTCCTGAGCTCTCCAAAGTCACCCACTGCAAGGCCAGTCTCTAAAGTCCTTTCTAACACCCTCTTATGGAGACGTTCCTTGCCCCCTCCGTGGTGTGCATTCCCTCTCCTTGCAGCTGGTCAACAAACTCAATTTTGTTTGACCACAGGTGTGCTCCTGGTAGCTTTGTTTAGGGGCCATTGGCACTCCCATCTGGCACAGTGTCACTTCCACTGCATTCCATTGTTCAAGGCAAGTCATGAGGCCACTCAAATTCAAAGGGAAACAGACTCTCCCTCCTGACAGGTGAGCGTGCGCGTGCACGGGACTGGAGTGGCCGCCTCTGGAAACCACCTACCATGGCACTGTAGCTTGTTCACTCACACTTCACAGAAAGTAGTTGAATGTTACTTTATAAAGGTATGCGGGGCTTCCCTGGTGACGCAGTGGTTAAGAATCCACCTGCCGATGCAGGGGACACGGGTTCAAGCCCTGGTCCGGAAAGATCCCACATGCTGCAGAGCAACTAAGCCCGTGTGCCACAACTACTGAGCCCGCGTGCCACAACTACTGAAGCCCACGTGCCTAGAGCCGGTGCTCCGCAGCAAGAGAAGCCACCACAATGAAAAGCCCATGCACCACAATGAAGAGGTGCCCCCGCTCGCCGCAGCTAGAGAAAGCCCGTGCAGCAACGAAGACCCAACACAGCCAAAAACAAAATAAATAAAATAAATTTTAAAAAGAATGATTTGTATAAAAAAAAAAAAAAGTATGTGGAACACGGGCACCAGCCACCTCGTTGGGCTGTATTCTGTGGTAATAAAGATTTAGTCTCTTTACACCCTCAAAATGTGACTTCTTTTTCAGTGTGTTTTTTTTCGAAAATGGGGAGGTTTTCTCTCATCTTTTTCCTCATAAAACATGTTGCCTGCAGTACTTCTGCTCTCTCCTAATAGCTGCTTTCTGCTCTGGGCTAGTGTCTCCTTGCTGGTCACCTTCTGGAACTCTGAGACAAGCACCCTTGCTGGCTGTGCTGCTGTTACCACCGTCGTGCCTTGGAGGAGAAGTGGTGGCACCGAGGCCACTTTCCTTCCATGGCTCCCTCCATCCTTCCCAGATACTACCAATTGCTAGGCTACCGGGTGCAGGAGACTTTAGCATTGGGATGTCACATCGCAGACGGAAAGCTGACAACGCAGAGTCTGAAAGCTCAGTCTTTTACATCCATCCGCCATGGGCGAAGGTCCTTACTGTAAATCTCTCCTGCCCTCCTCCCGCAGTGGGAAAATGGCCCCTTTCTGGTACTACTCTCTGGCGCCCCCTTTGGTCTTGATAAATACAGCAATCATAAATAAGGCATCACCCTTAGGGTTAAACTTGGTAATCTGTTTGTGTAAGATTGTGGATTTTTCTCCTTCTCTTTTCTTATCTGTATTTGTTTTTCTGTAAGGAGCATGTATTGCTTTTGTAATATGACAAAAACAATCAAAAGTCTATTTTTAATTACAAATAAAATAAGGGGTTTTAACAGAGTATCCTGATGATTCAGATGTTTGGAAAGACTTTTCCCCTGAGTGTTCCATTTCTTATTACTTCCTGTTTAGCCTTGCCAGTGAGCATAGAGAATGCAGCGTGGAGTGAGGCAGTGTGGTTTCCGACGTAAATGCCTAACGACGTTTTCAATACTTTTTTTAAGATCTGTGATCAGAGACCAAGTCCTAATTAAAAAAAACGAGGTGTTGCCTGACTTAGTAGAATAATCAATTTAGTTAGTGAGCAACTGGAGGAAGGAAAAGAGCTGAATTTCTTGGCAGTCAGTAAATACATAGATTACACTCCGGGGCCTCAGAAAATGGCACTGGAGGAGTTGTCTGTGGAAACAAGATAAAGATGAGGTCATCTTACAATAAGATCCTGCATGGACTTCACTCTGGACAGAGCTCTAAAAAATCCCAACTCAAAATGAGTTCTACTAGAAGCAAGAGATGTCCTGCTTCTAGTGCAGAATGAATTTTCCTAGCACCTGGTCATTGAACTTCAAGGTGACAGAATGAGAACACAGGAGAGATTCACATACTTTGTTCTCTAAACATAATAAAAGGGGCATCTTGACTGCCTCCTCTCAAACACCTTGCTTTTTATTTACTTTGTTTCTCATTAGCTTTTTCACTTGTAGGTAAAGCGGTTGAATGAAGCCCGTGCAGGCTAATGAGATGGAGAGTTCATAGCTGAGGGACTCACATACGCACCTACTATTGATACATACCTCCTACTGTGCTATACACTTTCCCATTGCTAGAAATACTTATGACAACGATAATAACAATACCCATTCATTGATACCCACTGTGTGCTACTGTTGCCTTGTGTCCATTGTGTCATTCAGTCCTTACAACCCTGAAAGATTTAGGCCAATCCTATTACCTCTTCTTTTACAGATAAAGTAACTGACACTCAGGAAGTTTAAGTAATTGACCCAAGGCCACATAGGTAATATGAATCCATTCTAGGATATTAAACACAGTATTATAGTCTCCTTACCCTCAGTCCTGAGATATTTCCATTAACTTCATTGTGTTACCATCTTGATTTCGATTATTAAACATGCTTTTCTCTTGGAGCAATTGGTTCTTGCTGTTTTCATTTTGATTTTACACTTCAGAATCTATTTCACTGGTGCAAATTCAGTAAAAAGATTATAACCATAACAATGGAGTCCTCCTACACTGTTCTTAATTTTTTCTTTATCCTACACTGATCTATTAAATATCTGAACTAATGCTAACATGTGCAGTGATTCCCTCTTGCAGTGTTAGTGTTTTACTACTGATTGAATGTTCTCTTCTCGGTTCTTTGGGGCCAACTTGTAAAAGAGTATCCACAGCCATCCCATAATGAGAGCCAAGCTCCTGAACCTGTGAAGAGCCCCCTGAACACTCAGTGTTGGCTTGACATTTTCGTCCACCCTGGAATTCTCTTTCATGAGTGATGCAATTTGAAACAAATTCCCTCATAGTGAGAGATCTAGGGAAGCTCAGTGGAGAGCAACAAAAATGATGAAATGTTTTAAAAATAAGACCCTTGAGGAGGAGGTAAGAGAACTGAACATGTTCAGCCTTGTGTCAAGAAGACTTGGGGGAGAAATAACTCTATAAATATGCGTGCTGATGTAGTGGACATAGTGAAAGGCAATTTTCCTCACTGTAAAGGAGGGCAAAGGAAATAGGAAGGGGGCTAAATTATAGTCAGGGAAATTTAGTTTAAAATATGATATTAATACGTACTGAGGTAGCTTACTGAAAATTCCATTTCTTTCCATTTTCCCTAAGGGGTTACTTGGGCAGCACATTTATCCTATATATATACATTGTATTAGATTGACGGTGGCAGGACACAATGATGGGGGGCTGGGCTGAGGGGAAGAGGATTCCTGTATGAATGGAAAAGTATGGTCTTATTTTGTACCAAGCCTGGAAGACTGGATCAATTTTCGACTGGTTTGTAATTTCTATTTTATGTTCGTAGATCAATTTTCATCTTTTAAAAAATTTATTGTTTCTGGAATAATAATAGTAAACATTTATTGAACACTTCTTAGTGCCAGGCATTGTGCTAATAAGTGCCTTACATGCGTTTGTTCATTTAATTCTCACAATATTCCTGTAAGGTAGGAGTTATTGTTACTTCCTCCCTCCCCCACCCCCCCAAGCTGGGCATCAGTTTCCCCATCTGAGAAATGTGTTTGATAGTCGTGGTGAATATGAGGGTGTTATAAGTACTTCGGGAACAGAAGTCAGGTATGCTCTATGTCCTAAAATGCATGGAACAGTTTCCTAAAAGGTGAAGTGGCTCAAAATGCCAATAGAATACCTCCTGAGAACATTTTTGCCTTAAATAAACCCTCAAGTTTCTGAGAACCATCCCAGCGCATCTTCTATGTGACATGAAGTTATTTTCCTATAAGATGGACCATTTAGCTCTCCCAACTTGAGTTAGTTGCTAATAAATACTGAAGGACCCTACCCTTTGTAACAAGATCTCATAATGACAGCACAAAAAAATGTAAATGCAGTGGAAGGTGACTATTGAAGCTGAAGGGTCTGGGTTTTATCTATAGAGTCCAGTGGTTCTCAGACATGACAGATCTTAAGACTCTCCTGGAAAACTTTGAAAAATACAGATTCCTGGGCACCAGCTCTAGAAATTCTGATGCAATAGGCCTGAGGTGGATAGTCTGGGAATCTTTTTATTGTTGTTATTCTATAAGTGATTCTGTTGATTGGACACCGGAGCCATTGATCTGGCTCAATCTGCCCACATACAAATGGGGGATGTGAATGCTCAAGGTCACAAGCCAAGCCTAGCACCCAGATCTCCTGCTTCTGCCTTTCCCACCCCAAGGCTCTGTTCATTGTTCCGTGTTAGGTCTTCATAAGAGGAAGAAGCAGAGAAAGTAAATAAAGGACATCCTGAATCTCTGAGATGAGTAAATAATCTTGTGCCATTTCTCCCCTCCACGGGCCTCCACTGGGCACTTGCTGTGCATTTAGGTGGCAGGCCGTTATCTTTTATGGTGATTAGTGCAGGTCCGAGGTTGATCATGAGCATGGCTGGAGTCAGCAGCCACCCAGATAATTAGGAAAGCTCCCTAAATAAAACTACAGCTTCAGTACTGTAATTCTAGGTGGGGTTGTGACTGTCAGGGAATAAAATCAAGAGTTTAATTTTCTTTCTTCTTTTTTTTTTTTTGCGTACGCGGGCCTCTCACTGTCGTGGCCTCTCCCGTTGAGGAGCAACAGGCTCTGGACGCGCAGGCTCAGCCGCCATGGCTCACGGGCCCAGCCACTCTGCGGCATGTGGGATCTTCCCGGATCGGGGCACGAACCCGTGTCCTCTGCATCGGCAGGAGGACTCTCAACCACTGCGCCACCAGGGAAGCCCAAGAGTTTAATTTTCTTGAAGGTTTGCAGACGATGTCAGGAAGGAGGAGCGTCAGTCACCCTCTTGGGGAAAAGCCAGCTGCCGTCTCCGTGGGGGAAGAGCCCAGAGGAAGTTGTTTTGATTTTACTTAGTAGCCACTGAGCTCCTGATTCGCTGAGGGGAGAACACTGGCTGAGCAGGTGACTGAGTTTGTTTGTATAAGGTGTGTGTGTGTGTGTGTGTGTGTGTGTGCGCGCGCGCGTGATGACAACTTCAAAAACTTGAAGCTGGGGGAAAAGTTCACCTCATTTTAGAAATAAGGAAAACAGGGCTTCCCTGGTGGCGCAGCGGTTGAGAGTCCGCCTGCCAATGCAGGGGACACGGGTTTGTGCCCCAGTCCGGGAAGATCCCACATGCCGCGGAGCGGCTGGGCCCGTGAGCCATGGCCGCTGAGCCTGCGCGTCCGGAGCCTGTGCTGCACTACGGGAGAGGCCACAACAGTGAAAGGCCCACGTACCACGGAAAAAAAAAAAAAAAAAAAAAAAAAGAAAGAAAGAAGGAAAACAGAAATGCAGCAAGAGGTTAAAACACCTGCTTATGTCAGGGGCAGAGCTGAGATTTGAACCACAGCTTTCTGACCTCCGAGCCTGAGCTCAGACCTGCAGCTCTTTCTCCCTACCCCGGGAAGGTCACGTCAAGCCAGGGCAGAACAAAGAAGGAGCCTCTCCAGGGGTCAGCATCCACGTGCTAATCTGAAGGTCTTCTTTCCCAGCCTAGGGATCAGAACTCCAGATCCTGTCCATTTTTCTGGCTTAAATTCTCACCTAAGGCTTCTTACTTTTGGAATCTGCCTCCACCTGACTGCCCTCCCCCTGCTTAGTGGGGGTCCTGGCGCCCACCCCAACCTGCAGGTGGGACTTGATGCCCTGGCGCCTTGTCTGCAGCTTTCAGCCTGGCCTCAGCCTCATCGTCAGGATTCCTGAATGGCACCAACTCATCTGCATCCTCTATTAACCTCCAATTTCGAGCCGTTCTGCAGCTAGACCCATTCTGGAATGCCCTGTTTTCGTGGGACAAAGAAAATGAAGCTTGAACCATTGGAGCTTCTGTGGGGAGGTTGCTTAGGATGGCCGTGTG